>NC_086017.1:44321875-45560000 GCF_029281585.2 Gorilla gorilla gorilla | reverse complement strand
AAAATTGTTAATAAAGCTAAAATTAAGAAGAAGTACATTTAATAAAATGTGCAATAAAAGGAATTTAGTCTATAAAAAGGTATGTTTGAAATTAATGTCAAAGACAAACTAAAATAAAAACCCTACACCTACACACAACCAAATAATTTAACAAAAATTTTAAAACTGGTTGAATAATGCCAAAAGAATGTCAAGATTAATTAAATAGACATGTAAATTATCATAAAATATGTTTTGTGCTTGGAATAAATGTCAAAATCAAAACAACTCAAAATCACTAAAAACAAAGTCAAGAATAATTTTGCAATATGACTTGGGCTAAGATTTCTTAAGAATTCAGGGATATTTTTGTGTGGAGCCACTGACTGGAATATTTTGTTCTAAGCTTGCTTCCCTCTACAAGAAACCAGTAAAAAATTTTCAGAAAAAAATAGCAGTTTGTGGGAATACCCTATAACTCCATTTAAAGAAATTAAATTCCCTTCTGCTTGGTAGGTTTAGATTCAGGGAAGGGTGTATAAGTGACAACATTGGTATTCATTTGTATCATTCTCAGTATATACTATTTATTAATCTCCTTGACTGAGTATCCCCAAGTAGGTTTGCCACTTTTAATCAGCTCCTACTTCCAACCACTATTCTTTGAACCGTAAGGTTGGAGTTGAGGTTCTGAGGATATGGGCACAGACCAGTTGAGCCATCATACAGTGAGCAATGATCTGGGTGTTTTAGAAACCACAACAATGCACACATTCTATCACGTTTCCTTTAAAAAACCATTAATTAGCAGGATACATTTTACTGCCTTCCACATATTGTGCATACACTAACTAAATACCTTGATGAGAACAAGCATTACAACGATGACTGGAGTACAGCCCTGCCCTCTAGGAGACTCCAGGGGGAAGTTGTATTAACTTTTTACAAAATGGAATAGGGTTCATTAAGTAGCTCTTCATCTGCAGCTGTGCTTTTGAAAATGAGGATGGTTTCATGAACAAATGCAATATTTACCCAGAGGATTCTTTTCTTGTTTCTCAAATATAGGAAATGACTAAATCCTGAATGTTTGATATAACCTCTTACCTCCAAATGAATGTTTTCACTATACAAAACAACTCAGTGTTAAAGTCATTTGAAAAGACCTATTAACTACTGCAATGTAGAACTAGATACATGGATGTATGTGTGTGGTATCTAAGTACACATTTTGATTCTGCAGATATTTTTAGAGTGTCCATGTATAGCACTTTGCTCAGAACTTTCCACTTACTTTAAATTTTTACTTCAAAAACAAGCTCTTATAATTTCATGAGAGTTTTATGATCTTGTTATCATATTAAAAAAAGCTTAGGCCGCTTATGATCTTGTTATCATATTAAAAAAACAGCTTAGGCCAAGGGCAATGGTGTTGTCCTTTATATTTATCTACATAAAGGCCACATAAAACCTAAGACTCTGTTCTTCTTCTAGTCCTGTATTCTTTCCAAGTTGCTTTTGTGCATATGTGGACAGACATAAATAAGGAAACCAAGACACACTTATATTAAACTCATGTATTCTGAGCTAGGGTGGTCCACTCAGCTTTTAACTTTTAAAATCATTCCTTTAAGATCTGCAAATTCATTGGCCTCCAAAGGAGCGAAAAGTTTGTTTCTTTCAGTGACCTAAAATTTTTCATGTAATTTGAATGTTGGAGAAGTCTCACTTGAATTAGGTTACACACACAAAAAATAGCAGGTGGGCTAAGTCACTCAGAGTATGCAAGTGACACTCCTCTGAAGCCCCTCCCTGAATGCCAGATCAGGCCACATAGCAGCCTGGAGTCGGTTCCAGCTCAGAGAACAGAGCAGCAGCTGCTGGGAGTTGGCAGCAGACCAAGTCTCAGCTGTATTCTTGGCCTTCTGCCTCCTCCAGGCACTTACCAGGGGCGCGTGACCAAGGAAACAGCTGAGCCCCCACCTCAAAGAGGAAACGCAACCGCCACAGCCCCCGCCGCCACCTGCTCCGGAGCCAAACAACCAACAAATTCCTGCTCAATTCGAAGGGGTAAAGCGGACTGCTGATTCACTCCTAGGAACGCCCGGGCTGTTTCCACTGAGGATAGAGGCATAGCTTAACAGGAATGGGACGTCATCGTGAACGCTCTGGCAGAGCCACCTGGGGACTTGAAGTTGCAGAGTATCAGAAATGATAGAATAGCAGTTACCAGAGTCTAGGGATCGTGGGACGGATGATGGAGAGAGTCTGGTCAACGGGTACAAAGTTACACTCAGGAGGAAAAAGTTCTGTTCTAGAAATTGCTCTATAGGGTAACTACAGTTAACAATATTGTATTGCATATTTCCAAATAGCGAGAAGAGAGGATTTTTAATGTTCTCACCACAAAGAAATGACAAATATTTGAGGTGATGGATATGCTAATTACTCTGATTCGATCATTACACAATGAATACATGTGTTGAAATACCACATTATACCCCATAAATATGTACGTGTCAATTAAAAACAAAATCAAACTTTAAAAAATAGTTTAGATGTTCAAGTCACAGGGTTCTATTAAGATTTCAAACATTGCTTTAGATATTGTCTGCAAGCTTTTTTGAAGATACTCGTTTCTTAAACAGAAATTTTGATTTTCGCTTTATAGTGGGCTGAAAATTTGCCAAGAACACGGACGACTGGACAGTTCACTTTCATTTGCAACAATTTCCAAGAGGACCCACGGTTACACAGCATAATTACAAAACTAAAGCAAACATGTTAAATGCCCTGCACCTTTTTTGAGATGCCAAGTATGGCCTTCTTGGGTGCCATGAAGCATTAAGACAGCCTCAGGCATCAGCACACATTCCAGGTCCAAATGCAATTCCCACGGCCCAGCAGGCAAGCTGGGACAGTGGAAATGCGAGTATATGGCCCAGCATTACTCCGGAGGACTGTGGGGGTGAGCGTGCCACTTCCCAGAACCGTGGCTCTGACAGCTTCAACTGCACTCACGTCAGTGCTATTAAGAGATGTTCCTAACTTCAAACATTGTGAAATCTCACCCCGCTCCGAGGACACATCCCTCCAGATCTGTCTCCGATCAACACGGGAGGCTGTGCTTTGTGCTATTAAAAATTTCTCTGGAACAAGAAGGGCAAAATGCTGATGCTTCATGATGCATACATGGGGGTTTGTTACACAATTATCTCCATTTTGTGCACATTTAAAAAATTTCCATAATAAAAAGTTCAAAGTATAAAAATTTGTCTGGGGATTAAATCATTGTCAGATGCAAGAACTATGCGCCCAAACTGGGCTTCAGTCCAGGTGGGAGAGACTCTGATTTGTAGGTGATTGATTGTTATTTCCAAGGAGAATGTTAGGAGAATGTTAGGGGTTTAAAAACCGTATAGATCACAGCTTTTTTGAAAAAACTGACCCAAATCGAGTGAAGGCTTTTCTCCCTAGCAGCAATACACAATTTTTATTCAATTCTGGGGTAAGCATTTAGATACGTCTGCTCTAGGCATCATGAAGTTTCTGTTGTTATTTTTTTTAATTTGTACAAATTTATAGGGTACATGAGAAATGCTACTACATGCATACAATACATAGTGATAGAGTCAGAGTATTTAGGGTGTCCATCGCCTGAGTACAGTATCTTTTTGTGAAATATAGTCACCTACTCTGTTATCAAACATTGAATCTATTCCTTCTTTCTTGCTGTATGTTTGTACCCTTTAATCAACTTCTCTTCATCCTTTCTTCCCCATGCCACTCACCCTTCCCAACCTCTGTTATCTATCTTTTTACTCTCTGTCTCCATGTGATCAAAATTTTTAGCTCCCACATACAAGTGAGAATATGCAATCTTTGTTAATTTTTTTACCCTTCTGGTAGATTTCACTTGGTGGGCACAATTCTCCCTTCAAGGTCTTGTTGCCTCTTGTTGAACTGTCTCTGCTGCAGAGAGCTGCACTACCTCAAGTACACTCTTTCCTAGAATAATCCATATCCAATAATTCAATAACTGATCAAGAGGGTACTAGAAGCCCTGAGATCTCAACCCTTTGTGGGACTCTCTGAAGGTCATTCCAGTGGCAGAGCTTTCTGCAGGATCAGCAGAGGCTGTCCTCATCCTCTGGCCTGAACTGCAGCTCACCTTCTCTCTCTGCCCAGTCCTGCTCCCCTCCCTGTCCCTCTGTGGGGTTGGCCCCAAGAACTCTCCTTAGTAAACATCCTGCACACTTAACTCTATCTCAGAGTATGCTTTCCAGAAACCTACCTGCAACATCACAGGACATCCTTTCAGAAGGGTTGAAAATGCTTTGCAGTAGTGATAAAACCCAGGTTAAGAATCACCATTTTGCTTTAAGCCGTTGTTAGCTCCTCTTAATCACCTCTCTAATACCTGGCACCTCATCACTGCTCCAAATCTTGCAATATTTATAAAAGTATTAAAACTACATACAATACGCACATGTATGCCAATTGGTACTGCTAAGTTGGTTTATATGGGACCACATATTTAATGCTTAAAAATAAACCACACACACTATGATTCTTTCCAATGGTGTGAATTATCTTCTACACCTGAAATCTCATCCTATTTTGACCTTTAACTCTCAGAGGCCACTATAATGCTACATAATTCTCTAATCTCAAATCCAAAGTATGTCTACTTGTGAACACCTCCGAAAATTATATCCTCAAACTTAATTTTAAAATCACCAATAGCTAACACCAGGCCTGACACATAACAGGCATTCAAGATATTATGATTACAAATTAGTTAGTGACCATGAAGTGTTTCAAAACCTTTACAAATTATCTCATTTATTACCTCACAACCAGAAACAGGTATGTCACTGTCTCCTTTATACACACGGAACAACTAAAATTCAGTAAGGTCAAGGAACTTGCCCAAGGTAACACAATAAATACAAAGGCATCCACTGTGCCTCACTCTCTCTCCAGGAAATATGTATTATTGTTGCCTACAAAAGTACTCTTTTGAGAGATGAGGCAGGACATAAAAAGGTCAATGAGAATTGAATACTGTTGATTTTTTGAATTTTATAGCCGGTCATAAGAAATTTATAAGTCTTCTGATTTCTTTATGCTGTATTTATTTTCAAGTTTCTATACTCCATGCAGAGAATGTATACTAGCAGTTCAAAGATTCTAATAAAGGAGCTGCCTAAATAATTATAGCAGCAACTAACACTTACAGCATGTTTCTATGTGCTGAGCAGTATTCCATGACTTTTACTGGTAAAGACTGACAGAGTCACTTTATCTCTTTTCATCTTTTTGTCCCATTGTTCGCCATTTCTCCTTGTGGATATACCTGGAGGAGGTGAAGTTTTAACAGCACAAATTCACCATTCTCACGATATAGCTCAATAACTGATTTTCATACTATGACAATGAATCAATGAGAGAATATTAAATTATATTCCGTATTTGATGTTTTACAAGGCTGAGATTTGTATTTAAATTGGTCAAAGTAAAGCACTCGCTCTCCTGGAGGGTCCAGTTTCAATTGTACAGGTAATACATGCGTATGTGATCATGTGTGTAATTAGGCCTTGTTATGCCAGTGAAGTTGATAAACTATTATTTACCCAACTCCTACTAGGTGTAAAAAAGTCTGCTAAAAATTGTGAGATGCAAAGATAGATTTAGCCCTGTACCTGCCTTTAAGAAATTTGTAATCTGCTAAAAACAATGAGTTACTCAATTTAGCTTTCCAACTACATATTTTCTTTGTTTTTCAGTAAGTATGCTAAGCAGTGAATTCCAAATGAGTCATTATAGGATTGTTCACTAATTTTCAAGATAAAGGGTTAAATTAGACTAATTCATTATTTAGGGAAAAAACCCACAACTATCTCCCATCCAGTAAGATAAAGAGAGTAGTACCCCACAAAAAAGAATAGAAGCATTTACTCAAAATCCTCAGTCAAAAGTTAGTCATTCTCCTTACTGATAATTACCCATCAAGAATCTGATAATTATCCCCCAAGAAGTGAACTTTGAGAATGAAGTTAGTCATTATCTTAACCTCTTGTTACACACACTTGAGAGTTAGAAGCAATCTTCCTCTGTCTTTCCTTGAGAGTTCAAGTATTGCTCTCCTTTTCCAGACCTTTCTCCAAGGATGGCACAGAAGAGATTTTGAGGGCAAAGACTATAGCCAATAGCAAGGATAGTTTGAAGGGGCAAAAAGTGAGGCGCACTTTTATGGTGTATGTGCGGATAAGGGGGTGGAAGCAGAGTAAGAGTTTGGCCTGCTCACATCTGGAAGGGTGGGGCCAGAGGCAGAAGCTGAAGCTAAGAACAAATTCAAAGAAATGCAGGAGAGCAAGAAGTCCTCTGGTGGCTGGGCCGATCATTTATAGACACCATCTTGTGTTTTATTCAGAATTGGGAATAGACCAGCCCCCTGTGTTCTCCTGGAGGAAATGGAAAGAACCATGTAAATGCAGATATTTAAAAGATTTTTCAGTAATTTAGAAGTGATACCTCATGATTATTTATTAAATC
The DNA here is from genome assembly GCF_029281585.2 of Gorilla gorilla gorilla. Taxonomy (NCBI): domain Eukaryota; kingdom Metazoa; phylum Chordata; class Mammalia; order Primates; family Hominidae; genus Gorilla; species Gorilla gorilla. Next base: position 45,553,463 of record NC_086017.1, on the reverse strand, counting down.
ACCTCTTGCATTGCTCTAGGTCAAAAAGGGGAAAGAAGTCGAGGTCCAAAAGCTGAGAATCCCTGAGAAGGATGCCAGGAAGGCTTGTCAGGGCTAGAACATTGATCTGTCCCTTGGCAAAGCCTCTCATGCTCTCCCTATGCCAGCAGATGGTGCAATGCACACCTGTGACTCTTGTCATAAAACAGCTCTCTGATGTTTTTATTACAAGAACTTATGTGACTCTTTACACACCCAGGTGTCATTGTGGACCAATGTCTTTTGACTGAGCTGCTCCTGAACAATATAGTGCTTTTGGTATAAAACAGGAAGCCCCTCCATCAGTCAGAACAACACACCAGCTACCTTTATTCTCTAAAGGTTTTCTCCTTTTGAGAAACTCATCTTACAACATGTGATGAATTACTGCTTTAAACTTGTATATTAACCAACAAAATGAGATTCAACCCTTTACTAACAAATCTCCTAGCTCTCTACCGCCCACTTTTCATGATCTGTTCCTCCTCTGTGTTCACCTTGATGTCTCTATCAGGCTATACACCTGCACTCCAGCACTTATCCTAGGGCCTTGAAATTATATGAGAGTCAGGCTGTAAGTTCACCAAGGGCAGGGATTGTGCTTTGCTTATCTCTGGGTCTCTAGGACCCGCCAAGATGTCTAGAATACAATAGGAAATGAATACATGTTTCTAAAAACGTAAATGTCTTCTATAAATGTCTTCTAATCATCTAAACCCAGAAAGGTGTATTAATTTTTCAATTGCTTAAAATATTAACTATTTATATTATATTCATATTATCATATTTTAAAATGTGTTTTGAAGGCATAAATTTAACCAAAAAATCTGAGCTTGTGTGCTGTGTCTACATGAAGAACACAAGTGTTTGTGGACTCTGTGTGCACTCACAAGCATGTATGTATGTGTGCTGGGACGTAATGTAAAAAGTATTTCTTAAAATGGGTCTGTGTAAAAAATGTTGCAAGAATAGATGACATCGTGTTTTCATATCTATTTGAAGAAAAACTTGCAATATACATAGCTCATGTCTTGATTATCAAAGTCAGCAAGAGAGAATATGTGCTGTGTGGGGTTCCCGCTGTGAAATCCAAACATTATCTGTGAAATTCAAAGACTTTATCATTTAAATATGAGGATTGATGCCTCTGATGAAGATAGAGCATCTTAGTTAAAACAAACAAATGATTATCTTGGACAACAGTGTAAACAAGACCCTAATTCATGAAGCTGCTAATTGCTCTTCCCAGCTGCAGAAGATTGGCCTGCACTCCATCTCTCACTACTCACACTGTGAGTAACATTTGTACACTCTCTCCTGAAATTCAGCACAGCACAGGTCCAGCCTTACACATCAGAGCCTGGGGGCCAAAAAGGGGTCAGTTCAGAAAAGAACCTAAAAGGCAGCTACTTAAAGGAATTAAGTGCTTCATTTTATAGACATGTATTTACTTCTATGGCTGTGCTGGCATTAAGCTCATATTTAAATTACTTTATTTCCTCACAAGGCTTATGGGTATGTCATCATGAGAAAAACCTTGGCAACAGTCTTTGTAACCAAGAGAAATTGATATTGCATATCATTTTTAGATTTTGAAAGTAAATCTAAAAATTGGTACCTGGATAACGATCATCACAAACTCCCAGAGTTGTTCATATTTAATTCCACTTAAATACAGATATCTTAACTCATAGCAAGCAAATAATAGGTATCATGTTTTCATACATTATTTCATGTACAAAATGCCAAAAAGAACACTTTACACATAGTGTTTTTAATCCTCACTACAACGAATCATTCACTCATGGAGGGAAGAAGAAAGAAAGAGAAAGAAAGAAAACGGTTCAGAAAGGATAAAATTCCCTGCCCAAGGTCAAACGGCATAAAAATTATTCAAACACAGTTCTCAAAAACCCATGCTTTTTCCACTGCCTGCCATCACCATGCCCAACCTATGAGTCTGGAATGTGTTCACCAAGAAGGGAATGCAAGACTCACCTATATAATCATGGGTACTGATTAAAGAAAGATGCCAAACCATGTAAAAACTGTATCTTTTATCACAAGAGAGTATTATTCCAGTTATCACTATCCAGAAATGTGCAATTACTTTTTATCAGTAATGTTGCTTCAGATATCCCACTAACATACAAAAGTGCATACTCAATATTTGATTCTCTAGTAATCTTAAAACTGAGAATCAAATTAACTATAGAAGCCCCTGTTACTGTAGAGTGGATGCATGACCACAGGTCCAAGGCCCAAATGCTGTCATATCTGGGAGAGCTATTTCTAAGGTTTATGGAGCCTCACCTCTACCACCATGCTAGGATTCAGGCTTGGAGATTACTTTGAGGAATGGAGCAGACCATAGGCTGTTGGAACCTCAACCCACAGCTGCCTTTAGGACTAAGTCAACTGAGACTATCTGCATGGACTCTGAAGCTGGACATCAAGGGCTTGAAGACTGACTCCACCACTGACTCTGAGCAAGTTACCAAATGTGTTTGTGCCTCAGTTTTCTCATCTGAAAATGCAAATAATAAGGGCCCCTACCTCAAAAGTGGTTGAGAGGATTAAGCACATTAATATACATAAAGTACTCAGAAAAGTACTTCACACAGAGTTGCTATTATAAATGTATTAGCTATTAACTCGTTCACTGAGAGAAACATATGCATTTATTCAACAGATGTTTATTGATATCACCTGATCAGATCCCTGGCTAGAATTAAACTGCCAATTCTTCTGAAGACCTGATCTTCCAGACATTTCTAGAGACCTTAGTGTCTTTAAAAATTATAGCTACTTCAGAATGGTATGGGCTTCCTTCAGAAGCCACTGGGCTCTTTAAGTTGTGAATGGATGGCAATTTCTGAGGGCGTGTACATATATGTGGGAGGTAATTGGATGAAACTTCTAGGGCTGTCAGTTTTTCACAGTTAGTCTAAATGAGAGGAATAAACGTGTCCATGAAAATCATTTTTAAAGCAGCAAAGTTTACAGGAAAGGATTCTAAGAAAAACACCGAATGAGAAAATAGGGGAAGGGTACCAGGGGTAACACAGTTAAGGACTATGTCAGTCAGATTTTTCCAAATTCCAAAATTTGCCTAGGATCTCTGCCTGGAAAAAATGGAATTAGTACCATTTTTGAAGAATGATTCTCATAGAGATCATATCTTCTTATCTATTTTGTTTGAAATAAAGCATATTTTATTTATATAAATTGATACTTTTACCTCATATAACTGCAAATTCAGTTACTTGATGTAACTAAATGGTAGTGTAATTCTGCCTTTTTTAATTTTAAAATGATTATACAGTAAATTTGACTTGTTTAGGGGCTGTATGGTTTTATTAATTTTAACACTTGTATAAATTTATATAACCACCATCACTATCAGGCTACAGAACAGTTCTAGTTTTTTAACTTCCTCATATGACCCCTTTACAGTGACACCCCTCCCTTTGTCATATCTCCTAGCAGTCACCAATCTGCCCTTTGTCATGATAGTTTTATCATTTTGACATGTGATATAAATGGGATCATACAGTCTGCAATGTCTTGAGATTGGCTTCTTTCACTCAGAATAATTCCCTTGAGACCCATCCAAACTATTGTGTCGATTAGTAATTCACTCCTTTTTACTGCTGAGCGATATTCCACTCTATGGATGTACTGCAGTTTATCCACCTTGTAAAGGACATTTGAGTTGTTCCTAGTTTGGGGCAATTAAAATAAAGCTGTTATAAATCTTTGTCTTCACATTTTTGTGTTGACAGTTTTAACCTCTAATGCTCACCAATTTTTATTTTAAAATTTTCCTTGATTTTTAGAATATCCATCTTGTGGATTAGGGGATTATTATTATATCTCAGTGGATTTTGTAATCCTACACTGGAAACTCTTAGTACACACAATCTTAGAGAGAAATTTGTATTCAATAGACATTCAAAACAGAGACTGCATAACTCTGTCTAGTGGAATCTACTATCCTCATCTACTCCTTTAAAAATATGTTTTAAAAATAATTTTTAAATGAAAGTAAATTCAAAGTTATTCTAAGATTAGTTTGTTTTGAAATTTTATAATATTCCTTTGTTTTTAGATTATAAAATCTCAATCATGCAAATTCTACATTCTGGCAAAAAGTTTTATGTTTTAGATCAGTGGTTGTCAAATTCTGGTTCATGTACTGGCAACATCAACATCACTAAGAACTTGTTAGAAATGCATATACTTGGGCCCCATCACAGACCTGCTGAATCCAAAAATTCTGTATTTCAATAAACCTTCAGGTGATTCTCATGTATATGATGTTTTGAGAACTACTGCTTCAGAAATAACTCTCCTATGTGATAAAGAAGGAGGGCCACCATCTGAGATTTCCCCTTGAGATGACATAAGAAAACTCACATTTACTTCCTTCTGTAACGGTATTCACTTAAGGAATAGGATGGCTCATTTGTGTTAAAATATGGGCCCTGAATCACCAATTGGCATTTAAAAGACATACAGTACAGCTCATTTTAGTCACTGGGGCAGAGCTATGAAATAAAAATCTAAAGTGTACAGAATCCCCTGAGTCCTCATTTGAAACAATAAATTCATCATCTTACTCTCTATTACTATCTTGCCATTTCATCAGCTGTGACGTGCAGAGAAGAGGGGTACAGGCAAGTTTCCACTCTTCATTGATTCTCTTCTATTATCCTAGCCTTAATGGGATATTGTTTATTAGCAATGAAAAAAGTGAATTCAGAAAGAAAAAAAGTAGAAAATAAGCTAGCCTGGAGCACCTCATCAGTCATAATAATAAAGATTATTCTTTTTATAATAAGAAATCTCAAATATACACATATAAATGTATATATCAATATACACACATATATATTTATCAAAGAGTATGCACATTTATTTTCTGTTATCTCTGCAGAAATATTTCTCAAAAGTAAAATAAAGTTTATTCCCTTGTCATGGGTTAAAACTTACTGGAGTAAACCTAGCTAATGCATACGATGAATTAGGTTAAGAAGTTTGTAGCAATATGTTTTATGTACATAATGTAAAATATATTGATATAAAATAAATCCTTATATTTACCTATAAATATTATTTCTAAGATTTTCCATTTCATCAAGTTAGGTAAATGGGAAAACAAAGAAAATTATTTTGGTTGTTAGTTTACTTCAGGTCACAAAATAAGATTTAATATTTAATAAAAATTAAGCATTGTCTTTAAATTTCTCTTTCCAAATGTTTTAACAAAGTCACTACTTTTGACAAATAATTAATAAACATGTTTATTATACCTACTATGCTTAACTTTTATTTAATGGTAAGGCTGAAACATCTGTTATCCTCACCACTTCCTTTATCTGAGAAACTGACTCCTTGAGGGTAGAAAGATAAAAAGGCCACCCTGATCCTGCACATCTGCTAAAAGCAACCGTCACCCTCTGCCAACAAACACTGAAAGCACAGTCAAGGAATGAGCGTGTGCATTCCAGGTGTTTGGTTCGCTTGGCAGAAAACAAATTGAGGACAAACAATCTGTGAAGAAAGCTCACATGGGCTAATTCTTATATAAGTTTTTCAGAAGATAATTGCAGGAGAAACGTATTAGTTAGAAAGGATAATTTCATGCTCAATATCGGTAAATTCCATACCTTTGTCTATCTGGTGTTACTTCTCCCCCATGGGGCAGAAGACAGGTTGTAAATAAATAATGTAGTGCCTTTCCCGGAGTTTACAGAGGAATATCTTAGAGCACGTATTTGAAGAGCAAGGTAATATGCCTTAACTGTAAACAATCACAAAAGAGTAACTTAAAACATGCACTTAAAAGCTCAAACCATGTGAATCCATTAGGAAAAAAAATGAAAATGCAATTTTCCTTTAAACTTCACTCATCACTTAATATGCATCTTTAAAAACATTTTTCATCTATTTTATCACCATTTATTTTCTGAAAAAATAATATTTTCTCTTAATCACTTATTCCTAGGCATCTATTTGTTCTTAAGTGTGCATCACTGGGTCCCCTAAAGAAACCTCACTGCTTCAAATTAAGATGGGTGGTGAGTGCAAACATGGATTTAGATACGCCGTAGTATTTTTTCCTTATTTTTTTACTTAATTATATAATATATCTTGTTGACACTTTATAAAAGCCAATGCTATAGAATCTGACAACCCTCCAAATTTATTTTACTTTTCTTTTCCAGTTATTCATGGACTGATACAATATTTGTGACTCAAACCACAACTTTACAGTATTTTCAAAACAAATATTGATATACATACAATTTCAGTGTACACATTCTTAGAAGTTTCAATGTTTTAATGGATAGTCAGTACATGTAGAGAAAGCAGGAACAAGCTATCATTTCTATTATGTGGCAAGTATTTTATATGTAACTCATGAAGAAAATATTAAACTCACAATGGTTAATTAACTTGGCTAGGTGAGTAAGAGGCAGAGATGGAATTCAAATTTAGATCACCATGATGTCAAACCTACCCCCTTCCTATGACACCGGGGGAGAGTGTGTCCCAAAGATATGTAAAATCAGGAGCTGATAGTCCGTGGCATCATTCGTGCCATAAACGGCAACCACAAGTATAGATCTGTGAAGCATGCAGACAAATTTCCGTGCACTTTGCGGCAGTTTCAAAAATTAATTTCCATGGCCTTCTTTGTCATGGCTTCACTATACCTACTTCCCTTAGCTCCTGATTCTTAGTTAGATGATACCCAGATGAGATAATTGAATTCTCTGTTTTGTGTGGCCATTACATATTACAGGGTAATTCATATTACAAAGAAAAAAATTAAGGATGAAATATACTTCTTTCATTCTTCCTTCAACAAGAATCCCTAAATATATCATAACAGAGATAATGTCACCGCTATGACCACAGCCAAAAAGCAGATAGGTATGGACATTACATAGGCACACAAAGTCCCTTTCACACAGGAGGGAGTTTATAAATATCAGGTAACATTTACAGTACAAGACAATAAAACAAATTATTTATTTGAAATCACAATGCCACATGTAGCTTTTGATCAAACATGATCCAAAGGTAAACTCAAAATCAGTAGAAGAATACTGACTTTTCACTTATCACTGTCCCTGCGCCTTCAGCAAATAACACTCACAAGGCTACAGAAATCTTGGATTTCTATACAGATAATAATTTTTGCCTGGAGAAACAAGGTAATTCAGAGTGCAGAAAGAGCAAGCCAAGTGAAGTAATTCCCACAGAGCAGAACAAATGGCACAAATGACCTAATCAATACAGAAATAAGTACAGATTTCCTCCACAAATGGCCACATGGTAGCTTCCCTAACAAGTTCAGAAAAACATCACACTCCTTTCATGTAGATCTTCTTTACCATTTATCGATGTACCTCATCAGGAATACCTACATTTTAGCTGTCAATTCAATATATTAGGTAAATTTACCCAGTAAAATATATAAGCCCATTCAAGTTTGTAGGTCTGCTTCTGTCTCAGTGCTGTAAATGCCTTGGCTAACAGTGCAAACTGTTTGATCCCTGCTTAAGCCTAAGGATCCAATCAATAAATGATGAAACAAGTGATATCTCCTCATCCTTTCTTAAAACATAAAAAACAATCTATTTTCACAGCTAGATCAAAACAATGAGGTAATGTTTTCAGTGATTTTTAGAAAAATTGATTTTAGAGCTCTCTTCTCTTGCTAGATCCTTTGGGCAAATCTTTTATTATACAAATGGCCTTCTGCTGGATATAACCATTGGTTTTATCTGCAAAGTGAACAAGTCACAAGTTTACTGTAATTTTATTTGAAATCATTCTCAGTTCTTAGATAACAGTCCCAAATTGCTCCTGGAAGGATGCTAAGACTAAACTCTCTACAGTATTACTAGACAAATCTAGGAGACCTCTGTGAATCACCACCAGAACTACAATCTTACCCAAAGCTGAGTCACATTAGTAGATTATAAAATACTGCATGGAATTTTGTGTACACATAGAATTCTGAATCACCTATGAATACCCAAATCTCTTTTTCAAAGTCTCTACTGCCCATCCAAGCTAATAAAAGGTCAAATCCTGCTGTCTGTGCAAGGAGTGCCTTCTAGAAAAAATGACCTGCACTCTGTGTTCACAGATGGCCTCTCCTCACAGAACCACTGATGTGGAAGCATTCATCATATAGAGTATAGCTGTGTTGAAAACGGATTCCAATTATGCCTGAACAAAATACCCAAGATAACTGCCACATCATGAAAACATTCTCAACACTGGGAGGGGTTTTATGGGGATGCTTTAATTATGTGAGGCCTATGCAATCAAGAAAAAATAGTGATAAGGACATAAGAAACTCCAAAACTATGACCACCAGATAAAAATGAGTACCAAGAAATGAGGTAAGAAGTTTATATTTAATTCTTAGAACAATCCCCTTTTAGAAATGAAACAGCTGAGGTTTAGAAAGCTTAAGAAACTTTCTACTAAGTTGCAGAGTTGGATCTGAGCCCAGGTCTGGGAACCCAGATTTTCTTTTCTTAACCAACTATTCTTGATAAGAGCACCTTCTAAAAATTTCACTCCTGTTGGGTAGCATTAGTGCTTACTTTCAGGGCTAAAGAACAAAGCATAGTTAACATTTATGAACAAGCCAATAAAAATGGATGCATGAATATTATACAAAAAAGTGTCATTAAATAATGGAAATTATAAACTGGAAGAGATCTTAGATATCATCTGGCATAATCCTGTTGCTTACAGGTAATTTCAAAAAGTAGGTTCTTTCTCAGTATTTCAGAGCAAGGTATTTGAACAAGAGGCAGGTCAGAGGCAATATATATTTCTCCAGACATCTCTCTGCCTCCAAATATCTAAATTGTTTTTGCTGCCAATGAAAAAATAATGCATCTTTTTCTTTAAAAAAAGATTATCCTTCAGATGACCTACAGATCAAATCTTTTATTCCTCTGTGGTTTTCCTACAGAACCATTTAAATTTCATCTTCCTCTGATCACAGGCACTATTTTTAATTTATTAAGGATTAACAGATTTTATAATATTTTATAATTTTTTTTCTGAAATAATTTTCCTGTTTCCTTTCTCAAACACAAAAATGTGGAATCTCACAACAAATTCAAAGAATAACTTGTCTTTTGATAAACCTAATTTTTAATTCTAAATACATAGGCTGGTTCATGTATTTTCTATACTTTACTCTGATCAGGTACCTTAAACTGTGGATTCAGTTCACAATCCCAATGTAATTTCAACCATTTACTTGCAGCCCTAGTAACTAATACAGTAAATGTATGATTTAATGGGATTGAAAAAGAGAATATGACTGGCTCATACTAATTTCATATACATTTGTCTTGGTTGATGGTGTTTTTTCTTGTTGGAGAGCAACCTAAATGTTGGTTTTACTTTGTGGCCTATTACCACCAACAGAACTTTCCTCTCCACCAAAGCTTCTCAGTGGTGCTCACTCTTCCATGTTTGTTTTCTGGAAACAATATTTTTCTACCCTCAAAGTGTATGCTCTAGGGATTACCTAATTAACTTTATTGGTAAAGAAAGATTTTTCTAATTTGTTGGAATTAATTCATATTACTTTATCATCCAAGATGTTGTCCACCTATCACTTTGGATTTTTGTGAAACTCTCAATTACTCAATTCATTGTTTAGAAAAGTTAAAATGCATTCATCTCATCCAAGTGCCTATAAAATCCTACACATCAAGTTTTCCCAAGTATTTAGCCTGAGACACAATACATAGAAAACTTCAATAAATACTTGAAAAATAAGAATGAATAAATGAGTGATGGTAATGATATCTGATGCAAAGACAAGCCTTGTTAGCCGTCACCCAAGAACTCAGCTGGCTACTTAACCTGGCTTCCATGGAAGTTCCCTTACTTTGAAACAATGTGTTCTCGAATGTATTTTGCTGGCTTCCTGATGAGAATATCAACGGTGTCAAAATCTATTGCTTTCTACATGTTTCTAAAGCCTGCCACAGTCTCAGAGAAGATAACGTGTTCCTCTTCTAAGTTAAGGTATAAGGTTTTGTTTTTTGTGTGTGTGTCTGTGTGTGTTTAAAGTGGATGGGTGAATGGAAGTTCATTCCATCAACATTACACTTAGCATTTCTTAAAATGTTGGAAACAAATTAAGAAAGCAAACTCATTTCATTTGTAATCATCTGGACCCCTTCCTTTCAAACAAGATTATTTTTATAGATCGGGTAAAACGTGAATTCTGTTCTCAATGGTCCAGTTGGATTAAATGATTTTCTGTTTAACTCTGGTTAATCCTATCATTTTTCCAAAGTAGCAGGAAGAGAAGAGCTTCCTATAGCTTGGTGGCACCTGTTCTACTTAAAGCAGGAGGGGGGTCTGAAAGTCTCCAATTTGTTAATATTCTCTTCTCCCCTTTTCCCTCACCCCGCCTTCTAATTCAGCACTGCCTACTTGCTTAGTTCTTTGGAGGAGTGAATTCCTTCCGCACATGCTGGGTGTCCTTCACCATGGTTAATCTCTCCAAAGGCACACATCCAGTAAAGATGGGTTGCCTTTAGCTCTGTGTAACAATGATTTGGAAATATTTGTAAACGTGCTTTTGCCTCGTTCTTTCTTCCAAGACCATATTAACTGAGTGTTAATGAATTCCCTCCCACTTATATGGAAAAGTAATGTTTGTAGTCAGTTTAAGCAGATTGAACTTTTAGGAGCCTTGTTATTCCCATAAAATCCCTAGTCATTGTCTGAGATCTGAGGAAGAAACTATTTTGTAAGAACCAAAATAATAGCTAGTGCAGTTACAATTCTACATATAATGGCAGGTTTTTGTCCTCTCAAAAAAATGAATATCAAATCTGCTTAAGCTGAAACTTCAGGGAAAAAATACAATTAAAACCTTATTTAGAGTAGGTTTTAAATTCTGAGTATCAGTAGAAAGGTCAATTTTTAATTCAACAAACTTTGATTAAATATCTGCCACATGCAAGCACTATACTAGCCAAGAACTGCTAAGGACAATGAAAAATGGACTGGGAAATAGGCCTTTTGTTTGTGTATTTTATGTAAGTTAGTTAAATGACTTGTGCGTAAGCATGTCGACTCTAGCAATATATATGTATCCATATATGAACAAAATATATCTACACTTTCCTTGTTTTTGTTTGTTTTCCAACAAATATTTGGATAGCAAAGAAATATAAATTTATTCTCTGACACCTTCTGATAAATTTTATTGGATAAATAGTTGATTAGGCTATTCCCCAGAAGAATGCTGACATCCATTTTATAATAGGAAATAAAATGCAATTATCTGATGGATTTACTGCTTTGTATAGCTCACCTTCTCCTGTGTTGAATACTATCTGTGATTCTCAATTTTTTGATAGGGGAACCAATTGTTTAAACCTCAGTTACGAGAGAAGTCTTTCCCTCCTCTGGCCATGTTCACAGAGGCACAGTGCTGACTCATTTCAGCAAAAGTAACGCAGATACTTTAGGATCAGAGGCCAGATCAGCGGCCCTGTCCAAACAGCTCACTCAGTGCTTGGAGACAGGAAGCTGAAGCCTTCTGTGGTAGTGCCAAGGACCCCTCGGTGAGGCCAAAGCTCCATTTGCTTTGTTGCAGAATAGAAAAATGTTTCTCTCATGTCACCTCAAATATGTTGTTAGTCCCAGCTCCCATCCACTAGTGCAGGATTTTAGGTTTTTCCTTCATGGATTCATTCCAGTTGTTTCCTATTCAATGATTTGGTTATTTATTCACCCCATTTAAATGGTAGAAATTACACAACTAAAATGTTCTAGAGAAATAATACCCATATGTTAACGTTTTAGAGAACTGAATTAGACCATTTCTTCCCTTACAAACTGGCAGAAGATTATGGCCTTGTCAAGCATCATGTTCCTTATGCAATGAACACTTCTGAGATTAGTTACTACCTTGGCTTGGCCTTCAATATTTCATAGCACAGAAAGAGTCAAGCATCACCAATTTTAACCATCAGAAACATTATGGGATAGCAATGAAGGAGAGCTGTATTCAAAATTACCAAAATATTTTTTTTTTCTTAAATGGAGGTGGGGATCCTTAAATGTAAGAAAAGTAAATCTCTTTCTGAACTTTTTATGTGAAAGAAAAGTGGTTTCTTTTAAGTGAATAATATCCATGTGTCAAGTGCTTTGTTTCTGCTTTGATCCTGCAAGGTAGGTCTTATTCCCACCTTATAAATGAGAAAGTTGAAGCAATGAGGAATTAACTAAGTTGCCAAAGTCACACAACTAGCAAGTTGTTGAGTTGGGACCAGTGTTACTATACAACTTTAACTGTAGAAACTGTGAAGCACAGAGAGGTTTAGAGCTTTGGCCATAGTCACACTATTTACTCAGACCCAGAAACCAAACACCAGTACCACGTACCAATTCATGTGGTGAATTGCATATTTATGAAGGTAAGTCACAGAAAATGCGATTCAGATACACCACTTTTAGCCCTTATTTCCCTGGACCTTTCATTTTAATCCTAATTTTGTGCATTTCTCTAACCTGTAGAATCTCGTGGAGGGCCATGCGCCTCCTTGGTAAAGCCTTCCTTCATTGCTTACAGCTCATTTACCTGCTCCCTCTCAAATAAGCTACTAGCCTACCTTTGGTATACAACCTCTCTATTACTTTTAATCTGAATTTCAATCAGAAGCTCCACTGAATTCAAAACATCTCTGTCTACAGCTTCCCACATTATATCAGACAAATAACACAGGCATTACAATTATTTCTGAAATAAAATAATTTCCCTATTAGAGGGATATTTGTATTCTTATCCTGGAAGATGTATAAGTTTGTTGCAATATACACATTCTATCACATTAGCTATGTATACTCTCCTACCTCTCGATGATGACAAAACACTAAAACACTAAGTTATCCATAGTTCTGGCTGAAGACAATAATTATAATGATAATTAAAGATTAAGGCATTCAGTTGTCAGAGTGCTTAACAATGCTAAGGGTAAGCAGATAGCTGCAGCATGTGTATGCAACATGATTATAGGCTAGATTAACTTATCATTCCAGAACACTGTTAGTGATTACGTGAAAATTTCAGTGTTGGAGAGAAATTTGAATCTCCACACAAAAAAGTGTTGTGACCAAAGTTAAATGACACGGGAGTGAAAAAAATGATGAATCATTAATACCAGCTAGTTCTTTGCTGTGAAATTTTTGAATTTAGTACAATGCCAGTTGTTTGACAATTTCCAAAATTTCTTACAACATCAGCATATCTAAGTCAATTTAAAATAAACAAAATATAAACATAGTCATCGAAGAGTGTTAGCTTGATCATTCCTATAGGCCAGATATATGAAGTAGTCCAATATGACTGCAGAATCCTAACAATTAATTAATTTGGCAGAATTTAATAGCAATTTTAATACAGCTATGTGCCACATTGGCTTAAAGAATCATGATTTGACTAAAAACCTTAATCTTCTTTCTTTAAACAAAGAAAATAAAGTCCCATATTTTTAACCAAAAGCTTCTTTACACCCATTTAAAAATTGTTTTAAAGAAGCATTGAGTAGTTAAAGCTTGCAAATGCTGCAAAATTCTTGATTCTGTCACATACTCACATTGAATCTACTTGTTTTCTGTCCAAAAGCTCTTTGATGATTAAATCAAATCTGATGCCAGCAATGCTGGGATTTCCACCAAAGTTACGTAGATATTAACAAGCAAAACGCTAAGAAAAACATGTAAATGCAGAGTATAGTTTTTTTATCTCTCTATGTTAGAACTTTTTGTGAGGACTTTAGCTTGCAGTTTTAGAAACATACAAAAAGCTGAAAAATAAATTTGTTAGTCTTCCATTTTTCCATTGAATTTATGGGCAAATAAAATTTAAACAATTACAAGGAGTCATTGACTTTCGGTGAGTTGATATGCTCTTCCTTCACCCTCTATTGACCAGTGGCTCAATTTTTCTAGGTCTATGTAACAGTAGTGAGATAATCTGAAAGCAACTTGAATCACTGAACATTTAGATGATAGCTAGGCCTTCTGATTTACGTGTCAAAGGATATTTTATCACAATTCATAGGACCATAAAACTTTTAGAAATTGATGTTCAATTTTGTTCTTTAAAGATGTTGAAATTTTTTACATCACTTGTTGTTTCTCAATTTCAACTAGACCAAAATATATCAACATGGATAAACTATTTTTTTTTTAGTGTATGATCCAATGGACTAGAATGTTCTGAATGAGTATTGTATCTTAGCAATTAAAAGGAAATCTGCTAAGTATATGAAAACCACTTCTCTTGTTTCTGTTTCCCTAGAGAGAGCTCTTGTTCTTATCTCAAGTATTTAGTGTATAATAAAGAAGCAACCAAGGATAACACAAATGTAAAAGAATGCTTATCCATTATTAAGAGTTCCAGCACTGAATTTGGAACTAGTTAGTTCTTTTAAATGGCCCTACCACAAAGAATTATTTCCTAACTTGTGTGGGTATCAGTGAGAGATGACTAGGCTTATCTAGGTAGATATGCTTTGTGAATTTGTTTTCAATGAAAAAGCTGCAGAAAAAAAGATCATATATTACACTTTACAATTCTTCATAGAAACAGTACCCATAATATACCAGAAAACTCTAGAAAATTCGCTGGAATATTTGAAATAAAAAGTGACGTAATTGTTTTCTTGTTAAAAATTTTGAATCTTTCCCTTAAACCAAAAACAAGTTTTATTTGCAATTATCTTAAAACCAATGTTTACAGAAGGGATTTTGTTAACAAAATCTTAATATTTTGTGTGTTATTCATAATGGATTTCTAATTTAAGAATTGTATCATCTTGAAGTAGTGTGAAATGTGAGAATGTAGTAAAAGGCCTGTTTTTAGAGGGGATAATTATTAGTGGACACTTGACCTCTTTATCTGGATAAAAAGAAATGATTTTCTTTTGCTAGATAACAGGAACAATTATAATGTATATTACTTTTAAAATGTATGAATTTATGACTGATAAATAATTATAAATATATTCCTTGAATGAGACAGTTTTGGACTAATGCTTCTAATGCTTCAACATTTTAATGTCGCAATTACAATTGTATCCTAATATATATCACTTTATTACGAAACGTATACAAAAATCTTCTAAACCTGTCACATTGAAAGGTATATTAAATGGGGGTTATACAACTGCCAAAAGACATTTCTTTGGGCAAAGTGTGTAAAGATATTTTAAAAATATTGATCTACTGTGACCATGGACAGTGATTAACATTCTCTCCACCTGGCAATTCCAGGATCTATACTGGTGACTAAAAAACAGGAGCATAATATGATGCTAAGGATTCAGTCTGAAAGTAGAGAGCAATTTGATGCATTCAAACAAACCCCTTTGTTTTTGCAATATCCCCTCCATTGTCTTGATGTAATTATTTCAATTCACTTTTTTGGTTTGCTGCATAGCTATTTCTCAAAGCACAGATATGTCTCGGTAAGTTTAGAGAAAGGTGCATTCAAAATGTTATATGAGCATGTCATGCCTAAAGAAAACATCTTCAGACCACAGAAGATTTTGAGACTATAAGATAACAATGTTACCAGACATTTAAAAACTGCTGAATGAACCAGATATTCTTTCTCGTGCACTTTATTCTTAATGAAACATATTATGTATATAATTCAAATACTTCATATCTCAGCTCATATCTAATCCTCATAGATCACTGGTTATGATATAAATACAAGTAACATGTACTTCAATATCTAGGGCCAAAATTAATCCAAGATGAGCAAAATTAATTAAATTATAGGACTAAGGCACTGCAAATAATCAATTTATTAGAACTTGGCATAAAGCTACCTAAAGGAAACTAACACTCAGAAGCAAAGACACCCTAAGCAAACAAATCTAGTTACAGATACATCTTGTTAATATTTTCTTTTTCCTTCAACAGTCCTTCAGCATTTGCTTACATTGCTGCTTGAAATTCATTTATCATATTTAACATAAAATGCTAGAATAAAAAATAAAATGCAAGTCCACAGAAATGTAGAGCTTCTAGAATCATAAAGATCCTTTGTCTAAAGAAAGGAAGTATATGTTTTACAAATGCATCATCGCGGACTTAAAATATATTCAGAACTTTCCAGGTGATATAATATATTTTTAAGGAAGTCAATTCTTTTTGTGATTAGAGATTCACAAATTTCTAAATAGGCTACTACCATGTGATACCAGTTAGAATGATGCCAGTACTTACCATAAGAAGAAATGGCTTTCATTGTCGACATCACCTTTAAGCCCCACATTCTCTCCTAACCTTGTCACAAAGCAGATCTGAATTAAACTGACTTATATACAAATGATTAATTTGCAATTTCCAACCTTATGGACTTCAAACTGTCTCCTCACACTAATGAGAATTCTCAATCATATTCACTTCTGGCTACCTTGTATATTGTGTCTTCAGTGGCTGACTCATTCTACACTCTACTTATGTAGCTTATCATTATCTTGTCCACAGACAAAATAGACATTGAATTCCGATGAGGATGCCCACTGATTTGAGAAGCTTGAGAAAGGTATCAGCATTGTGGTCCAAAAGGCATAACCACTAAGGGAAACACTTTAGCCAGTGTGAATTGTTTTCCTCCTCTAGAACTAAGTCAAAAAGACAAACAAACAAAAAATCACAGTAACTCATTGTGATGTATTTTCCTTAGTAGTTTATTTCTGGGGATTATTTTTCATAGGAATTGGCAAAAATTCAGATCAACTTTGCACATTGTTCTAACAGCTTCATTTAAAAATTATATGACTAACTTCCCCATTTAATAGAAACTGCTTACTTTCTCTTATGTTTATTAACCTTAAAACTACTTAAGCATTTTGTCTAATTAGCTTTACTCTGAACAAAAGAATAACCTGATTATAGTATGTTGTTAATACGAAAATCAACACAAGACCTTTCTGATTGAACATTCTCACTTTCTACCTCAAGACAGGTGTTCTGCATATACGCAAATGTTGCAGACAGATGGCTTCTTGCATTGCACACACTATAATGTTAAGATATTTTGCCCTTTATTGTAACATTACAAAAGTTACCAGTGCTGCCTCTGCTACTTATATTTTTAAAATATTTAGCCTTCAGTAAGATAATCTGTAGGGCTTATCTTAATTCTAAGGAGAGAAAACACCCCAAATATTCTATCAAGTCCAATCAAAACTTCCTGCTTCTCTTAGTTGTGACAATTCTGGACCTAGACTCCAAGTTCATAAAAGAAAATGAAGCAATTCACAAGGCAGAGCTTCAGGTTATTGTAGTATCTTAGAAGCATGTTAGTTATTTTATTCGCAGAATGTTTTACAAGCTCCAAACCTTTCACCGAACAATATTTTAGGAATTTGAAATTATTTCTGTACTTCTCACCACCCAAGAATATGACAGCTTGTATTAAAAATAGTCTGCATGCAGGAACTCCCTGGTTAGTATGTCCCTCAAGTTTTAAAAACTCAAATTATTGAGTCTTCTTTCTAAGAACTAGTGAAGAGGTTTACGAAAACACCTATTGAACTATTCATGTATAATTCTCTAACAAAAATCCATATTTCCATTCATACAATATATTAGGACTTAATTAAAATTACCATATCCAATGGTCAGCCTTTACCTTTCCAAATATCCTTGTCCAGTATCCATAACCATGCACTGCTCTGTCTTCCCTCATGCTTCTTTTATTGCTGAGTGAGGCGCTCGCTCCTTCATTAAATAGCATTAAAAATAGACTGCACAGAACTCCCCAGTGGAGCATGCTCTAACACGGCTAATACCACAGTTCTCAAGGTAACCATACTCAACTGGGATCTAAGAAGGAAAGTCACTGGGAGATCAGCAATTTGCAAATCTAATAGCACATACAATTCTGTCTTGGTCTGAGCTAAATACTGCAAAGGACAAATCAGCATGTAGTGAAATTAAGTCACTGAGGAAGTGAAAGTCAGTTCCTTTAGCTGTATAAGTTTATTTAAATATACGTCCTCTAAACAAAGTACTCTGTTTAATAAGCACTTTTTCTAAAGTAACTTAGTTATTTTAATTATTGAATGGCATAAATCATGCCCGGAGAGGATAAATTTAAAACATGAATGCATAGCAATCCACGTATCTTAAACATTTCATTTAAACAAAATCAAAATACTATTGATAAGCAAGTGTAGTAATCAATTATGTTTCCATATCTTTTGTAATGAGGAAGCATATTCCTCAAAGCATATACCCAAACTCACTCTCCAGAAAATTTACAAATATTCTGTCAAAGTGATGAAAAGCAGAATGTTATAACAAAGGAAATATAGGATCAAACACAAATACATACCTTGAAAACCCACATACACTTGAAAAGAGTGTATTCATAAGCTCTCACATGCAATTCACATTAGAAATGCAGCAGAAGTAATTACCGCCAAGATAGTAGATTACTCGGCTATTTGAACAAAACATAGATAGAGCTCTTGGCTTCCAAATGACTGTCTTTCATGAAAATGACATTAACTAAAATCTTATTAAGATATTTAAGCCCTGTGGTAATACATACACAAAGGATCAAAGGAGTAGGTGTATTTATCTAAAAGTGTGTCAAAGGTTTTCTGATTTTTAACAAATGAAAAATGATTTCCTGTCATCTCCACTTCTCTGTTTACTTAAAACAATCATAGCAGTTTTTATCTCCAAAGTAGATGAGGAGGGGTTAGGAATCATTTGAATTTATTCTGCATTTGAATGAAATCTTATACAGATTCATTTCAACTTTGGGGAATGTCCTTGTTTTGAGAGGCTGAGTGTCATACTGGTAGAAAATCAAACATCAAAAAACTTAAAGAAATCAAAGATTAAAATGAATATCTGTACTCTAAACACATTCTTAGGAAAATGATTTCTACCAGCCTTTTATATTTCTTAACTGCCCACCCCTATAACTTTGAATTCTCTCCTTGTTTTTTCTTTTAGGCTTGGATTCTGTCCTTACCCTACATGTTCAGGAGGTGATCAGGTAGCAAACCTGAATAGCTGACAGCAACCACATCCACCTCAGCTATATTTCTGTGCAGAAACATTGAATGAGTTAATTCCTATTCCTAAGAAACTTTCTAAACACCTGCCTAATTCAACTCAATTCTACCACCATATCTACAACGAGACAGAAAAGAGTAAACTGGCGATTGCAATGAAGCACAGATTTCATGCATGTAAAAATAAAACTGAACATCTTTTCTACTCTTCCCCTTGAGCCCTTTGGGACCTAGGACCCCAGTCCTTCCAGGACAACAAACAGAGTATAACTTTCTACCTCTTCAATAGGTCTCTTTCAAAAAGAGCATTGCAAACTTTCTACCATAAAGCATATACAAATCACTGTAGACTTCTCTGATGAAAATCATTGCCAACTTCCAGCTTTCCATTTCTGTCTTTTCTGGGGGAAGGAGCGTCCATCCCTCCTTGACGAAACATAAAAAACACAATACATGTATAACAACATTAGCTTTCTACAAACACGAAGAAGAAATACAGACAAGAAATAATTCAAAAGAAACAGACAGATATATGGCAGAAAGAAAGAAGGAATTCTAAAAATCCACAAAAGGCGTGCAATGTTCACGTCGGAAGACCTTGATTATTACCTTGATCGAACTGTGGATATCCCCCCTGCGTCTTGGTGCCTTGATTGGTTTGATTTAGTTTTGGATTTTATTAATATTATTGTTTCTCAATGATTGATTTGGCTGGATTTGTTTGTTTTGGCTTTTGGCTTGGCTTTTGTTGTTGTTGTTGTTGTTGGGTTTGTTTGTTTGTTTTGTTTTTGGTCGATTTATTTAACTGCTAGTAAAAGGAGCTTTCTGCAGTGTCGGCTGGGATCCCACACAGCTGTGGCAGCCAGGGCTGCGGCGGCGGCTCGGTCGCGGCTTGCGTCCCCGCTGCCCCTGCTGCTGCTGGTCTCTGCTCCGGACGCGCTCAGAAGGTGCCACCGCCGCCTTCTCTGCCCGGCTGGCCGCCGGGAGTGAACGCGCCCCCGCCTCCTGTCTGCTCTTCTGTCCGTCTGCACGTCTGTCAGTCCGACCGTCTGTGGGTCCGACTAGCAGCTCGGCGCGGGATTCTCGCTTTCCTGCGCTCTGCTCTCAAAGCTGCCACTCTCGCAGGCTGCCAGTCTGTGCGCTGGTCTGTCCGTCCGTCCGAATCCCTCCGTCCCACCAGCAATGCAGCGTCCCTCTTCCGGTCTTCTGTGCCCACAGTCCTCTCCCACTCTGTGCCCCTGGCCGCTTCGCTCGGTAAGAGGAGGGCGTGTGGAGGGAGGGAGCACGCGAGTGTTGCTGTCTATCTTTCTGTGTGCCTCTCCCTGCCCACTTAATGCTCTCGCTCTCTTTGCGTTCTGGTCTCCCTCTCTCAGGCTGTCTGACTGCTCCCACCTGTCCGTAGCTCTGCCAGTCCCACCCCTAGCCAGCCAGCCTCGGTCGATCCCTCGGTCCCGTTCCTCCCGCTTGGCCGCCTCCGTCGTCTGCCCCTCCGCCGGTCCGTGCCCTCCCACGCGGCTGGCACTGCCGCCGGGGGCGGCGCCCGGCTCCTCCCCGCAGCTCCGGATGCGTCCGGTCCCCGCCCGGGCTGAGGGCAACGCGCGTGTTGCACGTGGCTCCACAGCTGCTCTGGCCGGAGACCCCGGGCCCCAGACCCGCCACACCCGGGAGGTGGCCGCAGCCGGACGCCTGCCAGTGTCGCCGCCTCTGCGCCACTGGGAGCATCCAGAACTGGCCCATCCAGAGTGATGGCACCTGCTGGGTGCGCCAGGCGCCAGCGGTACCACTCATTCCCTGGGCCGTTCTCCGCCAGCCCTAAGGCTGGAGACAAAGCGCATGAGCCACGCGCAGCAGCGTGAGCATCATTAATCAGAAAGAAAACTGGCACGTTGCCCCCTGCCCCGCCACACCGCCTCCCTGCTCCCAGCCAGCAGGCATGTATTCTCTCTTGTCCCCCGTGCCCAGGCCCTCCAGCGTACCCGTCTCGGGGGCGCCCCTGGACTCCTGGGGACTCTTGACGAAGCCTTGCTCCACTCCCTCCACCGCTCACTCTCCAGGCCAACTCTGCAGAGACAATCCCACAATAACAACACCTCGCCCCACCCGAATGAATCCGTAGCCTCAGCGCTCTTGGAGATTCTTTGCTTTGAGCAAGACTGAAAGTCCGAGCGTGCAGCACCAAGTGTACTCCCTGTGGGTGACTGCCCAGACCGCTGCCCACCTGATCGCTGATTTGGAATCACAGAGGTGCCACAGAAACCTGGGCAGGGTAGGACCTGGGGAAGGAAGAGTTGACACCTGAAGAAATAAAAGCCTTGATTTTACCGCTTGTTCTAGAGATGCACTATTTTTATTGTCTGTAATTCATTGTTTTTTCATTGTCTCGGAGCACTCACTAACACACTACAAGGAAGGAAAAAAAAAAAAAGGAAAAGGCGTAGTGAAGGAGAGTGAATAAATTTCTGGAATTCCACCTACTCCTTCTGAGTGAATGTAGAGCCTACTTTTCCAACATTATAGGTCACCAGCCAAGATATACCACTCTAGCTTTCTGCTCCCAGCTGAGAGCAAGACATTCGATTCTGGGCTTCTTTGCAAGGTTGTTATTAATGTGCAGCAAAATTATAGTTGTACACTCACACATGGAATTGCCAAAGCTCATTTTGACTATATCCAGCAATTCAGCTTCTGAAATGTAGACACTGAATAACTGTGTATCTGGCGAAATGAACGCCCCATCCCACAATAAACTGAAGAGGAGAAAATCAACTTTTACCAGTTGTAATTAGTAACCCCATGAATAGACAACAAACAAATAACTAGCATAAAACATGTTATGAAATTTTCCACATCCTTTTAGTTTCACTTATTGACACCCAACCATAATGACAGAGATTACAAACAGATTTATTAACATAAATGCCTTTGCATTATTATAGAAATGTGATTTCTACAGATGTGGCCGTGTTCATATATGCTAAGATATTGATTATAAATCTCAAATAAATGATATGTGTACTTCTAGAAACTACTATAAAAATGGAATGAGGTTGTACCGACCCTTGATGAGTAGGTAATTATTTTCCAACTATTCGAAATTGTCTCCCTTGGTATTCAGCTCTCACCAGAATAAGAATGAATCTGCTGTATGAGGTTTCATGCAAATCAAACCCAAATAATTCAAAACTGTTACTTTGATCTACATCCTGATCATTTCCACGTAGTCATCTCCAGAAGTGCTTTTTTACAAGTATTTTCTCCTTCCTTCCAAACATATAAAATTTAAAGGAAAATTATGAAAGCATTTCTAATTTACTGCCCTTCCCTTCATCTCAAGTCATTCTGAAAAACCTATTTTTCTTTGAGGGAAATTGAGACTGCATAGGAAGAAAGTTGGCATATTTGATTTCTCTTCTGGACAGAACTACATCTCAGCATCTCCTGAATGGTTGGACAGGTAATCTATTAACAGGAAACCTTAGCAGATTGATCATAACACAAAGTCTCTACAAAAAAAAAAAATCAGAATTCACTCTGATAGTTTATTTTTTTTAAATGGAACCCAGTCCTATAAACTGGATTAGAAATTATACCTAGGGAGAACTCAGTATTCTTAGTACAAACTCCAGTGACTAAGTGAAAGAACAAAACAGTGATTTCATAGCTTAATTGCTATGAATTATTATGAGATAATTGTATTATCTCATGGATTTTAAGCTTTATTTTTCAAAGAAAGCATCCAAAAGAAGAATAATTTGCTTCAACTAAATTTTCTATCTTTTCTCATAATATTTTGTCAACATAGTGGGAACTGTAGAAGGCTCAAGTTTATTTGAGGTTATGTAGATAATTAGCATTCAGCTACTCAACTTTAAAATTTTTGTCCCAATGTGGGACTGAAATATACCCTTGGGAGTATCAGGCATGCAGTGAGCAATAAGGGATTCTTCTAGGCGTTCAGAAAGTTTTTCTATTTTTTTAAACAATTTAAAACAGTTATCATGCTTTAAGGCCCTTAGATTGTCATATATTAACTATCACTAAACTAAAACCTTTGTCCTCCGTATTAGACCTCTTGGTGACAGATTGACTGTGTCAACTGCAGATGTGTTTATGCACCAAGAGCACCCTACGCTGAGGAATGGGAGGCGGTACTTGGGAAAGAGGAAGTGGTGCTGTTACTCTTTTGGTTTGAGGGCTTCTGAATTTATTTCGTATTATGTTTGAAATCAAGGAGCATGCATGTAACCGGGTAACCCCAGCTTGGGGAAATGAGCTCACCTATACACTGGCAAACATCTAAGATTGTTGACAAGCTCCTTTAAACATATATTCCCCTAAGACACTAAATTAGTGCCCTTTAATGAAGCTACCAAATTGGATTTTCAAAATAAGGCAAATTGCTAAAATAGCCCAGCTACCTTTATAAGCACCTTTTTAGCTGGAGCGAGAAGTAGAGTTTCCGTGCTGTTGAACTTCCATCACTCGTCAACAATTAGGCTGTGAGGAGCTCCCCTTTAGGGCATACTCCCACACCACAATAAAGGCCCACAAATCCCCTAGAGAGACTTCTTATTTGCCCTGTTTCCAACAAAACAGTCTAGGGTCCATTAAATACCATTCTTGGGTGTAAAGCTTTACAAATACGCATAGTACCAAAAAGCAGGAGAAAAAGAAAAGAAAAAGCCCCAAAGATTAGCATTTCAACCAGAAAGTTTTGAGCCCCATTCTTATTTTGTGCGAAGCCAAAATAACTCTAAAACACATTTCAGAACATCAACAAAGAATGTTACATCATGTATGCATCTGAGCATGAAGAAATGTCACGATCAAAAACAAAGAGGATTTGGGAGACTAGAAACCAAATGTTCTGATGGCACAGATCCCTTGATGACAGCCATGTCTCTTCTGTAGTAGGCTGTGTATAGGATGAGAAAATTATCTCCACGAACCCTTGGAGTTCTCACAGGCAGGCCACAAATGAACACTGGCCTGCACATGCACAAAGATGCTTTGCTGAAAATGCAAACCAAGAAATTTCCTCAAAAATGAATGTGTGTGGTACTTTCATGGAGAAGCATGAATCAGAGGAAGGACAAAAAGAATAAATAGGAGAAACAGATAAAGAGAAGGTTAGGAAACCTGTCACTAAAAGAACTGAGCATCAGGAGACAAGAAAGGTTGCTGACTAAATTTCGTATTTCTTTTCAGCATCTCTTAGGATAGATATACCATTTTTTCAGACACATCCTTAATATTTGGGGGTTTTCTCCTCCTGGCCCACAGAGCACTGTGTTTCTTCCTCTGCCCTCTCTGCCCAGAGGGATCCGTGGCTTTGGTGTGGCTGAGGCAGGCCAGGCAGCCAGCAGAGCACAGATGCAAGGACTTTTTCTGATGCAGAACAGGGCTGGAGGCAGGATGCCCAGCAGCAGGCCCTCTCTACCCAGCCTATGTTATCACCCCCTCCAGGACCTGCTTCAACACAAAGCGTTTGCAGTCTCCTATGGAACCCACAAAAGATGTTTTTAATTTTTCAAAACCTAGCCTAGAATTGAAAGCAGGAGCATTAGAAGCATATGTGGGGAAAACAGAGGTAAATGTTATCCCTCTGAAACACAAGAAGTGATGACACAGAGCATAACCTAACATTTGCCAAACCACTGTCTATGATCCTGCCTCGCTTACACTGCTGTTCCAGAGATCACACTTTCTTCCACGATGGACACAGTTCTCTTTTTCACACAAAGAAAGACAAAGGTCACCAAGCTATTCAGAACTTGGAATAATATATTTGGCTTCTTGACCCTGAGATGATATTAAAAGGTCTATCAATTAGCCACTAGAATAAAACAGCTTCAATCCACCTCTAATGAGGTACAGGACATTTTTAAACTGTTCTTCATACCTTAAAATGGTGTGTGTGTGTGTGTGTGTGTGTGTATGTGTGTGTGTGTGTGTGTAGTTAAGAGGTAAAACATATTCATAGTGTTAATATTCCAAAAGAGAACTTAGGTCTTTCCTGGAAACCCAATTGTAGTTCAACACCCAGCAACTGCAGAAAAACAATATACAGATATATAATTCTGCATAAATGCACAACTTGTTTTCCAAAGCTACTCTTTAAGTTTTTTTGTCTTTTCAAAATAAATGTACATTAGCAAAATGTATAGAGATTTGTAAAAAAAAAAAAAAAAAAGTGAGTGGACAAAATAAAAAAGGAACAAAATTAAAGTCTCCCAGTATACCACCACCCAAACTGCCATCATTTTTGTGCTTAGCTAATCTCTCTGCATATATAACCACAAAAATATAGCTATAGTTTTCATATATGGATTACAGAATGCATATTACTTTATAATCTGCTTTCCTATTTTATAATCTGCTCTCTACTTTGGAATAACTGATGGGGTTTTTCCCATGACATTGACTATATAAATGCATTTATAACAGCATAGTTGTCTATTAAATACAGAACATGTGTATGTTATACATAAATTAAGGCTATTGATGGGCATGGTTTCCAAGTTGGGAAATTTTTCTCTTTATGGCAAATCTTTAAAATTTGAATTCCTCATTCTCAGAGTATCTATATTTTACATTTTGGCACCACAGCAGATTTGAAGATGCTGTATCAGTTTCAGAATTGCTTTTGTTTTGATTACTAATCTTTATCAAACAGTTGACTGACCTTTGACTTCTTGGTATAAATTGTATAGATTTAAAAATACATATATCAGTAGAAATGTTTAAAAAATTTTTTTCTGCCGGGCGCGGTGGCTCACGCCTGTAATCCCAGCACTTTGGGAGGCCGAGGCGGGCGGATCACGAGGTCAGGAGATCGAGACCATCCTGGCTAACACGGTGAAACCCCGTCTCTACTAAAAATACAAAAAATTAGCCGGGCGTGGTAGTGGGCGCCTGTAGTCCCAGCTACTCGGGAGGCTGAGGCAGGAGAATGGCGTGAACCCGGGAGGTGGAGCTTGCAGTGAGCCGAGATCGCGCCACTGCACTCCAGCCTGGGCGACAAAGCAAGACTCCGTCTCAAAAAAAAAAAAAAAAAAATTTTTTTCTATGTATATTTTGAATGAATTGCACTAAATTCAGGCAAAAACTTTTCTTATGAAAAAAGAATTCTTAAAATTCTCTGAGTTTACTAATTATCTTTTCGCTTCAGACTTTTCCCTGAAACAGGCTCTAGTTTCTGTAAAAAGGGTAAATATTGGGGGAAGCTGAGGGAACATTTTCAGGCCAAGAAGTTAGAATTCGGTGAACTAAGGACCAGCCTTTTTCCCTTCTATAAATAAAGCAGATCCCTGGGAACCATGGGCAAACTCCAAACCATGGTTTTCATCCTCCTTCTTTGCTTATCATTTTAAACAGCTGAACCACAGAGTCAAAAGCACTCATTTGATTTACATTGTCATATGTTTATTCTCCAAATCCTAGGATAAGGATAC
This sequence comes from Gorilla gorilla gorilla, assembly GCF_029281585.2. NCBI lineage: Eukaryota > Metazoa > Chordata > Mammalia > Primates > Hominidae > Gorilla > Gorilla gorilla. The sequence goes on along the minus strand of NC_086017.1, from coordinate 45,526,861 downwards.
AGATATTCAGGAATACATTAAAAAACTAGAAACCTCAATAGGAGAGAAAGAATTTGATATGAATCATCAGCTGAACAATGCAGACTTACTTTCACTTTACTACATGTAATTGTAATCTAGGGCCCATCAGTATCTACCTGTTCTTACCTGCCGGCACATACAGCTCAATACACTCCCCAGCCATCCTGGAATCAGGCAGGGGCATGTGACAAGTTGTCGCCAGTGAAATGTGAATGGAACTGACATATAATACTTTTGGACTAAGGCAATGAAAAGCCTCTGTGGAGTCCTCTAGGTTCTCCTTGACCCTCACACAGTGACAGAAAAGGTCAAATGACAGAAGAGGTTCAGACAGTTCAGCTGTAAGATGATAGAGACTCCATCAGCCTAAGTTGCTAAGTGACTATGTGGAGCTGACTTCAACACTGACCCAGTCAGATATGTAATTAAGCAAGAAAAAAATATTGTGTTTTAAGCTACAAAGATTTGGAATTGCTTATTACTATAGCAGACCCAGACTGTTCTAATTTATAAACTCTCTACTTGTCTAACAGCATGTGAGAGAGTAGCACGTACTGTAGGAAACAGAGTCCAGGCCTGGGATTGAGGAGACAAGAATTTTGGTCCTGAATCTGCCACCATAGCTATGAGATTTAAGTCATTTCTACCTTTGCCTCAGTTATTTATATTTCTAAGTTTCTAAAATTAGGTGATAAGAATTAGTTTTCATCTAACCAATGCCATGATATTCTAATTACTGACAATTTATAATAAAGCTTAATGTCTTCCAGGCAAGACCCCATTCTTCTTCTTCTTTCAGTATTATTTTGACTATATTTTTTATTTTACTTTTTGTCTTATATTTGATTTCTAGAAATAGCTTAAAACATTTTATAAAATATCTCATTGATATTTTCATGGTTATTGCACTGACTTTATAGTTCGATTCGGAGAGAACTGAAATCTTTTGCTTCTTTTGCTACTGTCTTCCCAAAGATCAATTGATTAATTTCTCCTTTTTTTCAGTTTTTTTAGTGTCTTTTGCTATATATTCATGTTACTTCTCATGATAACCTTATTAGTTTCTTAGAATTTTTAAATTGTGCCATCTCTTGACTATGTTTATCAATATAATCGGATTTTTATTCTTTCTTCCAAAAAACAGATTAAAACAACTACATTCTCTATTTTATTACTCTTTATAATTTCTTTTAAATCTTTCTAATATTTTAGGGTTTGTTTCATTATTATTATTTTATAGGCTCTCTCTCTCTCTCTCTCTGTCTTTCTCTCTTTAGAGAAGATATGAGGTTTTTGCTATGTTGTCCAGGCTAGATTTGAACTCCTGGGCTCAAGTGATGCTTCCACCTCAGCCTCCCTAGTAGCCGAGACTACAAGTTTGTGCCACCATACCCAGCTTGAAGAAGAAAGCTTAGCTCATTAAATTGTATTATTTCTTATTTCCTATTATACCCACTTAAGTATACATTTTTTCATCTTTGTACATTTTAGCTGCCTAACAAAAGTTTTACCATTGGAGTTTTCGCATTATTTTGTTCAACATTGTAATTCTCATTTTCATCCCATGGATGATTTACTATAATTTTTTACTTTTAGTTTATAAAGGTCTTTTTGAGGGAGTGCTCACTATTTATTATTAGGTTTAAATTAATTGTAGTCAACAATTTCGATTTGTTGAGAAATCAGGTAGCATCTGGATATGAACAATTTCTGTTCATAGTCTGCGTGTTCTTGAAAACAATGCATGTTCTTTATTTAGCACAAAGTTCTATATAAATCTATATGTTCAGATATATAAAATTAAACTGTTTATGTTATTTAAAATATTTTCATTTTATTAGTATAAAATATTAAATATAACAATGTATCATTTATTTATTATCCTATCAATTCTATCTGTTTTGATCTATCTGTCTCTGAGAGAACCGTGGAATTTTGAATTTTTTCTTACAATCATTTCAATTTTCATTTTCTGTATTTCTTTATGTTTTGTTAAACAGGGACAAAGTTATAAATAATATGTCTTCTTGATAGATCATTGTTTATTTCAATGTCTTTTATCTCTATCAATGCTTTTACTTTATATTCTATTTTGCCTGCTGTTCAAAAGTGGTCCCCCAGTGGTCCCCAACTTTTTTGGCACCGGTGACCAGTTACGTGGAAGACAATTTTTCCACAGGGGATAGGGACATGGTTTCAGGATGAGACTGTTTCACCTCAGATCATCAGGCATTAGATTCTCATAAAGAGGACGCAACCTAGATCCCTCACATGTGTAATTCACAATAGAGTTAGTGCTCCTATGAGACTCTAATGTCTCTGCTGATCTGATAGGAGGAGGAGCTCAGGGAGCAATGCTGCTGCAGGCTGCTCACCTCCTGCTGTGCGGCCCTGTTCTTAACAGGCCAGGGATCCATATGGGTCTGAGGCCTGGGGGTTGGGAGCCCTAATATCCACTCTAGAAGTTTATTTTGGCTAGCAGGTGCTAATATATATTACAGTCCTTCAAATTTTCTGTATTGTACATGAATATTTTCCGTACTCTAATCATGCTTTACTTAAAATCATACAGCTGGATGTCTTTTAAAATAATATAACCTCAGGCCAGGCACGATGGCTCACACCTGTAATCCCAGCACTTTGGGAGGCCAAAGCAGGCGGATCACCTGAGGTCAGGGGTTCAGGACCAGCCTGGCCAACATGGTGAAACCCCATCTCTAATAAAAATACAAAAATTAGCTGGACATGGTGGCACATGCCTGCTACTTGGGAGGCTGAGTCAGGAGGATTGTTTGAACCCCGAAGGTGGAGGTTGCAGTGAGCCGAGATCACACCACTGCACTCCCACCTGGACAACAACAACAACAACAACAACAAGAACAAAAATATATGTGTGTGTGTAGATAGATAGATAGATAGATAGATATAGATATAGATATAGATAATCTCAGAGTTGGGTTTAGGTTAGATTTATAGATTTGTTTTCATTTATCTTACTAGGGACTTCATGTACTTTTTTGTTTCATTTGAAGAGTCTTACTTTTTTATTTCTAAATAATTTCCCCATATGATTATTGTCTTTTTAAAATTCTTTTTTGTGACACATATTAGATATGAGCTATGGGTTTTCCTTCACACCATTTCCTTATCTCTCTGCATGGATTTCTATATGATTTCCTCATATCTAGCTTTGTCAGTTTTCGGTATGTTTAGTATTCTTCTTAAACTATCAATTGGTTTTTAATGTTATTTCAATTACTATATATTTAGAATTTTTTGCTTTGTTTTCCAGTGATTTATTACATGTTCCTAATTTAGATTGGTCTATACCTTTCCATCTTGGGTTGTCCTTATCTATTTCAGGTATTAGAGAACTCAATAAAATAATTTTGTGCTAACTCTCCATGATTCTCTATCTTCCAGAAAAGTGTAAATAAAAAGGAGAATTATCTGGATCTTGAAAGTCTAAGTTTGGCAGCTTTTTAAAACATAGAATTAAAGATGCATTTCAGTTTCAATCATGATTTCTGACATATTCCAGTTTTTTAGTTATTCTTATAGTAACTTTTTAACTTCATATTTATTGGGAAAAACTGTACTTGTCATCCACATACTCAGATCATTCCTACACTGTATATTTTATTCTTTCATACATAAAAAACAAATGAAAAAACTGCTGCTGCTGCTATAGTCATGTACCTTTTTATTTCTTTTCTCATGCTGCCTGACAAAAATAGGAGTGAATGAATGAATGTGTTAGTATCAAACTATGGGTAACAATTGTGGTTTTGCAAATTGCTATCTTTTCAATTGCCACTGAACCCCCTCTGTTTTTTAGAAAGCTACTACTTCTGGGACAGAAACTCCTTTGAAGTGCTATTTTTAAAGCAAAGGACTTGGATTACTTCCTCAATGTAATTTCCTCTTCAATATATGTTTTCCTTTCTATAATTACTAATGCACTGATAAAACAGCTTCTAATTTCCCTGGGCAGTTTTGTCATTTGTATAGATTTAGACCAGGAGGAAGAGACTTCACAGTGTATTTAGTATGGCATGGTAAAATGAAGTTAGTAGTTTTTAGAAGTCTTTCTTTTTTTTTTTTTTTTTCGTGGCTCATAGCAGCCATGATCTCCTGGGCTCAAGGGATCCTCCCACCTCAGCCTACTGAGTAGCAGGGACCACAGGTGCACACCACCATGCCTGGATAATTTTTAAAATGTTTTTGTAGGTAAATGGTTTCACTATGTTGTCTAGGCTGGTCTTGAACTCTAGGTTTCAAATGATCCTGCCTTGGCCTCCCAGAGTGCTGAGATTACAGGTGTAAGCCACCATGCCCAGCCTAAAGTTTTTAGTAGGAAGAAGCAAGAACTTCACCCTTTCTCCAAAATATCTATAACACTATAACCTAGATTTACACAATAAAACATATTACCGTATTACTTTCTACATAACCTGTCATTGGCAAGCAATATTTCCTTCGTTGGTTTATATTAACCAGGCTAAAGGCAAGAATTTCATATATATTGAGTGTATGTGTGTATTTTTACCCATATATGTAACCATCTAACATATTACATGATATAATATATTACATATGTACATGGTATAATATATATAATATATACATGGCATAACACATATTATAGATATGTTTTATATATATCATATGAAAAGTTTCTAGATTTCTTTGACAGCTATGCGGTATTATATCTAGCTCCACTTTTTTTTTCAGTTGTGCTAGCTTCTTAAAACATGCACTGGCAAGTGTACATATATAGGATGTTAAAAATATATAACATATGTTATATACCATATTTTATATGTTATATACCATATTTTATATGTTATACAATTAACACTGTTTATATTTTATAACTATTTATATATACATATATAGATACATCCATACATATATACTAATGAACATTTGGAGTATATAATACCCTATGACATGTAATATACTATACAAATATAACACATTATATATTATATATAATAAATATATACATACATATACATACCTACATATCAAAAAGCTTTTTGAAGACTTCTCTGATAACTGCATAGCTTATTTCATCTGAGTGCTTAAGTAGTGTTGCAAACTTTTATTTCTTATATAGTCTTAAATCCACCAGAAACAAAACATGTTCTCTTTACCGTGATTAAAAGTAACTTTTATCCAGTAATTTTTTATTTCAGCTATTATAATTTTCAGGTCTAGAATTTTCATTTTATTCTTTTTACATCCTCTATTTCTTTACTCAGGTTGCCTAAAGTTTTATTTATTATAAGTGTATTTTCCTTTATCTCATCTATCTTAGTTAAAATAGCTGCTTTAATGTTGTTATTTATTAATTTCAAAATCAGGGCTACCTAGAAGTCAGCCTTCACTGACTTTTTTTAAAATTGAGAATGATTAACATATCTCTGCATCTTTTCAAATATCAATTAATATTTAATTGTATCATGGATCATATGAATGTTATATTGTTGAAAGTCTTTGTACTATTGTCCAGTGAAGACTGTTGATATTTTTGTTTTACCAGGTATTTAACTTGATTGGGTTCAAACTTCACATTCGATATCTAAGTCATCAAATGAAATTTTAGATTATTTCTCTTTTTCTTTAACTGGACTGCTTGCAGTCTGTCCAGGGTATGCACTGCCAGGGATCAGTCTAAGTTTTCAGAAGAGTTTATAGACAGAATTTGGGCTCCTTCTTTCTGGATATATCCTTTCCAGACATCCTTCCCTACTATTCAGTGTTTCTTCATGCTATTAAGCCAGTGGGTTTTTGAATGGAGTTTTAGTTGCCACACAGGCCTGACTTTTGATTCTCCTCAGGCTGCAAGCCATAAAAAATATTTAAATCAATCCATGCTGATCCCTTGTTTCAATAATCAACTCTCTTCCCAAATGTTCTGGCTTTGATTCCTCAATTTATTATTGTATCAGGAAAATTTGATCTTTTAAATGGTTATGCATCCATAATGGAAGCAGGACTCAATATTCCCCTGAGTTTCACTGAGAAAGTGAGAGGAAAATTGGAAGACAAATAAGGAAAGTCTAACTCATAAGACTTTGCTTCTGGGGCTAGTGGGGTGACACTAGTTTCTGCTGCTTATATCTTATTGCCACAAACTATGTCCCATTACCATAACTCCACATAATAGAGTCCAGGCATTCACATAGTTCCCTTTTCATCTTCCACAGTGAGAAAGTCTGGAAAAAGAAATCTGAAATAGTGTGAAGTAGGCTGTACTGCATTGTCTGCCACTGTCTCTATTCTGGTTTCTAAACTTACTGCATGCCTTGTCTTCCTTATGAAACTTAAGAGACTAGATCTGTCTCTCTGAAACACAACCATATTTGGTGCAACCAACTAGGATGCATGTAACAAGTTGGATAGTTTCTAGAGAATAAAGTTTGCTAGGAAGAGAAGAAAAGATCTTATCTCAGCAGCTCTCAAGCTTAGATGGCAGTAGAAATCCTTAAATCCTCTCACTAGATGCATATAAACAGAGGAACTATTTCTCAGGGCTTATTGAAGTGTTTTGTACATCTTCCTCCTGGATCTATTCACTAATTCAGGGTGGATAAAATCTAAGCTAGTCCCTCTGCTTAACATAAAAACGTTTAAGAATGTTTCTTGGTGCTCAATGGTTATTAACAATGGTTTAATATACCAGAGTGTTGCAGTCAGTTGTGAAATGTGTCTCAGTTTCTTACAAATAATATTTAAATTTTATTTTCTAGTTAATTTAAAAATAAATTTAGTGTTATTTCTCTAACAATGCCATGCAAACTCCTTGCACTCTAATGAATAGACTTGAATAGAATGTAAAAAAGATACATTTAAAGGTTTTAAAATTGGAGGAATATTCCACACTTGTGAAAAATTTCTAGTATATATCATAAAAATATTTTAGAAGGACTTGTCTTGCTTACTAGAGAACACAAATGCCTAACTTAATCAGAAAGGTTGTTAAATAAAATGAATCCAGGAACAAAAGGTCCTGAGTGGATGGAAGCTATTTGGCAGCAATATCAATGAGGATATAAATGGAAGAACACCAGTAATAAGCACAGTATTACATAAGTGAATAGGGTATCCCACACAGCACATAGCTATGACAAGAAGCAGCTCATGATCTGAAAGAAAACAATGAAAGGATGTAACCTATTCAGAATCTTTAGGTCTATTAGGAGAGGAAGAGTAGTACTAAAAGTCAAAAAGATAAATACACCTGCAATGTGATTTTTGAACCAGGCCAGAGAGCATTTAGGTGGAAAAAAAGAGAGGGGGCAGTACAGTGAGATTATCAAGGGAATGACTATTTAGCCAGATAGATGTTAGGGTCCCAGTGTTGATCATAAAACCGACACAAAGGGAAGACACAGCAGTCATGAGGTGCCTCAGCCACCTTTTATATTGATGAAAGTCTCATTTCCTTAAAAGCAGCACACCTGATAAACTCTTGATGTGCCTTGCACACAATTCTATTTTTTAGGGGGTGGAAAAAGTTTGTCTTAAGCCCAATTTTGTGCACCAGGGAGGAATTAGTTGACAAAGAGGATGTTATAGCAACCTTTGGATATGATACATGGGGTTCGGTCAGAAGTATTCTCTAGACTTTAAAGAGACAGATGTGTAAAAATGAAGAAATATAATAGGCACAATGGCTGGACGCGGTGGTTCACGCTGGTAATCTCAGCACTTTGGGAGGCCGAGACGGGCGGATCACGAGGTCAGGAGATCGAGACCATCCTGGCTAACACGGTGAAACCCTGACTCTACTAAAAATACAAAACATTAGCCAGCCGTAGTGGTGGGCACCTGTAGTCCCAGCTACTCGGGAGGCTGAGGCAGGCGAATGGCGTGACCCAGGAGGCGGAGCTTGCAGTGAGCCGAGATCGCGCCACTGCACTCCAGCCTGGGCGACAGAGAGAGACTCCGTCTCAAAAAAAAGAGAAAAGAAAGAAAGAAATATAATAGGTACAATATACATGGCCTGAGACTCTAAAATGAAGAGTTATTAAAGAAGTTTGGACTACTCCAAAGAATAAAAAAACTCCGAATTGTTGGTAGACTTTCTTCACATGTATGTTTACTGCAGTACAATTCTTAATTGCAAAGGTATCGAACCAACCTAAATGCCCAATGACCAATGAATGTATAAAAAAAATTGGTATATATACAACATGGAATACTACTATGAAAAAGAATGAAATAATATCTTTTGCAGCAACTCGAATGAAGCTGGAGGCCATTATTCTAAGTGAAGTAACTCAGGAATGGAAAACCAAATACCATGTGTTCTTACAATGGGAGCTAAGCTATGGCTATGAAAATGCAGGCAGAGTTATATAATGGACTTTGGAGACTCAGAAGTGGGATGGTAGGAGGGAGATGAGGGACAGAAAGAGAACTATATATTAAGTACAATGTACATTATCAGGTAGTGGGCACACTAAAATCTCAGACTTCACTACTATACAATTCATCCATGCAACCAAAACCCACTTGTACCCTGAAAGCTTTGAAGTATGTGTGTGTGTGTGTGTGTGTGTGTGTGTGTGTGTGGGCGGGGGGGGGGGGGCTGTAAAAAGTTGGTAGAGATTAATATGGCCACCCAAGCAGCTCTCCAACAGGGTCAAATTCTAGAAGACCATGAATTAAAAGTGAGAGACCATGACCTGAATCTTGTGGAAAAAAGTAACAAGCACAGCTGCATGTTCCAAGAAATTTGCTGCCACAGTGTGTGACACACTGGTTACATGGTGCACAGCTTCTGCTGTGACGTGTTCTGGATTTATCTTCTCTAGAGTTCTATGTAAGGTGTCACTAAGATCATATCAGCCATTGGTTTTTCTTACTCTCGTTGTTGCAATTGCAGATCCCTTGATGTTCCTTTCAAGTACCCAGTTATGAGTAATTGTTTGCTCTGGAAGTTTGTTCCCTCAGACATATTGCAAAATATCTTTTAGTATTTTCTCCTTCTCGGGAAAGGGTTGGTCTCTATATTTAAACTGAGAGTTTCAAAAGTGTGACATTTCTTCCAGGCTATGTTCTCTGCATGGAGGAAAACAAAAGGATCTTGTACCACTCATTTTCAATTAGGAAACTAAAAAAAATGGGAGGCTTAAAATTTTCTTTTCAATATTATTATGTGTATCCCTTCTTGCCGGCTGTAATATTTGTGTCCCCCGCCCAAGATCTATATATTGAAATCCTAATGCCTATTGTAATGTTGTTAGGAGGCAGAGGCTTTGGGAGGTAACTAGGTTATAAGAGTGCAGCCCTCATGAATAGCATTAGCGTCCTCATAAAAGAGACCTTAGAGACTTGCCTCTTTCCTCCAAGTGAGGATACAGCAAGAAGTTGGCAGTCTGAAACCTAGGAAAAGGCCCTCACCGGAAGCTGACCATGCCAGCACCTTGATCTCAGATTTCCCGCCTCCAGAAATATGAAAAATAGATTTCTGCCATTTGAAAGTCACACGGTCTACGGCATTTTGCTATAGCAGCCTGAAGGGTCTAAGACATTAGCAACTCCAGCAAGTTTCCTGTTTAATTATTAAGTCCAGTCTCTCTCATGACACTAACTCAGAGACACTACTGTTATTCCACTGCTCAGGCCCAATATGGTATTAGCAAAATTGAATATTATTTTTTTCTGAACTTATTTTCCTTCCTTCTTTCTGTTTTTTTTAAATGTAATTCTCAGATATAATTATCTGCCAGTAAGAAAACTATAAACTATGATTTTCATCAATGGATAAAAAGACGTGATTTGTAGAAATGACTTTTTCATTGTATTTTAATTTTAAAAATCAAATATATGATTACACAAAAGAATTTTTGAAATACATATGAAATTTTAATACAAAATAAACATCTCTAAATTCTCTAACCAGATATTATCCAGAATATTGTCTAGAATAGCATCAATACTGTTGAAATCTACCTGTGACATCATCCAAAATGCCATCCCATAGCTTTACTGCCAAATTTCATCACTATCTTGGTTTTTGTTTAATCATGCCCCATTTTAATGGCTTGACCCTATATATGTATATATTTCAAGTCAATGTGTTCAGATTTGCTTCTCTATGAGATTTTTATAAAGACTAAAATATATAATACACACATACTTCATATAGTTTTAGGGATATGCTCTTTTGTACCCAATATGATAGCCCTAAGATTTACCCATATTTTTATATACATATTAATAGTTCATTCCTTCTCATTGTAATATAATACCATAATATAAGTAACCATTATTTTTCTGTAATTAGACATTTGGGTTGCTTCTGATTTTCATTATTGTAGAATACGTTCATGTTTAACTTTTAAAGACTTAGTCCACTATTTAGCCAGAAACAAAAGTATGTTTATTATTCTTTTAATAAATGTCTTATGTATTTCTACTGATTATTAAGTGGATATACTTTTTTAAATATTTAAACCCAACAAAAATTGATGAATGGGACATGATTAAACTGAAGAGCTTCTGCACTATCAATAGAGTGAACAGAAAACCTATAGAACGGGAGAAAATTTTCGCAAACTATGCATCAGACAAAGGTATAATATCCAGCATCTATAAGGAACTTACATAAATTTACAAGAAAAAAAAACCATTAAAAAGTGAGCAACAGACATGAACAGACACGTTTCAAAAGAAAATGTGGCCAACAATCATATGAAAAGAAGCTCGACATCACTGATTATTGGAGAAATGCAAATCAAAATCACAATGAGATACCATCTCACACCAGTCAGAATGGCTACTATTAAAAAGTCAAAATTAACAGATGGTGGTGAGGTTATGAAAAAAAGGAATGCTTACGCATTGCTGGTGGAAATGTCAACTAGTTCAGCCACTGTGGAAAGCAGATTGGTGATTTCCCAAAAGAACTTAAACCAGAATTATCATTTGACCCAGCAATCCCATTATTGGATGTATACCCAAAGGGAATAGAAATAATTCTACCATAAAGACACACGCAGGCATATGTTCATTGTAATACCATTCATAATAGCAAACATATGGAATCAAGCTAAATGCCCATCAATGGTAGACTGGATAAATAAAACTTGGTACATATATACCATGGAATACTATGCAGCCATACAAAGAATGAGACCATGTCCATTGCAGCAACATGGATGGAGCTGGAGGCTATTATCCTAAGTAAACTAACACAGGGAAAGAAAACCAAATACCAGATGTACTCACTTAAAAGTGGAAGCCACACATTGCATACATATGGACACAAAGAAGGAAAGAACAAAACCAGGGCCTGCTTGAAGGTGGAGGGTAGAAGAAGGAAGAGGATAAAAAACTGTCAGGTATTATGCTTATTACCTGGGTGATGAAATAATTTGTACACCAAATCCCTGTGACACACAATTTACCTGTGTAGCAAACCTGCCCATGTACCCCTGAACCTGAAATAAAAGTTAAGAAATAAAATGAAATAAAATAAATATTTAAATCCCAAATAAAAACTTCATGCTATACATTTATAAAGCATTTTATTTTAAATACTCAATACCATTAATATTTGCTGTAGAAATTATTGGATTTAAATTCTGATTTTGTTCATGGTGGCTAGGCTACAGACGATAAATCAAATTTATCTAAGTCAATCATAAAAATCTTTTTGCATTTTATAAAGTATTTGCTAAATCTCTCTTACAGCCGAAGGTGGGGAGAGTCATATTAGACATAGGAGAAGTTTGTTGGAGTGCATAGTAGGACATAATAAGACATAGGAGAAGCTTGTTGGAGAATGTCCGAAAAGGCTTTTCTGTCTAGATAAACATAGAGGAGAAACAGTTAAGAGAGAAAAATCACAAGGCACATAAAATGTTTCATTAGTTGTAACAAATAAAAAATGATTCAAAATATCAGAAAAAAGTAATATAGTGCAAGAAACTTTAGTTATAAATTAATTTTTTACAATTGTTTAGTCCCTGTAGAAGCATTATACTTCAGTGACCACAATCCATGTGGTCTAGTACAGAATTTTTAAATAATTCAAGTACTTTATTTCCATTTATTAACGGAATACATAATTCATAAAAACACTGCTTAAAATTCTTTCTTCTCAATCCTGTCTTCCTTATTCCTAACCAGCTGCCCCATTATTCTCCCCTCCCAGATTTTCCCCAAATTTTCTTTCCTTAGCTTAACATGTTTTTTCATCTTTTATCCCTTGCTTTATTCTCCCCATACTCCTAATTCTGTATCCCAAAGTCAAAAGGCAGTGGTATAAGTTGGTCAAACCTATCCTAAAATATAAGGGACAGGACGCTTTTACACTTATGCAGACTTGTTTCGTGGCCTGGAATATGGTCTGTCTTGGTCAATCTTCCACGTGCACTTAAAATGAATGTATATTTTGCCACTGTTGAGTGCAGTATTCAAATAGTCAAGTGTGTTGATAGTGTTTTTCAAGTTTTCCACTTTCTTACTGATTTTTCTGTCCACTTATTTATGAAGTATTGAGTGTGGGGCATTGAAATTTTGCTATAATCATTTCGTCTATTTCCCCTTGCAGTTCTCTGTTTTGCTTTGGTATTATAAAGCCCTATTTTTAAGGCACATATATGTTTCAACTTTTATGGCCTCTTGATGAATTAATTTCTTTGTTATTATGGAATAACTTTGTTTTTAACTTTTCAAGTTCAGGAGTACATCTGCAGGTTTGTTATATAGGTAAACTTGTGTCATGGGAGTTTATTGTAGAGATTATTTCATCACCCAGGTATTAAGCCTAGCACCCATTAGTTACTTTTCCTCATCCTCTCCTTCCTCCCACCCTCCACTCTCCAAAAGTCCCCAGCGTGTGTTGTTTTCCTCTATGTGTGTCCATATGTTCTTATCATTTAGCTCCTAGTAATAAGTAAGAACACGTGGTATTTGGTTTTCTGTTCCTGTGTTAGTTTGGCAAGAATAATGGCCTCCCCCTGCATCTATATTCCTGGAAAGGACAAAATCTTGTTGTTTTTGAGGCTGCAGAGTATTCCATGGTATATATGTATCACATTTTCTTTATCCGTCTACCATCGATGGTCCTATAGGTTGATTTCATGTCTTTGCTATTGTTAATAGTGCTTCAAACATACACATGCATGTGTCTTTATAATAGAGTAGTAACAGAATTAATGGGTCCATGGTAATTCTCTTTTAAGGTCATTGAGGAATCACCGTACTGTCTTCCACAATGGTTGAACTAATTTACACTCCTACCAACAGTGTATAAGCATTACCTTTTTCTCCATAATCTTGCCAACATCTGTTATTTTTTACTTTTTAGTAATAGTCATTCTGACTGGTGTGAGATGCTATCTCATTGTGGTTTTGATTTGCATTTCTCCAATGATCAGTGATGTGGAACTTCTTTTCATATGATTGTTGGCCACATTTTTTTTAACACGTGTCTGTTCATGTCCTTTGCCCACTTTTTAATGGGTTTTTTTTTTCTTGTAAATTTGTTTAAGTCCTTTATAGATGCTGGATATTATACCTTTGTCTGATGCATAGTTTGCAAAATTTTTCTCCCATTCGGTAGATTGTCTGTTCATTTTATTGATAGTTTCCTTTGCTGTGCCGAAGCTCTTTAGTTTAAGTAGATCCCATTTGTCAGTTTTTACTTTAGTTGCAATTGATTTTTGTGTCTTCTTCAGGAAATCTTTGCCCAATCCTATGCCCTGAATTGTATTGCCTATGTTGTCTTCCAAGGTTTTTATTGTCTTGATTTTTTTTTTTTTTTGAGACGGAGTCTTGCTCTGTTGCCCAGGCTGGAGTGCAGTGGCATGATCTCGGCTCACTGCAAGCTCCACCTCCCGGGTTCACACCATTCTCCTGCCTCAGCCTCCTGAGTAGCTGGGCCTACAGTCGCCCGCCACCACGCTCAGCTATTTTTTTTTTTTTTTGTATTTTTTGTAGAGACGGGGTTTCACCCTGTTAGCCAGGATGGTCTCGATCTCCTGACCTTGTGATCCACCCGCCTCGGCCTCCCAAAGTGCTGGGATTACAGGCGTGAGGCACCACACCTGGCCCTTGATTTTTATATTTAAGTGTTTAACCCATTCTGAGTTAATTTTTTATATAGTTGTATTAGTCAGGGTTCTCTAAAGGGACAGAACTAATAGGATACATGAATATATGAAGGGAAGTTGATTAGGAGAACCTATTCACACAATCACAAGGTGAAGTCCCACAAGTTGAGGAGCCAGGAAGCCAGTCCGAGTCCCAAAACCTCAAAAGTAGGAAAGCTAATAGTGCAGCCTTCAGTTTGTGGCTGAAGGCCTGAGAGCCCCTGGCAAATCACTGGTGTAAATTCAGGAGTTCAAAAGCTGAAGAACTTGGACTCTGATGTCCAAGGCCAGGTAGCATCCAGCACGGGAGAAAGATAGAGGTCAGAAGACTCAGCCAGTCTAGTCTTTCCACATTCCTCTTTCTGATTTTATGCTAGCTGTGTTGGCAGCTGATTAGATGGTGCCCACCCAGATTGAGGGTGGGTCTGCCTCTCCCACTAAACTGACTCAAATGTTAATCTCCTTTGCAACACCCACACAGACACACCCAGAAACAATATTTTGCATTCTTCAATCCAATCAAGTTGACACTCGATATTAACCATCACAATGGTGTAAGGAAAAAGTCCAGTTTCAATCTTCTGCGTATGGCTAGCCAGTTATCCCACCATCATTTATTGAATAGGTAATTCTTTTCCCATTGCTTGTTTTTTGTCAGGTTTGTCAAAGATAAGACAGTTGTAGGCATGCAGCCTTATTTCTGGTTTCCATATTCTGTTCCATTGGTCTATGTGTCTGGGAATGACTTTCTTTATCTCTTATAATTTTGTGTTTATGTGTGCTTTGAATCTGTTTTGCATACCATTTTAGGTTTTTATAAATCTAGTATTAACATAGCATACCTTCTTCTATTATTTTATTTTTCTTATTTGTATCTTTATATTATATTCAAGATGCATTTCTTATAGTCAGCTATATATCCTGTCTGTTACTGTTTTATTTTCCCTACTTTTTCTGCAAATTTTGCATCCATTGAATATTTTATACTACCATTTTATTTCTCTTATTGACCTATAACCTAAAACTCCTTAAAAAATTTTTAAATGGTTGTTCTTACTATATAAAATACATATTTTAAATTACTATAGTCTACATACAAGTGATAATCATACCACTTCATGTACAGACTATGAAGCTTACAATAATATACTTTCTTTTCTTGATCTCTACTTTAAATTTTGCATTCTTATCAAGTATTTACATATACAAGTAACTAGTTAACTAGCTAGATACATGCATACATAGATGTTCATTGTAGTATCATTTAAAAGTAAAATATGAGAAAAAACAATCCTAAATCTCCAGAAATATTTATGCACCATGTACAGAGCTATTAGTCATAATGACATATACCAATATATGTTGATATGTTAAGATACACACACAAACACACACACACAATGTGAACAGATAAAAGCAGACTAAGCATTAACTTGTTTATGATTCTCTGTTTTACAGTTTTTGTAAAAAAATACATCCATATGATTATGCCTGCATAATTTGATATGTGAAATAAGTCATACATTCACAAAAAGGTAAATTACAGAGAATAAAATGTTATGTAAAATCTTAGAGGAAAGATAAATACTTTATGACAGAATGTATAAAAAGCACTGAAATAAACAAAAGGCATAAAGAATGAAGCATATTGTTTATTCTTCTTGTAATAGTAAACTAGGTAATTTGTACCAACTCTCTTGTTGAGTACAACTACTATCATTATTATTTTAACATTGTTCTGTTCTAGAGAATGCAATACAATAGCCAAACTGGATGTAGTAGGCTGAAAAATGCCCTTGTTCACCACTACTAAAGAAAAAAAGATATTCACATCCTAATACCTGGAGTCTATAAATGTTACCTTATTTGGCAAAAAAGGGTGTCTGCAGATACGATTAAATTAAGAGACTTGAAATAAATAGATCATTCTGAATTATTTATGTGGGTCCTAAATCTAATGACAAATGTCATCATTAATAAGAGTAAGGCATAAGATTACACAGACAGAAGAAGAGAAAGCAACATGAAGATGTAGGCTGGATCGGAGTGCTGCAGCTAGAAACCAAGAGAGACTGGCAACCAACAGGAGCTGGTAGAAATAAGGAACAGATTCTTCAGTAGAGCCTCTGGAGGAAGTCTGGCCTGGTTAACACCTTGGTTTCAGTCCAGTGATAATGATTTCAGGCTTCTGACCTCCAGAACTATGAAAGAATAACTTTCTGTTGACTTAAGCCACCAAATTTATGATGATTTATTACAGTAGCAATGGGAAACTTAGACCCTCAAAAAATAGTGTAACTATTGGAAAAGAAAAACTTTTTTTTTCAAAATTTGAAATTTTCAAAATTACTTGCAAATCATTATATATATCCAACACATCTAATAAAGCAAACAGTTCACTAAGATAGTACATTTATAAATAAAAAAGAAAAATTAAATAGCTTCCCCACATGAAAGTGATTGCTTTCCAATTTTCACATAAGTTTAACTCTATTAACCTTCAACAGGGAGTGGATGAAATTGTAGTTTTGCCTAAGGGTATATTTGTATGTGATTGTATGCATTCAACCCTGCCTCCTCCCATTAGTAAAGATTTTTGCTTTTTCATTTCTTTTCATTAAAAATTAAATTCCTCTTTGCTACATGTCTAGTGTGGGTTGGTGAGGGTTTCTTCTCCTCTTGGTCACAAATGGAGGCTCTACCATCTTGCAGTGCTGTCATCTCAACATCACGGGGGCAAGAAACAGTTGAAGGTTGTCAACCATATCTGAAATGCTTTGAGGCAGGATATGCTACACAGCACTTCTGTTCACAGTCTATTGGCCAGAACTCATTGCAAGGACAAAAGGAAAACTACAAGGGGGACTGGAAAACATGATGGAGCATGGATATTTGGAGAGAACTATATCTCTAGTCTATTTTATTGGTCTTAGTGTCTTCACATGGGCATAACAAATGCCTACTCTGGGGCCCAGGTGTTAGAGAGTTCAGGATTTTGTAAGAACACACATCCACACACCATAAACATATACGTATTAAAGGATATATGTGCCCTCATGTTATTCAGGATCAAGGACTTAGCACGGGTAGAGTCTGAGTCATAACTCCAAACGTTCACTGTCATAACCAACAACATTCCAGAACCCATGGGGACAACCCTTCTCTAGGACTTTTGCCCTATGGCCTAGAAATAAAAGACAACTGTGTTTCAATAGCATGAACATGTTTTGCACTGCTAAATATGAAGATGAAGATCACTTCAGAATACAAGCAGAATTTGAACAGTGGAAACACGTAGGTAAGAGAAAAGACAAATTAACATGTCAAATCTTTCCTCTGGGTGTGAATTCAGTGGTTTTTTTTAATATATTGAAAAATGTTCAGTGTATTGCAAAGTGTCTGTTTTATTGCTACTCATTGTTTTTTTTTCAATTAATGGTTCCTTAGGTATTTATCTATGTCTATCATCAGAAACATGTTGTAATATTAAGAAAATTCTATTACTCTTAAATTTGTTATCTATATTAGTGTTGTTAGATAAGGGTTAGTTAAATTTGAATTTTAGATAAAAAATGGATACCTTTTTATAATAAATATGTCTCATGCAATATTTGAGACATGCTTATACTAAAACATTATTGCTGTTTATCTGAAATTCAAATTTAATTGGGTTTACAGTATTTTTATTCAAGAAAATTGGCAATACGCCTGAAGCACAACGCTAGCTGATTGTTTACACTGGCAACTAGAAGGACATTAAAAGCTGAAATTGTGAATAGCTTTATGTTTAAAAAGTACAGGACATAACTTAAGTAAGTTTCAAAGTATAAAAGTCAATTATAGTTTTACTAAAATTTCATCAGTATTTGTGATTTTCTTTATTTTCTAATAGCAAATGACAAATACTTTAGGAGAAAAATAACATTCCTGAAAACATACATTCTACAGGTTTGGATTGTTTAGACTTGTTTTATATTCAAAATTTCTGCACTTAATATTTCTACTTCATGTTTTAATATTTTATATCATTATTGTCACTTGAACACAAACTAGAGGACAAACTTCATGATAACAACATAATTATTGATTTTACCTGAAGTAAAGGGAAGTAAAGCACATTTTTACATTGATTTTTAAAAATCTTTATAATATTACTCTTCCAAACATTGTTGTCATTAATAACACTCCTAGACATGAGCAATAATTATTAAATTCAGATGTTCTTCACAACTTTTGACTTTCAGTAATATACAAATACTATAGCTTTACATACTACTGGTCACCAAATATTTCTTTGTTTCTTTCTCCCCACTTAAAAAAGACATTTCCTCCCTTATCACAGGAGACAACCCCAAATACTAAGTAAACATCACATTTCTTCTTTTTCTTTCTTTTTTTTTTTTTTTTTTTTTTGAGACAGAATCTCACTCTGTCCCCCAGGCTGGAGTACAGTGGCGTGATCTCGGCCCACTGCAGCCTCCACCTCCTGGGTTCAGGCGATTCTCCTGCCTCCGCCTCCCGAGTAGCTGGGACTTCAGGCGTGCACCACCATGCCCAGCTATTTTTTTTTTGTATTTTTAGTGGAGACAGGCTTTCACCATGTTGACCAGCATGGTCTCAATCACCCGAACTGATGATCCGCCCACCTCGGCCCACCTGGGATTACAGGCGTGAGCCGCCACGTCTGGCCAACAACACATTTATTTCAAAGTCTAGGACCTTTCAGTGATGTAGAGTAATTACTATATTAAATCTAGAAAAGGGTCTAGCTAAAGTTACAGAAATCAGTGGATTAAAAG
This sequence comes from Gorilla gorilla gorilla, assembly GCF_029281585.2. Taxonomy (NCBI): domain Eukaryota; kingdom Metazoa; phylum Chordata; class Mammalia; order Primates; family Hominidae; genus Gorilla; species Gorilla gorilla. The sequence goes on along the minus strand of NC_086017.1, from coordinate 45,507,924 downwards.
AAATTACCTGTCCCAGTGGCCCCACCACAACCAGTACTAATAGGCAGTGGTTGGACAAGAAGAGGATAACCACAATAAACATTTCCATTTCCAAAGTGGAAAAACGGGAGATAACAGGAGTCACAGGTTTGCAGAAATTCTGAAATCCTTCTGGGCAGACATTCTAAAGCTCTTCTATGCTCTGGGTACAGAGAATTCTTCAAATCTTGATTTGGCTATCTTGTCGTTGCTCTAGAAGTCTCTAGGTAATGTCCTCTAGGAGACTCCTCTTTTTTTGTTTTTTATTTATTTTTTTATGATACTTTAAGTTTTAGGGTACATGTGCACAACGTGCAGTTGTGTTAAATAAATACATGTGCCATGTTGGTGTGCTGCACCCATCAACTCGTCATTTAACATTAGGTATATCTCCTAATGCTATCCCTCCCCACTACCCCAACCCCACAACAGGCCCCGGTGTGTGATGTTCCCTTTCCTGTGTCCATGTGTTCTCATTGTTCAATTTCCACCTATGAGTGAGAACATGCGGTGTTTGGTTTTTTTGTCCTTGCGATAGTTTGCTGAGAATGAGGGTTTCTAGCTTTATCCATGTCCCTACAAAGGACATGAACTCATCCTTTTTATGGCTGCATAGTATTCCATGGTGTATATGTGCCACATTTTCTTAATCCAGTCTACCATTGTTGGACATTTGGCTTGGTTCCAAGTCTTTGCTATTGTGAATAGTGTCACAATAAACATACGTATGCATGTGTCTTTTTAGCAGCATGATTTATAATCCTTTGGGTATATACCCAGTAATGGGATGGCTCGGTCAAATGGTATTTCTAGTTCTAGATCCTTGAGGAATCGCCATACTGACTTCCACAATGGTTGAACTAGTTTACAGTCCCACCAATGGTGTAAAAGTGTTCCTATTTCTCCACATCCTCTCCAGCACCTGTTGTTTCCTGACTTTTTAATGATCACCATTCTAACTAGTGTGAAATGGTATTTCATTGTGGTTTTGATTTGCATTTCTCTGATAGCCAGTGATGATGAGCATTTTTTCATGTGTCTGTTGGCTGCATAAATGTCTTCTTTTGAGAAGTGTCTGTTCATATCCTTTGCCCACTTTTTGATGGGGTTGTTTGTTTTTTTCTTGTAAATTTGTTTGAGTTCATTGTAGATTCTGGATATTAGCCCTTTGTCAGATGAGTAGGTTGCAAAAATTTTCTCCCATTCTGCAGGTTGCCTGTTCACTCTGATGGTAGTTTCTTTTGCTGTGCAGAAGCTCCTTAGTTGAATTAGATCCCATTTGTCAGTTTTGGCTTTTGTTGCCATTGCTTTTGGTGTTTTAGACATGAAGTCCTTGCCCATGCCTATGTCCTGAATGATATTGCCTAGCTTTTCTTCTAGGGCTTTTATGGTTTTAGGTCCAACATTTAAGTCTTTACTCCATCCTGAATTAATTTTTGTATAAGGTGTAAGGAAGGGATCCAGTTTCAGCTTTCTACATATGGCTAGTCAGTTTTCACAGCACCATTTATTAAATAGGGAATCCTTTCCCCATTGCTTGTTCTTGTCAGGTTTGTCAAAGATCAGATATTTGTAGATATGTGGCATTATTTCTGAGGGCTCTTTTCTGTTCCATTGGTCTATATCTCTGTTTTGGTACCAGTACCATGCTGTTTTGGTTACTGTAGCCTTGTAGTATAGTTTGAAGTCAGGTAGTGTGATGCCTCCAGTTTTGTTCTTTTGGCTTAGGATTGACTTGGCAATGCGGGCTCTTTTTTAGTTCCATATGAACTTTAAAGTAGTTTTTTCCAATTCTGTGAAGAAAGTCATTGGTAGCTTGATGGGGATGGCGTTGAATCTATAAATTACCTTGGGCAGTATGGCCATTTTCGCGATATTGATTCTTCCTACCCATGAGCATGGAATGTTCTTCCATTTGTTTGTATCCTCTTTTATTTCATTGAGCAGTGGTTTGTAGTTCTCCTTGAAGAGGTCCTTCACATCCCTTGTAAGTTGGATTCCTAGGTATTTTATTCTCTTTGAAGCAATTGTGAATGGGAGTTCACTCATGATTTGGCTCTCTGTTTGTCTGTTACTGGTGTATAGGAAGGCTTATGATTTTTGCACATTGATTTTGTATCCTGAGACTTTGCTGAAGTTGCTTATCAGCTTAAGGAGATTTTGGGGTGAGATAATGGGGTTTTCTAGATATACAATCATGTCATCTGCAAACAGAGACAATTTGACTTCCTCTTTTCCTAATTGAATGTCCTTTATTTCCTTCTCCTGCCTGATTGCCCTGGCCAGAACTTCCAACACTATGTTGAATAGGAGTGGTGAGAGAGGGCATCCCTGTCTTGTGCCAGTTTTCAAAGGGAATGCTTCCGGTTTTTGCCCATTCAGTATGACATTGGCTGTGGGTTTGTCATAGATACGTCTTATTATTTTGAGATACGTCCCATCAATACCTAATTTATTGAGAGTTTTTAGCATGAAGGTTGTTGAATTTTGTCAAAGGCCTTTTCTGCATCTATTGAGATAATCATGTGGGTTTTTTCATTGGCTCTGTTTATATGCTGGATTACGTTTATTGATTTGCATATGTTGAACCAGCCTTGCATCCCAGGGATGAAGCCCACTTGATCATGGTGGATAAGCTTTTTGATGTGCTGCTGGATTTGGTTTGCCAGTATTTTATTGAGGATTTTTGCATCGATGTTCCTCAGGGATATTGGTCTAAAATTCTCTTTTTTTTGTTGTGTCTCTGCCAGGCTTTGGTATCAGGATGATGCTGGTCTCATAAAATGAGTTAGCGAGGATTCCCTCTTTTTCTGTTGATTGGAATAGTTTCAGAAGGAATGGTACCAGCTCCTCCTTGTACCTCTGGTGGAATTTGGCTGTGAATCCATCTGCTCCTGGACTCTTTTTGGTTGGTAGGCTATTAATTATTGCCTCAATTTCAGACCCTGTTATTGGTCTATTCAGAGATTCAACTTCTTCCTGGTTTAGTCTTGGGAGGGTGTATGTGTTGAGGAATTTATCCATTTCTTCTAGATTTTCTAGTTTATTTGTGTAGAGGTGCTTATAGTATTCTTTGATGGTAGTTTGTATTTCTGTGGGATCGGTGGTGATATCCCCTTTATCATTTTTTATTGCATCTATTTGATTCTTCTCTCTTTTCTTCTTTATTAGTCTTGCTAGCGGTCTATCAATTTTGTTGATCTGTTCAAAAAACCAGCTCCTGGATTCATTGATTTTTTGAAGGATTTTTTGTGTCTCTATTTCCTTCAGTTCTGCTCTGATCTTAGTTATTTCTTGCCTTCTTCTGGCTTTTGAATGTGTTTGCTCTTGCTTCTCTAGTTCTTTTAATTGTGATGTTAGAGTGTCAATTTTAAATCTTTCCTGCTTTCTCTTCTGGGCAGTTAGTGCTATAAATTTCCCTCTACACACTGCTTTGAATGCGTACCAGAGATTCTGGTATGTTGTGTCTTTGTTCTCATTGGTTTCAAAGAACATCTTTATTTCTGCCTTCATTTTGTTATGTACCCAGTAGTCATTCAGGAGCAGGTTGTTCAGTTTCCATGTAGTTGAGCGGTTTTGAGTGAGATTCTTAATCCTGAGTTCTAGTTTGATTGCACTGTGGTCTGAGAGACAGTTTGTTATAATTTCTGTTCTTTTACATTTGCTGAGGAGTGCTTTACTTCCAACTATGTGGTCAATTTTGGAATAGGTGTGATGTGGTGCTGAAAAGAATGTATATTCTGTTGATTTGTGGTGGAGAGTTCTGTAGATGTCTATTAGGTCTGCTTGTCTATTAGAGCTGAGTTCAATTCCTGGATATCCTTGTTAACTTCCTGTCTTATTGATCTGTCTAATGTTGACAGTGGGGTGTTAAAGTCTCCCATTATTATTGTGTGGGAGTCTAAGTCTCTTTGTAGGTCTCTAAGGACTTGCTTTATGAATCTGGGTGCTCCTGTATTGGGTGCATATATATTTAGGATAGTTAGCTCTTCTTGTTGAATTGATCCCTTTACCATTATGTAATGGCCTTCTTTGTCTCTTTTGATCTTTGTTGGTTTAAAGTCTGTTTTATCAGAGACTAGGATTGCAACCCCTGCCTTTTTTTGTTTTCCATTTGCTTGGTAGATCTTCCTCCATCCCTTTATTTTGAGCCTATGTGTGTCTCTGCACATGAGATGGGTTTCCTGAATACAGCACACTGATGAGTCTTGACTCTTTATCTAATTTGCTAGTCTGTGTCTTTTAATTGGAGCATTTAGCCCATTTACATTTAAGGTTAATATTGTTATGTGTGAATTTGATCCTGTCATTATGATGTTGGCTGGTTATTTTGCTCGTTATTTGATGCAGTTTCTTCCTAGGCTCGATGGTCTCTACTATTTGGCATGTTTTTGCAGTGAGAAGTTAAAAACCTTGAAAAAAGATTAGACGAATGACTAACTAGAATAACCAGTGCAGAGAAGTCCTTAAAGGACCTGATGGCACTGAAAACCATGGCACGAGAACTACGTGACGAATGCACAAGCCTCAGTAGCTGATTCGGTCAACTGGAAGAAAGGGAATCCGTGATGGAAGATCAAATAAATGAAATGAAGCGAGAAGAGAAGTTTAGAGAAAAAAGAATAAAAAGAAACAAACAAAGCCTCCAAGAAATATGGGACTATGTGAAAAGACCAAATCTACGTCTGATTGGTGTACCTGAAAATGACGGGGAGAATGGAACCAAGTTGGAAAACACTCTGCAGGATATTATCCAGGAGAACTTCCCCAATCTAGCAATGCAGGCAAACATTCAGATTCAGGAAATACAGAGAACGCCACAGAGATACTCTTCAAGAAGAGCAATTCCAAGACACATAATTGTCAGATTCACTAAAGTTGAAATGAAGGAAAAAATGTTAAGGACAGCCAGAGAGAAAGGTCGGGTTACCCACAAAGGGAAGCCCATCAGACTAATGGCAGATCTCTTGGCAGAAACTCTACAAGCCAGAAGACAGTGGGGGCCAATATTCAACATTCTTAAAGAAAAGAATTTTCAACCCAGAATTTCATATCCAGCCAAACTAAGCTTCATAATTGAAGGAGAAATAAAATACTTTACAGATAAGCAAATGCTGAGAGATTTTGTCACCACCAGGCCTGCCCTAAAAGAGCTCCTGAAGGAAGCGCTAAACATGGAAAGGAGATTCCTCTTTTTTCATTATCTGCCTAGTTTATCTGAGCCGGTTGTGTAGCTTTCTTACTCTGCTTCCTGCCTGCAGAACTTTGAGAGCCAAAGAGTCATTTTGAATCTTGAGCTCTTGATTTCTTTCTTTTTTTCTCTTTTAATTAATAGTAGCTATCTTTCAAAACTTACTAGGCTTCTTTTCAGCAAATGTCATGTGCCAATAACTACACTCACAGTGGTTTTCTTAATTGTTTTTTTTTTTTTTTTCCAGTCCCCTCCTTTCCCACCATCCCACCGTCTTCTCCCATAGTTCTCTCTTTAGGCTGCTTCCAAGAGGATATCTGCAACAACAGGTATGAAGGTCATACCCTTTCTAATCTTTTCCCTGATTACATTTATCCACTGAAAAACTTTAACAAAAAGTATTTAGGCTGCACTCTTATTTAGATGTTTACATGCATCATTTTAATCACATGTTTAGGTTTATTGGATATGTTTCCATTCAAAACCTCTTTATAAGGCATCTTAACCAGGGTTAGAAGCATTCTGCTTTTCTAACACGTTTTCCACATTTCTATTTACACACCAGCCAATTCTATCTGGAGTTTAGCTCTATCTTTTAACACTTTGCCAAAGGTATCACATAATATTCTACAAATAAACATACAACTGACATATTTGTCTCCAGCTTTTTGTACAGCCTCACATTTGTAAGGCATGTGATTTGCTTTCTAGATTACTGCAGGTAAAAATTTTACCAAACATTTTTTCATCTTCTCAACCTGCGATATCAGTTTTCTTACCACTTCCTGTCTGATTGCTAAACCAATGCCTCCGAGTTTGGATTTTAGTTACACAGGTCTTCCTTCTGTTATAAATTTCATAATTATTATTTATAATTTTATTATATTATTATGGTGTTACTATGATAACACCAGGCTGTTTCAGATTCCTATGCACAAAACATATTGAGTAATATTATTTAACCCCACTTCCTATATGATGAAGACAATGAAAACCAAAGAGTTTATGTCACTTCACAAATTCACATTCTTTACAATAGTTTAGTGTTGAAATCAGGATTATAATCTAATTTCTCTGTTTGCTAACTAGTGTTCTTTGATCTTTTTTATGTAACTGCCTAAGAAATGGTTGTTCTATTTCATGGCTGTGTCAGGCAGTTGTGAAGTTGTATTTTGCATCCCATTCAAGGTGTTATTTTGAAAAATGGAATGTCAAATTCTTAAAAATGCCAAATATATTATAAATTAGATGTCGTTAATGTGTACACTAGACCTCTTTATGGAAACTTTTCTTAATTGCCTGAGCCATTTATTGTTTCCACCTTCCAGGTCTCCACAGGACTTTATACAGAGCTTGTTACCCTTCACAATAAACCACACTGATTTAACTATCCATATTTTACTTTGAGCTGTAAGCACCCTGAGGGAAGATTCTCTTCTTTCTGTCAATGCTTAATACAGTGCTTTGAACATAGTAAGCGTATAACAAATACAGAAATAATGAAGGATAATTATGCTAAGAATTTGTACAAAGTATCAGGTGGGCAACAAAATGTTAGGATTTGGGAATTTGGTTACCATATTTTCATCCTTTTCCTCCCCATTATCTAGTATTTCCAAAATACCTTATGCTTGTTAAATTAATCCCTAGCTAGGAGCTGGTTGGTCATTTTGAAATAAATAATGATAAATAATTTATTGTTTTAAAGTTGTTCATACCCTTTATAAAAAATTCAAGAAATAAACAATCTTTCTAGTGTGTGTGTTCTCCTAAAAATATAGAAAAATCAGTAGTTACATAAAGAAATTGTTTTTAAAAAGATTTATGATATGTGCTACTTTTAATAACAAATTACTTGAATATAGAGGGAGAAGAAATGGAAATAAAATAAAAGAATTTGTTGAACACTAGATACAATAAAACATTGAAATGTTGAGACTAAAACATTTTTAATAACTACATGTGTTAATTCTGAGCAGTATTACTGGGCTCCATGCTAAGAAACAAGAAGAAATAGACATTTTTGCACTTCTTCCTAATCAACTCCCAAGTTGTGCTACTCAGCAAAAATAAATAGTTGTTTGTCAAATCTGAGTCACACAATGATCATACCCAATCTCAAGCTTGATGAATAATTTTAATATACAAGAATTGAGAGGCCTAAGCAAAGCAAACAGAGGTCGCGGAGACCCTGCATAGCTCCTTGGGTTCTTCCTTCTTTTATGGGACAAAAGGTCCTCATACCAGAGTAATACATGAGGCCTCTAATGAAAATTTGCCAGAGTCTTACAGAGTGAGTAATGTCATGAAACATTTTTATTTGAAACTTCAGATAGTTATATAGCTTCTATGATATTCTTTGAGAATTATGCTTCATAAATCAATTTATACTAATCTTATCCATCATAAGCAACCTAACCTAGGAACATTTAGTTAGCAGTATTTCATAGATAACAGCCTATACTCCTAGAAATTATCATTAGACCATTTACCAAGAGGTTCATTTATCAATATGTTTACAAGAAGATTAGGGTGAGTCAACAGCCTTTTTCCTGTCTCAATAACATTCTTTCACTAATTACTAGATATATGGATTATGGGTCAGCGGTTTTATCTTCTTTCTCCCCAGGAACATATTTCATTTCTATTATAGCAGTACAAATTATTTACATGCTGTCCTGTAACTTCCTGTAACTATAATTGGTTAATCATATTTTGATGGATTCCACTTATCATAGCTTCTCTAATGCAAGGTTATTTAATTTTGATTCACTTCTTTGTTATCTAGATTTTGTCAAGTAGTTATTTCAAGAAGGTCCCATAGAAACTTTGTACCTTGAGATTGCCTATGCTTAACAGTGTTGGCCTATTTCCTTGAATAATAGCTTGACTGAGAAAATATTAATTTGATGTTTTTCTCTGAACCTGGTAGACACTGCTCAATTGTATTTTTTTTTATCTTGACTTGACAATGTTTTAAGGAGGAAGAGAAAATAGGTTTTATTGACTGAAGGGCAAACTGTTATCAGTTGGTAGCAACTGACTTGAATGATATGTTCCAAAGTAGCATCTGGACTCTGCAGGAAGGAAGACCTTGATCAATTAGCCAAAGCTGACAAAAACCCAGGAGGGCAGAAGCATGGTAGAAGTACCTTGTGTTTGCCAGTGTAGCTGGAAGTATCACCTTTTCCAAGACTGATGGCATTCCAATAGATATTTTTTGATAATGAGATCTATTTAGATACAAAGAAATTTGTTTCTAATGATGGAATTTTGAAAATGCAAAGACATTTTGTAATAGCTACAAGTATGTATAAAGCTGAAATAGGAGAACTCATAGAAGGAACTGACAAATTTACAAAAATGGAAAAATAGTAAAAAATTAGAGTTACATGACACAATTAACAAGTATGATCCTGAGGCTTTCTATAGTACGTTATACCCTCCAAAGAAAAATATGCATTATTTTCAAACACATGAAACATTTTAAATACATATCATATAAGCCACAAGAAATCATCACTGATTTAAAAAAAAGAAATGTATTTTCTAACCTTATGAAATAAAATTAGAAATCCACAATAGTTTGATGGTGAATGTCCCTCAAAACATGTTGGGAGATTAAGTTGCACACTCTTAAAATAATAAATTGTTTAAAAATGTAATCATGAAAAAAAACTGTTTAAAAGAGAAGACCTTTGTATGTCAGTGGGAAGGAGCTAAAGCTGTGCTCAGAGGGGATTTCGTAGCCCTATAAATGATAGATGGATAAGTAGATAGACAGAAGATAGACAGGTAGATAGAATAATTGAAAAGTGATTATTTAAATATTCAACTGAAAAAGAAAAGTACAGACTTAAACCAAAAATTAAAAGAATAAAAAAGATAGACTCATTATAATTTTAACAAAGATTTTTTTCCAAAATAGTTTATACTTTGCAAACCAGACAATTTTCTAAGAAAAAAGAAAGAAGATACAAATAAGCCTTTGGGAAGTAGAGGAGGAATATTGCTACAAATGTGATGTTCTTTTTTTTAAAAAAATTAAAAATATAAACAAATTTCTACAAATAATCCTAAGTGTTTGAAGGAATAAATATTTTTTAAAAGTACACATTAAAACACATAGACAAAAAACAGAATTAAAAATTCTAAAAACAAATAAGTAAAAACATTATCCATTAATACAAAAGAAGCTCTAGCCCAGCAATCTTCCCTACTTAAGGGAAACTTCTAGGCTGAGCAGGATGGGTTGAAGATTATTAGATTTTTAAAGGGCTAATGTATTTGCTTCTTTTTAATTATGAGATTATATTCAGATACTACTTGTGAAATTTAAAATATATAAAAATGTAATTTAAAAACAAGTAAGCAAAACTAAGCCAAGTTCTAGCTTCTGCATGTTCTTCCTCAGCCCCTTTTACATAAGTCCAGGTTTTGGTCTCTTTTATTTAGAGTTGCAAATGAGGTTTCCTAAATCAAGATGTACTGAAGGTTGTTCTCTACATAGCCTTCTCAGCCCAAATGTTGCCCTTTTATGACTCCCTTTTCCTTCCTCCTGATGTTGTTGCTGTTCATTTTAAACATAATTTTTTTCTACATCAAAACACATACACGGGGATTGGGTGCTGTGGCTCACGCCTGTAATCCCAGCACTTTGGGAGGCCGAGGCAGGTGGATCACTTGAGGTCAGGAGTTTGAGACCAGCCTAGCTAACAAGGTGAAACCCTGTCTCTACCAAAAATACAAAAAATTAGGCGGGAGTGGTGGCGCATGCCTGTAATCCCAGCTACTCGGGAGGCTGAGATAGGAGAACTGCTTGAACATGGGACCTGGAGGTTGCAGTGAGCCGAGATGGCGCCCCTGCACTCCAGCCTGGGTGACAGAGTGAAACTCTGTCTCAAAAAATAAAATAATAATCATAATAAGAAAAGCACACACCGGGGGAAGTTCCGCACAGTACAGAGGTGCACAAATAATGTCCTTTGGTTTCTGGCATGCTCCTTAGGCATGATCCTGAATGTGGGACGGCATCTTGTCAGGGTGGGATGGAAATATTGACTAAACTTCTTCAGCCCCCTGAATGATCCTGCTCAGTGTGGATATTATGAAATCACTTAGGTTATTATCATACCACTTCCCTTAGCAGATTCAATTCTCTTACCACTTGGGGGTCCCTGGGAATCAGATTCTGAGCCAGTTTAGAGTGTATAATGTTTATTTAAAAGAGCTCTTGGGGTGCACTCCTGTGAAGGGAGAGAAAGGACTGTGGGATTGGATGTAGAAGTTGAGTCACGATGCAGGTCCAGTGACAGCTGTAGCCAATGCCCCTTTCTCCCAAATACACCAATGAGGAGCTCTAATGGCCCTTTAGAATTTTTCATACTGAGTTGGGATGTCTAGGCCTTTATATGCCCATAGCCTTCAGTCATCAGATATGGACTGTATCAAGGATAGCCATGACCTTGTATGAAGTGATTCTTGACAAACAAAGCAATCCTGAAGGGAAAACAACAGAAGACTCTCTGCTAAGTCTTCCCAGGAGCCCAGACTAGTCTTTCCTTGAAACGAACGTGCCATACATGTGCACTACAAATACCATATTTCTGAAGGACTATTGCAGAGATTTCCACCCAATTTTCTGGCTGCAGTCTTCAAAGTCCTACTATTTATTTAATTTCAATAGCTCTAGGGGTACAAGTGTTTTTTTTTTTGTTACATAGGTGAGTTATATAGTAGTGATTTCTGAGGTTTTAGTACATTGTGCTTAATGTGTCTTTTTAAAAAAATCTCTGCCGCCCTCTCACCCTCCCCCTTCTGAGTCTCTAAAGCCCATGATATCACTCTGTATGCCCTTGCATAGGAATACAAAAAGCCTTGCTCTTATATCCCAAGCCTTCACTATAGAATGTCCGTTTGTGAGCTGTAGATTGTTCCTGGTGAGTCAAGTAAGAGTCAGCTTGGTGTCATTGAAATAAAAAAGAAAGGGATTGAAATTTGGATTCTTCCAGTAGTTACTGGTGTGACTTTGAGCATGACAATCATGAGAGCTAATGTTCATTGAGCATTTATTATGTGCTGGTGACTGTTATACTGCTTTACATGCATTGAACTATCCAATCCTTTGTCTCCTCAACTGTAGTCAATAACACCTAATGAGCAGCTTTGCAATAGATTATACGAGCTAACATATTAGCTAAATCTCTTTGCATGTAGTAGGCTTGACACAGATGTCAGTTTATCCTTCCATCTTTCCCATCACGCATAAGTAATTTTAGATTCCCAAATATATGGATTGCTCCACCAGGCCTGATGTACAATAACAATAACACTTACAATAATAGTTATTATAGCTCCCATTTATTCAGGACTTACCATTTGTCAGTCAGTGTACTAAGCCTTTAATGTATATAGACCTACTGAGTCCTCATGATACGCTTGTGTGTCAGGAATATGATCCTGTTGAGTCTGCACTACCCTGAAAAGAAATCCCAGAGAGGAACATTTTTCTTCCCAAACCATCACCAGCATTTATCACTCCCTTACTTTGAACACACACACACACACACACACTTTTCTTCATCTTAATTTTTTTTTACAACTGCCTCCTTTTTGTTTCTCTATGCTTCCACTCTACATATATTTAATTTTTTCTTTTGTTTTATACTCTGAATTATTTCCTGCTCAAAAATTACAGTCTTGGAGAGAAAGCAAAAAAAAAAAAAAAATCTTCCCCTTTGCAAAGCTCAGCACGAGTGGGAATCCTGCCATTGAACAGCCTGTCCATGTTCAATTTTAGCATCATATAATTTCCTGCATAATTGTTTAAATGTCCTCATTCTCATCCCTGTCGCTCCCCCCACACTTTGCTATTTTTTAAAGAAAGCATCCAAACTCCAAACTGGTTCAACAGGGAATTTCACAGAGGAAAAATGCCAGACCGCATCATATGCCTTGAGTTATCGCAACAACCAAGGAAAAAAAGTCGTGCCTCTGAGATGGAAGTCCTCCAGTCTGCCACTGCGTTCAGTGACCTCTCTTCTCTGCCAGCCTCTTCAAGGCCAGGCATGTGAAAATTCCTCATGTGTTTGTGTCATTTGATTCCCAAATATCACATAACCAAAAATATTAAAATAAAACTGCTCATAACATTTTCCTGAAAGCCATCTGGGCCCCACTGGAAGCTGACACTATCTGTCAAACCCAAGATAACCACATTTTCCCCGTCCTTTGTATGTGTTAATGTTTGTCATAATGGATTTCACTTTAATGTCCCAAGTACATTTATGACATTCTTTCAACCAAGTGGCACTAATGACTTTCATTATTATTTATACTCCTCCTTAATTATAAGACTCTCACCTCACTCATTACACACACTCCTTCATAACCCCCTCACTTGCATACATGCTCTCTGGTATGAGGCTAATGTGCCTTGGCTTCCAATTTCAGAAAACACAATGATTAATTACTCCTGTTAAATCACCCTACCCTAGGGTAATCAGATTGGCAAAATGATAAGAAGGGCCAGATTGCTGCTCCAGAAGGATTTCCCAGGACACCTGTCAGAAAGAAATAAAAGGAGAAGCCCCCAACTCCCAAATAAATAAATGCATGGCATGCATGCTTGTCTTAGCCCTGGGATGAATCACAAGGAGATGCAATTTTAAATTAAAATAATAGAGCATTTGGTACAAATGCTCTGCACTGTGGATGATAATAGTCAGATTCAATGAAGTGACTAGGAGCCAAGCATTCTGCAATGTAGTACCATGCTTCTTCCATCAATTAAAATACTGTTTAGAAAGACCTTACCTGCTTTTTCTTGCATTTCAAAAATTGCACCAATCTTTTTAGCTTCTCCATCAAGAGATGGAATTTCTTGTGTAACCCATAAATCTGGGCTGGGTTTATGATTGGATTTATCCAAAACAAACTCACAGAAGAGACACTGCATTTGTTCCAAGCCTGGACTTCAAGAGGTCTTACAGATCCCACTCTGCTTTCTTACAGTTTCCACTCTGATCTGCTTTCTTGGTGCCTCCACTATTTTCATGGGAACAAGCCCCAGATCTCCACACGAAGTGAGGCCCCCTGTGTCTCAGACAGCCCTTATTCACTTACTAGCTGAATGAAGAGGCATGAGAAACGTCAGCCAAGATTAGCCAAATCCGTAACACACCATAAAGTCCAGTTGAAATTGCCAATCTACAGAACCATGAGCTCAGGAAATGTTTGTTGTTTCAAATCTTTTGGGCTGGTTCATTATACAATACAAGGTAACTGATATACCTGTCAAAGGAAAGACATTTGGGCATGGAGGCTATGGTGAAGATAGAAGAGACCAATTATTATGAAAAACTTACTTTGCTTCAGGTATGAAAATAAATAAACTCAGCAAATATGAGACAGAGCTAGTATTCTCATCTTTATCCTTTTGAAAATGAGAAAACTGAGGCCCAGAGATGGCACAAAATCAGACTGAAGAAATAATTTGTGCAAGATCTTGGGGAGAAAGCAAAGTTCAAAGCTATTGCACTATTTGGTTGTGAAGACAATGTGTGTCCAAGTACCACACTTGCTGCCTTGGCGCACAGACTGAGACCACCTCACCATCCAAAGCAGCATTTCTGGTATCCCCTATTCCTTTCCCACTGCTCCAGCCAGGGCTGGCAAAAAGAGATAGCTGCGAGTGGGAAGGCAGTGAGGACAGCACAGTCTCCTTGATTTGCTTCTGATCAGGAAGTAGAACTGCCCCTTTCGCATGCCTTTCACAGGAACTGTTTAAGCCATAGCCAAAGTCACATCCAACACTGCATTTCAGTGTACAAAATTCATGTATTAAGTGGGAGTTGAACAATGAGAACATATGGACAAAGGGAGGGGAACATCACACACTAGAGCCTGTCGGGGGGTGGGGTGCAAGGGGAGGGAGAGCATTAGGACAAATATCTAATGCATGCAGGGCTTAAAACCTTGATGACAAATACCTAATGCATGCGGGGCTTAAAACCTTGATAGGTGCAGCAAACCACCATGGCACAGGTATACCTATGTAATAAACCTGAACCTTCTGCATATGTGTCCCAGAAGTTAAGGTAAAATTAAAAAACAAACAAAAAAATAAGTAAAAGGGTGTGCATATCTGCTTAAAAGGCTGAGTATTTTTGTTATTGCTGTTGTTTTTTTTTGAAAGCTGTTAGAATCTTTTTCATTATTATGCTGGCCTTTTGCTTGTCTTTTGTAGAAAATTTTTCATCTAAAATCACAGCATCTTAAGAATTGAGTGCGGCCTTGCTTCTTCTTTTCCCCTTTGCTGAGGAACTAAAGAGGATGAATTGCTTCCTTTTATACTACTGTGTATCCAAATTTTATTTAAAATCAATGCAAGTTGAAAAACAATAGTGATTATTTCCAAAGTTTCCAGGTAATCTGTTTGCTAATTCGAATTTAATTTCCTATTTATCCCATTTGGTTTTTACTTATTCTGACCTTATTCAAATTTCATGTATACATCATTCTGGGGGAACTTTATTTTGTATCCCGTTTAGCAATTCATTCAAAATATTTACTCTCCCAGCCTTTGATTCAAATCTTAACCCTGCTACTAATGAGGTGTCTAGGTATGGACCTCGGACCTGATCCTTCTCTGTAAAAATATTGGGATAAACTGTTGATCTCTAAGATCTCTTCAATTTCTGTAAAACTAATTATTTTACAAAGAAAAGCATCCCTGCTTTACCTTCTATGGATGAATTTGAATTTTCCGATGTAAACATCATGAAGTTAGAATACATATATTGAGCTTTCCCAAGAGACCTTTGGCAGTCTTAATTTTGGAGGCCAAAATCCTACTCTAGCAGATTCTCACTGTCAGATGCTTACATATAGAGGGACTACTGAAGGAAGTTATTAGTATAACTTCCATAGCCCTTCCCATTGGATTTTGTGATTATGTGATAATGTACAAGCAATGAGTTTTAAGCAGAAATATGTAAAATGAGACAAGTGGGAAGATAACCGCTTGTCCAAACTACAGATGTTAATAAACTCAATATGTAATTTTTCCCCAGCTGAGATCATCCTGTCTTTGTTAAATACCATTCATATATTCTTCTGCACTAGTTCTAAATTCCAAAGTTGTATAAGTCACAATGTCCCTAGAATAATCATCCTAGTGACAAAAGCTGAGCCCAGTTCCTGGTGGACCGCCTCAGAATCACCTGAAAAATCTTATGCAATTTCTGATCTCTCCTTCTGACCTGGGAAATTTTAGTTCATTAATTCTGGAGTCAGGTGAGGGAACTCACATTGTTAGTATTGTGTTGTTAACAAGCTCTTGAGGTTTTGAGAGTAATTGTTCGGCAAGTTGTTTCATGTGAGGAGATGGCATAAAATGAGCTTCATTCTAAGTGGCCAAACTATTATTCTTAACTATGTGCCCAATCCATGATATTTATTTCTAAAGGGACATAGGATATTAACTATGGTAGAGTAGAAGGTGACATGAATCTTGGGTAGCAATGACAACTCTTTTCTGTGTGACCTCAAGTAATCAGTTAACTTTTCTGGGTATCAGTTTCCTTGCCTGTAAAAACAGGTTTTACATAAGACTGATTTTCACTGTCTTTGAAAACGCGACAAGATGCCCTTGGGGTTCTTTTGGGGTCACTACAACTATGAATCTGGGCAGTGGTTGAACAGATCAGGCCACACAAGGCTCCTCAAGTAGAGCACTCCTCTTTGATTTGTTTACAATGTTAAATAGGATTATGTCTGGAGAAAGATCTCTGATGATAGAATTCTGCACAAGATGTCTCCCAGGGCCACTCTGGCTCTGCTGTTCTTTGGCTCTGTACAAATAGCTATTAAAAGGAGAATTACACCAGAACAGGATCACTTGAAAAGTAAGGTTGATAACAGTCAGACCCGCAGTTAAGGAGCAATTAGTAGCATCACTGTGTGAAAGACTTACAGCAAAGCATGGTATCTCATAGATTTCTGTAGCTATTAAAATTAACTCCCAAAGCTAAGGAAATAGCCCTGGAAATCACAATTAGAGTTCCATAATTGTTACCCTTTACTTGTCATGCTGTGCCTCTGTTGTTACACAAGGCAGAGCACAAGCCATGGTTGCTAAACAATCACATCTCACAGCACACAACTCCTTCAGTATTCAGAGATAGGCAGCACAGAATATGTGGCATAGTTCTACTCGCTCTTTAAGACCTTGCTCAAATATCACCTCATCAGTAAAACCACTTCCGATACTGCACATCTCCACTCAGGAAATTGCAAATCTGAGCATTCTCAACATCTAATAATAATCATAAATAAAAATGGCAATAACGAATATAGTTTATTCACAGGTCTAGGTTTTCCTTCCTATCTTGGGAAATCACTTAAGTTTTGCCCAAATAATAACTTGGAACACGATCATTTTCACTTTAATCTGTCTATCTCTGCCATCAGACTAAGTGCTGTTCCAACCTTAGCAATCTTTTTGGTTGATGAATACATAAATACATTTTTTTATCCCTTCCATGTTTTCCCCATTCTTTCAATTCCCATAAACTCTCTTGGCTCCATTTCAAGTCTGCTACTCCTGATTCAGTTAACCAGCTAGGCTGTGATCTAATTAAAACAAAAGACACTGAAGTAGGCATGACTATTCGACCAACTCATTGGATATTTTCCTCCTCAAAGAGAAGCTTCCCTAATCTTTAACTAATGCAAGTATAGATGAAATGTTTTGAAGCTGGACTTTCTTTCTAGATCCACTGTAGGATTCCTTTTCCTCTAAAATCCAAGGCACGAAGCTCGAGTTTCACATTTGTTTTTATTCTATATTTCCCAGCTATTTCAGTGCTCAATGAGTTTAGGCCACAAAGGCTGTCAACTCTGTGATGACATGGACTTTACACTCTTGCTCCGCAGAGCACCTTGCAAAGTAAGCTTAATCATCATTGCTAGAAAATATGAGTTGTTTCTGGAAGATTTTGAACTGTGAATGGGGAGAGGAAATTGGAAATGTATAGAGATGCTTTCTTATTGAAGTGGTGACCATTATCAAGAGATTTTGTGTTTACAACTTAAAAACAATTTACGCTTGTAAGAAGTGTTTCAGTCCCTGTTCCTTATAATGTCTAAGACTCAGTTTTCTTTTCTGTAAATTATGAGTAATAATAGCATTTATCTCCTAGTATTTTTGTTACTATTTAAGTAAGTTAATGGATACAACACTCACCATTGTACCAGATATTGTTGTGAGGATGACAAAAGTAAATGTTCTAAGTACACAAAATTACCCTTCATCTGTCAATGCACTAAACTATAAAAATAGATTTTAAATGTTAAGGCATCTTTTTATTTCTGGGCTAAATCCTGATATTCAAAATAGATTTATAATTTGTCTTGGATTTGACATGTAATGATGAAGGACCCTAAAAGAAATACAAAAATGTATAGTTAAAAGGATAACATAGATCATTTACAAAAATAGTTGCAATTATTTGATTCCTTGTATCAAAGATGCCTTTTAATATGACTTTTCTCTTCTTCCCATCAAGAGGTAGAGTTCTTGAATACAGTTTAGGGGTATTGGACATTAGAATGTAGCAGACGTGAGTAAGTGTGGGTTTCAAGCTTAGTCCTCAAAGAGGCTTTCCATGCTTATGTTCGCTCTCTCAGAAGCCTGCCTAGCCATTTTGAGACTCACTGTGGCTTGGCTGCTAAGGATAAGAGACACATTGTCCTACTGCTTCCACATCACCCCAGCTAATAGCTGGCCTACTCCCAGAAGCAGAATTATTCTGTGGAAGTGCAGCTACTAACAGATTAAAGAAGAAGTCCAGCTGAGAACAAAAGAACCGTTTAGCTGACTTAGGCTAAATTGTCAACCCAAAGAACTGTGAGCTGAATGATGATTTTTGTTTTAAGCTACTGAGTTAGGGGTGATTTGTTATGCAGCAGTAGCTAACTAATACAAAAGGCATGGGTTTTGAAATCTGCCATTGAAGATTTCACAGAAACCCCATGAAGTAGGGGTTTCTGCTCTGCATGAATGTAACTGATGGAATATTGTTGGACACTTTCATATGTATATTGAACCAGATTTTTCTGTTGTGAGATAATCACATATTATCTCTGACTCAGAAAGGACTGATAATTAAGTATAGGAGTCAGATAGATTTGGCTTGATTACATAGCTCAAATTGTGTTCCTATTTAAAAACTAAACCTCCAGATTACTCTAAAGGATGGGGAGATCCTCACAATTATCACGCATATGCACACACATGCACACACACACAATTGCACATATGCAAAAACACTTTCATTTCTTATTCTTTCATAAAATCCTCGAGTCCTCCCTAGATATATCTATAGAGTTGCAAAGTGAGGGTTTTTAATTATAATATGTAGTAGCAAAATAAAAGCTGGAGGGTAAGGAAAATATGATTTAAGCCTTGCTGTCATTCTGTGAATCACAATTCTATCATATCACAAACTTTCTTATTGTCTTCAGCTTGTTGTATGTTTCCATGTTTAATAAGATATTGCCTACAAAAACCAGTTTCTTCCCCAGAAAAAGGTTCTCTTTTTAGATGTTTTATACAAGAAGTGTTACATGTTTTTCAACCCCCATTGTCCTCTCTCTCCCTTCCTCCCTTCTTCTCATCCTGCCTCCTTTCCTTAATTTTTCTTTTATTTTTCTTTTTAATGCAAATTGTCCATTGTGATTATAAAGGAACAGCTTTGCTGATTGCCTATGTTCTTCTGTTTTGAATAAGGTTGCACTTTTGATGAAGCCTGATTTTTTAAAATTAGTCCTTAATCAGAAAGAAAGAACAAGAAAGTCATGGGCAATACCTTCCAGTCAGCAATTCCACATATAATCAAAGAAACACTGAGTAGAAGGCAGGTCATGAAGAAAAAAAAAAAGACCAAAAGATTTAGAGGGAAAGATAAAAATCAAGTCCACTTTCTGGCCCAATCTAGGAAATAATAAACATTCCAAAGGGTATAAGATTTATATGAAAGATAATCTTAGAAATATAAATGAGAAGAATATCATAACATAGAAAGCTTAATAACTATAAAACACACTTTATTTTTACTAGTGAAGAAAACTATTTGCAAAGTTTCTCTGCTATTTTTGCTTTTAAAATTACTGTAAAAATAAAGTACTGCAAATATTTTGTAATTCAATGTGTACTGATAAAATTAAACAAGATTTAAAAACTTGCCTCCCTTCTCTCCCAATCTATTTTTACTCCCTAAGAGTAAACAATCATTTCATGTGATCAATGCCATAACTGAATGTGGAATTTCTTTTCATTGTCCTTCTTGGTTGATCTGTTGGATCTCTGAGTTGGATCCTTCATATTATCTACTCTCTTTTCTTCATCTTCATTTTTCTTTCTTTTGTTTCACTGTAGCTTACTTATTTTTTTTCCAAGAAAGCTAATTAAAATTAAACTTATGAGCCCCTATCTGAGTAAGTTTTTATTTTGTTATTACACATTTTTATTTTTAGTTTGGCTGCATATAGAAATCTTAGCTAACAATATTTATCCCCTAAGGAGTTCAAAGATATTGCTGCATTTTTGTCTAGCTCAAGCAGTCTTACTATTGGTGTATCTAATATAAGATCACTTAATTTGAATTTCTGAAATTTCATGAGGATATATTTAGGCATGAATCACTTTCATTTTTGTTCACTGCTTTGTGTGTCTTCTGTAATCTAAGGCCTCCTGTCTTTCTTAGCCTTTGGGAAATTTTCTTATATTATTATTTGATTATTTTCTCTCTTCTGTTTTCTGGGATTTTTTTTGGAGGTCCTATATTGAATCTTAATTTCCATTAATTTTCCTCACATATTTTTCACTCCTTGTTCTCTATGTTCAATAATTTTCTTAATTTTTTCTGCTACTGGTTATCTGTTATTTAAGTTTGTTATTTAAGTGATCCTATTTTTAATTTTCCTTTTTTATATATTTTTATTATACTTTAAGTTCTAGGGTACATGTGCACAACATGCAGGTTTGTTACATATGTATACATGTGCCATGTTGGTGTGCTGCACCCATTAACTCGTCATTTAACATTAGGTATATCTCCTAATGCTATCCCTCCCCGCTCCTCCTACCCCACAACAGGCCCGGTATGTGATGTTCCCCTTCCTGTGTCCATGTGTTCTCATTGTTCAATTCCCACCTATGAGTGAGAACATGTGGTGTCTGGTTTTTTGTCCTTGCGATAGTTTGCTGAGAATAATGGTTTCCAGCTTCATCCATGTCCCTACAAAGGACATGAACTCATCCTTTTTATGGCTGCATAGTATTCCATGGTGTATATGTACCACATTTTCTTAATCCAGTCTATCATTGTTGGACATTTGGGTTTGTTCCAAGTCTTTGCTATTGTGAATAGTGCCACAATAAACATACGTATGCATGTGTCTTTATAGCAGCATGATTTATAATCCTTTGGGTGTATACCCAGTAATGGGATGGCTGGGTCAAATGGTATTTCTAGTTCTAGATCCCTGAGGAATCACCACACTGTCTTCCACAATGGTTGAACTAGTTTCCAGTCCCACCAACAGTGTAAAAGTGTTCTTATTTCTCCACATCCTCTCCAGCACCTGCTGTTTCCTGACTTTTTAATGATCGCCATTCTAACTGGTGTGAGATGGTATCTCAATGTGGTTTTGATTTGCATTTCTCTGATGCCCAGTGATGATGAGCATTTTTCATGTGTCTGTTGACTGCATAAATGTCTTCTTTTGAGAAGTGTCTGTTCATATCCTTCTCTCAATAAATTAGGTATTGATGGGACATATTTTAATTTTCAATAGCTATTTCTTCTGTGATTCTTCCATTTTAATGGCAATCTGATCTTGTTTTATTGATATAATACTTTCCTTGATAATTTCGGTCTACTAATTAGAATGTAGTTTTTAAAAACCTTTGATTTCAAAAGTCGCTGCTGGTAGGTTGTACCAACAGTCTATCTTTGTTTTTCTCTCTGTTCTTTGTTTTCTTTAACTATTTCATGCAACAAGAGCATATGATGGGGACATATTTAGTATCCCCACATGACCCTTTCACTGGAATGCAAGAACTGGTTACAAGTTCTATGCATACTAGTTCACTATTGGGGATTGGAGGAAGAAACAGGCAGGCTACCTGTTTCCAAAAGTAAGCAAAGTGTGTCTTCTTCTAAGTTGTTGTAAAAGTCTATTGCTTTGACTCATGGGATGCCAGTAAACTTGAAGTGAGCAAGACTTGTTCACGCCTTGAAATCAGGGTTTGTGCATGAGAAATGATCTCCCTGAGAAGCCAGATGTGAAAGATTTTGGAATAAACTACTGAATGATGGCAGACACTAAAGAGAGAGAGGAAAAGAGAGAGAGAGAGAGACCACATGGAGGAACACTAAAGCCTTACAGCTCAGACCAACTGCCAGCTGAATGCAGCTGAGTGAGCCATCTCAGCTGGTGTCATGTGTAGGAGAACCACACGGCTGAGCCCTGCTCTAATTCCTGACGTACAGACTCAAGAGAAATAATAACAAATAAATCACTGTTTTCAGTCATTGCAATATGAGGGAATTTGTTCCAGGGACAATTTTCTGTCATCATTCTGGCAGCTTTAATTTCCCACAGGAAGATTATCTTATTTGTTTGTAGAGAGCTCCCTCGATTTCATTCTGGGGGTGAAATGAGCTGTATCAGTCACTCTTCATACACAAGAGTAGGAAGAGAAAGGGATATGGTGACACATATTTGTTCTATAAATGGTTCTAAAATTAACCTAAAGTTCTATTTCTGTCCCTCACGTTTCCACTCTCTCAATCTCAGTTCTTCAAATTTGAACTTCTTTGCTCAGAGAAAAAACATTTCTCATCTTTAGCCATTTCCCAAGGACACTATTGCCTGTTTCTCTCTGCTTCAGTTTGTCCATTAATCCATTTCTATCCACTTGTTATCTTTAGAAATATGTCTAAATTCTCAGTGCTGACGAGGACATAAACCTTTTCTCTCTTCTCAGTGTGGTTTTCATTCTATCAGCTTAAATAGAAGACATTCTTTGACTACAAATATATGATCATTGTTATTTACCATATCTTTAACATTGAAATTACATTAGATGATAGATATATCAAAAAAGTGCCTGATCATAGCACATTTTATTGTTCTAACAAACAGTTACATCTAGAATAACAAATATATAGCTGTGGTATCTTCTCATGCCATGCACTATGATTTGTTCCTTTGTTTATTGCATGAATGCATGAGCATGCTAAGAATTTTAAAAAGTCTACCAGAGATATCTTTTTTCATTACCCACCATAAAATTTTAAACATGCTTTAAGTTGATTCAGGATCCAATGCTTTTCTTCTTCTTCTTCTTCTTCTTATTTTACACAGTAATAGAAGTTTTTCTTTCTTTTTGCTTCTGGGAGATTACCTCCAGGTCTTTTCTCCAGTTGCCTGAAATAATTGGATTAGGAGCCCTCTGGATGACAAGGCTAGTGATAAATTTTATTTAGGTTTTAGATTAGAGAAGTTGTTAGATTTTGGGTTAGGAAAAGTGATAATACTAGTAACGCCTATTCAATCTTTGTGGGGCCTCACCTTTAACTTTCCTCACCAACCTCATTTTCAGCTCTCCTTCTCATGTATTCCATTTACCAAACTGGACTATGCTTCATCTTTAAAAGATATATAATGCCTTCATGCCCTCATGTCTTTACTCAGGAGATCTTTCCCATCTGAAAAGCACTTTCTATCCTATCCTTCCCTGTAAAAACCCTCCTTGACCACCTCAAATGCTGCTGTATTTAGTAAGCCTATACCACTGTCAATTGGATTTTATTTATTTCTCTTCTGAATAATCAGTTATAACAGAGTGTTGATCACCTTTTATGGTTTATTGCTTAGAGATATTTTTGGTTTGTATTTTTTTCACTAAAATATGTGTGATAATTTCCATTTCTAATGTCTTTTCTGGTCTGTTTCCATCACCTTTTATGATAGTAGCTTCTTCCTTTCTTTGCTTTGATGCCTTCATGGTGTGATGCTTATTATATTTTGTAGAATTATATTTATAAATAATATCAGGTGATGGATGAATAGGTACTCCTCTGCAGATGATTTATACTTGATTTTCTCACATACCTAGAGCCATTATTTGTCTTAAGTCACCTTAAACAAAATTCAAATAATGCGATTCCTTAGACTACTCAGTCCACATGAAACTAGGCAACAAAAATACCTAAGACAATCTGATCCAACCTTATCTCGAAGATGTAGAGCTTTAGGAAACTAGACAATGGGGGGTTATGTTTCCTACATCGTGTAAGTCTTGCTCTTTAACTTCTTTTCTGTTACCCATGAGAGAATACAAAAAGGAACTTCCAAATTTTCAGGATGAGTTAATATCTTGAAGGAAAAACTAACTTGTTCATCCCTGAGTTTCCATTTTCCCTTCAGGTTTTGTAGAAATAATATTGTATTAGCTTGTCAGGTTTTGGATGCTGTCAATTTTTTTTAAGAATAATATGCTATCTAGAATTTTTTGGTTTTCTTCAGTTGGTTTGAAAAAATTATGGAAAATCAGAAGTTCTCAAAATACAATATCCATATGTCTTTGATTCTCTATTATATTCTCCATCTTATGAGTCAATTACTCCACTAGATTACATGCTGTTTGCAACCAAGGAAATATTTTCTTTGCTTTTGTATCCTTCCTGACTCTTGTATTCCAATAGATCTTCAAAAAGTCAGGTTTTAAATTTCTGTGTTTGTCACTTTTTGTGGCCTTTTTAGATAAGTTGCCCATTTTATATAAAAATTTTATGTATTATTAACATAAAGTTGTCCAGAATAACCTATTACTATTTTTGTGAACATAGGATCTGTAGTGAAGACCCCACTTTCCTTATTTATATTGGTAATAAAATATTTTTTATTGCTCTTTGATTATTCTTGCCAAAATGTGTCAATTTGGAACACTTTTCAAAAAGTGTTCTTCTTGATTTTATTGATACTCTCTATTGTGTGTTTTAAAGGTTTCATTATATCCTAAGCTTATATTTATTATTCTTTCTCTATATTCCTTTAATCTAATTATTTTATTTCTCTACTTTCTTTTAAATTTATTCTTTTTGCAATTTCCAATTTCTCAGAATAAATGACTTATACCTATAACCTCTCAGCTTATTGATTTATATTTGAGCATTCTTCTTTTCTAATGTATACATCAAAGACTATAAAGTAATGACATCTAATTTCCATTATATCATCTTTGTCCTATGTGTTACTTAGGAGTGTATTTTAAACTTTCCGTATAGGAAAAAAAAACAGATTTCCATTAGCACTAGAATGGATAGATTATGGAATATGCACAGAATGAAATGCTACTGACAATTACAATGAAGGAACATTTTTTTCCATACAGTGGCATGCATTAATATATATATTGTTAATCAGAAGAAAAAATAATAAACACTCTTATCTGTGTATGTATATTATACATAGATACACACGGTTAAAACACAGACAAAACTAAACTACTGTAGGTTGTTAGATGTCAGGATAGTGATTATCAGTGTGGGAGGTGGGAGCATTGATTGGCAGAGTTGAAGAGGAGGTTTCTGGAGTGCTGGTGATATGCTAGTAATATCTATTATTTTACCTTAGTGGTGGTTTATGTGGGTTTGTTCATTTACATCTCATTATCATCTTGTACACCTAAAATTTTACGACTAAATATTTGTACGTTATACTTCCATATAAGGCTTGAAAGGGTGTGGAAGTTGTTCAATACATGTTTTTGGGTAATTAATATCAACAAGTTACAACACTGGACATCAATGGGTATTAAGTGGTAAATAAGATATGGATTTTACCTTTACAGCATTATAATTTAAGATACAGAAAAATAAGTGACACAACTTTTTATGACATATTGGAATAGGTATTAAAATTATATAAGAATAATTATACTGCACAACTATTTATTTGACATCTATTGAAACACGGGACTAATAAACACATGGGAGAGGCAGAGAAAATATGTCTATTAAGACTTTAAGGTTTGGTGATGGAAATAACAGTAGAATTGGGTGTCCAGGGCTGGGAAGATTAAAAAATAGACATAATCATAACAAGGGCCCTTTACTGAACATGTGCAATTACGAGGCATTAACTCATTTAACTGTTACAACAATTGTATACAAGTACTACTATCTTGATTTTACACATAAGAAAACCAGGGCTCTCATAAATGAAATAAGCTGCACACAAGCAGCATTTAAGAGCAGAGGAATCAAACCTAAGTTTGTTTGACTGTAGAGTCTAGGTTTATAGATCCTAGTCTGTACTGTCTCTTATGAGGAGAAGGGCATGACAATAACGAGAAGTAAAGGAGAAAGAGTAAGTACAGAGTTGCACGGCACAGTAAGTATAGGGCATAGTTGGGGAAAACGATATTTCAGCTTATTATTTTGTACTTACAAAGAAAAAGCTCCTCTTTCTCTGCCCATTCTGTTCCATGCAGTGACGGTTAAGGAAAAGCCGCTCTGGAGGCTTGTGGTGGAGGAAATAGCAAGAGCCATCTCTATGTCTTTGAATCTCAATGTTTGAATTCTTAAGTTTAGAGGGCGGAAGTCCACCAATGAAGTGAATACTTCAGGCTTTTTTTTTTATTCCTAGGACACATCTGCACCTGGAAGGTATGAGAACAAAGGACAAAAAGATAGGGCAAGCTTTGTGAGCACTGTCAACCATTTATTGTTTTCATAGTTGATGCATGTGTTAATCGGAAATTATCCACTTATTTCTCAGAAGAAAAAAAAATAATAAGACTGATTGTCCGGGTTTGACTTTTGACAAAGTTCATGGACTTCATCCCCTCTTTGTGTGGTTGCTAATTGGCAAACCGTGCTGAAGTTTTCTTTGGCCAGTAGATGCTCTTAAATTTAGAAAATAACAAAACAGGCCCCAGTGTGTGATGTTTCCCTCCCTGTGTCCATGTATTCTCATTGTTCAACTCCCACTTATGAGCGAGAACATGAGAGTTTGGTTTTCTGTTCCCGTGTTAGTTTGCTGAGGATGATGGTTTCTAACTTCATCCATGTCCCTGCAAAGGACATGAACTCATTCTTTTTTATGGCTGCATAGTATTCCATGGTGTATATGTGCCATATTTTCTTTATCCAGTCTATTATTGATGGGCATTTGGCTTGGTTCCAAGTCTTTGCTATTGTGAATAGTGTTGCAATAAACATATGTATGTGTGTATCATTATAGTAGAATGATTTATAATCTTTTGGGTATACACCCAGTAATGAGATGGCTGGGTCAAATGGTATTTCTGGTTCTATATTCTTGAGGAATCGCCACACTGTCTTTCACAATGGTTGAACTAATTTACACTCCCACCAACAGTGTAAAAGTGTTCTATTTCTCTGCATCCTCACCAGCATCTGTTGTTTCCAGACTTTTTAATGATCACCATTCTAATTGGCATGAGATGGTATCTCATTGTGGTTTTGATTTGCATTTCTTTAATGACCAGTGATGATGAGCTTTTTTTCATATGTTTGTTGGCCGCATAAATGTCTTCTTTTGGGAAGTGTCTGTTCATATCCTTCATCCACTTTTTGATGGAGTTCTTTTTCTTCTTGTAAATTTGTTTAAGTTCCTTGAAGGTTCTGGATATTAGACCTTTGTCAGATGGATACATTGCAAAAATTTTCTCGCATTCTGTAGGTTGCCTGTTCACTCTAATGATAGTTTCTTTTGCTGAGCAGAAGCTTTTTGGTTTAATTAGATCCAATTTGTCAATTTTGGCTTTTGTTGCAATTGCTTTTGGTGTTTTAGTCATGAAGTCTTTGCCCATGCCTATGTCCTGAATGGTATTGCACAGGTTTTCTTCTAGGGTTTTTATGATTTTATGTTTCATTAAGTCTTTAATATATCTTGAGTGGGGGGAAAGGGGAGGGAGAGCATTAGGACAAATACCTAATGCATGCGAGCTTAAATCCTAGATGACGGTTTGATAGGTGCAGCAAACCACCATGGCACATGTATACCTATGTAACAAATGAGGAAGTTCAGCACATGTATTCCAGAAGTTATAGTTAAATTTAAAAAGAAAAAGAAAGAAAATAACAAGACAAAGAACATTAAAATAAAACATTTATAAGGAATAAGCATGAGGTTGTCTGTTTTCCATAAGGCCCATCACTCCTGATTGTTTTTCACTCAATTTGTGTCACTCGCTCACAACATCTCCTGGCTAAAGTGGGCATTTGAGGTTCCCATTTCTAACTGTAAGGTGGCATTAAAGTACCTCAACTTCAGAATCAGAGTGCATGAAATTAAATCCTGGCTATCTGTGGCCTTAGGTAAGTTATATGTGTTAATTAATCAGTTTTCCCTCTGTAGAATGGAATAACATGTTTCCTTTGAGTTACTGTATATAAAATTCTTAGCACAGTATCTAGCAGAAACTCCTAATAAAGGTTACTATATATCTCTTGGCTTACTGCCATAATTATGGATAGGGAGTCAGGGCCTGGTATATCAAAACCTACCCTTCCATGATGTCACAATGCCTGGAAGCTTTCCACCCTGCTTGCTTCTGCCTACTTATACTTGGCTGAAATAGTCCATCAAAGCTAACTACCTCTCACGTTTGAGGTCTGGCCCATGACAATTTTCAGTGTGACAATTTTGCTACTCTAATAAACTCACCCTTGCTAACTGGGGAAAGGTAGAAGTTATGTCGAGTCCACCCATTCCCATTTTACCTAGTAATCTCATAATACTGCTAAAAACAAAAAACAAAACAAGACAAAACAAAAAAACAGCTTACTCAAAACAATGGCTCATGTTTCAAAGTCCCAAATTTAGCAAAATTAATCCTTCAGTTAAAATATTACTACACGATTCCCAGATTACCAGAATATTGCCTAGTTTTCATTTTGGCTATTTAGATAATGTAAATCAATTCTGATTTTTTTAATGAGAGTTTCAGAGAGCCATACAATTCAAAGGTATTTTCTCTATTAAAATGCAGTAATGAGCTCTCAGGTCTTTGAAATTATAGGGTTTCAAGTGAAAAAATCTTCTTGGTAAAAAACGGGAATGGAGATCTTGAGGTCTTTCAGCTCTTTTATAAATATCTTAAAGTTTAATCCCTTATTACAAACATATTAATAAGCCTTGTCATCAGGTAACTAGGTGTATCGTATTTAATATTGCCTTTGTAATGATGATTTTCAAAGGAATTTTGGATTTGTCATACTGTGCATAAAATTAAATCTTATGCACAGAAAATCTTTCATTTACTCAAAAAGGGGGTAAAACATAGCGAATTAACTTGCTGTTCCATGTTTGCCAAGTTATGCTAGATTGCTTGATAAATAAGATAAATGTAATTAAACTTTATCTAGGAATGCCAGAATAACTCATAATTTTGCCAAATCATTACAATGCTAAGTACTCAGAATATGATGAACAGTGATTCTGAACATGACTTAAAGTGATTTCTTGAATCAGAGTTGATAATAACATTTATTTCACTTTTCTTCATACAAAAAAAATTACAAGCAGAGTATTCCAGAATTATAGGTTGAAGTTTCACTCCTGAGTCACTATTCAAGGCGTATCTTGGGATCTATTGTTCAGCTGTGTGGTAGGCCTCCCTCCATTCATCAACTACATCTCACCTGTACTCGTCTTTGTTACACAGGGGCTGAAGAAAAGTATCTACTTGCACAGTGGTTTTATTTCACGTTTATTACCTTAAAATTCAAGTAACTTTTATAAACATATGGTAGCATAGTGACTTGATTGCCTATGTAGAAAATTTTAAAAAATCAAAAAATAACCCAAATAAACTCCTGGAACTAATAGGCAATGGTAGCAAGGTTGCAGGATACAATGTTAATATACAAAAATCCCTTGATTTTCTATATATCAGCAAGGAACAAGTGAAATTTGAAATTAAATTTAATACCATTTATATTAGGACCTTTTGGTGCTAATAAAATACTTTGGTACACATCGAGTAAAATGTGTATATTTCCTCATATATGTATAAGACATATATGAGGAAAACTGTGAAACTCTGATGAAGGAAATCAGATAACTAAACAAATAAAGATATATTCAATTTTCATTGGATAGGAAGATTCATTATCATAAAGGTGTCAGCTCTTTCCCACTTGGTCTATAGTTCCAATGCTATACCAATAAAAATCTCAGTAAGATATTTTGTGGTTTATTTGGAGATGTAAAAGACTCAGAATAGCCAACAATATTGAAGGAGAATAACTAAGTCAAAGGACAGGAATTATCCTACCTCAAGACTTCCCATGGATCTACAGTAATCAAGATAGTATGGCGAAAGAATAGATACATTCCAGAACAGAATAAAAAGCCTAGGAACAGAGTCACCTAAATATAGTTAACTGATCTTTGATAAATGAGCAGAGGAAATAGAATGGAGAAAAAAATAGCCTTTTCAACAAATGGTGCTGGAACAACTGAACATTCATATGCAAAAGAATGAATCTAGTTAGACCTTCACTAAAATTAACTAAAAATGAATCACAGACATAAATATAAAACACAAAACCATGAAAGTCATAGAAGATAACATAGGAGAAAACCTAGATGACCTCAGGAGAGGCAATAACTTTTTAGATACAGCACCAAAGGCATAATCTATGAAAGAAATAATCATTAAGCTGGATTTCATTAATAAATGAAAACAAACAAACAAAAAACACTCTGCTCTGCAAAAGGCAACAGGAAAATGAAAATCCAAAAAAAAAAAAAATGAAGAGGTGATATCACCAAGATGGTATCACCATCAGCAGATGGTGAAATAGGAGGTCTCAGGCTTTATTCTTTCTACACAAAGAAAATTTTAAAAGCAACTATCTGTAACCTAGAAGAACTTTCTGAAAACGCCAATACTTGAGAACAAGCCTGAGACACTTGTGTGGTCTGCCCAACTTAATGAAAACAGAATTAGAAGGGTAAAAAGATGGTCTCAGGATGACATAACACCCCTCACTCCTGCAAGTAGACACAGTGCCAGAAAAAGGGGATGTCTCTGGGCCTACAGTTTCTAAAGGATGAGAAAAGCACTGGAGGCATTTGTATATCTTCCCTAGAATTCTGAGATGCTTCCCAGGAAGCCTATTCCTTCACAGGGAACACTAGCAGTAAAGGCCCACCTAGCCTGCCCAGGTCTGGTAGAAACAGAGAAGGCAAAGGGCATATTTGCCGGCTTGTAGATCTTGGTGGTACCTCTGTGTTCTTGCAAACTATGGCACAAGATCAGAGGTAACAGCTAACTTCATAATTCACCTGCAAAGATGAGCTGATTGCTTTCATAAGCAAGGTGAGAAATTAAAACTAACTGTAATTTCTTTTTTTATTTAATTTTTAATTTTTGTGAGTACATTGTTGGCATATGTATTCACTGGGTACATGAGATGTTTTGATATGCATGCAATGTGTAATAATCACATCATGGAGAATAGGATATACATCCCCTTGAACATTTATCTTCTGTATTACAATCTAATTATACTCTTTTAGTTATTTTAAAATGTACAATTAAATTATTATTGACTATAGTCACCCTGTTGTGCTATCAAATAGTAGATCTTATTCATTCTTTCTAGATATTTTTTTCTACCCATTAACCATCCCCACCTCCCCCAACTCCCCTAGCACCCTTCCCAGCCACTGGTAAATATCCTTCTACTCTCTATTTCCGTGAGTTCAATTGTTTTGATTTTTAGCTTCCACAAATAAGTGAGAACATGCAATGTTTGTCTTTCTGTGACTGACTTATTTCATTTAACATAATGATCTCCAGTTCACCCATGTTCTTGCAAATGACAGGATCTCATTCTTTTTTATGGCTGAATGGTACTCCGTTGTTTATATGCACCACATTTTCTTTATCCATTTATCTGCTGATAGACACTTCAGTTGTTTCCAAATCCTGGCTATTGTGAACAGTGCTGCAACATGGGAGTGCAGATATATCTTCAATATACTAACCTGTTTTATTTTGGGAATATATCCAGCAGTGGGATTGCTGGACCATACAGTAGCTCTGTTTTAGTTTTCTGAGTAACCTCCAAAGTGTTCTCCATAATGGTCATACTAATTTACATTCCCACCAACAATGTATGAGGGTTCCCTTCTTTCCACATCCTAGCCAGGATTTGTTATTGTCTGTCTTTTGGATATAAGCCATTTTAACTAGGATGAGATGATATCTCAAAGCAGTTATCAATTGCATTTCTCTGAGAATCAGTGATGTTGAGAACCTTTTCATATACCTGTTTTTTAGTTGTATTTCTTCTTTTGAGAAACACCTATTCAAATCTTTTGCCCATTTTTTGATCAGATTATTATATTTTTTCCTATAGAGTTGTTTGAGCCCCTTATATATTCCAGTTATTAATCCCTTGTCAGATGGGCAGTTTGCAAATGTTTCTTTTCATTCTGTGGGTTTTCTATTCACTTTCTTGATTGTTTCCTTTGCTGTGAAGAAGGTTTTTAACTTGATGTGATGCCATTTGTCCATTTTTGCTTTGGTTGCCTGTGTTTATGGAGCATTGCTCAAGAAATTTTTGCCCAGAACAATGTCCTGCAGAGTTTTTCCAATGTTTTCTTGTAGTAATTTCACAGTATGACATCTTAGATTTAAGTCATTGGCAAGAGATTGTATGTTTGCTTTGGCTATTCTGGATCTTCTGTGGTTCCATATACATTTTAGGATTGTTTTTTCTATCTCCGTCAAGAATAGCATTGGTATGTTCATAGGGTTTCCATTGAATCTGCAGACTGCTTTGGGTAGCATGGACATTTTAACAATATTGATCCTTCCAGTCTCTAAACATGGAATATTTTTCCATTTTTTTGGTGTCTTCTTCAATTTCTTTTATCAGTTTTTTACAGCTTTCATTATAGAGATTTCACTTCTTTGGTTAAGTTAATTTCTAGGTATTTAATTTTATTTGTGGCTATTGTAAATGAAATTACATTTTTATTTCTTTTTCAGATTGTTCGCTGTCAGCATATAGAAATGCTACTGATTTTAATATATTGATTTTGTATCCTGCAACTTTACTAAATTTGCTTATCAGTTCTAATAGCTTTTGGTAGACTCTCTAGATTTTTCCAAATATAAAACATGTCATCTGCAAAAAGGGATAATTCGACTTCTTCATTTCCAATTTGCATGCCCTTTATTTCTTTCTTTTGTCTGATTGCTTTAGCCAGTATGATATATTCCAGTATTTCCAGTACTATGTTGAATTACAGTGGTGAAAGTGGACATCTTTGTCATGTGAGAGGTCTTAGAAGACAGGCTTTCAGTTTTTCCCCATTCAGTATGATACTAGCTGTGGGTCTGTCGTGTATGGCTTTTATTGTGTGGAGGGATGTTGCTTCTATGCACAGTTTTCTTTAGGGTTTTTATCATGAGGGGATGTTAATTTTATCAAATGTCTTTTAAGCATCAATTGAAATGATTACATGGTTTTTGTCCTTCATTCTGTTGTTATGATGTATCATATTGATTGATTTGCATATGTTGAAAGATTCTTGCATCCCAGAAATAAATCCCGCTTGGTTATGAGGAATTATCTTTCTAATATAATGTTGAACTCAGTTTGCTAGTAATATGTTAAGGATTTTTGCATCAATATTCATTAGAGATATTGGCCTGTAGTTTTCTTTTTCTGATGTACCTTTGTCTGGTTTTGATATTGGGGTCATACTGGACATATAGAATGAGTTTGGAAGTAGTCCCTCCTCTATTTTTTGGGGTAGTTTCAGTAAGATTGGTATTAGATTCTCTTTAAATGTTAGGTAGAATTCAGCAGTGAAGCCATTGGGTACTGGGCTTTTCTTCACTGTGAGACTTTATTATGACTTTGATCTTGTTATTTGTTATTGATCTGTTCAAGTTTTTAATTTCTTCATGGTTTAAGTTTGGTAGGTTGTATGTGTCTAGGAATATGTCCTTTTCTTCTAGATTTTCCAATTTATTGGCATATAATTGCTCATAGTAGCCACTAATGATCCTGTGCATTTATGCATTATCAGTTGCAATGTATCCTTTTTCATTTCTGATTTTATTTATTTGGGTCTTCTCTCTTTTTTTCTTAGTATGGCTACAGGTCTGTCAATTTTATTTAAATTTTCAAAAAACCAACGTTTGTTTCAGTAAGCTTTTGTATTTTCTTCATTTCAAGTTCATTTATTTCTCCTCTGATCTTTATTATTTCTCTTCTTCTCCTAATTGTGGGTTTGGTTTTGTTTTGTTTTTCTAGTTCTTTAAGATTCTTCATTAGATTGTTCATTTGAATTTTTTCCTCTTTTTTGATGTAGGCACTTACAGCCATAAATTTCCCTCGTGGTACTACTGCTTTTGCTGTATCCATAGGTTTTGGTATGTTGTGTTTCCATTATCATTTGTTTCAAGAAGTTTTTCAATTTTCTTCTTAACTTCTTCATTGACCCACTGGTCATTCAGGAACATATTTTAAAATTTCCATGTATCTGCAAAGTTTCCAAAATGACTATTGTTATTGATTTCTAGTTTTATTCCACTGTGGTCAGAGAAGATGCTTGATATTACTTCAACTTTCTTGAACATTTTAAGACTTGTTTTGTGACTTAACATATGGTCTATCTTTGAGAATGATTTAGGTACTGAGGAAAAGAATATGTATTCTGCAGCAATTGAATAAAAAATATATATCTATTAGGTTAATTTGATCTATAGTACAGATGAAGTCTCTCTTCCTCCAGGATTGGTCCCTGGTGACTTATTTAGTTAATTTGGTGAGTTCATGGTTTCCTGGATGTTCTTGATGTTTGTAGATGTCGATTAGTGACTGGGCATTGAAGAGTTAGGTATTTATTATAGTCTTCACAGTCTGGGCTTCTTTACACCCATCCTTCTTTGGAAAGTTTTCCAGATATTTGAAAAGATTTGGGTGTTGTATTCTAAGCTGTGTCTACTTTTAGGGGCACCTCAAGCCCAGTATCATCATGGTTCTTGCAGAATTGTAGAGATATTGTCTTTATAATCTTGGACAAGATGTGGGAGTATTCTCTGGATTACCTTTACTTTCACTCAAACCAACAGAGTCTCTCTGTTCTGAGCCACCTAAAATTGGGCATGGGTTAACACAACAACTCCTGTGGCCACTGCCACTATGACTGTGTGGGTAATATCCGACACCAGCACAGCACTGGGCCTCACTTAAGGCCTACTGTAATCATTCCCTTGTTATTGCCTATGTTTGCTCAAGGATTGGGGGCTCTACAATCAGCAGATGGCAAAGCCAACCAGGTCTGTGTCCTTACCTTCATAGTGGTTAGTTTCTACAGGCCCTGGGTGAGTCTAGAGGTGCTGTCTGGGAGCCAGGGACTACAGTCAAAATTCTTAGAAATCTACCTGTTGTTCCATTGTACTGTGGCTGAGCTACACTCAAACCGTAAGATCCAGTTCTTCCCAGGGCAGAGGAGTCTTCCCTTTCCAAAGGCAGAGGAGCCTCACCCAGGGGCCATTACCACCACAGGCCCACAGTGAGTACTACAAGACTACTGCTAATGTTCTCTTAAGGCCAAGGGGCTCTTCAATTAGCTGTGGTGAATGCTGCCTGACTGAGGCTCACTTCAGAGCAGTGGGCTTCCCTCTGGACCAGAAATGCTGTTCAAGAGCCAAGTTCTAGAATTAAGGATCCCAAGCACCCACTTTGTGCTCTATTCCCCTGTGGCTAAGCTGGTATCTAAGGTGCAAGACAAAGTCCCCTTTAATTTTCCCTCTGCTTTTCTCAAGCAGAAAGAGTTTCATGTAGTCACCTCAGCTTGGAGGGTACTGAGTCTCTCCTGAAGCCAGCAAGTCTCAGAGGCTCACCCAAGGCCCTCAACATAGCACCTGGGTATCACTGCTGGTTATTTGGGGCCTACGGGCTCTTCACTTAGCAGACCATGAATGCTGACAGGACTGGGTTCTTCCTTCCAAGGCAGTGGGTTCCCTTCTAGCCCAGGGTGTGTCTAGAAATGTCATCTGTGACCTAGGGACTCAAAACCCTGACCCATGCCCTATCATACTGTGGCTAAGCTGGTATACAAGATGTGAGACAAAGTTCTCTGCACTCTCCCCTCTCCTTTCCTCAAGTGGAAGGAAAGGATCTTTTTTGCAGTTGCAAGCTGTGAAGCCTGGGTTTAGGGAAGGGGTAATGCAAGCACTCCCTTAGCCACCCTGGCTGGTGTCTCAGTAGGTTATGTGGCCCCACAGTCCACTGTCTCTGGGCCAAGTTCAGCACTACTACTCTCCTAGGAGTTGCAGGTCTTGTAGCCTAGACTGCCTGTCAAGTTCATTTAGGGCCCAAAGCATTTTAGAGGCTCTTTTGCCTCCTCAAATGTACCATTAACTATACAAGGACCCAGTGAGTATAAGGAATCAAGGAATCATGATACCTCTTAAAGAAAATAGTAAGGCTCTGATAATGGACCCTAAAAATGGAGATCTTTAAAATGGCTATAAAGAATTGAGAATAATGGTCTTAAAGAAATTCAGTGAATGATAAGAATATATAAAAATAAAATTAAATGGAATTCGGAAAATAATACTTGAACGAAGTGAGAAGTTTTATAAATAGAAACAATAAAAAAGAACCAAAAACTTCTGGAGATGAAGGATACAGTGACTGAACTGAAAAAATCAGCAGAATAACAACAAATTTGTTCAAGCAGAAGAAAGAATAAGTGAGCTGGAAGACAGAATGTGTGAAATTATCCAAAATTGCCATAAGACAAAAAATGAGAAAAAATAAATAAATCTTATAGATATTGTTGGAAACCATCAGAGACCAAACAGTCATATAATGGAGTTGCAGAAGAAAAGAAAAAGAAAAGAAAAAGACGGTATTTTTTAAAAAATATAATGGTTGAAAACTTTCCTAATCTGGGATTAGATGCTAATACCCAGGCACTAGAGGTGTAGAAATCTCCAATTAAATGCAACCCAAAGATAGTTCACCAAAACACATAATAGTCAAACTGTAAAAGATCAAAGACAAAATCCAAGAGTAGCAGGCAATGTGACACACATCACATACAAAAGAGTACAAATACAATTATCAGCCGATTTCTCAGCAGAATTCTTGCAGGCTTGGAGAGAGTGGGATGATATATTTAAACTGCTAAGGGAAAAAGAAAACTCTGCCAATAAAGAATGCTTTACCAAGTAAAGCTGTGTTTTAGAAATGAGGGGAGGAACAAAATACTTCCCAGACAACAAAAATAAAGGGAATTTATCATCACTCAAGAATTGCTAAAAGGCTTTCATTGAGCTGAAACAAAAGACTCCTAATTAATAATATGAAACTCATAAAAGCTCAAAACTCAATGGCATACATGAAACAGCTATATTCAGAATATTCTAGGACCATGGTTATGTTCTGCAAAGCAATTTTATTCTAGTATGAGTGTTAAAAAACAAAACTATTAATTAAAAGCATAGGTCATATAAATTGTCAAGGTGTACACATTACAAAATAATGTAAATTCTGACATCAAAAATAAAAAATGTGGAGGAAGAATTAAAAGTGTAAAGTTGTTTATACAAAGTTAAGTAGCCATCAGCTTGAAATAGGCTGTTATATGTATAAGATGTTCTATGAAAGCCTCAAGATAATCACAAAACAAAAGCCTTTAGTAGAATCACAAAACAAAAATACAATGGATTCAAAGCATACCATCATAGAAAACCATAGAACCACAAAGGAAAGCAATGACAGAGGAAGAGAGAGACAAAATATTTGCAAAATAACAAGGAAACAGTTAACACAATGGAAGTAGTAAGTCCTTACCTATCAATAATTACCTGTAATTTAAATAGACTAAATTCTCCCATAAAAAGACAGAGTGTCTGAGTTTATTAGAAAAAAAAAAAGACTTAATTATATGCTGCCTACAGGAGAGTCACCTCATTTTTTTTTTTTTTTTTGGAGATGGAGTTTCACCTCACCCAGCTGGAGTGCAGTGGCACAATCTCGGCTCACTGCAACCTCCGCCTCCCGGGTTCAAGCCATTCTCCTGCCTCAGCCTCCTGAGTAGCTGGGATTATATGCATGCACCACCAGGCCCAGCTAATTTTTGTATTTTTAGTACAGATGGGGTTTGACCATGTTGGTAAGGCTGGTCTCAAACTCCTGACCTCATGATCTGCCTGCCTCAGCCTCCCAAAGTGCTGGGATTACAGGCATGAGCCACTGCACCTGGCCAGTCACCTCACTTTTAAAACTAAAAGTAAAGAAATGGAAACTGGTCAGGCACGGTGGCTCATGCCTGTAATCCCAGCACTTTGGGAGGCCAAGGTGGGCATATCATTTGAGGTCAGTAGTTCAAGACCAGCCTGGCCAACATGGTGAAACCTTGTCTCTACTTAAAACACACACGAATGCAAAATGAGCCAGGTGTGGTGGCACACTCTTGTAATCCCAGCTACTCAGGAGGCTGAGGCTCAAGAATCACTTGAACCCCAGAGGCAGAGGTTGCAGTGAGCTGAGATCCTGCCACTGCACTCCAGCCTGGGTGACAGAGTGAGACCCTGTATCAAAAAAAAAAAAAAATCCCTCAGCAGGAAATCACAATTGTAAATATATATGCACTCAATATTGGAGCACTTAAACATATAAAATAAATATTGAGAAATCTAAAGGGAAAGATATAGCACAATAACAGTAGCGGAATTCAGTATACCACTTTCAACAATGAATAGATACTTCCAAACTGGGGCCAGCATTACTCTGATACCAAAGCCAGACAATAATATTACAAGAAAAGAAAAACACAGGCCAATCATCTTCATGAACATAGATGCAAAAAATCCTCAACAACATATTAGCAAACTAAATTCAGTAATACATTCTAAAGGATCATCCACCACAATTAAGTGGGATTTATTCCACTTAATGGAATTCAAGGATGATTCAATATATGCAAATAAGTAAATATAATACCTCATATTAACAGAATTAAGGAAAAAATTATATAATCATCTTATTAGATACAGAAAAGGCCTTTGACATTATCCAACCTACCTTCATGATAAAAACTCTCACCAAATTAGGTATAGAAGGAAAGTACATCAATACCATGATGGCCATACATGAGAAGTCCCAAGCTAACGTTATACTCAATGGTGAAACATTAAAAGCTTTTAATCTAAGATCTGGAACAAGACAGGGATGGCCACTCTCACTAGTTCTGTTCAACATAATATTAGAAGCTCTTACCAGAGCAGTTATGAAAGAGATAGAAATAAATGGCATCCAAATATAAAAGGAGAAGTGAAGTTGTCACTATTTGCTGATGACATGATCTTATATAAAGAGAATTCTAAGAATTCCACTGAAAATCTGTTAGAACTAATAAACAAATACAGTAATATTGCAGGATACAAAATTAACACATAAAAGTCAGTAGTATTTCTATACACTAACAAGAAACCATCCAAGAAAGAAGTCAATAAAACAATCCCAATTATAGTAGCTGCAAAAGATTAAAATGTTAAGATACCAATTTAACCAACAGTATGAAAGACTTGTACACTGAAAATTATAAAACATTGATAAAAGAAATTGAAGAAGAAACAAATAAGTAGAAAAATATTTCATGAACATATATTGAAAGAAACAGTATGTTTTCCAAAGCACTATTTTACATTCCTATCAGCAATCCATAAGGGTTGATATGATATATTGCATTAATTAATTAATTTCAGATGTTAAACCCACCTTTCACTGGTGGAATTAATCACAATTGGTCATAGTGTATAACTGTTTTATATGTTGCTATATTTGGTTTGTTGGTATTTTTGAGGAGTTTTACATCTATATTTATAAGAAATATTAGTCTGTAAGTTCCTTTCTTTGTATGATGTCTTTATTTAGTTTTGGTATCAAGGTAATACTGGCTTCATAGCTCATAGCATGAGCTGGGAAGTGTTTTCTCTTGCTTTTAATTTTTGAGTTTGTAAAGGCTTGGTATTAATTCTTCAAAGTTTGTGTCTTTCTAGGAATTTGTGTATTTTGTCCAAGCTATCTCATTTTTTGGCATAGAGTTACATTTCTTTACT
The DNA here is from genome assembly GCF_029281585.2 of Gorilla gorilla gorilla. Classification (NCBI taxonomy): domain Eukaryota; kingdom Metazoa; phylum Chordata; class Mammalia; order Primates; family Hominidae; genus Gorilla; species Gorilla gorilla. The sequence goes on along the minus strand of NC_086017.1, from coordinate 45,468,502 downwards.
TATGATCTTTCTCTTTCTGTAAGATCAATATTGATCTTCCTTCTTTACTTCCTAATTCTCCTCTTTTTTTCTCAGCAGTCTAGCTAAATGTTTTCTTATGTTAACATTTCCAAAGAAACAATTTTTTTTCTATTGCTTTTTAAAATGTTTATTTTATTAATATCACTCTAATCTTTAGTGGTTCTTTTTTTCTTTTTGCTCTAGAAGTACCTTAATTTTCTTTATTCCTATGTATTAAGGTAGAAGGTTAGGTTATTTGTGATCTTTTAACTTCTTTAATACAGGCGTTTAGAACTATACTCTAAGCAGTGCTTTAGCTACATCTCATACATTTTGTTTTGGTGTTTCTTTACTTTCATTCATCCCAGTGTATTTTCTAATCTCTGTTGTGATATCTCTCTTACATAATCTGTGACTTAGAAAGTAATATTTTATTTCCACTGGTGAATTTTCCCAATTTTTCCTGTTGTTGATTTTTATTTCATTCCATCATAGTCAGAGAAGATATTTTTCATATTTTAAATATTTTAAAATTTATTGAGGCTTGTTTTGTGGCCTAGCACATGCTGTATTCTGGAGAAAGTTAAATGTGAACTCAAGACAACTGTGTATTCTGCTGTTGTTGGGTGGAGTGCTCTATAAGATGTCTGTCAGGTCCCGTTGGTTTATACTGTTTTTGAAGTCTAATATTATCCGTTAATTTTCTGTCTTGTTGCTCTATCCACTACTGAAAGTGGCTGTTTAAGTGTCCAATCATTTCGGTTGAATTGTCTATTTTTCTGTCAATTATGTCCATTTTTGCTTCATGTATTTTGGGGCTCTCTGCGTACAAGCATACCTTTGTGATGTTGTGGATTTGGTTCCAGACCACTGCAATAAAGCAAATATTGCAATAAAGCCAGTCACACAAACTTTTCTGTTTCACAACAATTAAAGTATAAAAGTCATGTTTACACTATACTGTAGTCTATTAAGTGTGCAATAGTAGTATGCCTAAAAAACAATGTTCATATCATAATTTAAAAATACTTTATTGCTAAACAATGCTAACAATCATCTGAGCCTCCAGCAAACCAAACTCTTTTTGTTAGCAGGATGTCTTGCCTCAGTCTTGATGGCTGCTGATTAAACAGGGTGATACTTACTGAAAGTTGGGGTGGCTGTGGTAATTTCTTAAAATAAGATGACACAATGAAGTTTGCCAATTTTTTTGACTTTTCTTTTCATGAAAGATTTATCTGAAGCATGTGATGCTATTTAAAAGCATTTTAACTTCTTTCAAAATTGGAGTCAATCTTATAAAACTCAGCCACTGCTTTATCAACTAGGTTTATGTAATATTCTCAATTCTTTGTTGTCATTTCAACAATATTCATAGCAACTTCATTAGGAGTGGATTCCATTTCATGAAGCTCCCTTTTTCCTCCTTCATAAAAAGCAACTGCTTATTCAGTAAAATTTTATTATAAGGTTTCAGCAAATCAGTCACATCTTGGGGCTCTACTTCTAATTCTAATTCTCTTGCTACTTCCACCAAATGTTTAGTTACTGTCTTCACTGAAGTCTTGAACCCCTCAAAGTTATTCATGAAAGTTGGAATCAACTTCTTCCAAACTCCGGTTAATGTTGATATTTCGACCTCCCTTCATGAATTAGGAATGTTCTTAAGTGTATCTAGAATGGTGAATTCTTTCAAAGGTTTTCAATTTACTTACCCAAATACATCAGAGAAATAAGTATCTATGGCAGCTACAGCCGTATTTCTTAAATAAGACTTGAAAGTTAAAATTTCTTGATCCATGGGCTGCAGAATAGATGTGTTAGCAGACCTGAAAACAGTGTTAACCTCCTCGCACATCTCCATCAGACCTCTTGGGTGAGCAAGTGCATTGTCAATGAGCATTGCCAACGAAAGGAATCTTTTTTTCTGAGCAATAGGTCTCAATAGTGGGCTTAAAATATCCAATAAACCATGCTGTAAATAGATGTACTGTCATCTAGGCTTTGTTGTTCCATTTATAAATAACAACCAGAGTAGACTTAGCATAATTCTTAAGGGTCCTAGGATTTTCAGAATGGTAAATGAGCATTGGCTTCAACTTATAATCACCAACTGCATTAACCCCTAACAAGAGAGTCAGCCTGTCCTTTGAAGCTTTAAAGCCAAGCATTCTTCTATTGAGCTATGAATGATCTAGATGGCATCTTCTTCCAATAGAAGGCTTTACATTGGAAAATCTGTTGTTCAGAATAGCCACCCTCATCAATTATCTCAGCTAGGTCTTCTGGATAACATGCTGTAGCTTCTACATCAGCACTTGGCTGTTTCACCTTGCACTTTTATGTTATGAAGACAACTTCTTTCCTTAAACCTCATGAACCAACGTCTGTTAAGTTTCAAACTTTTCTTCTGCTGCTTCCTCACCTCTCTCAGCCCGTATAGAATTTAATAGAGTGCCTCTACATTATTAGGCTTTTGGCTTAAGGAAATGTTGTGGCTGGTTGATCACCTATCCAGACCACTAAAACTTTCTCCATATTAGCAATTAAGCTGTTTGCTTTCATATTATTCATGTGTTCACTGGAATAGTACTTTTAATTTTCTTCAGTAATTTTTCCTTTGCATTTACAACTTAGCAAACTCTCTGACACAAGAGGCCTAGCTTTTGGCCTACCTTGGTTTTTGACTATCTTTTTCACTAAGCTAAACCATTTCTAACTTTTGATTCAAATTGATAGATGTCAAGTTTTCCTTTCACTTGAACACTTAGAAGCCTCGTACGATTATATATTGGCCTGATTTCAATATTATGTCTCAATAAATAGGGATGCCTGAGGAGAGGAAGAGAGACAGAGAATGGCTGGCTGGTGTAGCAGTCAGAATACGATTTATCAATTACTTTCAAATTCTTATATGAGCACTGTTTGTGGAGCCCCTAGACAATTGCAATAGTAACAATGATCACTGATCATAAATCACCATAACAGATATAATAATAAAGAAAAGACTTGAAATATTGTGAGAATTACCAAAATATGATAGAGATAAAAAATGAGCACATACTGTTGGGAAAATGGTACTGATAGACCTGTTCTTTGCAGGGTTGCCACAGATCTTCAATTTGTATAAAAAAAAAAAAGAAAAGAAAAAAGCAATATCTGCAAAATTTAATCAATTGAAATATGTCTGTGTATATTTAAAATTGTTATAGCTGCCTAATGGATTGACTATTTTATCATTATAAAATGTTCCTTTTTATCTCTAGCAATAATTGTTTAAAAATTTAAAGTCTATCTTGTCTGACATTAGCATAGCCTCTCCTGCTTTTTTGTGGCTTCTATTTGCATTATATATCTTTTCCATTTTTTTACTGTCAATCTATTTGTATCTATTAATCTTAAGTGTATTTACTTTAGACATCACGTATTTGGATGTTTTTTAATCCAGTCTGACAATCCTTGACTTTTGGGTTATTCAGTCCAACCACATTCAATACTATTATTGATGTAATTTTATTTATGTCTGTCATTTAACTTTTTTGAAAAAAAAAGTATCCTTTTTGTTCCTCTATGTCTCCTTCATTGCTTTTTTTGTACTAAGTGAATTAGTTCTAGTGTAACATTTTAATTCCTTTAATAATTTTGTTACTATAATTTTATATTATTTTGGGCTTATTCTGATAACTTCTTGATAAACTTTTCAGCTCTTGTTCTGTGATTCCTTAACTGCATCTCTGTGCTAACACTTGCTTTTCTTGCAATGATGCTGATATTGAGAGGTAGTGGAATTTGGGTGCCTATAAAGCAGCACTGTGCATGTTTATACATCCATGTGTCCAGTTCCTCATAAGTAAACATATTAACACGGTAAAACCTGGTGAAAAGGTCTGTGCTCAGGAGCCTTTTCATTTGTTCTCATTTACCATGACTACTTGACATGACCCAGTATGAACCTGCTGTGATCTCTACTCATGTACAGTTAATTCCCCAATAGCCAGTGCAACTTACCGGGTATAACAAGCAATCTGTGAAAAGCAAAGTACTATAGATCTTTGATTTGCCTTGTTCTCCCTGCAAAGCATGAAGAAATTAATGGAAAGCTTTATCTTTATCATAAAACAATAATCTCTGTAGCTCCGAAAATGCAGGCAGTAACAAAACAGAAATATGCTGCAAAGATTAGTGCAACAGAAAAGAAATGAATAATGTAACAAGATCTTAAACGGGATTATCACACCAAGCTAGCTTGTCAGAGCACTGGGTAGCTTATTCGACAATCCATCTTCCTCAGCAGTCACAGAGTACGTGTTGGTTAGCCTCATTAGAACACCTCAGTGCAGCTCCTGTCCAGCATTCTTATATATTAAGTTCATGCCAACAGACAAATGGTAATTGGCCAACGTTTGAAGCCACAAATAACATAGTATGCTGTACCCATATCCAAATTAGCCAAAAGATACTGGCTTGGAGGTCATAAAAATCAAAAACTCTTCCATTATAATCGTTTATTTCACCCAGAGATAGCATCTTAAGTACTCATAGAAATTCCACTGAATACTCAAATAGCAGCGAACTGTTTTGAAGTAATTAAGACATTATCTTTTTAGGCCCATGCCAAAGTAGTAAAAACAAATAAAACTATGTAGTTACACTAGCCCATTACATTAGCTGGGTCTAAAACTTAGGGTATGCAGTATCATAGCATACAAATGCTTTCTGAAATATTTATATACTCAGTGATATTTTCAGATTAAACACCACCTAGTTATCCCAAAGCCCTCTGCTAGACATGCTAAGTCCTTTGCAGGAAAAGGAGTGGAGAGTAATAAAATTTACATAGAAAAGCAGGATCTAAATAGAATACATCTCAAAGTCAAGAGGCCCTAATGGTATTTATTTGACTCCATTTAAACCAGAATTTATAAGTCTGATTCACAAAGCAAAATATCATCCTCCTTGAACATGACTAGGTTATCCAGTTCTATCTTGCTGAGCTCTGTGTGATTACTGGAGTAGACATAGGTGCCCAGATGACAGAGCCTCAGGACAGTGGTTTATCCAAGATGTGCCACAGTCCTTCTACGACCTATGCTTGGGGGCCAATAGTATAGATTTTTTGTTAGTTTGTTTAAAACAAATTAACTTAGTCAAAAAAAGAAAAATAAAGGGCATTTGTGTTTACTACATCTAGGCCTATACTTACTGCCCAGAGTGAATTACAGGGCAGATTTGGCATAACCCATCTAAGACATTGCAGAGATATGAACATCTCTCACCAATCAAGTATCTGATTTCTCTTCTCTAGGCAGTGACTGCCTGATGTGGGTTTTATAGAATCTAGAACACTCATCATCCTGAATTTGTTAATGGCATTCATGATAATATTACCAACAAATTAATTTAACTTAAAGAAACTACTGCAGAAGTTATGTGTTTATAACTGTCAGCCTTTGCTAACAAATTTATTGTAATGAACACTGTTGAGATGAATTAATGTGAATTTTACCTCATAACATTTGGAAAATTAGAGATGTCTCAATTTGCTAAATTTCCTTGCAAAACTTGACCTCAACTGTTCAGGATTGGAATCTTTGATTAATATCCTTCTTACATAGACTAACAAGGAAGATTTGATCAAAGAAGCAGAACTACTAGGATCTATGTCTACATCTATGTCTATGTTTACATCTAGGTCTATATCTTTGTCTGTACCATCCATAAAATCTCAGGAATAGGGGATTTGTTATAGGGATTTGACCTTACACAACTGGCTTCTGCCCTGGTGCTGGGCAGGGCAGGCAATACCAATTAATAAATACTCAGAAATGTGTTAAACTATGAGTAGCTAGATACCATAACTCCACTGGGAAGATGGATAGGATGCGAGTGAGAGGACGAACAAACTGGAAGCCTGCAAAGATGTGCTAAAATCCACGTGGACAATCTGGAGTTCACATCAGGCTTTCACTTCCTAAAAGTGTACAAATTCAATGATTCAGGTTACATACACCATGGTGTTAAACACATACCTGGGGCAGGAGTGAAGAAACTGAAGGAGAAAAATTGTTGGTAACTGGAGGAAACATGGATCTGGCTGCTATCTCAGTTAGCCAAAAAGTCGAGCAAGCAAATCTATGACAAATGCAGCAACAGCAACAGTGTCTGAACCTACACTGACTTTCCTAGTGTAAACTGCCAGTCAGAAGCTATGTATATATGGTTAAGAGAGGGAGGATCAACTTTGAGATTCCCCAAATAATGAGACATTTTTCTATGTCCTTAGCTGTGGAGGTATAAGCCTACCTGCCTCATTTCAAGCAGCCACAATTTGTAGTTCAGCCCCCTTTTGCCTTCTTCAGACTCCCTCTTTAAGAAGCTGTGTTGGGCCTGCTTATATGGGATTTGAAGGGGAGCTAGGGATTGGACATTCTTCCATGCAAGCTTTAAAACAGTTCTCCAGGTAGAGAATTTCACCAACTACTAATTCATCAATACTCATTGGACCATTTTGTGTCTTAAAACAGTTAGCTGCTATCTCTCGTCCACTGTCTGCTCTCAGTATGTCTTGTAATCACTTTGGTAAAAAAAGGATAAATATGTGTGTTTAATCTGTAAATTTTACCTACTAGTGCCCTGATGGGGCTTTTTCACCACCACATATTGCAGGGGAAATGTCTAGGAAAAACATGGTTACTAACTTCAATCAAATGCTTTATGCTTTTGGGAATCAAGGTACAGGAGAATCAGATGATACTTTCTCGTCTTTCTTCCTTTATCACATACGGCAAGGTTGAAATTATTATTTCATTCTCATCAATATATAATATATACTATCTGGGACAATTAAATTTTACTGTGACATGCAGCCTTCACAAATAAGAGAGTTAGATAATTTTTCAAAAATCTTAAAGCTAGTGAGTGAGACAGACAAGAAAATTCAGTAAACTAGGACTAAGTTTACTATGGTTAGAATGATGTTTGAAAGAAGTAGAGGCCATGGAATCACAGTGAGGTGCCATCTAGCCCACACTGGGGCAATCCTCAGAGCCACATAAACAATGCTGTATTAGTTATCTATTAATGCATAACAAATCACAAATCTTAGTACTTAAAAAAGAAAAGGTACTCTTTCACCATTTTGGTGGGTTAGGAATTTAGGAATGGTGTGGCCGGACACTGTTAGCTCTGGGTTTAATGTGAGATGCCGCTAGATGCTGACTAGGGCTACAATCATCTGAAGGCTGGACTATGGCTGGAGGTTTGGCTTTCAGGGTGGATCGCTCACATGGCTGCCAAGTTGGCAATGGCTCAGATCTTCTTCATGTGGTTCTCTTGAGTTTTCTTGCAACATGGTATCTGTTGCACAGATACCCACAGCAAGCAATACAAGAGAACAAAACAGAAGCTGCAGTGGTCTGTGACTTTTCTTGGAAGTCATACATTGTCAGTCATGACCATTCTTGATCAAGTCTGAAAGAAGACTAATAAAGGTACAAATACCAAGAGACATGAATCTGGGGAAGGCATCTTGGAGGCTGGTTATTACAGAAGTGAACCCCATCTCTGGATGTAGAAAAGCCATACAGAACTAGTGAGAGAAATGGAGGGGGCTAGACGTTGCTGATAGATACTATTAAGTAAGGAAAGGGGAACAATGTGTATAAAGACTTAGGAGTAAGAAGATGGTAAAAAGTGGGAAAACATCAGAAAGTGTTTGCACTTTTCTATATGTTATTTCGATTTTTGCTATCTTTTAAGTTGATGAGCATTCTGAAGTTATAGGATTTTGAAGAATTATTAAATAATACAAGAATCACTTAAACCTTAGGAAATAAATCTATAGGAATGTCATGATGCTATTTAACAGGTGTGAACTCATTTTATTAACTGTATAATATGATATCTCTAATCCTCTGGCAGAGTCAGATTTATTTTTTACTTGTTAGTCATCTCAGGTACTGTTCTGCAAAATGAAAGAACGATCTGACTTGGAATAGAGAGTGGAATGAAAAGTTCTAAAGCCCACAGGATCAGCTTTTAATACCCTAATGAGGTTTAGAATGATGAGAATATCCACACAGAGGGATTTTGTTTGTTTGTTTTTTGCCTTGGCAAATCAAATGTTTGTGCCACAGACTTTCTCAAATCTCTTTCTCTCTTGGTCTCTTTTCTCAGTCTGTCTCTCTGTTTCTCTCTATTTATCTCTCTATAATTGTCTGTCTGTATATCTGTCTTTTTTAAATTTTGAGACAGAGTCTCACTCTCGCACAGGCTGGAGTGCTGTGGCACGATCTAGGCTCACTGCAACCTCTGCCTCCTGGGTTCAAGCGATTCTCCTGCCTCAGCCTCCCAAGTAGCTAGGATTACAGGCGTGCACCACCATGCCTGGCTAATTTTTGTATTTTTAGTAGAGATGGGGTTTCACCATGTTGGCCAGGCTGGTATCAAACTCCTGACCTCAGGTGATCCACCCACCTTGGCCTCCCAAAGTGCTGGGAATACAGGCGTGACCACCATGCCTGGCATCTCTCTCTCACAAGACATCTTGTAAAACTCACCTTACAAGATATTTTCCAAGCTGAAGGATGTGAGGTTAAATAGAAAGTGAGTTAAGAAATGCCCTGGTACATTCTAGTCAGTTCTGTGACCTAGGCAGAAGAATCTTTGCTACTTCCAGAGCTTTCAGTCCTCACATACATTAGTATTCTCACTCATTCCTATCAGATCTTAATTTTTGTAAATTGAGTGGAGTAGTAAGAAAAAGCCATTAAGAGTTTTAACTCACCCCTGCCACTGTCTAATGACTAATGTCATATAACCTCCCTATTATTGTTTGTTCATCTTTAAAATCCTTTTTAGTTGCTGTGCAATCTGTGTTTCTGTAATTTGAGCACCTTCTCAGGCATATGGGAATGGAGTAGTGATATTTTCCTGTATAAGAAAATATATCTATAAAGGCATAACATAATCATGAAATCATGTAACATAGATGGTCATTGTCTATTTGCAGATGATTCAATTATCTGACAGAAACTTTTAAGAATAAATGACTAAATTATGCAGTTAGCATAGTTTATCTTGTGAAGTGGCAGTTTGTAGTAAACGAAAGGGCTTCTGTTTTCAACTCAGATCTTGTGCCTCTAAGTTTTATAGAGTTATAGATAGAAAAAGACCTTCCCCTCCTATTTTGGAGGAGCATTGAGATTCAATACGAGACCATCCTTTCTTAAAAATATAACCCACATTTGTCTTTTGGTCATTTTTTTCCCTTTGTTTATGGGAATTTCCATTACTAGACTAAAGCTTTGAGTAAGCATGCTGTCTATATTAAAACAGCCATTGAAGTTTTTATGTATTCAGAAGAAAAAATATATTGAAATAGCTGCTTTCTTTTTAATAACAGCCTGAATTGGTTCATCTACTTAGCTCTCCAGCACCATGGAATGGAGAAAAGATGGTTCCTCAGAATTTATAGAACAGGGAATTTTGTCAGTAGCTGGAGGAAGTATTATATGATACAGCTTTTGAGATATTGTCTAAGGAGTAAAGCTGAAAGGTGGTTGCCTGATTAGGGGAATCCTGAGGCTCTCAAGACAAAAGGATGCTATTGGGTGAAAGAGTGGAGGACCACTAACGATCACATTTGATTCCTTTACTACTTTGCCTTGAACAGACTAATAATTTGAATGAGTAAGGATGGCTGAAGCAAGTAAATGACAGCCCAACTACTTTTTCTGACCCTGCCTGAGATTACTTCATAGCTATGCTTTCAAGACACAAAATTTTCTAGCATATGTTACATTTGGAGATGCTGTTTATGATGAGACTAATGAAGTTAATAAAACAACAAGAAAATTTAAATAAACTAATAATGTTTTGAAAAAATCATGCCCAGAATATAGATTATTTTAAATTTAATTAAAGAGGTAGTCAATCATTCCATAAAGAGGATTTTCAAATTTATGGCAGTCTATTTATACCCTTTGAGTTAACCAAAGAATCTACCTAAGGCTTCAAAAAGAAGACTCTAGAGAGCCAGTCCCAATAGAATATTAACTGGACAAGTCAGGAATGCACAACTGAATGTTAAAAATAAAGATCTCTTTGTTATTGCATGAACCAAAAGACATAGTCATCTGGAATGATTTATAGCAGAATCACAAATAAAATCTCTGTAAGAAGAGGTAGCTTTCTGGAAATCTAGCCAAAGTTGATTTTAATAGATTTTTTTCCTCTAGTTATGTCAGACATTAATATACATTGCTTAAAAACGTAGAAAGTACAAGTATTATAGAGAAGAAAATAAAAATCACTCGCTACTACTGTCAATTGTATTATGTTGTCTTTTTCCTATGAAATAATACATTTAATTATGATAGATACTGGGGTTTAATCCATTTGCATTTTCTAATTTTTTAATATCTTTTTCATAATCACATACTCCTCTTTGGATTATAGCAGTTAAAACTGTGGCTGACTATGATATCTGTAATTCTTCTGTAACCTTTTTCCATGAACATTAGTAGGAAATTCTTGTTTGAAATATTTAAAATACCTCAGATCCTATCACTAGGACCTCTAACACATGGCACAATTAGTATAACCTAAAATATTTATGCTACTTGTGATTTATTTCTGAGAAAATAATTATATAAACATAAATATAAACAAATTTATATACATATATTTATATTAAATATATATAATATATTTATATTATTTATATTTTCTATTGCAATAGCTGAATACCTGAGGCTGTATAATTTATAAATAAAATGGCTTTATTTATTATCATTCTAGAGGCTGAGAAGTCCAAGTTTGGGTGGCTGCACCTGGTTGGCTTCTGCGAGGGCCTCATGCTTTGTCATAACTTGGTGAAAGGCATCACAAGGCAAGAGGGTTGAATGTCTCTGCTCAGGTCTCTTTTTCTTGTAAAGCCACCAATTCCATTCTTGTGGTAACCAATTAATCCATTAACCCATTAATTCATGAATTAGTTATTTCATTCATGTGGTCAGAGCTGTCATGACCCAATCACTTCTTAAAGGCCCCATCTTTCAATACTGTCACTTTGGGGATTAAGTTTCAAGATGAGTTTTAGAGAAGACACACATTTAAAACATTGAATCCCACCCCGGCCTCTCAAAACTCACATCCTTCTTATATAAAAATATATTTATTTCATCTCTCTAGGCCCAAAGCCTTAACTTATTCCAGCACCAACTTAAAAGTCCAAAATCCAGATCTCATCGGGGAGTCTGTAAAATCAAAACAAATTATCTGCTTCCAAGATAGAATTGGTGCAGCAGGCACAGGTTATACATTCCTATTCCGAAATTGAGAAAAAGGACAGAAGAGAGGAGTAACCAGCCCCAAGCAAGTTTAAAACCCACAAGGACGACATTGAATCGTAAAGCTGGAGAATAATCTCTTTTGACTCTATGTGCCTCCTCTGGGATACACTGGGGCAATGGATGGGCCCTCAAGGCCTCATTTTTTCCTCTCACAGCTCAATGTAAGCAGTTAAAAGGATGCAGCACTTGAATTCTTTGCTGCTTAGATATTTCTTCTGCCAAATGTTCTAATTTGCTGTTTTTGAGCTCTATATTATATAAAGCCCTTGAGCATGAACACAATCCAAACAAGTTTTTTGCCAGTTGATAACATGGATAGCCTTTACTCCAATTTCTAATGCCTTGTTTCTTAGCGTTCTATCTGAAACTTCGTCAGAATATCCTTTATTCTCCATATTTCTATTACCATTCTGGTCATGACAATTTATTAAACTCTAAGGAGTTCTAACCTTTCCCTAATCTTCTAAGATCTCACCAGAATAAACTCTTGCAACCTCTGCCCATCACCCAATTCCAAAGCTATTTTCACTTTTACAAGTATCTTTATAGTGACACCACCACTCCTGTTATGAATTTTCTATTTTAGTCTGTTTTCTTTTGCTATAACTGAATACCTGAGGTGGAGTAATTTATTTTTTAAAAAGAATTTATTTCTTACAGTTCTGGAGTCTGAGATATACAAGACTGGGTGGCTACACCCGGTCACCTCTGGTGAGGGCCTTATGTTGTGTCATAACATGATGGAAGGCATCACAGGGCAAGGCAGCTGAGTGGGGTTAGCTCAAGTCTCTCTCTTTTTAAAAAGTCACTAGTCTCATTCCCATGATAACCTATTAATCCATTAACCCATTAATACATGAAAGGATTACTCCATTCAAGAAAGCAGAGCCCTCATGACCTAATCACCTCTTAAAGGTCCCACCACTCTGTACTGCCGTATCGGGGATTAGGTTTCAACATGAGATTTAGAGGGATCAAACACCCAAACCATAACAGCTGGGAAGTTTGGTAGTAATGCGATGACTTGTATTTAAGCCTATTTAGTTCCCCAATGTCAGTGATTTTCTCAGCTTTCCTGTCAAGTCAAAAAACAAGCAACTCTAGAATCCTAGCAAAACATGAACTCAAATGCAACTTGGAAATATAAACACAGAATTTTAAGTATTGAATTGCCTCCTTTCTAGCCATGGTCCATTCTTAGAATCTAATCTATCAACTTCGAATTTCAGAGATTTTGGCCTAGATTGCTTTGTGTTGTATGGACATTTAAGTAAATATTAATTATTTTGATTAATAAACATGAAATATCATTTTATTTATTTCTGTCTTTTTCAGTGTTTTTCACCACTGTTTTATGATTTTTCAGTATATAGTTCTTTTACCTCCTCAGCTAAATTTATTCCTCAGGGTTTACTGATGCTATTTTAAGTTGGATTGTTTTCTTAATTTCTTTGTTGTGTAGTTTGTTGTTAGTGTAAAGAAGCACAACTGATGGCTAGTGTACCCTGCAATTTTACTGATCTTATTAGAGCTAATGATTTTTAGTGGAATCTTAAGGATTATACATATATAAAACATTATCTGCAAATAGACAGTTTTACTTTTCTTTGCAAGTCAGATATCTTTTATTTCTTTTCCTTTTTCTTTTCTTTTTTTTTTTTTTTTTTTTTGCCTAATTGCTCTCTGTAGGACTATAAATACTGAATTGAATAGAAATGATCAGGATGGGCATCCTGATTTCAGATAAAAAGCTTTCAGCTTTTTACTGTTGTATATGAAGTTACCTGTGGGCTTCTCATATATGGCCTTTTTATGTTGAGATACAATTCCTCTATTCTAATTTGTTGAGAGTTTTAATTATGAATGGATATTGAATTTTGTCAAATGCTCTTTGTTCATCTATTGAGGTGGTCATATTATTTTTAGCCTTCATTCTGTTAATGTGGTTTATCACATTCATTTATTTGTGTATGTTGAAACATCATCCTTGCATCCCATAGATAAATCCCACATGATCTTGGTTTATGATCTTTTTAATTTGCTGTTAAATTTTATTGCTAGAATTTTATTGAGGGTTTCTGCATCTGTATTCAACAGGCATATTGGCCTACATAATTTTCTTTTCTTGTGATGTCATTGTCTATAACTGGTATCAGGGTAATTCTAACTTCATAAAATTAGTTTGGAACTGTTTCCTCCTCATCAAAGTTTTGGTAGCGTGTGAGAAGGTTTTGTGTGGATTCTTCTTTAAATGTCTTGTATAATTCACCTGTAAAGTCATCAGGTTTTGAGATTTCTTTTGTTGGAAGGTTTTTGATTACTGATGCAATTTTCTTACTGGTGATTGGTCTGTTCACATTTTCTATTTCCTCTGATTCAGTCTTCATAGGTTGTGGGTTTGTAGGAATTCATACATGTGTTCTAGATTATACAATTTGTTAGCATATAAATGTTTGTAGTAGTCTCTTAAACACATTTATATTTCTGCGGTATCAGTTGTAATGTCTCTTCTTCCATTTATAATTTTATATTATTTGAGCATTATTTTCTTTTTCTCTTAGTCTACCTAAAGATCTTTCAGTATTGTTTTAAAAATGTTGTTTTCAAAACATTTTTTAAATGTTTGACATTTTCAAAATTGTTGATATTTTCAATTGCTTTTCTAATCAGTGTTTCCTTTATTTCTGCTGTGATTTTTATTTCATTCCTTCTGCTGATTTTGAATTTCTTTTATTACTTTTACTACTTCCTTGAGGTATTTAGTTAGGTTGTTTACTTGAGATCTTTATTTTTTTCTTAGTATATAAATTTATTGCTATAAACTGTCCTCTTAGAACTGTGTTTGCTACAACACATAAGTTTTTCTATGTTGTGATTCCCTTTTTATTTATTTCAAGATACTTTTTATTTCTCTTTTGCCTTTTTTCAACTCATTTGTTGCTCAAAAATGTGTTGTTTAATTTTCACATATATGTAAAATTTGCATTATTTAGTTATTATTTCTGGTTTCATACCATGGTTGTTGGAAAAAATACTTGAAATGATTTCAATCTTTTTACATTTGTTAGGGTTTGTTTTGTGGTCTCACACATTATTTATCCTGTAGAATGTTTCATGTGCACCTGAGAAGAATATGTGTTCTTCTGTTGTGTATTTACTATGTACATATCTGTTAGGTCCATTTATTCTACAGTGTTGTTCAAGTCCACTCTTGTTTTTTAAAATAAGTTTTCTGTCTGGATATTTATTGTTGAAAGTGAAGTATGGAAGTCCTGTACATTATTGTATTGCCATCAATTTCTCCCTCCAGTTCTATTAATATTTGTTTTATATATTTAGGTGCTTTGATGTTGGGTGTGTATATATTTATGATTCTTAAACCCTGTTGATGAACTGACCCCTTTATAATTACATAATAAATTTGTTTCTTATTAAAATTTTTGATGATTAAAAGACTACTCTGTCTTATGTAAGTATAGCCATCTCCAATCTGTTTGGTTTTTATTTGCATGGTTTATCTTTTTCTATCCCATCACTTTTAGCTTATCTGTGTTCTTAAAGGTAAAGTGAGGATTTCATAGGCAGCATATAGTTCTTATAGTTGGGTCTCTTTCTTCTTCTTTTTTTTTGTGGTCTGTCAATTACTCTATGTCTTTTGATTGGGTAATTTATTCCATTTACCTTTAAAGTAGTACTTTATAGTTAAGAACTTAATATTTCCATTTTATTAATTGCTTTCTGATTTTTTTGGAGTTTCTTCCTTCTTTCTCTCTTGCTGTCTTCCTTTGGGATTAGATAATATTTGGTTGTGGTAGGTTTTGATTTCTTTTGTGTATGTGTAAAGGTCTTTTAGCACAAGGCTTACACAAAGCTACTTATAGTTATAACTGTCTACTTGAGGCTGCTAACAGCTTAACTTTGACAGCATACAAAAATTCTATCATTTAACTTCTCCCTACATATTTTATGTTTTTGATGTCACATTGTGTATCCATTAACAAATTATTGTAGCTACAGTAATTTTTAATATTTTTATCTTTGAAATTTAATGCTAGAGTTAAAAGTGATTTATACATCACAATTGTAGTATTAGATTATTTTGAATTTAACTACATACTTACTTTTACAATGAGTTTTATACTTTCATATGTTTTCATGTTTTAAGTTAGAGTCCTTTTATTTTCACTTGAAGAACTAGCTTTAGCACATTTTGTAAACGTTGCCTACTGGTGGTGAGCAGCTTTGGCTTTTGTTTGTTTTGAAAAGTCTTTTTAATTTCTCCATTTCTGAAGGACATATTTGCTGGGCATATTATTTTTGGTTGGTAGTTGCTTTCTTTCAGACTTTGAATATATTATCTCACTCTCTCCTGGCATACAATGTTTTTGTTGAGAAACCTACTGATAGTCTTGGGGAGCTCCCTTGTATTTGATGAATAACTTTTCTCTTGCTTCTTACACAATTCTGTTTGCCTTTGACATTTGAAAGTTTGATTATAATGTGTCTCAGTGAAGATCTCTTTATTTTTAACCTATTTGGGGTCCTTTTGGCAACATGAATCTAGATGTTCATTTTCTTCTCCATATTTGAAGTTTTCTATTATTGTTTTTTTAAACAACCAGATTATTTCTTATTTCTGCTCCTTTTAGAGCTTCTATAATGCTTATATAGGTCCATTTGATGGCACCCTATAAGTCCTATAGGCTTTCTTCATTTATTTTTGTTCTTTTTTGTATGTTTGTTTGTTTGCCTGGTTGATTTCAAATGACTTGTCTTTGAGTTTGCTAATTCTTATTATTGATTGCATCTGCTGGTGAAGCTGTCTGTTAAATATTTTAATTCAGTAATTGTGTCCTCCTTCAGAACTTGTGTTTGGTTCTTTCTTATGGTTGCTATACCTTCGTTGAACTTTACACTTATTTCTTGTATTGTTTTTGTGATTTCCTTTTGTTATATATCTGTAGTCTCTTGTAATACATTGAGCTTCTTAAAAAAGATTATTTTGGAGTCTTTGTCAGGTAGTTAATAGTTCTCCATTTCCTTATACAGGTGCTTTTATATTTTTCCTTTGGTGGTGTCAGGTATCTCTGATTATTCCTGACCCTCCTGGTTGTCCTGAATCGGTGCCTTGTGTGTTCGAAGAAATAAGCACCTCTTTAAGTCTTTACAGATTAGCTTTGGCAGGAAAGCACTTCTTCAGCAATCTTATCTAGAGATTCTGGGTGGGCTGGCTAGTGGGGCCTAAATGTATACTTGCTGCCTAAATTCTTCAAGCATGGCCTAGTGCCTGCATCAGTGGGCAGATGGGTCTGGTGCCTAGCTACACATGGGCCAGTCTAGTACCTTGTCTGTAGGGACAGACCCAGAGCCTGGGTCCATTGGTGCAGGCCTGAAGCTTGGATTTGTTGTGCAGTTCTAGAGCCTAGGTCTGAGGGAGCTTGCCTGTAATCTGGGTCCATGAGGGTCAGCATGGCACTAGAGTCCTCTGTGATGGGCCTGGTGACTGGAGTCATTGGGGAGTACCTGGAACTTAGGTACATGGGAGCTGAACTGAAGCCTGGGTCCATGAGAGCTGACCTGGTACTGGGCCAGGCCTTGAACTTAGGTTCACAGAGGCACAACCATCACTGAAGCAGGCCTAGTACCTGTGTCCATGAGGATCTGCATGGTTCTGAGTCCACAGTGCTGACTTAGTGCTAGCGTCCCCTTGTGTAAGCCTTGTGTCTGGATCCAAGAAGATGGTTCTAGAGCATGGATCCACACAAGCAGGTCTTTAGCCTGGGGCCATAGGCACCTGCCTGGGGCCAAGGCCACAGGAGTCAGCCTGAAACTAGGTTGGATCTAGAGCTCGGCTCCATGGATGCTGGTTTGGAGCCTGGGGTCATGGGAGTTAACCTGGTACTGAGGTGGTCCTGGAGCATGGAGATGCAAGGCCTGGTCTTACTCTGAGGTTTACTTGGAGTGTGTCTGGGGGCTAGGGAGTAGGATGGTCTGTTTCTTGGTTTCACTGGAATGGGCCTGTTGCTGAGGTCAAAGACAAATTCAGGTGCCCACTTCACTTTCTTCCTCCACATGTAGAGTATTTCTCTTTGAGCCATACTGCAAGGGGTCATGGGAAGGGGGTAGTGTGAAATTGTCCTTCCTGGTCTCTTCAAAGTGATTTTTCTCACATTTGTGCTGCATCCAGATACTATAATCTTTTATTTAGATTCCTTAGTTCTTGTGAAGGTATCTTCATTCATTAATGGTTGTTCAAATATATGTTTCTGTGATGGAATAAGTTCTGGAAACTCCTATTCTGCTGATGTCACTCCAGAAGGATACCTCCCTTGAGTTTTATAGGTATTTGTCTGTCCTTCATGCAAATGATTGGATCATGTGTTCAGAAAGGAGTCATACTTTTCACAGTAATTAAGTGGCACAAATATGTCCATTGAACCAAACATACCTTGTTTTTATTTTCTCCTCAGTGCAAAGTTCTCCATCTGCTAGGCTCTGGCAACCCAAAGATAAGGCATTATCCTCATCATGCAGATATTTTGTGAGGAGACTTTCCCACATAAAGAATGGTATTAAGCTGTGGTAATAGAAGAAAAAAAAACAGAGAAAAAGTATTTAACTCAGAAGAGTCACTATGAAAAAAATTAACCTAGAGAATCATCTAAACTTCTAAACTTTTCTGGCTATATAGCTGGGGATCTTTGTCTTAAAGATGGCTGTAATATAATAGTTTTTGCTGTTGTTGTTGTTTATTTTGTTTTGTTTTTCTCTAGTGAGCCATGTAGAAAACAGTGCTGGTTAGTGTCATATAAGACAACTGCTTCTAAAAACGTGGTTGATTAAAATAACAGAATAATATGTCCAAGTAGTTTTCAGTTTGCTTTTCTGTGACTTGATTTTGGTGAAATTATAAACAAGGCAGTTTGGCGAAATATCAGATCTTTTACCTAGAAACCTCTTACATTACAAGTAGAAAAGTCAAATAGTAAATGTACTCCTACTGAACCACTGCATGAAAAGAAAATTTAGTCTTATCTGTTTTGTTTTTCTCATACCACACTATCTTATTGCATTACTAGCTCTGGCACATGACTTCAGAGCTTGGGGATTACGTCTGGCATGTTCAGTGACATTCTATAGGCCCTTGTGGCTTCTAATAAATAATAAAACAGAAAAAGTTCCTGGATACCCAATGAAACATTTATTTCAGTGTGAACTAAGCTATGTCGTTGCAACTTTTGTGTTAGCAAATGGAAAGCTTACAAAACAACACTTAACTGATGTTCCCCAGCAGGCAGCAACTCCACCTGACATGTCAAATAATTAATGTGAAACTGTATATATGCTAGATTCAAGGAAATATTGAGAACGACCTATCTATCTTTATGCCATATTATGTTACAGCTTTTATAACATATTGCTAAAAAACATCATACTTGATGAAGTCATTCAAAATTGCTGCCATCTCCATCAGCTGCCTTGGATTCCACACATATATTTTAATATTGTGTCCTCTATCTTCTCAAAGCAGCAAAATTCTTATGCAAAGGGGATAGTGAAGGTAAGGGGATTCAAATATTCATAGATAATACAGACCAGAGAAAGCAGAGGAAATTTATTAGTATTCTGCTTTCATTTTAAAAAAATCCACCATTAATAGAGAGCAAACATAAATCTCAAATTGGTTCTCCAGGTAAATATAAAACCAAGGGTTGCTGTTGTGTGTATCTGTGCTCAATATGGCACTAAATATTTGGAATCCTACCATGACTATAATGGATAAAGAAGAGAATCACTCTGACCCCAAATCACCTTGTGCTTTATAGCAAATTACATATTTTTTTAGCCCTGCATTTTTAAAAAGTTATTAACCTAATAACTAACTTAAAGATAGAAGCTGCTTTTACCTGCTCAACAGCATGACCATACCAACAGTGTCTAGCTCTCAATTCCAGGCACCATTATTAGGGTTTCCTTTCTTTGAGGATGTGACATGATGGGGGACATATTCATAAGCATGTCTGCCTGGTCCCTGAAATGGAGTCTATGGATCTCTTGCACTGAAGGCAAGGTATAACTGAAAGAGGTATTTGGAAATACCAATGAATGATGGCCATGAATACTAGCCTAGCTATAAACCTATTAACATACTCAATTCTTTATGTTTATAGACTACTAGGATGACTTAATATTAGTCCAGTGTTTCATATTTTATTTAACTTTTACGTTTATTTAACTTTTATATCCAAACCACACAGCATTTCCACAAAGGAGGTAAGTTAAATATTATCTTTTTAATGACAAGAACAGTGAATTTAAGGAATTAATGACTTGTTCAGGTTCTACAAGAAGACTAGAATCTAGATTTCTCATTTCCTAGTTTAGGCCCCTTTCCAGCTAGCAAGAATAGCTTGAGGAAGTTGTTCTCATAACAAATTAATAGATGAATAACACACCTGCCGTTACACACTGAATATAATATGTCAGTCCTGGCTGGGCATGGCGGCTTGTGCCTGTACTCCCAGCACTTTGGGATGCTGAGGCAGGGAGATTACTTGAGGTCAGGAGTTCAAGACCAGCCTGGCCAACATGTTGAAACCCCGTCTCTACTAAAAATATAAAAATTAGTTGGGTGTGGTGGCAGTTGCCTGTAACCCCAGCTACTCAGGAGGCTGAGGTGGGAGAATCACTTGAACCAGGGAAGCGGAGGTTGCAGTCAGCCAAGATCACACCACTGCACTCTCCAGCCAGGATGACAGAGTAAGACTCTGTCTCAGGAAAAAAAACAAAACAAACAAACAAAAAAAACAGTCCTTGATCCTAACATAATCCTGTAGGATTCCACCAGTTCTTGAAAATAGATACAGAAATGTACATTTATTAAGAATGTTATATGTGCTAAGCATTTTTCAAGGTACTTTATAAATGACTTCCTTGGATATGTCTAGGGCCCATTGTTTATGTCATTACAGTAAAGAGTTTAGATCAGGACATCTGATGAAGACACTTAAAAAGGTCCAGCTTTAAGATTTTAATTCAATGATTTGAAATGCCGACTGGAAACTTAAGAACAAGCCAAAAATTCACCTATTTTCTAATCAAATATTTAAATCAACCATATTGTCCCCACTTTCCTCCCAGCTGTGCTCAACTGTGCTCAGGCCACCTTCCCCTGTCGCAGTCAAACCTTCTCTAATTGGGTAAAGCTGGTACTCATACTGGATTAAGTGTCACCACAGAATAGCAATTTTATCCCTGGGCTGGTGATTTACTACCTGTTTCTTCTTTCCTTGAAGCCATCAGGCCATAATTAATGCCTAATATCTTCAATTACTTGTCACCCGCTAGAACATATGTGTTAAGAGAGTACAAATCTTGCCTATATTGTCTATTACTGAACCACCAGCAGCTGAAATAGTAGCTGGAAATCAGCACAGCTCAATAATTGTTGGCTAAATGAAGGAATAAATTAATAATGTTTATTAAGTAATTATTCTAAATCAGAGGTGATAAGGCCAAACAAGGCACTGTAATTTTCTTTAATCAGTTTCTATTTTCAAGTTGATCTGGGTTGAAGAACTTAATAAAGGTAAGAATTTTATGTTGCAACTAACATTGACCACTTACAAAACATTTATGAGACTCCCTGAGTCTCAAGATGTTTAAATTTAGGTGTAGCTCAGTTATCCTGTGGATTGCACATCCCACGGTAGGTGTAGGTATGCCAGGCCTGCAGCCTTCACTTGCATTATTTAAGGCTTTAACTCTCACAGTGCCAGTCCCCAATAAAGCAATGGCAGAGAGATAATAAAAATGGTGCCTTCTTTTTCTTTTCTTTTTTTCCTTTATAATGCAGTTTCCTCACCTTGAAAATTATGCTTAATGATTAGTCCTGGCTAATTTATGAGGTACTCTGTTAGTAAGAATCAAATTAGATAATTAATGAGATGTCCTCTGAAAAGTAAACTGTGAGATATTTAATCCTTTGTGTTTCTCTAAGTATGCAGTGTCTTTTATTCAAATCAAATATGATTTTAAGCATTTTCTAATCACTGGGAAGAGCACCGAAATGTTTTCTAGAAATAAATTGTAACCTTTCTCCCTACTATCCCCCAAAATGTCCAGTCTAATCACCCGGTACCTTCGCTATTGTCCACACCTTACAGACAAGAATTTTCACCAGTGATCCTTCTTTAAGGTTAAATGCTGTCATCTTGAAGACACACAATTTTCTTCTATAGTCAGCAATGAGCATTGCTATAATCAACAGTGATAGGTAATGCCGACTAATGACTAATAAGGACTGGGAAGAAAGAATCTGACAGGAAACACTTCACAGAGGTGGAGGAAGAGGGTGTGCCTGAATGGTTCAGGATTGAAAGGATTTATTATAAGGAGTTGAAGACAAAGGTGGAGAGTTAGTTCTGAGCAGTAGTAACACAATGGCAAGGTCTCAGGGATCTGAGTGGATAGAAATACAAGAAGCTCCAGGCTTAATTTTATTAAATTCTAACTTGGGCAAGCCAAATCCCCGCTTGGATTAAACTTTTAGTATGATCCATGTGCCGTTCAGCATGTGGAAAATCTGAAGGTATTTCTTACTCAGTTTCACTGGGATAGCAATTTAGAAAACCCATTTTACAGAGAGAGAAAAGGAGGCATTATATACATGATAAACTCATTGGATGCCCTGCATTGATTGAACTGATCTTAGAACCTTAGTCATGATTTAAATGCTATCATATGCCCATAATTTCACTTAGAACAATAAAGCCTAGCATGGTCAAGGCTGAAGGCAAAACCTATTATTTAACAATCTGATGAGGCCTCTGCTGCTTTCTCACTCTGTTTAACATATGCTTCCATTTCCCTCCTTTTTATTTCAGCCAATACATCTGATATGGTTTGGATCTATGTCTCCACCCAGATCTCATGTTGAAATGTAATCCCCAATGCTGGAGGTGGGACCTGGTGGGAGGTGATTGGGTCTATTAGTTTAGCACCATCCCACTAGTGCTGTTCTCGTGATAGAGTTCTCACAATATCTGGTTATTTAAAAGTATGTAATACACCACCCTCCCTTCTTCCTGCTCTGGCCATGTAAGATGTGCCTGCTTCCCCTTCACCTTCCACCATGATTGAAGGTTTCCTAAGGTCTCCCTAGAAGCCATCATACTTCCTGTATAGCCTGTGGAACCATGAGCCAATTAAACCTCTTTTCTTTAATAAATTACCCAGTCTCAGGTATTTCTGTATAGCAGTGCAAGAACTAGCTAATACAATATCCAACGTTGAAGACAAAGAAATGAACTCATAATGAAGCCAATGAACCCCAATGAGCACCAGCTGTCTTTAGAAAGTATTTGACAGAAAACTATGCAAGCTTTAAATTGTTACTCAGAATTTAATTGTTAAAAAGCACTTGAAAATCTTGGTTTGAGGATGCTGTATACTCATCAATGCATTTTCATGACTTCACACAAAATCTATTCTAAGAACTGGGCAAAAAAATTAACATGGGCCTACATAGTGAATTTTTGTGATGTTCTATTTAACTAGCATGTATAAAAAACTCAATAGGTCCAGGAACTGGGGGTTAGATGTATAAAGGTAGATAAAATTTTTCATATCCTCAAGAATTTTACAGTTAAAGACAAACACAAAATAATTATAACACAATGGCATATATATTATATTGCTATATTGGTTATTTAATAGAGCACGTTATTCTGAAAAAAAAAATCCAAGTGGTGTTAGCATTTCTTTTCTATATCCACCTACAAGAAAGAAGTCATCATTGTGGATCTAAAGTCTGATGGAACGGGATTGTATTAGATTTGGGTTGTCTGGGGCAGAGAGAGGGAATGTAGCAAAGTTTTTGAGCAGGAGAGGTTGAAATGTCTGAACATAAAATGTGAGCTTCTTAAAAGTGCTGAGCCCGGAGATGGGAACTGTAGTGAGGTATGCTCCTGATACCTGGTGCTCTAGATGGTGGGATGACAGAAGGATAGATGTGATATGGTGTCTGTGGTCAGTTTTGTGGACCAATTAATGGTGCTAAAGGGACAGATGGTTGAGACTACACCAGTCCAGGATCACGGCTTTTCTTTTCTCGTCTGCTAATATGTAAGTTCCAGTTTCTCATATATTTCAATGTAGAAGGAGCGAGGCCTTCATAATAACTAAGACTGAATAGCCAGTCATTCAGAAGAGAGGGGGCTCTGTAAAGAGTAAATATAATTAGAAGAAATAAAAAGAGACATTTCTTACACTTAAAATTTGGAGCTATATCTATTATGTTTATATATAACTTGTAGGAACAGAGAACAAGGAATAATTAGCAAGGAATGTGGGAATGGAGAGGAGGCTATAGAGAGATCAGCATTTCCATTTGTGATTTCTGTATCATATCCTAAAATGGCCAGTTGTTGTCTTGACTCCCAGGGTATTAGCACTAGCACTCTTCCAAATCCGGAATCACAGTTCACAAGATTGGCTAGTTACTTTTAGCTACTATGTTTATTTGAGAAAAATATATACTTTCTTATGGAGAAAAATAATGAGTTCCTTGTGGTAGCTTGGGAAGTCTATTTCAATTTCTTTCTCAAGAGATGAGATTGGAACAGATGACCCCATGAGGTCCTATTGAGCTTAAGAGCAGGGGACGATTTTCTGAGATGTATATTGCATAATTATGAGCAATTTTTCCAGTAACTTTTATGGCATTGCATGGAATCAGCCATCAAAAGTTGCATTCACAGCCTTCACAGTTATGGGAACTTCCTAGTAGTATGAGACTCAGATAAAAGAAGTTTAGCCATTCTTTTATTCATCAGCAACCTACCTGAGCCACCTCACAGACATACTTGGCAACTTGTTATGTGATATCTTACTGTCATCCCAATGTATTCATCCTCAATACCCTTTCAGTCTCAAGAATATGTGTTGACATTCACCTTCTAACTTTCTCATTTAACTTTTTGATGGCATTTGTCCACTGAACCAGTCCAGGATCCTTGGTTCCCAGTAATAGAAACTTACCTTTAATGAATTTAAACTAAATGAAATCTCCCATAAGGATATTAGGGGCTCATTGAATTGACAAAATGTTAAAGAAGCAGTGCAGAAAGTCCCAATGGGTCAGGACACAATCACAGAAACAGAGTGGACCCCAGATATTTCAGTCTTTTTGTTCCTCTAAGTTTCAAATCCCAGGGGAAAAAACTTCATCTGACATAATTTGTTCACATGCTCGCCCCCCCCTTTTTTTTTTTAGAACAAAGCCCCGCAAATTGTTGACTTTCAGACTGATTCCAATGCATTAGGGTCATTTATTCAAAAGGGAAGTCAGGGTGTAGATTGACAAGAAAAATTGATAGTAGCCAAATAAAAGAGAATAACTATGCAGCTTGTATCTTTATGGCCTGGGCTCATGGCCAGCTGCCAGTCTTCCTGCACTGCATTCATCCCCAGGCCTGCTGCCTGCCATACCCTGCTCAGCTCACTGCTCTTGTGATTCTTCAGACTTGCCACAATCCTTAAGTTTCAGATTCTTCCCATAATGTTCTACATTCTACATCATAGGATTGTTATAATAATAACAAGAAAATGCAAGCCAAAGACATAAAACAGTGTGCCTTGAACTCTGAAATAACAATAAATATTATACGCTATCTGAAATCTATTAACTAAAACATAATATTTTCTTGGGGCCTTCTAGGTTATAAATTGTGCTAGAAAGACCCATCTGGGCTCCAGTAGAAGCAATCTACTGAATCGGGGAACCCTTCCTTCTCTAAATAAAGGTCCCATGGTTACTTCCACCTCTCAGGCCCTGTCTTACCAGAGACCAGTCATGTGAGTCTCTCCTTGGGTCAAGAGTGCTTGTCTCTGAGTTTGGTCAAAAGAGAAAGTGGTTCTGGGATCTGCGAGGCTATGTCAAAGCCAGATTATTTAGGAATCACAAAAATTTTAGAAAAAAATTTAAGGCATGAGACAGGCTTTGGAAGCATTGGTTAATAGTTTGAGCTCGGCACCACTTAGCTGTCTTCACAGTCAATTTCCCTTCAGGGTTAGCACAAATATTGCTCTTAGCTGCAGCCTTGGTTCATGTCCTTCTGCTATACTGCCCTAGGTAGAATGAACAACGTCCCTTCTTTATCAACCCAATTTCTATGTCATAGAAATTGAGTTGAGATTCTCCCAACTCAATTTGCCTAAATGCTATCCTTAGTCTCTGGATCCAAATAAAGAGCAACCCAGGGCTACCAAGTGAGGTTCTATAAGCCATAATGGACTAGAGGGCTCCATGAGTTGCAAGTAAGTTAGCATTATGAGAAGGCTAGGAATGGTCCAGAGAGCACCATTACTAGTTAGTTTTAGTAAAAACAACAACTGTATTTTGTAGAACTGAATACTCTAACCTCCTTAAAGTGATCCCCTACCTTTTTTGCCATTCTTCTTCACTCACCTTAATAAACTCCTTGTTCTTTCCGACTTTAAATTCTGGTGTCCTGGGTTTGATGGTAGATCCTCTTCTCTTTACTTTATTTTTTTTCATACATTTTCAAGGCTTTAAAATGTCATGTATATGTGGACCACAACAAGAAGGATATTTTTACCTCAAATCTGCCTCTGTGTGCCAGATTTTCTTATTGAACTATTTGATTTTTTTATTTGGAAGTAACCCCTGCATCTCAAATTAAGTGGTCCTAAAAAGAAACTTTAATTTTCCTATTTTCTTCTTCATGCTTATTCTTTTTCTAGTCTTTCCCATGTAGTTAAATGTCATCTACAAGCATTCTGTTGCCTAAGTCAGAAACTTAGAAACACCCCGGTTTCTCCTTTATCCTGCACTCCTAATCCACTACATCTTTTTTTCCTTCACTCCCACTCTACTGAGTCCTGTCAATTTCACTTACAAAGCTATTGTATTTACACCCATTTTTCTTTATTGCTACTGCCAATACTTTAAGGCACTCTCATCTCTTGCCTGATACATTTTGTGAAAAGTAATATTCTTCAAGACACGTGGAAATTACTTTTCCATTCATTAGTCATGGGGAAAAATTGAGGAGTTGTCTTCTGATTCACTCAAGCCCTGATCCTTTCCTTTCTTTTGCTACCTTCTTTCAATAAGCAATTTTTTTTCCTCCCAATTCCTAGAGCCTCTGGCTTTCTCATTGGTCTCCAACAACTATGACTTGCCACTGTGGTTCCCCCCAAAGCCCAGTGGTGCCCCATACCTTATTCATAGTCTGCCTCTCATGTCGAGTTGATAAAGGACCTTCCCATTCTTCTGAAACAACCTTTTATTTTTTATGAACGAGCAACCTAAGACTCACAAAGGCAAAGGTATTTCCATAAAGACAGATGACTTGGATAAAAATCCTCTTTTCACATTTATGGTCCTTTGTAGAATTCTGTCAAAAGGATGGAAAAACAATATTAACTGTCTTTTTATATAAGATATTTTAATAAAATGCATATGAAACTTGATAATGAATATATTTAAATAGAATCAGATATTCAAAATTTTATAGAATAGAAATAACATATTGGGATCTTCTGGTTCAAAGTGTATGCTTTATAGATGAAGCAATTTAGCCTCAAAATCTACTGGGCTCAGCATCCCACAGTAAGTCAATGGCATTTGTGGGACTTGACTTTTGATCTCCTGAGGCTACTGCTCTTTCCAAAATGCCTCACTGTCTCCATCGCAATGCAATGTTCTAAAACTATTTGCAGTGCAATAGATACCGAAAATAAATATTTAATAATAATATTTAATGTTTACTTCAACAATTATGGCATGTTCTAAACACATTATGTATGTAAATTATTTTTCTCTGTAGGCTTTTGTTTGTAATTGTTTAACAAAATTGTCTATGTTTATTATATACAATATGTTTTGAAATATATATATATATAATGGAATGGCTAAATCAAGCTAATTAACATATACATTACTTCATTATGTTAACTTATTTAATCCTTGCAAAAAATATAAGTTAAATTAGTATCCATATGTCATTGGTAAGGAAACTGAGACCCTGGTTGTTTAGTACATTGCCCAAAGGCAACATATGGTATTGACATTGTGAGTATTCTTAACTTATGGCAATATAGGAGTTTGCATCAGTGCAATAAGAATCCATTTTCTTTTGCAACAGGACACAATTCAAGAAACACTTGTTTTACCAAGGTTTTGATTGGAAGGGTATGCTTCCCTTTAAGGAGTCAAGCGCAACTTGCAGAGCCAATAAAAGCCCCTGATGGGGGGATACCTGGCCTCATAACTTTGTCTACATGGTCCTTATTCAAGGTTCTTGACCTGCGGCTAGTAAAGAATGTCACTTTCTAACAGGCCCAGGAACTCCAAGTTCATTTTGGGCCCTTAAGAGGAGACGATCACCCATCTCACAGGTGTTTGAAGATACAAACCCGACTCATGGCTGGGCTCAGCTTAAAAAGGTCTTATCTGAGATTCCTTGTGGAACAGATTTCCATCAAAGCCAATCTAAAAGGCTTATGTAGAAATAGTTATTCTTGCTGCATTTTATGCAAATAATCGGGCCAAGTATAAGACTAAAGTCTATTTTGCAAACAACTCAGTCCTATCATGATTTTTTAACAAAATACTTTTTTTTTTTAACAAAAATGAGGACTGGAGAGAGAGAAATTATGTTTCAAAACTTATCATACATTTGTCATTAAATTCTAAACTCATTCGTTGTTTTTAAATTTTTGCCTAAATTTATACTAACCCTCCTGGTTCCTGTTAAGCAACCAGCAATCTCCGGCTGCAGCTCAGAAAGAGCAAAAGGGATGAATAATGTGGAAATACGGATCAGTATTCTGGTTCTGAGCAATTATCCTGCAAATCTTGCCAGGTGATGAGAATAAATAGGGTGTCCATCACCCAGAGGTTTCTTTTTTGTGAAAGTAAGACCAAGGGTGCTAACCATGCAAGCACCATGCACCCAAAGCCTAGAAAGCATAACTATAGCCACCAGTTATCTTGATATGTCACAAGACATCCTTTTCTCTCCCTTGTTGGGGGAGGACTCAATTCCACAGTCTCACCATTCAGCTTATGATAAGGAGTCTATGCAACCCCAACCCACCCCTGCCCGAGACACATTTTAGTCCCAAACTCAATTCCAAGCTTTGAGTCAAAGCCCTAGGAAAGAAAACTGGATCTAAGGGATCCAGAGGCAGACAATAACAAAGTTTAAAAGGCCCAGTGCAGGTAAGCATGGCTAATTCCTGACGATTAAGCCAAGCCTCACATTTCATGGATAAAGTTCACGCTAGTATCTATGGCATAAATGAGGTCTAGGGAGCTCTGAGACTACTGAGAGTAGTGGGGGTAGAGGCATAGGGGAGAGTGGATAATTCCTATTTTCTAGGCCCTCCCTGCTTCATGGGTGCAAGTCACTTTGGCACCCATGGGTGGTACCCTGTCCCGGTTGCCAGGACTCGGGGATACAAGGACAGAGGAAAGTAACAGGAACACCTCACTTTCCCTCCCTCACGTATCCCAGGTATCTGCTAGGAAGAGAAGGGAATTAGGGATGCTTGCTGTCTTCCTTCTAGAGAGTAGCCATCCATCTTCAGTCTGTTTGCCTTTCAAATGCATCCTGAAACCCTGGGACTTCTTTGAAAAAAACACCTTCTTTTTTCTTTTCTTCTCCTCTGTCCTCTCTTTGCTGATAGGTAATTGTGTCTCCATACTATTGGACACTCCCCTTGGATGCATCCTCCAAACTGGAAAAAGTTAATTTCCCAAACCTTAAACCAGTTGGCTTAGGATTGAGCTCAGGGGAAGGGAACCCAGAAGGCTGACATGCCAGAAAAAGTGTAAAAGTTTTTTTTTTTTTTTTTTTTTTTTTTACCATTTTGGCTTTTGGCCTCCCTCTTTTACCAGTGTAAACTGGTAAAAGGCCTCAGGATTTGTTAGCTATCCTTATACCCACACCCCTTGTTTTGTTTTGATACTTGTTTTCTAATAACTCAGTTTGTCTCTTCTTGCCTCAGGCCATCAAACTCCAAATAGTCATGCAACTGGGCCTTGGATGATGGCCCCTTCTGTTGAGGACCCTTAGCTAGGCCTCTGAGGGAGCTCTGACTGCCTTTTCCCCAAAACAGCGTCTCCTGTCAGCAGAAAGTAGTTAAGATTGGTCTTCAGCCTTAGCCTTAACCTTATCCTTATCCTTAGCCTCAGCCTTAGCCTTAGCCTTAGCCTTAGCCTTATCCTTATCTTTATCCTTATCTTTCTAAAGGCAGTTAGATGTACTTCTTTAGAGGGGGGAATGAGACAGCCAAGTAAAAAGGGCTCACTGGAGAACCTCCAACCAGCTTCCCCCTTGCTCTGCTAAAAGTTTTTCTCTTTTTCCTTTTTTACCCAATAAATTCAATTTTTCTCATCCTTCTATGTTTCCGTCCTCCTGGTCATGTGACAAGAACCCAGTTTTTAGCTGAACTGAGGAGAAAGTCCTGCAACAACATTACTGGCCAAACTATGATTATGAAGCCAATCAATGAGGCTGCATTTTCAAGCACTACTCTGTAGGTCATTCGGAACTAATATTCGTTGAGGACTTGTTCTGTTCCTGGCATTGTGGACCACTCTTTACCTGCATTACATTAACAACCCAGATGCAGCCCAGTTGCTACCTGGTGGATCTCCAACACTGGTGAGAAACTTTTGAATGCCTATAGTAGGAAGCCCAAAATTTATCTGGAGTTTCTCGTAGATTTTTACACGTTGTTTACTATTTATCCCTCCAAAGACACCTTCCCAAGCATTCATTCACCAGAGTCCCATGAATTGAAGGCTTTATCTGGAATAATTCTTGACTGAAATTTCTGGATTCTGGGCATGAGGATGTCATATTGTAGTACAACCAGTGAACAGATTAAGACTGATTATTATTAGCAGCTGTTTTCTGAATAAGGCCTTAAGATATTTTTCCCTGACTGAAAGCCTACAGAGGCCCCACTTTACTCATCCTACTAGGTTTCTTCTTTCCATTCCTGGAAACTTGAAAATTATAATTTATTGTGTAGGACAATTTAATCCTCTATTTCATAGATTCTCTTTTTAATCATGCCTTGAGAACTATATTGTCAGAGCCAAATGTCCCTCATTGTGTTTTGCTATTCAGAAGGTTATTTTCTCCAGAGAGAAATGACACCACTCCCTAAGGAAGTAGAAGCTGCTGTAGTCATGGTTTTAAATAACAACCTTTTGCACTGCCTGTCTCTCTCCTTCCTTTTATTCTTATAATAATTTTATCAGGTAGAAATGTTAGCTACATTTTAGCAGAGGATATGGAAGTTTAGAGAGTTTAGTGACTTTTCCTGGATCAGTCCTTTAGAAAATGAAGGAGCAGGGATTCCATGTCAGGATTCTCCTTCTTCCTAATCCTACGCTTTTAAAACTAGCTTTTGCCTCTCTGCTATTCTTCATTAGCAATTTTAGATCAAAATTTCTGCATGAACTGTATTAAACCCATACTTGTTCCCACACTTTTTCCATGTTCTATTCATGTTCCATGTAAATGTATATATAAACTTTCCCAAGTTATTTTTGTAGCAAAATGATTCAACAGTAAATTTGTAAACTTAAAATGGTTAGATTGTATTCATGTCTCCAGAATCACTGATTTTTTAAATAAGGTAGCAGTTAAAAAGCAATCTTTCTAATTTTTATGTAAACAACTCTCCAACTGTTTGATTCAGCTTTATAATTTTTATAATTCAGATTTGAGATGTGAAATTATCGTTGCAAAAATAAAAATAGAAACAACTAATACAAGAGTAGTTCATCCACACCCACAGTCAAGCCCACCCAGTACCCCAGTATTAACTCTCTTGTCTGTTGGGCATGTTGCCTTCCATGTCTCTCCCGAGAGCTTTTAAAATAGGCATTTACACACACACATTCACGCACATATACAGTTTATATTATGTGGTTGAAAGTACTAATTTTGCTATATTTACATAACTAGGATCACAGTGAGAAATGTTTTTCTTTTTTAAAAAATCAACACTATGCCATGGAGACTTTTTATCATTTTAGACATAATTTTCTTCCAGCATCGTCTTTCTTCAATCTTACAGCAAGGACTCTCCTATTACTCCTCCTAGCTGCCAATATGATCTTTAAAAACATACATATGATGGGCCGGGTGGGGTGGCTCACGCCTGTAATCGTGAGCACTTTGGGAGGCCGAGGCAGGCAGATCATGAGGTCAGGAGATCGAGACCATCCTGGCTAACACGGCAAAACTCCATCCCTACTAAAAATACAAAAAAATTAGCCAGGCGTAGTGGCGGGTGGCTGTAGTCCCAGCTACTCGGAGGCTGAGGCAGGAGAATGGCGTGAACCTGGGAGGCGGAGCTTGCAGTGAGCTGAGATCGCGCCACTGCACTCCAACCTGGGTGACAGAGCGAGACTGTGTCTCAAAAAAAAAAAAAAAAATGATGGTTACTTTCTTGCTCAAAACTTTTCGGTGATTTCCCAATGAAACGGAAATAAGACTCCTTTACTGTCTGTGGCTTCCAAGGCCCTTACATGATCTGCACTTTCCTTCTCATGACTTTCTCTCTCACTATTCTACCACTCTGGCCTCCTTGCTCTTACTCCATTATTTCTTTTAGCTTGCTGTTCATTCTGATTGGAATTGTATTCCCCAACCTCACTCCACTCGGCTCAAATGCTCATGGCTCTGAAAGCCTTTCCTTGGACAACACATTTATATCTTCTCCATCTCCTCGTCTTGCTTTAATTTGCTTGAAGTTATTGCCCAATAACTGCAATTGTACTATTTTAATTACTTTTGTTTGCCTGTTTCTTGTCTGCCTCTCTCATTTCCATGTCAGCTCTAAAAGGGCATGAATCTGTTTTATGTTTTGTTGTTGTTCATCACCATACCCCCAGAGGCCAGGACTGTGTGTGTACATTTATGAATGAAGGATTGCCTGAATGATTCAGTCTCAATCTTTAGTAATGTTCTGTAACATTCCACTGAATATCTATGCCTTATTACCAATTTCCCCCTTTTACCTTATTTATTTATTATGCAATTACAGGCAATACTGCATTGAACCTTGAGAGGGTGGTTACATCTGGAGATAGGAAGGGACTAGGTGATTGCAAGGGGGCACTATATGAAAGAATTCTGTGGTAGCTTACGAGTTCTATTCTTTTAGCTGGGTGGTGGTTATAAGAGTGTTTGCTTCATAAGAAGTCACTTCATTTGTTATGGTGGCTTTCTGTATGAGTTTTATTTTATAATAAGGCATGTGTGCGAGAGAGAGAGAGAGAGAGAAGAGAGAAGAGAGAGGAAGAAAGAGCGATGGTTTCTAAGTCACATAGTTGATTCCAGCCCAAACCTCAGACCCATGGGGTATAGAAGAGAAGGTCAGCCCAGGGAACACTGGTCCTTAATTTTCCTGTCCACTGGTGTTAAGTTGCTGCCATCATCTGTTTATTTCTCTTTAAAAGGACCATTTACCAAGTGGAGCATTCATCTGGGATTCTCTCTACTTGATGAGTGAACCTGTAAGTAAAAGAACCTGGGAATTCTGGGTCTGATTTGCTTATAATAGCTGAGAAAATCAGTTCCTGAGATAAAGCGGATTATGAAAAGAGAGGATCAGCAACATGTTAATACCAGATTTAAAAATTAAATAAAATAAAAAACAAGTCCTGGCAGCCACCGCAGGGTATTCTCCATTGTATCTGCTCTACTCAGATTTTTAATAATTTAAACAAAGTTTCCATCAGTCACTGATGTAATTCTAACTATATTTATTTATTACAACTCATTCCACTTAATCTGCTGATGAACTCTTTCTTCCTCCTGGGTTGTTATGATTTGGGTGTCAGGATTTATACTAATATGAAAACCTACATCCAGGGAAATAAATAGTCTTCTAGCAAAGTCTCCTTGGGTCCTACCTCTCAAAACTCCAGTTTAAAAATCCAGAAACTAAGTGAAATAACAGGAAAGAAAGAAGAAAACATATTGATGAACTGTAAGTACAAATCCAATAAATATCATTTGAATATTTAGAAAAATTATTTTATACCTATAATTAAACATTATGACAGAACCTTGTTTCATAAAAGTAAATCTCATTACCTTTTTAATCAAACCAATCAGAAGAAAGAATCCAACAATTCTAGATTAAGGAAACAAAATATCTTTGCCCTAGAGGGAAATGCATTAACTACAAAAAAGACAACATTGATTGACCTTGGGCCGAATTTGGTCAAATTCTTAGCAGAATATTTTGTACTTAGGTCAAAGTCATAATAGGATAATACCAAAAGGTAGCTATATTGATTTGGGTAACTCATTTTTTCCTCACTTGAAATGAGTCACTTCTAATATTCTAACTATTGTATGTATTAGACCGCTAATATTCTAACTATTCATACAATTCTTGAATAAATATCTACTTGGCGGAGCTATGTGGGACATTATTTTTAAAAGGTAAATGTTTCTTAATTTGAGAAAGTTTAGAAAACAAATCCTTGACATAGTCTTATTTTTCAATTTATTTTTGTTGGAATATTTCTAGCCCAGTGAAAGGATATTAACCCAGATCAGACTTATGTCCTAGTTCCAGAAGCAAAGATTTAGTCTGTTATTACTTTTAAAGGAAGAAAGCTGTTGGCACCATCCACTTCTTTCCAATGTTTTTAAGTGGACAGAAAATGTAATTGCACCTCTTGATGTTATTGTTATTTATTGATTTATATCTCATTCTTCACAAGATTAAAAGAACTGTAGAATTTCAAGCAACTCTTTTTCCTCCTAAGACTTTCTTATTATTTCTCCAGCAGTAGCTGGTTACAAAGGTTAAGTATGTACAGCTTTGTGTTCCTTTTGATGTGAGAATCAATCCACTATCATCCACAGAACTGGGCTTAGGGGAAGCTGAAATTCAAAATCCAGGCATACACTCCAAAGTGAAATACTTCCCCAAGTTGTCATTTATGTGATGGGTATTCTGCTGAGGATTTAAATTAAGGCAGGACTTTACTGCTAGTGAAAGTGACTCTTGTAATAGAAAAATAATTTTCCTCTTGAAGCAAATCCACTATAGGTGTACATTACAGACCTGTTATCTTTTCTTCGACTGTGAGCTCCTCAAGGGCAAGGCCTATGACTTATTCATGTCTGGGTTCTCAAAGAGTTTTGTCCCTGACATGCATGTGTGCATCGTAAATGCTTTTTGAACTGATTGCTCATGATTTCTTTCTTGATATGGAATCATGTTGATATACAATAAGCAAATGACCTGGTGAATCTGCACATTCAATTTCTTTCATTCATTCAACATGTTTATATTCTTCATATGTGTAAGATACTGTCCTAAGTTTTATATATATATAAAACTTATATATATATAAATATATATAATATATAAATATACATATTTATATATATAAAACTTACATATATTATTAACATATATATATGTTAATGTGTTTGTATGTGTATAAATACACACACACAAACATATATAATAGGTTGTATCTTATTTCTGTGTGTGTGATATGTATACACATGCAGAAATAAGATACAATGTAGTATTAAGGATAAAGTCTATGACAGATAATTAGAAAAAAATAAGAAAAAATATATAAGAAAGAACGAACATTGCAATAACAATTTTGAGGAAATGTTACTGGAAAAAAAGTAAAATTTTTAATAGCAATGGTGGACTTCAACAATACAGGTTGTAAATTTCTATATTTGATATCCACACAGACAGGCTTCTAGATGAAACACTGGAGAGAGGTGAGGGCTGCAGACAGCTTGGGAAGATAGGAATTCTTTCTTGGAGATGCCACCTGAAGTCATAATATTGCTAAGCGAGAACGTAACAAGAGGAAGAGTGGAAGTCCTTGGGAAACACCCAGAGGGAAAGAAGAAGATTCAGTCAGGAAGCTCAAAGAAAAATGGGAAGAGCACAGTACAAGTGAAGTCAAAAGAGAAAAAATTCTCAAGTAAGGAGTCAGTGGTGTGAAATACTGAAGGCTTGTGAACAGAGATTATTGGATCTGGTGATTTGTGGTAATGATGACTTTAAGATCAGTGTTCGTCAATTTCTGGGGACGGAAATACAGCTTACCTAGCATTATAATGAATGTCAGTACAACCCTTCTTTGATGATCAACAAGGTATTGTGTCAGAATTCTTGAGTAGTTTTGTAGATATCAGCTATAAGTAACTAGCATAGAAGGTAAAGGGAATTGTGAGGAATTTGTATTTGTCCTTGAATTTATTAGGCCAAATTTTATATTACAGTGTCTAGGACAGGTATAATTTAATATTTATTCTTATAATTAGTGTTTATCTCCTTCACTAAAACGCAAGATTCATGAGAGCAGGACCTATGTTTATTTGCTCACCATTGTATTCCTGATGTAGCAGTGTCTGCCAGGTATATTGTGGCATTTAATAATAAAATGTACTGAATGACCAGAACATTCTGTTTTCTTCTTTTCAATCTGCTTGATGAATAAGTTTCTAAAACATACCTACTACAGGCCGGGTGCGGTGTCTTACGCCTGTAATCCCAGCACTTTGGGAGGCCGAGGCAGGCGGATCACGAGGTCAGGAGATCAAGGCCATCCTGGCTAACACGGTGAAACCCCGTCTCTACTAAAAACACAAAAAATTAGCCAGGCGTAGTGGCGGGCACCTGTAGTCCCAGCTACTCGGGAGGCTGAGGCAGAAGAATGGCGTGAACCCGGGAGGCGGAGCTTGCAGTGAGCCGAGATTGCGCCACTGCACTCCAGCCTGGGCGACAGAGCCAGACTCTGCCTCAAAAAAAAAAAAAAAAAAAAAAAGCTACTACAGGTTCCCTATTCTTGATATTCTTGAATTCAAAAAAAATTTTTTTTTTTTGAGACAGTGTCTCACTCTGTTGCCCAGGCTGGAGTGCCGTGGCACAATATTGGCTCACTGCAAACTCCACCTCCTGGGTTCAAACTATTCGCGTGCCTCAGCCTCCCGAGCAGCTAGGATTACAGGCATGTGCCACCACACTCTGCTAATCTCCCGAGTAGCTAGGATTACAGGCATGTGCCACCACACTCTGCTAATTTTTGTATTTTTAGTGGAGGCAGGGTTTTCACCATGTTGGCCAGGCTAGTCTCGAAATCCTGGTGATCCGCCTGCCTTGGCCTCCCAAAGTGCTGGGATTATAGGCATTCGCCACCGCGCCTGGCCAAATTCTATTTATTCTATTTCATAGGAGAAAAGGTTATGACATCAGGAAAATTTTCAAAGAATAATATACAGATGCCATATTTTCTAAATACTTGTACATCTGAGAATGTCTTTTTGTTGCCTTCCCTATTGTTGGAGCTTTGCAATGAAACCATTTCCTCTCAAAACCCAGTAGGTATTATATCATTAGAAGTGCTTTCACTTATAAAGGAAGTTGATGCAGAAGTACAATTTCACTTTAAAATTAACATATGCTCTTTTATTATATGAAATAAGAAAGTAAACTAAATAAATTCCTTACATCTCTGGTGAAGTTCTTGAGAACCAGCACTTGAGATCTTTATGCAAGCAATGTATTAAGGAGTGCTACCATGAACATTAGAGAGTTAGGGAGAAGTACAGGGAAGCACAGTAAGGCAATCAATGGTGGAATCTCAGTCAGAATTCCATGAGGAATAGCTGCAGCCCTATCCCATAGGAGAACTGAGAAGTGTAGGGTGTGCATCAGTTACACTGACACAATGCAAGAGAATTGTGCTTTCATACACCTGCATCAGCAGTCATTGGCTAGGGGCCAGCTCAGGGGAATGAAATCCCTAGGCACTTCTCAATCTCTACCCATTTAGGCAAAACAGGCTATAACAGCCTGATGGCAGTCCACTGACAACGAGTCATAGGTGCTGGCTTTTGGGAGGGAAAGCACAACCAACCTGGAGGATGCACTAAAGTGATCAAAACCTGGCTCAAAGGGAACTGGGTGCAGAACTGGCAGTCTGCTACACACCCCAAATCATAACCCTATGTATTACCATCCTATAGAACATACCTCTTATATATTCCCAAGCCAGCTATCCATCTATTTTTTTAAAAAAATATAGAACCACGCAGTTCAAACTGTTAAAAGAAGGCTACTTCAAAGTAGGTGGTATTCTGATTGGCAAGTCCAATGGCACCTTGCTTTAAATAGCAAGATTAAATCTCAAGAATTTCTCTGAAGCTGGTGTGAATCCATGGACTGTCAGAGAAGCCTAGCTTACCTAGTGAGTATGCAGAGATGTCCTCTTTGCAAGGAGCTGGCCATTAGTGTGGTAGGGTGGAAGAGAAGCTGTGTGTGGTAAGAAGCAACACCGCTCTTAATCCTGGGGCAAAGGAGAGACATAAGCCTAAAGGATGCCACAAAATTCACTTTCAGCTCTCCTCCCTCATGCCAATTTTGTAATTATTATTCAAATAACATCACCTCAATTCAAAAAGCATATAGGCTGAAACTGAAGTGTCCACCAAGGGGAAGATGAAGGAAGCAGAATCTTCCTGCAGAACTAGAGAAAGATTTATCGTTTCACACACTAGGTCTATCGGGAGGCAGGGCTGAGGCACACAAATTGAACATGAGGGAATTCACCCGGATTCCTTACACAAAATGGTTTGGTCCATTCATATTGGTCCATTATATTTTAAAGCTAGGTATTTCTTCTCCATCCACAAGGTCCTGGAGGTTTTCTCTCTACAGACATGGAGCTATAGAAAATCTGGACTCATGGAGAATGGGTTTTTAATGGAGCTCTAACAGAATGCAAGTTGTGTTGAAAGCAGAAAAAAAATTGCACTGCTGTGGAAAACAGAGGTATGGGAGACAGACTTTCAGAAATTTAGCAAAATGATATGGAAAATAATACTATCTGAAGGTCTCTCACAGATAAACATGTTTAAGCATTCATATACTGTTTACAGTGTTTCCTAATATATTCACCAATTCACATCAGTGGCTATTTAGTTTTAAGAGTGCAAGATTACAAGCATGATCATTGTAGCCAGAAAGTATGTAAAAACCCTTCATTATTTACAATAGTATCCAGCTCTTATCATTTTCTTAGGATATATTCTGGGAGTAGAATGACCATGTTAAAAATATATACACATTATTAAGAGAATGTTTTAAATCCTAAATATTGTTTTTCAGTAATGTTATTCAATATAGACTCTATCCTTCAGAGTAACCCACTGTGTAAAATAGACTCCTTTTAAAAAAAAACTTTGTAATAGATAACAATGGTATAGAATGTTCTTAACTTACTGTTAAAATTGAACATTTGTATGTTTTCATTTCTTTTCTTTCACAAACTTTTTGGGTCTTTTCTCCATTTTCTTATTGTGATTTTTATTTCTCAACAAATACAATGTACTAATGACCTTAAACACCTGCTTGTTGTATGTGCTGGACATTTTTATTGGTTTGCAATATGTTTTTCAATTTTATCAAACTTTTGTTTTATGACAAGAAAATTATATTTTATCAAATTATTATAAGATCATAACTTAAAAAAGTAAAAAAGAATCGCAAGGCTTAGAATTTAGAAAATAGTATCTTACCTTACTCTTTCCTTCCACCCTTACATTTTCCTCTAAAATTTTAGTTATTTATTCCGGTATTTTTTCCATATTTCTAAACAGATTCTTATGGTACTATTTCATGATTTTTAGTGTTTTATAAGATGTAGTGATTTCCTATTTTGGATATTGATAATTCTTTTTTTAATGTTTTTCTCAAATCTCTGCTACACTTTCTCTCCTTTCATCCTTTCAACACAGTTATATCAAAACAGTTCTGTTAACTCATTAATCAGCATTTACAATATTTTGACTTTACATATTTTTCACAGGTAAGCCGCAGCAAATCTATAATGAGATTTCCTTTCTTATCTCATGTTTTGATACAATTAACAGTTGCTTCTTTTTTTTTTTTTTTGAGATGGGAGTCTCACTCTGTGGCCCAGGCTGGAGTGCAGTGGTGCAGTCTCGGCTCACTGCAACCTCTACCTCCCGGATTTAAGCAATTCTCCTGCGTCAGCCTCGCAAGTAGCTCGGACTACAGGCATGCACCACCACTCCAGCTAATTTTTTTTTTTTTTTTTTAGTAGAGACGGGGTTTCAACATGTTGACCAAGATGGTGTCGATGTCCTGACCTTGTGATCCGCCCACCTCAGCCTCCCAAAGTGCTGGGATAACAGGTGTGAGCCCCCGTGCCCGGCAAAATTGCTTCATTTTTTACTGGCTTCTTACATGACTTGACATGTCACTAACTTGCTCCAAATTCTTTTCCAGGTGGTCTATATATCTGTTGATCACTCAATTCCCTTTTCTGTTCTCCTCAGTTCCACCCTAGCTATCTCTCTGGTATTCTCATCCTCTTGCTTCAGTCCAAACAAGTTACTCTCTGGGCCTGTTACTTTACTGTCCTTCTGGGCCAATTTTATTCTGGAAATGTTCTATCTCATTATTGTTGCTGTTATTTTAATCCCTTTGGCTTAATCACTTGCTATGGTGGAGCACATCTTCTCAAGAGTGGACTCCTGTACATTTTCTTCCCTTTGTCAATTGATTTCCTAGGTTTTATATTAATTTTCACTGCCTTATTTTATTTACTAGTTTTTAAAATTATTTTTTGAATTGCATTTTGAAAACTTAAACATTTTGCTTATGATTTTTTTTGAGAAAATATATCTTCTGCTTTTAATAGTTTAGCCTTATGGGTACACAATTCTACATTAACATCTTTTTCTCAGATTTGGTAAACATTGTAAAATTGTTTTCAGGCACCCAATGTTTATCATAAGTATGGTGTATCATGATTTTCTTCCTCTTGTATGTAGCCTGTTATTTTTCTTTCTTGGAACTTTAAAACTTTGTATTTAGTTCAAATGTTCTGAAGTTTTTCAATGACATGTCTTGCCACTAGTTGTTTCTATTTATAGTGCATATAACCGTATGGGGGTTTTCAATCCGAAAATGCTGCTATATTAAAATTACAGTAAATTTATCCTATCTTTTTCCTCTTTCTTAATTAGGATTTTTTTCATTTTTTTAGCTTTTTAAGTTTTTTTTTATTAGGAATAATTTACTTGGGCATTATACTTTCTAGATACAGTTTCCACTTTTTTCTTTTTTGTTATGGAGATAGATCTTACTTGTTGAAGTTACCTCAAATTTACCATGCTGTCATTTTATTAAATATTTTGGAATTATTCTTTACTTTGTAGAGATATTTTATGCACTTTGATTATTTTTTGTAACATCCTCTTCTTTCATAAAGGTGCAACATTCCATCATTCAGAGGGTTTTTAATATGACATTCTTAATTTTTTCCCTGCATTGTCTTGGCTTCCTCTCAATCTCCTCATTGTTGTTTGTTTTTTTTGTTTGTTTTTGTTTTTGTTTTTTGTAACAGTTTATAGATTTTCCTAGGTCTGGTAATTCCTGTTTATACATAAAATTAAATAACTAAAGAGTTAATTGGAAGCAAAGTGTATTTATAGGATAGGTCAATGGATCAACCTTCCTGACTTTTTAACTGGGATCTTTTCTACTGAGTTTGTCACTATCCTTTATATGGTAAATTGTATCATTCTTAGAATAAAATTTTTAAATATATTCACTTGTGGTTTCTGCATTTTTAAATAGACTGTATTTTTAAAAGGGTTTTAGGTTCACTACAAAATTTAGCACAAGGTACAGAGATTTTCCACATACCCCTTTACATCCGTACATGCATAGACTGTTACATTGTCAACAACTGCACTTCAGTGGTATATCTGTTACAATTGATAAACCTAAGCCTCTGTTGACACATCATTATCACCCAAAGTTTGTAGTTTTTATCAGGGTTCACTCTTGGTATTATACATTACACGGGTTTGGGCAAATGCATAATAACATGTATCCACCATTATAGCATCATACAGAGTATTTTCACTGCTCTAATAATTCTCTGTGCTCCACCTATTCATCTGTTGCTACTCCCTAATTCATTGCAACTACTGATATTTTTATTGTCTCCATATTTTTTCCTTTTCCAGAATGTCATACAGTTGGAGTCACATAGGGTCTAGTTTTTTTAGATCAGCCTCTCTTACTTAGTAATATGTGTTTAAGTATTCTTCATGTCTTTTCATGGCTTGATAGTTTATTTTTATCACTGAATACTATTTTATTGTCTGTATGTACAACAGTTTATTTATTCATTTGCCTCCTAAAGGACAAGTGATTGCTTTCACAGTTTGGCAATTATGAACAAAGCTACAATGGCCATCTATGTGCAGGTTTTTGTGTGAACATGTTATCTACTCCTTTGGGTAAATATCAAAGTGTGTGCTTACTAAAACATATATTAAGAGTATGTTTCATTTTGTAAGAAACAGCCAAACTGTCTTCGAAAGTGACTGTACCACTTTGCATTCCCAGCAGCAATGAATGAGTGTTTCTGTTGTTCCATATCCTCACCAGCATTTGTTGTTGTCAATGTTCTGAATTGTGGCCATTCCAGTAGACATGTAGAAGTATCTCTGTTGTTTTAATTTGCATTTCATATGCTGTGGAGCATCTTTTCACATGCATTTTTGCCATCTGTAGATCTTATTGGGTGGGGTGCTGTTAAGGCCTTTGGCCTATTTTTTAATCAGGTCATTTTTGTTATTGTTGAGTTTTAAGACTGCTTTTTATACTTTGAATACAAATCTTTTATTAGATATGGCATTTTCAAATATTTTCTACTAGTCTGTGGATTCTCTTTTTATTCTCTCATAGTATCTTTCACAGAACATTTTTAATTTTAGTGACTTCCAGCTTATAAATTATTTATTTTATAGATTATGCCTTTGGTGTTGTATCTAAAATGTAATCAACAAACCATAGACCACCTAGATTTTCTTTTATGTTATTTTCTGGAAGTTTTATAATTTTGTGTTTTACATTTAGAACTGTGATCTATTTGAGCTAGTATTTGTAAAGGATGCAAAGCTTGTGATTATTTCTTTTTCACATGTAAATATTCAGTTGTTCCTGTAAAGATGGTAAACTGTGTTTTCTTCATTATATTGCCTTTGTTCTTTTGTCACAGATCAGTTGACTATATTTATGTGGGTCTCTTTCTGGGCTCTCTATTCTGTTCATTGATTGGTATTTTTATTCTTTTGCCAGTACCACATTGTCTTGATTAATGTAGCTGTATAGTAAGACTTGAAGTTAGGTAGTACAGTACTACAAGTTTGTTATTCTGGAATATCTTGTTAGCTATTCTAGGTCTTTGGCTTCTTATTTAAAATAAAAAATAAAATATAAAAACTTTAGAATCAATATTTTTAAATCCACAAAATAACTTGCTGCAATTTTGATTGGGATTACACTGAATCTACAGATCATTTTGGGAAAAACTGATGTCATCACAATATTGAAAATCTTTCTATCAATGAAAATGTAGTATATCTCCATTTATGTAGCTTTATAACTTATTTTATCAGAGTTTTGTAGTGTGTTTTGTATTCATCTTGCGCATACTTTATTTGATTTACACCTCAGGATTTCATTTTGAGGGTGTGATAATATAATGGTATGGTTTTAAATTTCAAATTTCACTTATTAATAGCTGGTATTTAGAAAAGAGATGATACATGTATATTAATATTGTATGCTGCTACCTTGCTATAAATGCTTATTAGTTCCAGAGGTTTATTTGTCAATTTCTTCAGGTTTTCTACATAAGCAAGAATGTCCTCTGTGAACAAAGACAGTTTTATTTCCTTGTTTCCAACCTGTATACTTTTGATCCCTTTCTCATTGTGTAATGCCTCTTTCATTCATGATAAGTTTCCTTGCTGTGAAGTTGGCTCTGTACAAAATTAATATAGCTACTTCTACTTTCTTTTGTTTAGTCTTAGAATTTTATACCTTTCTCCACCCATTTAGTTTTAATCTCACTATATTTTTATATTTAAAGTGGGTTCTTCTCGAGAACATATTGCTGGGTCTTATTTTTTTTAATCAATTCTGACTTGTAATTTGTATATTTTTTAATCCATTCTGACTTGTAATTTGTTAAATCTGTCTTGTAATTTGTATATTTAGACCATTGATGCTTAAGGTTATTATTGATATAGCTGGATTAATATCTTCCATATTTGTACTATTTTCCATTTGATTTCCTTGTTCTTTGCTTCTATTTTATCTTCCATACTTTTTCTGCTTTATGTGGTTTGAACTGAGCATTTTATGTGATTCAATGTTCTCTCCTTTCTTGGCATATATCAATAGTTTTTACCTTTTTTGGGTGCTTGCCCTACAACTCGCAATATACATTTACAACTAATTCAAATCTGTTTTTAAACAACACTACACAGCTTCATGGGTAATTCTAGTGACTTATAATAATAAAATCTTCCCAATTCCTCTCTTCTTGTGCTTATATCATTGCTGTCATTCATTTCATTTATACTTAAGCATACCTACATATATACATATATAGGTATTATCTCCCAATATGTTGTTGCTATTATTTTGAA
This sequence comes from Gorilla gorilla gorilla, assembly GCF_029281585.2. Classification (NCBI taxonomy): domain Eukaryota; kingdom Metazoa; phylum Chordata; class Mammalia; order Primates; family Hominidae; genus Gorilla; species Gorilla gorilla. The sequence goes on along the minus strand of NC_086017.1, from coordinate 45,424,557 downwards.
CTTATGTCTTAGATCAATTAAGAATAAGACAAATAAGTTTTGTAACCTTCACTTATTCCTCCCCCAGTTTTCTTCCTTTCTTTATGTAGATCCAAGTATCTGCTTTATGTCATTGTTATACTCTTTAAATAACTTCTTTTAATTATTCTTCAAAGGCTGTTCTGCTAACGATAAATCTCTCAATTTTTGTTTGAGAAAGTATTTTACTTTTACTTTTGAAAAATTCTTGCAGGTTATAAAATTCTAGGTTGGTGGGTTTTTCTCTCAACATTTTAAATATTTTATTACATTCTCTTTTTTACTTGCATGGTTCCTGAGAAGAAGTTGGATGTAATTCTTATCTTTGTTGCTTCTCTATAAGGAAGCTTCCAGCCCCCACCACCCTCCACCCTCACCACTGAGCCCCTCCTGGCTTTTCAAGATTATTTTTTTTCTTATGTTTGAACATGTTATATCTAGATGTAGTCTATGTCTGACATTTTTTTCTGCTTGGTGTTTTTCAAACATGCTTGATTTGTAGTTTGGTGTCTGACATTAATTTGCTGAAAATCCTCACTCATTTATGTTTCATATATTTATCTTCTTCCTTTTCTCTTCTCTTTCTGAAATTTTATTTTGTGTATGTTGTACCTTTTGTAGTTGTTCTATAGTTCTTCAGTATTTTGTTCTGCTTTTTTTGCAGGTTTTTTGTCCTCTTTGCTTTTCAGTCTTAGAAGTTTTTTATTGTAATATTCTCAAGCTGACATTATTTTCTCAGCTTTGTCCAGTCTACAAATTAGTCCAATAAGGACATTCTTCCCTTTGTTACAATGCTTTTGGTCCCAGCACTCCTTTTTGATTACATCGCTTCACTTACATTTTCCATCTGTTCTTGCACGTCTCATGTGTTTTCCACTAAAAGACCTTAACAGCTTAAGCTTAGTTTTTCAAAATTTCTGGTTTGATAATTCCAACACTTCTGTCACAGTCACATTATTCTGATTCTGACGCTTCTTCGGTCTCTTCAAACTCCGTTTTTTGCCTTTTGGTATGCCTTGTAATTGTTTGTTGAAAGCCAGACTTGATGTACTAGATAAAGGAAACTTGTAAATAGGCTTTTAGTAATGTGGTGGTAAGGTGTGAAGGAAGGTATTCTGTACTTCCACAGCTAGGTCTCCCTCTTTCGGTGACCACGATTAGGTCTCTATCTTTGGGTGACCTTGTGCTTTGGAAAGATGATCTTCACCTGTGCCTCCCCCCTTTTTTTTTCCACCCCTTCAGGTGTGACCAGATGCCTGGAGGGTGTGGAGATGGGTATTTCCCTTTCCTCAGGTAGATTAGGCTCCGGTAAAACTTCAGAGGTGAGGTTCTGCCTGAATAATTTCTCCTAAGGACAGATCTTGTTAACAAGAACGGAATGCTCTGGTATATTTCAAGATGGTTCTTCTCTCCTCCTACCCCATGTCCCCTTTGACTAGAAGCAAGATGGGTTTTTTAACTCTGATATTCACTGTGAGATAAAGCTCCTGGAGGTGAAACTTACAAAAAAAGTGGGGTCAGTGTGACTGGGTCCACCGGAAGATTTTAACTCTCAAGAATTGCCTACACTGAGCTTCAAGCAATTTGTCAATTACATTTCAGGTTTTCCTACCCAGCACTGGTTCCGGAGGAGGTTGCAAGTTGTGAGTTTCTGCTCTAGTAAGTTTTAGTTCTTTGTATCAACCTTTCTCTTTAATTTTTGTGGCAGTGGTTTGCCCTGTGACCTCGCGTCTTTGCTGAATCTACAAAACATTGTTGACTTTTCAGTTTGTTTCACTTTTTACTTGTACTCTTCTTACATGCCAGACCAGAAACAGAAAGTCCATTCCTTTTCTTTTAATTTACATGTGCCAATAATTAAAGTGGGTTTTTTTGTAGCCAACATATATTGATATAGTTGGATTAATATGTACCAATTTTGTTACTGTTTTCCATTTGTTGCCCTTGTTGTTTGTTCTCATTTTGTCTTCCACAATTTTTCTATCTGTGGTTTTAATTAAGCATTATATTATTACATTTTCTGTTTTCTAGTATATTAATTATGCTTCTTTTACATTTTTTAGCGGCTGTCGTAGAGTTTTCAATATATATTTATAACTAATCCAAGTATATTTTCAAATAATTTTACATTGCTTGAGAGGAACTATAAGTACCTTATAATAATAAAATAATCTGAATTCCTTTCTCTCCTCCCTATATCATTTCTGTCATTCATATCACTTGTATATAAGCATATATATATATTTAAATACATGGTTGCTACTATTATTTTGGACAAACTCTTATCTGTTATATCAATTAAGAATAAGAAAAATAAAAATATCTAGCAGAGGTTGTTGGTTCATGAGGTTTAAAGAAATTATAAAAGATATTATTTATCTTCACTTATTCCTTCTCTAATGCCTTTTTTCTTTATGTAGATCTGAGTTCCTGACCTCTATCAATTTTCCTGTCTCATAAGAGATTCTTTTTATCATTTCTTACTAGTAAGGTCTCCCGGCAACAATATTTTTAATGATATTTGTCTGAAAAAGTCTTTATTTCTTCAGTTTTGAAGAATATTTTCCCAGGGTGCAGAATTACACATTGGTAAGCTTTTCACTTACAATACTTTAAATAAAAATATTTCACTTTATTCTTCCTTGAACGATTTCTAAGAACAAAGATAGAACTTTTTAAAAATAATCCTTTTATTTAAATAATTAAATAAATCAGATTATATTCATAAAATCTGTTGCAGTTTTAAAAATCAGAAGGGTAGACCTGAATATATTGGCATTAAATATTAAAATTAAAGATACAGACATATCTCATTTAATTGAACTTTGCTTTATTGCACTTAGCAGATACTGTGTTTTATACAAATTGAAGGTTTGTGGCAAACCTGCATTGAGCATCTATTGGCACCATTTTTCAAACATCATGTGCTCACTTTGTATCTCTGTGTCATATTTTGGTAATTCTTGGAATATTTTAAACATTTTCATTATTATTTTATCTATCATGGTGATCTGTGACCAGTGGTCTTTTATATTACTGATGTTACTGTAATTATTATTTTGGGGGCAACACCAATCCCACCTATACAAGATGGTAAACTTAATAAATATTGTGCATATTCTGACAGCTCCACCGACTGGCTATTCCCCTATCTCTCTCCCTCCATCCCACATCCCTATTCCCTGAGACATAACAATATTAAAATTACACCAATTAATAACCCTACAATAGTCTCTAAGTGTTCAAATGAAAGAAAGACTTTCAGGTCTGTCAACTAAATAAAAAGCTAGACATGATTAAACTTAATGAGGAAGGCATATTGAAAGCTGAGAGAGGCTTGAAGCTAGGCCTCTTGCAACAAAAAGTTAGCTAAGTTTTGAATGCAAAGGAAAAGTTCTTGAAGAAGATTAAAAGAGCTACTTAAATGAATACATGAATGTTAAGAAAGCCAAACAGCCTTACTGCTGATATGGGGAATGTTTAATGGTCTGGATAGAAGATCAAACCAGCCATAACATTCTCTTAAGCCAAAGCCAGAACAAGATTCTCTCTTCAAATCTGTGAAAGCTGAAAGAGGCAAAGAAGTGGCAGAAGTAAAGTTTGAAGTTGTTAGAGGCTGGTTCATGAGAAACAGAAAGAAAGAAGCCAGCTCCATGACGTAAAAGTGCAAGGTACACAGCATGTGCTGATGTAGAAACTACAGCAAGTAATTCAGAAGATCTGCCTAAAGTCATTGCTGAAGGTGGCTATACCAAATAACAGATCTTCAATGTAGATGAAACAGCTTTATAGTAGAAAATGCCCTCTAAGATTTTCCTAGCTAGAGAGGAGAAGTCAATGCCTGGCTTCAAAGGATAGGCTGACTATCTTATCAGGTGTTAATACATTTGATGACTTTGAGTTGAAGCCAATGCTCATTTATCATTCTGAAAATCCTGGTGTCCTTAAGAATTATGCTAAATCTACTCTAGCTGTGCTCTATAAATGGAACAACAAAGCCTGAATGACAGCACATCTGTTTATAGCATAGTTTACCAAATATTTTGAGCTCACTGTTGAGAACTACTGCTCAGTAAAAAAAGATACCTTTTAAAATATTATTGCTCATTGATAAGGCGTACATTCAAAGATGAATGTTATCTTCATGCCTGCTAACACATCATTTATTCTGCAGCCCATAGATTAAACAGTTTTGACTTTCAAGTCTTATTATTTAAGAAATAAATTTTGTAAGGCCATAGCTGGGATAGATATCCTTAAATAATAAGACTTGAAAGTTAAAACTACTCCTTGATCTATTGGCTACAGACTGTTGTCAAAATGTCAACACTAATAGAAATTTGGAAGAAGTTGATTCCAGCCCTCATGGATAACTTAGAGGGATTCAAGACTTCACTGAAGGAAGTGACTTCAGATTTGGTAGAAATAGTAAGAAAACTAGAATTCCAAGTGGATCCTGAAGATGTGACTGAATTGCTGCAACCTTATGATATAACTCGAATAGATGAAGATTTGCTTCTTATGGATGAACAGAGAAAGTGGTTTCTTGAAATGGAAGCTATTCCTGGTGAAGATGCTGTGAACGTTGTTGAAGTGACAACACAGGTTTTAGAGTATTACATAAACTAGTTGATAAAGCAGTGGTAGAGTTTGAGAGGATTGATTCTAATTTTGAAAGAAGTTGTACAGTAGGCAAAATGCTATTAAACAGCATCACATGTTACAGAGAAATCTTTTGTAAAAGAGTTAACTGATGCAGCAAATCTCATTATTGTGTCATTTTAAGAAATTGACACAGCCATTGCAAAATTTACCAACCATCACCCTGATCAGTCAGTAGCCATCAACACTGACAAAAGACCCTCCACCAGCCAAAATATTACAAATTACTGAAGTCTCAGATGATCACTAGCATTTTTAGGTATAAAATATTTTTAAATTAGGGTATTTACATTATTTTTATACACTTAGTAGACTACAGTACAGTGTAAACATAACTTTTGTATGAACTGAGAAACCAAAAACGTCATGCAACTCACTTTATTCTGTATTAACTTTATTGCAGTGGTCTTGGAACCACACCCATAATATCTCTGAGGTATGCCTGTATTTAGAGTGAAATGAAGATATTTTTAGAAGAATATGCTATATATGTTTTTATATGATAAACATTGAAATGTAGTAATATGAATATAAATTATATATGTGTGTGTCCTTTATATACCCATGTATACACATACACATATATACAGAGACACAAACATATACACACTTAAAATGGCTGGAAGTATACACATTGAACTGTTAACAGTAGCTAATTTTGAAGAATTGAACATATAGGATGATGCAGCTGGGGAGACACAGTTTTCCTTTTTGCTTAATACAGTGCTGTATTTTAACAATTTAAAGAGTATACATTAATGTGATGATGATTTAAAACAGTTACAATTTTGAGAACATAAATAGAATTCTGAAGTTGGAATTCCTAAATGGACACCTCATTCTCAAAATAAGTGCCACAGAAGAGCAGTAGTTAATGATTACACCAGGAGGGCAACTCTTAGGTTAATAGAAGTACACCATAGACAACTGGAATCTCATTTAAAATACAGAACTCCCAGGAAAAGAAAACACAGCTGACCCTGCTAGGCACAGAGAGCAGAGTGACTATAGCACAGAGGGAGTATATCACAGAGTTATCTCTATGGTCTATTCAGGGGAAGAGTCCTATGAGCCAACCACACAGCAGGAGGCCATGGTGCAGACTCCATGACAGACCGATGAAACAGTCATGTGAAATTAGGTTTCTAAAGGCTTGAGGTGACATTTGATTATGGCTTTTGGAGATAAACTATAGTAATCTGTGGAATTACATATACCCAGAATTTTACCTGTATTAACTAATAGTATTTTCTGATTTTCTCTTAAAATTAATTAAAGTAGAAACAATATCAAAGAACATTCAATGAAAAAAATTCTAGCACTTCTAGAATATATTCCCAGCAAGTTCACCAGATCCAGTCTTCTGGTAAAGAGCTATATAAAATAACTGGAACTTTTGGTGCCAAAGCTGTTTCTTACACAAGGAGAAAAATAGGTACAGACAGTGTCAGATTTTTTATCCTAATTCATTTTCCAGGCTTGTGTACAGTTTCTTACCCCCACTATATTTTTCAGTTCAGTGAATTCTTCAAAGAATTTTTGTATTGTGGAAATGAACATGTATGGTGTTTATTTGTGCTACAAATAAGTATTTTCTTTCAAGTAGGAAAAGAGTGGGAACCCATTTACTTGTTCAAAAGCAATTCAATTTCCTTGTTGACTGTCAAACAAGCCAGGGATGAAATTGATCAATTTCAGAAAAGTAATGAAAAGAATTGGCTAGGGATTCAAAAGGATCTATTTTAGGGGAAAATCAGTATGTAGATATACTTCAGGCTAATAAAATTATGGCCAAACTGAGTAACTACAATTTTTTGATATCAACATTGTTATCAGAAAAATATTTATTGGGTTTTATTACTGTGTAAAGAATAGATTTGAGTGAACATTCTTTGTTGTTCTTCACATTCCAAGGTCCTTACGTAATGTAATGTTTCACTCTTCCAATTATTTCAGCTGGCTGCTGCACCGCCAATGAGACTATTGCTGGGTAAAAGCAAACTGTGAATCTATGTGTATAGATGTTTGTTTGTCTTTTTTTATTTAACTAGACAATTTTAGAAGATTTATAGATATTTGTGTTGTGAGGTAGGATAAACTACCGGAACGAGGTAGAGAGGCAGTTACTGACAATGAGGTAGAGAAAACAGATTAAGGGTTTTGTTAGGTAGAGATTATGATGCCATATTTTAATGTATGACAAAACTGAAATAGCTGGTGGATATTTTTTATGCTGGATCATAGTAGAAAATACATGTTCCCAACTGGTAGTTTGAGGTCATGAAAGGGATTAAAATGTAGTTTGAGGAATACATTTTTTTCTTGCAAATGTTTATGTTGTTGAATTTTTAAAGCTGGAGATTGAGATTATGATAACAATGCATTTGGAAGATTTATCTAGTACTGAGAACAGGGCTGACTGTATAGTAATCAGTGAGAGACAAAGAAACCAGTTTAAAAAGGGATTATCATAATGGTTGTGTGAGAAGAAAAGCAATTGAACTGAGGTGCTAGAAAGAATAAAAGTATCAAGCAACGGTTTGAAATAATCGTAAAAATGATTTGCTAGAACAAGAAAAAAGGAAAGATAATTTGACTCTTGGTATTAGAGGGTTTTTGATCCTGAATATCAGGGTTCCTGGAACTCAGAAAATCTGGTTTCTCATTCCAGCATGTGGCATTCACTAGCTGTGTGAGAAAGTATTATTTACATATCTTAGACTCTGCAAGTGTGGAAAAGAAGGTGGGGCACTGAACCAGTCTGTCCCATTTCCAGTACAAGAGACCTCAGTCCGGTGTCCCACCACTGAACCAGACATCATAATGGATCATAAAGCTCTTTTCCATTGGGTACAAATGAAGCCTCATGATCCTTTCAATTAAGGTCTCTAGACGAGGGGTCCCCAAACCCGGGGCCACAACCACTTCGTGGCCTGTTAAGAACCAGGCCACACAGCAGGTGGTGAGTAGCGGGCCACAGAACATTATGGCCTGAGCTCCACCTCAGGCCATAATCAGCAGCCGCATTAGATTCTCATAGGAGCACAAATCCTAGCATGAACCACACATGTGAGAGATCTAGGTTGCGCGCTCCCTAAGAGAGTCTAATGCCTGACAATCTGAGGTGGAATAGTTTCATCCTGAAACCATTCCCTCAGCCTTCCCCTACCCCAACATGCTCTGGACATCTGATACCAACTGAAGGAATTTTGTATTCACAACAAAATCAGATTCTAATTTAGGAACTAGGTTTCAGTGTCTCATCTTGTTGCTGTGTTATCTCCTGATTTTACTGTTTTCAATTCATGCAAATAGAGAAGCAGGAAAAGGAGAACTGAGAAAGAGAATGAGGCAGAGGAGGCAGGAGACGGGGTGTGTGAGGAAAGCCTGTATTAGTGGGTATTTGTGTTGGTTGGTCAAACTTGAATAGACTTGGTTACTACAGCTACAATCTTTCAGTCAGGATAAGGATGTTTAACAGAATGAAGACTAGGTAAAGATCAAAGAAATACAAGTCAGCACACTGAGAAACTAATAGGAAATTAACATCAAAATAAATCGATGCCAGAATGAAAGTGTTTTTCTCTTGTGAGGGTTTGGAGGTGAACATTAGCTTCCTTCCCACTCAGAAGGGCAGTTGGGGATGAGGTCCCCTGATTCTGTTGGGGGATCAGGCACGAGAACAAGTGGCCAAAAGCAGGAGCAATTAGATACAGAAACCTGGACACCACAAAAAAATTCACAGAGATAAGGGATTTCCTTTCACCACTTGATGTCTGGTTATGATACTTCTTGTCTGAGTTAATGCTTGATTAATACACATATTTGAATACTTGATTAGAAGTCACTGTTGGTGCCCCTCCCAGAGGGGCTGCTGCAATGGCTTTGGCTAATGGACACACACACACACACACACACACACACACTCACAGTTCTATTTTTAATGGCCTGCTTTTTTTCCAGTGAAGAAAACCCAAGTCAATACAATTCTAATTTTGTAGCCTGCAGACTAATGGCTATGATATAGTATATAATTATTGCAATAAGCTATTTCCATAGAGGGCTTTACAGCCTGTCTTTAGTGTAAATGAAGGTGATATACAAGTGGAATTAACTGAAGTTTTCTGATTTTAGGGAGACTTTGGGTTTGTGTAAGCAAATCCCATCTCATTTTGCCTTCATTAATAAATTCTTTCCCTATTTTCATTTTTAATGAAGAAAGAACTTTAATAAAAAAGTTTTATTAAATTCTATATTAAATGTTAATTGAACAGACTAATAATCCAGATATTACAGGTTTATTTAAAATATATCACATCTCTCAATTATAAGAAAAGTAACTATATAACAATATGACTATTAAGCTAGTTACTATGTCAAATGGTCTTAACTCTTAAATTGCAGTATCTCAATTTATTTCTTCAGCTACATAGAATATGTTTGCCTCTTCTCATACAGTTGTATCCTCTAATTAGGTCTTCATTATTTTGTGAAATTCTTATTATGTCTTCTCAATCTTCTTCGGTCTTACAATAAAGCTGATGGTTTTCAGTATTGTTTAGAAACAGGTATGTGATTCCCAGGCAATAGCTTTTTCTTTCATCTTACCCTCTCTCTCTTCTACTTTGGTACATTCCAGCATTCCTAACTAATGATGCCGGATCAGAATCTACCCTTGTTTCACGAAAACAATCTATTAACCTTGGAACTTCATGCAATTACTCAACTTACTCAGACTCATTACCTATTTTTACCTTGTCTGTTTCTTCATATTTCTATAAATTGATTGATTATCATCAGAATCAGGGACCTCATCTACTAGTCCTCCTAACAGTGAATACATTCCTCATGCTGACCCTCATTCCATATATGTAGATATATATTTTTCCCTACTTTGTATATATTAGGGATGCTATTGAATTTGGCTTTCTTCCTTATTATATCAACCCCATTTAAAAAAAATTTCATTTTTAAATCAAATCCATGCATTTATGTGACATATTCTTCCAACTGATCCTAAGAATATCATTTCTTTAATCATCTTGTCCTCTGAGACACTCTCTTTAATTGTATGTTTTGAGATCCTCAGGCTGAAAGAATGAGAGACAATTAGAGAGACAATAGAAAAAGTAAAAAGCACTTGAAGACCTAGGACAAACACATAGACAGATTAAAAATATAAGTGTGGCGACAGAGGTGCCTATGTGGTATTATAAGGTACTTGGAAGGGACTTTTCAGTGGTCTATGAGGTAGGAAAAGAAAAAGAGTGATGATAATCGATGGGAAAACTAGTATTTCCATGCCTAATAGTGAAAAGTATAGATCAATACAAGTTGTCTGAAAGGCAATTTGTCAATTTATATTCACAATCTTAAAGTGGTTTTTACCCTTTGAAAGACTTCTAGGAAAAATTGGCCCTAAGACTGTAATGTGATAATTTTCACAGATACTTGGATAAACGTTGTCTCAGCAAACCACTTACTTTCTACTTTTAAAACATGCTGACATTTTTTTTTTAAGCCTGGTTTCACATTCACCCTGTCCATGATGCCTGTTTTTCAAGCCTTAACTGCTACTTCCTTGTTTCTTATTTACTCTGTCCATACTAGCCAAACTAATATTCCTGATACTTTATTCCTAAATTGCTAAACTTTCTTTCCCTGCTTAAGAACCTGTTGTGCATGTCCATTAGCTAAAGCATCTACTTCCAAATGTATCTGGCTATTTTCCATGCTCTCTTTGACTCCTCTCACTCAGGGATATGTCTCATTACTTTTCAGAATGATTCCTCTAAATCTTGTTCACTTATTTTATTGCCTATTTAGACCAGATATCTTCTGTTTGCCCTTCCATAAAGACTTCCCACCCATGTCCATGTTGCTCTTCACCATCAAAGGCTAATCTGCTTGGGTAAGTCACAGGCTCCTATGTCTACTGGCCTTCTGTAGGGTTTGGCTAAAGGGGATATCTGATAGGAGGTTAGAGGTTAGTGAGGTTAAGGGTATATATTTCCTCCTGATTAGGCTGCTTTTTCCCCCTTGAGGAAGAACTCTGTTTTTTTGCAAGATGGGCTGCTTAATGTAAGATGTTTTTGTGTGTCGGTGGAGGGGGATGGTTCGTATAACCTCTGCCACTCCTCATGCCTTCACACCCAGCATGGTAACAGCACTGCTACAACTAGCTTTGTGCTATTGCGCTATCCTTTGCCTCAGCTTACACGGCTTTGTAATTAGATCATCTGTAAACAAGCATTCTTCAAATTATTCTAATTTGAATGTGTCCTCTTTCAGGGGGGATATGATTAATATATCACCCTTCTCCGGGAATGGTTTTTGTTTTTCTGTTTCTTAAGCTCCTGGGGTAGATTCTAATATGCAATGTTGATGAACTTGTAGAACATAATAAGGATTTTGGGCTGTATCCTAAGAGCAATAGGTAATGGGAAACCAATAAAAGGTTTAAAGAGGAGCAAGATGCTATTTAAGATTTGTTTTGAAAGTATCACTTTGGTTAGTATAAACTTGATTGATAGAGAGGCACAAGGAGTTAGGGAGATATTAGTAACTTTGATATTGTCAAGCTAACTGTGTTCTGCTTGATTGGATAGGAGTCTAACCGTTGGATAGAAGGGATGTAAAAACTAAAGAATTTTTGTATTCCTTTACATTTATCCAAAGGAGCTGAAAGCTTATGCACACACAAAATCTTTCACATGGATGTTCATAGTTGTCAAAACTTAGAAGCAACCAAGACGTCTGCCAGTAGGTGAGTGGATAAATAAATTAGGGTACATCCAAATAATGGAATATTATTCAGCACTAAAAAGAAATGAGCTATCAAGCCATGAAAAGACATGGAGGAAACTTAAGTGTACATTGCTAAGTAAAAGGAGTCAGTCTAAAAATGCTAACTACTATATGATTACAACTACGTAACATTCTGGAAAAGGTAAAACCATGGAGACAATAAAAGAATTCATGGTTGTCAGGGTATAGAGGGGAGGGAAGGATGAAAAGGCAGAACACAGAGGATTTTTGGAGGCAGTGAAAATACTCTGTATGACGTTATAATAGTGGATAATGCAATTATACATTTGTCCGTACCGTAGAATGCACAAATCCAAGAGTGAACCCTATGAAAGCCAAGAGCTTTGGGTGATAATGATGTCAGTGTAGGATTATCAGTTGTAATAAATGTACCACTCTGGTGGGGGATGTTGATAATGTAAGAATCTATGCTTGTGTGGGGCAGGGGCATATGGGTTATCTCTGCTCCTTCTGCTCAGTTTTGCTGTGAATCTAAAACTGCTCTAAAAAAATAAAGCCTTTAAAATAAATTAACAAACAATAACAACAAACACATATAAAAACAAAGAAAATCTAAATGATTGAATAAGAGATTGTATATCACAATAAGGGTAACTAGGCATTCCTGATAGTGTATTGGCCCCCTAAGGGTCCTTATGCCCTAATCTCCAGACTCTGTGACCACATGACAAGAGGGAGTTAAGGTTGTAGATAGAATTAAGGTTTCTAATCAGCTGCCCTTAAAATGAAATTGTCCTAGGTTATCAGTGTGAGTTTAATGTAATCACAAGGGTTTAAATGTAGAGAAGGAAGGCAGAAGAGTCAGTGTAAGAGAGCGATTTGAGGATACTGCACAGCTGGTTTTGAAGATGGAAAGGCTATGAGCCAAGGAACCTAAGCAGCCTCTAGAAGCTGAAAAAGGAAATGAATTCTCCTTCACAGCCCCCAGAAGGAATGCAGCCCTGTCAATACTTTGACATTAGCTCAGTGAAACTTATTTCAGATTTCTGACTGCCAGAACTGTAACATAATAAATCTGTGTTTTTTTAAGCCACCAAATTTGTGGGAATTTGTTACAGCAGCAATAGGAAACTAATGCACTAGGTTTCTCACTTGTGCACCACCTGGAGAGTAGTATTTATTGGCATAAGGGGCATTGAAAGAGAAAGAGGTTTGAAGGTAAGAAGAAAAATTAAATTTGAATATCCCCAAAGATGTGTTTAGAGATCTCAAGTAGGCACATAACTATATGAAAATAAGGTATAGAGGTATATGTTTTGGAATAATATTAGCTTTCACTGATTGGACACCCCAGACACTTTCGTAAGCTCTCTCTCTCTCCCTCAGTATATGCAAAATCTTAACAACATGTTAATGTTGACCTGTTAACAAATGAGAAAATAGAAGGCCTATAGGGGCTCACAATCCTATAGCTGGTGGAATGTGTACACTGATGACCCTTCACCTTTAAACAAGATGGTCTACGCCAATGCTTGTAACCACTAGATAAGTTGAGACTTTCTGTGTATAGATGTAATTGAAGTGTGGGAAAGAAGGAAACTGAGCTTCTCTAGAGATATTAGAGGGAGAGAGAAGGAAAGTTCAGAGCTGAGCCTTGAGAAACTACTGCAGTTAATGACCAATAAGAAAGAATGACCCCTCTACAGAGGGGAGGAGACCCAGAAGGAATATTTAAAGAGGTAAGGAGGAACTCCAGAACAGAGTGCTATCCCAGGAGCTGAGGAAAGCAGAGATTTATGAAGAAACGACCGGCCAGCAGTATTAAAGACTGCTAAGATGTCAACCAGGAGGAGGATTAAGAAAGGGAAACCCAAAAGCAATGGCAACAAAAGCCAAAATTGACAACTGGGATCTAATTAAACTAAAGAGCTTCTGCACAGCAAAACAAACTACCATCAGAGTGAACAGGCAACCTACAGAATGGGAGAAAATTTTTGCAATCTACTTATCTGATAAAGGGCTAATATCCAGAATCTACAGAGAACTCAAACAAATTTACAAGAAAAAAACAAACAACCCCATCAAAAAGTGGGCGAAGGATATGAACAGACACTTCTCAAAAGAAGACGTTTATGCAGCCAACAGACACATGAAAAAATGCTCATCATCACTGGCCATCAGAGAAATGCAAATCAAAACCACAATGAGATACCATCTCATACCAGTTAGAATGGCAATCATTAAAAAATCAGGAAACAACTGGTGCTGGAGAGGATGTGGAGAAATAGGAACACTTTTACACTGTTGGTGGGTCTGTAAACTAGTTCAACCATTGTGGAAGTCAGTGTGGCGATTCCTCAGGGATCTAGAACTAGAAATACCATTTGACCCAGCCATCCCATTACTGGGTATATACCCAAAGGATTATAAATCATGCTGCTATAAAGACACATGCACACGTATGTTTATTGCGGCACTATTCACAATAGCAAAGACTTGGAACCAACTCAAATGTCCAACAATGATAGACTGAATTAAGAAAATGTGGCACATGTACACCATGGAATACTATGCAGCCATAAAAAATGATGAGTTCATGTCCTTTGTAGGGACATGGATGAAGCTGGAAACCATCATTCTCAGCAAACTATCGCAAGGACAAAAAAACCAAACACCGCATGTTCTCACTCATAGGTGGGAATTGAACAATGAGAACACATGGACACAGGAAGGGGAACATCACACATTAGGGCCTGTTGTGGGGTGGGGAGAAGGGGGAGGGATAGCATTAGGAGATATACCTAATGTAAATGACGAGTTAATGGGTGCAGCACACCAACATGGCACATGTATACATATGTAACAAACCTGCACGATGTGCACATGTACCCTAAAACTTAAAGTATAATAAAAAAAAAAAAAGAAAGGGAAACCGAATTTTAGCTTGGCTAATATGTATAAAAGACTGCTGACATCTTCACATATTGACTTCCATTTTATATTAGCAATTTATCGTATTTAACTGTCTATAATGAAAATTTTCAAAGGCACATAAGTGGAGAAAATGGCATAATGAATCTCCATATATACATCACTAGACATAACACAAATATTTTGCCATTTTTTCTGAAATATTTATTAAAAATTCTGATATCGTGCCATGTCATCCCTCAATATTTCAGTTTGTGTTTACATCATATAAGGATACTTCTTTATACAACCACAGTGTCATTGTCAACCCCAGCCAAATTAATAATACATTATTACAATCTTATATCAAGTCTATATTTTTTTCCTGTTGTCTCAAAAATATTGTTTTTCAATTGGCCTATTTAAATTTTAATAAATTTTAATAATCATAGATATATCTAACTATGAAAGGTGTATTTAATTAGTTTATTTGCATTTAGTTATTTATAAAATGTATTTTTTTATGTTCATTTGTTATTTGTGCTTCCTTTTTCAGTGTACTGACTTCTCATGTTGTCTATATTTTCTTTACAGGGTGCCTGTTTCTTGCTACCTGTAAAAGCTCTCTGTCTGAATATATTTTTATCTTTAATTATAAATTAATTATAAAAATATAAATACAAAATATATATTTTATATTTATATTATAACTTTAGTTTCTCACCTGTCTTTTTACTAAATCTGTTTTTAGTATAAACATATTTGATTTTACATCAAAGTTTTTTCTAGAATTGATGTTAGAAATGTCTTCCTGTCTCAAAGAAAACACAAATATGTCACACATGCTTTCTTTGAATTCTTTGAAACATTTTATTATATCGCACACTTTATAGCAACTATTTTAGTTGAAAGAGTGAGAAGGTTTCATGGTTTTTTCTTCTTCTACAAACATAGACACTTACATCACTTGTTTAAAATAACACCTTTATCAATACTTATTCCAATATTTATTTGAGATTATATTTGAAATCTTAGTTATTTCATTAGTGTTTATGTTTCTTCCAGTACTAGAATCAAATAATTAAGCTTTAAATGTTCTATATCTGGTTGATATCTTCCCTCTGTGTCACATTTATTTTTAATTTTTTACCTGCTATTCTCATATTTTCCTATCAGTTTTACTATATTATTTTCTAGTCTATTTCTCTCCTCATTCTTCACCCCTATATTTTACTGTCTCTGTTTTCATGTCTCTCTTCTCTCTGCCATTTTCTCACACAGAAACACACATGCACACACACCCACACATGCATGCTGTCACCTTCAAACTCATGTATACAATAATAAATGAATATGCTTCTTATAAATGTACTTGAAGTGAAAAGGTAAGAATTGTGGCAGGAAGTACTGATGTCTTGGTAATGTTGTCCTCTTATCCAAGACCACTTAAGTGATCTTTTTTATTCAAACTTTCTTTGATATTCTTAAGTAGTGTTTTAAAAATACTTCTTTATATGTTACTAACTTCATTCTTAGGCATATTACCTTTTGTGTTGCCAACATTAAAGAAATATCTTCTCTCATTATGTTTTATCATTTTAATTGTTTGCAGAAGTAAAATATTTTGATTTTCTATATCAATTTTATGAACCAGATAATCTCTTGGTTTTCTATTTTTTCTTATTTTTCCTAGTGTTTTCTAGGCATCTATTCATAATATCTTCAAATAATTTTTCTCTTTCAACCCAATATTTATATATCTTATTTTATACTCTTAACTAACATCTTAACTAGTATATTCCCAATATAGTAGTTGCTAAGTTATAGTGTAGGAATTTTTTAATGTTTCCCAGAATTATGTATATATGTGTGAAAGAGAGGAAGAATAAGAGAGATCATATCAAGATTGTCCATTTTTTTATATTTTATTACTGTTGAATATTTAAAAAGTCATTTTAGTAACCTTTAGAGTTAAATTGATTTTTATTTTCCTAAAAAATACACCAAGACTTTACAACTTTGTATATGATTTACACTATATATTTTTATTTCTGTAGATGGGATTATTTACCTTTTCTTTTTCACTGACTTTCACTATTTTTTCTTTTTAAATCTGCTTCAGAAAGCCAGATGTCATTAGATTTAAAAATCATCAGTGCCTGAATTTATATATCAAGGTTACTTTTCAATTGATCTCAAAGAAGTAGAGAATAGAATAGTGGTTACCAGAGACTGGGGAGGGTAGGAGGATAGAGTGGATGGGAAAATGTTGAGCAATGAATACGAATATATAATAAGAAAGAAAAAATAAATTATTGTGTTCTATCACACATTAGGGTGACTATAGCTAACAATAAAGTATTATACATAGAAAAATTACTAGAAGGAAGGATTTTGAATGTCCCACCTCAAGGAAATAATAAATGTTTAAAATGGTGGGTATGTTAACGACCTTGATTTGATTACTACATAACAAATACATATATTGAAATATCACATTGTAGTCCATAATTATGTACAATTATTATGTGTCAATTTAAAAATGTAAAAAAGTCTACTTTTCATTACTTTACTATGTTTTAATTCATTAATTTTCATGGTTTTTTATTCCTGGTTTCCTTCTGTTTTCCTTATTGTGTTCTTTTTCATTATAATTTTGAAATAAAATTGTTTATTTTCCTCTTTCTTGTTTAATAATGCAAGTGTTTAAAACTCTACAATGTTTTTTCATGCAGAGTCTTAAATACTTGGTTTTATATTCAGAAACTAATGTTGCTATTTGTTGGTGTAAGGTTGAGATTTTGATTTTTTCTTTGATGTAAAAATTGTTTAAGAGATAATTTTAAAATATTTCCGAATAAATAAGCATCTAAAACTTTCTGTGTTATGATTCATTGTTTTATTATATTGCAGTCTATAGCATTTCTATTTAGAACAAAACAAAACACGTGTATTTCTCTAACTACATTATCTGTATGTTCAAATATATTTTGGGTAGCTTATCCTTGACTAATTTTATACCCTCTCTATGCTGTGTGTGTCTCTTGCTAAGAACGGCATAGCAGTGGTAAAAGAGAAGGTAGCCAATGTTTTAGGGTTTTGATTATAGAACGCTTAATCATCATTGGAAAAGAAGCTGTCAAAAATCATTTTCCACGTGTTTTTATTAATGATTAGTTTAGGGGGAACTTTCTCTGTGCTAGTGAGCATTTCTCCCAGCCAGGGCAAAAAAAAAAAAAAAAAAAATTTCTTCTCCTTTGAGTCATTAATTATCCATAGTGGCAGGTACGTTTTTTAATTTTTTCTAAAGAACCTTTCAGCTTTTTTACATCTGAGCCATAATTTCAATTTCCTCCATTTAGATAATTTCTTTCTGCTTTATTTTTTCCTTAAGGATTCAGATAGCAAAATTGTATTATGTGAGGTCTTACACTGTTGGTACATTTTAAATTCATATTTGGTGTGTTGTGTTAGGTTTCGAAATACCTAGTGTAAACCTGCTTTTATGCCATTATTTTCTTCCACATTGAATTCTCCCTTTTTTGTTATCTTGTTCTTGGTCATTAAGCAATAAGAAAGACTAATCAGGAAAGCTATAATTTTCATCATGGTAACTAAAGACCTTATGGTCCTTAAGCCCATTTAAATGATTCCTGTATATCCCAAGAAACCCTTTGTCACAGTACAGATACTAAGCGCCATTTTGTCAAATTATTGTTCTCCCCTGTTATAACAGAGTAACTATCCACATGAAATGGTGACAGTTGGAGAGAACATTATGGTAAAGACTTATAAATTAGTTCGGTAAGAAACATTTATTGAATCCTTACTATGGGATATGACTTAGGAAATGATGAACAAAATAGACATAGCCCTGATGCAGTTTACATCTAGTGAAATAGACTGGTGTTAACCATATATTAAGACAAAGAACAGAAAATTCCAATCACGTTAATTGTTAGCAAAAAGAGGGACACGTTGCTTTGAAATGCTTTAATGTTGGGATTAGATCTCATCTGGAAAATCAAGGAAGGCTATTTTGAACAAGTAAAAATTGAGCTAAGGGCTAATGAAATAGAGTTAACCTAGGAAAGAAAGTGAGTTTGTGTGTTAGGGGAGAGTGTTTTTAGTATTTTAGGTAAATGGAAGAATATGTGCATAGGCATTGTGGTGGAAAAGAGCATGTTGCATTGAGGAACTGTGAAAAATGCCAGACCAGCGAAAATAAAAGACCTCAGGTGTGGGTGGTGGACATGATATAAATTAAAGCAGAAGCAGGTGTAAGCAGAATTGTTCAAGATTCTATAGAACATTTTACAACGTTTGTACTTTATCCTAAAGTGATGGAAAATAATAAGAAAGAAATGGAAAGGAGAAAGATTTTTGAAAATACAGTTAAGCTGCTGGGTGAATAAAGGATTGGAAGAATGAAGGATACGTTATATTCTGTAGTAAACTACTCATCACCCTGCTAAACTCCATCTATTTTTTTTTCCAGATGTGGCATCTTATTTTCTTCAGCATCCACCTGTCTATCTTGATTTGTCCAGGCTTTCCTAATGCATTAGTGCTTCAGTCCGTTCTCCAGGTTGAGATAGCAATCCCTCATATCACTTTGGAATAAGTCGGTAAGTGTTCTAAGACAAAACGCTTTGAGACTATCACAGGGTGCTTCTGTTTAATAGAGAGCAGATTCAAGAGCTGTATAATTGCTTAACATAAGTTACTAGGGAGTAGAAACATTGCCTAAATTTCCAGGTTCCTGATTCTTAAGTAGGTCACCCAGACTTCCCCCAACTTTTGACTGAAGCCATCCTAATTATTATGAGATGAACCTAAGACAATTTGAAGCCTATAAGCTAATTTTTCAGAGAATAACATGGTTTGGAGTGAAATAATAAAAATCCCTTATTTAATTTAACATTAGCAAAATGGTAAAGCAATTCTTCATTTAGTACCAATAAGCCCAACACAATTAATAGTGGAGAAAGAAACTAAGTTAATATGGAAAGTATACATTGTGAAAGTAGGTATTGTTGATTCCAAAACTAAATAACGCTTTGTTAGCATAGCTTGATTTACCATATATAATTATGCATAGTGATGGCACTCTTATTTAATATAGAAACTTCATTAATTGTAACATCATATGCTCCATAATCTAAATTGTAGTGGGTTTTGTAGAGTAAGAACCTATGTGATCTTTTTGAATGAATGCAGTTATTTCTGAATATTTTGGCTGAACTTTCAAGAAGTAGTCTAAATTAATGAGCCCTGGTTGTTTGAAGAAATTAGGCTTGTCCAAGGCACAATGGAATAGAAATAAATGATCATTCTCCCTGAAAAATTCATTCTGCAGATACATAATAATGAAATCTCAGACTAAGGCCCAAGTAAAGAATTTTATTGCCAGTCTAGTAGGCCCCAACTTGAGTTAGTTGTATTCAACAGGATGTATAAATTCATTATTTCAATACTGTATTTTATTAGTTAAAGCTACAAAATATTTGGACATATCTTCAGAGCCTCAGGTTTTCAATTCAGTTGGCTGTTTTTTTCTATAAGCATATCACCGTTTCTTTAAATTATTTAATATTAGAAAACACCATTCACTCCAAGGATTCTAGTGGCATTACTTAGTTAAAATAATAACACACAAGTCATAACAGATGTCATGATGTGGACAGTTGGCTATGATCAGCACTCATCTTGGATACCAGCTACCCCAACTGAAGAAATTCATAGCAAAAGCGCTATAGCAGGACAAATGCAAGTTAAGAGAGAAAAGAAGAGAGAAAGCAAAGAAAAGGAAGAAAAAGAAGAAAAATTAATTTTATTGTCACCTTGCTGTAACTATAAAATATATTAAATATATACATATATTTGTGGTAGACATACTCTAAGGTGGTACCCAAGATCTCTAGCTCCTGGGATTTATGCCCTATAAATTTTCTGCCTTTTTAATGTAGATGGAACCTGTGACTTGCTTCTGATCAATAGAGCATGGCAAAAATAATGGATGTCACTGTCATGTGAATGTTTCATAAAACCAAAACCCATATTGCTAGGGGACACTCTCTCTGGCAGTCTTTGAGGAAGCAAGTTGTTATCTTTCTAGGAAGGCCCTCATGACAAGAAACTGATGAAGGCTTCCAGTTGACAGCCAGCAAGATACAGAGGTCCTCAGACCAGTAGCCCATAAGGGACTAATGGCCATCAACAACCACATGACCTTGAAAGCGAATATTTCCTCAACTGAGCTTCAGATGAGGCTGCAGGTCCTGCCAGTACTTCAACTGCAGCCTTGTGAGATCCTGAAGCAGAGATTCGAGCTGAGCTTTTCCAACATCCACCCAAATAGTGAGACAATACACGTGTTTTTTTTCTTTTTTTCAGTCACTATTATAGAGCAATATACAAGAAAACATTCAATATAGAAAACATTCAATATATTTATATAAATGTATATTTTAAGTATAAAATATGTCAGACATCATAATAGGTTGTTTAATTACTACAATATTTAATCTGAAAAATGACCAAAAGTATATAACTCAAAGGAGGGGGATTTACGTTATTCAACACAAATTTGAGTGTGTTCTTATATTACACTCTTCTTGTATTTCTGGGAGAAGCCAAACTTGGTCATGTAACTTTAAATTTAGAAGAATAAATGTTTTTGGTACAATGGTAGCCTTGATTTTTAATATAGTGTTCAATAATTTTATAGTTATGTAGCTAAGTTGATTTTATTCGAATGAGAAAAGCCAGAGAATGACACAAGAAAAAGGAGAACACAGATGCACTCTGTCACTTTTGATTTATTTGAAAATATCTTCATTTGGTATTTATTCTTTAATAATGTTGGACATAAAATTCCAGATGATTTTTTTCCTCATAATTTTAGAGAAACTTTTTGACTCTTTTTTATTTTTGCTTTGGAGATATCTTCTGTATCATTTCTGTAATCTAGTTTACTTTCTCCCTTTAAATATTTATTATTTATTTATTTATTTTAATATTCTACACTTTTCCTTAGGAGTAAATTCATTTTTATTTACTATGCTCGAGATTCATTATGCTTTGTAAATCTAAGAATTTATGCTTTTTATTCAATTCTAGAATAGTGTATGACTTTTTCTATAAATATTTGAATACTGTTTTGCTTCCATTAACTGCATTCTCTTGTCATGCAACACTCATTAGACACATGTTAAGTTTTATTACTATGTCCTCCTCTCCACTTCTCTCAAATTTTCTCATGTATTTAATATTTAAAAATTCATATCTCTAAATAATTGCCTTAAATATATATTTTACATCATCGATGACTTTACATATTTTATATGTAAATGTTTAAATGTATGTTTGCGTACATATGTCTATATACATATGTATTTAATTATAGAATTTTTTTTCTCCTCTCGTTGATATTTTCTCATAGTGTTTGATTCATTTCTTAATATTTTTAGCTTTAACCTTTTTATCCTATTTTAACAGATTGGTTAATAATCAAAATCACCTGAATAACAATAACATTGTTATATTTTATAAATATATATATATATATAGAGAGAGAGACTTTATTCATTTATCTTCTTATTGTGATTTGGATCTTGACCCATGTTTGGAGGGGATTTATCTATGAGGATCTTGTAGATCCTAGGCTAAGGAGTTACCTTTCCAAAACGATGTATGCTTGCCTCCAGCAAGTGCCCAGGCGTATGGCCATTTTTATGTTAGTTTCTTTGCTAAGAGTTTCCAGACCACACAGTTTGTTTACATTGGAATCTCAAACTCAGGAAAGGTGACTGTGACATTTAAGACTCTAAGGACATTTTGTTTTTGTCTACACGGAACCCATTCAGATTGGAACACTATCATCCTTTCCCTGTGCCAGCTAAAAGATGTTTTGCCCTTTTTTAAGAAAAAAAAAAGTATTTTTTTATTTTGAGACTTATTTTTTCTTTTTACTTTAAGTTCCGGGATACATGTGCAGAACATTCAGGTTTGTTGCATAAGTACACATGTACCATGGTGGTTTGCTGCACATATTAACCCGTCATCCAGGTTTCCTCCCCTCATCTGCCACCTCCCAACAGGCCCCAACATGTGTTGTTTCCCTCCCTGTGTCCATGTGTTCTCATCGTTCAACTCCCACTTATAAGTGAGAACATGTGGTGTTTGGTTTTCTGTTCCTGTGTTAGTTTGCTGAGATGATGGCTTCCAGCTTCATCCATGTCCCTGCAAAGGACATGATCTCATTCTTTTTTACAGCTGCATAGTATTCCATGGTGTATATGTACCACATTTTCTCTATCCAGCCTATCATTGATGGGCATTTGGGTTAGTTCCATGTCTTTGCTATTGTAAATAGTGCTGCAATAAACATACGTGTGCATGTGTCTTTATAGGAGAATGATTTATATTTCTTTGGGTATATATCCAGCAATGGAATTGCTGGGTCAAATGGTATTTCTGGTTCTGGATACTTGAGGAATCGCCACACTGTCTTCCACAATGGTTGAACTAATTTATATTTGCACCAACAGTGTAAAAGCATTCCTATTTCTCCATAGCCTCACCAGCATCTATTGTTTCTTGACTTTTTAATAATCACCATTTTTGACTGGAATGAGATCTTATCTCATTGCGGTTTTGATTTGCATTTCTCTAATGATCAGTGATGTTTAGCTTTTTTTTATATGTTTGTTGGCTGCATAAATGTCTTGTTTTGAGAAGTGTCTGTTCATATCCTTTGCCCAGTTTTTGATGGAGTGGGTTTTTTTTTTTGTAAATTTGTTGAAGTTCCTTGTAGCTTCTGGATATTAGACCTTTGTCAGATGGGTAGATTGCAAAAATTTTCTCCCATCTCCCATTCTGTAGGTTGCCTGTTCACTCTGATGATAGTTTCTTTTGCTGTGCAGAAGCTCTTTAGTTTAATTAGATTCCATTTGTCAATTTTGGCTTTTGTTGCAATTGCTTTTGGTGTTTTCATCATGAAGTCTTTGCCTATGCTTATGTCCTGAAATGTTATTGCCTAGGTTTACTTATAGGGCTTTTATGGTTTTGGGTTTTACATTTAAGTCTATATTCTATCTTGAGTTAAGGTTAGTATTTTTATGTGTGAATTTGACCGTGCCATCATGATGCTATCTGGTTATTTTGCACACCAGTTGATGCAGTTTCTTCATAGTGTCATCGGTCTTTATATATTGGTATGTTTTTGCAGTGGCTGGTACGAGTTTTTTGTTTCCATATTTAGTGCTTCCTTCACGAGTTCTTGCAAGGCATGTCTGGTGGTAATGAAATTGTTCAACAGTTGCTTGTCTGGAAAGAATTTTATTTTTCCTTCGCTTATGCAGCTTAGTTTGGCTGGATATGAAATTCTGGGTTGAAAATTCTTTTAAGAATGTTTAATACTTGTCCCCACTCTCTTCTGGCTTGTAGGGTTTCTGCTGAGAGATCTGCTGTTAGTCTGATGGGCTTCCCTTTGTAGGTGACCTGGCCTTTCTCTCTGGCTACCCTTAACATTTTTTTCCATCCTCTTGACCTTGGTGAATCTGAAGATTATGTGTCTTGGGGTTGGTCTTCTCGTGGAGTCTCTTAGTGGTGTTCTCTGGATTTCCTGAATTTGAATGTTGACCTGTCTTGCTAGGTTGGGGAAGTTCTCGTGGATAATATCCTGAAGTGTGTTTTCCAGCTTGGTTCCATTCTCCCTGTCTCCTTCAGGTACTCCAATCAATCGTAGGTTCAGTCTTTTTACATGTCCCATATTTCTCAGAGGCTTTGTTTGCTGTTCCTTTTCATTCTGTTTTCTCTAATCGTGTCTGCATGCCTTATTTAAGCAAGGTAGTCTTCAAACTCTGATAACCTTTCTTCCACTTGGTCAGTTCGGCTATTGATACATGTGTATGCTTCACAATGTTCTTGTGCTGTGTTTTTCAGCTCCATCAGATCATTTATGTTCCTCTCTAAACTGGTTATTCTAGTTAGCAGCTCCTCTAAGCTTCTTTCAAGGTTCTTAGCTTCTTTGCATTGGGTTAGAATATGCTCCTTTAGCTCAGCAGTTTGTAATTACCCATCTTTTGAAGCCTACTGCTGTCAATTCATCCATCTCATTCTGTGTCCAGTTGTTTGCCCTTGCTGGAGAGGCATTGTGATCATTTGGAGGAGAAGAGGCACTCTGGCCTTTTGGGTTTTCAGCTTTTTTTCAGTGATTCTTTTTCATCTTCATGAGTTTGTCTAGGTTTGATCTTTGAGGCTGCTGACTCTTGGATGGGGTTTTTGTGGGGATTTTTTGTTGTTGATGATGCTGTTGTTGCTGCTTTCTGTTTGTTTTTCTTTCAGTGGTCAGGTTCCTCTTCTGTAGGGTTACCGCGGTTTGCTGGGGGTTCACTTCAGGCCCTATTCATTTGGTTAGTCGCTGGGCCAGGAGATGTCACTCAAGGAAGCTGGAGAACAGCAAAGATGGGTAGCTGCTCTTCCTCTGGCTATCTTTGACCTCAATGGGCACCAACCTGATGCCAGCAGGATCAGTCCTGTATGGGGTGTCTGACAACCCCTGGTGGAGGGTCTCACCCAGTTGAGTGGCACAGGGAATAGGACCTGTTTAATGAAGCACTTTAACTGTCTCTGGTGGAGGGGGTGTACTTCATTGTGGGGAATCCCACTTGTCTGGGCTGCCGGATTCCTCAGCTAGCAGGGGGAAAGGCTAAGTCTGCTGGTCCTCAGAGACTGCAGCTACCCCTCCCTCTAGGGGCTCAGGCCCAGGGAGATCAGAGTTCTGTCCCTGGGCCACTGGTTAGAGTTGTTAGAGTTGTTGGAGTTGTTGGAGTTCCTGCAGGGAGGCCTTGCCCGGTGAGGAGGGATGGGTCAGGGTCTGGCCTGAAGAGGCACTCTGGCTGCAGTCTGCCACAGCCCCTGTGTTGGGATATGGGGGACACCTGTTGGAATCAAGTCGTCCAGCCTCCCTGGTTCCAGCAGGGGAAAAGCGTGGCCTGGAGCTATAGAGATTGCTGCCGCCCTCCCCCACACCAGGGAGCTTAGCATATTAGGTAGCTATCAGTCCTAGTGCTGGCTGCTGCTCCTCCCACAAGGAGCTCAAACAGCTTAGACAGCAGGCAGTCACAGCTGTGGTACTTGTCGTCCCTCCCCCTGGGAACTCAGCAGGCTTAAGCAGATTCCAGCTGAAAGGCTGCTGAGAATCTGAGTGGCTCCAGTATTGGGACCCTAGGCCCCAGTGGCGTGGGATTACAGGCGTGAGCCACCGCGCCCGGCCATTTTTAGGTTTTTAAAAATTTCTTCCTGGTCCTTGGCAATTTTATTTGGAGCCTTGTGAGGTCATCTTTGCTTTTACAAGGCTGTTTTATATATTTTATCTAACATTTCTAGTTATCCATATGGTGAGTTTGTTCAGAGTATCTGGTTTTTAAGAAAGTCTTTTTGAGGTACAGGTGCCAATTTAGACCTGTTTTAAAGAGGCATTGCACTGACATTAGTAGAGGTTTGCGTAGGATCTAATATAACCCTCTCTCCATAATAATTTCTTTTGTAAAGTAGAATAAGTTTTCTCTTTCTAAGATATTGGGCTCTCAATCAACTTACTGTGAATAATCAGTTGCCAGCACAGACACAAATAATAAGCCCACACTGATAGAAATATCTTCAAGTTCATCTATGATTCCATTTTTATGTAGTTTAAGAACATATAGAGCAAATCAATGATAATAGAAGACAAAACGGTGGTTATCTATGAGTTATTGACTGGGAGAGGGCTTAAGGGAAACTTCTGGAGTGCTGCAAGAGTTTTACATCTTGATCAAGGTGATAGTCACCACAATTGTTTTCTTATGCAGAACTTCATAAAGCTATATACTTAAAATTAATATACTTAATATACTTTATGCTATATTTACTGTAGCTCAATTTTAAAAATGACTTCCAACATGTCCTAGATAAGCTATAGTCACATTTCAGAGCCACTAGATTGAGTCCTAACCCAGTTATTTTTAAATTTTTTAATTTAAAAATGTTAATAATTTCTTCAAAATCTAAGTCCTAATGTTGTAAGAAAGAATAACTTCTTCTAGATGTGGAAGTGCAAACCCAGAATCATTCTGAACAAGACTAATCTGGCAGATGATATTAATCAATTAGGGTTGGAAAGTGAGAATAGCTGTATTTGAAATGTCTTGACTGGGTGATCTCCAAAGGGCAGACTGGTCTTATGTTTTATGTCACTTATGAGTGGCTCATTTTTCCTGTCTATTGGCAGATTACAGACAAGCTTCACGAGAAAGTGAATAATCACTGTTGACCTTTTGCTTTTCAAAATAAGCCTTGATGTTCAGACATGTATGGTGATTTGTTAATTGTCTCTCTTTGTATGGCTTTGCTCTTAATATCCAGCATACTACTGGTTTCCCTTCAAATTCAGTCATTACCAGGATGTTGATTATATTGATTTGATAAATTCTAGTGACATACATAAGGTTAAGGGAAAAAAGACTAACAAAAAATGCCACTGGTTTACAATTTAGATTAATCTTAGGACACTATGATTCAATCCAAGATTTACACCAATTACATCAGCATGAGTTGCCTCCCTTTAAATTGTTGTTCTCACCATAAGCTCTGTGCATCTAGATGAAGCATCACAGGTCTTATTATCTACTTAGGAGGGGCAATAGAGGTCTTAAGAAAAGTGGCGGAAGCCAGCAGCATAAAGGGAATGTCTGGTCTCTTTTGCTTTGTTTAGTTTGTGATAGCGAATAACCTAAAAGCTTTGAAGCTTTGTTAACTATTACTTTGAGACCAGTTATTTGCTCAGATTCCTTTTAGGTAAGAATAAGAGTCAAATTTTGCAATCTATTAAATTTGTGTCTTGTTCCTTTTGATGAAATCCATGATTTTTAATTCAAATTTATTAATCCTTAAATAAATGGCTACTAGTATTTATATATCCTTATATTGCTTATGCCTTCATGCACACCATCTTTTGAAAAAAAAGTACACTAGGAAGCTGCATTTTTTTTTTTTTAGTAATACATATTTTGCCAATTTTCTACACCACGAAATGTTTTAATCGGTGGCTCCCTGTAGAGTCTGAGAAAAGGACTTGAGTACTGGAGGTTAATTTGGGAAGTGACCTCAAGAACCAGGAATGAGTAAATAGAACAAGGAAGTAAAAGAAAAGTCAGATAAAAAGTTGTCATCAATGTGCTTCCTGTGAATAATAGGGACTTCATTCCATTCCTGAGGCTTCCTGAGGAGCAGGTAGAAGAGCTTCCAGAACTGCCCACCTGCAGATGGATAGCCAGCCTTGGCATTTATCCACTGGCTTCATTGCCTATTGGATGAGGATTATCCCTTGGGTATTACCTCCCTTGTACTTTCAGAAAGAGCATACAATCATGGGTCCAGTGAGCACTGGAATATAACAGAAGGCCCTTGCCAGAATTCAGGAGGACTTAGTACTTGTTGGTGCAGGCTGGCAGTGCAAGGTGAGTCTGAACTTTCAAAGAACTGCCCTCTGCAACTGTGGGTGAAATACATGGGAGTGTGTCACAAAGCACTAGAGGCATTTGGCACACATGCATGATGACAGTATGAACTTCTCAATAACAGGAGAGAAAGTGGGATTCCTACTTAGTAATAGCCTAGATGAAAAGAAATGGAATTAGTAAGTTTAGAGAAACTTACAGTCCTTATTCAGTTTCCTCAATTATTATTTTCTATAGCAGTTTTCACTAATTCATTACCTTCCAAGGATCTTAAAACTTTGCAGTAGGGTTTAAGTATATATGCTTTGTAAAAGCTTCCCTGATGTTTCTGATGGTTACTGTTAGATAAGAATCAGTAATATCCGATCATTGGGTTAGCCACTGTTGATTTATACTTTTGCTCTTTGAGTTCAGTCACCCTATATTTCAAGGGTTTTCTATATATTCTCACTCAGTATGTGGTAACTGGATGCTCAATGAACACGCTTGACTGAAGAATAAGAAAACTGAAAATATACATTGTCTAAGTTTCATAAGTGACCTATCTAGTCTCCCAGTTTTCTGTTTTGCTGAATGAAATGTGTAAAATTCTGTAATTCATGGCATTTTGACTGTATGTGTCAGCTATATATTACCTGCAGCCAGACACTTGTGTATACACACAGCTACGAAGACGCAGACATATCCTTATATGCCATAACAAGCAAGGGTCTTTTCAATCAATTCTCCTCAAACTGTCCCTCATTCAGCAACATCAGTATCACTTAAATACTTGTTAGATGAGCAAACTCTCAGGCCCAATTTTAAAGTTACTAAATCAGGGATTCAGGGCATAGGGTCCAATGATCTGTGTTTTAACATGCCATCCAGGTGAATTTTATACCCACTACAATTTCAAATCACTGTAATAGATGATTAAAGCCTTACATCCCAGTTAACTTAGAGGACTAGAGACCTTGCTTGCAATATCAGAAGCAGCCTGATGTCATAGACTTTTTAAAAATCCTTGTAAGAAAAGTCTTGTGAAGGAATTTAGGAAGAGGTTATGATATGAACAATGAGATAACTGGAAATAAGGAAAACATGGAGACTTTGGCAGTGTAAAAGAGTGGTGTTGTCTTTCTTTTTAATGGAAACTCCAGTCCAACTTTGTTGTTGGTTATTGTTAGAGACATGGGTCTCACTATGTTACCTAGGCTGGGCTCAAACTCCTGGGTTAAAGTAATCCTCCAGCCTCAGCCTCCTGAGTAACTGAGACTACAGATGTATGCCACATAGCCACACACTGCACAAGAAGTGCTCTCCAACATTACCACAATGTCCCCTGCGAACGCCAGCAAGTCTCTGGTTTAGAACTAATAAACTGTACACTCCTGGTGGGTAGAAGACCCATGAGTTATTCTTTACTCTATATGTTCCATGTGGAAAACCAAGGTGTCCATCTAAAGCATGAGCAACCACTTGGCAGTCCTGGAAGATACTCCAGGCAACTAGCTAGAGTTTGATTTCAAACTCATTCCCACAAAACTCATTGCCAGAATTTGGGCACTGTTTCAGTTCTTCCTTACCATGTTTTGGCTGGAATTTCCTTATTAACCTCACTCTGATTGGACTCCACCAGCTTTGCTCTTCATCTCATCAGCTTCACTAGCGTCCTTTATGCTCCCCAGCATCAGCTTACACCAGCTGAAGCTTGCAAAACAGACTTTCCATGCCTGGCCTAAGACTGAATGGCTGAGGCTACGTTTGGACTCAGTCTCTGATTGTGCAGAAAACTCTTGCCTGCTTTCACGCCCAGAATCTCTCAAAGTCACTTTCTTGAGAGAGAAATGTTTTACCTTTTTGTGGGTATTTCCTGAACAGAGAAAATGATGAGAAATCAGTGCTTGGTAAAATAGTTTGTCTTTTAGATTTTTTTTTAACTCATTTTTTTTTTACCACTCCCTCTTAGAAAAGCAAGTATTTATTTGGTAACTCATTAATAGAGTGAGTAGTTGTAGAGTAACAACACTAAGAAAGTGTCCTCCAGCTGTTGTCTGGTTACATGGCAATCTCATACCACAGCCAGGACTGGACTTTCATGAAGAGCTACAAACTGCAACCTTCTCTTTCCATGCTCAACCCTTCCTCTTACCCGAAGAGTATCAGCTGTTCACATTAGGAACAATAAATTCAGCTAAATATTAAAAACAAACAACCAAACTAAATCACACTAAGGAGAACATTTATCTTAAACTTCCTTGGGATAGTTACTTTTTAAAAGAGGTATTAGTTAACCAATATAAATTGCTAAGTGACAGCAAGAAATAGTGAAGTGGAACTATACTGGTAATATAAACTTGAGTATGTTTGTCCTTTATGGGGAATACGGGTGTTTTATATCAGTATATGTTTCATTTTATTCACTGTACTTTCAATGAACACTAATGTGTGAACATGTAAGTGCTTTTGTAAATTTTAAATTATCTTTGGATAGTAAGTGATTTTTCAAATTTTACTTGGTCTTTAATACAGATTAAAGTATTATGCACATGGATGGTGTTTATGTCATTCCATAAAATTCCAATTTCCTTTAAAATGTGTTAATTGCATATGGTGATTACTTGGAAATTTTTTTGAAAAGAATATGCTATCTCTCTATTTTTTTTACATGGGCTCATTAATAATATATATAAACATCATGAAATTATCATTTCAAATATGCTAAACTGAAACTGGAATAATCTGAGTAATAAGGTTTTTTTTCAACTGTTGCAATAAAGATAAAATTTAGACTATTATTATTTGATAACCATGTATTGAATTTAGACCTGACTGATGCTTTTGCTTATGAAATAAATAGCACATAGCACTTCTAGTTTTTTCTATTTTGATATACTTTGCAAAAATAGTGTTCATAAGCTTTTTTCTTAAGATATTAATCCCTCATTGAATTATTGAGAAACAGTTAATGTGAAGATCCTTTCAAAGATGCAGACAGTGCTCAGAAATGCTCCCTATACTATCGTTTATAACAGGAAAACTTAATGTTTAATTGGGGATTAAGTCAACATAGTATGGTCACCTACCTGATAAAATATTCTGCTTTCATTGAAATTGTTTTGAAAAATATATTACATTATAAATTATGACTATATATAAACAAATCAATATGAAGGTATAATCTTTACTTTGTAAAATACAGACATAAATAAGCAATTAACACTGGTTAGAATATACATCCATATATTAATTAAATATTGGTTTTTTAATTTCATCTTATTGCTTTTCTATATTTTCTGATAGTCATACAAATAGTAATTATTTTAAAAGAAGAGCCAGCTGAGCATATCTACATAAATTTAAATTTAGATTTTAAACCTGAATTCACTTGACCAAAATAATCTATTCCTCCAGTATCTAGGAGATATCGAGGATCCAGAGGGGGAAAGGGCATTCGGTTTCTGGTTCTGGTAGATTCTTGGTAGTTGCCACTCCATCCTACAACAAGTAAATGTGAAAAAACTAAAAAAATAAAGAATTCTTCCTAGAGCTATGTGAGAAGTAAGGTCCCAGGGCAAACTGCTACCCACCAAATTGGAGAAACCCAATGGTAAATATAGAGAATCACAATTTTCTGAAGTAGAAACCCATGAGCATCAACTTCTGTAGGAGACAGTGCTGGAGTAGGAAAACCTGAGCTGTACTTAACAATTGCTTGAAGCTTAGTGTAGACAACACAATTGCTTGAGGCTTAGTGTAGACAACTTAGCTTTAAAAACTCCAGGGGAACGCAGTTTTGTGAGTTTCTGTGAGTTTTACCTCCAGGAGCTCTACCAGATCCTCACAGTGATTATCAAAGAAAAATCTTGTCTTGCTTCTGGCAGGAGGAGGGGAAAATAACCATCTTGAAATACACCAGAACATTCTATTCTTCTTAACAAAATCTGCCCTCAGGAGAAACTATTTAAGCAGGGTCTAACCTGCTGGGGTTTTCTCAGAGCTTAATTTACCTGGAGAAAGGGAAATCTCTCACTCCAGCTGCTCTAGTCTTCTATGGGGAGTAAGGAAAATACTGAGCTCCAGCCCACCCTAGCCATCTTGTCCCACTGGGGCAGGAAGGATATTGAGAAACACTTGTGAAATTCATAATCCAATGTACAGGTTTACTAAAAGACTAAGGCCTGATCAAAGGAATATAGAACACTTTCCCTCCCCCACGCCTCACTGTCACATACTAAAGACTTATTTCTGGCAGTTCCTTTTACCCAATACATCATGTATGGCTATGAAGAAAAAAATTACAAGACATACTACAAACAAAATACTTAGTTTGAAAGACAGAACAAGCACTGAAACCAGACTCAGATATGGTAAGAATGTTAAAAATATCAAATTGGGTACTAAAACAACCATAATTAATATGCTAAGGCTCTACTGGATAAAGTAGACAGCATGAATGAACACATGAACAATGTAAGGAGAGAGAGAGAAATTCTAAGCAAAAAAGAAGACAAAAAATCCTGGATATCAGAAACACTGTAACAGAAATAAAGAATGTCTTTGATGGGCATAGATTATCATTAGCAGATTGAACATATCTTAGTAAAGAATCTTTAAGCTTTAGGATAACTCAATAGAAACCTCCAAAACTGAAAAGCAAAGAGTAAAAAGACAAACAAACAAACAATAACAACACAAAACAAGAACAATATCCAAGGGGACTGCGAGACAATTACAAAATGTATGACATATCTATAATGGGATTACCAGAAGAAAAAGAGAAAGAGAAAGGAACCAAAAAATATTTGAAACAATAAGAAATTAGAATTTTCCCCAATAATGCCAGATGCCAAACCATTGATCCAAGAAGCTCAGAAATCACCAAGTAGAATAAATGCCACAAAACTACACCTGTGCATGTCATTTTCAAGCTACAGAAAATCAAAGAGAGAAAATCCTAAAAGAAGCCAGAAGATAAAATTCCTTACACTTAGAGGAGCAAAAATAAGAATTAAATCTTATTAAACTATGCAAACAAGAAGAGAGTAAAATAAAATATTTACAGTGTTGAGAGAAAAAAAATTACCAACCTAGAAATTTGTATTCTGTGAAATTATCTTTCAAAAGTGAAGAAGAAATAAAGACTTTCTCAGACATAAAAATCTGGAGAATTTGTTGCTGGTATATTAGTCTTGAAAGAAAGATTAGAAGTTTATTAGAGAAAAGGAAAATGACATTGGGCAGAAACTCAGGTCTACATACAGAAACAGTATTGGAGAACAAATAAGTCAAAATGAAATTTAAAAAAACTTTTTTTTATTTTTTTTATTTTTTGAGATGGGGTCTCACTCTGTCACCCAGGCTAGAGTGCAGTGGTGTGATCTCAGCTCACTGCAACCTCTGCCTCCTGGGTTCAAGCGATTCTCCTGCCTCAGCCCCCTGAGTAGCTGGGATTACAGGTGTGTGCCACTATGCCCGGCTAATTTTTTTTGTATTCTTATTAGAGATGGGGTTTCGCCATGTTGGCCAAGCTGGCCTCGAACTCCTGACCTAAGGTGATCTGCTTGCTTCGGACTCCCAAGGTGCTGGGATTACAGGTGTAAGCCACCACAACTGGCCTATTTTTCTTATTCTTAATTAATCTTATAGCAGCTTTTTCAGAACACAAAACTGTAAAACTTCTAGAAGACAACGTATGATAAATCTACATGACATAGGATTGGCTATACTTTTTTAGATACATCACCAATGATGTGAGCCATAAAAGAAAGAATTGATAAGCTGAACTTCATTAAAATTAAATTTTTCTGATCTGTGAATGATGGTACAAAAAGAATAAAAAGTGAAGAGAAGCTACAGTATAGAAAACAAATTGAAAAAGACATGTTTAATAAAAGTCTGTTGTCCAAAATATATTAGGTTTGTACAAAAGTAATGGCAAAAACTACAATTACCTTTATGCCAACCTAATACAAAGAACTCTTAAAACTCAACAATAAGAAACAAAATACTATTAAAAATGAGTCAAATACCTTAAAAAATAACTCACCAAATAATATATACAGATGGCAACCAAGCATATAAAAAGATGCTCCACATTGTATGACATTATGGAAATGCAAAGCGAAACAAAGATGAGATCCACTGTACGCCTATTACAGTGGGCTAAATCCAGAACACAAACACCAAATGCTGACAAGGATATGGAGCAACAAGAGCTCCCATTCATTGCTGGTGGAAATGCAAAGTGGGGTAGCCACCTTGGAAAACAGATTAGCTATTTCTTACAAAACTTGACGTTCTCTTACCATATGATTCAACAATCACACTTCTTGGTATTTGTCTAAAGGAACTGAAAACACATCTCCACAAAAAAACATGCACATAGATGTTCATTTCAACTTTATCCACAATGTCAAGCTTAGAAGCAACCAAGTGTCTTTCAGTAAGTGAATAAATACATAAAATCTGGTACATGAAATGAAATGTTATTCACTGAAATAATGTAGTGATCTATCAAGAAATGAAAGACATGGATGAAACTTAGATTCATATTACTAAAGAAGCCAGTCTGAAAAGGCTGCATACTATACGATTCCAACTATTAATACGTGACATTTTGGAAAAAGTAAAACTGTGGCGACAGTAAAAGGATCAGTGAATGTCAAGGGTTGGGTGAAGAGATCAATGAATAGGCGAAACACAGGATATTTAAGGCAGTGAAAATATTCTGTATGATACTGTAAGGTGGACACATGTTGTTTTACAGTTTTCCAGACGCATAAAATGTACAACACAAAAAAGGAACCTAATATAAAGAATTAACTTTGGGTGGTGATGTGTCAACCTGGGCTCATCAGTTGTATTATAATAGATGAAGCACTGATCGGGGGATGTTGATCACAGAAGAGGCTATTCATGTGTAGGGGCAAGGGCTATATGGAAAAGCTATGTACTTCCTGTTCAATTTTCTGTGACCTTAAAACTGGTCTAAAAATAAAGTCTGTATTTTTAGAAAGGATTAAAATTTTCAAAGATTTCCCAGTTTTAAGGAACTGGGCATTACCTGCAAATTGAAAAGTATGAATAATAAAAGCTTAGCTTTTCATACTACACTGGATCTCCCATCACAGGCAATCCCTATAGATTGTGTCTCTATCAGCCCCTCTTGTCCTTTCTGATATCTTAAAATATTAAAATTGGTCATGTTAAACCAAGTGAGTTTCTTCCTTCTGTTCATAGGAGAGTTTGTTAGCTAATTTCTGATTTCTAAATTAACTTTTCCACAATATATTTAGAATATTTTATCCAATTACTGAAAAGAACACCAGGTAAAATACATTTGCACTCTCTAGGAGGCTCTACGCTCATCTTGCAATTAATGTCTCACCATATCACTGATGAATGCAGAAAACCGAGTATTTTGTTTTTTAAGGGAAAATCCATGCCAACTGAAATCATTTTAGAACATAGTGAGATGCATAATTGCATAGTGGATAAGAGCAGGAATTTCTGCTCCAGTCTTTATTTGCTACATCATCATCACCATGGGAAAGTACACCCATCCATTCATTTCTTCGTTTTTTGTTTTGTTTTGTTTTGTTTTTGTTTTGAAAAGGTCTTGCTCTTTTGCCCAGGCTGGAGGGCAGTGGTACAATCATGGCTCACTGCAGCCTCACACTCCTGGGCTCAAGCAATCCTCTTGCCTTAGGCACTGGAGTAGCAAGGAAGACAGGCATGAGCCACAACATGCAGCTAATTATTTTTTATACTTTTTTTTTTTTTTTTTTATAGAGGGAGTGTTGCTGTTGCACAGACTGGTCTTGAACTCCTAGCCTCAAGTGATCATCCTGCCTTGACCTCCCAAAGTACTGGAATTACAGGCATGAACCACTGAGCCTGGCCTTACATTTATCCTTTTTTTAAAAAAATATTTTCTGAACACTTAATAGTCACTATAGCACAGTGATTAAGAGTATGGACTCTGAACTGGACTTTTGGGCCCAAGTCTGTTCTGCATCACTTATTACTGTGTGAGTCTGAGCAAGTGACTTATTATCTACTTACCTCCATTTTGTCATGTGAGGATAAAAAAATTCTTTTCTTATAGGGTTGTTGTGAAGAATACATAGATACTATATATACATATATGACATATATGCATAGATAGGTAGAGGCAAAGATAAATAGATAGTAAAATGATAGCATACGGTAAGTGCAATATAAGTGGCTGCCATGAGTGACCACTATGCACTTTTTGGTTTTTATTTTCCTTATAAAATGGGAGTACTAATATTACCTATCACGGAATGTTGTTGTTTGTCACGTTTTAGAATAGTACGATGCTTGCCAAATAGCAAGAGCCCAATGCATTTATACATCATCAATGTTATCGTAATGTTATATTTTATGTAAAAGCAATGGAAATAAGGAATTTCTAAATATGCTTAAAATGCTAAGGTTTCTCAGGTCCTGCCTGTAGCCTAGCTTATGAATAAAGTATGGCTTATTGCTGACAGTTGATGAAGAGAGCTTAGGCATTTTAGCCACAGAATTTACTTTGCAAGGATGAAGGAGATTCAGCATCTTAATGTGTGTTTGGATGTAAGGGGTCTACTGTGGGATATTCTTTTTAGAATGTTCCTCAAGTCTGAAAGTCACATATTGTCAAAAGATTTATCAAACTCTCTTCATTTGAAAATAAAAATAAACCGGAAAAGCATGGAATTCTCTTTGCAGAATCAAATATTTCTCACTCGTTCTCATGAGAATGGCTTCAAATGACCACTAATGCTCCTCCCTCTTGGGATCCATTTCAGCTTCCCAAAGGGAGGGAATAGGAGGTGGTCAGGAAGGTGGTGAGCACCTCACATTGAGGACCTTATATCAAAGGGCAGACTGAATGCTCCCAGATCCGGAGCCTAACCTTCACTGTGGTGGGTGTCTCTGAGCTGAGATACCTGCCTCAGAGGAGACCTGGAACCTTACAGGTTCCTTTAAACTTCCTTTATGTATATATGTGTGCTCACTCATAGAGATAGTGGGAACTAGCCTGTAAAGGTAACTTGCTACATACCAGATATAATTCTAGACATCTTTCACATTGTTCTTGTTGCTGTTGCTTCGTTGTTGTCAGATATAAGTTATGGCATTTGATTCCCATAGCAAACCATGTGCAGACAAGGAGACTGAGTTTTAGACAGAAAACTAATGATAAAGTCAGAATTCAAACTCAGGGGTGTGTAAAAGACCAGGTGTTTCAGAGTTGCTCTAACAATTGGATGCTAATTCTGCATCAGCTATGTACTCTGTAACTTTGAGCAAATCACTCAACATCTGGGAACCTAAGTAACCTCTAGGGTCACTAAACAATGCTTGCTTTATTAGATATGGTTATTATGAATACCACGATCATAAATGAGTCTATTGGATACTCTAATGGGACAACCACCTTTCACAAGTGTGGGTTGCAATTGTCCTGAATCAGGGTCTAAAGTTCCTGCTGCTCCATCAGTCACTGAAATTTGTCAAAAGTCTGTTACATGCTTCTGGGTCTTCTGCAACAGGATACAAAGCTTAAAAAACAAGGGAAAATAGGCTTTGTTCCATCATAATTTTCTTGTGTTTTACACCAGAAAACTGATGATTACCCATGTATGAATAAGGAGGTCAGTTTAACAAAGGACCAAGGGAGGAAACCCCTTACGACTGATGCCTATATCACCAGCTCAGCTTCCCTGAAAATATATAACTATTGCCAGAGATCCACTATTTTGGTGTCCCACTGTCGCTTAAGACCCCACAGCCCCTGATCATTTGTTTCAGATTTCCCTTTAACAACAGGTGCATGCAAAACTGAGAGATGGTTTTATTGCATCTTGATGACGTGACTGCAGCTGCTGGTATATAAATAAACTGGAGGCCACTTAGGGCATTTTTTGTCTAAGACCTACATAGGGGAAATGTCAGTTATTTTTTAGCTTTTTAAAAAGACTAGGAGACTGTGAGAACATCCTCTACTAGTGATTTCAGCATCTTGACAAACACTGAAAAACAGTAATTTCTTTGTAAATGTAAAGTGACCATTAGAGGAGAAACAAACCAAATATAGGACATACTAGTGTGGGTTTAATCATGGTAGTCAGTTTTTTTTGCAGGTGTGTGGATTTCACTCCAATAATGTGTTTCTTGATTTCCTTCCTTTTTACCTGCTAACTTTTGCATCATGTAACACCAAGAGGTAACAATTAAGAGGTTGGTCCATTTGTAGGCAGAGGAAATCTTAAAACTTTCTAGTACAATAAACAAAATATTTATTATTTGCATTAAATGAGGTGAGAGAAGAAAAGACTTCATCTACAGAAAATTATTGTGTGTGTGCATTACCAAAGCTGTTTTCCTTTTTCTCAATAATGTGAATGTGTGTATTTCTCTCCCTTCCCTATTGCTGAAATTGTGAGGTTTAATTTGGTGGTGCAATCTCTACTCTGTAACTAATAGGAACATTAGCTATGACTCTGAGGAGCTATTAAAGACTGGATATAACAATAGCGTATTACACTCTGCCACTATCCAGTCTTTGAGAATGGAAGGAAATGAATTTTAAGTAACTCTTTCAATATCTCCTTTTCAATACATGTTTAATAGTACATGTCTTTTAATGAAAGAACACAGATGGTACAATGAAGTCTTAATTAGATTTCATATTAGGTGCAATTAGTTACTGTTGCAAATGTAAAATCTACAATAGAGCATTAAGAAATAACTTTAAGTCTATCAAGTCACTTCAATTTGTTAGGTCACTAGCCTTTGTGGATTGTAGTGTGCACATAACAGCTCAAGATGACAGTGAAGTGAATTCATATTTAAAACACGTTATTGGTTAAAATTGTGTCTGATTTGCAGGTTCTGAAGCAGTTTTCCTCAAATTTTATATATATGAAAATATGAATACAGATAACAGTATTACCAACACTGATAGAAAACCTAATTCCAGATTTTAGAGAGAACGTATTCTAATAAAGAGGCCAGTTTAGCTGGATTAAAAATAAAAACACAGCTGCAGACATATCTGAAATACTTCTGATGAATAACTAGACTATACTTCATAAAAAATAGTTTTGGAGGTGGGTGGGTGGTGTTGCAAGAGTTAGAAAGAAAATTGGCATATCTCCCTCTATTTTGCCTTGACCAAATAATTTTAAATAATGAAAAATAACATGCCAAGCTATACCTCTCCTGCACATGTGCTGTTTTTCAAGATGTCTGAGCATTGTTTATTCTGTTTACCTCAATAGTGCCTCCCATTTCCACACCTTGTCCTTACTTTTTATTTATTTTTTATTCATTGAAAGCAAGAATCAAAGAAAAAATAAGCTTAAGAGATACGGTAAAGGTGGTCAGATAGGCATTGAATATTGATAGAATTTAGCTCCTACAATTAAAGCAGGAGAAAATGTCAAGAAGGACCTATTACGGCATGCTGGGTACAGTGAAGGTCCATGTACTATATCACCTCAGGGTAATAGAAAAATGGGAGCTAGAAACAGATGATTTCACATGAGGAGATCGGAAACAATGGAATAAAAACATGAAATACATTTCCAATGACACATCAAGTCTAGCTGATGGTAGCAAGTGGAGCAGGATGTGCTTGCTGTGTTTTAAAAAGCTCTGCCCTTTCTTAGTAGGAAGAGCTGTGTGATAAAATACCAGGTAATATAATGGGAGAAGGGGAGTGATTTACTGTAAATTTCCATGTATTTAAAAATTACCTAAATATTCACTCATCTAATTTGATTTAATAAATAAAGGAATATACATTCTTATAACTGATAATTGATTTTATTTTCAGCTTGACTGGGCCATGGGATGTCAAGATAGTTGGTCAAACATTATTCCTGGTATTTCTGTGAGAGTGTTTTTGGTTGAGATTAACATTAAAACTGGTGGATCTGAATAGAGCAGAATGCCCTTCATAACGTGAGTGGGCCTCATCCAACGAGTTGAAGGCTTGAATAGAATTTTATTTTATTTTTTTTTTTTTGAGACGGAGTCGTGCTGTGTCGCCCAGGCTGGAGTGCAGTGGCGCGATCTGGGCTCACTGCAAGCTCCGCCTCTCGGGTTCACACCATTCTCCTGCCTCAGCCTCCCAAGTAGCTGGGACTACAGGCGCCCGCCACCGCGCCCGGCTAATTTTTTTTTTTTTTTTGTATTTTTAGTAGAGACGGGGTTTCACCGTGGTCTCGACCTCCTGACCTCGTGATCCGCCCGCCTCGGCTTCCCAAAGTGCTGGGATTAGAGGCGTGAGCCACCGCGCCCGGCCTTGAATAGAATTACTGATCCTCCCTGAAGTAAGAGAGGATTCTCCAACTGACTGTCTTCGGACTTCATATATAACATGGGCTCTTTTCGCTTAAGGGACTTCAAGCTGGAACACTGGCACTGCCTGCGTCTCCCAAACCACTGGCCCACTCTGCAGATTTTGAACTTAGCAGACTCCATAATTAACTGAGGCAATTCCATAATATAAAGCTATATCTGTATCTATAAACACATGCTATTGGTTCTGCTTCTCTGGAGAACCCTGACCAATATGCACATTAATGAGAAACCCTATTATACTTAAAATCACATTGTGAAGAGTATTTAAGCTCAGAAAAGATTAATGTAAAGTTAAAAAAGATGAAACTGATACTCTATATACAGCATTACTACATTATATAATATGTGTACCTACATTTAAAGAATTGAAAATAATATAGAAAATATTAATAGTGGTCATCTGTGGGTGTTGGGATTAATTTCATTTTTTTCTTTTTAATTGTCCAGCTTTGTAAATTCTTTATAGTGAATATACCTTCCTTCTTAATTGGTAGGAAATATGTCATTATTTAACAAAAATATAATCAGTTTAAAAGACAGTTACCATAGTTAACATTTTGCTGCTTGCAATGGAGAATAAAGAGTAATTCAGTTCCCATAAGAACAAAACCAAAGCATATGTCAAAGAACTGAAGCAACAATTTATTTCAGCAGGTATGCTACCTGAACAGATGGTGTTTAGGAAAGAAATCACTGTACCTTAATGTAAGGCAGAGATACAATTTTTCCAAAAGCTGACATTGAAAATAGATGACATTTGAGGGCATCCCATTCTTTCCCCAAGAACAGTGTACTCTCTACATATTTGTAGATGTTCTTTTTAAAGAGACTTATTTCCAGGGGACCAGACATCCTCCATCTCCAGTTCTTGCTACCATATAAAACATAAGACACTAAAAAAATCAGAGAAAAAAATGTCGTATTTCTTATTGTGGCCTTATTTACTGCTTTCATTAAAGATTACTGAAACATAGTTTGGTGTGGAATAGACATTTCTCCCTGAGCCTGTTTTTCTTTTACTTTTTGTTTCCTATTTAATTAACATAATTTATGAAAATCTTTTTTTTTTTTTTTTTTTTTTTTTGAGACAGAGTCTAGCTCTGTCACCCAGGCTGGAGTGCAGCGGCACCATCTCAGCTCACTGCAACCTCTGCCTCCCAGGTTCAAGTGATTCTCCTGCCTCAGCCTCCTAAGTAGCTGGGATTACAGGCACCCACCACCACACCCAGCTAATTTTTGTATTTTTAATAGAGACAGGGTTTCATTGTGTTGGCCAGGCCGATCTTGAACTCCTGACCTTGTGATCCACCCGCCTTGGCCTCCCAAAGTGCTGGGATTACAAGCGTGAGCCATCACGCCCAGCCAATTTATGAAAATCTTAATGTTTGTATGTGTATGTGCGTATATATACACATGTGTACACATTCACAAATACATGTATGTGCATATATACACACAGGCATATATACATGTTTCTGTGTACATATGTGTATACATGTATATGTCTTCTTTCACCATCTGCCCTTTCTTACCCATGGACTGTATGATTATGATTTTGTCCCCCTTACTTCTTAATCTCTGAATTAAGAAACTGAATGCTGGCGTTTGCTTTCAGAGATCCAGTGCAGACTTATAGATTGCTGAGTATTTTGTCTGCTTCTTCATGATTTGAAAAATAATGAACTAATGACCATTTTTCCCTCCTCCTCTTTTTCTTCCTCCTCCTTTTTCTTTTCACTTTTATACTTTGGATATCTGGTTTCTAGTAGCTGAATTCCT
Organism: Gorilla gorilla gorilla; assembly: GCF_029281585.2. Taxonomy (NCBI): domain Eukaryota; kingdom Metazoa; phylum Chordata; class Mammalia; order Primates; family Hominidae; genus Gorilla; species Gorilla gorilla. The sequence goes on along the minus strand of NC_086017.1, from coordinate 45,382,549 downwards.
TGATGAATAACATAAATTCCCAGCTATAAATTTGGGACAGCAATTAAAGCCTCACAAGGATTTTGTGCAGTTACACAACTAGTAAAGTAAATCATTAGAAGAGTTTTTGGGATTGGAGCACCATTCAAGATATATATGTCCTCTTCTATTTTCTTCCATTCTTAATTGACTTTTTGTCTTTTTGTCTGTACCTTGTTTTTTTTTTTTTTTTGACGTTTTCTTTTTCACCTCCTTCATACATTCCACCTTCTTTCATTTTCTGTACTTTGCATGCAGATTAGACAAAGGGTACAAAATGATCTGATCACTAACATGAACCAAAGTTGGCCTCCAGTTCATCATCCTGCATGAGCCACAGAAATGTCTCCTGTATAACAATAGCAATTGAAGGCTGAGATCCTTTAGTGAGCGAAGAAAAGCCTAGTTGGAGGAAGGTTAAAGGAGTGCAGGACTTTGGCCATCTAGGGTAAATACTGATGTTACTAACATTTCATATATGACCTTGGGTAAGTCTCCTAACATTTCTGTACCTCAGTTTCTTTATCTGTAAACTGGGAATAATAATAGTCAGTTTCTTATAGAATAAATAGGAATTTTAAATGAGTGAACGTAAGTGACTAAATAAAATGAAATTGCTGTTTCTGTGGGCCAAAACCTGACAAGCATTAGCAATTTCATAAGTTTTAGTTTAATATAAAACTCTCTTACAAGAGTACATAATGCCAATCCCTCAATAAATGTTAGCTATTCTTTTTATTATTACCATTATGTAAGAAAAAACAACAGCAGAGTAAAATGTCTTGTCTAGGATGTCAATGGTGTCCGAATGGATCTGGGGGGCATTTTATTGGACTAAGAGGGTGCAGTGGCTGAATAGTGCCTTCCTAAACAATATATTCATATACTAATCCCTGGAAGCTGTGAAAATTACCTTATTTGCAAAAAGAATCTTTGAAGATGTAACTAAATTAAGGATCTTGAGAATGGGAGATTATCCTGCATTATCTGAGTGAGCCCCAAGTTCAATGATTAGTGTTCTTATTAGAGAAGCAGGGGGAGATTTGACAGACAGAAGAGGAAGCAGAAATGTGACCTTGGAGGAAGAGATGGGAGTGAAGTGCTACAAATCATGGAATGCCAGGAGCCATTAGAGTTTAAAAACAGACAAGAAACAGATTCCCTTCTAGAGTTCCAGAGGGAGTCTGGCCCTGTAGACACCTTGATTTAGGCCAAGTGATGCTGATTTTGAACTTCTGGCCTCTGGAACTGTGAGCAAATAAATTTATGTTGTTTGAGGCTATCAAGTTGGTGGTAGTTTGTTACAGAAGCCCTGGGAAAGTAATACAGAATGCAACTAAATTCTGTGGCCAGAGTTAGGCAATTCATAGAGGACAGGTTTCTACTCTGATGTTCTAATCCCTTGGAACCCATCGGATCTCATTTTCAATTTTATGGATCTAACTGGCTGCTGTGCTGGACTTTCAGGGAAGTCTGTGAGGTTGAAAATTGGTATTCTCCTAAATGCCTGCAAGTGTAATGATATATGGATATCTCTCCCTGCCTGCCAGAAGAAGTCAGCACCTGCATGCCTTGTGTGTTGAACAACTCAGAGGCATAAATAAATAAATAAATAAATAAGACTAAATCCAAAGACAGCCTTACAAATATCCCCTCATCCTCGCTGTATCTCCTGAAAATGTTTTCATCCAAGCCGTCCAATCCAATTGTTCCTACATTACAGACCAATTCTTACAGAATGAGTTCATATAAAAAAGGGAGTTCTGATAATAGGTCAGGTTTCACACTGATCCAACTGCATTCTTTTAGTTTTTGTTTGTCACACCTGAAAACTCTCCTTTTTTGGTCACCTAAAGATCTAAAAACATATATTAGGAATTTAAACCAATGTCAGGACTGACATTTTAACCAGTCCTTCCCTCCAGTTCGTTCTTGTTTTTTGTAAACTTAAAATAAAGCATGAGTGAACATTTACCCTGATGTTTAAGAAATGTGTGCAATTAAAACAAATTATACTGGCTTTCTATTTAAAAAATCCCCCAAACTAGTTTTGAAGTAAATGGCCATTTTGATAATTAAAGGACACAGACTTGTGGGAAAATTGTTTCTCTGTCATGTAAGCAATCATGAGTAGCCATTCACCATTCCTATATTGTGCTAATAGGCTGTGTATATGCATGGGTATTTGCGGAAATTCCCTTTGTCACATTGACCTCTACCGGATGAAATGTCACATCAACCCAACTCAGCTTAAAAACTTCCTCCTATTGGTTAGGGCTCCAGTATAAAACCCCAGGCAGAAAGCAGAGGGAAAGGAAAAGGGCAGAGGAAAACACAGTAAAGAAGGGAGGCAAGTAAGGACAACAAATGGAGGTAGTGAAGCACACAGAAGTTTATAGAAAAGCAAAGAAAAGAGGGAAAATGTAAGTGGGGAAAAGTTTGAAGTGCCAAGGAAGAACATTCATGACCTCATTAACCTTTAGCAATCTTTTCCTGGTCCAAAGACATAAACAATTTGGCAGCAGTCTAGTTGATCTGATCATTTAATTAATTGTTGATCTTCTTTATTTGTTATTTTTATTTTTCTAATTATCCAAGTTGAATGTCTCCACTGGTCAAATATATGGACACATATAAGTCTTCATTTGGCAAGCCTCTATGTCAGTTTGAGCTAAGCAGGCTGAGACTAGGAGAGAATCGGCAACATAAAGCCAAGTATTTCAGCAAAGTGAGATGTATACCACTCCCATGGGATTAATGACCTAAATCAGGTATTTGATGATGCATCTGAGAACTGGACTATGCAAAACCCAACTATATCATCCAAAAGTGGACGGGGAAATGCTGTGGAATGTAAGATTTTCCTTTCTTCATCACAGTCAGTTTCCTTTTCAGTGGCTAAAGTAAACTATTTCAACTTTATTGTCATGCCACTTACAATGTTGTGAGGTTTGTGGTGTGCAGGAATCAGCCCTCGGAATAAGGTAAGCATCAATTCTGCTGGCAATCCAAGTTTCCCTGTCCTGTTTGCCACATAAAGTAGTAGGGCCCTCCATCTGCACTTTCTTTGCCATCAAAAGAACCTGCCCAAGGAGACATCTTTTCACGCTTGTTTTAAAAATATACAACAACAACAAAAAATAATAAAAGCAGCATCCGTCACTTATTTTTGTCTTTCTTTCCTTCCACTTTCCACAGTTCTTTTTTTAACCTCAGCATTCTACCTTTGAGAAAGGTATGCTCCATAATGCAGCTTGACTTAAATTATGACCTGCTGCACTATTTCTTTGAGCTGCTACTTTCCCTGCCTGTTCCAGCTGCTGAGCACAATTGCTACAGCTCAATTATTAAAGAGATACTAAAAATAGCCCAGTGCAAGGCTGTTGACAAAGAAAAATCATTCAAACACAGCAAGAGACACAACTTCGGCAGCAAGCTTTCACTGTTATTAGATCCTTAATTCTCCCACCCCCTTTTCTCTTTATGCCTTGCTTTTTTTTTTCTTTCAGCAATAATAAAGTAATAAGCAGCTTAAAGAGCTCTTTTTTGTACCACAGGAATTTACATAAGCTGATGACTGCTTTGCTAGTGCAATGACTCCTTAGCTAGTGCAATGACTCCTTACTGAAAAAGCATAAGTTTGACTTAGAAGCCAAGTTGCAAAGCTGCATGCAGAGGAATTTACAATTGATTCTTTTCCTTGTGAGTGGTGTGTGAGACCTATTCACTGAGACCTGCCATTCTCCAAAGTGCCCCTCCTGAGATGTATCAGAGTTGAAATTAGAGTTTTCCTCCAAAATCTTCTAAAGAGATTTTCTTTAGAAAATTTTTTTAATATTAGAAATTAGAAAAATTAGAACTATTAGACAAAAATGGCCCCATGTTTAAAGATTTATAACCTCAGTATTTTCCCTTTCCACATACTATGTGACACTGCTTGACACAAATTATTGAACTCTCTGAGTTTTACTTTTCCTATCTATGTATCTATCTATAAAATATTAACTGAATGTATTCATTTTCTCATAGAATAGAGAAGGGCATTGTAATATAATCAGTCTTGAAAAGCTATGAAATCCTCTGTGCTTTAGCTCACAAGTCTGGGTCATTATGTGTATATAATGAAAAAGTATGTGAAAAAGATAGAAGAAAATATTTAAAAATAATACTGAGCATTTCTGAGAATAGAATATAGAATATGTTTAACAGAAATTACTGAAATTCAGGCAAATGAAAGAAAATAAACCAAAACATGGTAACATTTTGAAAAGTTCAAATGGTTTTTCTCCAAGCACTTATGTAGGAATACACACACACACACACAAACACACAATATTAATTATTGCCCAGCTATCTCTAATAAAAATAAAAATTATCATCAACAGAATTTATGCAATAATAAGTATTGGCTAAAATGGAAAATTTCTATGATTTCTGAGGGAAAAATTCTATGTGCAAGTTGTTGTTTTTATGCCAACGAGAAAAAAAGTCATCCTTAGATATCCAGGAATTCAGAAAATTTACCATCCTTGTTCCTTTCCTGAAAGTGTTACCTGAAGAAATATAGTGATTGATAGGACTAAATGAAAACCAAAATATTATGAATGAGGAGGACACACCATTGGGGGAAAAAGGATTATGGAAAATAAAACCTATAAACATAGAATCTATGCCTTATTTGCTGATAATTTACGAGACATAGAAATACCAAAATAATTTCTGACAGAGACCAAATGTGAGTCAAAACAGAAGAGCAACTTCTGTGAAATCCCACATTTTTATAATAAAAAGGGAAAATTGACACAAAGCAGTATAATACGAAAAATTGATATTAAATGATCAATTATTCTTTATCCTTTTGTAAATACATATGTATATGACTATTTTATATCAAAAGTAATGGAAACTAAAATAAAAACAAGACTAATAATTTATAAATCAATGAGGCAGAGTATATATAATATAAACAATACAAAAAATAAAATTTTAAAAAGCAAAGAGATACGAAAAAGAATGTGAAAACCAAAGCAAAGACAAAAATGCAAAAATTAACAAGTGGGACTTCATTAAACTAAAAAGCTTCTGCACAGCAAAAGACACAGCACAGTAAAAGGCAGCCTGTGGATTGAGAGAAAATAGTTGTGAACTATATATCTGATAAGAGGTTAATATCCAAATTGTATAAAGAACTACTTACACAACTCGATAGCAAAAAAACCCACAAATAACCCAATAAAAAGTAAGCAAAGGGCCTGAATAGACATTTCTCTAAAGAAGACATAAAAAATGGCCAATAGGTTTATGAAAAAGTGCTCAATACTACTAATCATCAGGCAAATGCAAATCAAAACCACAATGAGATATCATCTCATTTCTGTGAGGATGGTTTTTATAAAAAAAGAGAAGAGATAACAAGTGCTGGCATGAGTATTGTATTAGTTCGTTTTCATACTGCTATAAAGAACTGCCTGGGGTGGTTCCAAGATGGCCGAATAGGAACAGCTCCAGTCTACAGCTCCCAGCATGAGAGATGCAGAAGACGGGTGATTTCTGCATTTCCAGCTGAGGTATCAGGTTCATCTCACAGGGGCTTGTTGGACAGTGGGTGCAGGACAGTGGGTGCAGCCCACCAAGCATGAGTTGAAGCAGGGCAAGGCATTGCCTCTCCTGGGAAGCACAAGGAGTCAGGGAATTCCCTTTCCTAGCCAAGGGAAGCTGTGACAGATGACACCTGGAAAATTGGGTCACTCCCACCCTAATACTCTGCTTTTCCAATGGTCTTAGCAAATGGCACATGAGGAGATTATATCCTGTGCCTGGCTGGGAGGGTCCCATGCCCACAGAGCCTCACTCATTGCTAGCACAGCAGTTGGAGATCAAACTGCAAGGCGGGAGCCAGGCTGGGGGAAGGGTGTCTGCCATTGCTGAGGCTTGAGTAGGTAAACAAAGCAGCAGGAAGCTCAAACTGGGTGGAGCCCACAGCAGCTCAAGGAGGCCTCCCTGCCTTTGTAGACTCCACCTCTAGGGGCTGGGCATAGCTGAACAAAAGGCAGCAGAAACCTCTGCAGACTTAAATGTCCCTGTCTGACAGTTTTGTAGAGAGTAGTGGTTCTCCCAGCACAGAGTTTGAGATCTCAGAACGGACAGACTGCCTCCTCAAGTGGGTCCTTGACCACCGAGTAGTCTAACTGGGAGGCATCCCCTAGCACGGGCCAACTGACACTTCACACAGCCGGGTACCCCTCTGAGACGAAGCTTCCAGAGGAACAATCAGGCAGCAACATTTGCTGTTCCACAATATTCGCTGTTCTGCAGCCTCTGCTGCTGAGACCCAGGCAAACGGGTCTGGAGTGGACCTCCAGCAAACTCCACTTGACCTGCAGCTGAGGGTCCTGACTGTTAGAAAGAAAACTAACAAAAAGAAAGGACATCCACACCAAAACCACATATGTATGTCACCATCATCAAAGATCAAAGGTAGATAAAACCACAAAGATGGGGAAAAAACAGAGCAGAAAAGCTGACCTGATGGAGCTGAAAAACAGCATGAGAAATATGTGACGAATGCACAAGCTTCAGTAGCCGATTTGATCAACTGGAAGAAAGGGTATCAGTGATGGAAGATGAAATGAATGAAATGAAGTGAGAAGTTTAGAGAAAAAAGAGTAAAAAGAAACGAAGAAAGCCTCCAAGAAATATGGGACTATGTGAAAAGACCAAATCTACGTCTGATTGGTGTACCTGAAAGTGACGGGGAGAATGGAACCAAGTTAGAAAACACTGTGCAGGATATTATCCAGGAGAACTTCCCCAACCTAGCAAGGCAGGCCAACATTCAAATTCAGGAAATACAGAGAATGCCACGAAGATACTCCTCGAGAAGAGCAACTCCAAGACACATAATTGTTAGATTCACCAAAGTTGAAATGAAGGAAAAAATGTTAAGGGCAGCCAGAGAGAAAGGTCAGCTTATCCACAAAGGGAAGCCCATCAGAGTAACAGCTGATCTCTCAGCAGAAACTCTACAAGCCAGAAGACAGTGGGGGCCAATATTCAACATTCTTAAAGAAAAGAATTTTCAACCCAGAATTTCATATCCAGCCAAATGAAGCTTCATAAGTGAAGGAGAGATAAAATCCTTTACAGACAAGCAAATGCTGAGAGATTTTGTCACCACCAGGCCTGCCCTAAAAGAGCTCCTGAAGGAAGCACTAAACATGAAAAGGAACAACTGGTACCAGCCACTGCAAAAACATGCCAAATTGTAAAGACCATCGAGCCTGGGAAGAAACTGCATCAACTAATGAGCAAAATAACCAGCTAACATCATAATGACAGGATCAAATTCACACATAACAATATTAACCTTAAATGTAAATGGGCTAAATGCTCCAATTAAAAGACACAGACTGGCAAATTGGATAAACAGTCAAGACCCATCAGAGTGCTGTATTCAGGAAACCCATCTCATGTGCAGAGACACACATAGGCTCAAAATAAAGGGATGGAGGAAGATCTACCAAGCAAATGGAAAACAAAAAAAGGCAGGAGTTGCAATCCTAGTCTCTGATAAAACAGACTTTAAACCAACACAGATCAAAAGAGACAAAGAAGGCCATTACATAATGGTAAAGGGATCAATTCAACAAGAAGAGCTAACTATCCTAAATATATATGCACCCAATACAGGAGCACCCAGATTCATAAAGCAAGTCCTTAGAGACCTACAAAGAGACTTAGACACCCACACAATAATAATGGGAGACTTTAATACCCCACTGTCAACATTAGACAGATCAACGAGACAGAAAGTTAACAAGGATATCCAGGAATTGAACTCAGCTCTGCACCAAGTGGACCTAATAGACATCTACAGAACTCTCCAACCCAAATCAACAGCATATACATTCTTCTCAGCACCACATCACACTTATTCCAAAATTGACCACAGTGTTGGAAGTAAAGTACTCCTCAGCAAATGAAAAAGAACAGAAATTATAACAAACTGTCTCTCAGACCACAGTGCAATCAAACTAGAATTTAGGATTAAGAAACTCACTCAAAACCACTCTATTACATGGAAACTTAACAACCTGCTCCTGAATGACTACTGGGTTCATAACGAAGTGAAGGCAGAAACAAAGATGTTCTTTGAAACCAATGAGAAAAAATACACAACATACCAGAATCTCTGGGACACATTTAAAGCAGTGTGTAGAGGGAAATGTATAGCACTAAATGCCCACAAGAAAAAGCAGGAAAGATCTAAAATTGACACCCTAACATCACAATTAAAGAACTAGAGAAGCAAGAGCAAACACATTCAAAAGCTAGCAGAAGGCAAGAAATAACTAAGAACAGAGCAGAACTGAAGGAGATAGAGACATAAAAAACCCTTCAAAAAATTAATGAATCCAGGAGCTGGTTTTTTGAAAGGATCAAAAAATTGATAGACGACTAGCAAGACTAATAAAGAAGAAAAGAGAGAAGAATCAAATAGACGCAATAAAAAATGATAAAGGGGATATCACCACCGATCCCACAGAAACACAAACTACCATCAGAGAATACTATAAACACCTCTACGCAAATAAACTAGAAAATCTAGAAGAAATGGATAAACTCCTCCACACATACACCCTCCCAAGACTAAACTAGAAAGAAGTTGAATCCCTGAATAGACCAATGAAAGGCTCTGAAATTGAGGCAATAATTAATAGCCTGCCAACCAAAAAAAGTCCTGGATCAGACGGATTCACAGCCGAATTCTACCAGAGGTACAAAGAGGAGCTGGTACCATTCGTTCTGAAATTATTCCAATCAATAGAAAAAGAGGGAATCCTCTCTAACTCATTTTATGAGGCCAGCATCATCCTGATACCAAAGCCTGGCAGAGACACAACAACAAAAGAGAATTTTAGACCAATATCCCTGATGAACATTAACGCAAAGATCCTCAATAAAATACTGGCAAAGAGAATCCAGCAGCACATCAAAAGGCTTATCCAGCATGATCAAGTGGGCTTCATCCCTGGGATGCAAGGCTGGTTCAGCATATGCAAATCAATTAACGTAATCCATCATATAAACAGAACCAAAGACAAAAACCACATGATTATCTCAATAAAAGCAGAAAAGGCCTTTGACAAAATTCAACAGCCCTTCATGCTAAAAACTCCCAATAAATTAGGTATTGATGGGACGTATCTCAAAATAATAAGAGCTATTTATGACAAACCCACAGCCAATATCATACTGAATGGGCAAAAACTGGAAGCATTCCCTTTGAAAACTGGCTCAAGACAGGGATGCCCTTTCTCACCACTCCTATTCAAAATAGTGTTGGAAGTTCTGGCCAGGGCAATCAGGCAAGAGAAAGAAATAAAGGGTATTCAATTAGGAAAAGATGAAGTCAAATTGTCCCTGTTTGCAGATGACATGATTTTATACTTAGAAACCCCATCATCTCAGCCCAAAATCTCCTACAGCTGACAAGCAACTTCAGCAAAGTCTCAAGATACAAAATCAATGTGCAAAAATCACAAGCATTCTTATACACCAATAACAGACAAACAGAGAGTCAAATCATGAATGAACTCCCATTCACAAATGCTTCAAAGAGAATAAAATATCTGGGAATCCAACTTACAAGGGATATGAAGGACCTCTTCAAGGAGAACTACAAACCACTGCTCAATGAAATGAAAGAGGACACAAAGAAATGGAAGAACATTCCATGCTCATGGATAGGCAGAATCAATATCATGAAAATGGCCATACTGCCCAAGGTAATTTATAGATTCAATGCCATCCCCATCAAGCTACCAATTACTTTCTTCACAGAATTGGAAAAAACTACTTTAAAGCTCATATGGAACCAAAAAAGAGTCCGCATTGCCAAGTCAATCCTAAGCCAAAAGACTTAATTGATATACATAAAACCATAAAAAACCTAGAAGAAAACTTAGGCAATACCATTCAGGACATAGGCATGGGCAAGGACTTCAAGTCTAAAACACCAAAAGCAATGGCAACAAAAGCCAAAATTGACAAATGGGATCTAATTAAACTAAAGAGCTGCTGCACAGCAAAAGAAACTACCAGCAGAGTGAACAGGCAACCTACAGAATGGGAGAAAATTTTTGCAATCTACTCATCTGACAAAGGGCTAATATCCAGAATCTACAGAGAACTCAAATAAATTTACAAGAAAAAAACAAACAACCCCATCAAAAAGTGGGTGAAGGATATGAACAGACACTTCTCAAAAGAAGACATTTATGCAGCCAACAGACACATGAAAAAATGCTCATCATCACTGGCCATCAGAGAAATGCAAATCAAAACCACAATGAGATACCATCTCACACTGTTTAGAATGGTGATCATTAATAAGTCAGGAAACAACAGGTGCTGGAGAGGATGTGGAGAAATAGGAACACTTTTACACTGTTGGTGGGACTGAAAACTAGTTCAACCATTTTGGAGGACAGTGTGGCGATTCCTCAAGGATCTAGAACTAGAAATACCATTTGACCCAGCCATCCCATTACTGAGTATATACCTAAAGGATTATAAATCATGCTGCTATAAAGACACATGCATACATATGTTTATTGCGGCACTATTCAACAATAGCAAAGACTTCGAACCAACCCAAATGTCCATCAATGATAGACTGGATTAAGAAAATGTGGCACATATACACCATGGAATACTATGCAGCCATAAAAAATGATGAGTTCATGTCCTTTGTAGGGACATGGATGAAGCTGGAAACCATCATTCTCAGCAATCTATCGCAGGGACAAAAAAACCGAACACTGCATGTTCTCACTCATAGGTGGGAATTGAGCAATGAGAATACTTGGACAAAGGAGGGGAACATTACACACCAGGGCCTGTCGTGGGGTAGGAGGAGGGGGGAGCGATAGCATTAGGAGATATACCTAAAGTAAATGACGAGTTAATGGGTGCCGCACACCAACATGGCACATGTATACATATGTAACAAAGCTGCACGTTGTGCACACGTACCCTAGATCTTAAAGTATAATCATCATCATAATAATAAAAAGAACTGCCTGAGACTGGGTAATTTATAAAAGAAAGAGGTTTAATTGATTCACAGTTCAGCATGGCTTGGGAGGCCTCAGGAAACTTATAATGATGGTGGAAGGTGAAGAGGCAGCAGGAAGGAGAAGTGCTGAGTGAAGGTGGAAGAGCCCATCCAAGACTCACTCACTATAAGGAGAACAGCATGGGGGAAACCACCCCCATGATTCAATTACGGTTGCCTGGTCTCTCCCTTGACATGTGGGGATTATGAGAATTAAAATTCAAGATGAGATTTGGGTGGGAACACAAAGTCTAACCATATCAGGTAAGGTGAAAAAAGAATCCATGCACACTATTAATAGCAACATAGACTGGAGCTGCTACAGTGAAAAACAGTGTGCGGCTTCCTAAAGAAATTAAAAATAGAACTACCATATGACCTAGCACTCCTCTTTTGAGTATATAACCAAAGGAAACAAAATAATCACCTCATAAAGATATCTTCACTCTCATGTTCATTGCAGCATTATTCACAATATCCAAGATATAGAAACAACCAAAATGTCCATCAATGGTTGAATGCATAAACTGTGAGATATATATCTCATGTATGTATATATCATATATATCTCATATATATATGTGCATGTGTGTTTGTATACATATATAATGGCATATTATTCAGCATTAAAAGGGGGCAAACCTGACATTCAAACAACGTGAACAAAATTAGAGATTATTATGCTAAGTGAAATAAGACAGACACAAAGAAAAAATGTTACATGATCTCACTCACATGTGAAATATTTAAAATATGAATACCTAGAAACAGTAAAACAGGAGCAGGGTAGAAGGGAGATTGTAGGGATGTGGGAAGATGCAGGTCAAAGGTATAAAGTTTCAGTTATAATTGTATTCATAATAAAGGAGTCAATTATCCAAGAAGATATAACAGTTTCTAATGTTTATGAATTTAACAACAGAATGTCAAAATAACTGAGGCAAAAACTGATAGAAGGGCAAGGAGAAATAGATAACCCACTATTATAGTTGAAGACTCCAGTAGACTTCTTTAGTAATTTATAGATCAAGCAGACAGAAATTTAAAAAGATATAATACATACGAAGAGCACTATCAAACAATTTGATCTAATTGATATTTATAGGATAATTCATTCCACAGTGGCAAAATACGTTCGTATGAAACTTAAATGAAACACTCACCAAAAAAATTCTTAACAGTTTTAAAGTAATAGAAATTGTACAAAATATGTCCTCAGACCACAATAAAATTAAATTAGAAATCAATAACAGGAAGATGGCTGAAAAATCCCAAATACTTGGAAATTAAACCACACACTTCCAAATAACACATGGGTTAAATAAACTGTTTCAAGAGAAATTTAATTTAAATTCAAATGAAAACAATAATACAACCTATCAAAATTTTGGGATGCAGTAAATGCAGTACTTAGAGGAATATTAATAACTTTAAGTGCATATATTAAAATGGAAAAATGACCTGCAATCAGTAACCTAAGATTTCACATTATAAAAATTTTAAAAAGACAATTTCAGGTTAAAGAAAGCAGAAAAAAGTAAATAATGAAAAATACCACAAGAATCAGTAAAATTGAAAACAAGAAAACAATAAAAAATATCCATGAAACCAAAAGCTGATTCTCTGAAAAGAAAAGATCAAGGACACCAATAAATCTTTAGGTAGGCTAAGAAGAAAAGAGAAGAAGCCAATTACCAATATCAGAAGTGATACTAATTCTCTGAATATTAAAAGGACAATGAAGCAATACTACAAATAACTTTATGGCCTCATATTTGATAATTCAGAAAAAATGAACTATTGAGAAACACAAATTACCAAACTTCACTCGAAGTAATATATAATCTGAATATGTTCATATCTATCAAATAAATTGAATAAAAAATAACAACAACAAAAAATCCCAGCATGCCCCCATGGTGGAGTCACTGGTAGATTCTACCAAGTATACAGGAAAGAAAAGATATCTATTTTCCACAATTTCTTCCAAAATATAGAAGTAGATACTACAATTACTAATAATTCTACGAGACCAGCATTATTCTAATCCCAATCCCAGATACAGTAGAGGAGAAATTTATGTAACACCATAAAGAAACTTCAGTAGTCTCACCTTAATCATGGTTTTGCTTTCTGCAGTTTCAATTACCACATTAACATAATTTTATTCCAGTATATTAATTGTTCTATTTCATTATTAGTTATTGTTAATCTCTTATGGCACTCAATTTGTAAATTAAACATTATCATAGGTATATAAGTATACAAAAAGCATAGTACAAATAGGGTTCATTAATATCCATGATTTCAGACACCCATTAAGGGTCTTAGAATGTATCCCCCATGGATAAGGGGGGTCTACTACAATGCACCGAAAACCTACAGGCAACATGTTTACTCATGAGAAACAGGACGCTGTCCCCCAAAGGTTTAGAACAAAGCAAGGATAAACTATTTTACCATCCTATTTCATATCTTACTAGAAGCCCTAGATAGTCCTAGATAAAAAATGCAATAAAATGTATATAGACTGGGAAGAAAGAAATAAAACTGTCTTTATTTGCAGGTAATATGATTGTGTATAAAATTCCCCCAAAAGGAGAGAAACTCCTAGAGCAAATAAATGAATATAGTAATGTCACAGGAGACAATATAATACACAAAATAAAATTGTTTACTGTGTATCAGCAATGAACAATTGGAATCTGAAATTAAAAATCAATATCAGTTACAGTAGCACTACCCCCAAAATTAAATGCTTAGATATAAACCTAATAAAACATGAACATATCCTACATGTTAATAATTATATAACTCACGAAACAAATCAAAGAAGATCTAAATAAATGGAGATTGGAAGACAGTATTGTCTCTTCTCTCAGTGTGATATATAGATTGTGTAATTGACAGTAGTGTCAATTCTCTCAGTGTGATATATAGATTCTAATAATCCCTGTCAAAATACCAGCAAGTTATTTTTAGATAATGGCAAGTTGATTCTATAGCTTATGTTGAAAGGCAAAATACCTAGAATAGCAAACACAATACTGAATTAGAAGAATGAATTACAAAGAATGATTTCAAGACTTACTATAACATTACTTCAAGACAGCATGGTACTGGTTAAAGAATGAACACACAGATCAATAAAGAGAGCCCAGAAATAGGCTCACACAAATATAGCCAACTGATCTTTGACAAAGGAACAAAGGTAATTCGCTGGAGAAAGCCCAGTCTTTTCAATAAATGGTGCTGGAAAAATTGGATGCTCATTTAAAAAAAAAACCATCTAGACACAGATCTAATACCTTTTACAAAGTTAACTCTAAGTGGATCATAGACCTACATATAAAATGCAAAACTATAAAACTTCTAGAAGAAAATCTAGGTAGTCTTAGGTTTGATGGTAACTTTTTAGTTACAGCAAAAAGAATGATGTATGAAATTTTAAAGTAAACTTTAAAAAATGAATACTTTGCTCTGTGATAGACAGTGTTAAAAGAAAGAAAAGACAAGCCATAGAAAAAATATCTGCAAAACACAAAAATTTAATTTCTAAACACAATAGTAAAACTGAAAACTAAACTCAGAAGTTTATTAAGAAAAACTAATAGAATTATCCAGGAACAAAAAACCCACAATGTTACCAATTAGAAAGGTAATATAACCACAGGTGTAAATAGATATTGAACATATATGAATTTATTACCAAATTTGACTCAATCAACTGTATGTACCTGAACAGGGAAATAATATATGAATTCAAAACATCCAAAAATAGTAGTATAATGGCCTAAATTATTCTATCCAGATGATTTTATGAATTATGTCAAATAATTTTTTTGCTATTTATGTGCTCTGAAAGAAAATGATATAATGCTTTCCAATTAATTCTGATGAAGGTAAAATTTCTTGGTAACCAATCTCATTGGAGAAATAATTGTGTTTTTATTTTTTAGTGTAATCCAGGTACCCAACAACTTCATGTATATTTATTAAAGGAATAAGTTATAAAACGAGAAAACTCTCTACCCAAGAAATTAGTAAGATATTAAAATACTGTATAATTTTAAGGTAAAAAATTATTTTTAAAAAGTCTTGATATAACCTAATTATACAGATATATTAATATAAGATATAATAGGACTGTAGTATATTGATACATTACAACAAAAAATGTAATCCCTAAAGAGATGCTATAAATCCTGGAAACACATTTGATTATATTTAATATCTATATATTCTAAAAATTCTTGGTATAAAAATAGCATATTATGTATTATCTCTCAAAGAAATAGTTGACGTTTAGCTTAATAGTAAAGTGATGCATTCCCAATAAAGTTAAAAATAAAAATAGTGAACAAACATTGTGGCTTGACATTGATCTAGCTCTTGTTGTCTAGAACATTGTGCTCAGATTATAGATGTAATAAGTGGTATAAATTATCACATCTTTTTATTGAATGTGTGCCAAATGTTTAATGTAGAGTTTGACATATATGCATAATAGTTACTATTAACAATGATATTTATTTATAAATTAAACTATAATACAATTAAAACCAATTAAGATAACTCAACGGGAGTATAATTTTTAAAATGATGCACAGAGATGAAGAGCTTGTAAGAAAATTAGATAGAAATAGAATGGGGAAATACCCCAGTCATTATAGCAAGAAAAATTAAAATGGCTAACAATAATTCTACAGGATGTCCTTGGAAATGACTATATAACCACAGCTCATTACTTGATCAATGGAAAAATTTTACATAAAAACAGATGCTTATTATATTCTTGGATGTTGATATGGTTTGGCTGTGTCCCCACCCAGATCTCATCTTGAATTGTAGTTCCTATAATTCCCACATGTCTTGGGAGGGACCTGGTGGGAGGTAATTGAATCATGGGGGCAGTTTCTTCCATGCTATTCTTATGATAGTCAGTAAGTTCTCACGAGATCTGATGGTATCATAAGGGGCTTTCCTCTTCGCTCTGTTATCATTCTTCTCTCTCCTTCTACCATGTGAAGAAGGACATGTTTGCTTCCTCTTCTGCCATGTTTGTAAGTTTCCTGAGGCCTCCCCACCCATTCTGCACTGTGAGTTAATTAAACCTCTTTCCTTTGTAAATGACCTAGTCTCATGTATGTCTTTATTAGCAGCATAAGAATGGACTAATACAGATGCACAAATTCAATACAGTGTAGATGCTGATTCTATCCAAGTTGACTCTACTTAACATTCCATTGGGATTATATGAGAAACTACAGAAAATTATTCTTTAGTTTATCTGCAAAAAAATAAAAATAAAAATAAAAGAGCAAGCTGAAAATTTTGTAAACAAAAAAGAAGAATGAGGGCAAAATTTGGTGCAGGAAAAGACAAACAGAGCAGTGAAAGTGCCTATGTACTTGAGAAATAGACTCAAAAGCTTTTATTTTTTGTCTTTTTTTTTCAACTGTTATTTTGAATTCAAACATGTGCAGGTTTGTTACATGGGTACAATGGATAAGGCATGATGCTCAGGTTTGGGGTATAGATGATCCCATCACTCAGGTACTTAGCATAGTACCAGATAGATAGTTTTTCAGCCCACAGTCCTCCCTCATCCACCCTCTTGTAATCCCCAGTATCTCTTGTTTTCATCTTTATGCCTATATGCACTCAATGTTTAGCTCCCACTAATAAGTGAGAACACGCAGTATTTGGTTTTCTGTTCCTATGCTAGTTCACTTAGGATAACAACCTCCAGCTGTGTCCATGTTGCTGCAAAGGACATGATTTCATTCTTTTTCATGGCTGCACAGTATTCCATGGTGCATATATACCACATTTCCTTTATCCAATCCATCACTGATGGGCACCTAGGTTGATTCCAGTCTTTGCTATTGTGAATAGTGCTGCAATGAACGTATGAGTGCATGCATTTTTTTGGTAGAATGATCAAGAACTTATTATAATCACTTATTATAAAATACAATGGAATTTCAAGCAATGAATAAAATAATAAATTCAATAAATTGTGTTTGGGCCAGTTGGTAAGATATGTTAGAATCCTAACATCCAATTAAGTATAAATGTATTAATATTCAAATGTAATAAAATAAATTCATAAAAATACCAAGGCAGATCTATCATTTTGGGTTGCTGAAAGTAGTTCATATTATGACAGTAGATTCAGAAATAATAATATAAAATACTGATAGATTTATTACATAAAAAGTAACATAATTCTTTTAATATAAAATCTCTGTGGGCAAATTAAAAAGCAAGCGATAAACTGAAAGATATATTTAATAAGGTAGGGTCAATTTCAAAGGGTGATATATGATACACACACACAATCATGTATGGATTTTAAAAAAACAGATTCTGCTAGAAAATATGGTGAAAGGATTTACATAGGTAATTAACTGAAAATAACTATCAACCACTATTAATTTTATCATGGTAATTTCTCATTTACAGTAATTTACAAAATACAACATTAAAGAACAAAGCTATCTCATGTTTAGTTTTTAACTAGGCAAAGATATAACTATTGATTAATAGCTACTGCCAGAGATGGTGTAGGGTGATGGACAGCCTCACATAAGTTAGAATTACAGATCAGTGCAAATTTTGTAGAAGGCAATTTGATGAAATGTAATAGAAGTCTTAAAAATTTATATGTTCTTTAGCCTAAAATTTCCACTTCTAAGTTTACTTCATTAAGTGATGAAGCAAAATATTTCAAAGATTTATAAAATAATAATTAAGGAGAACAATTCTAAAGTAAATGTAAGTGATAGATAAGAGAAATACATTAAAGAATATAAGAGACTACTAGGAATTTTAAAACATGATGGTGTAAAAGGCTTCTTTTGGTATAAAAATAAAGGTATTACTCTACATATAGTTATTTGAGAAAAGAAAATTAACAATAGTTATATTATGATCTCATTATATGTATATGCATAAAATTATGAAGAAATACATATGTATATATACAAAATTAATGTAGGGAAGAATGGTGATGGGATTAGGCTGAACATATCTTTGCTTTTTATTTTGTTTTTGCTTATGTATATTTTAAATGTTTTCTCCAAAACTTAATTATAAAATAAAGTTAGTGGAAGCAAAGTTTACAATAGCAAATAACCACTTCAGGAAGATTGAGAACTATTATCTAAACAAACCCTCTACACTAAGAACTGTGCTATTACGTCTCATATTTATTCAATGCAAACACCCATAAGCTGTAGTCTTCTCACAGTGACATGCCGAGACCTGATTTAACCGGATAAGATGGATAAGAAGCACCATTAAATTTATCTGTGTTCAAAATCCTGATGTTCATCAACATTTAATAGCCTGAGAATTTTATTACATGTGCTGAGTGCCACAGAAACAAGCATGGGAACTGAACTCCACGTATAAAGTCATTGTGATAGTCAGCATCCACACTGATCCAGGAAGATACATTTTTACTAGTTCTGATGACAGCATCCATACATTTCATGCTAGTATCTGGTGAGGAGATTTTCGAAACTTCCCTTCACTATCTTACACTTGTGGTCTTCAGCATGAATCTGAGTCCCATTCTACCTTTATGATACATTGTGAAATCAATATAAATCAAACAGAACATCATTCTCAGGAAACAAAAGTATCAGTCAGAGCTCAAAATTTGAAGTTCTTTGACATTTCTGCCTCTGTAGTTTCTGATTAAAAATTCCCTCTGCTATAGTTTTTCTTTATTCTCTCAGTCTGTGATTAATCCTACTGGCCACCAAGGACAGGATGAATGTCAGAGTAGAGAATGGCAGGTAATTGGAGCAGAAAGACAAAGAAACTAAAGGCACATCATTTTATTTGTAATTCAAGGTCCTGGTTGTGGGACACTGACTGGAAGTTTTCCAGGTAAAGGATGGAATGAGTAAAGAAAATCACCAGATCACAACAGTTTTCAGTAACTGGTAGTGAGGAGTGAAGCCAGCTGGACTTCCTGGGTTGAGTGGGGACTTGGAGAACTTTTCTGTCTAGCTAGAGGATTGTAAATGCACCAATCAGCACTCTATAAAAACGTACAAATCAGCCCTTTGTGTCTAGCTAAAGGTTTGTAAACGGACCAATCAGCACTCTGCAAAAATGCACCAATCAGCACTGTGTCTAGCTAAAGGTTTGTAAATGCACCAATCAGCACTCTGTAAAAACACACCAATCAGCACTTTGTGTCTAGCTAAAGGTTTGTAAATGCACCAATCAGCACTCTGTGTCTAGCTAAAGGTTTGTAAATGCACCAATCAGCACTCTGTAAGAATGGACCAATTAGCATTCTGTAAAATGGACCAATCAGCACTTTGTAAAATGGACCAATCAGCAGGATATGGGCAGGGCCAAATAAGCGAATAAAAGCTGGCCACCGGAGCAAGCCGCGGCAAACCACTGGGGTCCCCTTTGTTCTTTCCCTCTTTGTAGTAAATCTTGCTGCTGCTCACTCTTTGGGTCAGCACTACCTTTATGAGCTCCTCACTGTGAAGGGCCTTGGCTTCGCTCCTGAAGTCAGCGAGACTACGAACATACCAGGAGGAACAAACAACTCCGGAATTAGGAGCTGTGACACTCACTGTGAAGGTCTGCGGCTTCACTCCTGAATCAGTGAGAGAGACTGCAAACTCACCGGGAGGAACAAACAACTCCAGATGTGCCACCTTTAAGAGCTGTAACACTTACTGCGAAGGTCTAAGGCTTCACTCCCGAAGTCAGCAAGACCACGAACCCACCAGAAGGAAGAAACTCCAGACACGTCTGAACAACTGAAGGAACAAACTCCAGACACACTATCTTTAAGAACTGTTAACACTCAACGCAATGGTCCGCAGCTTCATTCCTGAAGTCAGTGAGACCAAGAACCCACTGGAAGGAACAAATTCTGGACACAGTGGGGCTTCCTCACGAGCCTCACACACCATGCTAGCAGCAAAAATCCAGAAGAAACCCAGAGAAAATGTGTCTTCAGAATAGAGGGCACATACAATCCTATAAGAAAGTATAGGGGCGACACACTGAACTGTGAGTTGGAGGCTATCCCCACTAATTCCTCTCCTACATTTCCCCACAGTATTTTCCAGCATATAGTCAAATACCGCATTTCAAGTACTTATAATTAGCAGAATGGTACCAGTATAAAACCTGTGCATAGACACTGACATTTTAAAAATTAGAAAGAGAAATATAAGAACAAAATTAAAAGGGAAGTGTACATCAGGAGAATAATTATTCCAGGACACAAAAGAATTCAATCAGTTCTCCATAGTGCTAGGAAAAAACAGTGAAAACAAATTTTCTAGGAAAGGGAGATGACATAAAAAAATACGAAGAAAGATGAAAAATGAGCATATGTGATGCAAGTATTATATTATTCCTAAAAATGAAATTAAGTAAATAGAAAAACAGGAACAGAGATATCTGAATTGTGACAGCACCTATATGATAATAATTAGCATCCGGAGATCACAGAGGAACATGGTTTTATAGTAATAGCTAATATCAAAAAATAAAATATGACATAAGAATTTTGTATCCAACCAAAATATGCTTCAGTTGTAAAGATGATCTAGCAAGGTAAAACACGAAGGATTTAGGAAATATGCCTTAAGTTTGTCTTTTTTGAATTAAAACAAAAACAATAACAAAACGATGAGATGAAATCAAAACAACCCAAAACATGAATACAAATAAGGAACTCAGAAATACCAAAGTCATAATAAAAGGACTAGCAGTACACAGTAACGAATTTACATATTAAGTTAAAACTAACCTATTCCTCAAATATGGGTAGAAAACCAAACATAAAGTCTATAAATCCTGATTGTTAAAGTAATGATATCACCAACCAAACACTGGTAGAGGAGAGAAGAATGTCAGGGATAGTTTAAAAGTATTTAATTCTTTATTATAACTAAGACAGGGTCAGTAAATCTGTTAGCATTAAGATAGAAAAAACAATTGAACGATCTTAAATTCCATATTTTACTTAAAGCTTTTCATTTTTAATTTAAAAAATAAATTTAGGAACAAATGTTCTTGTAGAAAACCATATATTTGAGTTTCAGCTATCCCTTCAGCTTCATTTTAACTCTTTATTTTTTGAAATTTGATTTTTATATAAAATGCACGTGCATAATATTTAAAATTTTCTCCACAAGGTTGACAATAAAAAACAGATAGCATTTCCCTGTCCCAGCTAGCTCTGCTGCTTCCCCGCACACCCTAGAATTTACTACTTTCAACGTTTGTTTTTAGCCAGTTTTAATTTTCATAGTTTCTATAACACATTCGTTTTTCAGGTCACATGTTGTCTTTTGTTCATGTAATATAAATAACGAGAACGTAACTTTCTCTACTCCCCCCTCCACAAATGAATTCTTAACCTCTAACTTCTCAACATACCACACTGTAGTTATTGTCAATTTTTCATTTAGTCATTGTACAAACTGAACTTATTAGAAATATTATGCAAATCTGAACCAAGTATTCATGTCCTCACATATTCCTTCGTTTGCATACTTCCTTGTGAACTAAACACTGATAAATCTCAGATTCACTTGTTTTTTAGACCTGCTCTACAACAGTCTCAGATTTCCCTTTTATGAAAATCCTGGAAATTCCCTCTCCAGCCTTACATTCTGAAAGCCATACTTCTAAGTTACATATCTTCCCACTTCTTGATTCTTTCTTTTGGGTAAAATAATTCTTCATTAACTTTTTCTGGTTAATGGGTGCATGGAAAGAAAATTTAAGACATTTCACATATTACTATTGAGTGATTGTTCCGGTGAGTACATGATTCTAGGAGACAAATCATTTCACTTTCAATCTATTGCTTCAAAAATTTCTAAATTTTAGTGCTGCTATTGAGAATTATTATGCTATTTTCATAACTGATCTTTTAGCTTCACCATTTTGAAATTTGTAATGAGAGCCTTTGCATGTTTCCGTGTTTCTGCGTGTGTGTGTGTGTGTATATACATATATATATATGTATATATATAATTCTATTTCTTACATGTATCCTAGGCACTTTTTTTGCAAGAGACTCAGCTTTAAGATTTATAAATGCTTAAAATTTAATCCCTCTAACATCTGCTTTCTAAACTCCAAAATTTGTTGATATCTTTCATCTCCTGTTGTTTTGCCTCCTTTCTTTCTGCTTCCAAGTTTATGACCATTTTTGTGCCATGTACTGTTCTTTTAATAATCTTTTAAGAGTCAACAGAGTTTAAAATGTTTAATCTGCTGTATTTGGTAGCCATTTGTATATTCTTGAATTTTTAATTAAGTTTAATGAACGTTTATAGAAATCTCATGTCTATGATTTTATTTTTAAATTCCTTATTTCGCTCCTTCCGTTCTTTCTCTTTTCTTTGTCTTTATATGTAAACAGCAGTGCCTCCAATAATGTTCTTCAAATGTTGGAAATGGATATTTCTGTAGGATAAAATCTTGTGCGGTTTGCTTTCTGACTTATATACTTTGTGTTGCTTCCGATTTTTAATATATACAATTCATTTTTCCAATAAGAGTAGCATTTAAAAATTTCCTCCATATTAAAAAAAACATAAATTGGTGAGTTTTGAACAACTCAAACAAATAGTCCAGTTAACAAGAGAAAGATAATTTGCTCACATTGTTTTCTTCTATTTGGTATCCAAGTTGTCTTAACTTCAACAAAAAAACTCACTTTTAGGGGCTTTAAGAAAAAAAAAGTCTAAATTTAAAATGTAGGACTTTAGTGGCTGTTAATAGGCTTCAGATAAAATAAATTGTATTATAAACTTTAAGCATTAAAACAAATTATCTACTTACCTATGTGCCTGAAGTGAGGAGAAAAGCAATATGCCTTTTATACCTTTTTTATCATGGAAGTTGAGAAGTACTAGAGTGGGGAGGAATTCCCTTCCACAACATGGGATAGGATTTCCTTCCTCCAGCTGGGATAAGAATTTTCTTCTACCAGCTGGGATAAGGTTTGAATCTTGTGCTTTGTGAAATTCTTCCCTGGAGAGTAACACTTCATTGTGAGGGAGGCTCTGGGTATAATTGCACAACAGCTTATTCTTCTGCACCCTTGGCAGGGCCATGAGAGGATTTTTCTTTACTATTATGGAGAACCTGATAGAGTTCCTGGAGGGAAAATCCACAAATGTGTAGAGCTTCTCTGAAGACTGCAGCCCCTAGAAGTTTCTCAGTCTCATTCTCTTCCACACTCAGCCTTTAGCAATTCATCCAAATTACTATTTAAGAGTTCTTACCATTTTATGGCTTAAGCAGCTTCAGCTGGAACACCTTCTGCTCCAGCTAAGTGGATCTTTCTGCTGTATCTTTCTGGGTGCTTCCATCTTTCCAGATATGGGGGTGACAGTTTGCCTCCTGACCTCAGTTCTATGATGAGTACAAGAAAAAACCTTAAGAGGGGAGCAGTAAATACCAAGAACTCATGTCATCCTTGCAGTAGCCCATTATATACCAAAATAATATGAATACTAATGTTTCATTTTAATCTACTTTTTGAAGGTCAATGTTGAAATTGTCTGTTTTTATGTTTTTTTGTGTTTAATCTTTAATAGAGCCATATTCCAAAAATTGACGGGAAAAAACTAAAAACACCTGTATCCTGTCATGTCTAGTAGATATAGCTAGGCCTGTTGTTTTGGTCTTTTGATCAAGTGTATTGGGTTGAAATGATTCAGAAAGAAATTTCTTAGTAGCAGGGAAGATTTGAATTAAGATATTTACATATATTTGCCCATATAAAGCAAACCAAAACATTCCTGTCATATCCACTTAGCCAGTTCATGGTAGAATATTTAAACTCATGGATCCATAAGTTTGTGACACAGACAAGTGTTAACTCAGCACTTTTTACACTGCATAAAGTCTAGGTTCAAGCAAAGCCAAACTTGACTACCTGCATGTTCGTTATGGATAAATCTATCTTTCTTCATGTTTTAATTAAATCTGCATTTCATCTTAACAGTTTTTGTGTTTGTCCACTTTTACTTATTTATATCATTCTTCTCATCTGAATAACTGTATGCCTGTCCACTTTTACTTATTTATATCATTCTTCTTACCTGAATAACTGTATGCCTTCAGTCTTTATGCCAATAGTCTACTATAAATAGGAACGTACGGATATTGGTGGGCTCTCGGTCCCCATCCAAATCTCGTCTCTAATTGTAAGCCCCATGTATTGAGGGAGGAAGGTGATTGGATGATAGGGGCGGTTTCCCCCATTCTGTTCTCGTGAGAGTGAGTGAATTCTCATGAGATCTGATGGTTTTTAAAGTGGTAGTTTTTTTTTTCGTCCTGTGCTCTCACTTCTGCCTTTGAAGATAATTGCTTCCCGTTCACTTTCCACCATGATTGTACGTTTCCTGAGGCCTCTTCAGCCATGTGAAACTGTGAGTCACTTAAATCTCTTTCCTTTATAAATTACCCAGTCTTGGGTATTTCTTTACTGCCGTGTGAAAACGGACTAATACAAGTACTAACCCATCTAAGTAGCCTATAGATTAAATAGAAAATTACGTGGGAAATTAAGTAATAGGAAATTAATGGAAAATCCAATTTTCAGCTTTCATGAAGCTAAATTATAAGTTTAATCAGAATTTTCAATATAGGTCATATTAAAATAATTTATATTCAATGGGTCTGTCTTAAAAATCAGTCAAAGGAATTTAATTCAATCATTCTATTTTTTCAACAAAAAATAGTATTTAATATTTGCAAAACAGTATTTTAGGTATTTTGGGGAGTTATAAAAAGATTAGACAAAGATCTTGCTGAAGGGCTTGCATGCAAATAACTAAATATAATGCAGAGTAAAAATAACATTGGTAGTAGGATAACATGAAAAGTTAAAAAATATGTGAGAGAACAAAAAATGAAAGTTTAATTCCTACTATTGTAATTAGGAGATGCTTTAAGAAAGAGGGAGCATTAGTGTTGAGAACTGAATAATGACTCAACTTTCAAAAGCGCAGAATGGGTAATAGATGAGAAATGGGAATTTTGATTTAAGGAAAGGTTAATAGCTATAAAGCAAGAAAGGTACTATATGGTTAGAACATAGAGGTCTCGAATTCAAAACAAAGAAGCATTTAATTCATTCTTTTGATAGTAGACGTAATTGAAATTTTTGAAGTAAATATCAGGTTCACAAGTTATCTTATATAAGGTTCAGCAATCTGGAGAATGGCCGTTTCTAGTGGCAGAGATAAGGTGGAAAAGACAAAGATCAGAGGATTAGTTAGATCATTAGTGAGAACCAAAGCAAGGAAATTATTGACCAAGAAGCTGAATTTAGGAGGGTTTTGAGGACAGATACTGGAGGTAAACTTAATCAAATTGACAAGCAGCATAAACGTGAAAGATGAACATTTGGATATGACATTGAGGAAGTGTTTGGAAAACATAATACATTTCATTTGGATAGTGGTGGTCACCAAAACAGAATGAGAGCTAATAAGAGAATTTGGGAAAACAAAAAGCAGTTGGACATGAAAGGAGAGAAAAACAAGCTCTCTAAAAAGAGCAATTGGAAACTATATAAAAAGGCAATTTGGAAGAGAAAAAAATTAGAAGTGTTTACATTAACTAAGCTTAAGGGTCCTAAAATCAGAATTTTATCTAAATTAAGGTATTTTATATTCTTTATTTACTAGCCCCCACCCATTATTACATAGATCAATTATGATTTCCAATAAATCTGAATACAAAATATGCTATATAATTATGAAACAAAAATGCTAATGACTAGGATGTTGAAAACAATCAAGAATTGTTTCTTCCTCCTGACTACTTTCACACATTGATCGATTAACTGTCTGTTATAACCGGTTAAGAAGGAGAGCCAGGGCAAATAGAATTGGGAGGTGAAAAGAGGACACCTGTACTGTTTGTTTGCACCTCATTAAAAAAGATGAATAGTATTAAAGGTTGAATCTACTAAAATGGAACATCAAATCATTAGTTGACATCATTCATTACTGTGCTACCTGACTTGAAGATTAAATAATTTAATCAAGACTCCACAGAAGTACCAGAGTATAGACATAAACATAGTCTATCACAAACTCAGTAGGAATAAATTTTTTAGTCACAGCTGGTTGCTATATGACATTTTACATTTAGTTAAGGAACAAAGTATTTCTACATGAAATATAATAATTTATTGATGGCTGTATAGTCAAAAGATAAGTACTATAGGAATTGGAGAAAGAAGTTTTATTCATGACTCAGAAATCTTTGGAGGTAAGAGAAAGTCTTATAGGGAAAATACAACTTGATATTGGACCTAAACATTGATAAGGAGTCATTAATTCAGTCAATCAGTCATTCAATCAGTTGTTCAGCCAATAGTTGAGCACCTGCTCTTCCAGTTCCTGTGCTGGGTGCTGGGGACAAAGAGGTTATAACAAAAAGTAGAATATGCCAAGTACGGTGAAGCAGACAGAGTAGTGCTGGGCCCTGATACTCAGTGTGTTTCATTATCATCAGCATCACCTGAGGGGTTGTTAGGTATGTAGAATTAAGGCCCCATCCCAGACCTTCTGAATTTGAATCTGCATTGTAATGAGATACCCAGGTGATCCCTGTGCACATTAAATTTGAAAAGGCCTGGGATAGTTGGCATTTTGTTTTTTTTTAAAGATGTAACTCATAAGGCCTGTCATTTGGACACTTCTTTTTTTGGGAGAAATACTAAAATAAGTCAGAAGTAGCAAGGTGGTTCCTATCCATACCCCTTTGCATCTAGGCCAGGGCACAAAACCAAAACCCAACTACCTGCATGCTCCGCTCGTGAATATGAATCTTCAAAGGGTAACCCAAAGTTGCAGGTCAATTAGAGATTATGGCCATGGTATAAATGAAAGCACAATGGTGAGTGTTACGGGGCCACAATCAGGCAGCATGCTGGTTAGCATCCAGTGGTGGCAGCATCAGAATCCTGGCTGTGACTTCACTTCGTGAGTTTCTTCCTGAACCACTTCTCTGCGAACCAATCAGGTGCCATAAGGTAAATCTTCCCTCTTTATAACCTAAACAAAATCCATTTTTTGCTTCTTTGGATCATTTTCTAGTGTATTCAAAGAATGGACACTCATGTCAGTCTACAGAGCCTGCTGGAAGGGAGGAATTGTGCCATTTGCATTGAATCTTTTCTCTTAGTATTATTTTTAACAAAAGTTAAAAACATTTAGAATTATAAAAAAATTACAAGACCCCACACAATCCATATAGCTAATGTAACACAAACATACAATCTTGACATGTGTGCTTTCACTTTAAAAAATAGTATTCTTCTATATTCAGTTAAAAAAAGTTAGTATACTATTTATGAAGAATTTAAGCAATACATAAATTGGCAAATATAAAGGTTAAAAAAATCAGTCCAGATTCAATCACTCAGAAATAACCTGTATTAACATTTGATGAATGTGATTTCAGTCATATTTTAAAGTATATATAAAAAGATAAATTGAGAACTGGAAATGTTTTATTAAAATTGGATCATATTACCAAAATCATTTAAATGATAAGCGCAAACTTAATTTTCTGGTTTTTATTAGACAAAAAGAAAATGACGAAATTGCTCAACTTTAAATATGTGTCTTCATCTCAAGTGATATAGTTCCCTAAACGATCTCTCTTAGGTTAGGGAAGGAAGAAAAAAATCAAGAAGTTGGGGTCTCTTTTATGAAACTACATGTTCAATTTTAGCAGCATCAATCAATACTATAAATGAAAGATGAATATATTTCACTCTCACATGTTCTCACTTCTCCTCCCCCTCAGATTCTGATTGTACTAGTCACTTGGTGTTTTAACATGGTATAGGTTTTTATTCAAAATTGGTTTTGTGGCCATATTTCACATGGTTGAATAGAATTAATTTTTAATTATATGAATTTGATGTTTATGTTTTATACAGCTACAGGGACTCGTCTACTCCTGAAACCATAATTGAATTAATTTATTGTTAAGTTTTTAAAAAAAATATTGATAGGTGTTATATACCTCTCTATAAATGTCTGCCTATTATGGTTTTATTCCTGCATTACATATCTGTCATTTTTGGAAACACTTTTTGGGAGTTTATTTTAGAAAGATTCCTAGAAAGTTTTAACTTTCTTCTGCCATTGAATATTGTTTGGATAAGCATAACAACAAACTCATTTTTTCTCTTGAAAATAATTTAATTTCTTTTTCCTTAAACAAATATAAATGAGCTATCATTTTGGAATACATTATGTTTAAAACAGAAAAAGGACACAAATTACAATTATTAGTGCAAGGAATTATCACAGAGTGAAACACTAGCTCAAGATATAAATTATCAACTATCCCAGATTTCTCTCTCTCTCCTACACAAAGATCATCAATAGTATAACTTACTTATTTTTAATTTCTATTATTGATATTTAATATTATATATATATTTGGGGGCTACATGTGATAAATTGTTACATTAAATAATATTTAAAGACCAAATCAATGTAATTGGGATATTCATCATCTTAAATATTTGTCTTTTATTTATGCTAGAAACATTTTAATATCTTCTAGTTATTTTGAAATATACAATAGATTATACTCATGCTATTAATCTGTCAAACACTAGCTCTAATTTCTTCTACCAAACTGTATATTTGTACCCATTAATCAACCTCTCTTTATTTCCACCTCCTCCCTACCTTTTCACTTTTCTGGCCTGTGATAATTACCAATTATTTTTTTCCGTAACCAATTTACTCCCTATATTCATGAGACCCACTTATTATTTGGCTCCCACATATGACTGAGATCATGTGGCATTTGACTTTCTGTGCTTGGCTTATCTCACTTTAATGGCCTCTAGTTTCATACATGTTTCTGCAAATGATATGGTTTCATTATCTTCTTGGCTGAATAGTAATCCATTATTTGTGTGTGTGTGTGTGTGTGTGTGTGTGTGTGTACATATATAAAAATATATAAATATATAAATATCACATTTTCTTTATTCACTCATGTACTGATGGACACTTAGCTTGATTCCGTATTTTGGCTATTGTGAATAGTGTGCTGTAATAAATATGGGATTGCAGATTATGTCTTTGAAATATTGATTTTCTTGATTTTCTTTCTTTTAGGTATATACCCAGTGGTGGAATTGCTGGATAATATAGCAGTTCTATTTTTAGTTTTCTAGGGAACCTCCATACTATTCTCTATAGTGGCTGTACTAATTTACATTTCCATCAGCAGTGTACCAGGGCTCCCTTCATCCATCCTCACCAGAATCTATTATTCCCTGTCCTTTTGAGTGTGCTTTTTGGATTTTTTTCTTCATTAGTCTAGCTTAATTATCTTACTAATTTTTTTTTAAAGGACCAACTCCTGGATTTGTTCATCTTTTGTATAACTTTTTGTGTCTCAATTTCCTCCAGTTTAGCTCTGATTTTGGTTATTTCTTGCCTTCTGCTAGCTTTGGGGTTGGTTTGCTCTTGTTTTTCTAGTTCCTCTAATTGTGATGTTAGGTTGTTGTTTTAAGCTCTTTCTAACTTTTTGATGTGGATATTTAGTGGTACAAGCTTCCCTGTTATCACTACCTTAGGTGTGTCCTGGAGATCCTGGTATGTTATATCTTTGTTCTCATTAGTTTAAAATAATTTCTTGGTATCTTCCTTCATTTCATTATTTACCCAAAAGTCATTTAGGAACATGTCGTTTAATTTCCATGTAATCATATGGCTTTGAGCGATTTTCTTAATATTTATTCCTATTTTTATTTTGCTATGGTCTAAGATAGTGGGTGGTATAATCTTGGTTTTTTAAAATTTGCTGAGGAATTGTTTTATGTCTTATTGTGTGGTTGATTTTAGAGTATGTGTCATGTACAGATGAGATGGATATTCTGTCGGTTTTGGATAAAGACTTCTATATAGATGCCTATTAGGACCATTTGCTCAAGTGTTGAGTTCAGGTCCTGAATATCTTTGTTAATTTTCTGCTTCAATGATCTAATATTGTCAGTGGAGTGTTAAAGTCTCCCACTGTTATTGTGTAGTTACCTAAGTTTGTGTGTAGCTCTCTAAGAAATTGCTTTATGAATCTGAGTGCTCCTGGATTGGGTGCATATATATTTAAGACAGTTAAGTGTTCTTCTTGAATTGAGCCTTTTACCTTTATGTAATACCATTATTTGTCTTTCTTCACCATTGTTGGTTTAAAGTCTGTTTTGTCTGAAATTAAAACCTCCAACCATAAAAACCCTAGAAGAAAACCTAAGCAATACCATTCAGGACATAGACATGGGCAAAGACTTCATGACAAAAACACCAAAAGCAATTGAAACAAAAGCGAGAATTGACAAATGGGATCTAATTAAGCTAAAGAGCTTCTGCACAGCAAAATAAACTATCATCAGAGTGAACAGGCACCCTACAGAATGGGAGAAAATTTTTGCAATCTATGCATCTGACAAAGGTCTAATATCCAGAATCTACAAGGAACTTAAACATATTTATAAGAAAAAAACCAGCAACCCCATCAAAAAGTGGGTGAAGGATATGAACAGACACTTCTCCAAAAAAGACATTTATGCAACCAACAGACATGTGAAAAAAAGCTCATGATTACATTTATTGATTTGTGTATATTGAACCAGCCTTGAATCCCAGGGATGAAGCACACTTGATCATGGTGGATAAGCTTTTTGATGTGCTGCTGGATTCGGTTTGCCAATATTTTAATGAGGATTTTTGCATCAATGTTCATCGAGGATATTGGTCTAAAATTCTCTTTTTTGGTTGTGTCTCTGCCCGGCTTTGGTATCAGGATGATGCTGGCCTCATAAAATGAGTTAGGGAGGATTCCCTCTTTTTCTATTGATTGGAATAATTTCAGAATGAATGGTACCAGCTCCTCTTTGTACCTCTGGTAGAATTCGGCTGTGAATCCGTCTGGTCCTGGACTTTTTTGGTTGGTAGGCTATTAATTATTGCCTCAATTTCAGAGCCTTTTATTGGTCTATTCAGAGATTCAACTTCTTCCTGGTTTAGTCTTGGGTGGGTGTATGTGTCGAGGAATTTATCCATTTCTTCTAGATTTTCTAGTTTATTTGTGTAGAGGTGTTTGTAGTATTCTGTGATGGTAGTTTGTATTTCTGTGGGATTGGTGGTGATATCCCCTTTATCATTTTTTATTGCATCTATTTGATTCTTCTGTCTTTTCTTCTTTATTAGTCTTGCTAGCGGTCTATCAAATTTGTTGATCCTTTCAAAAAACTAGCTCCTGGATTCATTAATTTTTTGAAGGGTTTTTTGTGTCTCTATTTCCTTCAGTTCTGCTCTGATTTTAGTTATTTCTTGTCTTCTGCTAGCTTTTGAATGTGTTTGCTCTTGCTTTTCTAGTTCTTTTAATTGTGATGTTAGGGTGTCAATTTTGGATCTTTCCTGCTTTCTCTTATGGGCATTTAGTGCTATAAATTTCCCTCTACACACTGCTTTGAATGTGTCACAGAGATTCTAGTATGTTCTGTCTTTGTTCTCGTTGGTTTCAAAGAACATCTTTATTTCTGCCTTCATTTTGTTATGTACCCAGTAGTCATTCAGGAGCAGGTTGTTAAGTTTCCATGTAGTAGAGTGGTTTTGAGTGAGTTTCTTAACCCTGAGTTCTAGTTTGATTGCACTGTGGTCTGAGAGACAGTTTGTTATAATTTCTGTTCTTTTACATTTGCTGAGGAGAGCTTTACTTCCAAGTATGTGGTCAATTTTGGAATAGGTGTGGTGTGGTGCTGAAAAAAATGTATATTCTGTTGATTTGGGGTGGAGAGTTCTGTAGATGTCTATTAGGTCCTCTTGGTGCAGAGCTGAGTTCAATTCCTGGGTATCCTTGTTAACTTTCTGTCTCGTTGATCTGTCTAATGTTGACAGTGGGGTGTTAAAGTCTCCCATTATTATTGTGTGGGTGTCTAAGTCTCTTTGTAGGTCACTCAGGACTTGCTTCATGAATCTGGGTGCTCCTGTATTGGGTGCATATATATTTAGGATAGTTAGCTCTTGTTGTTGAATTGATCCCTTTACCATTATGTAATGGCCTTCTTTGTCTCTTTTGATCTTTGTTTGTTTAAAGTCTGTTTTATCAGAGACTAGGATTGCAACCCCTGCCTTTTTTTGTTTTCCATTTGCTTGGTAGATCTTCCTCCATCCTTTTATTTTGAGCCTATGTGTGTCTCTGCACATGAGATGGGTTTCCTGAATACAGCACACTGATGGGTCTTGACTCTTTATCCAATTTGCCAATCTGTATCTTTTAATTGGAGGGTTTAGTCTATTTACATTTAAAGTTAATATTGTTATGTGTGAATTTGATCCTGTCATTTTGATGTTAGCTGGTTATTTTGCTCATTACTTGATGCGGTTTCTTCCTAGCCTCGATGGTCTTTACAATTTGACATAGTTTTATAGTGGCTGGTACCAGTTGTTCCTTTCCATGTTTAGTGCTTCCTTCAGGAGCTCTTTTAGGGGAGGCCTGGTGGTGACAAAATCTCTCAGCATTTGCTTGTCTGTAAAGGATTTTATTTCTCCTTCACTTGTGAAGCTTCATTTGGCTGGATATGAAATTCTGGGTTGAAAACTCTTTTCTTTAAGAATGTTGAATATTGGCCCCCACTCTCTTCTGGCTTGTAGAGTTTCTGCCCAAAGATCTGCTGTTAGTCTGATGGCCTTCCCTTTGTGGGTAAGCCAACCTTTCTCTCTGGCTGCCCTTAACATTTTTTCCTTCATTTCAACTTTGGTGAATCTGACAATTATGTGTCTTGGAGTTGCTCTTCTCAAGGAGTATCTTTGTGGCGTTCTCTGTATTTCTTGAATCTGAATGTTGGCCTGCCTTGCTAGGTTGGGGAAGTTCTCCTGGATAATATCCTGCAGTGTTTTTTAACTTGGTTCCATTCTCCCCGTCACTTTCAGGTACACCAATCAGACGTAGATTTGTTCTTATTTCTTCTTATTCTTTTTTCTCTAAACTTCCCTTCTCGCTTCATTTCATTCATTTCATCTTCCATCACTGATACCCTTTCTTCCAGTTGATTGCATCAGCTCCTGAGGCTTCTGCATTCTTCACGTAGTTCTCGAGCCTTGGCTGTCAGTTCCATCAGCTCCTTTAAGCACTTCTCTGTATTGGTTATTCTAGTTATACATTTGTCTAAATTTTTTTCAAAGTTTTTATCTTCTTTGCCTTCGGTTTGAATTTCCTCCTGTAGCTCGGAGTAGTTTGATCATCTGAAGCCTTCTTCTCTCGACTCGTCAAAGTCATTCTCCATCCAGCTTTGTTCCATTGCTGGTGAGGAACTGTGTTCCTTTGAAGAGGAGAGGCGCTCTGCTTTTTAGAGTTTCCAGTCTTTCTGCTCTGTTTTTTCCCCATCTTTGTGTTTTTATCTACTTTTGGTCTTTGATAATGGTGATGTACAGATGGGTTTTTGGTGTAGATGTCGTTTCTGTTTGTTCGTTTTCCTTCTAACAGACAGGATCCTCAGCTGCAGGTCTGTTGGAGTTTGCTAGAGGTCCACTCCAGACCCTGTTTGCCTGGGTATCAGCAGTGGTGGCTGCAGAACAGCAGATTTTCATGAACCGTGAATGCTGCTGTCTGATCGTTCCTCTGGAAGTTTTGTCTCAGAGGAGTACCCGGCCGTGTGAGGTGTCAGTCTGCCCCTACTGAGGGGTGCCTCCCAGTTAGGCTGCTCGGGGGTCAGGGGTCAGGGACCCACTTGAGGAGGCAGTCTGCCTGTTCTCAGATCTCTAGCTGCGTGCTGGGAGAACCACTGCTCTCTTCAAAGCTGTCAGACAGGGACATTTAAGTCTGCAGAGGTTACTGCTGTCTTTTTGTTTGTCTGTGCCCTGCTCCCAGAGTTGGAGCCTACAGAGGCAGGCAGGCCTCCTTGAGCTGTGGTGGGCTCCACCCAGTTGGAGCTTCCCGGTTGCTTTGTTTACCTAAGCAAGCCTGGGCAATGGCGGGCGCCTCTCCCCCAGCCTCTCTGCTGACTTGCAGTTTGATCTCAGACTGCTGTGCTAGCAATCAGCGAGACTCCGTGGGCATAGGACCCTTCGAACCAGGTGCGGGATATAACCTCCTGGTGTGCCGTTTTTTAAGCCTGTCGGAAAAGCACAGTATTAGGGTGGGAGTGACCCGATTTTCCAGGTGCCATCTGTCACCCCTTTCTTTGACTAGGAAAGGGAACTCCCTGACCCCTTGCGCTTCCTGAGTGAGGCAATGCCTCTCCCTGCTTCGGCTCATGCACGGTGCACTGCACCCACTGTCCTGCGCCCACTGTCTGGCACTCCCTAGTGAGATGAACCCGGTACCTCAGATGGAAATGCAGAAATCACCCGTCTTCTGCGTCACTCACGCTGGGAGCTGTAGACCAGAGCTGTTCCTATACGGCCATCTTGGCTGCCAGCACCCACCTACCTAGGCCTCCAGTCTCTTCTAGCTTGTTGAGTTTTGGCTGACAGGTCTGCTGTTAGTTTAATGAAGTTCCCTTTGTAGGTGAGCTGCCTCTTCTTTCTTGCTGCCTTTAACATTTTGTGTTTCATTTCAGCCTTAGAGAATCTGATGACTATGTATCTTGGGAATGGTTTTCTTGTATAATATTTTGCAAGGCTTCTCTGCATTTCCTGAATTTTAATGTTGGCCTCTCTAGCAAGGTTGGGGAAATTTTCATGAATGATATCCTGAAATGTGTTTTCCAAGTTGCTTGCTTTCTCTGTTTCAGGGGTGCCAATGCATTGCAAATTTGGTCTTGTTACATAATTCCATATTTGTCAGTGTTTTTTTTTTCAATCTTCTTTATTGTTTTTTCTTTATTTTTGTCTGATAGTTATTTCAGAGAACAGATCTTTGAGCTTTGAGATTCTTTCCTCAGTGGTCAATTCTGCCCTTAATGCTTGTTATTGTATTCTGAAATTCTGGAAGTGAGTTTTCCAGCTCTATCAGCTCAGTTTGTTGTGTTTTTTTTTTAATGGCCGTTTCACCTTTCATCTCCTACATTGTTTTATCATATTCCTTAGAATTCTCAGATTGAGTTTCATCTATCTCCTGAATATGATCTTTATTACTATTCATTTACTGTATTCTATTTCTGTCATTTCCGTCTAGTTAAGAACCATTGCTGGGGAACTATTGTGATCCACTGGTCCTTTCTCATCTGTGTGAGCTAATATTCCTTCAGTGTTGGATGTTGCTATCCTTTAGATGTGTTTGTTCATTCATTTTTATCTTCTTCAATGCTGTTGATTGTTTGGTTACGGTATAAGGTGGGTTCTGTTGACTTGTTTTGATTATAGTGCACTCCTGGATCATGAAGGAGGCCCCTCTGATTACTATCTCCTTGCCTACATTTCTTTTGTTGGGTGTTCTGGTTCGTGGAGCTCCCTGAGGCAGGACCCACAGTGGACAGACAAGCTATATCCTTGCTGTGCCAGCCCTAATCTGCTGTCCGTGTGCTTCCTGGGGAAACACGGGGTTGTGCCTGCCCACAGAGCTCAGGCAGAAGCAGGCCCCCTGGGCTGGAAGCTCCAGCAGGTATAGCCCATCTGGCTTTGAAAGGTAGGGGTGAGTGGAGTTGCCTGCTCTGCTGTCTGCATGTTTCCAGGGCAATAGTAGGGTGTACCCTTCAGCAAATTTAGGCAGAAGTGGGACTACTGGGTTGAAAGCTCTAGGAGGCGTGGCTCACCTGGCTTCCAGTGGTAGAGTTGAATCTGGACACCCACTCTGCCATCCAGGTGCTCTCTGAGACAACAGGAGGCTTTGCCCACTAACTAAGTTCCTATAGAAACAGTACCAGCAAGCCGGAAGTTCTTGCAGGCATTGCCAGCCTGGCTATCAGCAGCAGGGGTGGATGGAGTCGCTTGCCCTGCTGTCCAGGTGCGTCCAGGTGCTTCCAGGGACAACAGGAGGCTGCGCTTTAGCTAAGTTCCCACAGAAATGGACCACTTGGCCAGAAACTCTAGCAGGCATTGCCCACCTGGCTTCTACTGGTGGGGGTGGCTGGAGTTACCTGCCCTGCAGTCCAGGCATGTCCCACAACAGCAAGAGGCTGTGCCCTATGACTGAGTCCACACAGAAGTGTGACTACTGGGCCAGAAGTTCTAGCAGGCATTGTCTGCTTGACCACCACTGGCAGGGGTGGGTAAAGTGTCCAGGTGACTTCAGGCCAAAGTGGGACCACTGGGTAGAAAGCTGTCAGCTCCATCTGGTGAGGAGCTAGAGGTGGAGCAATCTTACTGCTCTCAGGCACCACAACTGCAGTCTCTACTGGGCTATGGCACCAGTGCTGGTCTACTCCAAGGCACGAGGCTTATAAATGTCCTGTTGGACTCAAGAGTTGCCCACGCAAAATGTCCTGTGGCTCTCTGCCTCAGTCTAGAAGCATGCCGGGAGGGTATGGGGTGTGGAGCAGCGGATTCTCCCATTTCCAGTCTTACACAGGTCTCTGTGGAGCGCATGAATCTTCCTGGGGTCTCTTACTCACCCTTTCCCATGTTGGAGAGGTTCTCCTGGCTCCATGCTGAGCCCAATCTGGTGTCAAGCTTCATTCCTCTCTGCTTTCTGTGTCTCACTCCTGCTTTGATGGATCCCAACGTGGTTTCTCAGATAATTGCCTGCAGGGTCAGTGTTCACTAGCCCTTTTGTTTCTTCTCCGTGAAGTCGACACACATGAGCTTCTTCTTGTTTGTCATCTTGGTCCCCTCGTCCTTGGCCATTTAAAAAATCAGATTATTTGATTTCTTGCTATTGAGTTATTTGAGCTCTTAATATATTCTGGTTATTAATCTTTGCCGTGCAGAAGCTTTTTAGCTTTGTAATCTAACTTTGAATACCATAGATCAATTATGCACATTTAAAACTTACTATAAGGAGAATAATTTAGTATATTTTCATTTGTGTCTTCTTATATTGAGCATTTTGTTTACATTTATCTTTGTGTGTATCGCTTTGGTTTTCTTATTGTCATTGTGTAGTATTTCAATTGTGTGACTATACTACAACATATGTGTCCATTGAATTATTGATGAACATTTTAGTCTGATTTTAACAATTATTTCATAGATATGTACACCAAAACATTTGCAAGAATATGTGCATATGATTGTTGTATATATATAGGAGTGAAATTGCTTAGTCATTGGGCATAAGTATGTTTAAATTTAGCAGACACAGACAAAACGTTTTTCCAAAGTAGTTGTAGAGAATTTATACTTCCACTAATAGTCTGTGAGATTTCTACTTGTGTCACATGATCTCTAACATTAATATTGAAAGTTTTAAAAATTATTATCAATCTGTAATCATATTTCACTGTTATTTCATGTATCATTTCCCTGATGTCTGAAGTTGAGCTCCTTTTCAAGAGTTTATTTTTCATTTGGATGTATTCTTTTGAGATGTTTCTGTTCAGGCTTCTTGCTTATTCTTTTTCTATTGGTTATTTTGCTTTTTCTTATTGGTTTATAAGAGTTCCTCTGTATTCCGAATATGAGCCACTTGTTGTTTATTGTTGACTGTTAGATGAGTAGTTTTATCATTCTTGTTGTTTTTGTTAGCTATTTCCTTGATTAGCAGTTATTGAAAAGACTGCTCTGACATGTGACCTTCCTTGTAGCTCAAGCAGTCATATACATGTGGGTTTGGTTCCGGATTATTGTGTTGTATTTCCTTGGTTTATTTCCCTATTCTTACACCAATTTTATCTTGCCTTACCTATGTTTTTCTATAAAATGTCTTCATTTCATGTATAATAAATCCTCTTGCCTTGTTTCTTACAAGAGAGTCTTGAATTTTCTTGCCATTTGCATTTGTATATAAAGTATGAAATCAAATTGTCAAATTTTACAAAAGTAAATCTACTGACAATGCTTTAATTTTTTTTAAACAAAATTTGCATTGAAGTATAACCTTCAAGTAGAAAAATACACAATTCATAGATATAGAGTTTGATACTTTACAAAAAAAGATGTATGGTGTAACTACTATACAGATGAAGACAAAAAAAAAGAGGAACATTGCCACTACCAAGAAAATATCTCTTGATCCTTTTGTCACTATCCCCTCACCCAAAGACAACCACTATCTTGAATTAGTTTAGCCAATTTTTGAATTTTATACAAAGGAAACCATATAATATATACACTGTTTGGCTCAACATGGCATATGTAAAATTCACCTGTGTTGTTTCAAGTAAAAGAAGTTCATACATTATCACTGTCACATAGTTCTCATCGTGTGTCATCATATGTTTGTATTTTAATCTTGATAATCTTGGATTGTTTTCTGTCTGTGATGTACTATAAATAATGCTGTAATGAACATTCTTTTTTCATGTCTTGGTAAAAATTCATACTTTTTTCTTTAGTATATACCTAGGAGTAAAATTCTAGGGTCATAGGATATACCTGTGTTCAACTTACCTAGATAATGTGAAAGTCACATTGTTCTCCCAACAGGTTCAACTAATTTTATTCCTACTAAAGTGGTCAAAAAATTTTTATTTCCACCAGTAAAAGTTATTCCACCAAAATAATTCCACCAATAACATTTTCTACCAATAATAACAAAAACACTCTAATAGTTGATGAGAATTCTAGTTGCTTGACTACTTATTAATGTCAATATTTTTATTTTTGTCATTCTAGTGGGTATATAGTAGTATCTCATTTTGGTTTTAATTTGCATTTCCTTGATGACTAAAAATCTTGAGCACCTTATGCATTTGTCAACCATTTGGATATTCCTTTTGGTTTTGAAATATTTGCTCTGTTATCTTTTTTCTTACTGTTTGTTTAATTTAGAAATATTTTGTGGATAAAAGTTTGTGTGTGTGTGTGTGTATGTGCTCTATATTTTCCCAGTTTGTGTTTTGCCTTTTTACTTGATGACATCTTTTGATAGATAAAAATGTAAAATTTTGATATAGTATTACTTATCATTTCATCCTTTATAATTAGTGCTTTATGTGTCCTGATTAAGGAATTCTTACCTACCTCAAGTTTATGAAGAATTTTTCCTGTATTATTTTATAGAAGCTTTGTTGTTTTACTTTCCACATTTTGATCTACAGTCCAGATGGTGTTTTCTGCGTGGTGTGAGTTGTGGATCAAGATTGAAAATTATTCATATTGATATCCAAGACCTAGAAATTTTATTGAAAAGACTTAACTTGACTTTTAAATTTCAGTGTCATCTTTATTATCAATCAAGTGACATATATGTAGGGATCTGTTGCTCAACTCTGAATGCTGTTTCATATATGTATGATTTTATTTCTCCATTCTGTGTTCTGTCTCATTGGCCTATGTTTTGTCTTAATAAAGTACTGTTGATTTAATATTATGTTAATTTTTGGTAATACCTCAAGCTTGCCCCCCCCTTTTTTTTTTCTCAAGATTCTCTTGCTCTTTTGGCCCTTTTCATTTCCATGTAAATTTTAGAATAAGCCAACCACTTATGCCAGGAAGAAAAAAACTAGTATTTTAATTGTAATTGTAATAAATGCATAAATGCTATTTGGGAGAAGATTCATCTTGAAGATCCTGATATTCTAATCTATTTTCCTAATATATCTTTCCACATGCTTAGATGTTTTTCTCGTAATAATGTTATTTCTAAACTGAATTGTGGTATCCATTTTATGTATCTCTAGATTAAATTTTCTATTTTTAAGGTTTTATTTTATGTATATATACATTTTTATATCTCTGCTTATGAGAAATATCGACTTGCAATTTTCCTGTCATGTAATTACCTATTGCGTATTGTTTATTGACCATAAAACAAATTGGTCAATATTTCTCTTTTTTCTCTTCACTAGAAGAGTTTGTATAACACTGCTTATTTAAATATTTGATAAAACTCATCAGTGAAATTTTGAGTCTGAACTTGGCATTTGGGTTTTTATGTCAGATGTCTCGAGAAACATTTCTAGGACCTTAAATGTAGTACAACTCTATATAATGTTTCATTTTTGCAGATTCATTTTTGTCTCACTTAGGCTGATAATCTCTGTGAAACAACATCCAACAGAGAATTAGGGAAACTTTCCAAAACAGTCATGTTTACCATCTAATAGATAAAGCATGAAAAAACCTGCTGCCAAATGTCTCCCAATGTGACACCCTCTGTAACCTTGCTATCTACTTCAAAACTTCAGGATTTAACTTGTTTAAAAAATACTTTCATACACTCCATACATGCCCTGCCCCCACAACACACACATTGTATTCTGAGATTCAATATAAGCAGTGGTTAAAAAAGCAACTGAGAGAAAAATAAGGACCTACAGAAAGGAGAAAAAGTGTTTTATTTTTCCTCTGATTCAAGTATATTTTGGGATAAAGGAAATATCAGGAGGAGAAATTCTGTATCTCAACCCAATTTTATTTGTGTCCCTCTATTCTGGTGGAAATACTAAAAAGGTCTCCCACACATACCAAAAGGTGGGGAATGCCAAGAAAGCATCATTTTTTTCTGACATTTTCACATTACTCCCTTCCTCATTCTTCTCACCAGGCTGACTTTATATATAAACCCACTGTCTTTTCTTTCAGACTCATCCCTTTTAAGCAAAGTGGCACACATAGAAAGAGGTTAAAGAGTATTGATAAGGTGAAAATTTTCAGCGTTGGCATGAGTCCCAGTCAAAGTTGGTGACAGACTGCATTTGCTGATCAGAGTTCTAGAATGCAGGGAGATAAAGATTTTTTTTTTTTTAAATGGAGGTGGCAATTTCAAAGTTCATAGTATTTGAAGTGTCTGGTTGCTCTTTCCAATTTTTGTTATTCAAAAGATTTTTGCAAAGAGAAAATCTAAATTAGTTCTCAAAGCATTATGAGGTACTTAAATGTCAG
The DNA here is from genome assembly GCF_029281585.2 of Gorilla gorilla gorilla. NCBI lineage: Eukaryota > Metazoa > Chordata > Mammalia > Primates > Hominidae > Gorilla > Gorilla gorilla. Next base: position 45,341,479 of record NC_086017.1, on the reverse strand, counting down.
CATTTTAATTCCTGTGTATAATTTCTATGGAAAAAGAATAGCAAGTTGACTCAAATCTCTCTCTTACTCTTTTAAAGAATTGAAGACAGTCTGGAATCAATTGCCATGTCTAAAATCCAGACCCAGATTGTACTGGGGTGTTTAATACTATGACATAAACTGTCAAAGAGTTAGATAAAGATTGATGATAGAAAGACTTAAGAGTCCTGCAGGTGTTGATTTATATAAATGTGTTTGCCTTGTGGCCTGAAGCATTTCCTTGCATGCAGGATATAACCAAGATGTACAAAGTTGTCTGTCTTTATGACATGGAACCTCTGTGTGTAGACTAGTCCATCAATCAGTTGATTAACAGGTTGTTGTTGAGGGCCTACTAGGGGCTAAAAAGCTACTATGTTCACCACTATTTCATAAGTGTCACACTTATTCTTTGAAATGGTAAATACTGTTTACACAGGAGATACTTTGTTTTGCTTTAGAATGCTTTTTTTTAATAAATTTAAATACAGCTTAAATTCCGTTTGCCTATTAAAATATAATCTAACATCTGTATAATATCATCCAACATCAGTAAAATAATAAAAATAAGTCCTATTAACCTTTTAAAATAATATATGTATATTTTTAATATAACTAAATAAATCAGACTAATAAAGCAGATGCAGCAAAACTATTTTCTCCTTTCACTGACTTTCAAAGAGAAATTTAAAAAATAGATTTATGAAAGATTTTTGGAGGGTTAGAGATTAAATTTATATGCAGATTTATCTCAATATGCAGTATATGTATCCTCAAATGCTTTTCAATGTAAATCAATGGGAGCATCTCCTTGTGCTGAGGGATGATATTTTTGTTTTATGTATGACATTGGCCTCTATTTGACAGGATGTTGCAGTTGTCTACTGCTGTTGAACAACCACCCCCAGCTCCACCTGAAACATATAATCTCTCATAGTTTCATGGGTTGCAGGGCTCCTCTGGAGTTGTTGCCTGGGATTCCTTATGCAATTGTCATCAGATGGCGGCTGGGACTGGCATCATGCATTGACACTATTGGGCTGGGTAGTTTTACCACAAAGGCAGCAGTTGATCCTTGCTATCATCTTGCAGTTCAGCTAGTCTGTCTTCTGAAGCTCCTATGTGTGCCTTTACTGTGCAGTTTGGGTTTCTCACAGGAGAATGGCTGAGATCCCAGAGGGAACAAGTCAAAAATTACATATTCTGTGAAATAGGAGTAGGAGATTATAGCTCTGGATCAGAAAATTATCACAGGGTCACTTCTGTATCCTATTGGTCAAAGCAGTCACGGAACTTGCCCACATTTATGGGAATGGGAAATAAACTCCACATTTTGATGGAAATAGTGTCACATGATTTGTGGTCATCTTTAATCCAATATACAGCTCATCTGAGTACCAGTGTGAATCAGGCATTTTCTAAACTGCTACATTTGCAGACTGCAGTGATAAAAACATCCCTAATAAAAAGGTTAACTAAACACTAAGACCCCAAACAGAGAGGCCACAGTTGCAATGATCATTGATCTTTCTCATGATTTATCTAGTTTTTAATTCATGCTACTGTGTCTTTTTGCAAGTCAATTTAAACCAATTTTCTGGGTTATATTTCACGACACATTTTAACAGGCATTTTACTGAAGTCAAAATGCAGAACATCTACTGTGTTCCTTCTTCTGTACCTGATAAGAAAAGCTTTTAAGGAAACAACAGTAATTTGTTTTTAACATAGACAATTAAATATAGTTATTCAAGGCTTTCTATTGTTGCTTCTGCATGCAAGATAATATTTTTCATCCTCCTTCACTAGCCATTCACAACTGTTTGTTTTATTTATTTTTTTCTGCAGTGAATCTTCCATTGTGTTTTTTCTTAAAAAATAGAGGTTTTAAGTCAGTTTGGCAGATTCAGAAAAAATTACTCCATTTGTGAATTCTATGAAGTAGAATCACTTTTACTTCAAATGAAGTAGAAGTATTTACCAGAGGGTATCAGCAGCCTAAGGAATTTCGTTTTCAATTCAACTAAAAGTATACTTCCTATGTAAAATGAAAATTTATCGTGGTTATAAAAAATATTGCTCTTTATTTTTTATTTTCTCTTAAGTATTGTAGACCTTTCCTCCATGGAGAGACATGGGATCGTGGAGCTGTGCAAAAGATTTGGGTGTCCATTTTTCTTTCAGCTCAGAATAAATGATGCGAAGAGCCATAAACTTTGCAAGGGGCATTGTTAACCATTAGCATATCTGTAAGGGAAGTTTAAAGTAGTACTATCGTTCCCCCTAACCTGCAGACTCCTCTTGGATGCCTGAAACTGCTTATAGTACCAAGCCCTCTATGTTTTATATTTTCTATGCACAGGTACCTGTGATAACATTTAATTTAGGAATTAGGCACAGTAAGAGATTAAGAACAGTATCTCATAATAAAATGGAATGATTATAACAATATACTGTAATAAAAAGTTATATGAATGTGGTCTCTCTCACACAATATCTCACTGTACTATACTGCAGATAACTGAAACCATGGAAAATGTAAACTGTGGATAAGGAGGGACTACTGTAGAAGGTCTAGACGACTTAAAATTACAGGGTATAGAAGAATCGTTGAGAGGTGGCCAGGCGCAGTGGGCTCATGACTATAATCCTAGCACTTTTGGAGACCAAGCGGGGTGGATCACCTGAGGTCAGGAGTGCGAGACCAGCCTGGCCAACAGAACAAAACCCTGTCTCTACTAAAACTACAAAAATTAGCTGAGCGTGATGGCACATGCCTGTAATCCCAGCTACTTGAGAGGCTGAGGCTGAGGCAGAAGAATCTCTTGAATCCAGTAGACGGAGTTTGCAGTGAGCAGAGATCATGCCACTGCACTCCAGCCTGGGCGACAGAGCAAGACTCTGTGTCAAAAAAAAAAAAAACAAAAACAAACAAACAAACAAAAGGTGAGAGGGTCTAATGCAGAACAGAGAAGCTGTACATCAGAAGTACTGTTTTTGTATGTTCTAAAGTCTCTTATGTGGACTTCCTGTGTAATTTGTTAAGACTGAATAATGACCAACCAAGAAATATTTCAGGAAATCAAATTTTTACTCAATTTTAAAAAAATCTAACTGCTAATGTAATTTCAGAGTATAATCTTTTGAGAATTAAAGAGTTGCTTCTTATTTAAAGTTTCCAGAAAGAAAATTTAGAAGGGAGATTATGAAACAATGTATACAAAATATGTAAATCAGATTAGGGGTCTTGTAATACCTTTTACAATTATGAGAGGGTCACATGCTAATGGTTCCCAACTAATATTACCAGCTCCAACCTACCTCCAGAGCTGCAGAAATACACAGTGGGCTATTGACTTAATTTTCCATCTAAATATTTCCACTCAAATTTTACCTATCTAAACCAGAACTTTGTCTTCCCAACCCCTAGTTCCAATCTACTCCATCCTTCATGTTCTCCATCTTCGTAAATTGAACAGTTTTTGAACAGTTTCTCAGGTTAAAAATTTGGAGTAAGTCATTTTTATTTGTTCATGTCTTCTCAGACTGTACATCAAATCCACCCAGAACTGTACCATGTATGACAGTCTCCGCCATTACCACCCTCCTCTAAGCAATCATTATCTCTAATCTGAATTACAACAAAACTCCCAAATGGATATTCTCTAACTCTACAGTTTGTTATTTGCCCAGTAGCCTGAATGATCCCCTGATCTTCACCCTCCAAAGCCTTCGTGGCGCATTTCAGTTTCAATCCTGAAGCCATCTCTTGTCCTGAAGGGTCCCTTCATGCTGGATTCTCTCTTCTGACTGACATTTTCTTCCACTCTCTTTACTGCTCACCAGGTCTTATTGCTGTTCCTAGTGCACTTCCTAGCACACTGCTACCTTAAGACCTTTGCACTTATCCCCTATCTTCAAATGCATTTGCCTGTCTCACTGCATCAGGTCTCTTTATAAAGTTTCAATCCCAATCCCCACCCCACCAGTATAACTCTATTTTTTCATAGCTTTTTACCACTGTCTGACATAATATCTGTGTGCTGATTTATTTTCTTTTTCTCCTATTTAGCTCTAAGCTCCATAAATGAAGACTTTTAAAATTCATTGCAATATCCTCTATATCTAGAGCACTACCAAGCCCAGAGACTTGGTGGTTTATACACATATATTGAATTACTTTTAAAATGAAACAAAGGCTGAGAGATATTAAATGACTGCCTAAGATGGCACAGCTTCTCAGTGACCACTGGGACCTGGTACTTCCTTGCAATAATGCTTATGAATACATCTCTCCTGAAAAATACTAAGCTGCATAGAATTGGTTTAAAGCAGGTTTGGGGAATATTGCTAACTAAAACTAAAAGCCTTCAAATATCCACTTCTTGTAAGACTTTGGAGGACGCTTGCTATTCCTCTTTTCTTAGATTTAAATCTTTGTTATTAAATCCTATTTTCCCTTACCTCACAATATTACCAATTTCAACATATTTACTTTTATTCTATCTTTCTATCTTCACTTTTTTTGTGTTGATCTCATGGATTTAAATAGTCTGAAACTCTGCTTTCAAAATTATTTTTTCTACATCGTCAATCTGATTGTTAGTTTCTTTCCTGAATCTCCCACTATTTCAACATCCTACCCAGTTCATTTTGCACAGACCTATCACTCTACTTGATTCTCTAAACTAACAACTTATGCTAACAAAGTTTGTTAAACTTACACTAACAAACTTTAACAAAGTTTGACCACCTGCATTTTTTTTTTTTTTTTTTGAGATGTAGTCATGCTCTGTTGCCCAGGCTGGAGTGCAGTGGTGCAATCTTGGCTCACTGCAAGCTCTGCCTCCTGGGTTCATGCCATTCTTCTTCTTCAGCCTCCTGAGTAGCTGGGACTACAGGCATCCGCCACCATGCCTGGCTAATTTTTTGTATTTTTAGTAGAGACGAGGTTTCACTGTGTTAGCTAGGATGCTCTCGATCTCCTGACCTCCTGATCCACCCACCTTGGCCTCCCAAAGTTCTGGGATTACAGGTGTGAGCCACCGTGTCCGGCCAACCACCTGCAATTTTCAAGACACATAGAGATGAAAAATATGCAACAGGCCTTTTGGCTGGCCAAGCTGTTAATAAGGCAATATTCAAGTGAACAATGCACAATTCCTTATTGGGGTTTCCAGGTTTAGTAAATAAAAATACAAGACACCAGAAAAATTTAAATTCTCAAAACATTATGAATAATTTTTAGTATATGTATGTAACAAATGTTGCATAGAACATTATTATTCTGATAATATGTTTTCATTATTTATCTGAAATCATTTAAGTAGTAACAGAGTGTTTTATATTTTATCTGGCAACTTCACTTCTCATACTTCTTACTGCCTTCTATCTTTTGAGATGCATGAAGAGTTTTCTTTTGTAAATGGGAAATGGTTTGGTAGCAGGGGCTACAGAAGAGAGGCTGAAAAATGAGTTTGAATGGATATGCACCTGCCTTCTGCCTTGGGTAGTCTTTAAGCTTCTGTAGTGGGACTAGAAGAGGTTGGGAGCGAATAGAGCTCCTTTCTTGAAAGTCTCTGTGGGACTGGGCAGGGGCTTGGTTGCTTCAGGACACAGGTGGCAACAAGCAGCCCTGCTTCTGCCTGGAACTCAACATTGACCTATTTCTTCAAGATCTGGTGGGTTGAGCAGCTTCAGGACCTGGGTATTATTTCTCTTAACAAGGACAATAGACCTCCTATGATGGGTTCAGTTAGTGATGGCAGCACTGATACTGTCAATAGAGGTGTTAAGGAGACCCGATGTTGACACGTGGTAGCTAGGGTAGAGGGGAAAATATGAAGATATTGCATGGAATATCAGTTGCCAAATTGTAGATGGACTCTTGAGGGAAGCTTAGCTTCCTGATTCATAAGAAATATGTTTATGTTAATTTGATTATGAAAGTAAACCTGATCCAAGTATACATAAGTTGTAAAGTAGGTTTCTTTTGAGTCGCTTACAATGAATGACCAACACTCTCTGCCCCATAATATTTCTTCAAATTTCAGGATGGACTTAATGCAACATCTTTTATTTAAGCCTTCTCTGATATTCCTTCCAAAACAACCTCTTCCATTCTATTTATATGGCTTACACATATTTACCTAATGTAATTTATCACTTTAGTTATAATTTTATGTAATCATTTATACATTAATATATTTAAATATATTTACTGACCACTTTCAATGGGCACTGTTTCAGACATGGAAGACAAAGCAGTATACAAAACAAATGGAAATTCCTCATGGTTCATTCTAGTGAAAGTAGACACACGGGAAACAGAACAAATTAGCAAAACATATTGTATAATTTCTGGGATGAATAGTGAATGGGCCTCAATTTTGGACCCCTCTTTATACTCGCTGCATTTGCTATTAACTTTGCAGTATCTCCCACTTAAAAGGGTGGTGCTCATTTCTCTGTTCCTTGACCTTGTGTTTGACTAAGTGAGTTGCTTTGCGCAGTAATGTGAAGCGGACATGATAGTGCGCCAGTTTCAATTTTATCCTTTTGAGAGTCCTCACATTTGTCTACTTGCTCTCCTGCATTTCTGCTACAGTCATGAGAACAATAAGCCGGGGTTAGCCCAGTGTTTCTAGAAAGAGGACCAGTGCCCCAGGAGGCAGAACAGAGTCTACTCAGTGTACCCAGCCTAGCTCAGCAGTCACCCAGCAATGCTCAGCATAAATCAGATCCTTCAACTGACCCACATGCTTGTTAATTAAATAAATGTATATGTTTTTATGCTGCTAGAATTTTGTGCTGAGATATGCTGCAGATTTTGAAATATCTGGATGGCCATTCCATTGATTTTTTTTTTTTTTTGTCAGAGTAAGATATGAACTGTTTGTTTTTAAATTTTAAATTTTTTTTTAAGGAGGAGTTACCATTTTATTATCTTTAACAGGGTCATTTAGGGCAAAAGCAAGGAAGCTACTGCAATAATCTAAGTGAGACATGATGGTGACCAAGATTGCCTAACATATTCCACAGTTTTATTTGACTTTAGAGTTCCTGGCTCTAGGCACCTGACCTACTTTCTTTAGAACCTTTACTTTAGACAACATGTAATTGTACATACTTTTTCTATCCCTTTGAGATATAAATATTTTTCAAAAGACATTGGCCAATATTACAATCAATACTATCTTTCTCAAGTACCTGAGAGCCATCCCTTTGAAATGTAATCACCAAGGATAATTACATCAAGGAAGACAGTGCCTCTATTCCCCAGTCTCTCTGGTAGGGTAAGGGCCTAATGTTCATGGGTGCTCCTTAGTGCACTTAGCAAGCACAGGTGGCTGAACCACAGAAAGAAACTTTTAGCAAACTTCAGGACAAAACTCAATGTACTAGACACATTCCATTGATCAACATCTTCTCTAAGGTCCACCAGTATTTTTCCTTTTACTTGTACTGTGATTTATTCAGTGTTCACTGCACAGGCAATGTAAGGGCATAGGTAAACACCTGGGCTTCCCAAGGCCACAAGTTTTTTTTCTTTAACTTGCACTTAAAAATCCTCCTGCAGGCTTAGCCTTGTGGGAGGAGGGCAACACCTCCAGGAGCCCTAACAGGTTTTCACATGAAAGATCTCAGAAAATGTCCTTCATGCTTCCAGTAGGGAGAAAGGAAAGTAACCATTTTTAAATACACCCAGATTTTCCATTTTTTTTTGATAAGGTCTGCCTTCAAGAGAAAGTATTTTACCAGAGCTTAACCTATTGTAGTTTTACCAGATAACTAACCTGGTGAAGCAGCCTCATTGTCTGGGGTGCCACCCGAAGTTCTTTGTCTCACAGTTGAGGAAATCAGGAATGTGGACACTCAAAGGGTGAGTTTAGAGCAGAAGTTTAATAAGAGAAAGAAAGAGAGAAAGCTATCTGTCATAGAAAGGGGTTCCAAAAAAGGGTTGCCATTTTAACAGTTCAACACAAAGAGTTTTATAAGAAACTGATGAGGGCTGGGCATCTCATTTGCGTAAGGTGCTAATTTCTGGTAGCTCCACCCCATCGTCCAAATGCGCATGTGGGCCCTTAGCTTGAGTTACTCCATATTGCTTTGCTCCCCTTACTGTGCATGTGTTAAGGGATGGAATTTTCCATTGCAGGTGTGTCTGGGCAAGTCACCTGTGTAGCCTTTCTTATCTATGCAGCTGTGAGCATGTCTTAGGCAAGCCCATCTGTACAAGTTCCCTTATCTGTACCTGCAGCTTGATTTTTTTAGGCTTTTCTTTTGTTTGAGAGAATTTAACCAAGGATCCACCCTAACTGACTGCCTGACTGGTTTCTTCCTTTCTCCTCTCTCACTAGGGAAGGGAAATACTCAACTCCAGGCCGATGCAGCCTTCAAGGCAGCAGCAGGGAAGTACTCAATTTTAGCACCCTCTAGCTTTTTTCTTTCTCTTAAGGTCTAGGGGTTAGGATACTGTAAGGCAAAAATAAGACCTTAAGCCCCCTACTGACTGAGTGAACCCCCTCTTGGCCAAGGGGAGCCCAGAGAAACCTGAAAAACTGGATCCCTGGCCATGGCAGGAAGGAAGGAAGGTCAAACACATCTTGTTACACTCCCTCCCTTTTGGAGTTTAGACACAATTCACCCACATTAAAATTAAAATAGAGATCATAAGACTGGCAAAATGGACATTTGCAGCATTAATATACTAAATTATAAACAAGACTTAAGCCCATTCAAGTAAAGGTTAAGTCACACTCTACAGCCCATAACATCTTCTTAAACAAGTTTTTTTGTTGTTGTTAACCTGGTATAATGTGGCTTCTTTTCAACCTAACTCTGTTATAACATCACATGACAGCAGGCCCTAAAAGCAATCAAAATATTTTACCCCAAAATATATTTCTTTGACATATTTTGAAATGACTGCCACAGTGCCAGCAGACTGAAATGGCCTTGCAAAGCTATTTTTGGTGGGAGAAATTTGAGGCTGTGGAGATCTCCATAAATGCAGCCAGGCCTTCCCTGTTTAGGCCTTTCCTGGATCTAGGAGAGATTAACTGAGAATCTGACACCTTTAAAAATTTGAAAAGAGACATTTGACATCTATTCTCTTTGAGGGCTGTGACCTATGAGTCTTCATCTGCGTAAGGAGGGCCTTGGCCCCCACAACTCCTTTATCTTAACTTAGGCATTTTTTTTTAACTGTCTTCAAGTCTTTAGTTAATAGCTTAATTATCTCAATGGATTGTCAACTAAAGAATTCCTAAAACTCACCTAATGACTAGTAAGACTCTGCATTGGGATGTCCTGCCTTTTTGGGTTGAATCAATGTATACCTTCCCTGTATCGATTTATGTCATTTTCTGTAGCTCCTGTCTCCCTAAAATGTATAAAACTAAACTGTAATCCAACCACTTTGGGGCTGCTTATTAAAGGCTTCTTTGGTTTGTGTTTTTTCTGGGCTACAGTCACTCATACTGGCTCAGAATAAACCTCTTTAAAATATTTTACAGAGTATGTTGTTTTTCATTAAAAGTCCAAAACAATACTATAAGCCATTGTGAAGGCCATAGCTAAGGGATACAGGCTCAGTAAAAGACAGAGACTTGAGCTGGGCTTGGTGGCTCACACCTTGTAAGAGTCTGAACCTCCCCAAATCGCTCCTGGTAATAACATCATTGTTGTAAAACCTATGATCAGTGCTTCAGATATTATGCAGACCCTGCATTCCAGTGTACCAGCTGACACCACCCAGACCAGTAATCTGGCTCAACCAGTTCTGTGATCCCACCTGGGGTTTGCAATTTGGGGAGATTCAGACTCTTGCAAGGTGTGAGCCACCAAGACCAGCTCAAGTCTCTGTCTTTTACTGAGCCTGTATCCCTTAGCTAGGGCCTTCACAATGGCTTATAGTTTTGTTTTGGACTTTTAATGAAAAAAAGATACTCTGTAAAATATTTTAAAGAGGTTTATTCTGAGCCAGTATGAGCCCAAATCTCAGCAATTTGTAAGGCCAAGGTAGCAGGATAGCTTGAGCCCAGAAGTTTAAGACCAGCCTGGGCAACATAGTGAGACCCCATCCCACATACAAAAAGATTAAGACAGAGAGCTAATCAGTACTATAGAATGCTTTTCTCCCCCTCCCCCAAACCTTGCCACCACATCAATAAGGCTCCTGTATAATCGTAACCACCCAACAGGTTCAACTTGTCTTCTGCCTACGCAGAGCCTATTTGCCAAGACAACAGAACCGTAATAGAGAAAGAATCATTTACTATGCGGGAGACTGGAGATATATTATTACTCAAATCAGTTGCCCCAAAAACTTGGGAATAGGAGTTTTTAAAGATAATTTGGTGGATAGGGGCTGGGGAAGTGGAAACTGCTGACAGTCAGGTTGGAGATGGAATCACAGGGGGTCCAAGTGAGTTTTTCTTGCTGTCTTCTGTTCCCAGAGGGGATCACGGAACTGGTTGAGTCAGATCTGGGTGGTGTTAGCTGTGCATTGGAATGCAGGGTCTGCAAAATATCTGAAGTACTGATCTTAGATTTTACAACAATGATGTTATTACCAGGAGCAATTTGGGGAGATTCAGACTCTTGCAACCAGACATTGTGTAGCTCCTAAATTGTAAATTCTAATCTTTAGCTAATTTGTTAGTCCTACAAAGGCAGACTGGTCCCCGGGCAAGAAGGGGGTTTGTTTTGGGAAAGAGCTGTTGTCATCCTTATTTTAAACTATAAACTATGTTCCTCCCAAAGTTAGTGCAGACTATGCACAGGAATGAACAAGGACAGCTTGGAAGTTAGAAGCAAGATGTTTTTGGTTAGGTCAGATTCCTTTCACTGTCTCAGTTATAACTTTGTGATGGCAGTTTTGTAATGATAGAGGGATACAATTAAAAGAACAATATTTTCAGACAATAATTAAGAAGTCACTAGGGAAACTGAAAGACAACAGAGAAGACAAAAATAAGAACGCCAGAGGAAAGTTTGACCTCTGATACCTACAGCTATGGCCAACAGTAAACACAGCCCAACCCCTAGCCAGATAAATCTAAAACCTCACAATATAGGCTGATTTCCTCAGTTCTTTTTACACAGTACAAGCAGCCTGACTTGCCACAAAAATTACAAGGCATACTAAAAAGAAAAAAACAACACACACAAAAACCCCACAGTTTGAAGAGTTAGCACAAGCATCAGTACCAGACTCATATAGTAGATTTGGGGATTATCAGACAGTGAATTTCAAACTACTGTAATTCATATGCTATGGGCTATAATGAAAGAAGTAGACAGCATACAAGAACAGATGGATAATGTAAGCAAAGAGATGGAAACATTAAGAAGGAATAAAAAGGAAATGCTAGAATTTTTTTTAAAAAAACACCATAATAAAAATGAGGAATGCCTTTGATGGTTCTACCAGTAATGACTGAGAAAAGAATTAGTGAACTTGATGCCAATAGAAACTTCTAAAACTAAAATCTCAAAAGAAAGGTAAAAGAATAAAAAGGATAGAAAAAATATCCAAAATCTGTGGGACAATTATAAAATGTACAACATAATAAAATTAATCAGAACAAGGAGAGAAAAGAAAGGAACAAAAGAAAAATTTGAAACAATAATGACAGAGAATTTCCCCAAACTAATGATAAACACCAAATTATACACACAGGAAGTTCAGAGGACACCAAGTAGAATAATATCAAGTAATCTATGCTAGGCGTATTACAATAAAAATTCATAACCAAAAATGAAAGACAAAAACATTTCAAAAGAAGACAGAGGAAATAAAATGCCATACCTATTAATGATCAAGGTTAAGGACTGTGTGAACTGCTCTTAAAAACTATAAAAGCAAGGAAAGAATAGAGTGAATTAGTCAATGTGTTAACAGAAAGAAAAGTATTGCCAGCCTAGAATTATGTACCCAGTGAAATTATCCTTTTACAGAGGAGGCAAAATAAAGATTTTTTAAAAGGAAAAACAAAACTTAAGGGACTATGTTGCCAGTACACCTGCTTTGGAAGAAATGTTAAAAGAAGTTTGTCAGAAAGAAGAAAAATTATATGGGTCAGGAACTTGTACTAACATAAAGAAAGGAAGAACATTAAAAAATGAATAAATGAAAAAATCCTCATTTTTATTTTTTATTAATCTATCAGATGACCACTTGTTCAAAATAATAATAGCAAAAATGTATTTAGTAATTATCGCTAATGAATACGTGAAATAAATGACAAGAATTCGGAGAAAAAATAAGCTATACAAAATAATTAAATTCGAGAATGCAGAAAAAAGTAGAAGACCAAAATAGAACAAGGGCAATGAATAGAAAACAGTTACAAATATGGTACATATCAGTCCTAATTTATAAAAATGGTGTAAATACACCAATTACAGAGACTTTCAAGAGTTGTTTAAAAAATAAGACTTAACTATATGCTGTTCACAAGAAACTTATGTTATATATATAAATATCTCTGAAGTAAATAAAGATATACCATGCTAACACTAATCAAAAGAATGCTGGAGTAGATTTATACTATTAGACAAAGCAGATGTATTAGTTTGGGTTCTCCAGAGAAACAGAACCAATAGGACATACATAGATGATAAATGGATAGACAGATACATAGGGAGATAGGTTTATTATAACAAATTGGCCAACATGATTATGGGGTCTGACGGTTTCCAAGAACTGCAGTTGGCAAGCTGGAAAATAGAAGAGCTAATGCTGTAGTTCAGTCTGAGTCCCAAGGCCTAAGAAGCAGGAGAGTCAAAGGTGTGCTTTCAGTCCAATTGCTGGCAGGGTTGAAACCTAGGAAAAGCTGATGTTTAGTTTAATGCAAATGCAGGAGAAAAACAAAAAACAACAAAACAATGTCCTAGCTCAAAGCCAGCCAAGTAGAAGGAATTCCCTTTTACTTATACTTTTTATTCTATTTAGTCCTTCAACTATTTGTATTAACTCCATCTTCATTAAGAAGGGCAATCTGCTTCTCTTGGTCTATCAATTCACATGTTCATTTCACCCTTCACAGATACATCCAGACACTCCTAGAATAATGCTTGACCAAATATCTAGGCATTCTGTGGCCCAGTCAAACTGACACATAAAGTTGACCATGATAACTGACTTCAGAGTAATAGAAATCATCAGGGAGAAAGAGGGGCATTACATAAAGACAAAATAATCAAATCTCCAAAAAAAAAAAAAAACCCCACAAAAATCCCAATGTATATGTACCTATCAGCAGAGAATATCTAAATATTTGGGACAAAACCTGATTAAACTGCAAGGAGAAGTAAATAAATCTGTTATTGTAGTTAGAGACTTCAAAACCCTCTATCAGTAATTGAAAGATCCAGAAGGTAGAAAATCAGTGAGGACATGGTTGAACTGAACAGCAGCATCAATTAACTGGATTGAATTTACATTTACACAATATACTTCATCCAACATCAGCAGAATACACCTTCTTCTAAAGCTCATATGGCCACATTCTGGGCCATAAAACACACTTTAACAAATATAAAAGAATATAAATCATACAAAAATCTTTTTGGACCACAGTGTGATTAAACTAGAAATCAATATAGAAAGATAGCTAGAAAATCCCAAAATACTTAGAGATAAAAAACACACTTATAAATAGCACATGAGTCAAAGAAGAAGTCTCACGATAAATTAAAAAGTATTTTGAATTAAAAAGAATAAAAATAGAATGTTACAATTTGTAAGATGCAATGAAAGCAGTGCATAGCAAGAAGTTTATATCACTGGATGTTAGACAAGAAGACTAATTAAAAATCAATAATTTAAGCTTTAACTTAGGAAACTAGAAAAAGAAGAAAAAAACCCAAAGTAAGATATATAACAGAGCAGAAATTAATACAATTAAAACAGAAAATTATTGAGAAAAACGACAAAATAAAAAAACTGGTTTTTTAAAAACATCAAAAAATTGATTAAGCTATAGCCTGGCCAACTAAGAAGGAAACAGGGAACACACAAATTACTAATATCAGAAACCAAGAAGAGGCCATCACTACTGATCTCCTGTATTAGTCCATTTTCACGCTGCTGACAGAGACATACCAAGACTGGGCAATTTACAAAAGAAAGGTTTAATGGACTTACAGTTTCACATGGCTGGGGAAGCCACACAATTAATGGAAGGCAAGGAGGAGCAAGTCTCCTCTTACATGGCCGGCAGCAAGCAAAGAGAGCTTGTTCAGAGAAACTCCCATGTTTAACACCATCAGATTTCGTGAGACTCATTCACTATCACAAGAACAGTGTGAGAAAGACCCGCCCCCATAATTTAATCACCTCCCGCTGGGTTCGTCCCATGACACGTGGGAACTGTGGGAATTATAATTCAGGATGAGTTTTGAGTGGGGACACAGCCAAACCATATCATCTCCTTAAAGAAGTTGAATTAATAATTAATAACCTTTTAAAACAGAGCGCACCAAGCCCAGATAGACTGATTGGTAAATTCTACCAAAGAAGTAAGGAAGAAATTATACCAATTATCTACAATCTTTTCCAGGAAACAGAATAAATACTCACTTTTTGATGCCAGTACCATCTTAATACCAAAACTGGACAAAGACATTACAGAAAAGTAAACTGCAGACCAAACTGCTCATAAAATAGATGCAAAAAACTTAACAATATAACATAACAATGCATGAAAAGAATTATATGACTAACTGGGATTTATTTCAGGTATGCAATGCATAATATTGCATGAAAAGAGTTATATGACTAACTGGGATTTATTTCAGGTATGCAAGGCTGATTTGAAAAATCAGTGATTGTAATCTATCACATCAACAGGTTAAAGAAGAAAACCTATCATATCAACTGATGAAAAGAAAGCATTTGATAAAATCCGATAGCCATTCATGACAAAACTTCTCAGCAAGGTAGGAAGAGAGGAGAATTTCCTCTATTAACAAAAGACATTTACAAAAAAACTTATAAGTAACATTATACTTAATTGTGAGAAACTAGATACTTTCCCACCAAGATCAGGAACAAGGCAAGAATGTCCACTTTCACCATTCCTATTTAACATTATATTGGAAGTTCTAGCTAATGTCATAAGAAAGAAAAACATTTTTAAAAAAGATATACAGATTAGGCAAATTGTCATCATTCACAGATGACATAATTGTCTATATAGGAAATCCGGAAGAATTAACCACCACAAAAAAATCGTGAAACAAAAAGGCACCTATAATAAGTTTGCATAATGTAAAGTTAATATATGTAAGTACATCTCTTTCTTATAAATAAACAATGAACAATAAAATTTTGAAATTAAAAATACAATACCATATATAATACAAAATGAAATAGTTATTAACCTAACAAACATGTACTAGATTTATGTAAGGAACCTGTAAAATTCTGATGAAATAAACTGAAGAAGCATAAATAAGTGGGGAGATATTGAATGTTTATGAATAGGAAGACTCAATCAGTATTTATCAAGATAACAGTCCTCACAAGTTGCTCTGTATATTCCATGCAATTCCATTCACAATCCTGATTTTATTTTGTGGATATTCACAAACTGATTCTAGAGTTTATATGGAAAGGCAATGTCTCAGAATAGCGAATACAATATTGAATGAGAATAACAAAATCAGAGAACTGACAGTACCCAAATTAAAGATTTTAAAGCTACAATAATCAAGATAGCATGTATTGGCAAATAAATGGGCAGATAGGCCAATGGAAAGAAAATAAAAGATCCAGAAATAGACCCATATAGATATATTCAACTGGTATTTGACAAAGTAGTAAAGACATTTTAATAGACAAAAGATAGTATTTTCTACAAATGGTGCTGAAATATCTCGAGATTGACATGCAAAAAATGAATCTAGATGCAGACCTCAGACCTTTCACATAAACTAATTAGTAATAGATTATAGACCTACCTGTAAAATGTAAAAACTCTTTTTACAGTTAAATCCCCTAGTAGACAGTAACATAGGAGAAAATCTAGGTGACCTTGGATTTAGTTATGATGTCTTAGATTCAACATCAAAAATATGATCTACTAAAAGAAAAAATGATAAGTTGGACTTCACTAAAATTAAAAATTTCTGCTGCACCAAAAACACAGTTAAGAGAATGAAAAGATAAGGCATAGACTGGGAGAATATTTTTATAAAACACATACAGATAAAATGTTTGTATCCAAATATACAAAGAACTCTTGAAGCTCACCAATAAGCAAACAGCATAATTAGAAAACTGGCAAAAGATCTGAACAGACATCTCAATAAAGAAGATAAACAGATGGCAAAGAAGCATATGAAAAGATATTCAACATTATATGTCATTAGGGAAATGCAGATTAAAACATGATACCACCATACACCTATTAGAATGGTCAAAATCTAGAACACTAACAACACCAAATGCTGGCCAGGATATGGAGCAACAGGAACTCTCATCCATTGTTGATGGGAATGCAAAATGATACAGCCACTTCAAAAGACAGTTTGGTAGTTCCTCACAAAATAAGCATACTCTTACCATATGATCCAGCATTATGCTCCTTGGTATTTCCCCAAATGAGTTAAAAAATTACATCTACACAAAAAACCTGCATGTACATTATATAGCACCTATATTCATAACTGCCAAACGTGGAAGCAACTAAAGACATTGGATTCACTAAAGATGTCCTTCAGCTGGTGAATGGTAATCAAAATGTGGTACATCTATACAGTGGAATATTATTCAGTGACAAAAAGAAATGAGCTATCAAGCCACTAAAAGACCTTAAAGATTCTTAAATTTATATTAATAAGTGAAATAAGGCAATCTGAAAAGTCTGTATACTCTGATTCCAATTATAAGAGCTATGGCATGCAAAACTTTGGAGATCATTGTTTGGCAGAAGCTTGGAGGGATGAAAAAGGGGATGAGTAGGTGAATCATGGGATTTTTAGAAGTAATAGAGAAGCTATTATTCTGCATGATATTGTAACGGTGGGTATATGCTATATATTTGTCAAAACTTACAGCATCTATAACACAAAGAGTGAACCCTAAACTATGGACTTTGGTTTAATATAATAATAAAGTATCAATATTGACTTATTGTTTGTAACAAATGTAACACACTAATATAAAATGTTAAAAATAGGGAAAATTGATGGGAGATGAGGGGTATTTGGGAATTGTTTGTACTTTTCCCTCATTTTTTTCCTAAATGTAAACGTGTTCCAAAAAGTAAAATTTATTAATTTTTAAAATGTACATTCATATCAAAAGGCCTATCAAAATATAACATTTATTGCTAAAATTAAAAGACATTTTAAGAATAATTCTGACTATATGCAAATGTGGGTTTATGGGATACTCTTTTGAAGGTAGCTCGCCTATGATGATTCACACTTTTGAAATATTTGATATATCCTAATTTGCACTTTAATAAAATTCCCATGTGTATTATTGGATTGAAAGATAAAAGAACACTTCAATACTTTGTTTTGGTGAAATTGAATTCAGACTGATTTCTCTTTCTTTATTGCAATAGTCTTTCTGCCCTGTTTAATTTTTGTCTGGTGCGATTTTTGCTTTGAAAATGGTGACTTGGATTATGGCGACTTGGAAATAATGGGGTTGGTGACAGGAGGCAGATTCTGGATACAACTTGAAGGAGAATCTGACAAGGTTTGCTGAGGGATTGGATGTGAAAAGTGAGAGAAAGACTTGAGTTAAACTTTATTTCAAGGCATATTGATCCGAGCAATTGAAAACATGAAGTTGCCAATAACTGAGATTGGGAAGACAGCAAGGGAAAGTGCATTGGAAGGGGAAGAAGATGAAGGAATTGGTTTTAGAGAAACTAAGTGTGAAAACCCAATTAGATATTCAAGTGGATTTTCTGAATAAACAAGACGCAAGATACATAAGGCTGGAATTTGAGGGAGAGAGGTCTCTATTAGAAATATACATGTCAAGCAATATTTAAAGCCATGAATAGATAGATATTACCAAGGAGGTGTATATATTTATTTAACAACATAAATCCAGGTATGAAGTTATGTGGCATTCAGAACCAAGCAACATTCGGAAGGAGAAGCCAATAAGTTAGGAGGAAGACAGTAGGTGGAATGATGCAGGGCAACAATGTCTTTCAAAGAGGAGAGAGTGCTCAACTCTATCCAGTCCTACTGATAGGTAGGGTACTCATTTAGTGTCCAAATTTGAAAACTTTTAAGCATGAGTACTGGTACTATTAATACCTGTAATAGGACAATGGTTATAATCAGTGATTGTCACAGCCTAACCAGGGCACATGGTTACTTACTGTATTGTACTATGGAAACAGAATTGATCATGGGATTTACCAGTGTGGAAGTCAGAGATAAGCCTGAAAAGAGCAGTTTCTTAGGGGTGGCAGGGGCAAAAGACTGATTTGAGAAGATGTAGGAAATGATAGGAGAGTTATTAGAGACAGTGAGTATAAAAGACATGAGGCATTTTGTCATAAAATATTTCAGGGAAATAGGCAGTAGCTGGAGTCATAAATAGCGAAGGAAATACTTTTTTTTTTAAAGAGATAGAAAAAAACAGCATGTCTGTATGCTGATTGGAATAAGACAGTAGAAGGGAAAGTTGGATGACGTGAAACTTTGCATTAGAAAGTGGAGGAGTGCCAGTGTGATGCTCCTGAGATAGTGATGCTCCTTTCCAATTTCACATTTGGGAGGAAATGTGTTCTTGTGCAAAGATAGAGGTAGCCTTAACAAAAGGCACCATGAACTTATCCACAGTAACAGCAGGGAAAGCCAATTTATGGGCATGGATGTTAGTAGGCAGGTATGGGTGGGGTCTTAAAAAAGTTTCTTCTGATTGCATTTTGTCAGTGAAGTAGCAAGGTCGTCATCAGAGAAGAAGAAAACAGATTAGATTCTGGGTACAGTGGCTCATGCCTATAATTCTAGCACTTTGAGAGGCCATGGCAGGAGAACCACTTGAGAATAGGAGTTCAAGATAAGTCTAGGAAATGGCGAGATCCCTATCTCTGGAAAAAAAAAAAATCTACTCAGGAGGCTGAGGTGGGAGGATCACCTGAGCCCAGGAATTCAAGACTGCAGTGAGCTATGATCACTGCACTCCAGCATGCCAGCCTGGGTGACAGACTGAAACCCTGTCTCAAAAGAAGAAGAAAAAGGAGGAGGAGGAGAAAGATTAAAGGGATAGATTATGGCTTGGCTATTATAGGTCTACTTGAGATTGGTGGTTATGACTTTAAAGTGAGAACAGTCAGCATAAGTGTGTTTTTCTCCTCCCATACATAGCTATGGGGGTTTATGTATAAGTAGATGAAAATTTATATCTCACCAGGGTTATTGGTTTTCCAATTGAGTAAATAAAATAAGAAGAGAAAGGAAACATATATTCAAGATACAAAATTGACTGTGGAATCTGTTTTATGCAAGGAAGCATTTGAAAGCATGAAAAGGTTAAGGTCAGAGGTAAAAAGATGGTATGATCAGAAATGAATGATTCAGAAGTCCTTGTGGGGTTGAATACCCTTTATTGTTGGGTAAGAAATTAAGTCAACTTGAAAGAGAGTAGGTTAAGCTCAAGATTGTGAAGAATTGGCCAGCCAGGCGCAGTGGCTCACACCTATAATCCCAGCACTTTGGGAGGGTGGACCACGAGGTCAAGAGATCAAGACCATCCTGGCCAATATGTCGAAACCCCATCTATACTAAAAATACAAAAAATTAGCCGGGTGTGGTGGTGGGTGCCTGTATTCCCAGCTACTCGGGAGGCTGAGGCAGGAGAATCGCTTGAACCTGGGAGGCAGAGGATGCAGTGAGCCGAGATTGTGCCACTGTACTCCAGCCTGGTGACAGAGCAAGACTCCTTCTCAAAACAAAAAAGGATTGTGAAGAATTTTAATCACTGCCAATGGGAAGGTTTAGGTATGACCATGGCTTAGGTAGGGTGAAGGACAAGCTCATTTGAGAAGAGGAAGTCAAGGAACTGAGAAATCAGTGTATCAGAAGATTAGGTGAATAATGATGTTATCAAAGATTACGACCAGCAGAATATAATGGAAAGTGCCTGTGCTAGGAGCCAAAATCTTCAAGGAAGAGAAAATGTCCTCTATTTGTTGTTGACTGACTAATAACAAAGGCAGTGGACAGTATGTGAAAATATGAAACTTAAATTTGGCTTTTGATGGTAGAGGGAAATGAAGTGGTCAATAAAAGACATGAAGACCAAAAAGCACTTATCCTAGCCATTTTATATTATTGAATTATTTTTCTAAGAAATTACAATGGCCACTGATATTTCCCAGAGGAAAAGTGCTGAATATTCTAGCAATATTTTATTTTATTTTTAATTTTTTTATTTCAACAAATTTAGGGGTACAAATGGTTTTAGTTACATGGATGAATTATATAGAGGTAAAGCCTAGGAATTTAGTGCACTAATTATCCACGTAGTATACATCGTACTCAACACGTGGTTTTTCATCCCTCATCTTCCTCCCATCTTTGCCCCTTCTGAATCTCCAAGGTCCATTATGCCATTCTATATGCCTTTGCATACCCATAGCTTAGATCCCACTTATAAATGAGAACATGCAGTGTCTGGTTTTCAATTCCTCAGTTTCTTCACTTAGAATAATGGCCTCCAGTTCCATCCAAGCTGCTGCAAAATACATTATTTCATTCTTTTTTTATGGCTGAGTAGTATTCTATAGTGTATGTATACCGCATTTTATCCACTTATCCTTTGATGGGCACTTATGTTGATTTCATGTTTTTCAATTGTGAATTGTATCATATTAAACATATGCATGTAGGTGTGTTTTTGATGTAATAACTTCTCTTCCTTTGGGTAGATACCTGGTAGTGGGATTCCTGGATCAAATTGTAGATCTACTTTTAATTCTTTGAGAAATCTCCATACTGTTTTCCATAGAGTTTGTACACATTTACATTTCCGACAGCAATGTCTAAGCATTCTCAAGCAATATTTTTTTAAAAAAACTAACCACTTCTCCTTTGGATATTATAATATAGGGAAAAATAAAAAAAGAAACAAAACCAACAACAATGCCCCCTTTCTCAATCTATTTCCCTTCTTCCATTTTTGTCCCAACAAACCTAGAAGATTGCCCCTCTTAGAGCCTGATATTCCTAACAGGCTGGGCTCATTAGCTCTCATCATTTCTCCATATTCTAGTTCCCTTTGCAATCAGTATGTGCAGCTTCAGATTTTACGGTAATGTTCTGAGTCACAATTTAGTGGTTAGCCTTTCACATTCAGAACGCATTTGGTGGTGAAGCTCATTATAAATAATATCCTTTTATCAGTAGAATTGAAATTCCCATTACTTGTTAGAGGGGCTTAAATAGCTACAGTTTAATTAACTAATGATGCCTTTCTGAGGACAGTCAAATGGCATCTTCTAAATTGTGTTTTCACAGGCAGTACACAGGTCGTTACCAGGGCGGCACTGGGAACAAGAGGGTGAAGCTATGGCACACTCAGCCTCCTGGTCACAAACTGCTTTCTAGCTCAGCAGGGAAAGATGTGCTGTGTACTGAGAGAGCTCTCAGGGTTCACGTCTTACCTGCAAATTTTGAATATCAACCTCATTTAATCAAATTGTCATTTTGTATCATTTGTCCATTTCATTTTGACTCAAGATTTTATATTCTCTTCTGTGATGAGGAAATTATCAGTTAGTGCTAGAATTCTTTTTTTTTTTTTTTTTTTTTTTTTTTTGAGACGGAGTCTCACTCTATTGCCCAGGCTGGAGTGCGATCTTGGCTCACTGCAAGCTCCACCTCCCAGGTTCACACCATTCTCCTGCCTCAGCCTCCCGAGTAGCTGGGACCACAGGCACCTGCCACCATGCCCGGCTAATTTTTTGTATTTTTAGTAGATATGGGGTTTCACTGTGTTAGCCAGGATGGTCTCGATCTCTGGACCTCGTGATCCGCCCGCCTCAGCCTCCCAAAGTGCTGGGATTACAGGCTAGAAGATGCTCTTATGAAAGATGATTCCTGAATTGAAATGTTGGGAGTTACTAATCTATTTGAAAACATATTCAGTATTATCTGGAAGATGCTGAATCTCACCTAAAGATGCCAATATTCTCCAAAAAGATCTTCAAAAATAAATATTAAGTGCTGCTTTAAAAATATTATCTTGGTAAAAGTCCTCATTTTAATGATGGGGAAGGGGGTGCTGAATTATAAGGGAAGAGAGAAAATCCACTGCAGTGCATAAATCTACATAAAATATCTTTATTTGACCTAGTCTAAAAAGTCATAATCTAAACTGTACTACTCACTAAACAATACTTCCTACACAACTGCTAACCAGAGCAGCCCTTGTCTTGATTATGTTATCCAGGAAACTCCAGGGCCATGGGAAAGGTGCGTGATGACTAGGAGGAAATATGTAAATTAATATTAATGTACATACATATTTACATTCCTGCATATTAGTGCATAAGTTAATGGCTACTTATCTGTGTGTGATTTTTGCATACATCATTCACTAGTGGTTCACTTAAACAATTCTGTGAGATAAAACCAGAGACTCTTAGACCAGAGTCCCGTTGTTTTTGGATAGGGATCTACTTACTATTCAACAGTACTTTTGCCTCAGCTTTTGAATGACATCTCAGTATGACAGTTTTTACCTTTATTTCTTCCTTGTGCTTTTTCCCAGTCTTGTAGTTATACTTTCTCAACAGCTACTTGCATTAAGAGGCAAGGCCTCAAGTATCTCTGGGCTTTAAAGCGTCCATATCTAGATGCTTTGACCACAGCATTAGTGGTATACCATAGATTATATTTCCAGTCATTTAAATCCCACACCTATAAGCTCTCCATGGTCTCAGAAACCTCTTGAGCTGCATAGATTGTGTTTGGCATTGACCATTTCATCACTTTGAACTCATGGCCAGGGCTGGTATACACTGACAGCCACACCTCTGTAGTCTCTCTATCTTCCAAGAATTCTGTTTCCTGTTTCCCCTTATATACTGGTAAAATTTTTTCTGCATCTCTGCTTCCTCAGTGCAGCCCCTGGGAAGGGTACGTGTATCTATATTTTTGGAATAGCCGGGGCTTCAGCAGAAGTGCCATTTTCATGACTATTTCCCCAAGAGAAGCCAGAAAATTTCAGTATCATCTCAGAGTTCTCCCTCTCTTTCTCCACATCCAATCAGTCACTGATTCCTGCTAATTTTACCTCCTGTATTCCTCTAAAATCAATTTCTTTTTCCTTTCCCAATTGCTGCTGCTTTTGCTGTAGTTCAGGTGTCATCAGTCTTGCTTGGACTATTAAATAAGACTTCTTCCCTGCCTCCCTTTCTGCAGCGCCACACCAACCCATCCATCTATCACAGAATAGATGCCGGAATGATCTTACAAATACCCATGATATACATGAAAACACTGAATAGTAATATTTGAAGTCTAACATGAAATTCGTTTTGGCATTGTCTATTTCTAAGCAACTTTTAAGTTATGCCATCATTCAACACCTTGATAACTATGTTATAGATACTATTGTAAGTAATGAGGAATATAGAGAATGGTCAGGGAAGGTTCCTTCCTATACTCAGTTCACAATAAGTATTCTCTTGTAAACTACATTTCAGTAAAGAATTGCCAACCTCATTCTGAGTTAATACATGCTGTTCCATCAACACAGAGGGCTCATCTCTCATCCTCTATCAAAGCTCTTATTATCTTTAAAGAACCATGTCAAATGCCATCTTTCTTTGAAGCTGTCCTAGAACCTACAAGTTGGAATTACTGATTATCATTCAAGCATGAGGGCAAAGAAACGACATTTAAAAACACCTAAGACATCTTAAAGGACAGATTTTTCTTGAGCCTTTTTTGAAGAATCTACTGGAAGAGTAATTTTAGCCTATGAGAATAGACAAAAAATACAATATATAGCTATAAAACAAGCAGACAAAATTTAGATACATATAGTTAAAAATAGGAAAAGTGTTAAATAAAGCAAGATAAAAATGTAAGAACTAGGTCTTGGTATTGCAGTATTTTTTTTTAAAATTTATTCAATAATCTAAAGAGTGTCCTTAGATTGGATTAATGATCTGATTATGTGTGATTTATACAATACATTTAAAGTAAAAGAACTAGACATCTAATTTGAAAATGTGGCAAAAATCAGCATTTGCCCCTTTTTCTTTTGAGAAATGCTCTCAAAATATCAAGGGGAATCAGAAATAAAAATGTAAATGTGTATTCAGTGAAACATGAAGAAAGCTGAAAATATGAACTACAAGATAAGAGAAATGACTGCCCAAAGTACTTGAAACGGAACAGAGGCATAAGAGAAGAAACTTTTGAATGCACACATGCAGTGGCAGAGCTCAGAAGGAGCCAGCCAATTACACTGCTAAAGGTGGGGAGCATAACCTGGAGGGCCAAACAGAAAATCTCTCCTTTTCAAGAGTGAAAATGAGGTGCTTACAGTCGAGGGAACATCTTTTCTAGACCTAGTTTAGTGCTTTAAACCAGAGGCGGAGGGCTGAATAAGGTTTCCCGCAAGTAAGTCAAATTTGGAAGAAGCAGTCTGTCTATTTGTGGGGAGAAACAAAGTGGTTTTGCCTAGAAAACAACCTCACAGCAGTCCATCTCCCTTGGCTGGGAAAAATAAAAGACTGAAATGACTCACATGCATAAATATGTGTAAAAAAATAAAATGTCTGCTAGGTTTGGATACTGCCTCACTGTAGTTCCCTACATCTCACCTGCCAAAAAATTGTTTATAGAAAATTCCACTTTCTAAAAATAACAGAGCTTAAAGGTTCTAGAGTAGAAAACCCTTCCATCACCCACCCCCAAATTACTACCTTAACACAAGCAAAGCAAAACAAAACAAAACAAAACAAAACAAACGCCACCACCAGAACAAGAGAGAAAGGCTGGCCGGGGGTCTTGGACTTACTTCAGTAACTGCATCTGGGCTGCTTTAACTTCCTCTGCTATGAGGCTATAGAATAACTAATGACTCAATAACTTCCTTATTCAGGATGTTATCTTTTGAAATGCCCTGGAATAGTCTTTCAAGTCGGAAAGTGATCTCATTTAGCAATCTTTAAGGCATTTCAAAATTTGGTACAGCTTTCTTAACTTTTCTGAAATATTGAAAATATTTTGTTTTGCACAACTGAAAGCAAGAGATTGCCCTATGGAGTTGTAGATGATTTCTTTTATTTTTCAGCAATATGAATGTAGTGAGGTCCAATGACACAACCTGCCCTAATTTTATTGTGGAATAAAGTGCATTTATAATATATATCTGTGTGTCTTCTGTAGCACTAGGCATGCAGGACACGATGGAGGAAAAATTCTAGTCTAATAATGTATCTTTTCCAAAAACGTTTGGATGTAGGCCCTTGGATGCTGAATTTAAGAAGATACCACTTTTGTCACTCCTATAAAGTAGCAAAGGTGCCCAGTGGTCTATCAGAGAGCATTTGCCATATCAAGAGTCATTGAAAAGTATTCATTCTTTTGTGTAGGAACCCAACTTCTGAGATTTTCTCCCAGAAAGAAATCCAAAAGGAAATATGCTCTTTAAAGAGAAATTTTTATTTCATGATTTAATATAGAAGTGAGAATTAGAAAACATCTAAAGTCTGGTGGTAATGCAGGCATCTGCCATATGGGGTGTCTGTGTATGGAAATAGAACCTAAACAGAGGACTGGACATATGAAACAGCAACTAGAGTTTGGGGATACTAGGGCAGATGGTATTTGGGGGGCAAGCTACTACAGAAAATAGAAACAGAGCGAAGGAGTCATGAAAATCTGTGTCAAAATATGCTGTTCATGGTCAGGGTGATGTGGGAGGCCCAGCTGAGTACAGTTGCTGGGAAGCTGAAAGCTGAATAGTAATTTCAGAGATCACACAAGGCTGAGGAGACTCAACTAGATGGAATACTCATCATGGATATCTTTCTAAAGTGTTTACTTTTATGAAATTCTTACAGTGCTACAAATCATAAGGATTTGATGTGTAAGTTACATTTGTAATTTTCAGAAATTTCATATTATGACCTTAGACATTTAATCTTTGGGTACCTGGACAATTTCTAAATTTAAAAAAAACCCATAAAACAGTATTCATTAATCTAACATTAATTTACTGTTATCTTTTAAATAACTAGAAATTATAAAATATTTAAATGTTTTTTACATATTATTTATGATTATTATTGCAACTCAAAATCGTTAAAATTACAAAAAGTAGTCATTTTTTATAATAGCCAGTTATTGAATTTCTGTTCTCTAGTTTTCTCCTGTGCTTGGAGAGAACAGTTTAATTAAATATAGTAAGTATTAAATATGATAAGTATAAATAGTATAAGGAGTTAACTATTCTATTTCAATAATTCAATATTTAATATGTATAAAAATATCATATTTGTTTCTAAAGTTATTGTAGTTTATGAATAAGATTGATTCCATAGGATATGTATTATTTAACATTCTGACAATTATATTTTAAAATGTAGTCAAAACTTTAAATTTATTACCTATTTAAATATTTATGTGTATATTCATGCCAAAAAAGACGTATTAATAAATTGTATGCTGAAAATTATTACATGAGTAATATACAAAAGGAATAAAATCAAAATATATTTTTTCTGTAAAATGAGTATTTTGTGCCCAGATTTGTAAAGTTTCCTCCTTAGACCAAAAATATTCTTTTAATCTCTGTATCCTTTTATATTCTTTAATAATTAAATATCATTTTTTTTTACTTTAAAAAAGTTAAGTTCCTGATAATCACTTTTGTTTATTGTATAGTTTTGGCAATGCTACTTTAAAATATTTCTTGTCTCTAGATATTTATGATTAAATCTCGTCTACTTTGACAATATCTTTATGTGCCTTTTCCAAATTTAGACCCTGAATTCAGAATAATAAAGCTACTACTATACCTTTTATGCTTAAACAGAGTTTTGATTTTCTAAAAGAGCTAGTAAATGACCCAAAATTTTGCTTCTTCACTCGGTAAAATAAAGAAGAATATGAATATGTTGTTTTATCTAGCATTCTCCAAATTTTAATTAATTCAAGACTGTATAAGAACTCGTTTATTTACCAAATTTGGGGGGAAACTGGTGAATCTGAAAGAGATTTTTATCCTTCTAGGTTAATCCTGCATAAATAAAATATGTTGACATTCTTTAATGATTATATGCTTTTCAAGTTAAAAGAAATATATTCATATTTAAGCACAGAGACTGGTAGAATAACTTTTTACATCAGTAATTTTTTCCAGGATTTTAGATTAACAAACTCTTTTATAAAAAGAGGGCTTACGAAAGATCTGGACAGGGACTAAGGCTGTTAACCCAATTACACTGATATCATCAGAGGCTTATTGCTTACTTCAGTCTTTTTTTTACTTAACTCCAGTAGTCAAAAAATATCCACCCATCTAAGTGCTATAGCAGTAATGGCAGATGCATTAAAGTTCCAGTTTAGTTTTAAGGTCTCCACTAAATGGTTTACTGACCCTTCTGTGGGCAAAAAAACCCCTAAACTTCTGGCCTAGTTGCCTGAACTTCTGTAAAGTATTGTATTTGCACACCACTATGAATGGCTGTAACACTCTTATCAGCCACCATCTTTCCCCTACCCAAATACAGACAACCCATAATTTTTACCTCAGTTAAGAAACTATCCATACCCTGCATAGAGCTTCTAGGGATTTTCTGGGATAATACCGAGGTATTTGTGTATGTTGAGGGTTCATTATATAAAAATAAAAAATAAAGATCGTCAAGCAGAGTATTATGTTAGATCTAATTTTACACTTGAAATAATAAGCCTCTCCCCAAAATTCAATAGGTTCCAATAGCAGAGTTAATTGTCTTTGCCTGTATCTACCAGCTAGCAAAAGACAAAATGGCAGATATTTATATTAATAGTGGGTATTATTTCAGGTTTGCCTACTACTTTGTAGTGTTTCAGAAAAATAGAGAGTGACTGACTGCTATAGAAACCCCTATAAAATCAGAATCGAATGGGAGATTATTTAGAAGCTTTGCAACTGTAATAGTCATCTTTCTGTTGTTGGGAGCAGCTTAGCTAGCTGTTTCTGGCTCAAGGTCTCCCATGAAGTTGCAGTCAAGCTGTCAGCTGGAACTGCAGTCATTTGAAGACTTCCAAACTCATGTGGTTATTGGCAGGCCTCAGTTTCTCCCTGGCTGTAGGCTGGAGTCCTCACCACATGGGACTCTCCATAGGCCATCCGAGTGTCCCGAAGACACTGGCTGGCTTCCCCAGAGTGAGTGATCCAAGAGACAGAGAAACCAAAGATGACAGCTGAAGTCTTTGATAACCTAATATCAGAAGTGACATGCCATCACTTCTTTTATATGTAGAATAACTTACCATATAATGGTAAGTTAGTATTTCTACCAGATGGATACAATGTGTTCAGGAGTGTAGATAATAGTAAAATGTAGTTTTTTAAAAAAAGAATAGAGAGTGAAAAATTTTGAGCATTAAATATCTTTTTTTTTACCATACTTTAGTTATGTTTATACAATATAAGTTGTAATAATGGATATATTTAACAATGGCTCACAAAATTGCTGACAATTAACAGCTCTCTCAAGAGAGAACTGTCACAGCACACCACTGGTTCTACTCCAACTTTGTTTTAAATATTCTTAATGGTGTCTTTTGTGTGCTTTTTTGAATGTCTCATTTCTTGAAACTTATTGAGAGTCAATAGGAGATTCCTGGAAGAGGTCAGGTTTTGGTCTCAGGAAACACATGTAGGTCCAACGTGCTATGAGTGTCAAAATTGCCAGAGGGAAATCTATTTTTGCAGCCTACCAGCCTTGTGGCATTAAACAGTTTACTCCATTTCTCTGAACTCGAATCCTCTTGTGAGTTTAGGGTTAAACACATACACACACACACATACACACACACACACAACCTGTTCTCCACCCACTGAGATTGTAAGGATAAACTGAGATAATTCAGGTGAGTTACCTTTTTAGGTAGCAAGTCTTTTACATCTTTAAAAATGTATTGTAATCCTGACAACAGCTCTGTTTGAAAGTCATTAATAACTCTGCTTTATACGAAAAGTCAGAGGGGTTAAGTAACGTGCCCAAGGTCACAGAACCAATAAAGCTTCTCCATAAATGTGAAGTAGCAATGATAATGTTGGCTCAAAAACAATAACCTTCCCTGTGAACTGAAATCAATGGACAAACTTTAATTATATCAGGAAAAAGTTATTGTGGGACTTCAATACCAACAAAGTTATTTCAGCACCCTCCCTTTATCAGTGAGGTCTCTTGGGCAGATATAAACTCAGATTTAATTAAATGAAAAATCCTACACCAGCAAATCCTAGACACACTGCTCCTCATTTAACCACGACAATGAATAATGTGATTTCTTCAGTGTTCACTGCACAGGCAATGCAAGGGTATAGGCCAAATACTTGCATTTCCCAAGGCCGTGACCTCCTCAATTACATGACAGATATGTTCCCATGGATGTCATATCAGGGGCAAGGTCTGCAAATGGAGGGGAGTAGACTCAAGTGGAGGAAAGGGTGTTTCCTAGCAAAAAACATGGACCATCCATGCAGCAGCCAACTGAGCAAAAGGAGAGGCACCTCAGGTATCTGTTAAGTGGTTTCTAGTTGTAAGTAATTATCCACACATCAATGACAAATCTGGGAACGTGTCAAAGTGTGAGTGTTTAGGCACATGCTAAAGGTACCTTTTAAGTGCAATGCAATTTTTACCTGGACATGATTCTAGAATCTATGGAAACAGAGGACAAGATACAGGGCCAAAAGAAACAGAGCTGGAGTATCAAGATAGCCAGGATAAAACTCAGCCAATGAGAAGACACCTGAGGCAGCCTTTCTTGAACCTTCCATACCCAAATGTTCCTGAGGCATTTAAAGGGGTTACATTGAGACTAATAGTGACATTTGTCATCCAAATATTCCTAATGAAAGTGTATTCTGGTAGATTGCAGGTCTGGAATTATTCTTCTCTTCCACAGTCACATAGACACTTAGGAACTCTGTTTCAGGGTAATAATCTGCATGCAAATTAGCATGTATTTCACAGGTATACAGGCAGCTTATAAAGCACTTCTATAAGCATTAATTTATTTGGCCAACACAATAATCATGCGAGGAAGACAATGGTGATATCACTAACCAAATTTTGAAGATAAATTCTCAGAAGCTGAGGCTTAGAGAATTTAAGAATATTATCCAAGGACCCACATTTTAAAAGAGAAGCTGCAGTTTAAACTCAGAGTCAAAATGTACATGGTAATAATATGATTAAAGCCATGGGTTCCATTCTTGTGGAAAAACGGGTACTTTTCCTTTTCAAGACTACTTACTGAATTTCTGACTGATTTAGTTTGGGAATTCTGACTAGAGATGAACTGTAGACAGATAAGGTAAAGTCTAATCCTGAAATTAGGTCGATTGGAACCCAATATAAAAAAATAGATGGCAAATAAATGAAGAAAGTAAACAAAACACAACCAACCACATAAGCAAAATAGTCTCTAAAACGAAAATAATCTGGAAGAGGACTTTGCCATTTTTACACAGGGATTTAGTAAGCTCCTGACATTGGAAGCTGCCACATTTCACATGCCAATCAGAGTGTGTCTGCTTCCTGGAAGGGCACTTATCCATTAGAGAGATGCCTGAACTAACTGACATTAAAACAGGTTACAACTCTGAGATTCCAGGAGCCAAAAAAATTTCCACTCTGTAGACAAATGTTACAGGAGTATTATCATAGCAGAGAAGGGACAACAAAACATGGTCAAAGTTTGACCACCTGCACTGCATAACCCCCACAATCCACAGCTAACATATTAAATGAATACAGAAGTAATAAATAAACCAGCAAATAGGTAAGCAAACTATGAAATTGGATATGGCAACAAAATAAATGCTAGAAGTAAGGTACAAATAGCATTGACTATTAGGTTAGAACTTGAGTGCTTTGAAAGAAAATGGTGTCTTAAAAATAATAAAGAATTAAATGATGTGTATGTATGAGTCCAGTTGTTTCACAGCATTTAATCCTGCTGGCAGTGATGGATCTTTTTTGTTGTTTGTTTGATACCCTCCCACAGAACCCAGCAATGTTATCAATAAGGGCTTGCTGAACAAATCGGTACACACTTTGCCAATATAGCTAAACTCAACATTAAATAAGCCACAACCAGTTTGCCAAGAATTAAGAAGTCTTTTTCTCACTTAGCCTTTGTACTTGATCATCTGTTTATCTGTTCCCGGAGTCCCACTCCAGTGAAGACTCTGCTTTCCTGGGTCTTGCTGCACTGTCTGATAGGGGTAGTGCTGACTCATTATAGGAAATCCAAAACAGCCAGCTGTGCTAATTAATCAGCCAGGATTTGATATGACAAACACATATTCCTCCACTGAAGCACTAACAATGCTTGAAGAACCCACTCAGATTTTTTAGGAATCTTGAGGATTTAATCTGGCACTGGCATATTGATCTCTGTTATCTCTACTGCACATATTAGGGCTTGAATTTGCATATTGTGTTCATTAGTGATTTACATTCC
Source organism: Gorilla gorilla gorilla (assembly GCF_029281585.2). Classification (NCBI taxonomy): domain Eukaryota; kingdom Metazoa; phylum Chordata; class Mammalia; order Primates; family Hominidae; genus Gorilla; species Gorilla gorilla. The sequence continues at coordinate 45,309,760 of NC_086017.1, read as the reverse complement.
TTTAACATTCATTTTCTGAGGGCCAACAATATGGCAAATACAGGAGTTATGATAGTCTTATTCTACTGGGAAATGAGTGAACTATGTTCACTTTTAACTTTAACACAGGCAAAAAAAGGCCCTTAGAGAAAATCGGATCAGAAACAATGCTCTGTGGATTCAGAGGAAGAAAGAATTGCATCTGTCAGAAGATAACCAGGTTAACTACGTACAGTAAGTGAGGTTTTAGTTGAGCTTTAAAAATAAGTAGACTCTAGGCATGCAGAGTTTGTAGTGAGAGCAGAGTGGAGGGAAGGGAATTTAGGGAGGAAGGTAATGCATGCAACAGGGCCAAGGTCATGAGTGTACACATGCGTGTGCGTCCATGAATCTTTGAGCATCCATGAAGTGATCTTTGACCTATCTACTTGAAGAGGTACAGTAGGTGTCTGTTGTGATTCAGAGTACTCACAGCCTCAACTACTTTGGCTGCAATGTCAGAGAAAAATTCCAGTCTATTTTAGTGGCATGTTTCTAGCCTCATGAAACCCTGATTCAGCCCTTCATCAAAACTTTGGATTACAAATTTTAGAAGATTCTCTTTCCCTAGACATTTCTAACAGATATTTACCCTACTGCATGTGCACAGCATGGACAGGGCTGAGGTTTCCATAGTCACTGAGAAGGAAAGCATGAGTCAGGTACACTCAATTCAAATATTTTTGCTCACCTGGTACCAAAACACTTGAAGCATACTGTCCCCAATCTTGAAGCCCTTTTCCTATAATCTGTTACTTGTGGGCAACCAGTATTTAGGACTTTGCCATCCTTTTTGATTGCTGGTGATGAAAAACCAAGGAAAGTATTGTCTTTCAAAAGATTCCTGGACAGATGTTGTGTCAGCCAGATGGATGAAAGCCATGACTGATACAGCTGAACATGAGAATGATCCATGTTTTCCCTGCAATTATCAGCTAAACACAAAGTGGGATCTACTAGCAAAAGCTGGTGGGAACACCCAAGTGTATTAAATGCATGAGCCAAAGTATTCTACTAAGAGAGCTCTGTGGTGTGGTCCATCAGTGTGTGACAGTTAAGACTACAAAGAAATGCCCGGGCATGGCTGGAACCAACTTAGGTCCCATTTACTTGAATATGATCTTAGACAGCAGTTATCCCAAGAGGAAAGTGGAAAGATTGAAAATAGTAATAATGATGATAATCATCAGGCCATTGTCTACCACATTCCAGACAGGCAACATTTAAGTGGAGTAAACAACAGCTAGAAGTTTGTGATAATCTAAATAAGTCTATTGTATTGTTTTTCTTTATAAGGACAAATGCAGCTAGTATTGGTGATGATGATATGCTACAGAAAAGATGTCTCTTTATAATTTCTCTTGCTCGTGTTACCTTTTGCCAGTGTGAAACACCAAAGATATATTATTATTATTATTATTATTGTTATTATTGGTTTGGATTTATTGATTTCTCCCCATGCAGTTTGAGGATTAGCATCCCTGCTTTAGCTTAACAGCATGAACTCACATTTCTCCCTCAATTCATGTTGTTGACTGCCTCCCACTCCCTTTCTCTCTCTGTGAGTCAGGGCAGGGCTCAGAGACTGGCATGGAATATTTGTTTACTTTAATCAATTGCAAAGCCAGCAGAAAGATTCATTAGGGATAAAAGGTGTTAAAGATATCCGTAAAAACTGAGGAGAGGTGATTTTGCATAAGTAGAGAGATTTTTAAATGATTTCAGTCTGTATCCAATGGCATTGTAATTATTTTTAGACATATCCAACAATAATCTTACAAATCTAGAAAATAGTATCATTCGTATCTGATATGGTTTGGATCTGTGTCCCCACCAAATCTCATGTCAGATTGTAATCCCCCGTGTTGGAAGTATGACTTGGTGGGAGATGATTGGATCATGGGGGCAGATTTCACATGAATGGTTTAGCGCCATCGCCTTGATGCTGTCCTTGTGATAGTTTGTGTGTTCTAACGAGTCCTGGTAGTTTAAAAGTGTGTAGCACCTTCCCTCTCTCTCTTTTTCCTGACCTGGCCAAGTGATGAGCCTCCGCTTTCACTTTCCACCATGATTTTAAGTTTCCTGAGACCTCCCTAGAAGTTGAGCAGATGCCAGCACCATGCTCCCTGTACAGCCTGCAGAACCAAGAGCCAATTAAACTTTTTTTCTTTTTAAATTACCCATTCTCAGATATTTCTTTATAGCAATGTGAGAATGGGCTAACACAATATCATAATGCATTTTGATAAGTTAACAATGCTAGACTGGCTAATCGTTGTTCAGAGTGAAATATAATCCTTATCTAGTAATTTGCTTATTAATGACTCAGCACTTTTTCATTATTACATGTTGTTATAGCACAAACATCTTCAAATGTGTTAAATATCCTAACACTCAGGACATCCCCCCTATTTTCCTTGACCAGCTTCCAAATAGCTATAAGTGATGAACAACCATATTGAAAGATGATTATAGGAAATCAATAGTTGCTACCAATTTGTGGGAGGTTGAATCTCCCTTTCATGTAAATTGTGTTTTCTCTCTACAACAAACTAAGACCCTTATAAGGAAGATGCTAGTAACCATTTTACAGACAGAGAATTCAAGGCTGAGAGATGTTTAAGTAAACAAGGTAAGACAAGGTGGAATGAGGACTTGAATCTAGATCAATCAGATGCTACAGCCCCGGCTTTATATGCCAAACCATGTTCCCAATATGCATGTATTTTTCCCATATACATGTTGTATATCTCCATCCATCAATTCAATTATACACTAAATGTTGACACAGCTCATCTTTCAGAATACAAATGTGAAAACATCATGGTCTCTGCTTCTATGGACAGTATAACTTGGCAGAAATAAGTGTACCAAAGGCAGATAAAAGTGTCTTGAGAGGACACTAGACAAAATGTTACATGGACTTCTAAAGGAAATCTCTCACATCTGGTTTTAGAATCCAGAAGTTCTTTCAAGAGAAGGAAATGCAATTATATTCTTTCCTATTAATCTGGGTATTGTTAAAAACGAAGTTTTGACTACATAACTGGATCTATAGATTCTATATATGTAGACTGAGGGATAAAAACATGTATTTTCAGTTTGAAGGATTCATTTTGAAGGATTTTGTACACACCAGCAAGGTCCTTTTTATTTTTAAATAAGGACAAAGTTGAGGGCTTTATTTTCTCATGTGAAGTTTCTTTGTGTTATTGTCAGAATATTGTTCCAAGTTAGTCTGAGTGTAATGTTAAAACGTGAGCTGTGGAATTAGAAACCTGTCCACTCCTTCTTGTCTCAACTTAATTGCATCTTCTTCATAGAGGTCACTCAATCTCAATAGTTTCCATGTTTTCTCTTCTCAGAGTGTCTTGAGCTCCTTCTTCAGAACATTTATTATGACGAATAAGAGTATAATAGTTCATGATTTTTTTTTGTGTGCATCTCTTTCACGGCTTTGTACGTTTCATGAAGAGAGAAGCTCTGCTTGTCTCATTTATTGCTGCATCTTCCTTGCAGGTACAGTGCCTAACACAAAGTAAACTTTCATGATATAATTATTGGAATGAATAAAGAATTAGATTAGAGTCCTGACTTTATCTCTTATGAGCTGAAGGGGCTGTGGAATATTTTATTAATCTTATGAGTTTCAGTTTTCTTACCTGTAAAAGGAGCAAAAAATAATTTATGACACAATGGGTTATGAGGATCTCTTGGAGAACATAATAATGAAAGCACTTTGCCAATGTTCAAGTGCTAAGCCAATATTTATTATTGACTATTGTCATGCTGTTATAATTTGTAATGAGCATAAGACCAGGAGCATATGTTAAAACCAAAGTTAGTGCAGAGTGTAAAATGCGCTGCCCAGCTTCTGAAGTGACATTGCAGACCCTTATGAGAAAATCTGTGCTAGAAAGCACTGTGCTGCTAAGTTGTCAATGAAAACTTTTAATAACCCTGTATTTACGTGCTATCCTGGCTTTCCCCAAACTTATCATCTGGGACCATGACTAGTCCTAGTCTAAGAATTTGGTAATTGCTTTTGCCCAATCTGAGCACAATCTGTTCCGCTACTTTTGAGCTATGCAAGGGTGAAATAAATACAGAACAAGCTTGCAAGCTACATTAAAGAAACTCAAAATGTGCTTTGCACACGGATAAAAGTTAAAAAAAAAAATGCCTGAACTTTCAAAGTCAAAACCTCTACAAGCAGCAGTATCACGAGTAAAACTTGAAAAACCTAGTGGAATCACCCTGTAGTGCTTTGAAATGTAATGGGTGATATTATATCCTCTAAATTGACTTCCTGAGATGAAGCTAGCCCCATCCCCATATCACAAAAGATTGAAATTAGGATAGCTTTAAATAGTCTTCCCTAAAAAAGATCTGCTTCTCAGGTATATATATGTATATGCACACAAACACACACAACTATATATATGTGTGTATATATATATGTTTCTATATATATTTCTTTATATATATACATTTCTATATATACATATATATTTTTCCCCTATCAAGGCCAATGTAACTAAAATTAACCACATTTTTTTTCTTTTTGCTCAAAGCAAAATGAGCATCCCAGTTTTAGGAATTTGCAGAAAAAGCCTCACCCTACTCATCTACCTAAAAATGTCTTATATTTTTAGGTTATTTAGGTTATTTATATTTGTCAGCATATATTACATTATATTTTAAAATATATAATTTTAGTTTCAATTTTATTCCATTGTGACCATCTTTGAAATGATTCATGGAATATGGAGTATTTTAAGTACATATAAAAATAATTTCAACCACAGAATGTTAAGCAAGTCAAACTCAGGTAAAATCAGAATTAAAATGACCTACCCTCAGGAAGAGTCATGAAATTTATGACTGAGAATATATAACAGAGCCGGGATCAGTTAAGATGCCCAGGGCAAATCTCTGGAAGGTAAAATTTATCAATATATTTGAAGTTGTAACTAAAAAAAGCTATAATTTAAACAATTATAATACATGGATAAAATTGACATAGTCATAATCAATTCTAATCATTTTCCTGAGTTATCCTTTATCAATGATAATTTTAACAATACCAAGAGCCATTAACAACAGGAACAACTGGTTTTATTTATCTTAAAATACATAGGTCTACCATCACCTCATACACAACATTACATATTAATACCTTTAATTTATGTCTATATTTAAATTGTAAAGACAACAGTTCTGTTCTCAAATTCGAATACACTGAGTACATGATTAAATTCTTATGAGAGTAACACTATAGTTATCTGTGACTAGATACCGGAGATAAATTAATCTCAGTGACTTCTACTAAATTGCATCACTATAGATGATGTTTCACATGTGAACACTTTGTCTCAGAATAGACAAAATATCAGACAGAGTTATTTGAGTAAAAATCTGCCATCATAGGAACATTTAACGATTATTTGCTGTTATTAGCTGTGTCTTTAGAAGCTAGCATTACATCATAGTTGTAATATAGTTTTCTCTTATTTTGTTTTTCCATGTTGATTATAATTTATTGACTATTCACATCTGGCATTCCTCTTTGATCAGTACCACATTGTTTTCTTATTACTTTTGTTTGCAATTATTCTTTCCTTTTTTAGAATTGTCTTATCCTTATTATGATTATAGAGGTGTTTTTTTGTTTTGTTTTTGAGAGTTATGGTCTATTTTAGTTCTCCTAATTTTACTAAGAACTAAAATTTTTCTAGAGTTTCTTATATTTTTTACACATTTTTGTAACTCCTAAAATTTAGAAGTACTTCATGAAATAAAAACATGCTCAGTCAGCATTTCATATGATGCTATTTCACATTTTGATTTCTATTAATTTCAAAATAGTTGACATGTTTTAAAAATTAAAGAAATAACACTTAAATGCATACAATTCTTATAGTCACTTCCTACCTTTCACCTGTTAGTATCAGCACATGATCACTGGAAGCTTGCACGTTTATTGAGGTGAATGGCTATATGGAAACAATGCCCAGCTGAAACTAGGGACAAAATACTAGCAAGAGAAAGGAGTCAGAAAGAGAATGAATAAGATCTATGAAGAAACAGCATCTATATTTTATTGAATGTCTCCTATGTGTGAAGTATAGGACTAGATGCATTATCTCCTTTAACCTCACAATATACCTGAAAGCTAGGTATTGTTTTTCACCTATAGCACTGAAGACTAAAAAAAAAAAAAAAAATCAAGTAATTTAACTTGTTCAAGGTCACTCAACCCATAAATAGATGCTGGCCTGAGTCCCAAACTTTCTAACAATGCATTTTATTTTATAAGTTGATGTGCTTATAAAAGAAAGTAGTTTGAATGGTGTTCAGAGAAAGATGAACGAAAACAAACAAACAAACAAAAGAAGTACCCAGTGTCCTTGGAAGACTATCTAAGGAAGAACCACTGAACAAAGCAATGAAAATTACGGATCTTGGAAATAAACTGTAATGTGGGGCAAGAATATTTTAACTGGTGTTTCCAGGGATTGTCCGACTTATGCCTAAAACCTTTCTACTCTCTGCTCCCTGAAGCCTTACCAGATCCCTTCTAGTTTAATATGACTTCTGATTACCCTAGAAAAGTGCCTACATTGGTGGACATAAAAGAAATTAGTAAATTCAAAGTCAAAGAAATTAAATTAGTTTCCTGATTGTTAATAATTCATTTGAGAGTTTGGTTAATAAAGTCACCTCTTCTGAGTTAGTTTTTAGTACCTTGAAGACATCATATTTCCTAACTAGCAAAGCTGAGTTCTAGACTCAATGACTGCGGTGACCAAATGAGGAATTGCCTTTGAAATTGTCTTCACATTTAAAATATATCTCTGGACAACATCTCCTTCACACTCTCTTTCTCTTTTAAACACAACACTAAAGCCTAACCATGAGGACAAGAAAGGAAAGATTTCTAACCACAAGTACTTTTGTTTGAGACTTTGTGTCTCACTTCTTATAAGCATTTCTATGACCCTGGAAGCTTCTAATAATGATCTGTGGAGAGAAATGACATTTTAGGGGAACTTTTCTCTAAATGTTTAAATCTGCAAGTTTGTGTTAGTATTTCATTCAATTAAGAATATGTCTACTAATATAATTCCAGATATCTGACAATTTTCTAACTATAATGCCCCAAATATTGTTTTTGCTCTCTAAATTTTAAAGCTGATTTTTAAAGGACTATTTCTTTTTTGTTTTTGTTTTTGTTTTTGTTTTAAGATGAAGTCTTGTTCTGTCACTAGGCTGGAGTGCAGTGGCACAATCTTGGCTCACTGCAACCTCTGACTCCCTGGTTCAAGCGATTCTCCTGCCTCAGCCTCCTGAGTAGATGCGATTACAGACATGCGCCACCACGCCCAGCTAATTCTTGTATTTTTAGTAGAGACGGGGTTTCACCATGTTGGCCAGGATGGTCTTGATCTCCTGTCCTTGTGATCTGCCCGCCTCGGCCTCCCAAATTGCTGGAGTTACAGGTGTGATCAACCATGCCCGGCTGGTAGGAGTACTTCTTTAATAATTTAATAATTTTTTTTTCTGTTCTGAAAGCATCCTCTACAGATTATCTCTCTACCTCTTTGATATTCCTCCTTTGACTCTTGGTGGCATCCTCTTCTGATATCTGGTCCTTAAATTTTGCAGTTTTCTAGTGGACTGTCATATAGCTCTCTTCATTTTGCAATTTTTGTGGGAATTTTCACAACTTTCATAAATTTAGTTGTAATAAATATGCTAATAATTCCCAACTCTAGTACAGTTCTTCCCTCATTCCATATTCAGAGTCATTTTGAGTTATTCACTAGAAATAATTGCAGAGATGCTAATATCTCAAGCTTAATATGCTCCAAAGCCAATTCAATACTATCATTTTAATCCTGTATTTCTTGAGTATTCCACGTCAACTGGCATTTTTACTTAACCCTATCTTAGAAATTTGGCCTCATCTCTGTCTCAATGTTCTTCTTGACACAAAACAGATAAATTACTATAAAATTCTGATAACTTTACTATCTAATTGTATTTAGAGTTTATTCTTTTTTTGTCAACATTTAATACTCTTCAATCCCTCATAAACTATTACCTACAGTATTACAATAATCTTATAAAAGGTCTCTGTTCCAGTCTTGTTCTTCTGAAATCTATCCTTCACACAGACACAAGACTAATGGTTCTGTAATACAAACTTTTTATTACAACCCTCTGAATAAAACACTTCAGTGTATCCTTATTATGTATAATATAAAATGCAATATTTTCAGAGTGATAGGGTTATTCCTTAGGACTTATTAGAATGCAAATTATGATTATAATCATCATAAACATTATAATTTTAACCATCTTTAAGGCAAAAGCAAAATCTACTGGACAGAATTATGGATCCTTTCCTTTTCTTGAAACAGACTCTTGTCTGGCCTTCTGTGGCATAATATTCTCTTATTTTTCCTTTTTCCTCTTGAACATTCCTTGTCTACCTTATTTACATTATTTTTTTCATGGTTAAATGTTGGAATTTCTAAACATTGAAACCCATGGTCAGTAAAATGTTTAATCTGACTTCCTCCGTATATAGGTAACTCCATTTTTTATACCTCCTTCTAGACATCTCCTTCAAATTCCAGCCTCACATAGTCAAATGAGCATCTCACATATTCTCTGGGGCATTTTAGAGACCCTCAAACTCAATATGCCCATATCCTCTCCCAGCTCCCCCCTCAGAGGATATGCCAGAGCCTCTTCTAATTCTCCCTATTGCAATGAATATTATCACCATCCATGTACTTTGATAAGCCCGAAACATATTGATGCTTCCCTCTCAGTAACCATTGCCATTCGATGCAATCCCATGTTCTTTCGATTTTTACTCCTAATTATCTCTCTAATCTCCCTGCTTTTCCCCTTTTCCACCCAGGTACTCTTTGACGTATCTACCAGCATCAGAGCACCACAATACTTTCATATTCTTCCTCATATCCTTTTCCCATTCTAAGTTCTTTGCCACACTAAAAGTAGAGAGATATTTTCAAAATGCTATATGATTAACTATCTGCATCTACCAACAATTAAAATAATTGCAGTTTCTTTTAAGATAAAGTTAAAATCATTTACAGACATCGAAGTCCATGTGTGCCTTTTTGTGAGTGTCATCTCACAGGACATCCTCCACTTATTTTGTCTTCCGACTCTGCTGTTCATGCAGTGCTTTTTCCTATCCGCAGAACTCAATATATGTTGTGCTTTTTATTTGCAGGTCCTCCCTCTCTCTGTCTCTCTATCTGATAACTTCACTTCTAACAGAACTTTATAACTCACTTTGACCATTATATTCTTAGAAAACCTTCCTTCATTAAGTCAGATTCCCACAACATCCTAGTTTCAATTTTACATTTATTTATTTGTTTAATGTTTGATCCATCGTTGTCTCACCCAGTAGACCATGTGCTGTATCAGGGCCTCAATGCATCTGTTCTTCTTCATGTTTTGAATTCTTAGAAGCTACCTCCAAATTGGGCTCTTTAAATGCATTAGAGACCCTCAAATTCAATATGTCAATATGTGGCACTTTGTAATTGCACAATGCCTTGATGTCATACATTGTGTTACAAAGCAATTCTGTGAGTTAAGTCAGTGTGATTTGCACTTTATAGATGGAGAGATTGGGATGTGACAAATGTCCAAAAGCCCAGTAATAAGATATTAATGCCACCTTTCTAAATATACTTCAAGACACATAAATATTAAGATACAACAACAAACTAATTTACCTCAATTTTAATTACTTTATTTAGATATGAGCATAAAAGAGCCTGGAGAGGCTTGGAATCAAGTCCAAAAAGAAGATTTATTCATGTATTTAAGATAATAATAATAATCATTATCATCATCATCATCTTATACTATATAATTATCTTAGTGCTTTGGAACCCTTAGGAATAAAAGCCAATAATTCCATCATAGAAATGAAAAAGAACATTTTAAATTCTGTTTACTGTTAATTTGGTAATGACTTTGTTCACTAAACTTGGTGCATATATGTAATAAGTGCTAAATAAAATATGAAATTAACAAAAGACTCAAATTAATTTTTTCTAAAGAAAATGTTAAGCAAATTTTACCATAGGAATTTTGTGTTGAAAATATTTTTCTAAGCAGCCGTCTGACACTCTGATAATCAAACAACGCTTATAAGCCTACCAAGTGGTCATGTTGTCCCATTTAGGACTGTAGCTGCAGGCAAGAACGTGAGAGAAAAGCTGCCATTGAGGTCTGGCTCTGTCAGGGACTTGATGCATGACCTTTGGAAAGGCATTTTACTTTCTGAGATTTATTTATAAATGGGGACAACAACAAACTGATTGCTTGAGTTTTCTGTGAAGAATAAAAAGCAGCATATCTGATAGCACTCTCTATCCATAGATTGTTGTAATGATGTGATATATATGTGGCTTTATTGAAAGGGATCTCCTCAACTACAGTCAAGCCCATCAAGCTCACTGAGAGCAAGAGAGAGCAAGGAGAAATGTAGAGGTTATTTTCCTTTTCATCTCAGGTAGAAAACTCAGGACTACCCAAGAGTTCTTTAGAATCCTGGTTACATAAGCTATCAAAAATGTTCACCTAAACAGTGAAAAGCTAAACCTCTGCTACCTGTTTTGTCTATGAAATGCATGGCACTAAGGTATTTGGTGACATTTTAAATCTAAATGTGTTATATTTTAGACACACAGCTGAATCAAATCCCTAGCCCCTTATTTCCTGCAAGTGTCATAATCAGTTTATTTACATTTCCTCTGTAGGCCTTAATTTATTAGTTCTATTTTATGACTCTCATTTAACAGATCAGTAATCAGATTCAGGGAGTTTAAGTGGCTTACAAACGTCATTCCTCTATAAATGCATTGCTGAATCTTCACAAAATTATATTAACATTTGTTTATTTGCTGTTCTTTGACTTAGTGAAAGTGTCAGTGGTATGAAAGAAGCAAGAGTTCTAACTTTCAGAATGTGTGCCCTGCATATTTTCTTACCTATAAGCCAGGCTGCTCCCTCATAATCACCCTGATTTTTGATGATGAGTCCTTATCCTTCACAAGAACTTTTGCCTTTGCAACTTAAATTTCCTCTTTAAATCAACTGTCTCATTCTCCCCGTGCCAGCTGTCGATTGCCTTCAGGCACCCTTTCCAGGACAATAAGAACATTTGTTTAAATCTCATTTCTAGATCTAGGGAATCGAGTGATACAAGAACCCTCTGTGAAACTGTTAATCCAGCTTCCTTCACCCCTATGTGCTCCTTCATTTTTACAAACACACATTGGCATTTTCCCTCTAGTGGGAAACAACTGCTAGCAATTTCAGCAGCATATAATTTATGCCATTGGAGAAGTGGACTCCATAAATTCCAAGTCTCTGAGAGGACTTTGGTTGGCACAGTCAGGTGTGGATATCTACCTATGGCCCTAGCAACCATAGCTGGTGTTGGGGGGGCCTCACAGAGCTCAGGTGGCTGGTGGGAAAGTAGTTTTCAGGAGGTGGAGGCAGTATGGAAGACAATTGTGTCAATGTCCATGATAGCTCCTGCTCCTTGAGGACAGGCCATGCTCCCACCTGAAAATATTCTCTATTCTACCCTTTCCTCTATGTTACCATTAGGGCTCCCTTCAATTATTTGGAGAATAGACTGTTTAAATAAATGACTCTCAACATGTGGTCTGAGCACCAGTGAGGATTCCTGAGGCCCTGTCATGAGGTCCTTGCTTTTCTGATAATATAACTCTGTAAGTCTGGTGTTTCTACATATACTTAAACCAAAACAAAATATCACGAGAAATTGACTACGGAAATAGACATGATTATCTAGTTGTTGTCTGTGGTCAGACTTCAAATATATTTGTGGAAAGTATAAAGCAATGCCACTCTTCTCAATACCTTTTTTTTTTTTGAGAAAATAGATGTTTTTTTAACATAAAAATATGGTACTATTTTATGTTAAACATGGTATTTAACATAAAATATGAATCAACATATAATGAGTATATTATAGATTTTTAAAATTTACTTATAACTTTGGGGTTTTAATTTCTGATATGATAAATGTTGATATGATGCACATAAACAGAAGGTCTTTGGCATCCTCTATGATTTGTAAAACTGAAAATAAATACTGAAACCAAAATGTTTGAGAACCACTAGTTTAGATTACCTTTACTTACTTAGAAGTCAATAGAATTAATGGACTTTTAAATAAATATAGAAGGAAACATTACCCAGGTTTTTGAAATTATTGCTGGGGAGGTAAATATATACCACCTTTGGTCAACTTGTAGTGGCTTTCTGGAGGTCTGTTCAAAACAATCTGGAAAAAAATGCTAAAATCAATTAATTGTGTTCATCATACAGTCAGGAGAGTAGAGTCACCTTTGCCCTCTGTGGATCATGTAAACATGTGATTCATAGATATAACAATAGATTTCTTCAAGACAAAGATGCTTGTGGGTCTCAATGGAATTCACAAGGCCTTAATGTAAAAGCTATCTAAAAATTTATGGATTAATCATTGTATATGTAAATTAAGAGTCAGGCCTAAAAACTGTAATAATAAAAATAATGACAATAGTATGGCAATAGCTAAAATATATTTTCTTACTATGCACCAAGCACTTACATGTGGGATGAAGCCACAGAAAACAAGGAACTGGTACAAAAGTAATAAGTTTGGAGATGTGATTTGACCCTGATATTCTGACTCCAAACTCAAACATCAGAGCCACATTACACTACCTCCATTTTCTGTAGTACATTATGAAAATGGTTGCAAACTTTTCACCTGACATCAAGAGGTAGAGCCTATGTATTCTTTCTCCTTCTAATCTTTGACTTGAATTATTCAATAAAATGCAGCTAAATGCCATTTTTGTGAATTTTGAGGCTGAACCTTTCCTGTCACCCTTTGAATATCTTGCCCTGGCCACTGGGGTTAACCTATTGAAGAATGAGAGAGTACATAAAACAGACCATTCCATCTAGGCCATCTTTGAACAGCATGCCCTCAACCAGTCTGGAAGCTGACTCCTGACAAATGAATGCACCCAGTTGAGACCAACCAACCCTGGCACAGATCAGCAGAACTGTCCAACTGAGCCCAGTGCAAATTGGCAATGATAGAATTGTTAGATTAATACATGTAAGTCATTCAGTTTTAGCATGACCTGTTATGCAGCCTGACTGATAAATGTCTCAAGAAGAAATAAAAAATAGATGCTATATTATCTGATAAAAATTTAAAAGAAGAATACCCATATCCTTGAACAGTAGGAAAAAAGAAAAATGACACTGTAGGATAAGAAATGTAGCAAAAAGCTACAGGGCTTCCTTTGTATTTTCATGTGAGCTACCTACCCTTACTCATTCTTTGATATAGTTTAATATTTGAAGGACCTGAAAGAAGCATAATTCAAAGAAGTCAAGATATTTTAAATTTGGGAAAAGAAAGAATTGAAGGACGGAAGGAAGAGTAAAAGTAGAAAAATAGGAGGAGAAGTAAAAAAGATTTAAATATGAAAGGAAGCAAATATCAACTTCTCTATGGTATTTTCAGCATCTCCAGCTCTTTCAGGTTAGCAAGAGGAAAAAAAAAGTTTCTGCCTTGGGAAGAAAAATAGAAAAGAAAAATTTAGAGAAAAATATGCTGATATTAGGTGTGCTTGGTTATGAAAGAGCAGGAGCCAGATTTGAAAATATGGCAAAGGCTAACTGCAGCTTTATGTCCTATATATAAATCCCCAGAGTGGAATTTTACTTGGGGATGACAGTACTTGTGGAAATGGCATCTTGGAATACAAAGAAAAATGCTGGTATACGCAGAGCAGACTCTCTTTTAGCTGGGGACAAATAATCCTAGAGGGGCCTCCAATCTTACCTAGTCAGTAACCCTCAATCTAGAATTCATAGTCACTTATGACAAATAGAACACCAACTTGCTTATTTTCCACTCTTTGTTGCCTTTTTTAGTCCAATTAAAACACTCAGGGGTTTATGTTTGCCTTAAATATGCATGTGAGACAGGAATTTTATGTTCTTCTTATGTTCTGCCTTTCATGTGGGCTCTGTAGTTACAGTTGTTCTGTAGTAAAGTATGAATGACAAAAATGAGTATACAGAAGTGCAGTGTTATAAATTGGGGAAACATCTCATGATGATAGAGCATGGTCCTTCGAAAATCCTCTGACTTCTCCCTCAGCAGTTCAGTACAGGCTCAAATGTTAAGCTAAATGAATTAAAAGAAGAAAATGGGAAGGATTTTCAGAGGCTAATTCGCTTTCTCTTATATAATATTGAACGTGCTATTGCTCTTTTACTAAAACAGAGTTGCCAATTTTATAATCAAAGCCTTGGTTAGAGATTAGCTCTTGTTGGATGGAGTTGCTGTGCTTTAAATGCAGGAGACCATGTTCTTTCTCTCTTTTAAGTTTCATACTTGAGATTTTGGCAGAATATGCCCTCTTTAAGAAAGGTGACTATCTTGTCTTTCTTTAGCATTTCTGTCTAAAAAATCATCCTAAGATCTTATCAAATTAAATCTTTAAAATTAAAATATAAGCTATCTCTTACTATATATACCATACTGGAGGCCAGCCTAGATGAAAGGTGAGCTTTGGACAAACATATTCTTATTTAGTGGTTTATGATCCAGTTTTAGGATGGTTTTCAGCCTGAATGAGCCTAGAATGTTCAATTGGTTTTAGGTAGATCCTGAGGCCTTGGAAATTTTATCTTGGCCTAGAGAATCAAGAACAGAAGGTCTCCTCCAAGACAGTGGGGTTACAAGATGACCTATGTAAATAACTTAAAATTGTCTTAGTCCTAGCAATGTGTTCTTAGATGAGTTCGAAGAACTCAGAATCCATTCCTCAGAATCATGCATCTTCCATAACTAGCAGATTTGAAGAATGAAAATCACTCCAAATCTATTATGATATAAACTAACTGGGAAGATTGTATGATATTTTCATGCTTTAAAGATTAAAAAATAGCTGCTCCATTTTGTTTTCCCTCATGGTGTCCGATATAATAGTAAGCATCCTAGAGATTCTATAGATATGAATCAAGATTTTCTTCAGAAAGTATCCCTGTCTCCAAAACAGACTATTATATAGTTCACATAAATATTTACAATTATATTCTTGGACAAAGCTAATTATTACAGAATCAATATAGATCAATTTTTAAATGTAATCTCAAATTCCATCTTTGAGTAGAGGAAACTTTCCTTAATTCATCTTATAAAATCATAAGTGTACAAAGTAGTACTTTGACTGAAAAACATGAACTCCCACTTTAGAGGCAAATATTGGCATACTAAGACAAATTCTACCCCTACAAATATCCAAACTGAGGATTTGTGTAGAGTAAAAAAATGGAAAATTTGGGGCAATATCAGACCTGAGAGCAGCAGCCACCATATAGTCCATGAGCAGTGAAGTCTTAAGCAAAAATGAGCACCATATTTAAATATTTCTGAGTCAATTACATGGATAAAAATTAGAGAAAAATTGATTTTATAATGTGAAATTTTCATTGCAATTAACTGCACTCTCAGAGCTAGCTTAACAGTTTCATCAGAGTAAATTGATGAAGAAGAATTTTATCCTGTAAGTTCTCTCCTTCCATATGCTGCAAATCAGGCTCAGTAACATGTTAAATATCTGTATGCTTCATTTTCCTCATCCTTCCTCCCACAAAGCTCAGAGCTAAACTGATAGTTGCTGTAACTATCTTTAGCTCAGGTTTTTCTTGTACCATTATGCTCATTCCCTCCCTTTATAGATCACCTGCTTCTTTAACTTTGGAAAATGCACAATTCAATCAACTGTTCACAAATTATTATGTTGACTGAATCCCACATTTTAACTTTAAGAGTTGGTTATTGAATTTTTGTATCAAAAAAGTAAAAAGTGGTTGGGCATATACATATCCTTAGAGAATGTTTAGTCTGCTTTTTATCTCAGGTTCAAGTGTTACAAGCTACACATGGTCATTTGGATAGTGGAGATTTTAAAATAGCTCCTTACTACTTAACACATAAATCTGGTTTTGCTCACTCCATGAGAAAAGAACCTTCATTCTAGCTTATGAAATTGCATCCTATGGCCAACTGCTTCTGTCAGCAGAGATTCCACACTTCCTCCAATGATTCACTCCATTGCCCTATCTTCTTCCCTAAAACTTTAAAGCCCAACTATTTTGGTATAAGTTCTTTGAGATACAGAAAATATTATGCCATCATGTCCAGTTCTCATCCAATTGAGGTGGCTTTTATAAATAACTTCAACTTTTATTTTAGATTCAGGGGATATATGTGCAGATTTGTTATGTGAGTATATTGTGTGATGCTGAGGTTTGGGATACAAATGATCCTGTCACTCAGATAGTGAGCATAGAATCCAATACTTACTTTTTCAAACTTTGCCCCCTGTCTCCCTGCGAGTAGTTCCCAGTGTCTATTGTTTCCATCTTTATGTTCATGAGTACAGTGTTTAGCCCCCACTTATAAGTGAGAACATGTAGTATTTGGTTTTCTGTTTCTTCATTAATTGACTTAGGATAATGACCTCCAACTGCATCCATGTTGCTGCAAAGAACATGATTTAGTTTTTTTGTGGCTGCATAGTATTCCATGGTGTACATGTACCACATTTTCTTTATCTAGCCCACCATAGATGGGTACCTAAGTTGATTTTATGTTTTTGCTATTGTGAATAGCACAGTGATGAACATATGTGTGCATGTGTCTTTTCGGTAGAATGTTTTATTTTCTTTTGAATATGTACCTAGTCATAGGATTGTTGGGTTGAATGGTAGTTCTAAGTTCTTTGAGACATCTTCAAACTGTTTTCTACAATGGCTGAACTAATTTACATTCCCAGCAACAGTGTGTAAGTATTTCTTTCTCTCCGTAGCCTTGCCAGTAACTGTTGTTGTTTTATTTTTCATTATAGACGTTCTTCTTTTTTTTTTTTTTTTTTTTTTTTTTGAGGTGGAGTTTCACTCTTATTGCCCAGGCCGGAGTGCAATGGTGTGATCTCTGCTCACCACAACCTCTGCCTCCTGGTTCAGACGATTCTCCTGCCTTAGCCTCCCGAGTAGCTGGGATTACAGGCATGTGCCACCATGCTCGGCTAATTTTGTATTTTTAGTAGAAACAGGTTTCCTCCATGTTGGTTAGGCTGGTCTCAAACTCTGGACCTCAAGTGATTCACCCACCTTGGCCTCCCAAGTGCTGGAATTACAGGTGTGAGCCACCATGCCCAGCCTTTTTTTTTTTGACAGTGTCTCACTCTTATTGCCCAAGTTGGAGTGCAGTGGCACAATCTCAGTTCACTGCAGCCTCAAATTCCTGGGCTCAAGTGATCCTCCACCTCAGCCTTCCAAGTAGTGGGGACTACAGGCATGCACCACCACACCCAGGTATTCTTTTTTTGTGTGTGTATTTTTAGTAGAGATGGGGTTTTGCCATGTTGCCCAGGATTAATAATAGACATTCTCAGTTGTGTGAGATTGTATCTCATTGTGATTTTTGATTTGTATTTCTCTAATGCATAGCAATACTGAGGATTTTTTTAAATATGTTTATTGGATGCTTATATGTCTTCTTTTGAGAACTGTCTGTTCGTGTCTTTTGCTCACTTTTCAATGGGTTGTTTCTTGATTGTAGAATTCTTTACCTTGCTTATTAATTCTGGACATTAGATCTTTGTCAGATGCATAGTTTATGAATGCTTTCTCCCATTCTGTATGTTACCTGTTTACTGTGTTTATATTTATTATGCTGTGCAGAGGCTCTTTAGTTTAATTAAGTTGGAGATGGGAGTTTTGAGATCTGACAGTGGAGGAATACAAGAACAGAAGCCTTCAGAGAGGTCTGAAATCATATAGGAGTAGCAAAATATAACAAAAGATTTTGCATCATGAAGATAAACTTTTTCTGCTATAACTTCTGTATCTTACCATGCCAGAAAGAGTGTAGATTCTTCCCAGAATTGAGACATGTCAAAAATCCATCCCATTATTTTCTTAGCCTCAGTGAGTCCCAGGAAAACAGAGAGGTAGGTGGGAGTTGGAGAATCCACTGCAAGTGAAAAGAAAATATTGGGAGGCTGGAGTAGAAGGTACACTTGAGAGTCAAGAAAAGAAAGAGTCAATGTAGACCTAGCAAAGAGTTCCCTCTTTAAAAAGTTTCTGCTTTCAAAGAAAGGGATCTGATGTTTGGTCACATTCTTAGTGTCTGGTACTATGCATGATACATCTTAGACACTCAGCAAATAACTTTGAATTAACTATTTAGGTAAAAATAACAAAATAGATGTAGACTACATTTCCATTCAGTACAGACATGGACACTGAGCTCACATCCATTTTTTTTTTCTACCTCCGTATCCTTAATTTACCATGGCACAGGTCATTTGGAGAATCTGGGGGAAAAAAAGGTATAAAATTCTTCCCCCAAAACGCAGCTACAAAATTTTACCCTCATTTTTGGGCTCATGAATCCTCCAAAGCTCATCCAAAAAATTGATAATCCACTGTGGGGAAGGATTGGGAGAACAGTAATCTCTTCGTACGTTTAAGATGCTAGAGACTTTCCACTATACAATTTTATTCAAATAAAATATCAGTCTTTAAGTTCCTCATAGAAATTGTCATTCTTCCTCATTTTTCTCATGTTCCACTGTACCAAATTGCTTTAAAATGGCTCATAAAACCCCGTCTCTACTAAAAATACAAAAAATTAGCAGGGCGTAGTGGCGGGTGCCTGTAGTCCCAGCTACTCAGGAGGCTGAGGCAGGAGAATGGCGTGAACCTGGGAGGCGGAGCTTGAAGTGAGCCGAGATCGCGCCACTGCACTCCAGCCTGGGCGACAGAGCGAGACTCCATATAAAAAAAAAAATAAAAATAAAAAATGGCTCATAAGCATGCACAGAAGTTAGATCCATGTAGCTGTGATAAAACATTGACATTTCTAAGTATGTATCGGAAAACCACCTAGTCACCCAAACCCACAATAATTTGTGGCTACATTGAATGGTTCTAGATTGGTGTAACAATTTTCATACTCTTAAGATGTCTACTAGGATTGCAGCTAATGCTGAAGCTCTCTCTAAAAAAGCCTCTGGTGGGAAGGAGGCAAATACAGCGATGGACCACATAAGCCCAGCTCAGCAGCAGGTAATGGATCTGAATGCAGCAGCACATCACATTGGGATCCAATTTTTGGAAATAGTACCTGGCAACTCAAGAAGCAGAATGTACTTGCACTCAGGAGATATTCATTGATATAACTACATAATGATTGTACGAGTCAAAGTTGAAAGAAAATAGAGACTTCAGAAAGCCAAATAATTTTAGACCAAACAATTTTGACATGTTGGACTTAGTCATAAACTCCTAGGAGTGTTGTAACACGGAATTTTTAATAAAACAAGGGGAAAATACCTTATAGTCTCCCCTGTTTGAATTAAGTCAGAAGTCAGGAAGGAATCTCTTGAAGCTGAATGCTACAAAACCAGGGAATGGGTTCACAGAAGGAAAGGTTCTCATTCGTGAAGTCTGTTACAAACACCCGAGGAGTTAGAACCCACGTATACCTGCAGTTTCCCTCTTCCCTTTCCATAACCTCGGGTGAGGTTGGGAGGTAAGTGCTAGACAAACTAAGGAGAAAAACAACATTTACTAGGTTTTATTGTATACCTGTTATGTATTTCACCTTTATCATATTCATATTGCATAAGAAATATTTTCCCTGGGAGAAAGCATAGCTTGCTGGTCAAATAGACAGAAACCCAGTGGCCTAGGTTTATGTTCTGGTGCTTTCCCTTAGAAACTATGTGACTTGGATGAGTTCTTTATCCTTTACATACTTCAACTCCTCCTCTTTAAAATTGAGATAGTTTTCATCTGAGTTTTTTGGGTAATGATGGGGATTAAAATGGAAGAATTTAGATAAAATATGTGGAACAGTATTTGGCACACAGTGACCACTGAGCAAGTGCTGGCAATCACTCTTAGGAAATTTTATAAGAAAGAAAATGGAAGGTTTAGAAGATGAAGTGGCAGTTAGCTCAAGGTCATGCAGTGATGGAGATTTTAAAATGAGTCTAGCACACTTTTATGCTGGCGCTTATACAATTTAACTTTGAGGTGGCAGGATGGATTCACTATCTTTTCAAGAGCATGAGAGACATCTGATTCTGTCATTTACTTAGCAAAAGAGAGCAGAACTCCACCTTCATTTTCAAATGCATTCCTTCTTGTGAATATGAAAATAAACAGCAAAAAATAATGTGGCAATTATTTATGTGAAAATCATCTTATTTAATATTAATAGTGTTTTTCTTGGCTTCTCTGCTTCAGTTTTATGACTGCATACAAAAGAAATCTAAACATTTTACAATGTTTTTGCTATGTACATTGAAAGAGTCAGGGATTTTCACGATCAGGGCACAAAACCATGTCTTGCTTTTATTTCATCTTCCCTAATAGTTCCCTTGGCCACTGCTCCTGTAGTTCAGGAAATATTGGTCACCATGATGGTCTACAACTGGTGTTGCATAGTCTGTATCTGAGGGTTTCCTTGTTATCAATTCCTGACCAAAGTGTCTAGATATCACAGTTGTTCTACCCTAATATCCACACCTACCCCCAGCAACATTATCCCTGGGTACCGGGCTTCTGGGATTTTCCCCATCCTCTAAGTTCCAAATTACTTTCTCAGCCAGATATATTTCCTGTCTGAAACTGTGCTTCTGATCTTAGCTTAACTTTGCTTCTGATCTTGCCTTGAAGATTGAGACTTCCCCTTGCTTTCTACCAGCTCTTACCCAGGACAGACATAAATCTCATTTCCTCCTTGCTTTATGAGCCACACTGCAAGCTAAGGCTGTCTCTTCTATATCCAAGATCAGTCTTAAATAACCTATTCTTGGACATAGGTGAGCACTCACAAAATCTATTTGATTCAATTTGATCCAATTCAATTTAATTCAATACAATTCAAGTACTCTGGGCATTTGCTTTAGGATTAGTCCCACATTCAGCACTATTTGTCCATTGACCAAACAGGATAAAAATGCATAATAAGGATAAAATATCACATATCAATATAAATATTCTGTCTTTCTGTTCCTCTCAACTTTAAATAAACTCCACTTATCTATTTTATTTCCCTTCCCCTGGAACAAGCTATCAGGCTTTTTAAGAGTCCTTGTCACATAAATGCAAGTATCTGGTTTGAGGTATCACCAGAGATCTGACAACTGCTTTGGAAACAGAGTAATAGCACGTTTTTCCCATGGGAGCCATGGGCAATTTGATTCATTTCACATATTTGTGAGAGAGTGTGTATGGATGGGGTGTTTGCCTCTAAAATGCAGCTGACAATGAGTATTTGCAAAAATTAAACTGTCTCTATCAGTGCACACCAAATGTCATGTCAAATTTCACCTCTTAAACCTTGCTCCTGCTTTGTGGGCAGTGGATGTAAGAAGTGGCATATGCACACATCCATACCCATCTGCCCACACTCCCACGCTCACACATTTGGAATTTGCTCACAGGTTGCACGCTGGTAAATACAAGGCACATCTGCCAAATGTCTGCACCAGTGACATCTGATATTCTTGTGCCAGTCACTTCCCCAGAGATGAGATTTACATAGCAACAGACCCAGCAGGTCCATTAAATTTCTCCTTACCCTTTCCTAGGTGCAGTGAGTGTCTGTTAAGAAACCCCAATGGCTCTATTTGCTTTTCTGAGTCATCACTTGCTCTTTCAGCTGGCTGCCTCACCAGTACTCCCTCATGCTTGGTCTCTCTCTCTCCCTCGGGACTGGTATGCATGGCCACGCATTGTTAAACATTCCACACTCACAATGAGGTTGGTGTGACAGCTGGGGACCAGGCGGAGATCTGTACTGTGGTGGCACTCATGCACCTGTTGTTGGTAGTGAACTTCTGGCTGCCATTCAGTCAGCAGCTGTTAACTACTAAGGTGCCAGGACAAAATGAAATGCAACCAAGAAGTCATGCCCCATCACAAAGGTATGGTCCTAGTCAAATACCTTATACTTAAACTGATATGATTTGGTGTGTCCCCACCCAAATCTCATCTTGAATCGTAGTTCCCATAATCCCCATGTATTGTGGGATTGACCCAGTGGGAGGTAATTAAATCATGGGGGCAGTTACCCCCATGCTGCTGTTCTCATGATAGTGAGTGAGTTCTCATGAGATCTAATGATTTTATAAGGGGCTTTTCCCTCTTTGATTGGTACTTCTCTCTCCTGCTGCCATGTGAAGAAGGACATGTTTGCTTCCCCTTCTTCCATGATTGCAAGTTTTCTGAGGCCTCCCCAGCCATGGAGAACTATGAGTTAATTAAATCTATTTCCTTTATAAATTGCCCACTCTTAGGCAGTTCTTTATTCCAGCATGAAAATGGGCTAATACAGTAAATTGGCACCACAGAAAGTGGAGTGCTGCTACAAGGATACCCGAAAATGTGGAAGCAACTTTGTAACTGGGTCACAGGCAGAGGTTGGAATGGTTTGGAGGGCTCAGAAAAAGGCAGGAAAATGTGGGAAAGTTTGGAAGTGATGCAGGATTTTTTGCTTCTTAGTTCAACTAAATCTGGTTTCTTGTCTCACAACCAGGAAAAATTAGGCATGAGAACACGTTGCAGGGTGAGAAGGGTGAAATTCATTAAGTGAAAGGGGAGCTCTTAGCAAAGAGAGGGTTCCTGCCAGCCAACTCCCACCTCACAGATTGAATACCAGGCTACCACAATGAGCTGAGCTGAGGAGGCCAAGCTGAGGAGCTGAGGAGGCCAAGCTCTTCTCCTGCATAAGACATGGATTCCTGGTGGCCCCACCCCATTCCCACAGCGCATGTGGGCCTCCAGTTAATTTTTGGGATGCCCAGGCAAGCCCCCTGTGCAGGTTCCTTTAGCTGCACAAAATCATCTGGTATAAACACTTGTGGGACAGGTCAGAGATTCTCTGGGGACCCTTCCTTGTCTGCCCCCTGCCTCTACCAGAACCTCCTAGAGACTTGTTTTATGGCTTTGACCAAAATGCTGATAGTGTTATGG
Source organism: Gorilla gorilla gorilla (assembly GCF_029281585.2). NCBI lineage: Eukaryota > Metazoa > Chordata > Mammalia > Primates > Hominidae > Gorilla > Gorilla gorilla. Next base: position 45,286,576 of record NC_086017.1, on the reverse strand, counting down.
ACAATGAAGTCCAGGCTGAGATGGGCTCAGATGGAGATGAGGAACTCATTGGGAACTAATGTAAAGGTCACTCTTGCTATGCTTTAGCAAAAAGACTGGCAGCTTTTTGCCCCTGCCCTAGAGATCTGTGAAACTTTGAACTTGAGAGATGATTTAGTATCTGGCAAAAGAAATTTCTAAGAAGCAAAGCATTTAAGAAGTGACACAGCATAAAAGTTTTGAAAATTTGCAGCCTGACAATGCAGTAGAAAATAAAATCCCATTTTCTGGAGAGGAATTCAAACATGCTGCAGAAATTTGCATAAGTAACAAGGAGCCAAATGCTAATCAACAAGACAATGGGGAAAATATCTCCAGGACATCTCAGAGAACTTAATGGCAGCCCCTCCTATCACAGGCCCGGAGGCCTAGGAGGGAAAAATGGTTTCCAGGACCAGGTCCAGGGGCTCCCTGCTGTGTGCAGCCTAGGGACTTAGTGCTTTGTGCTTAGCAACTCCAGCCATGGCTAAAAGGGGCCAAAGTACAGCTCAGGCTGTGGCTTCAAAAGGTGTAAGCCTCAAGCCTTGGCAACTTCCACATGGTGTTGAGCCTGCAGGTGCACAAAAGTCAAGAATTGAGGTTTGGGAGCCTCTGCCTAGATTTCAGAGGATGTATGGAAACTCCTGGATGTCCAGGCAGAGGTGTGCTACAGATGCACAGCCCTCATGGAGAACCTCTGATGGGGGAGTGGAGAAGGGAAATCTGAGGTTGGAGCCCTTACACAGAGTCTGCACTGGGGCATGGCCTAGTGGAGTTGTGAAAAAAGGGTTGCCATCTTTCAGATCCCAGAATGGTAGATCCATTGGCAGCTTGCACCACATGCCTGGAAAAGCTGATAACACTCAATGCCAGCCTGTGAAAGCAGCCAGGAAGAGGGCTGTACCCTGCAAAACAACAGGACTGGAGCTGCCCCAGGCCTTGGGAGCCCACTTCTTGCATCAGTGTACTAGGATGTGAGATATGGAGTCGAAGGAGATCATTTTGGAACTTTAAGGTTTAATAACTGCCCTATTGGATTTCAAACTTGCATGGGGCCTGTAGCCCCATTTTTGGACAATTTATCCCATTTGTAATGGGTTTATTTACCCAATTCCTCTACCCCCATTGTATCTAGGCAGTAATTAACTTGGTTTTGATTTTACAGGCTCATAGGCAGAAGGGACTTGCCCTGTCTCAGATGAGGCTTTGAACTTGGAGTTTTGAGTTAGTGTTGGAATGAGTTAAGAATTTGGGGGACCGTTGGAAAGGCATGATTGTGTTTTGAAAAGTGAGTACATGAGATATGGGAGGGGTCAGGGACAGAACGATATGGTTTGACTGTGTTACCACCCAAATCTCATCTGGAATTGTAGTTCCCATAATCCTCACCTGTCATGGGAGGGACCTAGTGGGAGGTAATTAAATCATGGGTGCAGTTACCCCCATGCTGCTGTTCTCATGATAATGAGTGAGTCCTCACAAGATCTGGTGGTTTTATAAGGGACTTTTCCCCTCTTTGCTGCCGTGTGAAGAAGGATGTGTTTACTTCCTTTTCCACCATGATCGTAAATTTCCTGAGGCCTCCCAAGCCATGCAGAACTGTGAGTCAATTAAACTTCTTTCTTTTATAAATTACCCAGGATCAGGCACTTCTTAATAGCAACATGAAAATGGACTAATATTTAAACCCTACCATTAAAACTCTTCCCTTGGAGAGTCACTGTTCACCTTAGCCTATTCATGACACTGATAATGTTTGCAATAAAAATCTGTTTAACTTTTTTTGACATGTGTCCTCCAAACATCTTGACCTTGGAACTCCTTACCTTCCACAGATAGCTCCCTAAGTATATGCACATACATAAACACACATACATGTAGCACCCATTAACCAGAATTCTGGGCAAATAATTCTTACTTGCATTTTCCTAAAGCTAGTTTTTCTTGATTACTTGAGAAGCATATATTATAGTAGCTAGAGCTCATGGCCTATCAGAGTGACCTTCAGCAAGTTTTAAAATAGTGACTATCTTAAAAAGTTGTTGCAAAAGTTCAATATAACAAAAGAGCTAGAAACAACGTCAGGTTCCTTGTAAGCAGGTAATGAAAATTAATTATTGTTAATTCCTATGTAGACTATATTTTTGGAAGTCCTAAATTATTCTTGTTAGTCACATTGTTTATTTTTTTCCTACATAGTCAATTTTAAATATTTCTCTTTTTAAAGCTTCTGCCAAAATGATGTTTCTTATCAGTGTTAAGTCTAGGATTTATTTTTTGTCAGCAAGGTAACCAATGCAGTGACCTTCTGCAAACCAGCCATAGATACATCTTGCTCTGACTCCAGCTGAGCTAAGCTGGGCCTAGAGCAGTAGGACCCAGCTCCTGCAGTGGCACCTAAGTTCCTCTTTACTAAACTTGCATGTTTTTGGGAAAATAAAGGAGGGGATATCTAAAGCTCTGGACAACCTTGAGAAGCTCAATTTTTGCTGCCCTAAAGAAAGTGTAAGGATAGATATTTAATGGAGCTGCTGCTGCTGGGTCTGTTGCTCTTGTAAGTCCTTCCTCTGGGGAAGTGAAGGGTACAACAATATCGGATGTCAGATTTTAAAGGAAGGGAGTATCTTCATCTTCTCTCCTGAACCACTAATTGAGATTATCCATTGCTTGCTGCCAAAAGAAAGACATAAATAGAAACAAAACTGAAAGTAAACAATAAAGCAAACAAAAATCTGCAAACAATGAAACTAAATCAAATCCTCCAAGTGTAAACTCTGGGCTTAACATGCCTCCTGTTGTGTTTTGATATTTTTGGTGTCATAAAAAAGTAAACAGGCTATTTTATTTCCAGGGCCTTATAAAGCCAGATGGTAGGGGCCTTATCTAGTCTTTGGATACTTCTGGTATCCTCCATTGGCTTAAGCCAGATTTAGACTCACCTCATACTAGGTAAAAAAAAAAAAAAGCGTTCTAAACATATGAAAATAGAAGCAGAATGGCAAGGCCTGGACTGAGATGAAGCAAGTGGCGCATTTGCATTGTCTGAAAAAGTTTAAAGGGTGCCAAAAAACTTAGTAATTGAGGTAAACAATATTTTAAAGCAGTATTTTTAAAAAATGAATGCAAAAAATTGATGATGAACAAAATATCAAAATTTTAAATAAAGGCAAGATCAGCATTACTGAATATTTCTTTTACCTTAGACTCTAAGACAGTTAGGCAAAGCACTGTGGGATGGAATTCGAATGTAGGAGTGATAGGAAAAAATTAGGTCAACAGTAAAAATTAATTGACAATTTCCATTAGACTAATGTTTTTCAAGCTGAGAAAATTCTAAGAAGCTATATCTGACAGCAAAAATAGTTACTGAGAAAAATGTATAAAGTAACATCTTCCTAATTGTCTTAGCAAGCAAGATCAACATACATACTTTTTGCAAAGCAAAAGGAGACAGTGGGGTAGTGGAAAGGAAGATTTATTAGATACCTGTTGTTACTTTTCATATGATCCTTTAAACTTCAAGATGTCTAGAACTATTTTTATTATCATTTGATTGCTAAGCAAATGGAACTTGGAGGGTAATGCTCAAATTAAAAACTTATATGGCAATAGAGCTAGAATTTAGCTTTAGAATTTGCTCTAAAATCTTTGGTTTTTTTCCTCCACTCTATTTTGTGTGTGCCTTGGCTTTTTTATTTGTAAAGTAGTAATGGCACTAATTCTTACCATTCGTCTTTAGTGCATAATGGTAGTAAATGCACTTTAAGCTACAAATACACAACAGAAATATAAAGTTTGTTTATTTTTTAATTAACTATTTTTTGAGCATCAGGAAGTCAACTATTTTTTGTCTGAAATATTGTGGGGTTGGGGAATAAGGAACCGGCCATTTTGATTTTAAGTTTCACAGATTTGCAAGTCTTAAACATTTGAATTGAGTAGTCTCAATTTTCCTTCTATTTCATGTTGGAAACAAAAATGTAGCTGCTTTATTTCTAGGATACACTGCCTTGAATTGATTACGGAGGCAGATAAGACATCATCTAGGCAACTTTCCAAATTTTTGCTGCTTCTTTGCTGTTAAGAGATTTGGTCCATAGGTAAAGATAAATCATCATATCTTAAAAGTTTCCCCCACCATTTTTCCTTTTTGTTCTTCACTTTACCAATACAACAGAATTTCTGCAGTAGGGTGACTGTCAATATTCCCTGGAGTGTCTCTTGAGTGAGTAGACAGACCTTACTTTAGACTTCATGACAGCTGGAAATGGATTCTGTGTTTCAGATGATGATCACTGGCTTTTCTGAGTTGGTGATAAGTTCATATACACAGCAGGATTCTGAGAAATGCTGCTTCAGTTGGATAATTTGCTTATATTTAAAGAACTTGTGACAGCATATTTGAAGTACAGTCTTTTATAATGAATGTCTCTGGTAGGTAGTTTATTATTTATGAATCTAATGACTTAAAATTTCATGATAAAAGATTTAGTGCAAGAGAATGTCTAGCATTGCCCAAATTATTACTAATTGGTTGCTAATAGCTGTTACACTGGTTATGTGTATAATTATGTAAAATTATACTGATGGCCTCAGGTGAGCCACTCTTTGGGAATGGAGATATATTTGAGCAAGCAGAAACAAACTCAGAATGCTCAGACAGGTTCTTTTAAATATGTTATCTCCCTTGACCCAAACTCTTTAAGTTGAAAAGGAGAGTTCCTATGAAGGTCTAATTTTTGATGTTGTTTTGGAAATATATCTTAATAGGAAGAAGTATAGCAAACTTGGTAAATGGTTAAAAGTGTGGGCATCAACATCAGATACCCTGGCTGTACATTTTCGCTTCTTTACTTTCAAGAACATCTACTGTAACTTTGGACAAGCAATTTTACCTCGGTGATACTTGCTGACCTCACATAAAAAATACAGTTGGCTGAGTGTGGTGGCTCACGCCTGTAATCCCAGCACTTTGGGAGCTGAGGCAGGCTGATCACAAGGTCAGGAGATCGAGACCATCCTGGCTAACACGGTGAAACCCCGTCTCTACTAAAAATACAAAAAATTAGCCAGGCGTGGTGGTGGGTGCCTGTAGTCCCAGCTACTTGGGAGGCTGAGGCAGGAGAATGGCGTGAACCTGGGAGGCGGGGTTTTCAGTGAGCCAAGATTGCACCTCTGCGCTCCAGCCTGGGCGACAGGGTGAGACTCCATCTCAAAAAAAAAAAAGAAAAAAGAAAAAAATACAGTTATGATATGTAATTAATAGTGTTGTTGAGAGAACAAATGAGATCATATATATGTGGTGGAAAAAATATTAATAAAGAAATGCTCAGAGATGTTGTCTCCCCACCCCAGTCTACCAGAGAGAATGCTTTCATTGCTAACCCAGCTTTCAAGTCTTAGATTCCTTCTGTATAATCTGTCTCTGCCAGAGAAACCTTTTGTGATGCAGTATAATCCAAAAGAGATTGAGCCTAAGACTCAGGAGGAACATGGGGAGGACTTAGCAAAGAAATGAAGTCAACAGATATAAAAGAAAAAAGAAGTAGGCAAGGAAGGAGAGTGTAGAATGAGAGTCTGCAGAACGTAGGGATGCCAAGAGCTAAGAAAGTAATAAAAGTAGCTACCAGAAGCTTGTATTTGTTTTCTTTGAGGGATTGGAAAAAAGAATTGGGCTTCTTATTTTATTTTATTTCATTTTGGACTGTTCTACTTTGAAACTTTGCATATGACCTTACTAAGGAACCTATTTAGATGTCCTAAATTACATATGATTAGACATGTAAAGTGATTATTATTGAACATGGCTCATAGAAAATCCCAAATAAACAAGAACTTTTATAATAATATAATGATGATGGTTGTATCTGGAGTAAAATTCCAGCAAAAACTTCACTGAATAGGCATGTCTTATGAACATATCATTAGAGAGACTTGTATAATTGGAGCACTTAGAAAAAAATGGATATTTTGTCATCCCTTCCTTATGTGGATCACCTCAGAAAATATATTTCATTAGAAAAAATATTGGAGGAGCTTTCCATTCCTAATGAGATAAAAAATTAACATGAGCTACTGGCCTCTCCCTCAAAATGAACCCTGGAGAAATTAGAAAAGTAAAGGAATGAGAGACATTTTGGGAAATGTGAGGCAATTATCATGCCTTGGTTTATGTGTGTGTGTGTAGACGTGTGTGAGTGTGTGTATGCGTGTGTGTGTGTGTGTGCATGTGTGGTGTGATGGAATGGTCTGCGGACTTAAGGCAGTTGAGGAGCTAGACATTTAAGAGTCTATTTCTTGACCACTTCTCACAGAAATTGCAATGGCCATGCTGTTGGTATTGAGTGGTCAATATGAAAGCAGCACAAAAAGACTACTAGGATGAGGGTTGATGAAAACAATTCTTTAGTATTTACTACTTGAGTCCCTTTCCTCCAAATCTCATGGGTGGTGGATTAGAACTATGAAAAATACTTCTTTATGATATTCTTTATTTTTCTCTAAAAGTTTAAAGGTGATCTCCTGACTGACAGGGTTGCCTTTGAGAGTGGCAGAGAGAGGAACACACAAAGTCATTCTGTGGAGTCTTGTACCTATTTCTTGCCCTCAGTTAGGATGCGGACCAAGGCCAGATCTTTGACCTATTACATTGTACATTACCATAGAACTGGCACCCCAGACCAATATGACTAGACACCTGAAGCTTATAAATACTTTACAAAAAAAGAAAACTTTAAATGTATGGCTATTTAAAATAAATACAAAAAATATAATTTTAAAAGGGGAGATATTGGCAATATGAAGTTAGGAAGTTTTAAATTAATACAACTAGAAGTATTTTGGTATCAAATACTTAGTATATAAAATAAAATGTTCAATAGATGATATAATTTCCAGAAAGAACACCACTGAAACATGGATTGGTAAGGTGAAAGATGTGATGAAAGAATTATTTTAGAAGATAGCAGGACATGATAAAAATCAAACATAAGATAAAAGGTAGGAATTGTTGCAGTAGAAGTGCCAACAACTGATGACTAAGTTCCAGAGGAGTCAAAAATGGAGGATTGGTGTCAGTGATTTGTTACAACCAGTAAAACATGGCAGAAGTAGCACTTCTTGTATCTTCTGATGCTAAGTCAACAGAAGTCTTGCAGGTTCTATCTTGATCTCTTTGAATGCCTGTGCTCTAGATGTTCCCTCTCAAAAACCAGTCACCATCTGAGAGAGATATTCAAACCTCATTTAAGAGCTCTGGTCAATTGTTCCAGTTGATCTCAACCTTTCAGCAATCTTCTTGTGGTAGCAGATCTCTCAGCCACAAATCTGTCAGCCTCCAGCTGTTGGTCACTGTCAGCTGATCTCATCAACCCAGTTAAGTCTCCAGACATTATGAAGTGGAGAAGAACCATCTTCATTGTACCCCTCTTGAATTTCTAATATGTAGAATCTATGAGCATAAAATTTTGAATTGGTTGTCTTTGTTTTTGCCACTATGTTTTAAGACTATTTATTATGCTATAGGTAACTGGAACATTTAATGTGTTCTTTATCAAGAGGTACTTTTTGCTATAATATAAAGAAACTCAAGTAGGCCCAATTTATGTCTTTCATATATTCATTCATTCACTTGTTCTTCAAATATTTGTTAATCATCCATCATTTATCAAGTGCTATTCAAAGTAATGAGGATACAATAGCTAGTAAGACAGTCACAATAGCTGAACTCATGAAAATTACAGCTTTCTTCTGAATTCTTGGAGGAACAGAACTTGTATTCAAGTTAAAGCCATACATCCAGGCACAAAGAAACAAGTATTTATAGTTAATACAACATTTCATGCCATATAGTCATAGATCAAGTAAATTCAATCATGAATGAAGGAATAAAATATATGAATATTGAAATGCCTGTATACTAAAGCTTCTGTGAATATATACACACACAAATATATAGCCTTCTTTAATATGTATATCATATACAATGAGTTAAATGTTTTATTTGAATTATGACAAAGCCTTTGATCAAGAGCAAATGATTCTATCTAGAATAGTACTAATGAAGATGATTTTTGTTTCTCAAACAGCATGATCAAGATCAGCCATGAACTCTGGAAGAAAATTCTGTAAAACTACTGAGATTCAAAGCGTTCTGGAGCTGACATTAACCTTTGAGCTTGCTGACTCCAACCCCCTTATTTTACAGCTGGAGCAACTGAGCTCCAGCAGGCAGTGAACCAGATGGGTCATGGTATCAGCAGTGGTGCAGAGCAAGCTAAACTCTGTGAGGTCGGCTGAGGTCCTTTGTAACCCAGAGGGATCCCGGCATGAATTTTAAATCCTCTCCTCAATTCTGGCATCAGTTCTAGTATCCATATGTCTGTGCATACATAGAAGCTGAGGCAGAGAAACTCATGAGAATTGCCAAGGCCCTAGAATCCTGAAAACAGTTGCTAATATCCTGTTGCCATGACAACCCACTCAGGAAAGAGCCTAGGTGCCAGACTTAGATTTTTTTTTTTCTGGGTCCCAGAGGAGTACCAGAATGAGTTGATAACTCTTTTATTGCTACCTGGAGAGAAGCCTTTCCTGCCCTGTGTCTCTTCCAATGGCAGATCAACACTCCAGGGATGGTAACTGATGCAACTGTGGTTGGTTTCGTTTCTTTTAGAGACAAAGGACTCCGATGATTATTGTGCCATGAAAAATAAGGGACTTGTACAAGCTAACATGTCTATGAAAACATGTGATTTCTTTAGTCCCAACTACCTCCGCATTTGTGAGGCTCCTTGCTTTATTTTCCCCTACTTGTTTTTCACCAATGCATCTGCTCCTTCCTGCAGAGGAAATGTTTGTACCGTTCAAATGGTTGGACTATGAGTCACAGATTAAACAGGAGGGACTTTTCTGAATGATGCTGAGCAAGGCCTTAATTAAAAGGAAGGAAGAAATTCTGGTGAGTGGGAGCAAGGTTGTGTTGTTTAGAGCCATGCAAAGTGCCAGCCTCTCCCTAGGTAACCACTCGCCTTCTGGCATGAAATCATCCAAATTTAGGATACATAAAATGCATAGGATCTGGAAATTCTCAGAACTGCATCATGATGCCTCCAGAACCTGTGTACCTGAATGTTGGAGCAAGATAATGATTACTAACTCTCACTTGCTTCCTATATGTCAGACATTATTCTAAGCATTTTTATATTCTAACTCACTAAATCATCACAATAATTTAATAAAGTTGGTACTAGAGAAGTAAAGTGTCCTTCTCATGGACACCCAGCTAAATCAGTGGCAGTGCCAGCACGTGAATTCAGGAAGCCTACGCTCTGACCCATCATGCCAACCCACCTCTACTGATGTATGACAGTCTGGCTGGCTGGTGCTATATGGCATCATATGCCTTCATCATGACTTGTTGAATAGGCCACTACTTTCACATTCTTCTGCTCTATCCAAAATGCATTTGGCCATTATCTCCTTCTTTTCATATTCTACACTGCTGCCTTAGTTAAGATACTAATTCCTATTTATTTATTTATTTATTTATTTATTTATTTTTCTTGAGACAGAGTCTTGCTTTGTCACCCAGGCTAGAGTACAGTGGCACAATCTCAGCTCATTGCAGCCCCTGCCTCCCGGTTCAAGTGATTCTCCTGCCTCAGCCTACCAAGTAGCTAGGATTACAGGGGCATGCCACCAGGCCTGGCTAATTTTTGTATTTTTAGTAGAGACAGGATTTCACCATGCTGGCAAGGCTGTTGTTGAACTCCTGACCTCAAGTGATCCTCACTCATTGGCCTCCCAAAATGGTGGGATTACAGGTGTGAGCTACTGCACCTGGCCCTAATTCTTTCTTGACTGGGAAATTCAGCATCCACATATTGTATCTCCTTGCTTCCCATGTTGGTTTTGTTCAATCCATTCTCCACACTGCAACCAAGTGATTCTTCTAAAATGTATCTAAGACCTTTTTCGCTCTTTTTTTTTTTTTTTTTTTTTTTTGAGACGGAGTCTTGCTCTGTCGCCCAGGCTGGAGTGCAGTGGCGCAATCTCGGCTCACTGCAAGCTCCGCCTCCCGGGTTCACGCCATTCTCCTTCCTCAGCCTCCCGAGTAGCTGGGACTACAGGCGCCTGCCACCATGCCTGGCTAATTTTTTTGTATTTTTAGTAGAGACGGGGTTTCACCATGTTGGCCAGGATGGTCTCGATCTCCTGACCTTGTGATCGGCCCGCCTCGACCTCCCAAAGTGCTGGGATTACAGGCTTGAGCCACCGCGCCCGGCCCTTTTTCACTCTTATTTTAAAATCCTGCAACGATTTTTTTGTCTTCCTGCTGGTTCTCAAATATTTAGCAGGCTATCCCTGTGTCTTAAGCACACTGCTGCCACAGTTAGGTTTTTCTCTATTGTAATTGTCTATTTGGTCTAGCTTAATTGTGCCCTAATCCAAGACAGAGCTTATGATTTTATCATTTTCTCCACTCCCTAAAACACCTTTTTGCATATGGTAAATGTGAAATAAGGCAAAGAAAGTTGAGTTAATAGTTATTGAACTAAGATGAATAGTTAGGCCTTGGTCTCCATATTAAGAAGCTGCCATGATATACTTCTGTTGCAGCTTACCCTATATGTGAAATTACCATTATAAAGCATGTATTCATCTCACAGAAAAATTAAAGAATATGAATCTGACAGACACAGTTAGTATATACTACTCTGGAGAAAAAATTTTCTGAATCACAAAACAAATTGCTTTCAGTCTCAATCCAGAAATCATCGTCAGAAGTATGTTTTTGTTTTTGAAAATTAGTATCTACCTTTTCTTTAAGTACCCAAAGCCATGCTAATTCTACTGGGTGAGCATTGGTCTCATCGCTTTTAATGCACATGATCCATTAATGTCACGTGTCATAATACACCTTGTTAGGGAACATTGTTTTATAGTCTCAGTCATAATCAGCCATATTTGTCGATCATACACAGTGTTGAGAACAATGTATTAGAAAGTTTAGTGCAGAATGCACAGGAAATGCCCCAGTGTCCTGAGGAGAATTTCCTCAGTTCAGTTGATGGTACTTTCTTTCATCTAGCCATGTAATCTATCAACCTTGGGTCTGTCTTCCTCTCCCTAGAATCCATCCCCTCATCTCTACTGCTACTACTTCTGCCCTAGGCTTTGTCATCTCCTAGTAGAAACTGGAGTATCTTCCTCATTAGTTTCCCTGTCTCCTGTCTTACTTCTTCAAAATGCCTTCATAGTATTTTATCAAGAAAGCAAAACTTATCATGTCATTTCCTTATTTAAAACTCTGGACACTCTTCATAATCCAAGTTCTGCAGCCTAGAATTTAAAATCTCATATTATTTGGCTAACAGTTAAATTTACTGGGTGACAGGCACTGTTCTAAGTGCTTTAGTTCTCTTGTTGGCTTCTAAGGGTCTCCGTGTCTCCCCAGGAGACACTCCTAAGAGGGAAGTGCTATTTTATCACTGCCTTACTTTCAACTTCAAAAACTTTGTATTCTCACTACATGTTGTACATATGTGAGGTACCTTATACTTCAAGAGATTTTGTGCATGTTATTTTCTCTGCTTGATATGACTTCCATTTCCTTCCCATCTCATTGTCTTAACTGGTTGCTCATCCTTTAAAACTAGTTACAGGCATATCAAAAATTACAGGCTCCAAAAAAAGCCTGTTTTAACCTCATCCATGTAGCCAGGCAAGGAGCCCATGTTCTATGTTTCCATGAAACCTTATATAAAATCTGAACATGATGTCTGTCATGATGAAATCCTCTTGTCTTTTTATGGACATATAATTGATCTAAGTCCCCAAGGACAGAGGCTATGTTTGATTCTGTACCGATCTTTGAATCCTTCTTACTTCCAGTGGATGTTCAATAAGTACCTATTGAATAGAATAAGTACTTCCCTGTATATTCATGTAAAATAATATTTATATATTCTTTTATGACCAAACTTTAGTTTATGAGTGACCATTAGGGATGATAAAATGGGCTTTACTCTCGCAGTTTCATATTTCTAATAAAGTTATGATGTCAGATATAGATATACTGTGGAAACAACAAGGGAAGAAAGAATAAGAAACCAGGAAAAAAATCAGAGAAAATTAGATATAATCTGAGCACAGGTGATAGCTGAAAACATGAGCAGTGAGCTAATTGAGGGACAGAATTTTAAGAAAGAAACTAAAGAGCCCTAAATAATACCTGGTTAGTGAGCCTGCTAGAAAGGGGATCAGCAAAGGAAAAGTGTTTATTTGTTGGCAAAAGCTCCAGGGACAAGTCAGCTCTTTATTGAGTTTGAACATAAGGAGAAGTACCCAAGAATGTAAGGCTTTCATCACATTTGTTTCATCTGTCACTTTATTTACTTTCTCTTGAGAATTTAAATGGAGAGAGATCTGAGCGAATTTGAAATTTGTTATTTTATAATGTTAAGTCCAAAGCTTCTAAATAGTTTTGAGAAATCATAAGGTCTGTTAGAGATTTATTTAGCACATTTTAAAATGTGCCTGTTTCTTACAGTTAAAGTCCCCCTTCTGTTTTCTACACATTACCAGCTACATTTGACCTTCAAATAGAAAAAGAAAATTATGACTGATACTTACAGTAGTTAAGAGATTTCTATACGACAAGAAATAATGTTGGACATTTTATATAGATGACCTTATCTAGTCCCCCAACTTTATCAGTGAGGACTTATTTAATCAGCAAACTATGTATTGAGCACCTATTATGTGCAGACACTCTCTAGCTGCTGAGAATACACAATAAGCAAAATAGATTCCAATTTTTGACCACATGGAGCTTATATTCTCATGGGGGAAAATAGACCATAAACAAAATAAATTAGTATAATATAACATATAGTATATTAGAATATTGGCAAAAATAATGAGGGGAAGTGGGATTGAAATTTCTTGGGGCAATGTTTCATTTCAAGTAGAATGATCAGACAAGGCCTTGTTGACAAGATGACTTTATTAGAGGCTTTGATGGTGAGGATGTATGTGGGAAGAAAATTCACAGCAGATGGAACAGCAAGAACAAAAGCTCTTCTAATTTAGGCTTTGAAAAGCAGTATGGAAGCCAGTGTGTCTGCAGTGTGATCTATACTCTCTAGAGGGTGGAGAGTATGAAGAAATAAAGTTGTAGACAAAAAAGGGAGAGAAGGTGAGCCAGGGAGGTGAGAAGGATCGTGGGGAGACTTAGAGGGCCTTAGAAGAAATTGTTCCTTTTCCCTGAGTGAGACAGGAAGGCTTTGACAGGTTCTGAGCAGAGATATGACCGGATTTGAGTGACATTATAGCAGGATCAGCATAGGAAACAAATGGTACCCAGGGAAGAAGCAGGCAGGAGTTTGAAGAAGTGATATTTTTTTCTGGAACAAAATGTATCAGTTGTGATGTGAATATGAACTTCCTGCTAATGGATATGTAATTTTGAGGCCAGTATGCTTGTGATATCCTACGCCCCGGCACCACTGATTACAATGGACTCCACTTGTTGCAAATAGACCATCACACACTAAATTCTCTTTTATTCCTTTTACATTAGACAACTGCAATAAAATTACTTCTATTGCCTCTGTTACTTTTTTTTATGATGTCAAACCAATGTCTTACATTATTAAAGAACTTAAAATACAAAAGTTTCATTCTGTGGACAGATCTTCAATTGCTATTTATTACTGCAAAGAAAGTACATCATTATTACTGGTAATGTAATACAGTCTAAGCCTGAGGCGACTTTGGTCAAGTTGACATTAAAATATGCCCTACTAATGTCAGTCATATTTGCTTACTGATACGTTAATAGTTAAATATTGTTACTGTGAATATTCACTTGGCATCAAAATAATCACAAATGCCAATCAAACACAGTCATTGAAGTTATGAGATAATCTCTGCTAATTGGTTGATCAAACAGATGATCCAGTATATGCCTTTATATCTTTGTAAATTAAATTCCATCTATAATACAAAATTAAATAATAATCTCAGTTAATAATATAATAAATATCTTAGTGGTCCTTTTAATAATAAAAAAATGGTCATCGCTTTTTACCTCTCAAGAAGAGGTTGATATATTAGTCATCTATTACTACAATGATGCTATGTAACGAACTACCTTCCAACTCAAGAACTTAAAGTATAATAAAAAAAAAAAAAAGAAGGAAAAGATATAGCCCCCCTTCATTCCTGGAGCTGTTGCAGCTGTGAGTCTACTGATGAAGACAAGACTTAGCAAGCTTGGCTCTTCTTTGAGCAGGCCTTTGAGTTAGCTGGGGGATAAAGACACTGTTCCATGTGTCTTTATCTTCCTTGAACCAGTGGGATAGCCAGGGCACATTCTTCTCAGAGCAATGGCAGAGGTGCAGAAGAGCCTGGACAACCTCAAAAGTATATTTCCAGCAGGCATGTGCCACAGCTGGCTATATTTACTTGTAAGACCTGATTGTTAAATGTTCAGCATTTTCTGAGGTGGTTATTAAACACAGCCATTATTAAAATTTAAATTACATAAAGGTATAGATACACACATTATATTAAAAAAGAAAATAATAAACATTAAAAACTCACCACTTCCTAATTATTTTCTACATTATTTTAATCTGGGATCTTGAGGTCATTTACATCTAGTATGTCTATACAGTAGAGATATTATAACATGATATGTTACTGTGCATCTCTTTCCATCTCCACATTTACTAATGTCTCATTGTTAACATGAAGTTGGCTGTGGTGAAAGTATTTATACCATGAATATCATCAAATGTGAGAAATCAGGAACTTCTTCATCTTGTTTAACTGATTCTCAAACCAAGCTCTTTAATAACTGGAGAGCCAGTTGTTACACATTTTTAAGCACACCATTCATTTTGAGCCTTTGCTCACATCAGTTCTCCAAATATCCTATTGATCAAAATCAAACAATGGTGAAATACACTCTACCTTTAGTGAAAGACACTGCAATATTACAAGACAAGGTGAATCTACAGGGAGGGCTGAAGAATTGAAGCTAATAATTCAATCTACCATAGTTGGGAAAAGATACAAAAGGCATATATAAATAGGGAAATCAGTGTTTTATGTATGTGAATGAATTAGTATATATTACTTTGATTTTTCTCAAAAGCAACATTTTTTTCTTCATTATTTCAAACATTTCTCAAAGGAAAACAAATAATTTAAAGTGACAATTTGAATTACAAAATAGATTATCTGTTTGTATTTATAAAGTGTTCATTAATTATGATGGTAGACAATTCAAACAGGCTAGAATGAGTTTCTTAGTCATGATTCCTAAGTTCTAACAAGCACAATTCATAGTAAAAAATTATTCCATTTTGAATGTATCATATTATCCCCAATCCATGATTTTTTCAAAGTACTAAAAAGCTGACATGGGCTATATGAGAGAACATTAAAATTTAACATTAAGAATGTTGGTTAATAGTCTTACTTTCCTTGTGTGCAGATTTGTCTGTTCACTCCCAGCTGCATTGAAAATGTTTTCTGAACAAAGGGAGGAGGAGGACACCTTAAAGATTGCAGTGGAAGTCAAGGAAAACCATAATTTACATTTCAGAATATAAATGCCCCACGGAGGCCTTCTTCCCCTGCTGCCTGGAACTTTGATTGGCATTTCAATAGAATTCTACCAAATTGGAGGTTGGTCCCAGGAAACTCATCCTCATGGTTACCAATGACTGTAATTCCAGGCATCTGATTTGGGCAAATAATATTTATGAGAACAGGACATTTAAAAAGTCGAGACAACTATGAAAGCCAATGAGAGTCAGAAAACCAACATAAGAAGGAGAATAAGGACGTGGGTAGTAAGGATTTGTGGGTGCTTCCTTCTGGAAAACAGATGTATTTCTAGTTAAAGTTAATTCTGCTTTTCTAATTGTTGATAAACTGGCAAACAGCAATTATTTGTGTATTTGTGTGGGCGTGTGTGTGTGTGTGTGTGTATCATATGTTTTTTCTCTCTCACTCAAAAACCCATCTTCTCCAGAAAGGATTATCTTCTATAATCTTATAAATTTAAAGCACTATAAAAATTGGATTATTTTGGATATAAAATTTCTAGAATTCTTGAGTATAAAATTTTATTTTGGATGTTAAATTGTAAAACCTGGACTCCTCTCTTAAAATCAGGGAAAAAAAGGAAAAAGAAATTGAGGTACCTCAAATTAATTATCAACTTCTCCCTCTCTAAATATAATAAAATTCTAAATCACCTTTTTTCTCTTTTCTCCAATTTTCAAAGCTTGTAGCAGGAGAATGAAAATTATACTTTATCTATTCTATTAGCTTATAACCTTACCATCCAATCAAACTTCCATTCTGGTCCAGAACCGTCCTTTCTTCCTTCTTACCGTTCTTTTCCCTCCCTCCCTCCGGCCCTCCTTCTTTCCCTCCTTCCTTCCTTCCTTCCTTCCTTCCTTCCTTCCTTCCTTCCTTCCTTCCTTCCTTCCTTCCTCCCTCCCTCCCTCCCTCCCTCCCTTCCTTCCTTCCTCATTCCCTGCTTCTTCTTATTTTTTCCTTCCTCCTTTCCTTCTGTTTGGCTCTTAATCATTTTTATGAAGATAAAGTAATGTGTGGTTTTATAAATATGAATATATAAAGGAAGATATAAGAAATTACAAGGATATAGCTGCTATGAGAAGTCCAGTGTACATGGTGAGAAAAAGAAATCTAACATTTCCCCTCAAGAGACTAGCCAATTGTATTAATAGACAAGTGTATTTGAATCTGTTCTGATCTCAATAATTTAAAGTGTGAAATTTAGCACATAGACCATTTCCAGTTATTTACGAGTTTTTCTCTATTGGGCTTCTAACATTTACTCATTTTTTCTCATGCCAGTATTACATAGGACTAATTATTATAGCTTTAGTATAATTCTTTTTTTCCTTGCAGGTACAAATATTCTATCATTATAATATTCTGAACATTTTCTTGAGTTTTTCCTTTACTTTTTTGGCAGATAAATGTTATAATATCCATACCAAAAATCTTTAAACATTATTTTAAGATTTAAATCATAATTAATTTGGCAGAATTGATATGTTTATAATTTTGCATTTTACCAGCTCATAATGTATATGTAAAATTTCATTTCAATCTTATTTTATGCCTCTTCAGTAAAGTTTCACAGTTGTTTTCTCTTGTGGCTTTCATTAAAATATGGAATTTCCTATTCTCACAGTAAAAACTAACTTTCCAAATGATGATTTTTAAAAACCACCAATTATATTCTCATCAGATCTCAGATGATCATATCCCCACTTTTTCTAAAAACGCTTTATTTTATTATTGTAGGAAATTACATTAGGGCTGTGATTCTTACTTGGAATTTCTGCTAGAGCTGTTAGAAAAGAGAAATTGTCATTCTGCTAGAGTTGCTAAACTAATAGGATAGTGATCTAGAAATGTTAGCTACCATTTGCCAACATATCCAAGACAATATTTGAGGGAAAAGACCACACAATATAAACGATAATTTAAAGCTGAAGAGACAAAGATTGAGGACATAATTTGTAGAACTTGAACTAATTCATGCCTAGACTTAATCTACCTAGTGGAATTCTCAATATGATGAATCAAAAATCTTTTATTTTTTTAAGTGATTGCCAAGTGCCACTGAAAGAGACATGCATATAGTGTTTTGTGTTCAATTTTTAGATATTTAAAAATAATCATTATAAAGATAAACCAGGAGCAGATAATTTCCATTTTGCAAGAGCATAGACACAAAACTCATAGGGATGATTTACATTAAAACTATTGCAGTTTGCCTGGTATTTTCTTTCTGGTTACTTCTGCTACATTTTATGTCACTGGGGATGGTCTTTTAAACTTTCAATGAATAGGTACTTGAGAATTCTACTTTTCATGTCTGTTTATTATTTTTTTGCATCATGGTCAGTGGCATGACCACTGTGATTACTGCTGTTTGTTTGTGAAGTTTTATTCTGCATCTTTACATGATATCGTATCACATGCCTTTAATTTCTTAAGCACGTTGGTAACAATTAACAGGCCATATTTATTGGATTCACAAATTCTTTCCTTTCTTTATCCCTTCTTTGTTCCTTCCACACTTACTATAAAATAAGACTTCAAAAAGTTCAAGTTTTCTCCACCTTTGCTTGATATTTTCTTTTCTTACCTACCAACTTCTGAGAGAAGAATGTGAAATGTCTCTATTATTATTATTACAGTTTTTGCTTTTTCAATATAAAATATATGTTGCTAGGAACTTGAATATTAAGATGAAATATTTCTCATTGTATCCTTTATCCTACTTACCTCAAATCAATTTTTTCTAATGTTAACATTGCCTCAGTCTTTTCTGTTTATCGTTTCCTTGGTATAGTGTGTGCGTGTGTGTGTGTGCGCGCTGTGTTATAAAATCATGCCTGAGTACAAAATCCTTTAAAATGCCAAAGAGACAAATTAGTTTTAATGAAACAGTATGAAAAGTTCACTAATATAATTTCACATTCTTTATTGCAGCTAACGTTTAAGAAATGACCACTTTTTCTTTTTTTTTTTTTTCTTCTTTTTGTTTTTTAAAGGATCTCGCTTTGTTGCGTAGGATAGAGGGTAGTAGCCTAATCGTAAGTCACTGCAAACTCAAACTCCTGGGTGAAGCAACCCTCCTGCCTCAGCCTCCTGAATAAAGCTGTGACTACAGTTGTACATCATCACACCTAGCTACAAAATAACCACTTTTGAAAATGTGTTAGAGTATCAAAAAAGAATACTCATATTTACCTAAAAAGGCTGAAAATCCTCCACCTTTTTCCAACCACATATATGTGTGCAGTGAGCTAAATGGTATGTGCCCCCAAACTTATACATTTAAATCTTAACCCCCAATGTGATGGTATCAGGAATTGAGGGCATTGGGGAGGTGATTAGATCATGAGAATGAAGCCATAACAAATGGTATTAGTGCCGTATAAAAGAGACCCCAGCCAGGCGCGGTGGCTTACGTGTGTAATCCCAGCACTTTAGGAGGCTGAGGCGGGCGGATCACAAGGTCAGGAGTTCGAGATCAGCTTGGCCAATATGGTGAAATCTCGTCTCTACTAAAAATACGAAAATTAGCCAGGCGTAGTGGTGCGCGCCTGTAGTCCCAGCTACTCGGGAGGCTGAGGCAGGAGAATCGCTTGAACCCAGGAGGTGGAGGTTGCGATGAGCCAAGATCTCGCCACTGCACTCCAGCCTGGGTGACAGAGCGAGACTCTGTCTCAAAAAAAATAATAATAATACAATAAATAAATAGGTAAATAAAAGAGACCCCACAGAGCTCCCTCGCCCCTGCCACCATGTGAGTTAATTGTGAGAAGATGGCTACCTGTATGAGGAAGTAGAAACTTACCAGACAACTAGCTAGCTGATGCCTTGATCTTGGATTTTCCAGTTTCCAGTATAATGAAAATAAATTTCTATTATTTACAAGCCACTCAGTGTACAGAATTTCATCATAGCAGTCCGAACAAACTAAGACAATGTGTGAGGCTAATTTTTTTCAGCTTACTTCAACCAAAATTGCGTCGTAACAGATTGAATGCAAAAGCAGATAATGAAAAACCAGTTATCTTTTATTAAACCAGAAATTAGGGAATTTACCAAAGGCAAAACTAAACTCTCTTCTCACTAAATTCATTTCGGTTTGGAGAAATACAGTTTTTATAGTTTTTAATGTGTAATTTCTGTTAAAATGTAATGGATTTGTTAAAGCTATTTTAACTTAATTGTTAAATAAATACTTTCAAAATTGTTCAGTTTTAATTTTGAATTCATGAAATATTAATAGATATAACCCATATGAGCAAAAGACCTTTGGGGTTCTCAGTAATTTTTAAAAGTATAAAAGGATTCTGAGAACAAAAATGTGAAAACCTTTGTTTTGGTAAAGTTTCCCTTATTTTTTATATTTATTGTGAATATTTTCTTCCAGTTTATGATACGTGTTTTCATTTCCCAAATGCTATTAATAAACCAATTTTTAAAAATTAATAAAGCCTAAGAAACATGTATATTTTTTGTAAGTACTTTGTTTATCTTCTCCTATAAATGTTGCCTATCCCTCAGGGCCAAGGGAGTCATGATCTGTCTGAAATTCAGTGTTGTACATTATGTGAAGGTTGAAGTTCATTTTAACTACATGGTTATCCAGTACACAGTTGTTCTAGCACCATTTGTTAAAAGACTGTTGAATCCATTAAATTTCCTTGGTGCCTATGTAAAAAAAAATCAGGTGAATATTGATTTTATAATATTGTAAATATTTACAGTAGTATAAATATTGAAATACTGTAGTTTTATTGTAAATATTGAAATGTTGATTGATATCTATCAAAAATCATATTGAAATTAAATTTGGGGTTGCTGTGAATCTATAAATCAGTTTGGCAGCTTAATGATATTGAGTCTTCATGAAGATGAACAGTAATTCAGGCTTTCATTTTTTGCTGTGATGTTCCATAGTTTTTGTTGTAAAGGTCTTCAGTATTTTTGTTACCTATATTGCATTTCAAAAAATATTTTTATTTGTTCATGATTTCTCTTACTTCTTTCAGCAGTGTTGTGTAATTCTCATTGTAGAGATTTTTCCCCTCCTTGGTTAGCTGTAATCCTAGGTATTTTATTCATTTCTGTGGCTGTTTTGAATGGGATTGCATTCTTCATTTGGCTCTCAGTTTGCATGCCATCGGTGTATAGAAATGCTACTGATTTTTGTACATTGATTTTGTATCCTGAAACCTTACTGAAGTAGTTTATCGGTTCTAGGATCCTTTTGGTGGAGCCTATGGGAAAATCTACATGTAGAACCATGTCATCTGCAAAGAGAGATAGTTTAACTTCCTCTTTTCTTATTTGGATGCCCTTATTTCTTTCTCTTGCTGATGCTCTGGCTAGGACTTTTAGTACTATCTTGAATAAGATTGGTAAGAGTGTGCATCTTTGTCTTGTTCTAGTTCTCAAGTGGAATGCTCCAGCTTTTGCCCATTTGATGTGTTCGTGTTGGCTATAGGTTTGTCTTAGATGGCTGTTATTATTTTGAGGTATGTTCCTTTGATGACTAATTTGTTTAGAGTTTTTAACATAGAGAGATGTTGAATTTTATTGAAAGCCTTTTATGCATCTGTTGAGATAATCATATGGTTTTTGTTTTTAATTCTGTTTATGTGGTGAATTACATTTATTGATTTGCATATATTGAAACAACCTTGCATCCCAGGAATAAAGCCTATTTGATAATGACAAATTAAGTTTTTGATGCACTGCTAAATTTGATTTGTTAGTATTTTGTTGAGAAATTTTGTGTCTATATTCATCAGGGATATTGGCTTGATGTTTTCTTTTTTTGTTGTGTCTCTGCTACATTTTATTGTCAGAATGATGCTGATTTGTATAACAAATTAGGGAGGAGTGCCTACTCCTCAATTCTTTGGAATAATTTCAGTAAGATTGGTACTAGCTCTTTGTACATTTGATGAAATTTGGCTGTGCATTCATCTGGTTCTGGGCTCTTTTTGGTTGGTAGGCTTTTTGCTACTGATTCAATTTTGGAATTGTTATTGATCCATTCAGTATTTCAATTTCTTCCTTGTTCAATTTTGGGAAGCTGTCTGTTCCCAGAAATTTGTCCATTTTTTCTAGGTTTTCTACTTTGTATACATAGACGTGTGCACAGTAATCTCTGAGGATTTTTTGTATTTTTATGGGCAAAATTTTATGGGTAATTTTATGGGCAAAATTACCATTGTAATTTTGCCTTAGTCATTTCTGATTGTGTTTATTTGGATTTTCTTTTTTCTTTATTAATCTAGCTAGCAGTCTACCAATCTTGTTCATTCTTCCAATTAACCAATTTTGGATTTATTGATTTTTTAATAGATTTTCATGTCTCAATTTCATTCAGTTCAGCTCTGATTTTGGTTATTATTTTTCTCCTGTTAGCTTTGGGTTTAGTTGGCTCTTATTTTGTTAGTTCTTCTAGGTGTGACATTAGATTGTTAATTTGAGATCTTTCCAACTTTTTGATACAGTCACTTATTGCTTTAAACTTTCCTCTTAACACTGCTTTAGCTCTGTTCCAAATATCCTGGTATATTGTGTCTGTTTTTCTTAGTTTCAAATAATTTTTTGATTCCTACCTTTATTTCACTCTTATCCGGAAGTCATTCAGAAGCAGGTTGTTTAACTTGCATATAATTGTATGGTTTTGAGAGATCTTCTTGGTATTGATTTCTATTTTTATTATGCTAATGCCCAAGAGCGTGGTTGGTATGATTTGGATTTTTTTGAATTTGTTGAGACTTGATTTATAGCTGAGCATATAGCCAATTTTAGAGTATTTGCCATTTGCAGATGAGAATAATGTATGTTCTGTTTTTATTGGGTGGAGTGTTCTCCTAAATGTCTGTTAGGTCCAATTGGTCAAGTGTTGCATTTAAGTGCAGAATATCTTTGTTAGCTTTCTGCCTCAATGATCTGTCTAACATTGTCAGTTGGTTGTTGAAGTCTCCCACTGTTATTGTGTGGTTATCTAAATATCTTCATATATCTCTAATAGTTTTTGTTATGAATCTGGGTGCTCCAACATTGGATGCATATATATTTAAAATAGTTAAGTCTTCTTGTTGAATTGACCCCTTCCTCATTATGTAATGTCCTCCTTTTTTATCATTGTTGGTTAAAGTCTGTTTTATCTTGTAAAAGAATAGCAACCCCTTCTCCTTTTTATATTTCATTTGCCTGATAGATCTTTCTTCATCCCTTTGTTTTGAGCCTATGGTTGTCATTACATGTGATATGGATCGCCTGAAGATAGCAGTTGGATCTTGCTTTTTTATCCAACTTGCCACTCTATGCCTATTAAGTGGATCATTTAGCCCATTTACATTCAAGGTGATTATTGATATGTGAGTATTTAATCCTGTGATCATATTATTAGCTGATTGCTATGTAGATTTCATTGTACGGTTGCTTTATATTGTCATTGGCTAAGTATTTAAGGGTGTTTTGTGGTGGTGGTTATTGTTCTTTTGTTTCCATGTTTATTACTCCCTTTAAGACCTCTCCTAAAGCAAGTCTAGTTGTAATGAATTCCCTTAGTATTTGCTTGTCTAAAAAGAATTTTATTGGGCCAGGCATGATGGCTCACACTTGTAATCCCAACACTTCGGGAGGTCGAGGAGAGCGGATCACCTGAGGTCAGGAGTTCAAGGCCAGCCTGGCCAACATGGTGAAACCCCATCTCTACTAAAAAAGAAAAAAAAATTCAAAAATTAGCCAGGCATGGTGGCCGTTGCCTGATCCCAGCTACTTGGAAGGCTGAGGTAGGAGAATCACTTGAACCTGGGAGGTGGAGGTTGCAGTGAGCCAAGACCACACCACTGCACTCAAGCCTGGACAACAAGAACAAACAAAACTCTTGTCTAAAAAAAAAAAAAAAAAAAAGAACATTATTTCTCTTTTGCTTATGGGGTTTAATTTGGTGGGATATGAAATTCTTGGTTAAAATTTCTTTTCTTTAAGGATGTTGAAAATATGCCTCCAATCTTTTCTGGCTTCTAATGAAAGTTCCTCTGTTAACCTGATATAGTTTTCTTTGTACAGAAAGTCCTGTTCTTTCTTCCTAGCTGCCTTTAAGATTTTTTATTTTGAGGAATTTGTTAACTATGTGTCTTGGAGATGGCTGTCTTGTATAGTATCTCACAGGAATTCTCTGAATTTCTTGAATTTGCGTGACAAACTCATTAGCTAGTTGGAGAAAATATTCATGGACTATATGCTTAAATACATTTTCCAAGTTGCTTGCTCTCTCTCCTTCTCTTTCAGGAATGCAGAGTCATAGGTTATGTCACTTTACAGAGGTTTCTCAGAGGTTTTATTCTTTTTTTTGTTTTTCTACCTAAGTTGCTTCAAAGGAGCAGTCTTCAAACTCTGATATTCTTTTCCTAACTTGGTCTATTCTCTTGTTAATGCTTCAGATAGTATTATGAAACTCCTGTAGCGAGTTTTTTATTTCCAGAATTTCATTTTGGCTCTTTCTTAAAATGGCTATCTCATCTTTGAACTCTTGGATCATTTTACTGTCTTCCTTGAGTTGGGCTCAGCATTCTCTTATATCTCTGTGAGATTCCTTACCTCCAGATTCTGAATTCTATTTCTGACATTTCAGCCATTTATATCTGATTAAGAACCATTGCTGGTGAGCTAGTGTGATTATTTGGACATAAGAAGACATTCGGGATTTTAGAGTTGCCAGATTTCTTGCACTGGTTTTTTCTCATCTGTGGGGGCTGATGTTCCGTTTTCCCTTGAAGTTGCTTTCCCTTGTAGGAGACTTTTGATTTTTATGTTCTTTATTGCCCTTGAGAGTTCGACTATGGTGCAAGCTGGGTATAGTCAAATGGCTTTATTTCTGGATGGTTTCAAAGGGCCAAGGCTCACTCAACACTCCTAGACTGCATGCTCTAACAGTGGGGGTCTATGATCAGGCCCATGGCTTTGTCCTCTGGCCCCTTGAGGTCAAGCACAGACTGTTCTTGGGGAGCTGAGGTGCTCCCAGACCACTGGCAACAATATTCCATTGGGAGCTGCAAGTGAGAGCACTTTGGTGAGAAGGCCAAGGGTAAAACCACTCTGGTGGGTTTGTTTGGGGACATGGAAAAAAGCATCCTTGCAGGTGGCAGGCGGCTGTGGGTGAAAGCAGTCCAGAGGAGCAATCTCAGGGTCATGGGTGAAAGTGCTCTGGTGAGGCATCCAGGAGCCTGCAGGTGAAAGCAGTTTGAAGGGCGGTAGTAGTGTTGTGAGTGAACATGTTCTGGTGGGGCAGCAGGTATGTCACAGGCGAATGTGCTATGGCAGGGGGCCATCAATAAAAGTGCTCTGGCAGGGCCACTGAGGCTGCACTGCAAGCCATTGTACCCAGGCAGGAGCTCTGGGAGGGGTCAGCAGACAGGAAGTCATGCACTTTAGACTCACCCTGATCCCATAGGATCTTAAGGGGGATCCTATGGGATCAGGGTGAGTCTAAAATGCATGACTTCCTGCTATCCAGGAAGCCCTCTTCCTGCACTACTCTCTCCAGTTCTGTCAGATAAAGATGATTAAAGCTACCTACAAAAGCATGGAGAACATTTAGGAATGGGCATCTATGGCTGTGTTCCACTGCAGCTGTTTCCATGCTAAACTGCTTGGGCTCCACAGATTCAAGCTCTGCCACTGCCTACTTCTTGGGCAGTTCCCCCTGTGAACTCAAATCTCAATGGGGGTTGTGTGCATTCCTGCAGTTAGGACCCTAGTGACCCATGTTGAGAGTGGGCTGCTGTGCATTTATTTCACACACCCCTTCCTTAGGAGTCATTCAGGGACGGGAACAAGTCCTGGTGCTCAGCAAACCCATGTGGGGTTTCCGGCTGCCTTCCCCTTCGGCCTCAATGCCTGTGTTGTCTGTCTATCTGCTCAGTAAATTCTCTCTGAAGATCTATCCAGAGTATGACAGTCTACTCAATATTCTGGTCTCTCTTGGTGGGAGAAGTTCTTCATGCCTGCTTGACAATTTCTTTGACAGATATGGGCTATGATAATTTTTTCTTATTTGTGTCCATTTCCATAAGAATTGTTTTTATAGAAATATGATCATTTGGGCTGTGTTGTTAGATAAATAGGCACATAATTTTTCATGATAGTACATTGTTATAATTTTATTTTCTATAGGATTTATAGGATTCACCCTTTCAGTTCTGATATAGGTAATTGATATTTTCTCTATTATAAAAATAATAAAACCTTATGAAAATAAAGTTGGTAGGGAGAATATCTTTTTTTCTGAATCTATTATAAGAGTCAGTGTTGGCTTTATTAATTTATTCCATTGTCAGTCTGTGTTCTATTTCATTAATTTCTGCTCTTTATTGGTTTTTCTTCTCTGTATTTTGGGATTAATTTGTTTTTATTTTTCTAGCTTCTTAAGGTGAAAACTTAGATCTTTGGTTTTAAACTTCCCATCTTTATTAACATGCTCTTGTAATGCAAAAAAGTGTTTAATTCACTATTTAATTGTACCCAATATGTTTTTGATATGTTGTATCTTGATTATAACTCAGTTGGAAATGCTTTCTACTTCACTTGTAATTACTTTTATCTATGGATTATTTATGTGTTGTTTTTAATTTCCAAATATGTGGGGCTTTTATTGTTTCTTATTGTGACTTTTATGTAATTTTCTTATCATTAGAAAATATACTCTGTAAAATTTATATCTTTTGATATTCATTGATACATATTTTATAGCCAGCGCATGATCTATGCTATGGTTTGAATGTTTGTCCCTTCTGAAACTTATATTGAAAATCCCAAATGTCACAGTATTGAAAGCTGAGGGCTTTCAGAGGTGTTTGGGTCATAATAGCTCTGCCCTCACGAATGGGTTAATTCATTCATGGATTAATACATTAATGGGTTATCATGGAAGCTGGTTAGTTATCAGGAGAGTAGGTCTATTTTAAAAGCCAGTTTGGCATGCTCTTGGCCCTCTTGC
Organism: Gorilla gorilla gorilla; assembly: GCF_029281585.2. NCBI lineage: Eukaryota > Metazoa > Chordata > Mammalia > Primates > Hominidae > Gorilla > Gorilla gorilla. Next base: position 45,259,953 of record NC_086017.1, on the reverse strand, counting down.
CATGTGATGAAATCTGCCGTGTTATGATGTTGTAAGCATGCCCCCATCAGATGTGGCCCCTTGACCTCAGACTTCCCAGCCTCCAGAACAGTAGGAAATAAATTTATTTTCTTTATAAATTTCCAAGTCTCAGGTATTCAGTTACAGAAACAGAAAATAGACTCAAACAATTAATTTTAATGAATATTCTATGTGGACTTCTAAAAAAATGTGTATTCTGTTATGTTGAGTGTAGTATTTGTAAAATACACATTAGTAAACTTGATTCATATTGTCATTACAATAATTTATATTCTTACTGAGTTTTCATTTGTTTTACTAATTTTTAAGATGAGAGTGTTAAAATTTTCTATTTTGATAGGGAATTTGTATCTTTCATTTAGTTCTGCAGGTTAATTTCTTTTTCTATTTCTTATATGGTATATTCAGTGCGTATACATTTAGAATTCCTATGTTTTCCTGATGAGTCTTTATCATTATATATTACCCTTCTTATTGCTTTTAATACTCTTACCTTTAAGTCTACTTCACTATTAATATAGCCATGCCCTTTATATATTTACTATTTGCATAGTATATCTTTTACTATGATTTTATATCAACCTCTCTGATAATTTATATTTAAAATGTCTTTTGTAGATAGTGTATAATTAAGTCTTCCTTTCCTAATGTCTCCACTAATCTTTTTTTTTAATTTTAGTGGTTTGTCAATTTACATTTAATGGATATAATATTTATTGGTATGTTAGGGTTATTTCTATTATCTTGCTTTTTTTTAGACATCTTTCTATTTTGGATCTTTTCTTTCTCTATTTCTGCCTTATATTTGGTTATTCAAGTTTAAAAATATCTTCCATTTTAATTCCTCTATTGGCTTTTAATCTAGTCTAAATATTAATTCATTCATTATTTATTTTAGTTTTTCTGTAGCAATTACAGCATACATTCTTAAATCATCACAATCTTCTTAGTGCTGTACCACTTTATGATTTATATCCTCTCCGTCTAATAATTACAGGTCATATTTTCCTGCTTTCTCTCATGTTTAGTAATTTTTTATTCAATGCTGGGAATTATTTATGACACACTATTAGGAGTTTGGAATATGTTTCCTTCCTTTAAATAGTGCTGGATTTTATTTTTATAGGTAATTAGATTACTTGTGCTATTTGTTGTTACCCCTGTCAGACTTGGTTTTGTTCCTTATTAAGGAGGATCTATTTTAGTATTCAATTTAGTTCTAGGTTAGTGCCCTTTGCTTACTCTATGGCATATTACTTACTTGAAACATGTGGCCTTTCCAGAATCTCAAGTGAATGTCTGCATTTCTCAGAAAGGTCTGTCCATTCCGGCGGGTCTATAACATTAATATCTCCCAGTATTTCTTGACTCCTCTACAGTCAATGTCCCATTTTTACCCTCGCAGCAAGTTATATCTGCTAAGCATTACAGAGAACCCCTTGACCAAAAGCCCGTATGAATTCTCAGACTTCTGTGGCATTTCCTCTCTTCTAAGGCATAGCTCCCTCTCACCTAGTATTCTGCTCTGCAAACTCAAGCTGGTTCAGCAATGCAGAACTCCTATCCTTGTCTCCTCACCTCAACAAGACTAGCATGCCCTATTTGAGCTCCACTGCTCCACAACAGCAGGTGTATACCCTTAGGCAGAAAGAGGCGGGTAATTACGGATATATTCTCATGTATTTAATTTTTTCAAGGGTCACTGTACTGTACTGCTTGTTACATTCTGTAGGACCTTTTATTATTAATACTTGTTTCTCTTCAATGCTGAAAAAATTTCTGTCATGTCTTTGGGAATCCTTTCCCTTCTAATCCCCTTATTGCTTTTATTTCTTTGCACTCTTATTTAACTATTAAATAAATATGTATAATTCAGGATCTATTCTCTGTATATTAAATTATTTTCTTTTCTAATTTCTCATTATTTTGAAAAGCATTCTGGGATTATGCTCAAATTTGTCTTTCCGGTTTTGATGATTCAATTTTATTTTTCTCAAGTTGTATGTGTTTTTCTGTTTTACAGCAGCTTATTGTTTAAAGAGCCATTTCCATTTTTTATGCCTTTAAGTTTATGAATTTCACCTTTTATTTCCTTCTTACCTTTGGTTTTTTTCTGCCATATATTCTAGCATGTTGAGTTTGTTTCTTTTTTTATTGTGTTAGTTGTGTGCTCATCTTTGTCTCTGAGATTCTTTTGCCTACCTGTGTATGCGGTTTGGCCTATCTTAAGAAATTTTGCAAGAGGGATAGGATATGCTTCTTATGGGTACATACATGTAGCTTACTTCTAGGCCTGAGTGTTCTTTTTTCCTTCTTTGTTATCTATACAGGGCACTGTCCTGCCACTGGCCTTAGTGCTCCGACTCACTGCCCTGGTTGATTGAAACCAGCATGGAGCACGGAGCTGTGCGCTATCTGCTGAACTACTTACAAGTTATTCATATCCTATTCCTGGTCTCTGCCATCTCAAGACTTGAAGTACCAATGGAGCTACTCCTTCCTCTCACTCCATTTTTCATAGCAGTCCTGTTCTGTTTGTTACAGGCCATTTTCTCAATCAACTGTGTCTCATCAATTCCACCTCTTAGAGAGTCTTAAGCATTTATACTTCAAATTTGGCATGCTTTAAATGATAGAGGGTGAGGAGGCAGAAGGATATGTGTTAAGCTCTACATCTTGATCCTAGAACCTATATTGCAAAATGTATGAACATAGGATAGATTAGTGATAGATAATGATGAAGAGAATGCCTTTTAATCACAGTGGATATTCAGCCGATATACACCAGGACACCCACATTATCTGTGTATGATCAGTATCTATTTTGATTGGTTTGTGTCCCTGTCATGTTTGCTGCTAAATAATATAAATGTCATATTTACCTGTAATAATTGCAGAGTATGGACAAAGTATTCTGATAGTCTTGAAAAGCTGGCTAGGAAATAATAGTTTGGAAGCCCTTGCTATTTTTATATTGGTTGAGAGTTGCTGGTATCTCTTTTTATCTGCCTGTTTGCTATAGGAAGAATCTTTTGAGGAATCAGAGGAGGATGCCTCTGTCCATTTGATAGGAAGCAAGATGTAGGACAGGCATGCAAGACCAAAATATGTCTTTTTCTGACCTGTTGCAGAACTTTAATTTCTATCTGGTGGAATCACAAAAATTGACTCATGATTTTTTTCCTCCTAGAAACATATATTGATGTAGCTGAATGTCTATATAGCCTCAAACTCAAAGCAAACAATGCTTACATAAACCTGCCATATTTACCCACTGGGTTGAGATGCAAATATCAGCCAGGATTCCAAGTCTTATCCAGGATATCACTTTCTTGTTTCAGGCTTCACCCTTTTACTTTATCCTTGATGTCACATGATTGCTATTTCTTTGGAAGATGGTCAGGGTTTACTGACCACCCTCATGTCGATCAGTAGCAGACCACGTGGAGCTAGCACTGAGTAAAGCTTTAATGGAGTTAGATACATACACACAAACACACACACACACATGCACACACACACAATGAGTTTCATGTGTTGGTGTATTGAAGTTCTAGGCAACCAAAGGAAAAGGCTGAAACATCATTTTGTCTGTAAGGATGAAAGCTTGAAGTCTTTGGGACACAGCAGGTGGTTAAAAGGGCCTTCAAATTGCAGGCTTAGAGATTTCCTCAAAATGCCTCCTCCACAGCTGTCCTCCTAATGCACCTTTCAGAGGCTCAGCTGTGTTCTGTAATGGTTTTTAAAAGGTTATATTCCCATGTAAAGATTTTACCCCTTTCTCTTTAAGCAAAGATTGCTGAAAGCAAAACAAAATAGGACTTTGAAGTGGGAAAAAAATCAAACATCTAAGACATAAAAAGAAAGATTTCAAACATGGAAAATTAATACCAACTTTAGGACTGCATTTTTAGGGACCAGCAGTAAATTCTGAAGGCAATTTGATGGCACCTGGAGCTGGACACTGAAGACAGGAAACTTGCAGATGAGATAGTATCAATATGCTAATCTTGGATCTCTATGGTTGCTTCTGATTACAGTTTCACTAATCTCTTTAAGCAGTGGTTCTCAAAGTGTGATCCCTGGACTAGCAGCATCAGCATTACCTGGGAACTTATTTGAAATGTTCATTCTCAGGCTGTACTTTATATGTATCTACTGAATAAGAAACTCTGGGGGTGGGTCCCCTCCATCAGTTTTAATGAGCACCCCCCACCCCCAGGATACTGATGCATACTACAGGTTAAGAACCATTATCTTGGAGAAGTCTCTAGAAAGAATGGCATTAAATTTCATAGCCACCCCTACTCTCCTTTTAGATTGTCTCCATTTCTCCTATGTATATTTCTCTTGGTGATTAAACAATGCGCACATAGAGCTCTAAAGAACTGGCAGAAATCTTTTTTTTTTTTTTTTTTCAGACAGAGTCTCTCTCTGTTGCCCAGGCTAGAGTGCAGTGGCGTGATCTCAGATCACTGCCAGCTCCACCTCCCGGGTTCACGCCATTCTCCTGCCTCAGGGACTACAGTAGCTGGGACTACAGGCGCCGGCCACCACGCCTGGCTAATTTTTTGTATTTTTAGTAAAGACGGGGTTTCACCATGTTAGCCAGGATGGTCTCGATCTCCTGACCTCGTGATCTGCCCGCCTCGGCCTCCCGAAGTGCTGGGATTACAGGCGTGAGCCACCGCGCCCGGCCAGAAATCTTTAAACTACCAAGAATGGGAGTGAAAGCAACGCTTGCTTTTCTAACCGTCCCATCGTAGGCCTTTGATCTCCTTACAGGTGAGAGATACGGACTTTGTTCCTACTGATTTGTTCCTACTGGCGTTGTTCCTACTGATTTTCCTACCTGCTTCTGGCCTCATTCTCATTTAGTGACCAGCCTAAATTCCCATCTTTCATGGTTTTCCCATCTACATTGGTCTCTTGGTTTGTTCTCAATTCTGCTTGCCTCCTTCATTTTGCCATCACTTCAGCTCTCACAACAGAAGCTTTCATTGGTTGCTTCTGTTGTGAGAGATGGAGTGATGGCAAATGTCCAAGAGAGCACTTCACAGGAAGGAGAATTAACACTGCACTGTCTGCTTGCAATCCATTTTTATTTATAATTAGAATCCACCCTCTGATGTACCTAATGAAACTACCGTTTCAAAAATGTAGAGATTGAGACTGAGAGAAGATAAAAACTTTCCCAAAGTGGCACAATTCTCAAATGCTTGATATAGGAACCAAATCCATTTTTGCCTGCCTGAAAATGTATGGTTATTCATTCCTCGCCACACTGTCCTATATGTGTTAGCCTCTTGTTTTGTCTGTACTATATTTCTGGTTTGTAGTGACAGATATTCAGGGCTTGAACATTATAGGTGTCTCTGAGTTTGCTTAGTCATATTTTTAAATAAAACAAGGCCAACTACTATTTTTTCAGATGTAGCTAATGGGGAAAAAAGGTAGAACAGTTTTTATTCACTTAGCATTTCTTTCCCCTTTTCTCATACTCCTCCTGTTTCACTTTCTTATCTGTATTTTAAAAACATCCTTGGGAAATGCCATTCATGACGAGGAAGGACAGAAAGATGGGGTTTATGCTGGCATATGCTTTGCAGTTCAAATGTAAAACAAAGGAGGAAAATGGAGCATATAAAAAGGAATAGTACATTTTTATGCTTTAATCGAAATATGCAAAAGAACAAAAATAATTAATCTTTTTAACTTTAGAATAGATTGCAAAGGAAAGAATATGGTCTGATACCTATTTCTCCGGAGACAGCACCCTTGGGAAATGGTCATAAAGTTGCCACAGGAAAGATTTGAGTACAATAAAGTTAGGAAGGAGGGCCTGGTTTGCTAGTTATGTTTCTCCTGGTTAAGTTGCTATGACTTAAAGAATGATCTTTCCTGCTTACTTAGTTGAGGATCTTTAATTCTTAAACTTCCTGAAGACCTCTCCTGGATACAGACCTTTTCCAGATGACTCTTGTAATTTCTTGCAGAGTAAAAGCCTCATGGAGTTGTGAATCATCAACCTCTATTTAAATCTTGGACCTATCAATTTTAAGCAAATAAGCCCATATCTGAGACCCTGTTGTTTTATTTGCAATATTAGTGACTTAATTTCTTGATATAACCAAGTTACCTCAACAAATTTAGTGACGTAATTTGTGGATCCCTGAGCTAAATAAAACTCTAGGACCCCTTGTTCAAACATTATTGAGAATTTCAAGATGGCAGAAGAAGAGCATTAGACAGGTCCCTTCTTCGTGCAGAGTGCTGTAGGGCTGCGCAAGTCATATGTCCATGAAGTCAGTCCTGTGCTTCATTGTCTGCAAGATGATTCATCTCTGAGAACCTAGGGGATAATATGGTCCAAGGAGACCCAGATTAGAGCAAACACAAGTTGATATGTGATTTTGTGCCACTGGTCTGGTGAACTTCATACTGCTTTGTTCAGACTTGCTGTGAACAGGTTAAGCAATTATTTGAAACACACACTCTATTTGGATGTATTTAAATGAATCTAAAAACTTTCAGTTTCATTCTTTTCAATTTTTACAAGTTTATTGTAAAAATTAAATGAGATCACACATGTAGAATACATGGCCCATTGTAAAGGCAAATTAATATTTTCCCCAGATATATTTCTGAAATTCCCTACATGAGAATCACATGATTATTGATTACAAAGCAGACTCTCAGTTCCCATCTCAGACCTAATGAATCAAAAGCTCTGTGACTGGAACATGGGAACTTGAATTTTTACCAAATATATCAAGAGGTTCTTATGCCACCAAAACTTTAAAATAACTATAGTAAAAACAAGTTATCCATCAGGCCCCTCCCAGTTCCAAAGATAATCTTGATATGTAATTTGTACTGGACTAAAGCCTGGCCATCACCAAAAATGTGTAAATTTTAACAATGACAAAATTCTTTTTTTTTCTTTCTGTTACAATAACTTACGGCAACAGCAACTATAACAACACAGCTGTGGTTCATTAAGCATGTTTTATATGCCAAGTGCTTAATATGCATTATATTTAATCCCCAAATAACTTGTGAAGTAGGACTTGTGGTCCCATTTTATAAGAGAAATGACTGATACTCAGAGATGTTAAAGGATTTGCAGTTAGCAAGTGGCAGCTTTGTGTTAGATGTCTGGCCTTCTGTGGGCCAAAAGTCCGTGGTGTTCCAGTACATGGTATTATCTTTCTGAGTGGGAAAGTAGATGAAGAATGTGGGTAAATTGTCCCTATAAATTTACTTGCTTTTTTTCAGAATCCGGATGTATTGGCCTTCTTAGCACTAAACTTGGTGTTTGGAGCAAAAATCCTCTCAAGGACCCAAGTAATGGAGAGGATCCCTTGCTTAGTGAAACGTACTCCAGGAATAGATATATTGAGTTGCAATGTTTTCTTATGTCTGAAGCTAACTAAGCCCTGCCTCTCTAAACCCAGTCTCATTAGTGAGCAATTTGTTACTGCCTTTTTTGTTGTTGTCACCAATATGTCTGGCTAAATGCAAATGCAAGGGACAAACCAAGAGATGCGTGAAATAATTTTGAATGGAGGTATGAGCTATAAAGCTACAGGAGGCAGCTAAGAAGTAAGACATCAAAGGAAGTTTTTTGTTTATTTGTTTGTTTGTTTTGTATTGCACCAATTTATCTTTTACTGAATGAGAAATACAGCATAGTGAATGAGCTAATTTTTAATCTTTCCTTTTCATATATGTGGAAAACAAAGAAAAAAGAGACTGTTAACAGCTTAGTCGTCTTTTCATTTTAGTTTTCATTTCTATTCTTCATTGTGTGCCAAGAGGGGAGACAGAAATATGGAAATCCAACACAAATGAAATGGGTCAAATTCTTGGAGTCTACATTTATTGCTGCTTAGTAGATTAACATCAGTAAGAGTTGTTCAGCCTGTCTATTCTTATGCCTTATATAAATATGTCTCACAAAACTTGTTAGACATTAACAGTTATAATAAATAGCAAGATATAAAATATAAGTACCTAAGATTAACGTAAATACCTGGTTATTCTATTTAATACAAATTCGGAGTTATATCACTGGCCTAAGTAAAATTTTCTTTGAATTTTTAATTATAGAAAATTGTGAGTGTTGTTTTCTCCATTGAGTTTTCAGTTTGGAATTTTCTTCTGCAACAATACTGTATAATCAGTGATGTGCTAGTTGGTATTTAACAACTAGCTCTCCATGGGCAGAAAAAAAACAAAAAAAAATTATCTGTTACATTTGCTGATTTCCATGCTGTAGAAACTCCTACGTGGCCAATTTTTGTTGAGAGAATAAAAATAGTAACACATGTAAAATAGTTAGACCAATGCCTGGTACAAAGTAAACTTTGTAGAAATATTATCTATTTTTAGCAAAAGTGTAGGAACACCAAATATTCATCAATAGGGGAATGATAAACAAATTAAAAATGTTCCAATGTTTCCTATTGAGAAAGTTAAAAGCAGTTAAAGAAAGTAAACTAAATCTATGGAAAATTACATGGACTCTTTCAACATTCAAAAAATGTCAATTCATTGGTTGGTTTTCATGGTTTCTGATGAGAAGTCAGTTGTTGTTATTATACCACTGTATTTATGCTGTTTATTTTTAAATCTGGTTATTTTTCAGAATTTTATTTTATTTTTGGCTTTTGGTAGCTTGATTATGATGTTCTAGGTTGGACTGTCTACTAATTTATTTTCGCTGGGATCTGTTAAGCTTCTTTTATATGTTGATCAATGTTCTTCACCAATTTTGGAAAATCTCAGTCATTACTTCCTTAAATATTTCTTCTGTTTCATTCTCTCTAATCTTCTCACAATTCAGTTAATCATGTATTTGGCCATTTGAAATAAATCTCTATTATTTTCTTTTTATTTCATTAACTTCCCCATCAGTAAATAATGTACTAGAGTACTTGAAGCAATTCTGTTATACTGTTTTCTTCTTCACTAATTTTTCTATCAGTCTTTAGTTTAAATAGTTAATAATAAACTTATTTATTTATTTATTTCTAATATAATTAGACTTACATTTTATTTATTTATTTATTTATTTATTTTTTATTATACTTTAAGTTTTAGGGTACGTGTGCACATTGTCCAGGTTAGTTACATATGTATACATGTGCCATGCTGGTGCGCTGCACCCACTAACTCATCATCTAGCATTAGGAATACCTCCCAATGCTATCCCTCCCCCCTCCCCCCACCCCACAACAGTCCCCAGAGTGTGATATTCCCCTTCCTGTGTCCATGTGATCTCATTGTTCAATTCCCACCTATGAGTGAGAATATGCGGTGTTTGGTTTTCTGTTCTTGCGATAGTTTACTGAGAATGATGGTTTCCAATTTCATCCATGTCCCTACAAAGGACATGAGCTCATCATTTTTTATGGCTGCATAGTATTCCATGGTGTATATGTGCCACATTTTCTTAATCCAGTCTATCATTGTTGGACATTTGGGTTGGTTCCAAGTCTTTGCTATTGTGAATAATGCCGCAATAAACATACGTGTGCATGTGTCTTTATAGCAGCATGATTTATAGTCCTTTGGGTATCTACCCAGTAATGGGATGGCTGGGTCAAATGGTATTTCTAGTTCTAGATCCCTGAGGAATCGCCACACTGACTTCCACAATGGTTGAACTAGTTTACAGTCCCACCAACAGTGTAAAAGTGTTCCTATTTCTCCACATCCTCTCCAGCACCTGTTGTTTCCTGACTTTTTAATGATTGCCATTCTAACTGGTGTGAGATGATATCTCATAGTGGTTTTGATTTGCATTTCTCTGATGGCCAGTGATGATGAGCATTTTTTCATGTGTTTTTTGGCTGCATAAGTGTCTTCTTTTGAGAAGTGTCTGTTCATATCCTTTGCCCACTTTTTGATGGGGTTGTTTGTTTTTTTCTTGTAAATTTGTTTGAGTTCTTTGTAGATTCTGGATATTAACCCTTTGTCAGATGAGTAGATTGCAAAAATTTTCTCCCATTCTGTAGGTTACTTGTTCACTCTGATGGTAGTTTCTTTTGCTGTGCAGAAGCTCTTTAGTTTAATTAGATCCCATTTGTCAATTTTGTCTTTTGTTGCCATTGCTTTTGGTGTTTTGGACATGAATTCTACCAGAGGTACAAGGAGGAACTGGTACCATTGCTTCTGAAACTATTCCAATCAATAGAAAAAGAGGGAATCCTCCCTAACTCATTTTATGAGGCCAGCATCATTCTGATACCAAAGCCGGGCAGAGACACAACCAAAAAAGAGAATTTTAGACCAATATCCTTGATGAACATTGATGCAAAAATCCTCAATAAAATACTGGCAAACCGAATCCAGCAGCACATCAAAAAGCTTATCCACCATGATCAAGTGGGCTTCATCCCTGGGATGCAAGGCTGGTTCAATATACGCAAATCAATAAATGTAATCCAGCATATAAACAGAGCCAAAGACAAAAACCACGTGATTATCTCAATAGATGCAGAAAAAGCCTTTGACAAAATTCAACAACCCTTCATGCTAAAAACTCTCAATAAATTAGGTATTGATGGGACGTATTTCAAAATAATAAGAGCTATCTATGACAAACCTACAGCCAATATCATACTGAATGGGCAAAAACTGGAAGCATTCCCTTTGAAAACTGGCACAAGACAGGGATGCCCTCTCTCACCGCTCCTATTCAACATAGTGTTGGAAGTTCTGGCCAGGGCAATCAGGCAGGAGAAGGAAATAAAGGGTATTCAATTAGGAAAAGAGGAAGTCAAATTGTCCCTGTTTGCAGACGACATGATTGTTTATCTAGAAAACCCCATTGTCTCAGCCCAAAATCTCCTTTAGCTGATAAGCAACTTCAGCAAAGTCTCAGGATACAAGATCAATGTACAAAAATCACAAGCATTCTTATACACCAACAACAGACAAACAGAGAGCCAAATCATGAGTGAACTCCCATTCACAATTGCTTCAAAGAGAATAAAATACCTAGGAATCCAACTTACAAGGGTTGTGAAGGACCTCTTCAAGGAGAACTACAAACCACTGCTCAGTGAAATAAAAGAGGCTACAAACAAATGGAAGAACATTCCATGCTCATGGGTAGGAAGAATCAATATCGTGAAAATGGCCATACTGCCCAAGGTCATTTACAGATTCAATGCCATCCCCATCAAGCTACCAATGACTTTCTTCACAAAATTGGAAAAAACTACTTTAAAGTTCATATGGAACCAAAAAAGAGCCCGCATTGCCAAGTCAATCCTAAGCCAAAATAACAAAGCTGGAGGCATCACACTACCTGACTTCAAACTATACTACAAGGCTACAGTAACAAAAACAGCATGGTACTGGTACCAAAACAGAGATATAGATCAATGGAACAGAACAGAGCCCTCAGAAATAACGCCGCATACCTACAACTATCTGATCTTTGACAAACCTGAGAAAAACAAGCAATGGGGAAAGGATTCCCTATTTAATAAATGGTGCTGGGAAAACTGGCTAGCCATATGTAGAAAGCTGAAACTGGATCCCTTCCTTACACCTTATACAAAAATCAATTCAAGATGGATTAAAGATTTAAACGTTAGACCTAAAACCATAAAAACCCTAGAAGAAAACCTAGGCATTACCATTCAGGACATAGGCGTGGGCAAGGACTTCATGTCCAAAACACCAATAATAAACTTTTTTGAGCTCATCAATTATTTTTTATTTTTTCCTTCTGTCGATTCTACACTTTGAACAAATCCTTACCATCAGATGTTGCATTTTTCAGCTCTAGAATTTCTATGCACTGATTACTTTTTTAAATAATAGACTTTACTTTAGATATAAGTTTTAGATTTACAGAAAAATTAAGCAAAGCAAGTTGAGTTTTTATATAATTTATTAATTCCCTTCTCAGTTTTCCTATTAATAATATTTTGCATTGTTGTGGTAATCTGTTAACAATTAATGATCCAATATTAACACATTACTAACATGAGTCCGGTAGTTTACATTAGGGTTCACTGTTGGTATTATACAATCTATGGGTTTGACAAATGTAAAGTGACATATATCCACAATTACAGTAACATTCACAATATTGTCACTGGCCTAAAATCCTCTGTGTTTTACCTGTTCATTCCTTCCTTCCTTCCTTCCCCAGAAACCCTGGTAACCACAAATTTTTTTATTATCTCTCTAGTTTTGCCTTTTCCAAAATTTTGTGTAGCTGGAATTATGTAGTATTTAGCATTTCAAATTGGCTTCTGATATGGTTTGGCTTTGTGTCCCCACCCAAATCTCATATTGAATTGTAATCCCTATAATCCTCATGTGTCAAGGGAGAGACAGGTGGAGGTAGTTGAATCATGGGGGTGGTTCCTCCAATGCTTTTCTTGTGATAGTGAGATCTCACAAATCTAATGGTTTTATAAAGGGCTCTTCCCCCTTTGCTCAGCATCTTTCCTGTCACCTTGTGAAGAAGGTACCTTGCTTTCCCTTTGCTTTCTGCCATTATTGTAAGTTTCCTGAGGCCTCCCTAGCCATGCTGAACTGTGAGTCAATTAAAACTCTTTCCTTTGTACATTACCCAGTCTCGGGCAGTTCTTTTTAGCAGTATGAAAATGGACTAATACAGCTTTCTTCACTTAGCCATATGCATTTAAGATTTCTCCATGTCTTTTTGTGAATTGATAGCTCATTTCATTTATTGCTGAAAAAAATTCCATTGTCTAGATGTACCATGGTTTATTTATCTATTTACCTATTACATTGAAGACCATCATAATTGCTTCCAAGATTCAGCAATTATGAATAAAGTTGCTATAAACATCCATGTACAAGTTTTATATGGCTGTAGGTTTTTAACTCATTTGGGTAAATACCAGGGAGCATGATGGCTGGATCCTATGGTAAGAGAATATCTAGTTTTTGTTATGCCAAATGGCCTTCCAAAGTAGCTATACCATTTTGCATTCCAACCAACAATGATTGAGCATTGCTGTTATTCTACATGCTCACCAGTATTCGATGTTGTCAATGTTTTGGATTTTGGCCATAGTAATAGGTAAGAAGTGGTGGCTTTTTGTGGTGACATGTCTGCTCAGGTTTTTTGCCCATTTTTCGGTTAGGTTGTTTGCTTTCTTATTGTTGAGTTTTAAGAGTTTCTATATGTTGAATATCAATCCTTTATCATATATATAATGGAAATATTTTCTTGCAGTATGTGGTTTGTCTTTTCATTTTCTTAGTAGTGTTTTTTGCAGAGCAGAAGTTTTTACTTTTAATGAACTACAACTTACCAATTTCTTTTGTCATAAATTGTACTTTTAGTGTTGTACCTAAGATGTCATCACTAAACCTAAGGTTATATAGATTTTCTTCTATGTTACCTTTTAGAAGTTTTATGATTTTGTATTTTATATTTAGGTCTATGATCCATTTTTAATTAATTTTTGTGAAAAGTATAAAGTCTGTGTCTAGATTCTTTTTTTCCCATGTTCCTACCCAGTTCTTCCAGCATCATTTGTTGAAAATATTATCTGTTCTTCATTGAGTTTCCTGTGCTCTTTTTTCAAAGGTCAGTTAACTATCTTTATGTGGGTGAACTTATAGGCTATTTTGATTTATTTCTCTATTTATTCATCAATACCTCACTCCCTTTGTAATTTTATTGTCTGTCTTGAAGTTGGATAGTGTCAGTCATCTGACTTTGTTTATCTCCTTTACAGTTGTGTTGGCTATTCTGGGTCTTTTACCATTCCATGTAAGCATTAAAACCAGGTTGTCCATATCCACAGGGGAACTTGCTGAAATTTTGATTGGAATTGCACTGAATCTATAGATCAGTTTGGTAGTAGGCAACATCTTAACAATATCAAGACTTCCTATTCAGGTTCATGAACTATCTCTCTATTAATTTAGACCTTTGATTTAGTTCATCAGAATTGTGTAGTTTCCCTTATATGTTTATATATGATGTATATTATACATATACTGTCTCATATATGTTATATATATATTAGATTGGTGCAAAAGTAATTGTGGTTCTTGCCATTAAAAGTAATGGTAAAAACCGCAATTATTTTTGCACCAACATAAATTTTTATATATGTATTTTATATCTTCTCTGCTAAATTTCTTCATCATTTTATTCATTTTTGTCCATTTTTCTATAATTTTGACCAAATTTAAATACTTATTTTTAATACATTGCTTTTTCATTTTAATATCAGAATCTCTGGCTCTGCTTATATTACATATTTTTTCCTTTGCCTACCTATGTGTCATATTTTCAGACTTTTTATTGTATTCTGAGAATTAGATTTAAAGAGAAATCATAATAGAGACTAAAGTTAATATTATTTTTCATCAAATGGGGCATTCCCATTCCACTGTCAGGAAACCAGGAGAGAGGTTGGTTCCTTTTATTCCTTTAGATATAGAGCTGAGTTTGAGCTGTGTGTAACTTGAGTTAGTTTCAATTCACATTCAGTTTTTAAAATCTTCATTTTGAGATCTGCCTTATTTTCATTTAGCCTCTTCGTCTTTAAGGCTTTGGGGATACAAATACCACAGGACTAGGAGAGATGCCATTCTGCTTTTAGCACCTGTTGCCACCTCCACCTACCACCTTTCCTGCAATGGTATACAGTAGAACAGAATAGGCATGTTTTGAGAATTAAATGTATATTTGTGGAACTTCTAGATTTCAATCTCTCTTGTCATCTAAAAAAAAAACCATTACAACTCTTAACACTTTCTCATTACCTTAGCCAAGCCCTGGGAAATATAATCCATTATGACAGTGTTTTAAGTACTTACATATATTAACTTATTTATTATTTCCAACACTGTGGGTAATGTACTATTACAATTTCCATTTGGAAATGGGAAAACTGGAACAAAAAAGTGTTTAAAAGAAAAATTGCCCAAAGGCACATAGCTAGTAAGTTGCTCACATGAAATTAATGCTCTGTATTCAGTGTGTCAAGTTGACTTTCAGAAGGACTACCCCAGGAAAGTTATTTCATCTGCCTTGGGGACTGGAATTATTCATAAATGATATATAAAAAAGATCTTAACATCTCTTTGCTCTTTCAGAACCTATGTATGGCTATTTCTTTTCCAAACAATTTTTGAATAACAGAGTCTATGTCTGCCCCATCCTGTGCCTTTTCAGATAGTACCATGTATCATACCACCATTCCTTGGCATCAATAAAATTGATGGTCTTACACTCTCTCCACTGATCATCCTCTCCCTTTGATATCTGTCTGATTTCCTAGCTTCAGCTGATTTAGAACCCTCCTGTCTTAGCCCTGTGCTTGGACAAAAAGAAAGATTTGGCTTTCCTTTATCCCATACCTATCTCACTAAGCTTTATCTCTTCCTGCTCCTGGTTAGTGGAATGCCCTTTTCCTGGCCATGGGATCTTTTGTCTTTTCCAGGCTTTTTTGTTGATAAGGACTGTGGATGACAACAGGGATGTAGCAATAATAGCTTAGACATATTATTTATTAGGCATTTGGATGCAAATCAAATGAGGATAAATATTGAGTGAAGACTATATTATGTTATTAAATATAATACATACAATATAATATTTTATGTTCCTATACAAACTATTCAGCTATAAATGAAGCTGAGGTCAGGTTAAAAAACACAGAACAAGTAAATTAAACAATGTTGATTCTCAATAGTATTTTATGTCATAGGCTTTGAGTAAGACTCAAGTCAAATTCTAGTTAAGGCTGAAATAATTCAAAGTGACACCTCATACCAAGCAAAGAGCTACCTGGTTCACATAAGTGGATCCTCTATCAATATCCACATTTATAAAAGTAAAATGCCATTATTGGCATTTAGATAATCAATATTCACATTTGGAGCTCTCATTTTCATGAAAAAGCTTAGAAAAAGAATGGAATATGTCACACTACTGGTTCCTTTTTGTGAGTACAAGAAGGTGTCTCTAATATCTTGTGTCTGTATTAGCATGTATTCTTTAAGATGAAAAATGACAACTCAGTGTAATTGTTTTCTCACCTAAGCTGAGAACAATGTCCATAGCAAGGCATATTGATTTTTAAGCCAGTGATCATTTTTGTGCTTAAAAAGTCCAAGTACCATGGGCCACTATTTTAGTTGTGGATAAAATATATTCAGAAATGAAGTAACCATCTCAGCCAATGACAACTGCAGCCCACCCTCATCCTGGAATTCAGTGAAGGCTTGTCATGCTGTCTTTTCTTTTGAAGTTCCATGAACAGTCACATTAAGGGGGTGAATGCTTCCATTTTAGGTTCCATTTAGGCCACCCTATTAACTTTCTGTTAAAAGCTTTTTCTACTTTATTTTTTACCCATTTGAACATTTTCTTGTAAAATCTCTGGCTAGAAGAAAATTTCCTTTAAGAAACTTTGACTGAAACATAGACACCGTTTTTAAGTTATAAGCCTTTGAAGAGAAGTACAGGTTTTCTAACTCTGTAAAAAAATATTCAATTCTGTCTTTTATTTCACAGTCGTACTCAAATAGGGTTTGATATAAAACTCTAAATCTGCCTTTATTTTATTGATCCTACTTGAGAAGAAGTGGGTCAAACTTTAGTTGAAATTTAACATATTACTTTTTAAAATTCAAATTACTGAACACTAAAACTATGGGATGATGCTATTCACTGCTTTATCCTATACTTCGTAGGAATAAAAATAGAATTGTTATCTTGGATCAACTTTTTAGTTTTCCTCTGGGAAACATTTGTAGAGAAATCTTTTGGCATCTTATAGAGGCCTAATAATGGCTTAAATTATGATTAGCCAGAATGAGTATAAAGGGAAAGTTTGAGGGTACCCCCATTACAAACTTCTGCTTCCAAATACCAAGTGTACTATTTTGTGTTATTATAGCTTAAGTCCTTGAGGACCTGACAGGGAGTTTTGCAATGGTTTGTAAATGGAAAGGCCACTGGAAAGTATTCAATATTAAGAACTAACAGCACATTAAGAAGAATCTTGCAAGACTGATAAGTTATTCCTTTTTTAAGATGGAGTAACATAACTGAGGTTATATTCATTTACGTCTTGATGATAAAAGATCATCAGTCAAAAAAGGTAGTAAAGAATGCTCTTGAAGAGGGAGTAGTTACCCAAATGACTCCCAAGAACTCTATTCATGGGAAAAGGGCAATATTTGGATAAGTTGAACTGGTTAGTTGGAGAGTTGTAGGCATGAATTTGGAAGTGAGGTGAAGAAACATAAAGCCAGTTAAGAAACATATAAGCAGTTAAGAAACTACTAAAGGAAACATTAGTAGTCCTTTAAGAAGTGATAAAAGTGTTTATAGAGGAAAATGGTGACATATATGAATTTTGGAAAGTAAATTCCACCCAGTAAACATCAGGGAAAATAGATCCAAAAAGAAATCCTGGGAGAACGAGAAATCCTTCAAAAATCTGTAATCTGGAGGAGAGATAATGGAGAAGTTAGAGTGGCATCTGAGAGGAATGAACAAAGTTTATGTACTTTGGAAATGAGGAATATGCTATGAACAACAATTATTTGAAGATTATATTTGCATAGAAAGAGAAATTGAAGCATAATTATATTTTTTGAGAAGTATTAAAAATACTCTAGAATCTGTACTTAACTTTTACATAAAATTGATTCATTCTTCAAGTTGTTAGAAACTAAACACTTTATTTTTTACTATGGTTATCTGGAAACTTGTTAGATATGTTTCATGAATTTAAATCTTTATATGTCTACTAAACTAGACTTTCTGGAAAAGATGACATTCTTTGTACCTAACACATGTAAGATAAAGGATAGGTTTTCAGAAATTGTAATTGAACAAATTGACCAGAAAATCGTAATAATAACAATAATCATGGTAATACTTATAAAGGCAGTATTTTTATTATTCAAAACAAAATTTACATGTATTATCTCCTGTGATTCTCTGGGATCTAGATAACTTTATAATTATGAAAACTTCAAAATAGTTAAATAACTTTCCCAAGATCACAGAGTCTAAACATTTTTCTGCTTTTCAATATACCAATTATCTCAAAAACAAATGTTGAGCTGATGCTGGGGCTTCAGTGATCTTTCCAGAATATTCCAGCATCAGCTGGACAGAGACAGTGTAGCACTATTTAGGGTAATTGTCATTTAATATCTTTACACAGCATTTCTTGTTAATGGCCCGTGTTTTATGCTTCTTCTCCACAAAACCTCTTTTCTGTCCTTTTGTAGTTATAACAGCAACAGTCAATTTTCCTTTTTTTCTTTTTCATTAATCTAACTTAGGTGAACTTATTTATTATTAGTGAATTTTGCAAAGCTATTTCCACTGTCCCTATGGATTCCCAGATAATATGGTCCTAAACCTACAAATACTGACATTTCTTTATTAGAAATTATAATATCAATGAATACTGTAAAAATGATGCTATTGTTAAAAACAATACTAACAAAGGCTGCATTTATTTGCAAGAACGTTGAGATGAGTAACAATGGTCAGTGACAATATTTTCACCTAAATAATTATAAGCAGTAAACTACTAATGAACACTACCATGAAACTTCAAAGAGGAAGAGATTAAGAATTAATAGGTTAATTGGAAGGTGAAATCAGATTTTATAAAAGAACTAAGTTTTTCAAGTGGTTTAAAAGGTAAGGGCTTTCATTGAAGCAAACCAGGTGATTGTGAAAAGGCACATTAAACATGACATTGTTTGGAAATTGTGGGAACTGATTATAGCTAATTATAGCTGAAGTAGATAGTAAAAATTGAGACAAAAATGGAAGTTGAGATCCCTCTGTCCAATATGGTAGACACTGGCACTATGTCATTGTTTAAACAAAATAAAAATTCAGTTTCACGTTGACACTAGCCTGATTTCCAGTGCTCAGTATTTATGTTTGGCTAGTGGCTACTATAATGGATACCACAGAAGTGAAGTAATTCTTTCATTTCAGGAGCTTCTTTGAAAGATCACCACAGACAGACAAGGGCCAAGTGATAATTGTATAGGCTTATATATAGCAAAATGAAGAGCAACTAAATGAAAAGTAAAATGAGAAATGTGAACCATATTATCAGTCCTGTCTTCAGCATATTAATCTTTTTCATATTTATCCTGATTTATTTAAAGCTGCTAAGCATATTTCTATAGCAGCATAAATGCACTGGAGTTTTCAATTTTAGCATAGATATAGATGTATTGGGTTGGTGCAAAATTATTTTTTTGCAAAAGCTGCAATTACTTTTGTGCCAACCTAATAGAATCATAGAAAACACACACACAGACACACACACACACACAGACAACCCATAGAGAACATAGCTTTTTGCCAGAACCCTTTATTATAAACACAAAGGCACAAGTTTCTAGTGGTACAAAATTAGTTTCTTAATATTACACAATTAATAAGATATTCAAATTAAGCCCTTGCCTTGTTTCTCACAATTAGGAACTTGTCCCAAAAGACCATAAAATATCCCTGGATCTGGATTTTGAAATTTAAAGATGATAGTAAATGTACTGGGATTTATTCTGTCCTTATTTTCAGGATATTGTGGGCTCTAAAAGTGGTAATATAGTAGAACCTCAACAGCTATTCACCTCCAATAATTAGACTGTGTGAATCCTGACAATTCTGGTGTTTGGTTCCGCAATGGGGATCATAAGACAGAATTTTATTTACAGGCATATTATGGAGCCTTTGCTGTGAGCTCTGGGAAAGTTTTATTTTCTCTCCTGTAAAAGAGGCACAAGAGAAACATGACATATTTTCTTCTGCTAGATATGCCTGGATGGACCTGGGAGTCGTATACCCTGAGAATGCAGCCAATGCAATAGCATGGCAGAATAGCAGACCTAGAGCCCTTCCTTCCATATCTGCAGCCCCCTTCCTAGTCATTTCTTATTTAGTTATATAATAAAGATCATTTTTGTGGTTTATAAACAAGAATTAATTTTTACATAAATAAGGTAAGATGAAATACAGTAATTTTTATTTATATATTTTTTCCTGGAGTGACATACATTTTATATACATTTTTAGTGCACATAACAGATAACCCAAAGGAAGAGAAAACATTATAGTTTGAAAAATCAGTATGTGCAAAAGTATAAAGTCAGAGAGCCTGACATTTTTAAAGAATAGTCAAGGTCTATTAGTTTTCAGGAAGGAATAATTATGAAAGCTTTAGTAGGTGGCAATAGGCAGGCAAATGTCAAATTAGAAACATATTATGAAATATTTTGCTTGGCATACCAAAATTATATAAATTTTATCCCAGAAGTAAAACCTTGAACTCTATCAGGAGTCCCCAAAGATGATTCTATTAATCCTATTTGAAAAACACTCATGGATTTTTTTTTTTGCTAGAGCAAGTTTAAAGATTAATTCCCTTATTTAATAATAAACTTTCAGTCACAATATGTTGTTTATTATCTGTGCATATTATTTTAAACATTGATATTAGGATTTTCTACTACAATGTTAAGGAATAGTGGTGGTGGTTCGGAAGATACATGTGAGAGGGACTGTTAAACCTCAAGCAGCTCGTGCAAAGACCATTTTGCCAAAAGTGTGTCTATGCAATTCTCAAAAGAAGGTTAGATGTTCAAACACTCCTATACCTTCACAGATAATGGTAAAATAAATGTCTAGATGGACCCATTATTTTTGATAGAGAACATATGATTAACTAAATTAACTCAGTCCTCTAATTCACACCTTTCATCTTTTGAAAGGACACCACCAAAATCATGGGCAGACATATCACTAAAGTGTAGGTATCGAGACATGAGTATAAATAAATCTGATTAATTTTTAAAAATCATTACTGCACGCATGTGGATACAGTTCTAAATTTTAAACACATTTTCCCAGCATGAGAAAAACTCTGGTGTTCATACGCACTTTAAACAGAAAATGATCCTGGCTCTTGCATTCATGCTGTTACTTAGTTGTTACTAATAGTAACTAGGGTATGTATCTTGAAATATGCTTTTAGCCTTGCTGTGCTAATAGTTCATTCTTGTTTGTGAACAATAGGGTTGAATTTTTCAGAGAGTATATTTAAGGCTTAATAAATGTAGTCCTTGGCTATGAAGTCAAGGATTTCTTAGGAAGGCTCTGGCTTATTAAGTTCTACCTGTTTACACTTGTGACATGTTCAACATCATGTCAGATGCTATGAGGGAATACAAAAGTAGAAAGAAAGTGGGTTGGATAGTGCCCCCTTCACATCAAAGTCATGTCCATCAGGAATCCCAATGCACCCTTATTTGGAAATAAAATCTTTGCAGATATAATTAGTTAAATTAAAATGAGGTCATACTTGATTAAGGTAGGCCCTGAAATCAATGATGGGTATATTTATAAGAGAATTGGGAGAAAGCTTAGACACAAAGGGTACACACAGGTACCCAAGGGAGAATGTCATGTGACACAGAGTCAGAGATCGGAGTGAGTCAGCTACAATCCAAAAAATGCCAAGGTTTGCTGGCAACTAGAAGCTAGGAGAGAGGCATGGAAAAAATTCCCCCTCAGAACTTCCTGAAGGAACCAAACCTGCTGACACCTTAATTTCAGACTTCCAGCCACCCAAACTGTATCAGAATAAGACTTCTGTGGTTTTAAGCCACCCAGTTTATGGTAATTTGTCACAGGGGCTCTATGGAAGGAATACACAAAAGAAACAAGGATTTGTGGAATCCATGCTATGGGGCCGATTCTGCGCTAGACTTTCAATTGTTCATTGAATCCTTATAGGGATTCTATCCCTGTCACAGAGAAACCCAGAAACTCAGAGATAAAAAACAAGGAAACTAACTAAAGCTCAAGGTGGTTAATAACTTCACTCTCTTAGCAAATAATCATCAGGAGTTGAGTTCCTGTTTCTTCTGTTAAGTTCATCACCCTGAACTCCCTGGGCATGGATTTATTCCTCTTACAATGATGTGCTGCTGATTTTGGGATGTTCAGAAAAGAGGAGCTCAAGGGGTACTGGGGCATGAAAGGATATCTTCCATGAGGGAATGGAGCTGAAGCTGGCTTTTGAAATTTCAATAGGATTTGCATAGACATAGAGGCCTAAGCATGCTTTTAAAGGGGAGAGAGACTGGGATCCTAACTCAGTTTTATGGTTTAAGCAGTCAAATGCTGATACACATGCTGAATTGTACATTTTCTATGTAAGATTCCTGCATCTATTGTATCTCAATGGTATATACTCTGCCAGAATTCATGCATATGACACATCTCCAATCCTTACAGACACCCTGCAGTATAGGTATGCTCATCCTCATAGTATGAATAAGAAAATGAGTTTCTGAAAGGTTAAATGCTTTTGTTCAAGGTCACATGATTAGAAATTGAGGACAGGGAATTCAATAAACAATGTTTCTGACTCCAAGCTCTATATACTCAAACTGTATATAATGGTAGAATAATTCTCTCTCTTCCCTTGCACTCTCTCTTTATCCATTTCTTTCTTTAAATTTATGTAGTATTTTTATAGAATAGAAACAGCACTCGGTGGGATACAACTTATACAAGACACAAATCTCAATGAGAATGCAACATATTCATATCTTTCTGAACATAATGCATTTTAAGGCCTAAGTATCTGTATGTATTTGGTAGGGGAAAAAGGCATATTAATTATGACTAGGAGAGCACGGTTACTTAGCAGGAAACTTGCTCATCAACTCTGGGCCATGCAAAGTCAATGATAATTGCTCATTTTTTGTCTTTCTTGCTAAGCTAGGGGAAGGTATCTGAAGGGATGGGCTGTGTCATCACTATCATTACACACCTGCCTTCTGGCTCTATGCCTGGCATTAAGCATTTGATCAGTAAATGTCTTCCTGAATGAGTGGATACATGAATGAATTATTATATGAGATGATAGCTACTCTATGTTTCTTTGGTCATCATTGATGGTTGTTACTCAAGCAGCTGAAAACATATATAAAGTATCTGAGCTAAGACTCACATGTAAAGTGAAGTGCTTATCACTAACTTTCACTAAAAATAATGAAATTATGTTTAATATTTATATGTTTTGTAAAAATATACTTTTCTTAAAAACAAATAACGTACTCTACCTTTTTCTACCTTAAAGTAATTCTTCTAAATACCAGGCTTCTTTTGCTATACTCTCTTCTCTGACAGTGCATTAGTAGTCTAGACATAACACACGGTTAGCAGAGCAAGATCGGGGATACATGTGTAAAAGGAATAAAAGAAAACCAATTTAAGAACCCATACAACCTCTCTGATAAATCCTTAATTCTTGTTTTAATGATTAATTAATACAAATCAGAATATAATGATAAATCCTTAATTCTTGTTTTAATGATTAATTTATATAAGCCAGAATATAAACACATTTTGAAAGTTTTCTGATAATTTAAGCAAGACCTCATCAGGGTAATTGTATTCACACCATCTATTTAGGAATCAGTCTTTCCAAACAGTATCATATTAAGATAATGAGACAATATGCATATGCAAATTGCTGAAATCAAAAATCATGTTAATGAAAACATTAAACAGAAAATATTAGATAGAATGATAATTTGACATATGAAATACCTTCAAGTATATGGAAAATTCATGCAAATAGCTTAACCATCACAACCTGATGTGCTTTTTAATCTACTAGAAAATTGCAAGGGGAGATGGACCACAGTGGCAGTGACTTTATTTTAAATTACGAGAAATGTAAAGGAGTATTCTTTTTGCAATTTCAATATGGATAAGTCCCAAGCTTTTTCTTCTGCCAGTTTCAACCTTGATGAAAGTCACTTGTGCCCTGATCCCACATGAAAAACTGCCAAGATTCCTGCAGTAGAGTCAGACAGATCCACAAGTCAGTTTCCCCTTCTCTCTCTTGCCCCTCCCATGCAATGTTCTGCATTATTTCTCTGGGTCTTTTTTGTTACATGTTGATTCTCAGGAAACATTTATTTGTATTTCTCTGCTATTTATTTGAACAGCAATATGGTCCCCTTGCGTTTGTTTGGTCTTGTAGGATGACCTTTAATAAGGTGTGGGTTTCCCCTGGAGCACCAGAAGTTGTTTCCCGGGAGTATAACAATTCCCAGTCTCCCCTCTTCTACCCAGATGCATTGCATATGCTTAGGGAAAAGTCAGTTTCCAGTTAAGGGCTATTTTTCTAGAATACAGGGAAGATGTGTCAGAAAGATGTCCTCCCAGTAGCTGAAAAGAAAGGAAAGTTTTTTTTTTGTCAAAGCTATTTTGTTCCAGACATTGTTCAAGGACATCCACAAAACTCTGAGAAGTAGGTATTATTATCTCTGTTTCTCAGATGAGCTAGTAGTAGTTAAGTGGTAGGTGTAGAATTTAAACTTAAATTCATCTGCTCCCAAAACTCTTTCCACCGTACCCATTGACCCAGAAATATGCTTGCAATCAGCATAAAGCAA
The DNA here is from genome assembly GCF_029281585.2 of Gorilla gorilla gorilla. NCBI lineage: Eukaryota > Metazoa > Chordata > Mammalia > Primates > Hominidae > Gorilla > Gorilla gorilla. Next base: position 45,235,446 of record NC_086017.1, on the reverse strand, counting down.
GCAGCACAATTTAAAGTATCCTTATATAAGCTGCTTGGAACCATAGAACCATAGTACAGTACTGATGGGAAGCTTAACAACCATTTAATCCAATCACCCTACTTAAAGATAAAAGCTGTGGCTTTAAGAGGTGCAGTGTTTTCCTCAAGGTCACATATTATAACTATAAGCCAACTCTTCTAATTCCAATACTCATTCATAACAATATTCTACCTCTCACTTAACAATTTGGCTTGCTTTAATACAGCTTCTTTTTTTCTTTTTTATATTTTCATCTTTATCCTCTATTGATTGATTGTCCTAACTGATGAAACAGAAGAATTTGCATTCACCAACTTTCTTCTCTCTCGTTGTGAACAAATTTAAAGAATTTCCTAGAAAAAGGTCACTTGAGATCCACCATGAATAAGAATGGATTGGAACAAATTGCAAAACTATTTGGAGTTTAATTCACAGATTGTTGAAAGATTTTCTTTTCTGTCTACTTTCAATCTGTTTTGAACTGAACTGATGTTAAAATGCAATTAATATCCTTACCAACTTGCCAGTCTGCAGAATTCTGTGCTTCTGCTCAAACTGAAAAAAAAAGAAACAGACAAAAAGCAAGCAAAAACATACAATAAAGCAAAAATGCGTAGCTACTTCACACAGAGACAACTTCAATGTTTTTCCAGAGTCAGTGCTGCCTGAGGATGCATAACATTTGTCCTTGATAGTCAATTTTCTGCCATCTTGAGAACAGCTAGCAATCCATCCATCACTATGCTTGGGGTACATAAAAAGAACAGCACCTTGTAAAGGTCTTTAAAAAAATTACTCCCAAAAGATAAGAGAGACCAAATGCTTGTTGTTTTTTAATAGAATTTGAATGAGAGATATTAAAAAGAAACAAACTAAAACATATATTCAATACATCTTACTGGCAATTGTCAAACTCTCTCTCTCTTTTTGGACACATCTTTTGAAAATGGCTTTTGTTTTGACATTTTACCTGAATGCGTTTATCCCTAATGCTGGGGTCCCATTTTGGGAAACTAAGAACATGGAAAGCCCACTCCATAGACAGAAGTGCTGCAAACACTTTGCACATGTATTAGTCCCCAGATTAAAAAACAAACTCCAGATCAGGAGTTTTTGTAGTTTGTTACCACACCAAGTGGTTAAAATGTCAGTAGATACTAAGAAGTTACCTCTGCTGGCTCCACAAGTTTCTACAGAATATTCATTTTTCAAATCAGTTGGGATATGGAGAGATAGGTAGACTTTGAGGGTAAAAGAGACAGGAGGCATGGTAAGGAGGAGGTAATATCAAGAAGAAACCTGATTCATTATTAAATGAGAAATGCTACATTTTATTAAGCATTTGCTTAGGTCAATTTCCTCAGAAGCAAAGTCTGAGATAAGGATTCCTGTACAAGTGATGTATTTGGGGAGAAATGGGTGAGAAAAGAAGGATAAGACAGGGATAGGAGCCAAGCAATGATGTGGTCTCAGCTGGAAATCAGCTTCAGCCTGATCTTGTAAGACGTTCTAGAGCTGCACTGTCCAATATATTAAGTAGTCATTGGCCGCAGGTGGCAATTAAGCACTTGAAACATGATTAGCCTGAACTGAAATGTCCCCCAAGTGTAAAATACATATCAGATCAAAGATACAGCGCAGAAATGTAAAATATCTCATGAATAGTGTTTTTTTACTGATTACATATTGAAGTAATATATTGGGTTCACTAAAATATATTATTAAAATATTTCACCCACCCACTTTTTTTTTTACTTTTTAAATGTGACTACTAGAAAAATTTCAATTACATATGTGGTTTGCATTGTATTTCTACTGAGCTACACTGCTTTGGAATGATCGTCTGAATTTACTTTAATCAGGAAAATAATACAGTCATGTAATGTCCCTCTCTCCCTCCCTCCCTCCCTCACTCTCTTCCTTCCTTCCTTCTTTCCTCCCTTCCTTCCTTCTTTCCATCCTTCCTTTCCTCCATCTTTCCTTCTTTCCATCCTTCCTTTCCTCCATCCTTCCTTCTCCCCCCCCTTCTTCCTTTTTTCCTTTCTTCCTTTTTTGTTTGCTTCTTTCTCCTTAAAAAACAAACCTAACCATTAATGTGTATTTAACACTGACCAAGGCAGGACTGTCTTCTAGATCTCATACTGAAGTTGCACAGAGGCCTGCGATCTCATCATCCAAACACCCAGGCAGACATGTCCACAACTGTACTATCCTAAGCACAGCTACAGAATGCTCCTGATAGCTTGGTGGTGGGAAGAGATATTGGCAGCAGCTCTTCAAAATAAGCAGCTTATTCAAGGTTCAAAATCACATCATCAACTGGCTTCCAGGTACTGCCATCTTTTTATTTGTAGGCCCATGTTGTTGATGGCAGGTGAAAGCTATTGTGACAGGATACCAAAACAAAAGAACCCTACCTCATTCCATTTCTGAAGTAGTGCTACTTGCAGGCACCTGAAGGACATTTAAAAATTTGGGAGCAGCTGCAAAGAGTTAAATTATGTACCCTAAAATTAATATTTAAGTTATAATTCATTACATAAATTGTACTGCAACTTATACCATTTCTACACCAGATTTTTTTCTTTGGTAACTTGCTAAATTCTTTGGTGCATGCTCAGTTTCTAGAAACACTTGGTAGCTAGACTGATCCCTTGCAGAAAGCCCTTTTCATAACATAAGCTGACCTTCATAGTCATCATTATCATCATCATCATCATCATCACTGTGTCACCAATGATACTATTTTTTAACTTTTGTCCATGGCATATTGATTAGTATCAGGCACAATAAATGATTTATAATGTGTTGGGCATTTGGGATGTTAAGGCAAAAATTATGATGAATAAAATCAATAGTGTTGGCAGTGTGTTATCTCTTCTTTGACAATTTGTAGGTCAAAAGAATTTGAGTACAGGCAGCAATTCTAGAATATAACTCAACTGCATAGCATGTTACTAGGCAGAGGTCAATTTTATGTTATCTTTTTCTGTGCTTTCAGTTTTCTTGCATTTTGAAAAAGAAACTAAACAGCCAATCCAGCAGAGTGGCATAAGGAATGCACAGCTTACCAAACTCCATTGTCAGTGATAGTAAATACGACAGTGGCTAAAGTGGCAGAGCAGAGAGGAAAAGCAAACAGTGTCATGAATTTCCAGATATATTAAGCATCGGAAAAGTAATTAATATCTAGCAGACTAATATTTGAACTAGAAAGTATTAATAGGGCCTTGATTTTAACATTTGGATCTAGCACTAATTTATCTAATCTTTTACAGTTAGATTATAATAATTTTTTTCTACAAAGGATGGAAGCTACATCATAGCCAAATAATAATATGCTATCTGTATATGCAAAACAGCTCAATTATTTGAGGCAATTAAACTAATATCTCAAGAGTGACTTGAAAGGAGGTTATCTTTGTAGGAAAGATTTCAATGAGAATTAGAAAAATAAAGCTTTTTTTGCTGTAATTCTGTGAAAAAAAGTACAAAATGGACCAAAGAAATTAGTCTTCAATGTTTAATGTTTATCATTACCAAAACCCAACTCTCTGATGACTTTTTTAATTATCTAGATGAAACTTTCTTGTTTTGCAAAAGTGATAATTTCTAAGGGAGGTTACTCTTGCTAGAGCTGGCTTTTTACTGCTGCCTATACAAAAGCAAGAATAAAAATGGAAATAAAAATATGCTGCACTAATATTGTTTTCTAGATGTTTGCTCTTTGAAGCTTTCTTGGTATTATTTGCTGGTAATTTCTTAAATTAGAACCTTTCCCTTGTCTCTCTGATTTAAGTAAACAATAGCGTTTCACATACTAAAGCTTTTATTTTAAAAAATCTCAAAAATCTTACTAATAACCACATTACCCCTTGCAGAAATTCCTGGCTAAAAATGGTTCAGATATGGGAAAGACATATGTAAATGGCAAGCCTCAGGATCAGAAAAGCCAGTGACTTAACCACAGTCCTGGATAGACGGTTATGAAATTCTGATTTTCATACCCCAGCATGATATTCTACTTCACTGTGACAAAATTGCTCCCATGAAGTTTAGTAAATCAATTACCAGACCTTACTAACTTAAGCTCAGGGAGAAAATAATAATATAAACATTGGAGTAGGTTCAGCTTGGCCAATTTGTGGAAGAACTCAAAGCTACTTCTAATTAGTAAGACAAAACGTCTTCTGATATGTTAAAGGATATAGGTCCTGCCAGTTGATTCAGTCCTTCAGGTTGTGTACTGACTCTCAAACATGTCACCATTTTTTGTGCTAGTTTCTTGGATACTGACTACATAGTCTAAGACAGAGGCACAACTAATACACTCTTATTTTAAGTTATATTTGTTTCAGCTGTTCTATCTTAGAATGCAGTGAGTTCTATTATTTCCAGTTAAATGATGTTATATCACTGCATTAAAATGTCTAGTGTAAGAGGGAAGCAGTGGTTTTACATATGATTTTAATAGATTACTTTTACTGTCCAGTGGATAAGAGTAATCAGCCAAGAGAGTAATGGTGAGTGCTTTTCAAGGCGTATGCATGTCTTCCATTATTGTGAGATGCAAAGTGAGGGATCAATACTTTGGGAAGCTTAGGAATGTACACCCATAATGATCTGCAGATGTGGACAGAGTTCTCATGTGGATGGTTAAAAAACACATCAAATACACCAGTGATTGAAATGTTTCATTTATAGAGAATATCACAGCTATACTGAAATGATTTCCAGATAGTTCTACTCACAGATCTAAAATTAGGATTCCATAACTTATAGGCCATTAAAGCAAGTTAAAACAACAAACACACAAAAATTAGAATACAGTGGAGAACGTGACATCCAAATTTCACTTGATGTTTAACATTAGTGTGCATTTTGAGTGCTCTCTATAAATCCACTTCCATTCTTCTTGATCAGCTCCTCCCCATCTAAAACCTGTTTTTTAAATTTATTGCCATACTTATCTTACTAAAAGACAAATCTAATTATTGCTCTGCCCTCGAAACTCTTGCTTAGGTACCTGTTGCCTAAAGATGACACTTAAAAGCCAAATTTTTCTCACAGACTATTCCCAACTACCAATTTCATTGGTCAATACTATCATTTTTATATTTCCATAAAATCATACTACTTTTCAAAATGCCATTTGTTTCAGAATGGCTACTCTTAGTTTTTCTGGCAGAGAAATGTATGTTAATGCATTTCCTGGTTGGTCTCATGTTTCCCACTTTACACTATGGGCATAAATCCTTGCTTCTTCTCTACCTGCACATTCCGTACTTAAATTATTATTTCAATTTAAATTAGTATTTCAATTATTATTCTTTGCTTTAATTAATTTATTTAGAAATTGGTAGCCACTATTAACATTACCGCATCTCTAATGCTTGGACTCAGCATACTTTAGATGCTTTTCAATATGTGTCCATTTGAATTGACCATATTTAACTTCATTATCTTTTTCCCTCATAAGTCACAGATCAAAGAATATTCCCTTTTAAGCAGATATTAACAGGGGAAATAGACACCATTGTTTCAGAAAGTAATTATGCAGATTGATTCTCCTACTAGGAAATTAGAAAATTCACTCAGCACCACAGCTGTGGGACTTAATTTATAGAATCAGCTATATTTTGAAAACTTTGAAAATCTGCCAAAAGAGAAAATTATAAGATTGATTCTGTAAATGATGGTGTTCAGAGTGAAACTACTTCTCTGATGGATTTGTTAGAGAGGATTTTTCCCCAGCCATATTTTTTTATTTTCTTACTTTTGATCAATGGATAACTTCTGTTTCATCCTATAGCAAATAATTCTACCTGCATAAAATGTAAACCTATAATCATTTGTGAAAAGTAAAGGCAGTACTTCATCTATTTAGATGAGATAAATGAATCATGAACATAATGTCCTTTACTTCAAATACTACACTCTCATTCCACACCCCCTGTTCTGTTGAGCATTGTCACTAAAATAACAAACTCGATGGGTGGCAGGGGCAGTGGAGGAAACTAAATATTTTTTTAGCCATACACTGCTGGAATGAGGCATTATCACATGAGCCAGCCTTCCAATTTAGAACACACTCATTCCTTAATTTAGTTTGATGTGAATGCACATACAGATAAGTGCATATAGCCTCAGTGTACAGTTTGATTCATTTTACAAATGGAACTCACCCATACACCAACATGTAGAAGCCCTTCATACTCCCTTCTAATCGTGATCTTGCTTCCACCCCAGGGAAGCCATTAGCCAAACTTTTAACATCATGGATGCTAATTTTTGTACTCTATGCAAATTGCATATTAAATAGTTACTTTTTTCATTCTGGCTTGTTTCCCTCAATACTATGTTTGTGAGTAGCTACATTTTGTTCATTCTCATTGCATTGAAAGTATTGCATTGTATGACTACACCAAAATTTATTTATCCATTCAACTGTTAATAGGCCTTTGAGTAGTTTTGAGGTTGGCTTTATGAATACTGTTGCTATGAATATTCATGTGCACATCTTTTGGAGAACATATGTATGCATTTTTCCAAATGTTAAACCCATCTTATATTCCTAGAATAAACCACACTTTTCGTGATATATTATCCTATTTATATGTTGCTGGATTTGATTTTCTAGGATTGGATTTAGGATTGTTGCATTTATGTGACTAAAAGAAATTAGTCTGTAATTTTCCTTTCCTTTAATGTTTTGTGAAATTTTCTTATTGGGTTTTCCTGGGTCTTATAAAATATGAGTTGGAAAGTGTTATCTCTTTTTTTTCCTACTCTGAATTAGTTTGTTTACTAGTGGTATTATTCCCTTAAATATTTGGAAGAGCTCACTGATAAGGTTATATGGATCTGAAGTTTTCTTTCTGGGAATGTTTCTAATGATAGATTAAGTTCTTTCATAGATATAAGATTATTAAGATTTTCAATTTCTTCTATCAATTTAGGCTATAGATTTTTCCGCAAACATATCCTTTTCATACAATTTTCTAAAGTAATTGGCATTAGGTTGTTAATAATATTAATTTCTTTGATGCTTGAATGATATTAGTGATGATTTATTTTGTATTCCTAATACTGACAACTGTTTTTTCTTTCTTTTTTTATTGATCAGTTTGTAGGTACTTATGAATTAAATTAATATTTTTATGGGTTGTATATGTTTGAGATTTGAGTTAGTTTTTCTGTAATTTCTTGAGATGGATGTGTAAATATTGATTTTCAGCCTCCTTTCTAACAGATTTTTTAAAAACCATATTTAATTGATCTTTTCCCAATAAACATTTTTCTTCTGGCTTTTTATACATAAAATATTTTTCCACTGGATATAGAATTCTAAGTTATATTGTTTTAGCACTTTTCAAAAGGCCATGTCCTCATTTTCTAGCTTTTATTATTTTTATGTTTAGTTTCAGTATCCCTGCTTCTTTGAATGTAATTTGTCTTTTTTGCTTGGCTGGTATTAAGATTTTCTCTTTGGATTCCTACACTGTAACTTGGATATATATTGCATGGAGTTTGTTGAACTTCTTGAGTCTGGATTAATGTCATCCATCAATTATGGAAAATTTTCAGTCATTACATCTTCACTATTTCTGTTGCCAAATTCGCTCTCTTTTCTCCCTGTGAGAATAGATTTATGCAACTACCAGACTTATTGAGTTTGTCCCACGTGTCTTTCACCAATTTTCCCTGAATTTTTCTCTCTGAACATCAGTTTTGCATTTTTTAATTTATCTGTTTTTTAATTCACTAAATCTTCTCTGGCTAACATGCTATTGAATTAATCCACTGAAGTTCTTAATTTCAGATATTTTATTTAGTTTAAAATGTCCACTTAATTTGTTTTTATATGTCCCAATTTTTAATTGAAAATTTTTTCATTATTTTATGTCTTTATCCCATTTTTAATCTATTTCATTAATATAGTTATCATAATCATCTTAAAGTCCAGTTCTGTTCATGCGGACATCCATGTTCTTGTTCTAATATCAATTCCTTAAAAATTATTATTGGTCATATAGTCTTGATATTTTGCAAGTATTGTGTTTGGATTGTGTAAAAGTAACCATAGATACTCCAGATTGTGTAAACCTCAACCAGACAGGGTTAATTCTTATCTCTGTTAGGCAGAGAATGTGAGGGCTGTTGACCTCAATCCAAATTAGATTATGATTTCAGTAAAGTCATCTTACCTCTGGTTTGCTCTGCTTTCTAGATCATGAAGCTTTCTGCCAGAGCCAAACCTGAGTTTCACCCACTAGCTGGCCTATTCCCCATGAAAAAACTTTTTTTTAAATAACCACCAGTACACTCTTACAAAATTTACTCTGACATTCAAAGTTTGCAGCCTTACAACAAAGTAATTTTTAAGTGCGTACAGAGCAATATAGGGGCTCTCCCCACTCTTGCTCTTTCTCATTCTAGCTTTGCATAACTTGCGAAAGATCTGCTGGTTACTCTTTCTCTAGGAAGATTCCTCTTCCTAGAATGAGTCACAGTTCTCAGGCTCTAACCTACACTAAAAATTAGGACGTACTACCAGAATAAAAACTGCTGGGATCCTCAATTCACCCCAGAATGATTCTCTCCTCTCTGGAATTTTATTCCATTAGTCGTGATTTTTACAGCTTTCTTATGATTTTAGTATGTGAGCATTGTAATAAATTCATATATTGTAGTTTCTTTTAGTAGCTGAATGAACATTCAACAATCTACATAACTTACGTGAAAGTGAAGTGCTCCAGAACTGAATTTACTTTTTTACCCTAACAACATGATTTGAACACTTAAAAGTTTAATACAGAATATATTTCTATTTTCTCTCAATAAATTTATGAGAGAAATTTAAAATAAAAATTAATTAAACTATATTGAAATTGATAATTAAAATTTACCAATTCATTAGGAGATCATCTCTTCATAATTATTTCTCAATAATTACAGGCATATCTCATCTTGTTGCACTTTACAATTACAAATTGAAGGTTTGTGGCAATCCTGCATTGAGCAAGTCTATCAGTACCATTTTTCCAAAAGCATGTGCTCACTTCTTGTCTCTGTGTCGCATGATGACAATTCTCACAATATTTCAAACTCTTCTTCATTATTATATCTTTTATGGTGCTCTGTGATCAGTGATCTTTGACATTATTATTGTAATTGTTTCGGGGCCCCATGAACCAATATAAAATGACAAACTGAATTGATAAATGTTGTTTGTATTCTGACTGGTCCACCAAATGGCCAATCCTCATGTCTCTTCCTCTTTTCAAGGATGCCTATTCCTTGAGACAAAACAATATTGAAATTAGACCAATTAATAACCTCACAAATTTCAGCTTTAAAAACATATATAGACTGAAAGTGAAGTGATATAAACAGATACTCCATGCAAATGAAAACTAAAGGAGAGCAGGGGTACCTATAGTTATATCAGAGAAAATACACTTTAAATCAAAAACTGTGACAAGGGACAAAGAATAAGGTCATTACATAATGATAAAAGAGTCAATTCATCAAGATGATAGAAAAATTTAAATGTATATATGCATCCAACATCAGAGCACCTATATATGTATACCAGATATTATCTAATTTGATGGGAGAAATAGACAACAATATAATATTGGTAGGAAACTTCAATACCCTGCTTTCGACAAATGATAGATCGGACATAAATCAATCAGACAACATTGGAATTGAACTACATGTTAGACCAAATGGATCTAAAAGACATGTCTATAACATTTTATCCAATAGTAGCAGAATATACATTCTCCTCTAGCACACATGAAACATTATCCAGGAGAGATCATAGGTTAGGACACAAAACAATCCTTAACAAATTTAGGAAGATCGAAGTTATTTCCAGCATCATTTCCAACCACACAATTGTATGACTCCAGAAATCTATTACTGAAAAATAAATAAATACTAGAAAATTCACATATGAACAGAAACTAAATAACATGCTCCTAAACAAACAATGGATCAAAATAAAATCAAATGGGACTTTAAAAAATCTTCAGACAAATGAAAATGGAAAAACAACATACTGAAACTTACGGGAGGCTAGAAAAGAAGTTCTAAAAGGAAAGTGTAAAGTGATAAATGCCTACAAAAAGGAAAAAAAATCTAAAATATACAACCTAACTTTATACTACAAGCAACTTGAAAAAGAACAAACAAAACACAAAGTTAGTACAAGAAAGTAAATGAAAAGATTAGAGCAGAAATAAAGAAATAAAAAGTAGAAAATCAATTGAAAAGATCAACAAAAGAACTGTTTTTTAAAAATGATAAATTTGACAAACCTTTAATTAGAATGACAAAGAAAAAATGAGAGAAGCCTGAATAGACAAAATTAGAAATGGAGGAGACATTACAACTTATTCTACAGGAATACAAAGGATCATAAGAGACCACTATGAAGAATAATGCACCAACAAATTGGATAACCTAGAATAAATGGATAAATTCCTGGATATATACAACCTACCAAGACTAAATTGTGAAGAAATATCAATTCTTAATTGATGGATAGTAAAAAATTGTATCAGTAATAATAATACAAAAACCTCCCAACATAGAAAATCTTAGTATCTGATGGCTTCACTGGTGAATACAATTGAACATTAAAGAAAAATTAATACAAATCTTTCTCAAATGTTTCAAAAACAAGGAAGAGGAAAGAACACTTTCAAAATTATTTTATAAGGCCAGCATTATCTTAATACCAAAGTCATACAAGGACCATATAAGAAAATGTATGCAAAACTTTCAACAAAATACAGCCGACCCTTAAGCAATGAAAGAGTTAGGAGTGCTGATATCCTTCACAGTAGAAAATTTATGTATAACTTTGGACTCCCCTAAAAGTTAGCTATTAATAGCCAACTCTTGATCAGAAGTCTTACCAATAACAGGTCAATTAACACATATTTTGTATATTATATTTATATTAAATACTGTATTCTTATAATAAAGTAAGCTAGAGAAAAGCATTAAGAAAATCATAAGAAAGGGAAAACATTTACTATTAAGTGAAAGTAAATCATCACAAAAATCTTCATCTTCATTGTCTTAACATTGATTAGACAAAAGACGAAGAGAAAGAGGTAGGATTTGTGGTACATATATATACACAATGGAATGTGGTATATATATTCATATATATGTATATATATACACACACACACACAACGGAATATTATACAGCCTTTAAAAATAGGTGTCTTTCTGTCTCAGTGAGGACAGAGGGAGAAGAAAATCTATGTATAAGTAGATCCACACAGTTCAAACTCATGTTGTTTGATGGTTAACTGGACAAGCAAATGAAATTCAACAGCACATTAAAAGAATCACTCACCATGAGCAAGTGGCATTTGTTCCTGGGATAATACGGTTCAAAATATGCAAATTAATAAATATGGCATATTACATTAGTAGAATGAAGTATGAAAATCATATGATCATCTCAATAGATGCAGAAAAAGCATTTGACAAAATTCGACATCTTTCATAATAAAATATCTCAACAAATTAGGAATAGAAAAAATGAACTTCAACACAATACAGGTAATATATGACAACCTCACAGGAAATGTCATATTCAATGGTAAAAATCTGAAATCTGAAAGCTTTTTCTCTAAGATGAAGAGCAAGGCAAGGATATCCACTCTCACTATTTCTATTTAACACATCACTGGAAGTTCTAGACAGAACTGTGAAGCAAGAAACATAAATAAACACATCCAAATTGGAAAGGAAGAAGTACAATTATCTCTATTTGCAGATGACATGATTTTATATGTATAGAACCTAAAAGACTTCCCCAAAAAATTGTTACAATCAATAAACAGATTCACTAAAGTTGCAGGACACAATATTAACATGCAAAAATTAGCAGTGTTTCTTTACATTAATAACAAATGATCTGAAAAATAATTAGAAGAACAATTACAATGGGATCAAAAAGGTAAAATAGCATAAATCTAACCAAGGGGGTTAAAGAGGTGAAACTCTTCAAAGAGAACCTGAAACCATAAAACTCCTAAAAGAAAGCATAGGGGAAAATCTCCTTGACATTAGTCTTGACAATGAATTTTTTTTTTATATATGACACAGAAAGCACAGACAGCAAAAGCAAAAGTAAACAAGTGGGACACTACATTAAGCAAAAATGTTTCTGCATATCAGAGTAAACAATCAATGAAGTAAAAGGAAACCTACAGAATGAAATAAAATATTTAAAAACTATATGTCTGATAGGTTTCAATCTACGATATATTAGGAATTTACGTAATTCAATAGCATAAAAAACAAGTAATCATTAAAATATGATCAAAGACCTGAATAGACATTTTTCCATAAAAGACATATACAAAGCCCACTGGAATACATGAAGGTGCTTTAAGCCACTAATTATCAGGAAAATGCAAATTATAACCACAATTAGATTATCTCCTCACACCCGTTAGAATGGCTTTTATCAGAAAGTTCAAAGATGACAAGTTTTGACCAGGAGAAAAGGTAACCCTTAAATGCTTGTGGTGGGAATGTAAATTTGTACAGTCATTGTGGAAAATGTTATGGAGGTTCCTCTAAAAATTAAAAAGAACTATTGACCAGGCACAGTGGCTCACACCACTCTTGTGTTCATTACAGCATTATTCACAATAGCTAACGTATGGAAATAACCTAAGTATCTGCAGATAGACAAATGGCTAAAGAAAGGTTGTATATATATACACAGTGGAATATTACATAGCCTTTAAAAGTAGGAAATCCTGTCATTTATGACAACATGAATAAACCTGGAGGACATTATTCTAACTGAAGTAAACCAGACACAGAGAGACTTATATCACATTATCTCACTTATATATAGAAACTAAAAACATGGACTTTATAGAAATAGAATGGTAGTTACTAGGTGTCAAAAGACTGGGGCAAAAGAAGAGATAGTCAAAGCCTACAAACTTTTGGTTATAAGTCGAGTAAGTTCTGGAAACCTAATGTACAGCATAGTGACTATAGTTAATAATTTATTGGATATTTGAAATTTGTTGAGAGAGATCTTAAGTATCACTTAAGGTAAGATATTAAGTATTCTCATCACACACACATAAAAGGTAATTATGTGTGGTGAAGGGAAATGTTAATTTGCTTTATTGTTACAATCACCTCACAGTGTATACGTATATTAAACATCATATTGTACACTTTAATATATAAAATTTTTATTTGTCAATTGTACTTAAATAAAGCTTGAAAATGCCAATAAAAATGAAATTATGGATTAATATGTTCAATTTATTAAAAGCTCATAAAAATAAGACAGCCCACAGATAATTAGACAAATATCAACAGGTAATTAATAAAAAGGAAAATAGATATTTCAAATAAAAATATAAAATACCTAAAATCACTAACATCCAGAGAAACATAAATTAATAATGAATTATCAGTTCTCATTCATTAAGCTGGAAAAAATTGTAAGCGCTGAGAATCTCTGTGTTGATAAGAATGCAAGAAAACTGATATTCTAATTTACTTACAATACATATTAACTTTTAAAATATTTAAAAGGGATACTAATTGGTACTAGTAAAATAAATTTAATATTTAATGAATTAATATTTTTAAGAATTTATTTCTTTTAGCCAAAAACATGTGTCTAGAAATATATCACATACACAAGTTCATATGTGCATAAAGGGCATGTGTAATGTTTGTTATTGCAAGTTTATTTGTAAGAGGAATACTCAGGACATCTTAAATATCTATCACTATGCAATTATTTTCTAAATATGTTGACATATTAGATACTATGCAATCTCAAAAAAGAAGGTACATACTGGAAAAGAAAGCAATCCAACACTTTAAGTGGCACTAAAAAGCCAATTTCAGAACAATACGTAAAAGGATTCATTTGGGTATTGTATAAATGTGATACATACATACATGCACATGAATGTGTAGAAAAAGAAGCTGAGATGTACATGTCTAAATATGAATCATGATTGTCCTTGAAAGAGGGGTTGGGAGTAAGGAAGCAAAAGAGAGGCTTTGATGTATCAGCGTGTGTAAATCTTTTTGTTTGAATCTGTTTGAAATGAGAATGTGTTTATACAATTTTTTCCAGAATAATTTATTGGACCAGTTGACCAATAAATGTTATGTTGCCAACAAGGGCTGTGAAGAAATCAAGGTTTACCTCATATGATTTGCTAACCCTGGACACTTTCGATTGAAGGCCATTTCTTGGTCTTTGGGGATTAAATTAAGCTGTACAAGTCATCTAACTTTGAAACAATCTTCAAGTATCATTTTTAATGCTTTCATTAGAAACATTTTATGCTGTATTTTATGCTGGTTTTCAATGATGCAGGATTAAATAATGTACAGTGCCATCCTTAAGATGTTTTATAATCAAGATATTGATTCATACATAAAACCTTTCAATGCAATGTGGTAATCACTCCTAAAAAAGGATAAAGTAGGGGAAATAGAGCTTTGTCCAAAGTATTATACTATGGAACAACAGAATATGAAGGAACCCCATTCTCTGCCAGAGTATTTTAGAGAAAGTGAATTTGTTATCAATATTCAAAAATTAGTATGAGTTTTAAGTTAAAATCTATATTTCTAGCTTCTTTAAAACTTTCAATAGATCAGGAAACATCATTTTCCCACAAGGCAGAAAATATCTGAAGTTCAATGATTAATGCATTCTTTTAGCCATATAGTTTCCACTTCTAGGTAATTTCCCTCTCTATCTCTTACACATACACACACACCATATTAGCATTTATCCCTCCTTGGCACACTTCTCATATAAAGAAAGCTCTTGCCTCTCCAACAGCCACTTTCCTTACTAACATGACCTTATTGACTCCTACAGATGTTTTGTATGTTGCCACTTATTCCAGATGGCAGAGCGGAAAAAAATGGCCTACAAAGTTTTGGTGTGGTGGCAGGTTGAAAAGAGATTTCTCCATTTTAATCACTTCTAACAAAGGAAAAAAAAAACCATGCACTAGCTGCAGTTAGAATCACATTGCAGAAATATCCCCGTGTTTCACATATTAATTGTAACCTTTGTAAAAAAAAATAAAAGTTATTATGAAATAAATTCATAGCAGAATTCATTTCTTCAAGGTAATGCTGTATGTTTTCTACAATGGCACTTGCATTTCAGATGTTCACATGGTGATGTGGCTTGACTGTGTCCCCACCCAAATCTCATCTTGAATTGTAGGTCCCATAATTCCCATGTGGCATGGGAGGGACCCAGTGGGAGGTAATTGAATCATGGGGATGGGTCTTTCCCAAGCTGTTCTCATGATAGTGAGTAAGCCTCACAAGATCTGATGGTTTTATAAAGGGCAGTTCCCTTGCACATGCTGCCTTGCCTGCCACCATGTAAGACGTGACTTTGCTCTTTATTCACCTTCCATCATGATTGTGAGGTCTCCCCAGCCATGTGGAACTGTGAGTCAATTAAACCTCTTCCCTTTATAAATTACCCTGTCTTGGGTTTGTCTTTATTAGCGGTGTGAGAACAGACTAATACACATGGGCTTTTGCTTTGCAGCTTCATCTTATGTGTCTTTCCTTGAACCATTTTTCTACTTTATACAAAGAAAAACTGACAGCTTTTCTGCTTAAAGAGCCCTAGGATCACTTGAGATCTTTTGCACTATGCACAAGGGTACACAGAATAAAATTAAATTCCTGATTAAAAGAAAGGACTGCATGAAAAACAACCACCAGCCACTAGCTCAAATCAATAGCAGTTTAAACATGCGGCTTAGAATTCCATTCTAGAGGTTACTTGGGGTTTTACTTCTTTAAGTCTATGGAGATATCTTGTAGCCCTTGGTTACTTGCTTAGCTTATGCTCTCCAATCTAGTGGCTTCTTTACAGGATTTTAGTCAAGTGAAGAATGTGGCAGATTTCATTTACTGAATATGGCCTTAATACTGTCTTCCATTCCTTATGCTCTTCAATGCAATTTTGACCCTCCTCTTATTGAGAAGTATGTCTGTGTTCTCTCATCTGGAATCTAGGCAGGCTTGTGATCAGAGCAGACATAAAACTTTGACTTTTAAGAGTAGGTCACAGAAAGGTAATTCATCCTCTTCCTACTTTCTTTGGAGTGTTCGCTTGAGGAATACAGCCATCATACTACGAGGCACCTCAGGTCTACATAGGAAGGCAATGGGTGGATGTCATAGCTGATATCTCTAGCTGAACTCCTATCAGATTGCCAGCATCATTCATCAAACTTGTAATGCAGACAATTCCAAAAGGGTTTGATATAGTTTAGATATTTTTCTCCATCCAGATCTCAGGTTAAAATGCAATCCTCAATGTTGGAAGTGGGGCCTGGTGAGAGGTATTTGGATAATCCTTCATGAATGGCTTGGGCCATCAACTTGGTAATAAGTGAGCTCTCACTCTAAGTTCACAAAATATCTGGCCATTTAGAAGTGTGCACTTCCCCTCTGACTCTCACTTGCTCCTGTTTTCACCATGTGACATAAATGTTCCTCCTTCACCTTCTGCCATGACTAAAAGCTCCCAGAGGCTTCGCCAGAATCCAAGCAGATGCCAGCACCATACTTCCTGTAAAGCCTGCAAAACCATGACCAAATTAAACCTCTTTTCTTTATAAATTACCTGGTCTCCAGTATTTCTTTATAGTGACACAAGAATGGCCTAACAAACGGTTTTAGCCCTTAGCCATTAAGTCATACCCCAGCCTTTGAGTCTTCCCATCCCTGAGATCCCAGATATTATGAAGCAGATAATACCCATCCCCACTGTGTCTTGTCCAAATTTTTGTCACAAAGAGTCTGCTATCATAGCAATATAGATGCTTTATCCCACTATGTTTTGGAGTAATTTGTTTTATAAATATAATCGAGTATTGAGTGGTCCCCTTGAATACAAGTAATTGTTTTCATACCTCTTGTATTTTCCACTCCACCAACTCCAGTCTTGACATAAAAGGAGATAGTGGAAAATAGAGAAATGAGAATGCTTTAATGTTAGACAGACCTAAGGTTAAATCTTATTTCTGCCCCTTATGCATTCTAAGGTGTTAGGCAGGTTACTTTGAAACCACCTTTGCGTGGTTGTGATAGTGAGAGAAATCTATGTCCTCAAAATTTAGGCATTTCATTGGAATTAGGCATGTTGTATATTGTCTTTGCTAGACGATTTAAGGATGAAAAAATTCTTCTGTGACCTTTTTGATAATGGTTTGACTTGCCTGTTTTATAGCCATTAGATTCTAAGTAAGACCTGTGGACATATGGTGTCAGCCGAGCACCTTACTATGCTGGGAAAAGTCAGACATTGTCTACAGTTCTGTCCTTGTCTTGGGATCTGCAATCTAATATATGGTTAAAATTGGTTATTTACTAGGTTCATCACAAAAAATAAAAGTTGCGAAGAGTTAACATTGTAACATATGTAATTGAGACTGGTAGGGACATAGTTTTACATGTGAGGAGTATAAGGAAAATGGAATGTGTTTTGGTAAAAGATTATAAGAAGGCATGGGGATATAGTTTTTGTTAAAGGGAAAGTAATTCGGTCTCATTTAGAGATTTTTAAGGATTGTCCTAAGTTAAAAGAATGGTAGAATAAAACCAAAGAAAAAGTAGATTTGTGAAAAATTGGTATTTTAAAGGAAGTTTTGTGGGCATGAGCAAGTTGGCCAAAACCTAAAGGGAGTTAGTTTTTCTATAAATTATACATTAAGATAGAAAGCACACTGATACAGGACCAGAATCTGGGCCCATATGTCAGAATAACATGGTTTCCTTGGAGCATTGATCTGCTCTTTAATAGAAAATTGTAAAAAGTTACAAAAGTTTTATAAAAATCTTACCTTACAGTCAAAATGATTAAGAATGGATAGATTTGTTTATAAGGTTTCATTAGAAATTGTGTTTAACATTAATAGTACACTAATGCAAAGGTGGAATTTGCATTTCTCTTTTGAACAAGATTGTTGTGTAATATTGAGAGATAAAGAAATATTTTTGTTTGCCTTTCTAGTAAATTGTAGGAAAACAAGGAAAAAACAAGAAAAGAGCGAATAGACAGGTTTACTTGGCCACATGTTGTCTTATTTGGTCTTGTTTGGAAAGCTGAGCCTCCTCTATTGAAGACAAAAGGTTCTTGCCTTTTGAAATTTTTGAGTTATCACTTCAAATAGATGAATGATCTGTGATATTACTTTGTGATATCAAGTGTTTTAAACTTTTAATATTTGATAAACCTTCCCAAATCAAAATTTAAAGTTATAAATGCAGCCCTTGTTGACATCATTAACATTTAGATACTAGCTTCCCTGAAGTCCAGAAGAGACATTTGGCTTTTTTGTTATGTGAAAATCATGGAGGAAGCATTGTCAACTATGAAATGGTTCTTGTTTTTTTTGGGCTGTATTTGTATAAATATGTTATTAGTGTGCATTCCAGAATTGTGTGAGACTCCTATAATTCTGTTTTTGGTTTTTTGTTTGTTTGTTTGTGTTTTCTTTTTCTTTTTAGAGACAGTGTCTTGCTGTCACCAGATGAGTACAGTGGCATGATTATGGCTCAGTGCAGCCTCAAACTCCTAGCCTCAAGTAATCTTCCTGCCTCAGCCACCTGAGTAGTTGGGACTACAGAGGTGTGCCACCACACCTGGCTCTGGCTCCCATAATTCTGATGTGACTTAGTGTATGTTATCAGTAATAATTATGATTGTTATGTTAAATTATTATATGCCATAAAAATATCAAAATTTCCATGTCAATTGCATCATTAATAATGGCTGTTCTGAGACTTTCATCATCCACAATTGTTTTACTTTGATCCTTTTCAAAGGGTGGTTTTATAATCAGCTGTAGGACTTTAACAGGTACTTTTGAATACAGGTTTCTGATAACTTCAGTAACTGTGCCAGTGGAATAGTGAAAACAAACTTCCCAGACTCTCATGGAGAGCTGATGCGTTCATAAATATCAAGAACACAGAACAGGAGTTAGTTGCACAGATTGAACTAATAGAAAACTGAAATAATCATTTTATGATTTTTTGCTTGAAACATTACTGATAGTTTTTGTTTTGTTTTTAGACTCAAAAAGCTTCTTTACTTTTGAGATATTTATAGCTTTTAAGCTATTGAGTAAATTTCACTCTTGTGGGCAAAATGTAAAATATATTTCTTTCTGTCTACTTAATTTCTCCAGAACTTGGAAACTATTTGTAAGTATTCTTTATTTATGGCAATACAGTTATTTGTATAAGCTCAATAAGCATCTAGTTTCCTTTGTAATAGTATATAATTAGATTGTTTTTTTGTCGTTGTTGTTTGTTTTTTATTTACCAAGGCTTTGACTAGAATGATATATATTCAGACTACTTTGAGGAATTGAGGTTGACTTATAAAGCCAATAACATTCCCTTGGGGAAACTGGCCTAATACTTTGTCCTGTACAGGGTTCTGACCTGTGGTGATTAAAAAGTGTCATTTTCTGACAGACCCAGGAACCTTAAGTTATGTTGGAACCTTAAGAAAGGAGGAATTCATCCAATTCATACAGGTATCTGCAGGCACAGATAAATCCTTGGGAGGCTTTTAAAAGGTTTAATCTGAGATTCCTTATGAAAAAGTTCCAGCAAAGCCTATTTAAACAAGCCTGTATGGCAAATGATTATTCTGGTTGCATTGTCTGTGAATAATTAGACCAAGAAAAATAAGACTAAAACTGATTTTGCAAAGAAACTTGTCCTACTATGATTTGTCTTTGGTAAAAATGGAAAACTGAAGAGAGAAAAATTATGTTTCAGAAAAATACTGTAATACACATATTAATTTTATTTTAACTTTTCATAAGTGATTTTATTATTTATTTTTCATAAAGACTTTTAAAAATTCTTATTTTAGATTTGAGGGTACATGTGAAGGTGTGTTACTTACGTAAACACATGTCCCAGGGGTTTGTTGTACATATTATTTTATCACCCAGATATTAAGCCCAGTACCCAATAGTTATCTTTTCTGCTCCTCTCCCTCCTCCCACCCTCCCCACTCAAGTAAACCCCAGTGTCTGTTGTTTCCTTCTTTGTGTTCATAAGTTCCTGTCATTTAGCTCCTACTTATAAGTGAGAACGTGCAATATTTTATTTTCTGTTTCTGTGTTAATTTGCTAAGGATAATAGCATCCAGCTCTATCCATGTTCCCACAAAAGACATGATCTGTTCATTTTTATGGCTGCATAGTATTCCATGGTGTCTATGTACCACATTTTCTTTATTCAATCTGTCATTGATGGGCATTTAGGTTGAATCCATGTATTTGCTATTGTGAATAGTGTTGCAGTAAACATTCATGGGCGTGTGTTTTTATGGTAGAATGGTTTATATTCACATGGGTATATACCCAGTAATAGGATTGCTGGGGAGAATGGTAGCTCTGCTTTTAACTCTTTGAGGAATTGCCATACTGCTTTCCACAATGGTTGAACTAATTTACACCCCCACCAACAATGTATCAGGATTCCTTTTTTTCTGCAACCTCACCAGCATCTGTTATTTTTTGACTTTTTAATAATAGACATTCTGACTGGTGTGAGATGGTATCTCACCTACAGCCATCTGATCTTTGACAAAGATGACAAAAACAAGCAATGGGGAAAAGACTCCCTATTCAATAAATGGTGCTGGGATAACTGGATAGCCATATGCAGAAGATTGAAGTTGGTCCTTTTTCTCACACCATATACAAAAATCAACTCAAGATGAATTAAAGACTTAAATGTAAAACCCAACACTATAATGACCCTGGAAGACAACATAGCTAATACCATCTTGGACATAAGAATGGGCAAAGCTTTCATGACAGACAACAAAAGCAATCACAACAAAATCAAAAATTGACAAATGGGACCTAATTAAACTTAAGAGCTTCTGCACAGAAAAAGAAAAAACTGTCAACAGAGTAAACAGAAAACCTACAGAATGGGGGAAAAGTTTTGCAAACTGTGCATCCAACAAAAGTTTATTATCCAGCATCTATAAGAAACTTAAATGAATTTACAAGAGAAAAACAAACAACCCCATTAAAAAGTGGGCAAAGGACATGAGCAAACAGTTCTGAAAAGAAGACATATATGTGGCTAACAAGCATATGAAAAAAAGTTGAATATCACTGATCATTAGAGAAATGCAAATTAAAATTATACCTATTATTAGATTCCAGCCTTGTCCGTTGTCTTTGACTCTCTGCTTATGACTGCATATCTGATTAGTTCTTGAGGATACTCACCTGGATGCCTCAAGACTTCAGGTAAGTTCTACATGGACTCCCGAAGCTAAGAATCTCACTCCTTATTTGAGGGCTCATTATTTGTCTTACGGTCCACTGTTCACTTAAGTGCTGTACCAAAGCTGTGCATAACAATATTAATATTTATCATACAAACCTTAGGACCCCAACCAGGCACGCTGAATACATGCAGACAACTGCAAAGTGATTTCATTTTTCTCACCCCAGACCCAGTCTCAACCACAGCTATACTCTCTGTCAGCAGAAAGAAGTTAGAGCATCATCAGACTTTTCCCATCTCTGTAGCTCCCACCTCAGGATTGAGGTGTGCTGAAACCCAAGAAGGGAATTGAAAATGCCTTTGCAAAGATTATGATGGTGAGAGAAATCTAGCATGGCTGACTCCATCTTACTTCTATCCTCACAGGCTGGTTGTCTTTGCTCATTCCTGGGTATAGGCCAAGATAACCATGGGAGCAATTTAGTTTACAGTTTAACTTTTAAGCAAGGATGATAATAGTCCTTCCCTAAAACTGATTCTCTCCTTGTCCTAAAATTGCCTTTGTATGATTAATAAAATACCACAAGATTATAATTATGGGAGGGGCCTGAATTCTGTCAAGATGTAGGCATAGTGTTTATAATTCCTTACTACTCGGGAGTCACGTGACCAGAGGTCACAAGATTTGTGACTTCTCCAATTGTTCCTGTAGATGTCATCACTATTAAGAACCGGAGATTAGTGTTTTAATGTTTTTCAGACTGACCACAGCCAGACTTATGACTCATGACCCAACCAGTCCTGTGGCCCCCATCCATAGGGAGACTCAGTGCACAAGGACTGTTTTCCACATCTCTATGATTGCATCCTTAACCAATCAGCAGCCTCCATTTCCTAGTTTGCTCCCCAAACTATCCTTTAAAAACCCTGATCTCTGAGCCTTTGGGGAGTTTGAGTTCAGTGATAACTCCTTCTCTTGCATGGCTGGCCTTGTGTTAATTAAACTCTGTTTACTGCAATACCATGGTCTCAGTGAATTGGTTTTGTTTGTGCAGCAAGCAGGAAGAACCCGTTTGGCAATTACAATATGACATCTCTAAATACCTTTATCTTTAAAATAGTGACTCTTAATACTTGCTTCATAGAATTATTATAAAGAGAAAGTGAGACAGAATATTTAAAAAATACTTGTTTTATATTTAGCTCACGGTAAGCACTCAATAACGCATGGATGTTTTACATACTAAATGCTTTTGAATGAATTAATAGATTAGTTAATCAGTGAATTCACAGTTACTACAGTTAAAGTTCTTATCTTATTTCTGGAACTGTGAGCTAAGTTGCTAGTTCTTTTGGTTCTCACTTGAAGGAGAACTTCCTAGGATATGGCGGAATACTCTTCCCCTGGTGATGCATATAGAACTGGCCTGGTATTTGTTCTTCGATACACATTCCAGAACCATTGGATGAGTTGATTTCAAAGGTAACTCATCAATATGCTAAGTTGCTAAGCACATTCAGTTTGTCATTTTGTTCTTGTCATTGCTGACAACTTCAAGGGGCACATGAGAAAGTTTGAGATTATTTACCTGCTAACCTACTATTCCATAAGGCTGTGATCATGTCTGTTGCTTCTAGGGTCTTCCTGAAGTAGCCTTCATTTGAGTGCCATTGAATTTTAGTGTCAAACATGGTGCTCTTCCTAAGAGTTTGCTTTATATTATGCCTCAGCTAGAATGCTGTAAGAAACTCCTTTTCAATGGCCTAATGTCAGTGAGATGTGACAAAGGATTTGACACCTAACTGCTTCTGAAAGACAGGAACATGTGTCCTATACAGCTGCTAAGCTAAGAAAGAAAAGAAAAAGGGGGGTTGGGGGAAGCTGAATCTGAAACATAGCAATGCCCCAAATTGAAACATTCCATGCCAACATAATGCCTCCCTTCTGTGCATGTATGAATGTCAAATGCATACAAAGTACCTGTTTATCTGCTCACAGTCAGTCCATTTTTACAGCCAAGCAGGAACACATTTGCTGACCCAGGGAACAAAAATGACATCATTACCTAATGAACTGTTGCAGAATTCATTTGAATGTGGCCATCCTTTTGAAAAGTATGAATCTTTTCAGTGATTAAAGTGATTTAGACAGGAGTAGTTCAGGGTAGACAATATTAATTTAGGAATGAGTCATTATGTTCAGCACCAGTCTGGAACCTAATGAGCTGATTCAAATTCATTTAAATCACTCAGAAAATATATACAGAGGCTGCACAATATACATAATTTGGAACTAAAAGACATTTCCTCTAAAACCCAATATATTTCAATCAGTAGAAATAAAATAAATCCACAGATTTTTTTTTCCAAATTAGTTGGCTTCTTCAGTTCTGTGGTTTTGAAATTAACTGAGATTGTGGAATCACCTGAATTGAAAGCTTCATTTGCAAAAGAGTGAATAAAAAAGCTAATTAGTAATGTTTTATTATTTACTTATATAAGAGATTTACCAACCAGGATGTACTATCATTTCAACTGTTAGAGTTACTTTGGGGATTATGCTAGCAATCTTAGTCCTACTGGCAGAAAATTAAGAATGATAAATAATTTAATAGTTATGAAATTTTATAAGATATATTTATAAGACTTAATGTGCCAAAATAAAAAAGAAAATGCATCAATTTTAGTAATTTTACACAAGGAATTATATGAGAAATAAATAGAAAAAATAAAACATTAAAAAATATCTTGAGGAGTCATTATTTGCTCTTCTGCATTGAAAAAAAATGTGATGCAATGAGAGATTTTCAGATACTAGTTGCTCAGGCTTGGCCATATGTGTTTTGTGGGCTTCTCTTCAATCCCATACATTATATTGATTAAAGTGAACTACCTGTGGGAATTCCAGAATCTTGACCAGAGATTATTTTGCTATCCCAGAGATTATTTTGATAGGGGCATGAAACACCACCCTGGTCAATGGGATATAAATGGAAGTGTTGTGAGGACGTCTGGGAAATTGTCTTTATTCTTAAGAAAAAACACATATCTAAAATCCCCCCCACCCACTCTATTTTCTTAGCATATGATGTTTATTAGCTAGCAGTCATTTTAAAACCTTGAGGGAAGTTCACAGAGAAGCTGACTGGAAGCTCTAATATCATCAAACCAATCTGTTAACTTGTCCTGAACCTAGTCTCCACCTCTGTTTCTTCTTACATAAGTCTGTAAGTTCCTGTTTCTGAAGCCAGTGTCTGAAGGGTTTAAAGATTCAGTAGCTGTACATATCCTAAATGGTACCCAGACTTTCATAAATAAGAATTATCCGATCTTCTTCACAGAAATAGTCTACTGCATTGAGCAAATCTTGTACTCAGGAAGATTTTCTTCTGTCTAGCTTTGGTATAAAGAACCTCTAAGCTTCTTTCTTTATACTGCAAGATGATTAAAAGTATACTTTTAGAAATCGAAATTTAACTTCTGCTGACTTCTAGCTTGTGGTGTTAAGTTATATAAATTTAAAGAAAGCAGTTTTTCTCAGGGTGAAACTAATTGCATTGACCTAGAGATTAACATAAGGTGATACTGAGTTTTCTCCAGGCTCAGAAGGAGAGATCAGCTATTGCTGGAATGCTAATACCCTTCACTCCCTTCATACACAAAATGGGCTACTATGTTATCATCTCTCTTCTACTGTGGGGTCTAAAATTTATCTTCCACTCATGAAAAGATAATTCCCTTATTTTAAATATGCAGATAAGATTATTTACCCTGATGTGTGATGGAAAGATTAGAAGGGATGTGTATGTAATGTCTAGGACAATTTCTGCCTTCTAGCTATTTAGTAGAGAATGGCTTTTACCACTATAAGTGAGTTTGCTAAAGTCTTTGGAGGTGAGAAAATGCCAAATTAACTTCACTCCTCTACCCGACTAAGCTCAACACTCTCTTAGGAATATATCCTTTGTATAGGAGCCTTGGTTTGGTTAAGGAACAAGACCAAGTGTTTCAATATTATTGTACTAAAATATAGAATTACATTAGAGTAGCTTAAATTGAGAGAGTTCTTTCTCTTAAATAACATTCAGCCTTTGACACAGGACATGTGATCTAAGGAAGATTCCTATAAGCCAAATATAAGTCAAAGAGAATGTGTAGTTTAAATTGCAATAGACAATGCCAAATTTCCAAGCAAAATTTATACCCTTACCATATTGGATGGCTGAGTTTTTCCACATGTCTACCAGCACTTGTATAACCAACATTTTGTCAGTCTGTTTGGTTAAAAGTTCTGTCTCATTGTTATTTAATACATATTTTAAAGTTGTGAATGCATTAAAATGTTTAAATATTTATTATATGTTATAAAGATATCTTTTATTTTTCTTATTTTCTATAAAATTTCTTCTGAAATTCTTTCCCCCCCTTTTTTTCCTAAATGGGATTTGTTTCTTTTCTTATAATGTCAAGGAGTATGTTTGATTATACATATAAAACTGGAATTAATCCTGTGTAAGGTATGTGTGCTAAAAACTACAATTTTCCCTGTTTATCATTGGTCTTTTGACGTTATGTTTGTAACCTTTTAAAATGAATGTAGTCATCTTCACTTTCTCATTTTGTTATGGCTCTGAGTTCTCACACATTTTCTTCTGTTTTCAGCCTTTCATATATCATCGTTTATAACATTTTATTTTGGAAGTATGGTAAATTGACTTTAATTATTCTCCATTTTTATGCCTCAGTTTGTTAATTCGTCCATTTTCTTTCATTGATTTAAGGTACAAATTTCATTTTATGCTATATCTTTATTTGAATCTATTTCTGTACTTTCTGTTTTACTAAATGTATTCCTGAAATATTAACAAACTCTTTTAACTGAAATATTTTATACTTGACAGGATGTATCCTTGCTCCTGGTTATTCTTACTTATTCCAGTTTTTATATTTAATATACATTCAGTCTTAATAGTTAAAGATCAAATTTATTGGTTAACTTAGTTTTAATTGCTACTGTAAAAATATTAATTCCATCTAGCTTCAAATTAAGTATGTTATGCTGTCTATTCAAATATTCTTCATTTGCCTTAAGAGTCTTAAAATCATCTTCATATAAATTCTAGAAGTTTTTTGTGAATTATTTATGTCTTTGTAACCAGCCAACATATTGAATTCCCCTCTTAGATCTAATTGCTTATTAGTTGCATCTCTGGAGTATTTAAATAAATGATCATAGTAATTTTCAAATATAGATGATTTTGCCTTTTTTGTCTTCATTTATTACTTTGAAAATTAAGTCAGTAAATATGTATTGAATTAGAGACAAATCATGACCCTAATGGAACTTAAATTCTAGCAGAGCTTGCTTTTTTTTTTTTCTTGTATAATTGCATTGGAGCACACTCCTGGAAGCTCTTCAAAGCTCTTCACTGTTAACGGTGATAAAATGTTTACTTGTCATGTTCCATTTTTAACAGGAATGCTCCCATTACATAATGACAAGCATGTTGCCAACTTTTATTTTAGAATATATATATCTTGGTTTGACATATATACTTACCATGTTAAAATAGCAACTGTTACTTTTTTTAAAAAGAGTTTTCATCAAGAACTGATATCAAATTTAATCAAATAACTTCCTACATCTATGGAGATAATTGCTTTTTTCCTCTTTAAAACACTTTTAATTGGTGTCATAGCTTAATAGACATCTTAAAATTGAATAGTTGGTAGTCTCTTGAAAAGAAAGTACAATCTCTGCTTACAGATATTATACATATATATAGTTTAACCAGCCATCTGTTGTTTAAATCCTTTGCGTCTTAAATTGACTGAATTAGCTGAGTTTGGTTAATCTTGCTAGCAATTTGTAGAAGAAACTCAAATAATCCACAGTACAAAGCTCTGCATATTCTAGGTCCTTATTATTTATTTATTTATTTATTTATTTATTTATTTATTTATTTATTTTTGAGATGGAGTCTTGCTCTGTTGCCCAGGCTGGAGTGCAGCGGTGCAATGTTGGCTCACTGCAACCTCCACCTCCTGCGTTCAAGTGATTCTCCTGGCTCAGCCTCTCAAGTAGCTGGGATTACAGGTGTGTGCCACCACACCCAGCTACCTTTTGTTTTTTTTTTTTTAGTAGAGATGGGGTTTCACCATGTTGGTCAAGCTGGTCTCAAACTCCTGACCTCATGATCTGCCTGCCTTGGCATCTCAAAGTGCTGGGATTACAGGCGTGAGCCACCACACCTGGCCTGGTCCTTATCTTGAAATACAGTGTTAGCTGGCACCTAATTCATTCCTACCCCCAATAACAATGTAAATATGACTTCTCCTCACATTTTTATGTATATCTATTTTCAAGTTTTCTTTTTTTAAAGCAAAGTTGGTTTGTTGTTGTTGTTGTTAAAAATTGGGATTCTCAGTCTACCACTCACTCGTGACCTGGTTTGTTAAATGTCATATGTTTATTTTTCACTGCATAGCTAATTGGGGTATTCGGGCTAAGAATAATACAGAAACTTTTGATTGAAAGATGTAAGGTTTGCACTATTGGATTACTTCCTGTTCCTCTGATGGGTTGGTTTCTTAGCAACCTAATTTTGGATTTCCTTTGTGATTTCCTTAACATTTTTCTTTTTCCTGGGGCTTTATCTCACTACCCCACCAAAAACTGAACTAAAACAAAACAAAACCCCAACGATGATTCTGAAATATATTTTAGTCTATGTATGATATCATCTATCTCAAGTGTGTATTTATATAAGCATATTTCACTGTATAGTATTATATTTATTTTGTTTTTAACTCAGATGTATTTTATCATATTTCTTTTGTTTTTAACTCAAATTTATTTAGTTATCAGAAGCTTGTAAATGTCAGTTCTGCAAATAGTGTCCAAAATAATATAATCTTATCTTTGTATTAATTGTCTAATGAATTAGGTAGTGCAATCTATATTCTTAACACAACTTGGCACAAAGAATCAATTTCAGGGCTTTACACAGTTCCATAGCAGTGTTTACTTCAGGTCTATCAGCATTTCTTTCTAAAACAAATTAATTTCCTGTATCTTTATTATGAGGATAAAACAAATTCATTCTTCTCAGAATCTCCTTTTCAGTGTGTCAAGCCTTAGCGTAGTAATGTTTCTCATTCTCTGAACTGCACACTGTGAGGGACTTTAGAGATCATTTGAATTCTTCTGTTTTGGGTATGGGATTTGTAATGTTTTGATAGTAAAACTTGGATTGGATTGTCTGGAAGATGTCTACATAGGTCTTCTATTCTCTCACTAAGTATCTTGGGGGAAGAATCAGGAAATAAGACAAGAGTTACTCTTATCTAGGATAACAATGTAACTAGCAATTGCGTTGTAATCTACCATCTCTTGACCTCGGTTTTGTTATTTGTATAACAAGGCAGTTGAATAATAATTTTTTTTTCCTCTGGGGGCCATGACCACAGATTGGAGCCTTAGACTGCTTGGAATTGGTTGGTCCAGATTTGAATAACACTCCCTGTTCACGCAGTTATGGTCCATGCTAGACCTCCTCTAGGCTCCAGGGCTGCTAGAGGATTCCTAAAAGTCTTCAACATTTTAATAATCTTCACTTTTTACCAAGCATACCACTCACATTGCTTTTCAACAAATGAGTATATTGATATAAGGTTAAAAACAGTTTCATCATTCAATTTGTACTTTTTAAAATGTCAAGCATTTGAAAAGACCTGCTTTTCAGAATGACAGCTTTTGAAGAATGGCATTTTGTAATCATTTACAAAACGTGCATGTGTATGCCTGTGTGTGTGGCAATTTCTGCAATGCCAAAGAAGGTTATCATTCATCAAATATATCATGTTCAACTTGTCTTTGTCAACCTAAAAGGAAGAAGCTGAGCCAAAATTAAAACAAAGTATATGAGAGTTCATGTGGGCCAAGCATGAGGGGTGCAACCTGGGAGCATACGTTCAAGTTGCTCTGAATATATAGTCTCATTAGCAGCAATTGTAAATGAATTTTTAAAGAGAAAGAAGAGGCAATTCCCTAAGTTATTTACTAAAAATTTCCATTAAAATGACATAAACTGTTGATTGGTTATACATTGTTTGTTTCACAAATTCCAGGAATGTGAAGATAATGGGTCAGGCCACTAGTCAGTAACAAATGACTCTAAACAATTGCTACCCGTCGTGAGTGGGTGGAGTGAGGACATGACTAAAATCCCATACTTCTGTCATAGCATATGAAGTTTGATTTCACAGGATTTCCTCAGCTCTGAAATAGAGGTCACTAACTCTGTGATCAACTTTTATTTTCATATAACTTTAAAACTCTTTTTTTGCTGGGCTGAGATGATTAATGACACAAAAGTGGATTTTGAAGAAATAGCTACTTCTGTGTGTAAGTTTATGAGCATTTTATAATAATGGAAGGGGATCACTTCATAGCAAAATGGAGACTTGGTCCCACATTTACCTTCCTTGTCTTCCAATGCTATCTGAAATGACCCAACAAATAGGGCACAACAAATAAGCAAGAAGTTTTTTGGTATTTCTGGGAGGTATTGTGCAGTTGTGATAGGATGGACAGAGTTTGGAGCAGCAGCAATTTCACACCTGCAGAAGTAAAGCCCATCTGGGAAGCAGTGATAAGATGATAAGCAGAGCTACAGACCTGGGCAAACTCAAGTCAAGAGAGAAAGAGAACAAATCTGGGCTGTCAAAGGATATCATCATATTTTCCTATGCTATTCACCAATCCTTTCTTGACTTGATGATGGCCAAGGAAAAAGTAACTTCTTTTTTTTGTTGTTTTTTTCTCTTGAGATAGAGTCTCACTCTGTTGCCAAGGCTGGAGTGCAATGGCTTGGCCTTGGCTCATTGCAACCTCTGCCTCCCAGGTTCAAGCAATTCTCCTGCCTCAGCCCCTGAGTAGCTGGGACTGCAGGCGCATGCCACCACACCCGGCTAATTTTTGTATTTTTAGTAGAGACAGGGTTTCACCATGTTGGTCAGGCTAGTCTTGACCTCCTGACCTCGTGATCCACCTGCCTCGGCATCCCAATGTGCTGGGATTACAGACATGAACCACCATGCCTGCCTGGCAAAAATAACTTCTAATGATGTCATGGGTGCATCACTAACTCTTTGATGCCAGAAAAACTGAATACAAGTGAAAGAGGTACAGAGAGCAAGAAAGTTACAGCCAATGTGTGGCTTACAGTTAGGACGGAGAAGGGGGCAGGTTCAGATCCACTTGATGTGGGTAGATTTTAACCCAACTTGTACTAGCAATAGCTGAGGAGCTGTTAGCTTTAGTAAACACATCCAGCTTCACTAACATGGGAGCCTGCTAGATAAAGCAAAAATATTCACATAGCTATTACAGAGAGAGGAAAGGCTGACCAGTTGGGGGAAAGACATGGCTGTTCACTTGATGTTTGGTGAGAACAAGGAATGAAGTTGTTTCCTAAGAAATTATTTTGGCAATGGCTTCCTGCCTCTCGCAAGCCACTAAATTTCTTAATATGCAAAATATAGCTATGAAGAAAAAAACGTGAGAAAATGTCTAACATGGACAAAACAGAACTGCAATTTCCAATACTGTACAGCCAAATGATACTTTCTATAAGTTGCAAACAAAAATGAAAATACATGGCCAGATATAGGAAAATAGCTCTAAAGAAAAGAAAAAGTGGAAGAATCAGAGCATAGAATAAAAAGATATACTCTAATGAATTTTTAAAAGACAGTTTAATTCTTAGATTGACCATATTTAAAATAATATTGAACCATTTAACAAGTATAAATTCGGATCAGGACAAAATTAAATTTAAAAAGAGTATAGGTAAGTAATAAAAATGTTTCTGAATTGAAGAAAGAATAAAATTTTAAGATATAAAAGGCATATCACATTCTAGCAACATTTGTGCACAATCAATACATAAACAAATGTTTAACAACTGAATTTTTAAAACAATGAAAAAGTTATTTGGGAAAAAGGAAGTCAAATGCAATTTGTAGTGGGATTGCGACTGGGGGAGCAGCCTGTGCAAATTTGGGCCGGCCTCAAATCCAATGTTAGGTGTAGCCGAGTGAGGCTTACCATATCCTAAGACACTGGTTTGATAACTAGTTGAACATTGAACCACCTGAGGAGTTATTGACAAAACAAACACAAACAAAAATCAATTAGTGTGTGTTCCTCAGTTCCACAGATTCTGGTTTAGTTGTTCTGGGGTATAACCTGGGCTTTTAAAAGCTCCCTTGTTGATTCTAACATGTAGCTCAGTTTGAGAAACAGTTTCAAGGTGAACCATGTGAAAAGCATATTATACATAGTTAAGTTGTAATTCACATATAAAATTGTCAGGTAATTTTCTTCAAATTGAAACAGCTCAAAACCACAGCAACAAGGTAAATTATGATACACACACACCCACACACACGCACACATACACATGCACAAATTAGCGTGGATGTCCACTCATCAAGAGTTGAGAGAAAAACACTTGGTAAACATGGCTGAGAATCACTGCAATACAATGTATAACTAGTAAGAAATCAATTCTGCAATATGTTATTTAATATATCACAAATTATTATCTTTACAATATAAATTTGAACAGTAATATAAAAACAACAACAAAAATTCTCAAAGTGGACAGGAGAAAGGAAAAAAAAGGCAATTGAGCTGGTTTTCATATCTTCCTTACCCAAAAGTTAATAGATAATATTTACACTGAATAAAAGAAAGAAACAGAGGTTTAGGTATATTATATAAACTAATAAGAGGAACCTACAGAAAACAGTAATAACAATAACAAAAAACTGAAGGTAAGACGATAACCACATAAGACCAATAAATTAAAAAAGGGAAAAGAGAGATTGATGTGGTTGTGCTAATTTTCTCAGCTCTCCTAATGAAGACTATGTACACTGTCTACTAAATCAGAGACTAGATGGTTAAAAACATTCCCATTAAAACAGCAACCATTACAAGTTCTAAAAGGAATCTGTATGTTACAAATTAGCAGGAAGAAAAATGTTTATTCAAACAAAAGCATACCACAAAACAACTGGAGAAAAAATTATATGGTAAAATGGCAGAGAGCAATGTAAGCGTAAAAGTGATTTTAAAAGAAGAAATAAAGGCAGAATTAATTCAAAATATAAATATTATATTAATATAAATGGAAAATTTGTACTCATTAAAATAACAAAATTCTAATAGATCAAAATTTTAAACTAACCCCATATATTGAATAAATATATCTTAGAAATTTCAAGATTAAAAGAATAATTTTAATTTTTAAAAATTAATTTTAAAAAATACTTGCTTGACATATTAAACAAGATAGTTGGTATATGATAAATAGTCAATTAAGTTTGTTTGGGGCATAAAATATCAAATAAAATAAAAATCGAGGCCAGGTGCAGTGGCTAATGCCTATAATTCCGAGCACTTTGGGAGGCCAAGGCAGGTGGATCACCTGAGGTCAGAAGTTGGAGACCAGCCTGGTCAACATGGTGAAACCCCCTTCTCTACTAAAAATACAAAAATTTGCTGGGCATGGTGGCCTGCACCTGTAATCCCAGCTGCTCAGGAGGCTGAGACAGGAGAATTATTTGAACCTGGGAGCTGGAGGTTGCAGTGAGCCGAGATTATACCACAGCACTCCAGCCTGAGCAACAAGAGTGAAACTCTGTCTCAAAAACAAACAAACAAACAAAAAAGCCAAACACACCAAAGAAGAAACAAAATAAAAATAGATAATGTAAAATGATAAAGGATAAAGGTAATATATACAACTTGGACCCATCTATCATCATCACAGTGTGTATTGATTTAAATAAATAACTCAGATATCTCAGATATTGCAAGGATAAATTGACAGAAATACAATGGAAGCATCCACTCATAGCATATTATATGTATCATGAAAATAAGATGTAGATTGTCTGAATACAATGACTAATAAGGTTGATTCATGGATATATTTGAAAATGTTACACTTTAATAAAAGCTTTTTTTTTTAGCTACTCACAAGGAATTTAAAAACTTATTCCTATAGAAAGCCTTAAAACAAACCTTAGTAATCCAGCCTAATGAAATGCAGTAAGAAAATAAATTGGCAACCCAAAAAGGACCAGCTATAAAACCATAAATATCTGTGAAGGTACAAATGAAAACAAAAAATAAGTATGTTAACCTTAAATAATAAGATTCAGAAAATATGATTAAGTTTAGAGTTTATTGAAGGGCAAAGCTTGAGGGTGATCACCCGTGAAGCACCAACCTCAAATTGGGTCAGTGTTCCAAAATAAAGAAGTTAAGGTTTCACTTACATAGGCAGAGACAGATAAATTTTAGCAGGATTACAACATTTCCCACACAAAACCAGTGCATGTTACAGTAATTCTATTGGTTACACGTTGCTACATTCCAAGAAAGATAACTTTATTACTCTGTGAGGACAGTA
The DNA here is from genome assembly GCF_029281585.2 of Gorilla gorilla gorilla. Lineage (NCBI taxonomy): Eukaryota > Metazoa > Chordata > Mammalia > Primates > Hominidae > Gorilla > Gorilla gorilla. The sequence continues at coordinate 45,201,586 of NC_086017.1, read as the reverse complement.
GTGATCAGAAGGGGTATCATCTCTGGTACCATTTGGTCTTCCTAATTATTTGCAGCAACAAAAGGCAGAAGTTGCAGCTGCATGCCACCTGACTCAGGCCACATAGCCACATTTCTCACAAGGCTTCGAATAATTTAAAGTTTCAACAGCTTTACATCTGAAATATTTAATTTCAGAAGTGTATATCTTTTGCCAAAGATAAAAACAGAAACCACAGAAAGATATAATCATAACATGTTTGCTGTGTATATTCTCAGAAATGTGAATATTACAATCTTTTGACATATATGTATGTATGTATTTTTTATAAACAAGTTTTTAGTATTAGCCTAGAAAAGAAAGCTGATCTTGGTTCCTGAGACTGAGATTTATAGCAACCAGTGATATTTAGGCAAAGCACTTCCAGTATCCCTTCCAGGGCTTCACTAAGTCTTTTCCGCACTTCTCAAAACTCCAAGTGTCACTGATTTTCAAATTCCTCCCCTTTGGACACTAGTTTTCTGGTGTTTTTCACACTCTGCTTTAATGTCACAGTGGTTTGCCTCACTTTTTTTCAAGTTCTGTTTTACCTTTTAAGGCACCGAGCTAAGAGTTTCTCTTCACCGCATACTAAAAAAATGGATAGTTTAGAATAATAGACAATTTCCATAAGTACCATTTAACCTTATAGCACTTATAGTTACACAGTGTCGTATGGTTAAAAATAGGCATTATTAATAAATATTCCCTGGTCACATAAATTTACAAATTGAGCACGTCTTCCTGAGAAACCTGACAGAATCTGCAAATTGCATATAATTCCTGAGGACTACTTTATGTTGGGATAATATATGTGGTATTTTATTTTTATTTAACAGGTATACAATTAATGTTTTCACATATTAAAAATACTAACCATTGAGAGGGAAATAAAATTTTACTAAAGTCTTTCCTTTAACCCCATTCATTAGATAACAAAATACCGAAAATATTTCTGGATTTAGTTTTTCTTTGTTTAACATTTTAAGATTATGTTTAACATTTAAGATTAAGAAATGTTTAACATTTTAAGATTATATTATATATATATATGAGATATATATATATATATCTTCATTCCTGATTATTGTTTTCTAGACAAGCTTTACAGTCTCCCTGCTTTAGAAAACACTCATGTGTTACTACCCACCTTCCCATTTTCTCCCTTTTAACTTCTAATCCCAATATTGTTGGATATATTACTATTATTTTCAGAGATTGACACTTCTAGTATTAAATTCTAAATTTAATATTTATTTCTTGATTTATCAAGCTTTGAAAATACCTACTAATTTTGTGCTATAAAAGAGAATGGAGTAAGGACTTTATTTCTTTCATCTCTCTTCCCCCTTCCTATTACTATAAATATTGTATTTTACATTTACAAGGTTTATAGAATATACATTCTATTTCATTAAATAGCATTGAATTATTTGTGGCTTGTCGGTACTTTGATTTTCAAAAGAGAAAGCAATAATAGTATTCATAATATTATGATTATGTACATGTACATCACATTCATACAATAATGAAATTGTGTAGTTGAAACCATGTAAAAGAAAATGCAGTCTCACATCTTACAAAATTTCGAATTGTATATGTATTTCAGTGTGTTAGAGTGTATGAATTGTATATGTATTTCAGTGTGTTAGATTACACTTTATTTTTTGCTAGCATTCCCATTCTGCATTATGCTCAATTGTCATTGTTTATTTTAGCTCATGTTACCCCTGAGTTAAATTACTTTTAATTTCATTGAAATTACATCCTGATGAATATGTTTTTAAAATGTACTTGGCCAGGCATGGTGGCTCATGCTTATAATCCTAACAGTTTGGGAGGCCCACGTGGGCAGATCATGAGGTCAGGAGATCGAGACCATCCTGGCTAACATGGTAAAACCCATCTCTACTAAAAATACAAAAATTAGCCAGGCGTGGTGGCATGGGCCTATAATTCCAGCTACTTGGGAGTCTGAGGCAGGAGAATTGCTTGAACCCGGGAAGTGGAGGTTGCAGTGAGCCAAGATCACACCACTGCACTCCAGCCTGGGCAACAGAGCGAGACTCCTTCTCAAAACAAACCAAAACAAAAAAATGTACTTAGAGAATAATGAATGTTGTAACCTTTTTCATAAATAAAACATCTTTATTTTGCCCTCATATTGGATTGGGGATGAAACTCTAGGTTTAAAGGTGATTTTTTCCCCCTCAGAATTGAGGACTTTTAAAATTATTTTCTGTATTCAGTGTTGTTAAGACAGTGTATGGCTGTTTCTATAACGTTTTCTGTGTAAATAACTTTCTGTTCTTATTTAAAAGCTTTTAGAATTTTCTTTTTATCTTTGAGGAAATGGAAATTCAATATGTGTACATATGGATAATACTTCATTAGTCCTGCTTTCCATTCAACATGCCACCTCAATTAAATAACTGTTTCTTCATTTCCAAACACTTATTTTCTATTTTTTAATTATTTCTTCTCCTCATTTATTTTTCCTCCTCTCCATTTAGAATTTCCATTAGATGGATGATGGATTACTTAGATATTTCCCTTCGTACCTCTAAATTTCTGTTGCAGGTGATCTAGTTAGAAAGTGTCAGATAAAACCCATATAGTTACAAAACCATTTTATTTTCCATTGGAATACAGTAAAGCATAATTTCCCAGCACCCGTTTCATGTAGTTAAGATCCATATGGCCAGTTCTGGCCAAAAGTAAGCTAACTGGGGTCATGTGTGTCCCTTTCAGTACAAGTTGGTGTAAGTAGGTAGTGGTCTATCTCATTTGTCTTTTCCTTTCATATTTGAAGGCTGACAGATGCCGGTGCACCTTGGAAGCCAAAAGATGTTGAATGAAAGATGAAAAACGATTTGATTTCTGATTCAGTGCTTAAAGAAGAGCTTTCGAGAAGTGCTCACTGACTTTTGGCAAGGGATGAATTTTAGGCAAAGTGGTTTTATATAGCAGCTAGTTTAAATTACCTTAGCAAGTACTTCTTGCCTTGGTAATCTGGATTCTGGGAATATGACTGAATTTATATTCCAGATAAATAATTCAGATGTCCACTCTAAAAATGTATTTATGCAACCCACGTGTTAATTATCTTAAATGATTTTGGCAACTATAATACTAGTTTTAAAAATGTTTTCCTTATTTTCTGTTTGCTATTTTTCATTTCACTATTCCTACTTTTTATGTCTGCAATATCTCCTAGCATCTATCAAGTTAAGATTTTGTTCCTTGAATTATTTTATTGTTTTATTTAGCATTTATGATTCTGTTTATTCATCCTGGTCCCTCTCTCTTATTTATGTTCTTCTCTATGATTTCGATTTTTAAGTATAAAAATACCCCATTCCTGAGACATATTGAAATACAGATTAACTTAGATTAGATTAAAATGATTGAGGAAAAATACCCAATTTTTTGGCATGAACTCTTCTCTGTCAGATTTCCCTTACTCTTTACATTTGTTAACATCAACTTTTTTCTTTTTTTTTGCATTTGATCATTCGATATTTGTTGAATATTTTTGTCTTTGTATTTGTTGATTCAGCTCTGAACATTTGTGGACTCAGCTCGTACATATTACGTCTGGGCTGAAATTCAATGTGATTTTCCTTTAAATTTAATCTTGTCGACTATTTACCTTTTAACTATTTGAAAACTTGAATTGCACTCCTTTCTGTTTATAATTGTTTTTGTTTCATACTTAAAATAACTTTTTGCCATTACAGTGCAATTTGAGGAAAACAAGAAGGCAGATGTTTTTCCATTGAGCCAGAATTAAGGTAAGAAATGTGAGGCAGCATTTTGCGTGATTAGAGTTGGACCCTATATTTATTTTAAAATATGATATTTTGTACAATATGAATTTTGCATTATTTTTGATAATTTAAAATATTGCAATAAGGAATTGTATTAAGATATTAATCAGCTTGATTAATAAGATTGTACTACTTCCTTAAATTCTATGCATGATATACATACCTCATTTGCTTGAGCCTGGTTCTGGTCCTGATGTGCTATCATGAATCATACGGTAGGAGAATATTCAATAAAAAACAAAATACTGCAGAGTGTATATTTCAGTGAGTGGGAGGTAGATTGTAGAGATTCTGTTTTGCAATTGTTAATAAAAACCCTATATTTGCTACCAGAATGTGTGGCCTAGAGAACAGAGATTACCTTTGCATTTCTGCAAATAAAATTCCCATAAGTAAGAATAAGCAAGTTGGTCAGAATTTACTATTATAGCTACGATGTGAAAGATAGATTAAAATATTAAAGGGTTTAAACTCAATGACATTGCATGTGAAGATAAGCTTAATATTCTCAAGTCGATCTAATATTCCTCAATGTTTATTAAGAGCACACACATGTTTAATTAGTGCCTCAAAGATTCAGAGAACTAGAATGTCCAAGGGCCTCAGAAAATCCTCAAGTTTAAGTTAGAATTATGTAGAAGCAGAGACAAGTTATTCAGGGCACCTGGATACGAGTTTATGCACAATTTATCCAACTGTCTTTAAAACTTTTCACTTAATGAGGCATATTATAGGGAGAAAAATGACCAGGAAATGTATGATATATTTGGAGAAGGTAGCAATCCAATTTATAAATTCCCATCTTCCAACCATCTGGAGGTGCCAGATTGGCAGGGTTTCTCGTCAGCATTCTGTATATTATGCATGCTTCACAAAGCAAGAAAGGGAATCACTCAGCATTCTCAAATTCTCAAAGGATTCTTTTAAAAGGTTGATAACCAGTCTGCAATATATTTTTTAAAATAGCTATTTGCTATTATGCTTTGTTTAAGAGAAGAACTGGGGATTCACATTATAAATTGCGTTCCCTATAGATAATACCAAAGATTCAAGGATGAGGGATAACCCATTGGGTGTGAGGGTGAATTTTCTTTATCTCTACTAACTCTTTGTCACCTGGGGCTGAGGTTAATTATAGTGATAATATGACAGTCTAGCAAAATCCACAGATTTGGGAAACGCACATAAATTGGTAAGTTTACTATTTCTGGGTTAAAGCATGAGCAACACAATGAAACCTGTACTTGAGGCAGAGTGGGGAAGAAATGAAATAATGATCAGTTTTAAGCATCTATTTTACTTTTCTAGTAGTTTTCTTGAAATATACATGGGAAGATTTCTTTTCCATTAATTATGTATGCCTTTGATGGATCTAGATTCTCCTTAACCCAATGGAAGCTACAATCTTCTGTGAAATTATTCTTCTATTTACATTATAGATCAAAATATGTCTGAAACAAAAACTTATAATAAAAGTCATAAAAAACATTGGATGATGGATTCTACTTATTCCCAATTAAATAAAAAATGGGAATGCAACATATGAATTAAAGAGTATTTTTTTAGAGTGAAATACCACCTTAGGGCTTTCTAAGCCAAGAAGGAACAAGATACAGTTAAATATTTGCTGATAACAATATTCAACTCTGAGATTTTCCATAGAAGCCCAATTTTGGATTTTTAACAATGGCAAAAAACAAACTATTTATTAGTCTAATGGGAGTGAATCTGAAATGAAAAGTAAGAAGCTCAAAGCCGAAGATGTAATAATTCTTTTTTTTAGGTTTTTATTTTATTTCATTTTATTTTATTATTATTATACTTTAAGTTTTAGGGTACATGTGCACAATATGCAGGTTAGTTACATATGTATGCATGTGCCATGCTGGTGTGCTGCACCCATTAACTCATCATTTAGCATTAGGTATATCTGCTAATGCTATCCCTCCCCCCTCCCCCCACCCCACTACAGTCCCCAGAGTGTGATGTTCCCCTTCCTGTGTCCATGTGTTCTCATTGTTCAATTCCCACCTATGAGTGAGAACATGCAGTGTTTGGTTTTTTGTCCTTGCGATAGTTTACTGAGAATGATGATTTCCACTTTCATCCATGTCCCTACAAAGGACATGAACTCATCATTTTTTATGGCTGCATAGTATTCCATAGTGTATATGTGCCACATTTGTTTAATCCAGTCTATCATTGTTGGACATTTGGGTTGGTTCCAAGTCTTTGCTATTGTGAATAGTGCCACAATAAACATACATGTGCATGTGTCTTTATAGCAGCATGATTTACAGTCCTTTGGGTATATACCCAGTAATGGGATGGCTGGGTCAAATGGTATTTCTAGTTGTAGATCCCTGAGGAATCGCCACACTGACTTCCACAATGGTTGAACTAGTTGACAGTCCCACCAACAGTGTAAAGGTGTTCCTATTTCTCCACATCCTCTCCAGCACCTGTTGTTTCCTGACTTTTTAGTGATTGCCATTCTAACTGGTGTGAGATGGTGATGTAATAATTCTTAAGAAAGTCAGATCCATTAAGAATTCCCATGTCATGGAAAATAAACTCTCCTAATACTTTTAGGATTTATCAGGACAATTAAGCTGAATGAAAGGACTATGACTTTAAATGTCGAAAGAAGAAACTTGAGATCTGCTTTAGAAAGGAAAAAATAACAAAAAATAATAAGGCTCTGATTCTGAGTAACAAGCTGTGTATAACTTCAAAATACTAAACTGATAACCAAGAAAACCAAGAACAGTAGAAAGATGGTTTCTGCCTTTAACATTCAAAGTTAGTTCTGTTTTGTTTTAGTGTTGAAAGACTCAATTTACGTTGAATAGAAATTTCAGTTGAGAACTGTTTTTGAATATTCTGTGTATAATAAAGAAATGACTCAGGCTAGTTTTAATATTTCCAAAGCTTGAATCAGAAGACTTACTCTGAATCCTGCAAGTAAAGCTGGGAAACCTGTCTTTACAGGTGCTCTGCTGTATGATCCCAGAAGAGATGGAGGAGTGGATTATTAGGGAAATGAGCTAAATTAAAGCTTGGCATCATTCCTAAATTCACCCAAGTCCAAATACTATTTAGGATGAAAGCATGGGTTAATTGAAGCAACAGAGAAATTTAACATGAACTAAATAAGTCTAAAGCAGGATGTAAAGTATAGATTTATGTATATTTTGTCAGAAGTGTACAGATATTATTATTCTTTTTTAAATGCTCTCATAATACCTGGTCGAGGAAATGCAGTTACCTATACAAAGGAAGGTATATGAAATTTTGTGTCAAAAAAGGAGAGTGCCTTCCCTTCTCCACTCTCCAAAGCATAGTATCTAGTCCGTCACTCTTCTTTTTTGTAAACATTTCATGCCTAATGACTTTCACTTCCCTTCATTGGAGTCATGATATTTTCAGGACACATCCACCTGGAGCTAAGAATCATATATTTCTCCTAACATGCATTGTGCATGGAATCAGGAGTCAGAGATTGCATGATTGATGTTAGAGTACAGGAGCTCTCCTTTTACGGAAGACCGTCTTTCAGAAAGTTTGTATCAGCCTGCTCTGTGTGTGTGTGTGTGTGTGTGTGTGTGTGTGTGTGTGTGTGTGATTTATGCTTCTCTGGTTCCCCTGTGGTAATAAGACCCAGGAGAACAAATGTATATACTATTTATCTTTTTTATCACCAGCATCACCAACCAAAGTACTTTTCATATGATGGCCATTTATAAATGTTTATTGGACTAAAAAAATGATGAGTACTTACTAACTAATAAGATAAAAGAAGAAAAGAAAGGTTTTAAGAATCTAATTATTTAACAAATCAAGTGGATATACAGTAAGTATAAGACAGGAAAGAGTCCACATTTATCATTAAAAATTTAAGTTTATATTTTGGGTGATAAAGTCTGCTGAGCTAGACAGTCTAATCAAAGTCTGTAATATTTCCATTCTTCATTATATTTAAGTAGAAAGGGACACTTGACAAAATAAAGCCAAATAACTTCACTACTCAGATATAGAAGCATGGGAAGGGAAGAAGAAAACTTACAAGTAAAATCAGGCTAAAGGAGAATAAGTTGCAAGTGTTTCTATACCTCATGAAAGGAGAGATAGCAGTTGTCTTCAACAGTTAATAACATGAGGAGATATTTTTATTCATGTGTTTATTGAAGAAGTTTTCTGTGTTGAATGCCTATAATGTGACATGTTAATTTTCAGGGATTTTCCTTGCAGAGCTCACAGTCAGGTCAAGGCATGAAAATAATAAACAGCTAATCTAGTGTCATGTGACAAGTACCATAAAGGGGGATACGGTGAAGTAAACCTGGAGCAGAACAGCTGACTTGTTGGAGAGAGAGTCTTAAGTGAGATGTGAAGAGAGTATATCTTACCACATGAAGAGGGCAGGGGCCAAGGATAATAGCAAGAGTAGAGATAGTGCCTTGTGGTAGACATTGTTTAATTAATTCATTGCTTGATTGTGGTCATATGATCACATTTTCCAAAATAATTTGTTTCCATAGACTGGCAGTAATATCTAGGGTCTCTGAGGAAGGAGTCTGATGTGAAGTAACCTTATAAACTGCTTGGTTTTGGTTTATCAGCAATTTGCTATAATGCAGATTGTTTCCTATCCCTCTGAGCCTTTGCACACGGGTTTTATTCTCTATTTTGTAAATGTACTATAATATTGAAGGCAAGTGCGTTTTCATAACAACCACTTTAGAATAGCGTTGTTAAGAGTACAGGCTTTGAATACAGAGAGACTTCAGACAGATTTCTGCCACCAATATGCAGAATTTGGTAGTGATCTAGAGTTAAATTTCCTAATCAGAAAAGATGCACAATATGTGATTTATAGAGCTGCTGTGAAGGTTAATTATTATGTGAACATTGTTATTAGGTTTATTCAAATCATAAGAATGTTTCTACTTGATAGAGAATATTAAACCATAGCATAACTGGCAAATATTTTCTAAAGATACTGGACATAAAATGTTAGACGAGGAAAATTACTAAAAAAGTGTCTATTTTCAAAAAAAATTAACACCTTTAGCTTGGTGATAAATTATTACCAACTAGAAGGCCAAGTTAACTGTTATGCAGTTAGGGTGATATTCTTCTTCACTCAAGGATTTAAAACCCTTAGTTATAACCCTTCCGGATAAGGGAAAGATGCTCATCTTACAAAACTGATTTGGGACTTCTTTGACAGGGTACATGATGATATATTTAAGTTGTGAATAATGAAAGCAGATATCATTACATTACCCTTATGGGTAAATTAGGGAGTCAAAAATAAGTTTAAGAAGGATGTGGAGGAACTGGGAAAAACAAAATCCAAATAGTAAGCGAAGTAGAAGTGGAGAAGTTGGGAGCAATATGGCCAAGATAGGAAGCCTCTAGGAATGAGCGTCTACTGAATTCAAGACTATGCTATATAGAGCCTCAATAAGGGAAGGAGAGGTGAAATAAATCAGGAGTGTGAAATTAAGAGATGATGACAAGCAGGACAATTTTACTTGGCTACATATTAGAAACAACCAACAGTGGGGTGGGGCTCCTAGAATGGAGGCATGAGGAACTCGGCAGGCCCTTGCCCTAGTATAACAGTGATTTAATTGGTGGAAATCATAAAAAAAAATCATTTAAAATTTCTGAACATTGTCCTAGAAGCACACAGTAAACAGAGAAACAATTACCCAAGAAAATTGACTAAATGTCAGTAAGAACTCTAGAAATCTGTAGTATTTGGGCCACAACACACTCCGTTCCCCTGACTCCCATCTTTCTCCTGCTCTTCTGTGGGCTCCCTCAAAGTACATTGAAACCTTATGTATTTTTTCTCTCTCCATTTCTTGTTTTCCTTCAATGCCTAATGCAGTGTTAAGCCCTTGTTATACATAACTAAATTTGTTGAACAAAAAGTAAGTATAAGAATCACTACTTGGTTGGGGAGCCGCCTGACATTTCCATGGGTTACTTTAACACAGACCTTAAGTTTTTTGATAAGCACATGGAACAGTAACCTCAAATAATATTGCTCAAAAGTGAAGAAAATAGAATTCCCAATGCCATTTTTTACTTAACTTCTGCTTCACTGACAGTTATTTAATAGAAAAATATGTAAATTGGGCTTCACAGATATTGAAAACTTTTGTGTATCAAAGTACGCTATTAAGAAAGTATGAAGTCACATAAGTTTATAGCACACAATTGACAATTGCAAAGATGTGGAACCAACCTAAGCGCCCATTGACTAATGAGTGGGCGAAGAAAATGTGATATATGTACACCATGGAATACTACTCAGCCATTAAAATGAACAAAATAATGTATTTTTCATCAACTTGGATGGAGCTGGAGGCCATTATTCTAGGCGAAGTAACACAGGAGTGGAAAACCAAAAACTGTATGTCCTCACTTACAAGTCAGAGCTAAGCTATGAGTAAGCAAAGGCATACAGAGTGATATAATGGACTTTAGAAACTCAGAAACGGGAGGGTGGTGGGGGGCTAGGGATAAAAACCTACACATTACGTACAATGTACACTAGTCGGTACACTAAAGCCTCAGAATGCATCACTGTATAATTCATCCATGTAAGAAAAAACAATTTGTATCCCAAAAGCTGTTGAAATAATTTTTTAAAAAAAGAATATGTCAAAAGACTACCTACAGAAGGGGAGAAAATATTTGAAAATCGTATATGTGACAAGGGGTTAGTATCAAAAACACAGAAGGAACTCCCGCAAGTCAACAACAAATCTACAGCCTGATTTTAAAATGGTGAAATAACTTAAATAGACATTTTTCCAGAGTATATGCAAATGAACAATAAGCACAGAAGAAAATGCTTAGCATTACCAATTGTCAGAGAAATGCAAATTAAAACCACGATATACTTTTTTCAAATCTATAAGTATAATCTAAAAAAATAATAATAGCAAGAAATGTTGGCAAGGATATGGAGAAATTGGAACCTTCACAAATTGCTGGTGGAAAAGTCAAATGATGCAACCACCATGGAAGTTATTGTGGCAGTTCCTCAAAAAACTAAACATGCAATTGCCATATGAACCAGCAATTCCATTCCTGGGTATATAACCAAAGACATAGAAAGCAGGGATTTCAACAGATATTTAGACATCAATATTCATTGCAGCATTATTACAGTAGCTAAAGGTGGAAACAACTCAAATGACCATTAACAGATGAATGGATAAACAAAATGTACAATATGCATATGATGGAATATGACTCTGCCTTAAAAAGATAAGAAACTCTGATATATGCTGCAACATGGAAGGACCTTGAAAACATTCTGCTACAAAAAATAAGCCAGACACAAAAGAAAAACATTATATGATTCCACTTATATGAAATAGTTAATAGGTAAATTGATACAGAAAGTAGATTAGAGTCTACCAGGGTAACCTGGGGGGAGAGAGAATGCAGAATTTTTTCATAATGGTTACAGAGTTTCTACATGATGTGATGAAAAGTTTTAGAAATAGAAATGGCCAGGTGTGGTGGTTCACACCTGTAATCCCAGCACTTTGACAGGCCAAGGTGGGCAGATCACTTGAGATCAGGAGTTCGAGATCAGCCTGGCCAACATGGCGAAACCCCATCTCTACTAAAAATACAAAAATTAGCCAACTGCAGTGGTGCGTGCCTGTAGTCTCAACTACTGGGAGGTTGAGGCATGAGAATCGCTTGAACCTGGGAGGCAGAGGTTGCAGTGAGCCAAGATTGCGCCACTGTACTCCAGACTGAGCACAGGGTGAGCCTCTGTCTCAAAAAAAAAAAAAAAAAAAAAAAGTTAGAAGTGATGATTGCACAACATTGTGAATATAATTAATACCTTTGAATTGCACACTTAAAAATGGTTAGAATTGCAAGTTTTGTTACATATATTTTGGCACCATGTAAAATTATAATGGTGTAATATGCCAAAAAGCATTTCATTCTACACTCTAAATGTATGAATTATATGATAGGTGTATTATATTTCAATAATCTTTTTTTCAAAAAGTGATTTAAAAGCAGCCATGGGACAGTACACAAAGAATTTCTCATTGTGAAAGCCCTTTCACAAGGATGAAAAAACATTAATTGATGGGATTTTAAGAATAGAGTCATTCTATGATCTTTGAAAAAAATGAATCCTATTTAAGGGTGTCTTCTTCATGATAACCATTTCTAGTTACCTGGATCATTTAATTTATATGAATGTGGCCTGGTTGCAGACATACATTGCTCAATTTTTCACTATATTTCCTCCTGTGTTTTTTCCCTTTTCGTCCTTGGATTATGCATTACTTGGTAGTTCTTTGCACACAGGATTGAGGAATTGAGAAAAGACATAAATGGCCAGATTCCGACTTCTGCTTCATATAGTTCAGACTGAGAATCCTGTCTTGTGCTCAGTAATGACAAGATGTCCTCCTTGGACTGGGCTGTGTCCCAGTGAAAATGATGTAAAAGTCTAGTCCCAGTTAGTCTTGTTTTGAGCAGGTTCCATAAAACAAACAGGCTATTAATCAATTCTGAAGTTATTAAAACCAGTAATTGTGCTAAGAGGCACAAGTGTGCTTACTGGTCACGACATTTTTTCTCATTAATATTTACCACTGGAAGCAGAAGTGTTAGAGGAATGAAGGCATTAGGAGTGAAAGTATTATTTCACGTCAGAGATTGCACAAATTACCAAATTTCTAAGTGGCAGAAATCTCTTTTGCCTGTAATACCTCATGGCCTGATTGTCATTTTGAATAAATATATGCAGATCAAGTTTCCAGAGACTATTTTTATAACACAAATTATAAATTTGTATCCCCCCCCCAGCAATACAAATTAAACAGTCCCTCTAACAATGTCCTACAAAGGAAATTATTTTTAAAGTCCAAAAGGTTAGCATTATTGACAAAATAGAAACAAAAACTTCTGTTGTATTTTTAACATGCATCAACACCCTTCTAATCAATATGTGGTTATTACTTAAAAATATAAAATAAATGGTTGTAAATAATTTTTGGCTGGGCATGGTGGCTCACTCACGCCTATAATCCAAGCAATTTTGGAGGCTGAGGCAGGCAGATCACTTGAGGTCAGGAGTTCAAGACCAGCCTGGCCAACATGGTGAAACCCGTCTCTACTGAAAATACAAAAATTAGCTGGGCGTGGTGGCACATGCCTGTAATCCCAGCTACTCAGCAGGCTGAGGCAGGAGAATCGCTTGAACCCAGGAAGTGGAGGTTGCAGTGAGCTGAGACTGTGCCACTGCACTCTAGCCTTGGCAACAGAGTGAGTGAGACTCCAACTAAAAAAATAATTATTATTATTTTTTACAATTTTGACATCAAATAACTTGCCTTGAATTATACTATCAAAAATTGTATAAATACAAAACATAAATTTTCAAATACTAATTTCATTGCATCAGAATGCATAAAATTGATTATTATTTCTACAGCTTCTTTAACTAGCCCAGTGCAGAGACGTGCACATTGAGAGAAGACAACATTGTAGTTGCTTTCAGACAAGCCCACATGAAGAAACAGTTCTTCGTTGATATGGCTCCCCCCAGCAGTCACCAGTTCTCACAATAGGGTCAGCCACAAAAAAGAAAGTGTGAACCTCTTTCTCTTGTGGGAGCAGGGTGGGATGAAAGTGGCTGTGCAAACAGGATTTTAGAAAGGAGAGAACAACCAGATGTCGCAAAGACTGAGACTGAAACAGGCCTGCTTGCAACAACAGAAAAAGTGATGTAACTGAACGTAGCAGCACCAGCTGTGGTAGATTGCATGGGTCAGAGGCACACTGTCAGGAGAGCCTTGATCAGACCACATCTGGAGGTGCAGAACCAGCATTTAAACAGGGCAGAAAGAGAAGAAAAAGAACATGCAATTTTGTGGGAATGGTAAGGGAGACAGTGGAATTCTACTGAATATGAGATTTATAGTTTAGGATAGTCTATGCTTAAAATTCTTTTTAGACAACTGCATGGCACCTATCTTAGTATTTTGTAAAAATAAACAATCTTCTTGATATGGGTCTAGAATGATGGTTCACCACTGTGGGTGATTTTGCCCCTACCCAGGGAATATTCAGCAATGTCTAGAGATATCTTTGATGGTCATAACTAGGAAGGGGTCTTGTTTACTACTGGTATCTTGTATAGAGGTCAGAGGTGCTGCTAAATATTCTATTACACACAGGACAGCTCCTCACAACAATGAGTTCTTTTGCTCAAAATGTCAGTAGTGCTGGGGTTGAGAAAGACTGATTTAGGGTCACGTGATCAAAGGTTCGAGATCATCTTGTCTGATTAAACAGATGAGGACATAGAATCAAAGAGGGTGGGTGACTGATGCAAGGACTCACAGCTTGGCAAAGTGGTAATTAAATATGATATTCCTAGACAGTTCCAAGATGACAAGAGTCACAGAATAACTAATTTTGATGGCAATGAAGATGCCAGGATCAAAAGAACCTGAGCATAAGAACTTTTTGGTAATAGGGAAAGTGGGAAAAAAAGGAAACTCTGCCTTAGTTATCTAAATTCCTAGGATAGTGGAGAAATCGAATGCAAACGGGACTACTCTAAGCTGCAAAGCATGGCCCTATCATCATTTATTATTATCAGCAATACCTGCCCAGTGAGATCAGGCCTCAGGGGAATGCCAGTAAGAGACTCCCAGAAATGTGAGAAAAGAAGTATAGGGCTAAAGACCAACTAATGTATGTTCAAAGCCATTCTAAAGACAAACTTCCTCAAATACCACATTTTTGCTTATGGGTTATTCTTTGAAAAAGAACAATTAAGCTATAGTCTCATTTTAGTAAAATACCAATTTCTTATTGAGTCTGAAGTAAACAGAATCTTGCTGTTTTCAGAAAGGAAATAATATACTCTTTTCTTCCTCCTTTGAATCAAATATCTTTGCCAGAAAAATTACTAATAACTGCTTCTCTGGATTAAAAAAATTATCATATTATGTTGACTCACTTCTATCTTCTTTCAAGTTAAATATGAACAGAAACCTGCCTTTGCAGAATTTACAGTGCATTTGTAGTAGTTTAGTTTTCGGAATCTCCCTTGGTCTTGTCTCATTTCCCCTGATACTACTGTGACTGAAGTTATCTCTCCCTTCAGTTAGTTTAAATTCTATTAAATCTGATCTTTTTCAATTAGTTCCACTTGTACACTCACAGAAGCATTCCTCAAGGAAATTGTGAAATAGGAAGTTTATGGTGGGTAAGAAGAAAAAAAAAGCAAGTGGTAAAAAAATTGGCATTTTGGAAAAAACAGTATATTTTGTGATTATTTTTCTCCCATGATAGTTTGAATTAAAAAGATAATAATTCAGGATGAGTTTCTATCTAATGTGGGAGGAAAAGTATGTCATCAAAAAGTATATGTTTGTCTTTGGAGACCACCTCAATGATAAAATAAAGATAAAAAATCTAGGTTGTTTTATGGTCGCTTGAAAGATTCCAAATAAGATAATTTTGATCATTTTTGGTGCCCAGATCTTTTTTAATTTCATTCTCAATGTTCTCACTTATTTATTTTGGTATCAACTGAAATTATTCTCCATCTTTGCATTTACCTCTTTGAAATATATGTTTACAGTCCTGACCCTCCATTAGGCATTGCCTAACAGAATGATGAAGTACATGTTCTCATTTAATCTTGCCCTGTAGATCAGGCCCTTCAGCCTTTGAATTATTTTCTTAATCTTCTGAGCACTCAGTTGAAAAAGCTTCATTTCTGTAGTAGTTCACTCCAGGTGCTTTGGAAAATACAAACATCAGGCATAGTGCCTAATCTAGAGGGACTTACATTATCCATAATACTTTAAATATATATGATACCATACAATTAATATTTCCTTATTTACTTATCTGATACTATCATCAACCCAGTAAGACAAGTAGACTGAGAATTTTATCAATACCAAAGCACACAGCTACTACGCTACTAAAACCATGTATTTTGACTCAAAGTTTAGCCGCTCCTTTCTTCTTAAGTATAGGATCTTAAATCTATCTCCTCCCCATACACATTTTTTTTTTTTTGTAATTGCCTTCCAGTTGGTAGATGTGTTCAACATGATAGTAAAGGAATATTTCCTCTTTGGCACATTTCCAAGTGCAAGGCTTCGATATTTTTTCATAATACTGCTCCACGTCTCAATAGGGTTAGCACATGCATGAACATATGTGCATCCAAGACTAGAAATTGTCTTCCTCAGATAGAAACAAATTGCCATATATGTTAATATATGAATTCTACCTTACCTCATAGTCTTCTAATTTCTATTTTCACTTTTCTGTTTCTTATATCAGCTTGTGTAACCTGAGACAACTCCTCTAAGGATTTTATTATGACAGTCTTTCAGTCTCTTTCTGTCTCTCTTTTTTTTCTCTCTCTTACTACACACACAAACACACACACACACACACACACACACATATATATATACATTTTTTTTTTTTTTTTGAGATGGAGACTTGCTCTGTCGCCCAGGCTGGAGTGCAGTGGCGCAATCTTGGCTCACTGCAACCTCTGCCTCCCGGGTTCAAGCGATTCTCCTGCCTCAGCCTCCCGAGTAGCTGGGACTACAGGCTCCTGACACCATGCCCGGCTAATTTTTGTATTTTTAGTAGAGACGGGGTTTCATCATGTTGTCTAGGAGGTCTTGAAGTCTTGACCTAGTGATCTGCCTGCCTCAGCCTCCCAAAGTGCTGGGATTACAGGCGTGAGCCACCATGCCTGGCTTTGAGTCTATATTTTTAAAATATGGCTCTGAAATGTAAACATAGAATAGTTAAAAATTAGTATTCTTATGATCAACAATATAGATTCAATGACTTTATGCTAGGATTAGGTTACTGGAGTCCTAAACTATCATGATATGAAATGGATAAATCGTAAGCCTCTTGATGTTTCCTACTTTGTCTGTAACTAGTTTTACCTTTAACTAGTCGGGCAAAACTTTTCTTCAACCTTAGAGAGCACTTTAATTCTAAATACATTTACCTTGACCACACTTATTTCAACTGTTTATTCATCTATATACCCATTGATTAGATATCGTGATTCCTTTTTATGGGATTGAAGTCTGTGTAAGGTGCTAGGTGTATGGAAATTAATAAAACACAAGAAGATGAGGACAAAAAAACCTTGAGGCCACATTGAATATTAGGTCAGGATTGGAAAGGATCTCTCTTTATAGCAGCCCGAAGTGACCAATCCTCAGAAAGTAGAGCCAAAGAAGGTGTGTCTAGGTAGTTCGCTTTAAGAAGAAACTCGGGGGAACAGGAGTGGAAAAAGGACAACAATGGAAAAGGAAAAAAGAAAACAAATACAAGGGTACATTGTCAAGCTTGCCACTGCTCTGGCAACAGGGGCAAAATTCTACTTGATTCTATGATGCAGTCAAGTCTAACTTAATTCAGAATTTTCTGCTCAAGGAATGATTCTAGCTCCCATGCCACGATGATCAGAGTTGCCACATGAAGGATTAAATCCCTCATCCTCCCATATTTGTGTATGAGTGATTGCCAGGGTGTTCTTTCAGATCTCTGGTTGTGGTCTTCAAGAACTCCTATAGAAGAAATGTATACACTGAACAGCTGAGCAATGTGGTTAGGTTACTCCTGAACCCAGCTGCCTGCTGGGCAATGAATAGGGTACAGGAGGATTGAGAGAATGTGAGGCGTAACACAGGAGGTAAAGGATATGGTGTCAAATAATAGGGAAGCTCAAAGTAGAGAAACTTAGCTGGATCAGCTTAGTGGGGACCTTATGGAGGAAACTCAAGTATTAAATGGGCAGTTGAACTATATGGCTTACATGATCCTTTAAACACTTGAGTTTATAAATACCAATACATATCACTATCTAATCCTAAATTCCAAACTCATACTGTTTCATAATGCCAGGTTGTTTCTTTTTCACTGTTACAGATAGCTCCTGCCTCTTCAGTGTCCGCTTTCATCCTGTGACTTTTCCATGACCAGCATTCTCAATTAAGCCCTTTAGAAGCATTTTGCAGATCAGCATTATAGAAGGTGCCCAGATCTAAGACAAACAGTTTTTTACTGTTAATTGAAATTCGACCATGAATAAAATATGTAACCTCCCTGAGCCCTGGGTTCCATATATGAAAATGCACACTTATATTGCAATGTTTTAAATGGGTAAAACAGCCTAACATGCAGTAGACACTCTAAATAGCAGTTTTATTATCTCTTTACCTGAGGTTGTCAATTCCAAGGACAAGTTTTGGCAGCATTCCTGCAACACAAAAATGTTATCACTAGGAGTCACTGGCATGTCATAGATCTGGGTTTCCTCCAAGGTAAGCAGTGAGTTGTGGAACTGAAGGGGATGTGCAGATTCCATAGTTGTCTCTACCACCCTCTTACTACCTTATCTCTTCTCTGCCATCATTAAGATGAAAATATGATTGGGCCAAAGCCTAATCTTTATCATTTGCTAATGATCTTCATTAATATGCTGTTATTTCTGCCTTTTCTGATCGTTTTCATTTAAAAAATATGTTGGTGGTAGCAAGGCAATCTGGACCAACCGTGTAATTGACATTTTGAGTCATTGGGTAAAATATTTTACCAGTGTGCTGTGCTAGGCTCTAAGTCTGTGTTGAGGCCATGCTAAAATATCTGACCAAAACAGTAAACTAGGTGAACAATGTAGATAAATGACATCATGGGGACAATATTTCCAGATAATCTACTGAATCACTGAGTGACATGATTGACGTTTTGGTTTTCTATAGACACGGAGTCTTGTTTTGTATCTTCACTGTTGCAGTAACAGAGGAGAAATCCATTTCTTTTTTGGAAGACTGTTATTACTTCAGTGGAAAAAAAATCAATCATTCACAGTCAGAAAACCTGGAGTCTTCACCTACAAAATTCTAACCACAGTCCAATCACTACAACTCTCTAAGACTCAGTTTTCTCGTTTGTTTCAACAAGATAGGAATAATACATTTTTTACTAAATTGCTGTCTCCTAGCATTGGTGTAAGGATCAAGTGGAGTAAAGTAATAAAAAGTATTGTGTAAACAGGCAAATTTCTTTAACAAGTCATTTTGTTTTCTCGTACATAATTGTTTTGTCTTTATTCTTTATTGGACTTTTGAGGATTTGGATGATGTCCTATTTATCTTTGAAATCCAGTTGCCTAAGTATAATGGTTGTCACATAGAATATACTTATTTTCAATTAAAAACATGCTTCTAAGTGAATGAGTTTGCTTTCTTAGTTTTATATACATTTTAAGTTTTCAATGACCCACAGGAACATGGCAAGTGCCCTGGGTTGTACTTCTTTCACACCCATGGAAAAAAGAGCCCATTAAGGATAAATGCATCATCTATGATCATAATTGAAAGTGGTACAGCAACTACTGCAGCCTGGATTCTCCACCTGTGCTGTGCCTACTTTTTATGCGTAACATTTAACTTTTCTTATTCACAAAAATGGCATAGTTGGATATCTTTATTGCATACTTTTTGAAAAAATTTTTGATGTTAATTAAGAATTTCTCTCAGATCACAATACATACCATCAGAACTGCATATTTTTATTATGCCCTAAATATTTCCTCCTCACCCCTAGACACCGATAGGAATATGTGCTTTTTCCCGGTACTTCAAATGCAATGTGCTGTGTTAAAATTAAACTAAAAATAAATTTTGGCTTTTTTGTGCTGATTTTGTCTCTTAGATCTGACCTGTTTATGTCTCTTCCTTTTATCATACACTTGGCAGCCATGACTGTTCTGGTACCTTAAGCTTGCCCACAAAAGCAAATCTCTTTTCTACTGCTACAGGGAGCCTGCTCCTTTGCCCGGTCAGTTCTCATCATGTGGCCTAGAAACCTCACTATTGTATTTTGTTTCTTTTTAATCATCACCAATTTTACCAAATGAATGTTGTTAGTAGGCCAAATGTGGCCACTCATGCCTGTAATGCCAGCACTTTGGGAGGCCAAGGTGGGTAGATCACCTGAGGAGTTCGACACCAGTCTGGCCAACATGATGAAACCCCATCTCTACCAAAAATACAAAAAATTAGCTGAGCAGGTGGTGGGCACCTGTAATCCCAGCTACTCGGGAGGCTGCAATTGAAACTGGGAGGTGGAGGTTGCAGTGAGCTGAGACCGTGATATTGCACTCCAGCCTGGGCAATGAGTGAAACTCCATCTCATAAAAAAAAAAAAAGAAAGAAAGAAAGAAAGAAAGTTGTTAGTGTAGTTTTACTATTTGCTGATATCTTTACTCCAGTCTGTGATTTCTTGAAACGTAGGCACCATTTTGTTTGTTTTGTTTTTGTTTATATTTCATTTTCCTCTCTTTGTCATACCATCTTCCTGAGAACAGGTTTGCAGTAGGAGATATTTGATTTTGATTGA
Source organism: Gorilla gorilla gorilla (assembly GCF_029281585.2). Classification (NCBI taxonomy): domain Eukaryota; kingdom Metazoa; phylum Chordata; class Mammalia; order Primates; family Hominidae; genus Gorilla; species Gorilla gorilla. The sequence goes on along the minus strand of NC_086017.1, from coordinate 45,181,265 downwards.
ATGAATACATCAATTCATCAAACTGCTAATGTCTCTTAAACAGGTCATTTTTTCTTTCTTCTTGCTCTCATTTTGGCATTCATTTTGCAACTGTCAGTCTTCTCAGTGGTCTCTTTTTCTAGGATACTCTCTTCTTCAACCTTGTTGGCAAGTGACTGTCAGTTTAACATTTTCTGAGCCATGCCTAAGACCTTGGAGGAGCAATTTCAAATTTCTCAGAATGATAGACTTCATCACTCTTGGAGAATAATACTTTAATGTGACTTCTTCCCTTTCCCCACTCCAATAATTCAGTTAGTTTCATTAAAAAAGAGTTAACTATACTCCTGAGCCTGCCACAGATACCTAAGCAAAAAACCTCTCCTTGGTCCTTCTATAGAAATAGGCTTCCAGGTAGTACGTACTGCAGCTCTATCAATACCAGCACTGAGAATAGGATTACATTTATTAAATGAGCTTGATACTCTGTAGGTCATCTCTACTCCCTAACATCAGAGCTGCCATTTATGTGGTTTTAGGAGTGGATGCTGCTCATTGAGATAAACAGCAGCAAAATGTGATGAGAATATATATATATATATATATATATATATATATATTTGTTGTTGTTGTTGTTGTTGTTGTTGTTGTTGTTGTTTTTACAGTTCAGTTTGTGGTCATTTGGGGATCAGCACAAATGCTCCACCAACATTAATTCCTGCCTAATGCCACAAACATTAGTTCACTGGAGTTATAAATATGAGATTTACTTTATATTTACTCCATGATTTCTTCTTAGGGTCTACCTTTAGATATCCAGTTTCCAAGAAAAACAGACCATTGCTTATTTGTAGAATGTGGGGAATGCCATTTCAGCTCTCTACAGTTTACCAGCAGTGGACAACCACAAACATTTATTGAGTACCTACTATGTGTAATTGACAGGGTTAGATACTTTAACACACAGTATTTTATTATTCCAAAACATATATTCGTTTCCATATAAAACTGGGTCAAAATTATGTTCTCTAATCTACTTTATATTTTTTTAAACAAAGCATTTCTTTGTCTCCTCTGTCTCTTTCTGTTTTGTATAGTGTATATTAAATGTTGTAATGTTTATTAAGTCTGGCAAATAAGCCAGAGCTAATAATTACTGAAAATCTGCAAGCTGAATGCTTAAGAACACTTAGAGCTTGCAGGCCCTTGAGGATTACAAATTGGCTTTCAGGTACATGGGCACAGCACTATAGCAACAGATCAAAGCACCTGTTTTGGGCAAGAACTGGGTGATACATTGTCAAGAGTATGGTAGGCTTGTATTTGGAAGGTATGGATTTAAGATTCAGCATTAATATTTATCAGAACAGTGAACTCAGACAAGTTCTTAATCTTGATGAGTCTCAGTTTCCACTCTTTAAGATGGGTGCAGTATTGTGCCAAGGAAATATAATGTATTTGAAAGTATGTGGTGACATGGATTGCTTATCTCTTCTTGAGTTTCTACAGGGACCATAAATCCATGTCTCCCTGTGTCTCTGTCCCTTATCCCCAGAAGTAGGTAAATGGAGCAGGTTTATTCAATTAAGCTGTCCCCATTTTTTCCACCCTCAGTGATGTGTCCAGGAAGAGAAACTCACTGGGGCATTTCTTCTAGAACTACCTGTCAAAATGTTCTATTTCTGCACTGTCTAATATAGCAGCTACTAGCCACATGTGTCCATTAGGCAATTATGTGACCAGTGCAACCAGATGTGGTGACTCATCTGTAATCCCAGCACTTTGGGATGCCGAGGCGGGAGGATCACCTGAGGTCAGGAGTTCGAGACCAGCCTGGCCAACATGGTGAAACCCTGTCTGTACTAAAAATACAAAAATTAGCTGGGGGTGGTGGCAGGCGCCTGTAATCCCAGCTACTCGGGAGGCTGAGGCAGGAGAATCGCTTGAACCTGGGGGCTGGAGGTTGCAGTGAGCCAAGATCATGCCGCTGAACTCCAGCCTCAGCGACAGAGCGAGATTAAAAAAAAAAAAAAGAGAGAGAGGAAAAAAAAGTGACCAGTGCAACTGTGAAATCGAATCTTAAATTTAAATTTAAATTTAAATAGCCACTTTGTACTAGCAAGTACTGTATTAGACAATACAAGTCTAAATTTTCGATTAACTATTTTGCATACTTTGTTACTTGTTCTTTGTTGGATTCTTAGAAATATTTTTTAAAGCTTGCTTTCTCTATCTCTTGTTTGGATAGCACTTAAAATACCTGTTATTTGAGGATTTTAAAGAATTGAACTGTGAAAACATCTTTGGTACTATTTTTTAACCTTCTTGATATATTGTGTAATCATTGATAAAAATATTAATATTTTATTTTCACTTCAAATCCTTCATTATTTCTGAGTAAATATTTTGTCATTGATATTTCTTGAGAAATCATCTATTTTACATAGATTCTTAAATTTATCTGTATAACTTTGAAGAGTACTTCCTGATACTTCTATATTCTTGTGTTTGTGATAATTGCTGCATTCTCAGTTATCATTTTATCAACTGTGTTTCATTGTTACTTTATCTAGAGACCTATTTTATTGCTTTGTTTTAAGAATCAATTGTGTTTTAAAATATTTTTCCTGTAATTATCTTTACAAAGAAATCTTTTGTTTTTACATTTATGAATTTCTTCCTCTTGATTTTTTAAAATTTATTTTGCATTTTAAACAGATTAATTTTACCGTTTTACAAACTTTATATCTTTTTCAGTAACATAAATGTTTGAGATAAATAATTGTCCTTTTAGATTGACTTTAGATATACTCCGTAAGTTTGGATATATATCATATATTTTAAAAAGTAAATTGTAAAATTTCAACTTTTCTTTCACTGAAGTGTTTTTCAAAATAGTTTCTTAAATTATGTAATATTGGTTTAGTTAATTTGTTACTACCTTTTACTATTAATTTTCAAAAAGATTATATCATGCAAAATTTTGGAATATATTGTATTTTTGTGGCTTACTAGATATTTTTGAATTATTTTAGGTATGCTGTAAAAGACTGTATGTTTATCCATAGACTTATTAATCAAAGCCTCTATTTTCTTGCCTATTTCAATATTTTTCTCAAAAAGCATTGGTTGAAGGAATTATTGCACTTTTAGTTCTCCTTTAATTTCATTCAGTTTTGGATCTCTCTCTCTTACATATTTCTGTTTTTTATTTTTATAGAAAAATTATATTGACTATATAGAAAATGTATATTGCTTTCCTAGTTCCTGAGGTGCATCCTAGAATTTTATTTGAAATCTTTCTCTTTTTTTGATGTAGGCATTTATTATTAAAATTTCCTCATAGTACTGATTTATCTGTATCCCATAGGTTTGGGTATGTTTAGGCTTTTGTTTCAAGAAATTTAAAAAATTTCTTTCTTAATTTCTTTCTTGACCCAATGGCCATTCAGGAGCATGTTGTTTAATATCAGTGTGTTTGTACAGTTTCTAAAGTTTCTCTTATTGTTGATTTTATATTTTATCCATTGTAGTCTAAAAATATACCTGACACTATTTTAAATTTTAAAAATTTGTTGAGATTTGGCTTGACATGGTGGCTCATGCCTGTAATCCCAGAACTTTGGGAGGCTGTGGTAGGTGGATCGCTTGAGGCCAGGAGATTGAGACCAGCTTGGCCAACATGGTGAAATCCCGACTCTACTAAAAATACAAAACTTAGCCAGGCACGGTGGTGCATGCCAGTAGTCTCAGTTACTCAGGAGACTGAAGCATAAAAATCACTTGAACCTGGGAGATAGAGGCTGCAGTGAGCTGAGATCACACCACTGCACTTTAGCCTGGGTGATAGAGTGAGACTTTGTCTCAAAAAAAAAAAATAAAAATAAAAAAATAAAACCTGTTGAGATTTGTTTTGTCTCCTAACATATGGTCTCTTTAGAGAATGTTCCCTGCACTGAATATACAAGAAGAATGTGTATTGTGTATCTGTTGAATAAAATGTTCTGTAAATATCCATTAGGTTCATGTGGTCTAATGTGCAATTTATTTGAATTTCTGTTTTTCTTTTTTTGAGGCAGAGTCTTACTCTGCGACCCACTCTGGAGTGCAGTGGCACAATCTCAGTTCATTGCAACCTCCACCTCCTAGGCCCAAGTGATGCTCCCTTCTCAGCCTCTCAGGTAGCTGGAACTACAGGCACATGCCACCAGACGTGGCCAATTTTTGCTATTTTTTTTTTTTTTTTTTTTTTTGGTAGAGAAGGGTTTTTGCCATGTTGCCCAGGATGGTCGTGAACTCCTGGGCTCAAGTGATCCACCTGCCTTGGTATCCCGAAGTGCTGGGTTTACAGATGGGAACCACTGTGCCTGTCCCTAATGTGCAATTTAAACTCAACATTTCTTCGTTAATTTTCTGTCTAAATTATCTGTTTAATGCTAAGCATTGGATGCTGAAGTCCTCCACTATTAATGTGTTGGGGTCTATCTCTAATAATATTTGTATTATATGTCTAGATCCTCTGGTATTGGGTGCATATATGTTTATAATTGTTATATCTTCTTGCTGAATTAATTTCTTTTATCATTATATAATGAACTTTGTCTCTTTTTACTGTTATGTCTTAAAGCCTGTATTATCTGATATAACTATAGCTTCTTCTGTTCTCTTTTGGTTTCCATTTGCATGGGTATGTTTTTCCATATTTCACTTTATATGTATTTATAGGCAGGATAAATTTCTTGTGGGCAGCATATAGTTGGCTCATTTTTTAAATCCATTTGGCCATTCTATATCAAGTGGAAAGTTTAATCCACTTACATTTAAGTTCATTATTAATAAGTAAGGGCTTATTTATGTCATTTTATTAATTGATTTCTTGTTGTTTTGTATATTCTTTGTTCTTTCCTTTGTTTAATATTGTTTATCATTGTGATTTGGTGGTTTTCTGCAGTGGTAGTATTTAAGTCTTTTCTGTTTGTATGTTTGTTCTACAAGTAGGTTTTATATTTTCATGTGTTTTCATGATGGTAGATATCGTTCTTTTGCTTCTGAGTATAGGACTCCCTTAAGCACTTCTTATAGGACCATTCTACTTAGTGGTGATGACTTCCATCAGCTTTTGCTTGTTTCAGGAAGACTTTATTTTCCTTTCATTTATGAAGATTAACTTCGTTGGGTATAGTATCTCGTGCTGCCAGGTTTTTGCTTTCAGCACTTGAATATATCATCATATTCTCCCTTGGCCTGTAAGGTTTCTGCTGAGAAATCTACTGTTATTCTGATGGTGGTTCCTTTATAAGGGACTAGACTTTTTTATCCTGTTGTTTTTAGAATTATCTCTTTGTTTTCTGGCAGTTTGAATGTAATATGCATTAGAGATGACCTTTTTGAACTGTGTCTATTTTGGGATCTCTGAGCTTCCTCAATCTTGGTAGTCAAATCTCTTGCTACACTTGGGAAGTTTTCATTTATTATTTAATTAAATAGGTTTGCTTAGACTTTTGTTTTCTCCTTGTCCTCTGGAGCACTGAAACTCAAATATTTGATTGCTTTATGATGTCCTATATATCACATAAGCTTTGCTCATGCTTTCTTGTTTCTTCAATTCTTATTTTAAGTTCAGCGGTACATATGCCAGATATCAAGGTTTGTTACATAGGTAAACATGTGTCATAGTGGTTTGCTGCAAATATCATTCCATCACCCAGGTTTTAAGCCCAGCTTCCATTAGCTATTCTTTCTGATGCTCTCTCTCCCCTCACACCCCCCGATAGGCCTTACTGTGTGTTGTTCCCTGCCATGTGTCTATGTGTTTTTATCAATCAGCCCCCACTTTTAAGTGAGAACATGTGGTGTTTGATTTTCTGTTCCTGAATTAGTTTGCTGAAGATAATGACTTCCAACTCCATCCATGTCCCTGAAAATAACATAATCTCATTTCTTTTTGTGTCTGCATAGTAGTCCATGGTATATATGTACCACATTTTCTTTATCCAATCTATCATTGATAGGCATTTAGGTGGTTTCCATGTGTTTGCCATTGTGAATAATGCTGCAATGAACATACATGTGCATGTAACTTTATAATGGAGTAATTTATATTCCTTTGGGTATAAACCCAGTAATGGGATTGCCGGGTCAAATGGTATTGTTGCCTATAGGTCTTTGAGGAATCACCACACTATCTCACAATGGCTGAACTAATTTACACTCCCAACAGCAGTGTAAAAGTGGTCATTTTTCTCCACAACCTCACCAGTACCTGTTGTTTTCTGACTTTTTACTAATAGCCATTCTGACTGGTGTGAGATGGTATACCATTGTGGTTTTGATTTGCATTTCTCTAATGATTAGTGATGTTGAGCTTTTTTCATGTTTGTTGGTTGCATGTATGTCTTCTTTTGAGAATTGTTTATTCATGTCCTTTGCCCAATTTTTAGTGGGGTTGTTTGTATTTTTTTTTTGTAAATTTGTTTAAGTTCCTTGTAGTCTCTGGATATTAGACCTTTGTCAGATGGATAGATTGCAAAAATTTTCTCCCATTCTGTAGGCTGTCTGTTCACTTTGATGATAGTTTCCTTTGCTGTGCAGAAGCTCTTTAGTTTAATTAGATTGTATTTGTCAATTTTTGCTTTTGTTGCAATTACTTTTGGCATTTTCATCATAAAATCTTTGCCTGTGCCTATGTCCGGAATGGTATTGCCTAGATTTTTTTTTCTAGGGTTTTTATTGTTTTGGGTTTTACATTTAAGTCTCTAATTCATCTTGAATTAACTTTTGTATAAGGTGTAAGGAAGGGGTCCAGTTTCAATTTTCTGCATATGGCTAGCCAGTTCTCCCAGCACCATTTATTAAATAGAATCTTTTCCCCATTGCTTGTTTTTGTCAAGTTTGTCGAAGATAAGATAGTTTTAGGTGGGTGGTCTTATTTCTGAGTTCTCTATTTGGTTCCATCGGTCTCTGTGTCTCTTCTTGTACCAGTACCATGCTGTTTTGGTTACTTTAGCATTGTATTATAGTTTGAAGTTGGGTAGCATGATGCTTCCAGCTTTGTTCTTTTTGTTTAGGATTGTCTTGGCTATTTGGGCTCTTTTTTGTTTTCGTATTAATTTTAAAATAGTTGTTTTCTAATTCTGTGAAGAATGTAAATGGTCGTTTAATGGGAATGGCATTAAATCTATACTTAACTTTAGGCAGTATGGCCATTTTCACTATATTGATTCTTCCTATACATGAGCATGGAATGTTTTTCCATTTGTTTGTGTCCTATCTGACTTCTTTGAGCAGTGGCTCGTAGTTCTTTTTGAGGAGGTTATTCACTTCCCTTGTTAGCTGTATTTCTACATATTTTATTCTTTTTGTAGCAATTGTGAATGAGAATTCAATCATGATTTGGCTTTCTGCTTGTCTGCTTTGGTGAATAGAAATGCTAGCAATTTTTGCACATTGACTTTTTATCCTGATTTTACTGAAGTTGCTTATTAGCTTAAGAAGCCTTCGGGCTGAGACGATGAGGTTTTTCAGATATAGGATCATGCCATCTGCAAACAAGATAATTTGACTTCTTCGCTTCCTATTTGAATACACTTTATTTATTTCTCTTGCCTGATTGCCCTGGCCAAAACTTCCAATGCTATGTTGAATAGGAATGGTGAGAGAGGACATCCTTGTCTTGTGCCAGTTTCCAAGGGGAATGCTTCCAGCTTTTACCTGTTCAGTATGACATTGGCTGTGTGTTTGCCATATATGGCTCTTATAATTATTATTTTATTATTTTTTTTTGAGATGGAATCTCACTCTGTTGCCCAAACTGGAGGTCAGTGGTGTGATCTCAGATCACTGCAACCTCTGCCTCCCAGGTTCAAGTGATTCTCCTGTCTCAGCCTCCTGAGTAATTGGGATCATAGGCGTGCTCCACCACGCCTGACTGATTTTTGTATTTTTAGTGGAGAAGGGGTTTTACCATGTTGGCCAGACTGGTCTCAAACTCCTGACCTCAGGTGATCCACCCTCGTTGGCCTCCCAAAGTGCTGGGATTACAGGCATGAGCTACTGTACTTGGCCAATGGCTCTTATTATTTTTAGGTATGTTCCTTCAATAGCTACTTATTGAGAAGTTTTAAAATGGAGCGATGTTGAATTTCATCAAAGGCATTTTCTGCATCTATTGAGAAAATCGTGTGGTTTTTGTCTTTAGTTCTGTTTATGTAGCGAATCACATTTCCTGATTTGTGTTTGTTGAACCTACCTTACATCCCAGGGATAAAGCCAACTTGACTGAGGTGGATACACTTTTTGATGTGCTGCAGGATTCAGTTTGCGTGTATTTTGTTGAGGATTTTTGCTTCGATATTCTTCAAGGATATTGGCCTGAAGTTTTCTTTTTTTGTTGTATCTCTGCCAGGTTTTGTTATCAAGGTGATGCTGACCTCATAGAATGAGTTAGGGAAGAGTCCCTTCTTTCAATTTTTTGGAATAGTTTCAGTAGAAATGGCACCAGCTCTTCTTTGTAGCTCTAGTAAAATTCATCTGCGAATCTGTCTGGTCCAGGCTTTGTTGTTGTTGTTGTTGTTTGGTAGGCTATTTATTACTGCCTCAATTTCAGAACTCATTATTTGTCTATTCAGGAACTCAATTTCTTCCTGTTTCAGTCTTGTGAGGGTATATATATCCAGGAATTTATTGGTTTCTTCTAGATTTTCTCATTTATGTGCAGAAAGGTGTTTATAGTATTTTGCAGTGGTTACTTGTGTTTCTGTGGGGTCAATGGTGATATCCTCCTTGTCATTTCTGATTTTGTTATTTAGGTTGTTACTTTGTTTTATTAGGGTAGCTAGTGTTCTATTTATTTTATTATTTTTTTTTCAGAAAAACTAGCTCCTGGACTTGATCTTTTGAAGGGTTATTGTGTCTCTATCTTCTTCATATCAGCTCTGATCTTGGTTATTTCTTGTCTTCTGGAGCTTTAGGATTTTTTGCTCTTTGTTCTCTAGTTATTTTAGTTGAGATGCTAGGTTGCTAACTTGAGATTTTTCTAGTTTGTTCATGTGGGCATTTAATGCTGTAAATTTCCCGCTTAACACTGCTTTAGCTGCATCCCAGAGATTCTGGTACGTTGTCTCTCTGTTCTCATTAGTTTTAAATAACTTCTTGATTTCTGCCTTAACTTCATGATTTACCCAAGAGTCATTCAGGAGCAGGTTGTTTAATTTCCATGTAGTTGTGATTTTGAGTGAATTTCTTTATCTTGAGTTCTAATTTGACTGCACTGTGGTCTGAGAGACTGTTTGTTGTGATTTCACTTCTTTTGCATTTGCTGAGGAATATTTTACTTCTGATTATGTGATCAATTTTAGAGTAAGTGTCATATGGTGATGAGAAGAACGTATATTCTATTGTTCTTGGGTGAAAAGTTCTGTAGATATCTATCAGGTCCACTTGATCCAGAGCTGTGTTCATGTCCTGAGTGTCTTTGTTAATTTTCTGTCTTGATTATCTGTCTAATATTCATAGTGGGGTTTTAAGAACTTGCTTTATAAATCTGAGTGCTGCTGTATTGGATGCATATATATTTAGAATAGTTAGCTCTTTTTGTTGAATTGAACCCTTTCCCATTATGTAATGTCCTTCTTTGTCTTTTTTGATCTTTGTTGGTTTGAAATCTCTTTGACAGAAACTAGGATTGCATGCCTGCTTTTTTCTGTTTTCCATTTGCTTGGTAAATTTTCCTCCATCCTTTTATTTTGAGTCTATGTGCATCTTTGCACACGTCTCTTGAATACAGCATATGCCTGGGGCTAGGCTCTTTATTCAGCTTGACTGTGTCTTTTAATTGGGGCATTTAGCCCATTTACATGTAATGTTATTATTGATATGTGTGAATTTGATCCTGTTATTATGATGGTAGCTGGTTATTTTGCAGAGTTATTTATGTGGTTGCTTCATAGTGTCACTACTATGTGTAGTTTAGTGTGTTTCTATAGTGGCTGGTAACAGTTTTTTATTTTTCATATTTAGTGCTTTCTTCAGGAACTCTTGCAAGCAGGCCTGGTGGTGATGAATTCCCTCAGCATCTGCTTGTCTGTAATGGATTTCATTTCTCCTTTGTTTATAAAGCTTAATTTGGCCAGATATGAAATTCTGGGTTGGATACTCCTTTCTTTAAGAATGTTAAAAATTGGCCCCAAATCTCTTCTGGCTTTTAGGGCTTCCACTGAAAGATCCACTGTTAGTCTTTTGGGCTTCTTTTTGTAGTTGGCCTGGCCTTTCTCTGCAGCTGCCATTAACATTTTTTTCTTTCATTTTGACCTTGGAGAATCTTATAATTATGTGTCTTGGGGTTGATCTTTTCGTGGTATATCTTACTGGAGTTCTCTGCATTTCCTGAATTTGTATGTTTGCCTGTCTTGCTATATTGGGGAAGTCCTCCTGATAATATCCTGAAATATGTTTTCCAACTTTGTTCTCTTATCCCTGTCTCTTTCAGGTACCCCAATCAGTCATAGGTTTGGTGTCTTTACATAATGCCATATTTTTCTGAGATTTTGTTCATTCCTTTCATTCTTTTTTCTCCATTATTATCTGCTTATCTTATTTCAGAAAAATTATCTTCAAGTTCTGAGATTCTTCCCTCCACTTGGTCTATTCTGCTATTGATACTTGAGATTTCATTGTGAAGATCTTGTGTTTTCTTTTTCAGCCCCATCAGGCTGGTTATGTTCCTCTCCAAACTGGCTATTCTGGCCATTAGCTCCTATATTGTTTTATCATAATTCTTAGCTTCTTTGCATTGGGTTACAACATGGTCCTTTAGCTCAGCAAAATTCGCTATTACCCACCTTCTGAAGCGTACTCTGTCAATTCAACTTTCTCACTTCCAGCTCAGTTTTGTGCCCTTGCCAGAGAGGTTTCGTGGTCATTTCAAGAAGAAGAGCCACTCTGGCTTTTTGAGTTTTCAGCATTTTTGTATTGATTATTTCTCATCTTTATGGGCCTATCTATCTTCAATCTTTGAGGTTGCTGACTTTCGAATGGGATTTTGTGGGGTCGTTTTGTTGTTGTTGTTTTCTGTTTGTTTGTTTTTCTTTTAACAGTCAGGCCACTCTTACATAGGGCTGCTGCAGTTTGCCTAGAGCCCCCTCCAGACCCTAGTTGCCTCGGTTTTTTTTCCATACCTGGAGGTATCACAGCAAAGATGGCAGCCTGCTCTTTCCTCTGGAAGCTCCGTTCCAGGGCGGGCACTGACCTGTTGCTGGTCTAGCTGGTCTAAATGCATTTATAGGATGTGGCTGGAGACCCCTGCTGGGAGGTCTCACTTAGGAGAAATGGGATCAGGGACCTGCCCAAAGAAGCAGTCTGGCTTCCCTTTGGTAGAGCAGGTGCACTCCACTGAGGTGAAACTCTTAATCGTCTGTACCATTTGTATTCTCCAAAGCCCGCAAGCTGAAATGAGTGAGTCTACCAAACCACACAGATGGCGGCCACCCCTCCCCCTGGGAACTTGGTCCTGACTCAGGCCAACTCCATCTGCTGCCACTGGCTGGCTGGAAATCCAAGCCAGTGAGTCTCAACCCATGAGGTGCTGTGGAAGTGGGGCCTGCAGAACAATGCCGCTTGGCTCCCTGGACTCAGCCTCCATCCTAGGGCCATGCACAGATGAATCTCTTATGTTGTAGTGGAGTCTGGGGCCAGAGTATGCAAAACTCCTGGGTTTTTGTGTGTGCCTAACTGTTCACTCTGCCAAGACTCCACACAGCTCCATGTATTGGACCCTAGGCCCTGGTGGTGTTGGCTCACAAGTGGATCTGCTGATATGCAGGTTGCAAAGATCTGTGAGAGAAGCATGGTTTCCAAGAGTGGGTTGCAAAATCACTCACTGCTTCCCTTGGCTCAGGGTAGGATTCCCATGGCTCCATGTTACTTCTGGGTGGGCAATCACCCAAGCCTGCTTCTCTTTGCTCTCCCTGGGTTGAGCTGTTTTCCTAGTCAGTCCCAACGCAAGAACCTGGATATGGCAGTTGAAAGTGCCGAATTCACTCCCTCCTTTCATTCCGCTCCATGAGCACTGCAGACTGCAGCTGCTTCCAATCATCCATCTTGGCCCCTCTCCTCTTTTTTCTTTATTTTTATATGAATGGATAATTTAAAAAGATCTCTCTTCACATTCTGAGATTCTTCTCTTCTTCTTTGATCTAGTCTATTACTGACACTTTTGAGTATATTTTCTACTACATTAAATGAATTCTTCAGTTCCAGGGCTTCTATTTTGTTCGTTTTTATGATTTCTCTTTGACAAATTTCTCATTTGTATCCTGAATTGTTTTCCTGAGTTATTTGTACTGTTTTCAGTATTCTCTCATGTCTCATTGGGCTTCTTTTATGAAAATATTTTGAATTTTTCTCTGGGATTTTGTAAATGTCTTTTGATTGAAATCAGTCGCTGGAGAATTATTTTGTTTTTTGGGAGGTGTCATATTTCCTTACTTTTTCATGTTTCTTGTGTCCTTACTTTGATATCTGCACACCGAGTGTAACAGCTGTTTCTTCCAATTTTTTGAATTTGCTTTTATAGGGGATGAATTCTCCTGAAGATGTATCTATGGTATTGGTTGAATAGAGCACTGCACTTTAGCTTTGATTCTGGGTTTGCTGTAGTGTAGTCTCAATATGATTTCTTTGGCTGTAAACAGAGTCAGTGGTGTCTCTGACTTTCTTAGTGGCTTAGAGTGCATATTTACTGTTAGTGGCTGTGATGATGTTTTACTGGAGACTAGGATACCAGGTTGGTGGGCCATTTGGCCTCAGTGATGCAACACTGCGCCAAGCATCCCAGTCGCTATTTCCCAGGATGGCATGTGCTGACACCAATATTAGTAGGCCCAGGTAGGCCGATTTTGGGCCTCTGGATACCTTGCTCAGGTGCCAAGAATGACAGCAGTGGACTGGGCAGATGGGTGGATTCTCAAGTCCTTAGGCAGTAGGCATTGTCTTGGTGGTGGCAGTAGCAGTGGTAGGACAACCTCTGTGTCCCAAGCAGTGTGTATTGGTGTTGGCAGTGGTTGTGATGGGCTAAGTGGCCCAGTTCCCAGGCCCATAGATGGCACATGTAGTAGGTGTCAGCTGTGGTGGTTACAGCAGATTGAGGTTGTAGCCTATTCTCAGTATTCTGGGAGGAGTGTTTAGGTGCTAGTGGTTATGGATTTGACTGGGTGATCCCCAGGCCCCAGATGGCATGTTTGGGTACTAGGAGGCAGACTCGGGCTTGGAAGACCTGTTGCCAGGCCCCTTGGAAGTGTGTGCAGGTGTTAGCTGTGGTAGACAGAGGTGGGATGATCTCCAGGCTACCAGCAGAAGGTTCAGGTGGGGACAGCAGCAGCTGTACTGTTTCCCTGCTACTGCATTGTACAGGATTTATTTCTGTGGAAATAGCCATAGACAGGCAGCTGGAGGTGTATGCTTCTTTTGCACTTTGTGCCTGATAGTGGCAGCCCAGAGTAGCAGTTGCATTTGTCCTCAGAGCATTTACAAACATATGATTGTCCTGCTGGAGGGATGGGGTGGTTTATGCTTTGGCCTGGTGGCAGCAGCAGTCAGCAGCAGCAGTGGCTGTGGATAGGGTAGACTCTCATTAATGCTGCCCCTCTGTTGTGGGGGTTTCATTGCTGCCAGTGGCTCCCACTTTGGCCCTGGTGGCAGCTGCTGGCAGCAAAGGTGGGTGTGGGCAAGGAATGTCTATGGGGATCTGGAGCTGTGGAGATGCAGGGGCTGTTTTACCCCAGACCAGAATGCAGTCTGGTAGGGGCTGGATGCTCAAAATGGTGCAATGCCATAGCTGCCTGAAACTTGGCAGTCTGTGGGACTCAATGGAAACTGCTTCTCTGGAGCAATGCCATTCCATGATCTCCCAGAGGCTTCTTATGTTAGGCTCAGGACTGTCCCATGACTAGGACTGTAGGAGTTTTCAGTGAGAATGTGAACCCCTGGTGGTCATTCACTTACCCTTTCCCCAGACTGGGGAGCTATTCCAGGTTTCCAGTCTATCCTAGCCAAGCAGGCTGCCTTGCTTGTCTCTTGTTCCTTACTTTACGTGTTTTCTGTCACTTCTGTGCTGAGTTCCACTATTCTCTCTTAAAAGATCTCTTTGAAGTGTGTTTATCTACTTGCTATTTTGATTCCTTTTTGTGAAAGTGGCAGGTACCAGATGTACCTAGTTAGCTGTCTTGCAGCCCCTCTGTTTCTAGATTAATTTGTTTAATTTCTTTGTATCAATATTTGCCATATTTGTTATATTTCTATATTATTTATGCTTGCTTTCTTTTATCCCTCTTCGAGTTATTTTAAATGTGTAGAGTCTGAATTTTAGTTTATTACTGGTTGCCTTTCTATTTTGTAATAACAGGCTGAAATTTGTATTTTGTAGATTATCAACTTTTAATCTCCTGCTATGGAAGGTGAAGGAATTAGCACATTTATATTTCTTTAAATTCTTAATTTTTTTCTGTTCATGTGGTTGTAGTCTGTATTCTCTTACACACACATTTAAAATTTTTTTCATTATGCAGCTTTTTAAATATTTATGTTATATTATGTCTCTTCATTAGAGTCTGACCAATTTTATTCTATTTTTTAATGAGCTTATAACTGTTGATTCAGGCATCTATTCATTCAAGACATATTTATTGTGTACATCCTCTCTTTTAAACACTGGTCGAAAAATTGGGGAACAACAGTTAGGAAGGCAGAAAATACTGCTCTCAGGAGCTTACATTTGAGCAGGGGAGTGACTAGCAATGATTAAATAAATAACAAAAATATCTAACTCTAATGCATTCTATGCAGAATGTAAACATGGGAAAATATTAGTCAATTATGGCTCCTATAAATGATTTCTTAAGGAAGTTTGTTTAGGATGAGACAATATGCTAAGAAAACATAATTGATTAAAGAGTGTTTTAGTCAGCCATGCAAAATATGAGAAATGAGCTTCAGACAGGAAAAACTGGTGCAGTATTTTATTGGTTCTATCAATTATTGAGTTAGGATTTTTACATTTTTCTCAAAATTGCACATAGGCCTATTTTTTTCTGTTTTTAATTATGTCACTTTTTCCTGTATCGGTGATAAAATCAACAGTCAGGAGTCACTGATACTGTGGCTTTGAGATGTAAATATGGTTATTAAAAATAAGGTGACCTTATGTACCAGTTTGCTTGGTTTGCTGAGCTCTCACTTGTCCAAGCATAATTATTACTAGTCCCCTTTTCACTCTCAAACGTGTATTATGGACAATGGATTACTTGATCATTCTCATTATAGTGGACCTTAATATTCAATAAGAACTCAGCTGAAAACACTGATACACCTCCAAGTACTTTAATTCAAATGTGTCCCTCTGTGAAATTTACACCATATAGTCAAGATAAGCAGAGAAAAACGAAGTTCCATAGAGTTTTCCACTTACTAGAAAAGGGACCGTATTCCTGCTTACACTTTCAGTTGGTGTCTTAGTCCATCATTGTTGCTATAACAAAATGTCCCAGACTAGGTAATTTATAAATAATAGAATTTTATTTTCTCACTGTTCTGAAGGCTAGAACTTCCATGATCAAGGAGCCAGTAGGTTCAGTGTCTGGTGAAGACCTAGTCTCTGCTTCCAAGATGGTACCTTGCTGCCTCATCGAGGGGAGGATCTGAACACTATGTCTTTATGGGGTGAAGGAATGGAAGAGAAAAAAGGAATGAAAGGGTATAAAGGGCCTAGCTAGTTCCTTTCAGCCCTTTCATAAGGTGGCTAATTCCATTCATGAGTGCTCTGACCTCATGACTCAATTATCTCCTAAAGGTCCTATCTTTTAATGCTATCACATTGGGGTTTAAGTTCCAGCACATGAATTTTGGAGGTATACATATATTCAAAGGTAAGCAGTTGGATCGTCAGAAGTCATTACTGAGCACATTTTATTCTAAGCCTTTCTTTTGACAAATAATGAAAAATTCAGGCGTTATACCAATCTCCCGCTCATCTATGCATGAACGGATCATCAATTTTTGGCCAATGAGATGTAAGATAAGTTCTTCTGGGATTTTTTTCTGGTAATAGAAGGGGAAATCATGTGATGATTTGCTTTCATTGTCCTGGTTTCTGTCCTGTTTCTAGCCTATGGAAGCCATCCTAAAACTATAAAGGACTATAGACAAAGGAAATAAAAACTGATATCCTGAGGATGGTAGAGAACTTAAGCAAAGTGTTCCTTAGAGCTATTTGTTAGCTACTTTTCCAAATGTGTAACTCTCTAATTCTAGACTACATTTTACATAAAATGTAAACTATTTTTTTTGTTAAGCCACTTGTAGTTGGGTGGCCTGTTACTTATCATACAAATAAAATAATTTAAAATGCTTTGTGAGAATGAATAGGCTAGAATATATCAGAAGTCTATGGTACTGTTAAGGTTTAAATAGATGTTAACAGGCCGGGCGTGGTGGCTCACGCCTGTAATCCCAGCACTTTAGGAGGCCGAGGCAGGTAGATCACGAGGTCAAGAGATCGAGACCATTCTGGCTAACACGGTGAAACCCCGTCTCTACTAAAAATACAAAAAATTAGCCGGGTGTGGTGGCGGGCGCCTGGAGTCCCAGCTACTCAGGAGGCTGAGGCAGGAGAATGGCGTGAACCCGAGAGGCGGAGCTTGCAGTGAGCCGAGATCGTGTCACTACACTCCAGCCTGGGTGACAGAGCGAGACTCCGTCTCAAAAAAAAAAAAAAAACAAAAAACAACAACGATGTTAACAACCTCACTTAAATAGGTAGAAACCCCAAAATAATTATGATTCTTTCTATATCTACTTTATGTCCTGCATTCTAGGATAAAGCTACCGCTCTTTGTCTCTCTACTTCTTGTCTTCTTAATTCAGCCCTTAACTATCCAGAGCACAGGCACTCTGACAGCAAGCCACACCTAAGCTATACACTATCAATTTTAGAAATGGATAGAGTGGGAAGAGAAAGTTAATTGGCCAAACTGAGACCCATAAGTAATCAGTAGAGAGTGAAGCGAGGAATACCTGGCTAAAGAAACAAATGTATTATAATTAGTCCAATTATCCTAGATGTAGTTCATCAGCTTGTAGTGATAAAGGCTGTTAATGAGCTTTGTCACTGACAGCATTACTTTCTAATCTTAATCCGTTTTAGGGTTATTAGCTTTAATGATAGTTGCACAGAGATAATTTATACTAAAATTAAATTGAAAAATAACAAGTAATGATTGTTGTATTTGAGCATTAACTTATAAACTTTCTCTCTTGCTGACAAAACTTACTGAGGGCAGTGAACTATTTCCAAGACTTTTTGAGCAGGTGGAGGAAATTCAGAACAAGACATAGTCACTCCTTAAAGGAAACATTTGTAAATATCCTTGAGGATCTTTTAGTAAAGTGGTTGATGGCTGTTTTATTACCTTTTAGGTGTCAGCACATGGTGTTCTGTCTTGTCAACAAGAAAATTCTTCAAAAAAAACCAACTTTTCAAGAAAATTCACAAAACATACGAATTACTCGTAGACATACAGTACTTAGAAATCTGCACAAATGTTCATTAGAATCTTGAGTCCTTGCTTCTATTAGCCTTACTCACCCAGAATTCTTAATCTAAGCCTTGGTACACAGAAAATGATGGCAGAACAGCTAGGTTCTTCCAAGGATGGTACAGAATCCGTGCCAGTCAACATGCATGGGAGATAAGTTTATTCTTTACACATAGTTGATGACTTAGGGTATTCAGGCACACTTTTCTCAAGAACTGCGAGAAAGTCTGCTAGAGATCGGAAGTATTCTTCTAAACACATTTGTCTTACCCTCTACCTATGAATTTATTTACTTATCCATCAATATTTATTAAGTTACTAATTTTTATATTGCTAACCGTATCTAGGTTTAATAATACTGTGTTTGATATATGTAGCAATATCAGGTGAACTTAACTCATTCCATTGGGAATGGTCTTGAATATTTTGCCACTAAATAGTGGTATGTGTGTGTGTGTGTGTCTGTGTGTACATCCTATTTTCTAAAATAGATTAAGAAATTTTATGTAAAGTTCTAATATATATTATTATCTAATAACATTATTTTACAAATAATTATTAAAATTAATCAAAATTTTTTTGTATCTATTAAGATGATCATCTGGCTCTTCTCCTTTATTAGGTGGTAAAATACAGTGGCTCATTTTAACACCTTTATGGAGATGTAGTTTATATACAACACATTTAACGTATTTAAAGTATATTGTATGATAATATTTAATATATGTATACACCATATGACAATTACGATCACAATGATGAACATATCTAACACCACCAAAAGTTATATTGCAGTTCTTGGACATTCCTTCTTCCCACCATAGCGATTGAAGACATATTGGATGATATCAACACACATCTCTTAATAACTCATCGAATAAATGCAAAAAAAAAAAGAGTCGTATGCTAGATATGTGCAACATAATTAAATGTAATTGAAATATAAATGACTACTCCTTAAAACTGAAGAATACATATTTTGTAAGTGCACATAAGATATTTACAAAAATTAACAATATACTGGACCGTAAAGCAAATTTCAATAAACTTCACTTGATTGAAATTATACTAAAATGTTCTCTCATGAAATCGAATTAAACAGAGATTGATAACCATTAGGGAAACATAAACACTAAAAAATAATAAGAAATTTAGCAATACTGGTTGTAAATAATGAGTGGATAAAAGATTAACAATTGCTATTAAACAATATTCTAAACATTAAATTCAGTGACAGAAAAATACTGTATATGAGAAAAGTTGGAAAATAAAGATGTGGTTAGAAAGGCATATAGAGCCTTAAATGTATATATTATAAGAAGAGAAAGGTTAAAAATTAATCATCTACAAAAGTTAGAATTAGCATAGGAAATTAAACTTAAATGGAGGGAAGAAAATAATATATAAGTATTCATTAATATAATATAGAACAATACTAGAAAAGACCACTAAAATCAAATGGATATGCTTTAAAAGATTACTAAGTCATAAACATTTTCCAAGACATTTTTTTAAAAAGTGACTGATATCAGGAAGAAAAATTGAGGCAAAATTATGGATTATTCTGACATTAAAAAGACATATTATGAAACAAACACAACTGAAAATTTACAAAAAGTAAATTTTAAAAACAGATACAAGAAGAAACAAAATATCAACTTATTCTGTAGTTACTTGGTTCTACAATTAAGTCATTTTAACACAGACAATTCTGTGCTTAAATGTCTTTAATGGTAAATTCTTCCAGATACATAAAGTCTTCTTGGCTGATTCTATGAGGACAGCAGAACTCTGACACTCAAAACCCGACAATAATACAGAAAAGAGGAGACATATAGACATGGACATGGATGCAAAATAATATAATTATTTTGTATGTACAAAATGAGCATTTGATACAATTTATCAGCAATTTAGCTTACAAATTAAATTTTATAAACCCAGAAATTAAAAAGAGTACTTCCTTAATCTGATATGGAGTGTCTATGAACAATTGACAAAAACATCATTTCAATGGTTGGTTCTTCATTGGGCTAGAAATCTATGCCAGGACCATAAAGCAAAAAGAATATTTAAAAGATAAACGGATTGAAAACAAATAAAGAAGATTGTCATTAACTGCAAAGATTATTTTTACATAGACAGTAAAAAATTATTAAATATATTGTTTTTATATATATATTTATTATACTTTAAGTTCTAGGGTACATGTGCACAACGTGCAGGTTAGTTACATATGTATACATGTGCCAGTTGGTGTGCTGCACCCATTAACTCGTCATTTACATTAGGTATATCTCCTAATGCTATCCCTCTCACCTCCCCCCACCCCACAACAGGCCCCAGTGTGTGATGTTCCCCTTCCTGTGTCCAAGTGTTCTCATTGTTCAATTCCCACCTATGAGTGAGAACATGTGGTGTTTGGTTTTTTGCCCTTGCGATAGTTTGCTGAGAATGATGGTTTCCAGCTTCATCCATGTCCCTACAAAGGACATGAACTCCTCATTTTTTATGGCTGCATAGTATTCCATTGTGTATATGTGCCACATTTTCTTAATCCAGTCTATCATTTTTGGACATTTGGGTTGGTTCCAAGTCTTTGCTATTGTGAATAGTGCCGCAATAAACATGTGTGTGCATGTGTCTTTATACCAGCATGATTTATATTCCTTTTGGTATATACCCAGCATACTGAATAACTGAATTTAACAATTTTATGGAGTACAATGTCAATACACAATTACTATGTATATTATATGGGTATAATACAAAAATATATTGAAATGATAATGGAATGTAAAAGACATAATTTGACATAGCATAAAAATTATTAAATATATAGAAGTAAATCTAAAAGGATATATGTAAGATCCCTACACATATACACACACATACATAGGTACACAATCATTTTATTGAGAGAAGTTAAAGATTTGAATTAATAGTACACTAAGAGTAATTATGTTTATGATATAGAGGATTCAATATTATGAAGATGCCAGTTATTATATTGGTCACATATTGCCAAAATAATCCCGTGAAAAGAAGTGCTTCCAAAATATAGTGATATAAAATAACAATCACCTGTAAAGCTCATTTTGCTATGGATTGGCCTGTGGGTCTAGCTGAATGCTGTTTATCTCAGCTAGGCTTCATCATGCTTCTACAGTTAGGCAGCTCTGCTTCTGGAGGTTGACTGACTGCTGGCTAGAGCAATGTGGCTCTGCTCTTATATCCCTGCTATAGACTAGCCTGGAAATGCTTTTATGATAATAAATCGCTCATGAGACAGTGTGGAACCACACAATATCTCTTGAGGCCTAGGCTTGGACTGGCACAGCATCACTTGGGTGACTGACAGTATTAACTCACTACATCTTGGGCCATGTAAGTAATGAAGACAACTCAGATTTTAGAGGAATGGAAACAAACTATATTTTTTTTGAAGAGATGAACTGTAGAGTAACATTGCATAGATTTAGAGATATGACCAAATAGGACCAAAATAGTCAATCTATCACGAAACACATACAAAATCTCCACAGGTATTGTGTGTGTGTGTGTGTGTATGTGTGTGTGTGTGTGTGTAAGTTGACAAGCTTATTGTAGTAGTTATATCATTGTATATGTAGGTAAATATTAATAGAGCTCTGTGCTTACTGTCATGTGCATTTTACTGAATAAATATTACCTTAATACATACAGAAACAAAAATAGGCTGGACTAAGAAAGCTATTGAAGCATCTAAAGAGGCTATCTTGATGAATTAAGTTGGAAGACTTATTATACTTTATATGAATACATAATAAATTTAAAGTTAATTAAGACAGCATAATGTTTGCCGAAGAATAGACAAACTGCCAAATGAGACACAATAGAGTTTGGTAATAGACTCACACATGAATATGAACATTTGATTTATTATACAGTTGGCAAGTAGAAGAGTAGGAAAAGGCAGCCTTTTCACCAAATTGCATTGGATCCTTTGGATATGTACATAGAATAATAATGTAGCATACCTTGGTCATTATACCATATGAAATCATTTCTGGTGAGTTTTTTATCTAAATGAGGATAATCAATAAACATTCAAAGAGGTAGCAATGAAGAATATATTCATGATCATGAGATAGGAAAAGTTATATTAAACTAGACTCACATATCACTATGAAGAAAACTGTTTGCAAGTTGAACTAAATTATAATTATAATTTTCTGTTTACCAAATAAGGAAGTAAAAAGTCAAGCTTTAGGTCAGGAGAAGATATTTGCAAGATATATAAACATCAACCAAATCATATTTAGTGTACTTTTAAAAGCTTGTAAATCAATAAGAAAATATATCTATATACATACATACATACATACATACATACATACATACATACATACATATATGAAAAGCTCAGCAATACAAATAAGATATCCAAACGGTCAGTAAATATATGAAAATGTGCTTCAATATTCTTCGTGTTAAGAGGCTCGCAAGAATTCTGGGTTGGATGTAGAAGCTCATGGCAGAACAACACGTTTACAACTAGGAAGTTGAATTATAAATTTAATTATTTAAAGGCATCATAGAACTATGTAAGCAATCAGAATTAGAAATTAAAATTTCAGAAAAGAGAGAATTTCTCTGAGGCAAAATGAACATCTCCAACTTAAAAATTTCCTGGGGTAATCTCCTGTTTTTAGATTCGAATTACGTATCCACCTTATTCAGGCAGAAAACCTCTGCTAGGGGTAAAAGAAACAAGCAAATGATTGTACAGTTATTAGTGTTAGCATGACGAATTAGAAATTTGAGGCAACAGAAATCATGGTCAGTTTTTCCCATGGCATATTGGCTGGGGTTTGCTGCTGCTTGTGAAGCTAGGGATTTAAGCTGAAAGTTTCTAAAAGTCAGAGAATAATCTCGTCTGGTCTGTGAGGTTTGGGAAGCAAAGACCTGTGAGTCTTACAAGGCAGAAGTCATCAAACACAATTCTTGTTTTAACCCAAGACATTCCTATATCTTAAACTACGTGGATTAGGAGACAAGGAACCTGCACTGGAAACTCTGAATGGCAGAACATTGTCTCCTGCTGTTTGAATTTTGAATTCCCCACAAGGCTGAGGATCCACAAGACTCTGTATCAAAATCCCAGGTGGGCTAATCTGAAAATTGGGCAAAGAGAAAATTGAACATAACTGATGTTTGAAAGAAAGGGCTGACAATATACACAGGCCAGAGATAATCCAGATATTGGAAGTAGCAGATAATGAATTTTAAAAATACATGATTATTATGTTTAAGGAAATAGAGGAAAAGGTAGATAACATGGATGAATTTAAACAAAGAATTGGAGCTGTATTAAATAATCAAACTGGTATTCCAAAAATGAAAAATACAATATCCAAATTAAGAATTGTATTTTAAAAATATTAGTCACAGCAGAAGGCATGATTAGGAAAATGGGACGGACTAGTTCAATAAGAAAATGTGCAAATTCAGGCAGGAAAAAGACAATAATGCCGAAGAAAATTTAAGAGACACATGAGCAATTCTAAAGTTCCAATGAAGAGCTTAGAATATTTTAATTCACAATTGAACACCTTCCTTATTTACACGTTTTAGATTGTGCACATTTAAAATGTATCTTATAAATTTTAACACCAAAAGACACTATTTATAAACATTTTCTTATATTTTATCCACATATTTACTATTTCTCTTGCTTTACAGTGCTTCTTTAATCTCAAATGTACATTTTTAGATGCTCTATCAATGAGTCTTTAAAGAGCAATGTTCAGTTTTTAAAAATGTTATCATTATACCGCCAATGTAAAGTTAAATATATTTCCAGTATTTCAATTATTTTCTTTCAGTATTTTGACAATATTGTTAAACCTATTTGTGTTTTGTTTTGTTTTGTTTTGTTTTTGTCTTTGCTTTTGTTTTTTTTTTTGCGATGGAATCTCGCTCTGTTGCCAGGCTGGAGTTCAGTGGTGCGATGTCGGCTCACTGCAACCTCCACCTCCTGGGTTCAAGCGATTCTCAGTCTCTCCAGAAGCTGGGACTACAGGCGTGCACCACCGCGCCCGGCTAACTTTGCATTTTTAGTAGAGATAGGGTTTCTCCATCTTTGTAAGGCTGGTCTGGAACTCCCTATCTCAGATGGTCCACCCGTCTCAGCCTCCCAAGGTGCTGGGATTAAAGGCATGAGCCACTACGCCCAGCCCGATTTCTGTCTTTTTATACTCTTGAGAAGTTAGCTCTGTTTATATGTTGTTTATTTTCTTATAATGTATTTTTCTTTCTGGCTACTTGTAAGATATTTTCTGTTACTTTGGGGTTTTATACTTAAATTATGAAATATTGCTGTAGATTTATTTTGTTGTCTTATTTTAGTTGATTTTCTTTTCAACTTTTGGATTTATAAGGTTCTTCAGTCATTGTGAATCTGATGATTTATTTGTTTTATAAATTTTGGAAAATTCTCAGTAATCATTTTTCTAAATATTAACTCTTCCTATTTGAGGATTTCTCCTCAGAACTTCATGTGTCTCTATTTTTGACCCTCTCACCCATAAGTGTCACTTAATATGTTTTATATATTTTTTCATCTGTTTATATCTGCAGTTTTTCTGCATTATCAAATATATCACTTGTTATTTCTCTTTTTTGCTGTGTCTAACACCATACTGAAATTGTTCATTGATTGTTCAATTACATATATATTGTTCATATATGTATATTATATATATAAAATTAAAATTACATATATACACATAATTTTTACAAGATCTATTCAACTCTTTTACAAATATATCTGTTAATTTGATGGTTACTTATTCCTTCTTTATATAAATATTACATAATCTTTAAATATGCTAATACATTTAGTTTCTCTCTGATGAATTCAGAATACACCACCTGTATGTATTTAATTTCATGGTTTTTTCTTCATTAGCTTTCATCCCAGTAATTTTTTTCTTGTATATTGGATATTTTTTATTTATTCTTTTGTCATTGCTACTATTGTGAAATCACCTTTACTTAAACCTTATCTGTGAAAGATCTTTCAATCCTGGTGTTAAATTATGTTTTCCTTCTGCCCTTAAACTAAATTATCAGCTTTGAGAAGGTTTTAACACAGAGATATTTAAACATGTCCCTAACTTACATAAAATCATGATTTTGTTTAGAAATTCACAAAGTACTTGTGTACATGTTTGTGTGCATGTGTGCATGCATGTATACATGTATACACACACATATACACACAGTTCTATATAAACATTTTTATCTTACCTTACCCTCTACTCAAAGCTAAAGATGAGATACTCAGCTGTCTTGTCCATCTCCCTCTGTGTTATTTATCCTTCAATTTAGTTATGGTGTTGGCTTTCATAAATGCAGACCTAATATTAGGGTCTTATATTAAACCCACTTGCATTGCATGGATCTCAGCTTCATGTCCCGTTTACCACAAAAACAACTATTTCAAAAATCAGCTTTAGAGCATCAGAGAAAATCAGATGCTCCAGAAAATATAACATAATCAGTCCTCAGTACTGTTGTAAATTTGCTTTTTCTTTCCATCTTTATCCTCTAAAGATTATCTTATTTCATACTAGACCTACATTTTATGCAGGACTTTTTATGTATCCTGTATCAAGAGGGTTTCTCTGGTCCTTTATCCACCATATTACTAGAATTGAAAATCCAGTTTTGTTACTTTAAAAGTCATAGCTGTCATAACTAGAATCTAACATATAATTTAAAAATACAGAAGAAAAACACAACAAATTCTATTTTTGAGTTCCACACTCTCCCTTCACACAAACATATACTTTAAATGAGTACTTAATTATACACTGGTGAAGCTGCTAGAGAACTTGGCAGACATTCTACTTTTAGAAGCACTCCACTTAGATTTATATATCACATTTTACATAATGAAGACTTCTTTCCCACCTCTTACTGAAGCACAATAATAATAATGATAATAATAAGCTTCTTAAAAGAAGGATGGGGATATATCAGGAAGGTTTGGTGAATTGAGACAAATAGCAAGTTAAGGATGTTGCAAGCTAAAAGATGGGGATGACTACACTTCTGATACAAGTTAAAAGACTTAAAATTTTGCAGCCCAAATTAAATCCTGAGTATATTGTTTGAAAGTCCCATATTCTCTGCATTGTTGAGGGAAAGGCACTAAATCTCACCATATGGCTGAATTGAACAGTCTTTTCCCTGGATTGTACTTGTGGAGTTTCATGTATGGCTATGATCAACTTCTCAATCTTGAAATTAAGACACAATTTTAGACTGCTATTTGAGAAATTGTCTAGCACATGGGCAATGTTTCTTATTTTTCCTATGGTTTGAAATTAAATTATCGGAAAAGCAAAACTTCATACTCGTAGACTGTTTTTTATTTTTTTGTTTGTTTGTTTCTGAGAAGGCTGACATGTTCAAGAAAACCTCATTAGTCCTTTCATCAGCATGTGTGAATCTTATTAATTCTGCCTAAATGCTTAGGTATGAAGCAAGATGCCTCTTCTACAAAATTCTCTCTTATGTAAGGCATAGGCAACATGAAGAATATCTCCTTTCCACTGATTACTGCAAAGTGACTCCATGCCAACTCTGGATCTAGCTTTTAAGAGGACTGACAACTTTTGTCTTGGTTTCTGTTTCTTGGAGACTTGAGTTACCTGAGTCAGGTCTTGGAGATCTGACTCACCTGAGTCAACATGAAAAATGTCCCTTTACCCTGCTGCAGAGATACCATGGAAAATCCCTAAAATTCCATTGAAACGGAGGAAACCACCTGAAGTGAGCCTTGGAGATGACAGCCTTATGGTTGTAGCCATCGTGTACCCTCCAGGCAACCCCAGTGGCTAAAGAGTACTGTGTGACCCCAGTGGGGTTTGCATGGAGCAGAAGAATTGCTCACAGAGGCCCTGCCCGAAGTCCTGACCCATAAAACCATGTGACCTAATAAAGTTGTTGTTAGGTGGAATGTTTGTTTAATAGCAATAAATAAATGAAACATCTGTTAAGCTGAACTTATTTCCTTTGCCAATGGTTTAAAAATATAATTATCTTGGATATGGAACTTCTTCGGCAACTCGTTTTCAGAAATGAACTAGGAATTGGAGCTAGATGATTACATTTGGACAAAATCAGCTCTTGAGATGAGCAGAATTGAAGACAAACAGCAGAAGATGCTCCCTTGAATGAAATGATGATGATTAGTCACAGGTATGTGGTTTTCAAGCCAATAATCGTCACTGGGGAAATCAACCAGCAAAATCGGTGCCCCTAAAATGCAACCCATTTCTGGTGGTTGCAGATAGTGGCGGGTAAAATATATGCTGGCAAAATTAATAACGCAAGGGCTTCCTTTTAATGTAACTATGGTTCTAATAATGTTACCAAGTACAGATTTGCAGTCAAGGAGCATCATTTGAGAAACCATTAATTTGTAAATTGCAATGCACTGTGTAATAATGTTAGTGGGTATTATTAGTTCTTAGTTACCAGAACTGGGGCAAGATGTGGGGACACCTTTTCAAATGATAGGTCAGAAAAAGTTTACCACTTATTAAGCTATTTTCACGCAACTCAAAATCCACCCATTTTCTGTAGTTATCTCTGTGATGCTGGAACTGGGAGTCTACAGACATTTGTCCTTTTAAACTGACTTGCTGCTATTTGTGCCCTTAGGGACACTAGGTAATGGAAAAAATGATTAGCTTCTTCTTTGTTGGCTTCTGGCTCCTGTAAGCAACAAATGAGCAAATAGTTCTTCAACCTGGCAACAGTAATTGGTTCAAATAGCAGTTGGATGCAGTTTCAGCTTCTTTCAGCCCTCCAAAATTTGTCTTGTCACAAATACCAGTACAAGTCAGAGCTATCTGCTATCTTTCTTTCTCTCCTATCACAGTGTATTCTTCATTTCCTGTGAGTCCTTTGTACATATTTAACTTTCTGTTTCCCAGACTGTTCTGTTGCATGAAATATCTCTGTAGCTAGTTGTATTCGTTCATTTTCACACTACTATAGAGAACTCCCTGAGACTGGGTAATTTATGAAGAAAAGAGGTTTAATTGGCTCACAGTTCTGCGGGCTTGACAGGAAGCATGACTGGATGGTCTTAGGAAACTTACAATCATGGCAGAAGGTGAAGGGAAGCAAGGCGCATCTTATAGGGTGTCAGGAGAGAAGAGTGAGCGAGGGGGAACTGCCACAAACTTTTAAACCATCAGATCTCATGAGAACTCACTCATGATCAGGAGAACCATATTGGGGAACTTCCCCCATGAACCAGTCACCTCCCAACAGATCCTTCTCCAGACAGGTGAGTATTACAGTTTGACATGAGATTTGGGTGAGGACACAAAGCCAAACCATAGCACTAGTTCCTACCAATATAAGAGCAGAAATGTGTAGTTAAGATTTTCTTTACCTTCTTCCTATTTTTCTCCTATCTGATAAATTAGTTATGAAGTCACATTTTGAATGTAATAAAACCACACCATGAAAAAGAGGCTGCTCCCAAAATTTCTCTGTAGAGCAGAGTTCCTCACCTTCCTCTGTTGCCCAATGTTGAATCTTGGTATGTGAAAACATACACACACACACGCCCTAATCTTAATTGTTTATAGCTACTGAGCTTCTGTATTGTTTGTTTTAGCAGCTAGTATGGCTCATTCTTATTAATACTTAAATTAATACATAAATAATGTTAATATATTAATTAATTAATGTTTATTGATTCTAATTATATGTTCTTTATAACTATATTACAATCAATTATGAAAATATTAATTAATTAGTGTTAATACATAAATTGATGCTAAAATTGGAGAGCCATTACTAACATTTTTAAAAATATGAAACATTGGCCCAGTGGTTCAATGGAGGAAGGCAACACATATAAAGTGATAGTTAGCTCTTGATCTTTGTCATTTGCATGCAAAATAATAATACATCTTTTGCTTGCAATAACTTGGAAGACAAATCAAATGGTTACTGAGCCGGGGAAAGGAAGTTGAAAAAGTTCACTTTCATATGTCTTCGTTGCCACTGGATCTGTTTGGCAATATAGGAGAAGGAAACAAGAATGCTTAGAAGCAGAAATGCAAGGATAAAGGGAAAGCATATATTTGGGACTTACAGGATTTTAAAAACAATGGCAGCTTCTAGACCCTAAATAACAGAAGACAACATTTTAAATATTGTTTTATTGGCAAAGACAAGATGTAATGTAGTTTGTACTTTTTTCCATCATTTATTTCAATAAAGTGATTAGATTTGAAACATACCCTATTCAGGCCTCATCTCCTCAAGGTAGCTTAAGGGAGCCAGGAAGAGAGGAAATAAAGACTAAGAATTATTTCAAAAATAACTTTTAGTGTTGTTACTCATACATGAAACTGACTAGAAGTAAATAAATGAGAAACCTAATGAGGTTTTGAGAATAAGTCACCAAAGAACACTAACCTCATCTGAAAATTCTGTCATTTTTTAAAAAATTTTATTATTATTATACTTTAAGTTTTGGGGTACATGTGCACAATGTACAGGTTTATTACATATGTATACATGTGCCATGTTGGTGGGCTGCACCCATTAACTCATCATTTAGCATTAGGTATATCTCCTAATGCTATCCCTCTCACCTCCCCCCACCCCACAACAGTCCCCGGTGTGTGATGTTCCCCTTCCTGTGTCCATGTGTTCTCATTGTTCAATTCCCACCTATAAGTGAGAACATGTGGTGTTTGGTTTTTTGTCCTTGTGATAGTTTGCTGAGAATGATGGTTTCCAGCTTCATCCATGTCCCTACAAAGGACATGAACTCATCATTTTTTATGGCTACATAGTATTCCATTGACCCAGCCATCCCATTACTGGGTATATACCCAAAGGATTATAAATCATGCTGCTCTAAAGACACATGCACACATATGTTTATTGTGGCACTATTCACAATAGCAAAGACTTGGAACCAACCCAAATGTCCAATAATGATAGACTGGATTAAGAAAATGTAGCACAGATACACCACGGAATTCTATCATTTTTTGATAAGTTTTTTTTTTTTTTGGAGATGGAGTCTTACTCTGTTGCCCAGGCTGGAGTGCGATGGCATGATCTCAGCTCACTGCAACTTCCACCTCCCGGGTTCAAGCGATTCTCCTGCCTTAACCTCCCTAGTAGCTGGGACTACAGGCATGCAGTGCCACGCCCAGCAAATATTTTGCAATTTTTAGTAGAGACGGAGTTTCACTGTGTTGCCCAGGCTGGTTTCGAACTCTTGAGCTCAGGCAATCCGCTCACCTCAGCCTCCCAAAGTACTGAATCACACCTGAATTCAGGTGTGAGCCACCTTGCCTGGCCTTTTTGGAAAGCCTTAAAATAGACCTCAGTAGGAAGTGAGCTACAAAAAGCACATAGATCCAAAGAGGACACACACCCCAATGCCAAATTCTCATATATCTGGGAAGATAGTAAACGTGGAAGAACCTCTTGAAGCTTTGCTGCTTTTCATGTGAAAATATGCAGCTTTTGCTTTTAAGGAAGAACTTATGTCAATGTCAATTAGTTCAAGTTAACTGTATTGTTCAGGTACATTATCTACTTGCTGAATTGTTTGCCCAACTATTCTACTAATTACTGAACAAAAATAATTAATATGTTTAGTTGTGGATTTTTGTATTTCTCCCTTTGATTCTGATAGTTTTAGTTTTATTAAGGCTCTCTTAGATAATGTAATTATTTAAGATTATTATATTTTTCCAGTAAACTGCCATATTTATTACTATATAATTTCCCACTTAATTTTTGATAATTTTTGTGCTAAACTCTACTTTTTCTAAAACATTTTTGTATTATAGTGTGCATGTCATATCTTTTTCTATCCCTTTTTTCTTCTTATATATAGACAGTATAGAATTTAGTCTCAATTTCTATTTTCTAATGTACTATGAAGCTCTCTCTTTCAGTTGTAAGGATTGGACCATTTATACTTGATTAAATTACTGAAACTTTTAACTTTATGTCTTCCATCTTGATGTTTGGTATCTGTTAGCTCCATGCATTCATTTGTTTGTTTATTTTTCCTTTCCTATCTTTTCTCTTTTCTTTTCCAAAGGAAGTGCTCGACTTAACTGTGTTTCAAAAATTATTCTGGTAAGGTTTAAGATTTAACCTTACACTTAATTTTGTTAAGGATATTTTCTCATCCAACATATTTCATCCAGCTTTATCTGAAAAGCATTAATGTACTTATCCTCCATATTTATTGATGGGATGCATCTGAAGGAAGAGACCACAGGTACACTATTAGGCATCCTCCTGTACGTTCACAAAACCCTGTATTAACCCTGTGCACTGTCAAAGTGAGTGGCTCATTTTATCCACTATACTACCAGGAACTACAGTGTTAAACTCCACATCTAATCAAGTGTTGTTACATAAACTACTAAATTTTCTTGATCGTCCAGTCTAGTACTTCAGTTAAGAAAATTCAGTTTTCTAAGAGTTCAATTTTTAGGCTGTCATAGTTTAGAATTCCTGAGAATTTATTCTCCTTTTGTTTTATACATTCCCCAAGGATTATCTTTTTTTTTCATTATTTCAGTGACCACATATATGCTGATTGCTATTGAAAGTATATATCTTGGTCACAAATTTTGCTCCTGAGCTTCATTCACATTTTCAAAGGCCCTCTAGACAATCCCACTGGATAGATACAGGCACCACAAACACAGCATATTAAAAGAAAATCTTATGATCTTTCCTTTGAACCTGCTGCTCAAATACCTTATTTCAATTAATGAATTTATTATTCACCTAGTTTTGTCAGATAACATCATATGGTTCCTACTTTTCCTTATCTGTATACCCAATTGATACTTAATTACTATTGATGCCACAATTCTGGATAGTTCCCTCTCCTTCATGTACTGCTTACCATTTCCACAAACCATGCCACAGGCAGGCCTTTATTTCTTACCTATGTCACCTCAATTACATCTTAATATGCATCTCAGCTGGTAGAGTCTCCTCTTTACTTTTTAACTTCTACCCACCAGAATTAGAATCATCTGGAACTGGATCCTCAGGTGTATCACAAACTTACTGGATCAGTATTCTGTGGGTGTAATCAAGTAATCATTGGTGATTCTGATGCACAGTGTGGGAACTACTGCTCTACATTAAAGATTATATCAAACATGGCCTTCCACCAATACACATTATCATTAAGGCTAATATTCCTCTCCTCAGTGAAGCTTCAAAGTGAATAAGAGTCATAATACTATAAAGAAAATCTGGCACTTGCTCTGAATTTTTATCTTGTTTCTATATCTTAGAAGTAAATTAAACTTTATCTTTGGTTCTTTATTATTTTTAACAGACATTTTGGTAAACACTTGCAGCTGAATCAACATCCAAGAGTGCTTTGATACCAAAGTTGAGAACACATGACCTACACTAGCAGTCAGCAAAAACTATGGCCCAGGGCACTGTTTCATGCGCTGAGAATATAGAGGTCAACAAATGAAACAAACCTCTTCAGTCATGGGGCATACATTTGAATGAGGGCAGGGGGTGGCTGACAATAAACAAGCATACAAGTAAATAATGAGATCATTTCAAAAAGTGATTCATACTGAGCAGATAAAGTGATACAAAGTGACCACGAGGAGCAACACCCTTGGGTTAGGTGTAGGAAAAGCCTTTCTGAGGTGATGGCACTGAGCTGAGACCTGAGTGATGAAAAAGAACAAGATGTGCGAAGTTCTTGGAGGAAGAAAGGACCTTGACTTGTCCTAAAACCATAAAGAAGACTTGTGTGGTTGGAGCAAAGTAAGTACTGTAAAGAGATGAGGCCCAGGCTAAATGTTTGTGAGACTTCTGATCAATGATAAACTGTATTCTTTCATTTCCACAGTGTCTCATAGAAGAAAATGATAATGATTCAGTGTTGCTTACTATTTTTTGGAGTGTTAATGATTTATGTTGGTTGCAGTGCAAGCATGAATGATTTTTACATCAATGCTGAGAAAATTAAGAACTTAATGATTAAAATGAAAAAAAAAGAATCATTTAGATACCAGGTTGAAATATTGCTCCTAACTCTTATTCACCTGTATCAAGCCATCTAAGGTGGCAGAATTAAGCCAGATCTTAAAATCCCCTAAACCGGCCGGGCGCGGTGGCTCACGCCTGTAATCCCAGCACTTTGGGAGGCCGAGGTGGGCGGATCACGAGGTCAGGAGACCGAGACCACGGTGAAACCCCATCTCTACTAAAAATACAAAAAATTAGCCGGGCGCAGTGGCGGGCGCCTGTAGTCCCAGCTACTCGGGAGGCTGAGGCAGGAGAATGGCGTGAACCCGGGAGGCGGAGCTTGCAGTGAGCCGAGATTGCACCACTGCACTCCAGCCTGGGCGACAGAGCGAGACTCCGTCTCAAAAAAAAAAAAAAAAAAATCCCCTAAACCTAGTGACATGAACAAGCATAAGGCAAAACAAAACCAAAAACTCAAAGACTAAATGATCAAGCAATGAACAGGGCTGATAAATTGAACATGGGCAAAAATAAATTTTATGATATAAACACATTTCCTTCTATATTTTTAGTAAGGAAAATTATTGAGTGTAGGTGGATAGTGGGGGGTTGTTAAGAAGAGAAAGATTCAGCACTGAAAAGGCTCATTAAGAATCAACAACTTGGGGGCTTACTTTGATAGCACATACGCTAAAATTGGATACACAGAGAGAAGATTAGCACAGTTCGTGTGCAAAGGTGCCACACAAATTCATGAAGCATTCTATATTTTTTAAATGAGAAAAAAACTTGAATAGCCATTTCTCCAAAGAGGAAATACAAATGGCCTACAGGCATATGAAGAGATGTTCAACATTACTAATCATTATGAAAATGCAAATCAAAGCCACAATGAGGCTAACATCTCACCCATTAGAATGGCTACAAGAAAAACAAAACATAAACGAAAAGAATACACAGAAAATAACAGTTGTTGGTGAGCTTGTGGAGAAATTGTAACACTTGTACCCTTTTGGTGGAAATAAAAAATGGTGCACCCATTCTGGAAAACAGTATGGAGGTTACTCCAAAAATTAATGATAGGTATTATAAGATCCAGCAATTCTACTTTTGGATGGACAGGCAAAAGCATTGAAAGCAGGATTTTAAAGAGGTATCTGAATACCATGTTCAAAGCAGCACTAAAATAGCCAAGGAGTGAAAGCAAACCAAGCGTTTGTTATGGATAAATAAATAAATAAAATGTGGCATATGTGCGCAATGGAATATCATTCAGGAAAAGGAAAAAAGAAATAAATTTTGACACATGCTACAATATGGATGAACCTTGAGGACATTATGCTAAGTGAAATGGCCCAGTCATAAAAAGGCAAATGCTGTAGGATTCCAGTTATATGAGGTATCTAGAATAGTCAAATTCATAGATACAGAAAGTGAAATGATGGTTGCCAGGGGCTGGAAGGAGGGGAAAATGGCGAGTTGTTGTTAAATGAGTATAAAACTTAAGTTTTGTAACATGAAAAAATTGGAACATTTTGCAATAAATGCGAATATTTTTAACAACACTGCTGAACACTGTACACTTATAAATGGTTAAGATGGTAAATTTTATGTTATGTATTTTTCCACAATCAAAAATAAAGCACTTGTAGAGAGGAAGGAGACAGTGTCAACAGAACAGAACAGAGGCTATGACATGGAAGATCAGATTGAAAAGCTAGGGATTTTTGACTTGTTAAGACCTCATAAAAATGTCATGCAGATTTAAAGGATTTCTTGCTCCTCAGGTGAGGTGAAAAGATGAAGAACATAGAAAATCTTGCCCTCTGCAACTAGTTGGATTGAAAGACTAATTTAAAAATGTTTTCTCTGACTTTTAAGAAAGGACAAATGCTAAATACTCTTACACAGATTCTTTTCTTCCCCTTTCAATTTTATTGAGGGATAGCAACTTGAAATTAGCAAAAGGTAACAATACAGCAACTTACGATTTGACTCTGCTTTATGGTAGATGAGCAAGTTCACTTACGTTGTTTGATACAGTGTTATCAGTCCCACTTGAAAGATAAGCCTTGAGGGTCCAGAGATTGAAGAAAGATAAGTGGTAGGAATTAATAGTGGAGGAATTAAGTAATTGTCTATTCCTGTCAGGGTCTAAAATTTGAGTACTTGATATGACAGCACCCTATTTTTTTCTATAACTTTCATTAGAACCAATCTTCTCTATGCATCTACTCATTCTCTGGAAATGCAGAGAATAAAAGATGCCAATTCATGAGAAGCAGCTATCTATAAACTCAGTTAAACCATCTCCTTTCTAAACTGCCCACTTAGAGTTCATTCTTTACTGCTTTCCTCGACATTGCTATCATCAAAGACTTCATAAATGGCTGTGCTGCAGCAGACAGAGGGCTGCCCTGGATTTACGAGAAGACCTAGATTCATTACCTGGCTAGGCACTTGCCAAGAACATTAGCGTGGACAAGACACAATCACTGCAATTGAGATTCCTCATCTGTAAAACGACTCCATGTACCTCCTCAGCTTGTTGCAACACTTAAATGAAGTAACATATGTGCTTGCACTCAAGCAGTAAAACACTAGACTAATGTAGGTTATAATTGTTGTACTAGGTTCCTGTAAATCTGAGAGGAAGCATCTTAACTAAGAGTCAGGGATTTCAAAGTACACTGTGTTTAAAAATCCTAAAAATAGAGTTTCTCAATGCAGCATTTCTTGAAATAAAACATTCCAATATTAAAATATGAAGATATTCCTTTAGCAAATAGTAGGAAATGTGACAGCTCTTCTGCTCCAGATATTCAGTGTCCTGGGTGTTAAATTCTTTTTTTTTGTTCATCAACTTTTATTTTAAGTTCTGGGGTACATGTGCAGGATGTGCAGGTTTGTTAAATAGGTAAACGTGTACCTGAGTGTTTGCTGCACAGTTCAAACCATTACCTAGGTATTAAGCCTAGTGTCCATTAGCTGTTCTTCCTGATGTTCTTCCTCTCACTACGCCTCCAACAGGCCCCAGTGTGTGTTGCTCCCCACATGTGTCCATGTGTTCTCATTGTTCAGCTTCCACTTATAAGTGAGAACATGCGGTGTTTGGTTTTCTGTTCCTGTGTTAGTTTGCTGAGGATAACAGCTTTCAGCTCCATCCATGTCTCTGCAAAGGACATGATCTTGTTCCTTTTTATGGCTGCATAGTATTCCATAGTGAATATGTACCACATTTTCTTTATCCAGTCTATCATTGATGAACATTTGGGTTGATACCATGTCTTTGCTATTGTGAATAGTGCTGCAATGAACATATGCATTCATGTATCTTTATAATAGCATGGTTTATATTCCTCTGGGTAGATAGTAAAGGAATTACCAGGTCAAATGGTATTTCTACTTCTAAACTTTTGAGAAATCACCACACTGTCTACCACAGTGGTTGAACTAACTTACATTCCCACCAACAGTGTAAAAATGTTTCTATTTTTCTGCAGCCTCACCAGTACCTCTTGTTTCTTGACTTTTTAATAATAACCATTCTGACTGGTGTGAGATGGTATCTCATTGTAGTTTTGACTTTCATTTCTCTAATGATCAGTGGTGCTGAGCTTTTTTCCATATGCTTGTTGGTTGCATGTATGTCTTCTTTTGAGAAGTGCCAGTTCATGTCCTCTGCCTGCTTTTTAATTCTTATACATTAGTTAAGTTCGTTATAGACTCTGGGTATTAGACCTTTGTCAGATGGATAGATTGCAAAAATCTTCTCCCATCCTGTAGGTTGTCCGTTCACTCTGATGGCAGTTTCTTTTCCTGTGCAGAAGCTTTTTAGTTTAATTAGATCCCATTTGTCAATTTTGGCTTTTGTTGCAATTGCTCTTGGCATTTTCATCGTGAAATCTTTCCCCTGCCTATGTCTTGAATGGTATTGCTTAAATTTTCTTCTAGGGTTTTTATAGTTGGGGTTTTACATTTAAGTCTCTAATTCGTCTTGAGTTAATTTTTGTGTAAGGTGTAAGGAAGTGGTCCAGTTTCAGTTTTCTGCATAGGACTAGCCAGTTCCCCCAAGCACCATTTATTAAATAGAATCTTTTCCTCATTGCTTGTTTTAGTCATGTTTTTCAAAGATCAGATGGTTCTGAGTGTGTGGTCTTATTTCTGAGCTCTTTATTCTGTTCCATTTGTCTATGTTTCTGTTTTTGTACCAGTAGCCTGCTGTTTTTTTTACTGTACCCCTGTAGTATAGTTTGAAGTTGGAGAACATGATGCCTCCAGCTTTGTTCTTTTTGCTTAGGATTGTCTTGGCTATACAGGCTCTTTTTTTGGTTCCAAATGAATTTTAAAATAGTTTTTTTCTAATTCTATGAAGAATGTCAATGAGAGTTTAATGGGAATAGCATTGAATCCATAAATTACCTTGGACAGGATGGCCATTTTCACAATATTCATTCTTCCTATCCATGAGAATGGAATGTTTTTCCATTTGTCTGTGTCCTCTCCGATTTTCTTGAGCAGAGATTTGTAGTTCTCCTTTAAAGGATCCTTTACTTCCCTTGTTAGCTGTATTCCTAGGTATTTGATTTTCTTTGTAGAAATTGTGAACGGGAGTTCATTCATGATTTGGCTCTCTGCATGCCTGTTGTTGGTGTATAGGAATGCTAGCAATTTTTGCACATTGATTCTTTATCCTGAGACTTTGCTGGAGTTGCTCATCAGCTTAAGAAGCTTTTAGGCTGAGATGATGGGGTTTTCTAGAAACAGGATCATGTCATCTGCAAACAAACGTAATTTAACTTCCTCTCTTCCTATTTGATTACCCTTTATTTCTTTTGCCGGATTGCCCTGGCCAGAACTTCCAATATTTTGTTGAATAGGAGTGGTGAGAATGGCCATCCTTGTCTTGTGCTTGTTTTCAAGGGGAACGCTTTCCAGCTTTTGCCCACTGGGTATGATTTTGACTGTGGGTTTGTCATTTATGGCTCTTATTATTTTGAGGTGTGTTCCTTCAATCTAGATGTTAAATTCTTATAGAGAAATGTTTTTCTCCTTTTTTAATCACAAGAAATTATAAGCTAAAGTTATAGAATTTCACGGTTGGGTCTATACATATTTAATTGCCTATAACAATTAAATAATAAAAATCCTGAGGTTGAGAGATTTGGTATTACTTAATGCTAGAAGATCAGAGGCCAATTTGGATTCCAATTATTTCTGTAGGTGATTTTGATCAAGCTCTTAAATGTTTAAACTTCATTTTTTTAATCTGTTGAAGTATGGAAGATTTGTTCCTGTTTCAGTTTGAATTCTGCAAAAACAGTGGATGCAATGGACATGAATTTGGATGCAGTTAGTTCAAGAAAGAGATAATCACAGCAAGTAAAGAGAAGAATATAATGAAACAGTGCAGGGAGAAAAGGCAATAGAAGATGCATCCCTGAGCTAGTTTCTGTGGTAGACATCTGAAGCTTAATCCCTCTGAGGATTGTCCAAGAACCCACATAGAATGCATCTTAAAATGATCCTTCCAAAGAAAGGAAAGCTGAAGTATCTATCTACAGATTCCTGTCTCCCATTGGTTGAGAATTGCTCCCAATCTGCATCTGTACGCAGGCTGAGTGACTTTCCAAGGCTTCGGAGACAATCTGAAAGGCAGGAAAACAGAGAGATACCACAGCACGTTTGTCTCAGGAGGGGCTGGCGACATGCACTGAAAACAGATGTACCTATTCAATGTGGTGCAGGCACAAAAAAATGTTGGTTGCCATGAAGATTAAGTAAATTAATATATGGATGTATTTAGAATGGTGGTGCTTGGCTCATTACATAAAAACCATAACAACTTGGGCTATTATTAGACTAAGATCTTTGTTGATGGGCATTACTAGCTTTTAGGAACTTTGCTCTGACTACGTGATACTCTTTTATTTTTTATGACTTCTGTATTCTATTGCTGAGTATATCTTTCTATGCTTTGCATATATATGCCTGTGTGTGAGCATGATCACTCTTCCCATTAGCATATTTTATTATCTATGTTGTCTTATTTAAATGGCATCTTGTTTGAAACAGATTAAATGCTTCATTCAATTTTGCATAATTGTATAGACCTAAAATGATCTTACGTATAGAAAGATGCTTCGTAAATATTACACATTTTAACATATTTTTAATGTGAATGTCTTTCAGTTGCCCTCACCACAAAGTTTTACCAGTATTTAAAACACATGGCCTCATTACTTCAATGAAAATTCAAATTCACAGCTCCCATTAGCATTGCAGAGAATTTCTGGCCTAGTTTCCCTGGATATTAATGGAAATTCAGATCTCTTTTAATGAGCTTAATAGGGAAGAATTTTGGTATTCAAATAAACTACTTCCCCTCTCTTAGCCTAGGGCCAAAGAGAAAACAGTTACCATTATAAACTGGTCAGATAACTTCAAAGAGACTTAACTGCCAGAAAAGCCATTAAAGACTATATAAACAACAAATGCACAGTCATTTCTGGTGCAATCTGCAACATGAAATTTAACTTTTGGACATACTTGTCTCGGTTTCCTCCTACCTTACTGATAATCTATCGAATGCACTTTTTTATGTCCTCGTTATCCCATTGGTTTTTAAATTTTGGACATCAAGACTCAGCCTTCTCTCCTCGACTTCAGGTGCATGTAACTAAATATGTTCCTAATATCTCCACTTTGATGGTGTAGTAGATTGTAAAAAAAAACAAAATAGTTAAAAAATGTACTAAATCCTTCTGCTTTTGCATCCCCCTTTGCTATGCAGCATTTATTTGATGATCCCACCAAGAGAATTAATCTTCTTTGTGACTTGATTTTACCAGTTGCTTGCAGTGGAAGGGACATTATGGGAGTTGTAAGCCAAAAGCTCAAAAGACCTTGCAGTTTCTACTCTTTATCTCTCTTGCTGCTCTGAGACTTCCATGTGAAAAAAGCCTGGGCTATCTTGTAAGTGGGCAAAATCATGAAGAGGAGATGTGATCAATCCATAAGGGGTCTCCTAGGTCAACCAGTCCCCAATTAATCCATCAGTCTATTCCACCCATGTGAGTGACCCTAGGTGAGGCCAGGTGAGCTACTTAGCTGAGTTCAGCTCAAATTGCTGATACAGAGATTCATGATCAAATAAGCCATTAAGTGGTGTTGTGGTTTGTTATATAGTAATAGATCTTTGATACCAATGTTGAATAAACATCACTAATTTAGCAAATACAACAAGGAACCCTTGTTTAACCCCCTGAATGTAGTGCTTCACAGTTTCCCCTTTATCAGTAGTTGGATATTTGAATCATTTAATTTCTCAAGCCAGTAACCTTTCAGTCATCTTTTCAAACTTTCTTTTTTTCTCTCATGACCAAACCATCAATAAATCTTGCCAACTATTTTTTTTTTTTTTTTTTGAGACAGAGTCTTGCTGTGTCACCCAGCCTGGAGTGCAGTGGCATGATCTCGGCTCACTGCAACCTTTGCCTCCCAGGTTGAAGCAATTCTCCTGCCTCAGCCTCCTGAGTAGCTGGGATTACAGGTGCATGCCACCACACTCAGCTAATTTTTTTGTATTTTTAGTAGAGATGGGATTTCACCATGTTAGCCAGGATGGTCTTGATCTCCTGACCTCGTAATCTGCCTGCCTTGGCCTCCCAAAGTGCTAGGATTACAGGTGTGAGCCACTGTGCCCTGCCCAACTCTTTTTTTAATGTAAAAAGCTGAACCACTTCTCACTCTTCTCCATTGCTTATATCCTGGTTTGAGGCATTATCATCTTTCACTTGGATTATTGCAATTAAATCCCGTGTTGTTTTCCTGCTTCTGCCTTGATCCTTTGCAGTCTATTTTCCTCATAGCAATAAGAATGACCTTTTAAATAATAAATTATGCCATGTTATTTCTCTGATAAAAAATCATTCAGTGAAACAGTTTTGTGGTTCCTCTTAAAGTTAAACATACAATTACTTTACGACCCAGCAACTTCACTTCTACATATATATCCAAAGTAATTGAAAATAGATGTTCCAACAAAAACTATGGATGAATGTTCATGGTAGAAATATTCGCAATAATTATTTCTCAAGACATAAGTCAAAAGCAAGAAAAGGTATAATATCTGCAGTCTAAGCAAGAGAAGGAGGGCTGTTACTTAGATATATACCTGGAAAAATGCGGAAAATTGCTTCTGGTTGGAATGAAGAATCCCATCTAATGTATAAGCAGTTATAATCCAAACCTACCTCAGGTTGTAGACTTGTATTAATCATTTCACATGCAACCTTCTTCTATGTTTTTCTTCCTCTATCTTTTGCCTGCTATGCTGATAAAGACACTATATAAATTCCCCAAGATATTTATATGTTTCTTTGGACAAAATCTGCTTCTTCCATGCTTTGGTATGTATGTCAAAGGTAAGTCAGTAAGTCATTTGTAGACAGGTAATCACCTAGCTCCAAGCTCAGGGAGAATGATGCTGCAGGTACCAACAAGGCATGGGATTTATTAGAAATGGACTCTAGTATTTTCAGGAATCCTCCTTCTATCTAGAAACTTCCCTCTACCTTTAAGACAATTTAATTTGTTTGACTAAATATCTAGAATTTCAAGCTCTAATTTAAAATAACTAGTGTCATTTACACGTGCCCAGCTTCTCCTTGAATTTTTAAAATCTCTATATTAAACAAAATGTTTCAACTCTTGAAGTAGCTCTTGTGTATGGTGGAGCTTATATAACATTCTATATATCAACAGAGCTTTGCTTCAATCCCAGGCCTGAAGCTGATCTGAATGCTGATCAACACACCACCTATGAGCATTTCATACAGAAAGAAGAGCAGCTAATGTACCTATTGATTTGCAACCACTTATTTTATATATGCATGTGCAGGTCAATTCTACATTGAAAAGTACACACTGCCTTAATTTGACAATTTTTCTCTTGCTTTTAAATTACTTCAAAAGAAAGAGAAAAGAAATCTTTATCAAGCTCTTAAACATCTGTGCTGTATGTACAACAGGCAGACTTTTTATGGATTTAGCTAATTATTGGCTCCTAGAATATACAAAAAGCAACAAATAAATTGTTGGAACAAAGGAGCAAAGATACTTTGTCACATAACAATAAGCATCCCATAAATATTTAAATAAATAAAAAATGTAAAGCTGACATTTGCCATAACAACTAGGCATTCAAAAAACATTGGATGAATGAATAGATGCAAGAATTAATGGAGTATTAAGTTAGTATATTTCTTTTGATCTGAGATCGTTCTCCTGACTTCCTTATTTTCATACATAATAACTATCTCTGTGGTAAAACTTACACTCAGAAGCCAGTAGCAAGTATCTTCATATCCATCAATTCACTAATTTAGCCATTCATTTATTCAATTATATGTTTGTTCAACTAATTTAATTGTTGAAAAATGATGTACTGAGCACTGGTGGTCCCAAACACTATTTTGAATGCTGGAAATCAAGGAGCATGAAACTTAACACTGGTGGTGCAGCATGTCAGCTAATTAAATGAGGGAAAGTATAAACTGTATGAAATCTCACAGCA
The DNA here is from genome assembly GCF_029281585.2 of Gorilla gorilla gorilla. Taxonomy (NCBI): domain Eukaryota; kingdom Metazoa; phylum Chordata; class Mammalia; order Primates; family Hominidae; genus Gorilla; species Gorilla gorilla. The sequence goes on along the minus strand of NC_086017.1, from coordinate 45,139,052 downwards.
GGGACATCTAATCCTCACTTGGGGAATCAGGTCAGCCTGTCAGCATCAAGTAACATTTTTAACTTCCATTTGCAAAGTGAGTAGGAGTTAGACAGGTGAGTAAAAGTGTTGGATGAGAAAGGATGTTTCAGACAGAAGAATAGAAAGAATATCACATATTTTGTCACATTGGGTTATTAAAAGGAATTCACTATGGATATAGCACAAAACTCCATGAAGTCTCAATGTTTAAACTGGACCTCTTTGGGAGCAAACCAGGGGCTTTACAAACCTTATTAAACCTGGTCTTTATACAGAAGTGTTGGCATTCTGGAAAGAAGAGCATCAATGACTCGCAGTTAGGATTTAAGTCTGTTTGTTATTATTGCTTTTATGGAATATCTGATTTCTTAAGTGCTAGGCCCTCTCTGCCTGCATAAGACATCCTAAACAGGTTGGTCCCCATTAGTTTCCCTGATCTTCTATGTGGGCTAAATGTAACCCGCCTGAAAATCCATAATCCTCCCGTATCTATCTGGAAACCTAATTCATTACAAAATATTCAGGCTTCTCTGAGATGAGTAAGGTGTGCAGCTTGCAGAGGTTTCAAAAGAAAGTGTACGAGGTAAGAGTCATGTTTTAGTCAATATACTCTCAAGGGAAGGGGTCAAGTATCTATGAGAATTTTCTAGTTAAAAGGTAGAATCTTCAAGGGCATAGAAAAGGATCTGAGAATTGGAGGTAGCATTAATGGCTTTGGGTGGGGCAGGACATTTAGAGTGGTTTGAGTTGATTGTGCGGTGGGGGATGAAATGCTTGGGAGTTTATACCTTGGGCAGCGAATGATGGACAGAGGGATAGACATTTTGTGGTCGATGAGACTCAAATATCCCTTGAAGGAGGGCAATTCACAGTCTGAGACTCCACTCACTCATACTGTAAGAGCTGACTGGAAAAACCCAAAAGCTTCTTCACCCAGAAGAACTAGTTTATAATTGCATCTTGAAAAGAAGCCATATGAAAAAGGTGATATCTTCTCCTTTTTTACGGTGATATGTGGGCTTGCCGATGACTACATTGTGTAGTCCAAAATTTCCTTAGCATGGTTTTAAAATGTCTTCAGAAACCCTTCCCAACTTAGCTCATTTCAGTTTTTATCTACAAACTATGGTCCATTAAGACAAAACCATTGCATATATTCACAGCAGCGATCAATTTCCCTGCCCTAGACTATTGCACTGGTGGGCTCATCGTTCTGATTTGTTTTTTGTAGACTACTTTAAACTCTACCTTCTGTAGGAAACTTTCCCAGTCTACTCTGTGCTTCCACAGAACTTTTGTGTGACATATTGCTTATGGTTGCCTTGTCATTCATATACCTGTTTCTTTCCGACAACCAGTGGTCTCAATTTTAGTTTTAGTTTTCCTGTTTTATCCACAAAGTCCACTTATACAACATAGTCCCAACACAGTCCCAGTAATATTCAATGTTATAAGCTATTTCTTACCCTATCTCAATAACTCAATTGTTTCCACATGCAGGAAACTATATTAGAAACCATGGTAGTAAAACTTACATTATTGAAAGAAAAACCTTGAATTTACTTCACTTTATATAATAGGAAAATTATTAGTAAGCTTTAGTGTTTTGACAAATATCAAGAAAGTCTTGTGATCTGTCTCATAATGTAGTAGGTTCACTGGTTAGAGGCTAAGGATTCCCAGAGTCAGTGCCTTTTTGCTTTGTGTTTGCATGGCTGGAAGCAGTGCCTGACACATTGTAGGAGCTTAGGACATGCTTGCAGAGTGATTCTCTGAATAATGCATGAATTGGCTACTTGGTTAATTAACTTAATATTTGTATTTAGCAGTATGCTCAGCAAAGCATTGAACTTCTAGGGAACCTAGTGACATCTAAGTCTCCATCAACAAATGTTCTGAATAATAAGACATGTGGTCTAAATCCCCAAAAACTTGAATTAGGAATCTAAAATCCCTCAGGAGGCTGAGGCAGGAAGGTTGCTTGATGCCAGCAGTTCGAGACGAGCCTGGGTAACAGTGAGACCCCATCTCTAAAAATTTTTTTCAAAATTAACCAGGCCTGATGGTCCCTGCCTGTAGTCTCTGTTACTTGGCAGGATGAAGCAGGAGGATCACTTGAGCCCAAGAGTTTGATGCTACAATGGACCATGATTGCACCACTGCACTCCAGCCTGGGCAGCAGAGTGAGACCCATCCATCTCAAACATACATACGTACATAAATCTGAAATCACAGGTTGCTGAGATGACATGCATGTGTAATATAATGTGTATATAAATCTGCCATGCAGGTATACAAAGCAGAAGCTCCTCTATTTCTTTTGCTACATTTCATTCAGAAAACCATAGTTGTTTAGCACACAACTGCAACTGTCCTGCCCTGGGAGTTCCAGGCAGCATCTGTTTGTATGGAACTGCTACAAATATGTTTGTATGGAAATGCTGCAATAGTATGGTCAAGGGCCATCCTGAGAACTGTGACTACTAGACCACTATGACAAAGGTATTTCAAGAGAAGAATATGTCTTCATTAATAGCAATCCCTTTGGGCTGTTCCAATTAGATCACAGACTCTGACAAAACCCCATTTCACTTCCTTTTAAGTGAGGACATTGTCAGAGAGTGAAAGGAGCTCCTTAAGTCTTTATTGTGATCCTTAAGTTGGTCTTGGTATTAAGCAGTGGGTGGGGCAAGAACAAGGGTTTGGGAGCCTATTACCTGAGTTTGTTGTTCAGCCTCACCACCTCCATGCTGGGTGACACTGGAAATGCTACTTAGAGTTTATGTCATTCTTCTTATTTGTGATGCCTAGATAACAATTCCTGCCCCGGAGGGGTGATGTGAATGGCTGTGATAATGGGCGTGGTGTATCTGCCATGGCAAGTGTTTGATGCAATAGAGCTCTCATTAGCACAGAGGAAGTGTTTTGGTTAAATATAATAGAAAAAATATATAATACATCCCCTTTAAAAAGTTGTGACTTTTCCTCAACAACAGAGACTTAAAACACTTGAACTGGAGAGTAAATAATGGTAGCATATGCACCCATCTCACAAGTGAAATAGAAGAGGTTTCAAAAGGCTCACCAGGTCACTCTCTCAGGGTTAGTGCAGTCACATCTTAGCTTTCCCATATAGCAGCAAGTTTCATCGTATACACGAGTTATTCCTTTGAAATATTAAATCATTACTGCTTGTTCTAATCTTTTGCTCCATTTCAAATGTTATGATTCTCATTTTTATGTTAATCAGCATTTATTTGCAGCGATCCAACCAAAAGTTTTCACCTGTTGCTCCTTTTCCTAGTCTTGCTACTTTATAATTTGGGTATTTCCTCTAAATTTCCTGAAAAAGCCTAGAGCCCAGAGGTAAACTAAAATGCTCATGGTTGTGTAACTTGTGAATGCCACTTTCTTACTCATTTTTAGAATTTCTTATGTATAATTCTGCTTTTTCTTTCTCACAGCGTAGCTATGACTCTGTAGTTCTTAGGATACAATGTTTCTCATGCTGCTTATTGATTAGATGAAGAAAAACATCAACTAGTCTTTCTAGCACTGAGAGAATTTAATATAAGAGCAAGGAAAAAAATAGTATATCCTTTCATTATTGCTGCTGTCACACTGTTGTTTTATATAATTTCAACTTTTATTTTAGATTCCGGGTTACATGTGCAGGTTTGCTACATGGGTATATTGTGTGATGCGAAGTTTGGGGTATGATTGATCCCATCACCCGGGTGGTGAGCAAACTTGTCAATAGCTAATTTATCAGTCCTTGTCCCCATCCCTCCCTCTCCCCTCTTGCAGTCCCCAGTGTCTAATATTGCCATCTTTGTATACATGAGTAGCTAGTGTTCATCTCCCACTTATAAGTGAGAACATGTATTTGGTTTTCTGTTTCTGCATTAATTCACTTGTAATAATGGCTTCCAGCTGCATCTATGTTGCTGCAAAGGACATAATTTCTTTCTTTTTTATGGTTTTGTAGTATTCCATGGTGTATATATATCACATTTTCTTCATACAGCCCACCAATGATGGGCAGCTAGGTTAATTACATGTCTTTGCTATTTTTAATAGTGCTGTGATGAACATATGAGTGCATGTGTCTTTTGGTAGAACAATTTATTTTCTCTTGGATGTATACCCAGTAACGAGATCAATGGGTCAAATGGTAGTTCTGTTTTAAGTTCTTTGAGAAATCTCCAAACTGCTTTCCACAGTGGCTGAATTAATTTACATTCCCACCAATAGCATACAAGAATTCCCGTTTTGCTGCAGCCTCGCTGACAATTTTGTTGTTGTTATTGTTTGTTTGTTTGTTTTACTTTTTTAGTAGTAGCCATTCTGACTGGTGTGAGATAGTATTTCATTGTGGTTTTGATTTGCATTTCTCTAATACTTAGTAATCTTGAGCATTTTTTCATAGGTTTGTTGTTGATTTGTCTGTCTTCTTTTGAAAGTGTTTGTTTATATTGTTTTCCCACTTCTTAATGGGGTTATTTGGCTTTCACTTGTTGAATCGCGTAAGTTCCTCATAGATTCTGGGTATTAGACTTTTTTTGGATGCATAGTTTGTGAATATTTTCTCCCATTCTGTAGGTTGCCTGTTTACTCTCTTGTTAGTTTATTTTGCTGTACCAAAGCTCCTTAGTTTAATTACATCCTACTTGTCAAGTGTTCATTTCATTGCAATTGCTTTTGAGGACTTAGTCATACATTTTTTTCCCAAAGACAGTGTCCAGGATAGTGTTTCCTAGGTTTTCTTCTAGGATTTTTATAGTTTGAGATCTTACATTTACATTTTTAATTCATCTTGAGTTAATTTTTGTATATGGTGAAATGTAAGGTTATAGTTTCATTCTTCTGCATATGTCTAGCCAGCTATTGAGTAGGGAGTGCTTTCCCTATTGCTTATTTTTGTTGATTTTGTCAAAGATCAAATAGCTCTAGGTGTGCGGACTTATTTCTGAGTTCTCTATTCTGTTTCATTGGCTTTTTTTGAAATGGAGTCTTGCTGTGTCACCCAGGTTGGAGTGCAGTGACATGATATTGGCTCACTGCAATCTCCTCCTCCTGGGTTCAAGTGATTGTCCTGCTTCAGCCTCCCGAGTAGCTGGGACTACAGGTGTGGGCCACCATGCCCAGCTGGTCTTGAGCTCTGACCTCAAGTGATCCACCCGCCTCAGCCTCCCAAAGTGCTGGGATTACAGGCGTGAGCCACTGCACCTGGCTGGCCTGTTTTTATACCAGAACTATGCTGTTTTGGTTACTGCAGACTTATAGTATAGTTTGAAAACTGGCAGTGTGATGCCTCTAGCTTTGTTTTTTTCGCTTAGAATTTCCTTGGCTATTTGGACTCTTTTTTGTTCCATATGAGTTTAGAATAGTTTCTTCTAATTCTGTGAAATATGACATTGGTAATTTGACAGGAATACCATTAAATTTATAGATGGCTTTGGGCAGTAAGGCTATTTAAACGATATTGATTCTTATAATCCGTAAGTGTGGAATGTTTTTCCACTTGTTTGTGCCATTTAATATTTTTTTCAGCAGTGTTTTGTAGTTCTCCCTGTAGAGACCTTTCAACTCATTGGTTAGATGTATTCCTAGGCATTTTGTGTGTGTGTCCCTATTGTAAATGAGATTGTTTTCATTATTTGGCTCTCAGCTTGAATGCTATTGGTGTATATAAATGCTACTGATCTTTTACATTGATTTTGTATTCTGAAATTTGGTGAAGTTGTTTGTCAGTTCTAGGAACTTTTTGGCAGCACCTTTAGGGTTTTCTAGGTATAGAATCATATTATTAGGGAAGAGGTTGTTTGACATTGTTGAACTTCTATCTCATTTAAGCTGCAAGATGCCGCATAAGTTCTCCACCTGTAAGAATGACTCTTGAATTCTTGAGAACTCTTATTCTCCTTCTTTTTATAAATATAATTCTCTACTTAGATACTTATAGTTTTGCTTTTATTATTTTTGTCTCTTTGTTGCTTTTGTAAGTTTTCCTGGCTTTAAGTGAATAATAACCACTTAAAAATATTTCAAACAATTCATTAAATGTTTTACTAGTCACAAACAATAAAGCCTTTACACAAAACAGAATTAGTACTGGCCCATACTGAGCCCATTAATCATTTATATAATTTGCTTTATTTTTATCACTCATGATGATCTTTAACCTGATTCCAAGACCATGATTAAACCCCCCTTTTTAAATTCACTCTGATGAATTTTGTATGCACAATTGGGTGACTCACCAAATCAGAAATTATCCTGATGTCCAAGTGTTTGACTTAGATATTTTCTTTTCAATATCTTTCATGGATTTGTGATGAAGAAAACTGTACATTCATTGAGCCTGTTTTATTCTCGTTGAAAGCACTCTGCCTATTTCTCACGCTTAATATTTTCCAGGAGGATCAAATGCTACACTTTGCTGATGCTCACCTTCTTGAGCAGAAGTTTCCAATACTTTTCAAGAGCCTGTTGTTTCCATATTTCTCAATATGCTAACATTCTTTCGTTTTCTAAGAATAAATATGCGTGGATCAGTAAACATGCTGCCTAATCCCCTAAATAACTCAGGGTGATGTGAGTCTTGTAATGACTACCAAGTAAGGAATTCCCTTATCTTCACATTGGCTAGAGCAATATTTGCAACATCTTCATTACTCCCTAATTGTCTATATTTCTTTGCTTCATTTCTCTTGTTAAAGGCAGATTTTAAAAATGAGTTCAATAACTCAAGCGTTTTAGAGTCATCATTAATTTCATGCCCTTCCTCATTCATTAGTGGACCTATTTTCTTGTGGCTTTCTTTTCCCTCTGGGTCTGTCTGTTTTTTTTTCTTTAATCTTCTCATTTACTTTAACCCTTTAATCATGCTCTAGCAGGACCGTTGTCATGTCTCCCATGGTAACAAGAATAAAATCTCAACTGATACTGTATTTGTTTTCTCATTATTCTTAGAATAAATGTTCTTACATTTTTCTTCTAAAAAATTATTTCAGAACAGTCTGCATTATTACAAGCTGAATTTTAAGTTTTCTTATTCACAGGAAATGTATAGCTAACTTTTTAAAAGAATTGTAAAAATGCTCTAAATGTCTTCTATGGGAAAGCAGCATTAATATCTTTTTTTATTTTATTATTATACTTCAAGTTTTAGGGTACATGAGCACAACGTGCGGGTTTGTTACATATGTATACATGTGCCATGTTGGTGTGCTGCAGCCACTAACTCGTCATTTAGCATTAGGTGTATCTCCTAATGCTATCCCTCCCTCCTTCTCCCACCCCACAACAGTCCCTGGTGTGTGATGTTCCCCTTCCTGTGTCCATGTGTTCTCACAGTTCAATTCCCACCTATGTGTGAGAACATGCAGTGTTTGGTTTTTTGTCCTTGCGATAGTTTGCTGAGAATGATGGTTTCCAGCTCCATCCATGTCCCTACAAAGGACATGAACTCCTCATTTTTTATGGCTGCATAGTATTCCATGGTGTATATGTGCCACATTTTCTTAATCCAGTCTATCGTTGTTGGACATTTGGGTTGGTTCCAAGTCTTTGCTATTGTGAATAGTGCCTTTAATATCTTTAAACTAAAATTTTAAAAGGACTGCCCAGATGCTTAAAAACAACTACTATTTGGGTAGTTGTTTTACTACATCAAACATTAAATTTCTGCAGCTAAGTCCACTGCCCCTGCTGCTGCCCCAGTTCAGACGTAGCCTCATATTATCAGTACATGTTTCTTCAGAATTCAATAAATGCCATGACACCATTTCTTACTCCTCTGTTATATGTGTTGTTTCCTAAACAATAGTTTCTATAATCAATGAGTAGTTTTTATAAATATAATTAAATAGTTTTTATAATATATGTCGAATACTGTTTCACTGACTTTCTTTTTTAAAAATTAAAATAATCCACTGACAGGATAAGCTAACTGTTTAGAGTTAAGCAGACGAAAAGACAATTTTTGTTTTACCCCACTTTATGGTTAGCTTTGTGAACTACACAATAGTATAATACCTCCAGCACACACCCTTGTACACCCACCGGCAGGCACAGTTCTTTGAAGATGTTCATGACTTTCCAAATGTCATCTATGGACAAACTTGTTCAACTTAATTCAGTTTAATATTTTCAAAGTTTTTTAGTTATGGCAATCTCTCTATGTGTAACTTCTTGCAGAAATATTGTTTCCTAAAACAAACTATTGAAAAAGATGTTTTAGATTATAGATATAGAATATGTGTGACTGGCTCATACAATTATCCATAAAATTATTAAAGTCTCACTGAAATAGATTTCTATAATAATGAGTTGAAAAATGCAAAGCTGACATAGAAATCCCTCTCCTATTTCAGCTCCCCAATTGTTCCTTCTGGAATTGAATAGGAAGTTAGAGATGACAGGCTGGGTGAGTTTGGAGGTTTGAGAAATTTTTCCTCATCTAGAGAATGGGGAATGTGTACAAAATTATTTGTAAGATCTTTTGGAGCTTTAAATGTGGTGTTTCAGTGACCTAACTCTGTGACTGACAGATTAATGAGAAAGGAAAACCACATTTTCTATATACTTTGTCTTTTAATTATTATTTCAGTGTTCAACTACCTAAAAAAACACTATAAGTTAAAGGAGACAGGCTAAGCAAAATGAAATAGCAACCATAACAAGAGAAGAAACAGTAATATTTATTGAATGCCTGCTAGGTACAACACATTCTTCTAAATACAGCACATTATTATATCAGTTAAGCTTTACCACACATCCTTCATTTTGGCTGGATGCTAATAATTCCCATATTACAGGTTAACCTCAATCACAAAAAGCCTATGTAAACTGTTCAATATCTTACACACAGAAATGGGGCAATTGGACACAAACCTAGGTCTGGCTAATTTCAGTTCCCTTTCTTTTTCATTTTATTTTTCTCGTATTAGCATAGAAACAACTAATTTCAACATGAAGGGAAGAAAATGAAAGGAAAATGATTTTTTTAAAATAAAAGATACTAAAGATAATCCACATGTAGGCATCCACTAGTGACCCCTCGAGTTAGACAATGTGGAATATTAAAAACCTTTAATTTAGGATATATTAGCAGAAACTCAAAATTACCAGTAGAAATATTGAGCTGAACACCTGACATATTCAAACAATCAGAATATAAGGGCATATTTTAATTTCTTACTTCTTATTTTATAAACAAAAATAAATAGATGTTCTAAAATAGGTTTTTAGACTTTTATACTAGACATTTGGTATCATGAAGGAACTGTTGCTGCTATCTTACAATAATGTGACCACATTGAACTATTTAAAACCCATCTCCAAAACAAATGTGAAGGTAAAGCTTTCACCTTTAATTGTTTGACATTTATGGAATAAGACAACAAAGTTGTAATGAACCACCCTGACCGTATCATATAATGCAGGGAGGCATGATTAGTTTATTATAACAAGGAATGGGTAGTCAGGCTTTTCCTGAACTGATAAGGTGAAGTCTAATTAGTCATATACCTGTTTTATTTTCCTCAGTAATGAGCATATGCCAAGGAGCTTATTGCAAAAAGGTAGATATTTTAGAAACAAAATAATAATAATAATAATACATCAAATGCAAAATACAGTTGTTTCAAAATTTCTTCTCTAGGCAACACATTGATTTTCACACCACAGAGCATAATTAGAAGAGTCCTTAATTCTATAGCTTTTCTAATTTTTGAGGTCTAAAAAACTCTCAACCTATATTGCCTTGTATGTGCCTATTTCTTTTCAGTCATGATTATTCATTAATGTAATATGAGCTGCTATTAATTTCTGCTAATATCCAGCAAATGCTATGTATGCAATAGGAACTTAGTAAATATCCAATAATTGGATTTCTCATGAGTTGGTAGGTGGGAAAGTAGGTAGTTGGTACTGCTAGGTTTCAAATTGTCTACATTCTTATAAGTGTCTAATATTCTGCCTCTACAAATAAGGAGATACATTATTAAATTCTTCTTTGCCAGCTCTTTTCTTAGGATGAGTCTAATTCCTTCACCTCTTTCTGACAGGATCTAATTTCTATTCTTTTCAACAGTTCCGCTGACCTCTGTACACTCTCTCCCTGTGCTGCAGAGTTTCACTTCACTGCTGGTCTCCCAATCTCCATACATTAAAGATGCATTTATACTTTTTTTTACAGTGCTCTGAACATAATTACAAAAGCTTTGAATCAAGAATCAAAAAGGAGCGGTTTGATCACATAAAAGCTAATTTCTGAAAACCACCACACACAGAGATTCAAAGTCAAAGGGAGGACAAATTTAAAACTCTTCAGGTAGTCAGGAAAAAAAAGATTTTCTAAGCAGACCCAAAGAAAAGTTTACCATGAGCTGCAATTCAAACTCTAGCCTCATCTACCTCTTGTTTTCTAAGCCCATTGAAGTCCTATTATTTGGTCTGCTGAGTTTTTTATTACAAGTAACTAATGTGCCACTTCTATTCAATAACCATCTCCTTTGGTTTATTTTTGCAATTCAAGTATATGATCAAACATTTAATAGTGAAAAAATTAAAAAAGTAATATAGGACAATGTTGGGGGAAATTAAAAAAAAAAACAAAAGGTATTTAGCATCAAAAAGGAAACAGAAAGTGCCTTTATTGTTATTCACAAGAATTTTTAATGTAATTCCTATGATAATCTTGCCTTTGGAGTACAGATTCAATAATAACAGCAGGGCAGGTAACAGTATTCTGTGTTTGCTTCCTTATGTATAGCTTGATATCCTTTTGAACTCCAAACAACAAACTTTTGTACTTTTATTACAGAGAAAATAAACTTTCTGTATGAAACTGTCTCTCACTCCTTCACCTGAAGACTCATATCAGTCCTTCAATGCTAATTCTGCTATCACTTCTCATAGAAACCCCTCCCTTGCCTTTTGCTAAGGTCAGAGGCACTGCTTCTGTGTCCAACATAGTCCCATTACCAAAACAAGCCAAATAACATTAGCTTCAATTCTTTCCTTGTCTGTTTCCCCACAGTACTCTGTGACTCTCAAGTACATATACCACATCTCTGGTCCCATCCCCTTAACTCCAGTCTTGCACATAGTAGAAACCAAATACCTAATTTTTGAGAGAAGGTTATGTCCCCAAATCATACATTGAAAAATATGACACTGAGAACGGTTTGTTGTACATCTATTCCAATGCAATTGTAAAAATTAAAAAGAATAATAATAATAAAGGATAGTATGCAGGAGCCACTTTGAAGAAATACATGTCTAGATCCAAAAATTAAATAAAAAGTACTGTCACTGTTATTCTTAAGCTCAAGCACTGGAAGGATGCCACAGAGGGATATCTAAATTACAGTTGGATAAGGCAAGCTTCTCCCTCCTTGAATTCCTCTACCCATGTTTGCAGGTGAGTGGAAGCCTCCTAAAGGCCACCTGAACTAGCTGCGATGTCTTCCAGCCTTTCCTTTGAGCAACAAATACATATCAAATGCACAAGTATTAGGAACTGTGCTTAATGCTATAGTCATACACCAGTGCATCCCTAGAGTTTTCAGTTTAATGGGAGAGGTAGAATGTGGTGCAAACAATTTTAGTGATAATTCAGGACAAAAGTTTGTAGAACATACAGAAAAGGTATAAAGAAAGATTCAATTTCAATAAGGCCAAAGAGGGAAATTAAGAAGTTACTCATAGAGGGAAAAATAGTTGAGTTGAATTCTGAAACAGGGTCAGTAACAGAAATATCGAAAACCAAATTCTTAAGAATATGGCAGAGGTGTGAGCATTCTTAAAACCACTTTGTTGTATACAGAAATTTGAAACAGAAAGTCTAAAACGATTCTGTCCTCCCAAAAGACCAGATGAGCACAGAATTGACAGTGAGGTTCTTCCCCATTCTCTGTTTCGTCTTACATTGTGGTGAAGAACTTAGTGCCAATGTTTATCTAAATATGGACATAACATTGAATTGTGTGGTGGGTAGAATTTTTTAAGTAGCTCCCCCCAAAATATTTCTAACTAATCCACAAAAACTATAGATATGATACAATATCATTCCTGTGAGTATATTGTAATTATATGATACTCGATAGCAAAGTTAAACTTCAGATAAGATTATCTGAGTAGGATTGATTTAATTATATCAATCATTAAAGTGCAGAGCTTTCTCTGGCTGAAGGTAGAAAATGTCACAGAGATTTAACATGTGAGAAGGACTTTACACTTTGTTGCTGGTCTGAAGATAGAGGGGTCATGTGAGAAAGAATATGGCTTGCCTAAGGAGTGGAGTGACTCCTGCAGCTGTTAGCTAGCAAGAAAACAAGGACATCAGTCCTACAACCACAATAAATTGAATTCAGCCAAGAATCTGGATGTTTATGGAAGTAAAGTCTTTACTAGAGCATTCATATAAAAGCCCAGACTAGTTGAAATCTTGGTATCGGCCCTGTGAAACCCTATGCAGAAAGCCCAGCCCACTCTGCCTGGATTCTGACCCACAGAATTGTTGGCTACTAAATGGGTATTGTTTTTAATCCACTAAGTGTTTGGTAATTTGTTATGAAGTAACAGAAAACTAATACTATTTCTGGCTATCTTAATTTTGTTCTAATGAGAATTTGAGAACATACTAAGTGTTCAAAAATGTTGTTGATATTAATGAGAGAGTTGAAGGAATGTAGATACTACTAGTTGCCAATCCAACATCCAATTCTTCTTTCTTAGAAAAATAATTGTGCATTTGTTTAGCTTGGCAGTGTAGCCATCCAAAAGACTTTACCCTGTCCCTCTTACAGCTGAATGACAATGTGACCAAGTTTTCGCCAATTATATTGAAACAAAGTGTTATGTGAATTCTGAGAGTCTTCCTAAAAGTGAAATAGATGCACTTTTTTTGTCCTTTTCTCCTTCCTGCTGCATGACTGCATAGCTTTCTGTAATGTGATATGATGGCTAAAGCTCTGGGAGCCATTCTGAACTGTAAAGCAATATTGTTGTCTATTGATACATTATAAAACACCCCCAAATTTAGTAGTTTAAAAAAGGAAAATTTAATTACACCTCCTAATTATGTAGATTAGATGATTCTTCTGTTCCATAGAACATCATTTGAAGTGACTCATTAAAATTTAGTGGACAATAAGGCTGATCTTCAAGAACTGTGACAGCTTATTTTCCTGTCTGGCACTTAGTTGGGAGTGGCTAAAAGCCTGAGCCCAGCAGAGCCTTTCTCTTTCTCTATGTAGCCTCAGAGCCTGCCCAGCTTCTCTCTTCAACAGGCTCATTGGATTTCTTACATGACAGCTGAGAGCTCTGAAAGAAACTGTTTCAAGAAGGAGAAAGAAGAATTTGACAGTACCTTGAGACATGTGCCTAGAAATTGGCACACTGTCGTTTCTACCATATTTTAGAGAAGAGTACAGAGACCTCATCCCTTGATTTTTTTTTTTTTTTTTTTGAGACAGAGTCTCCCTCTGTTGCCCAGGCTGGAGTACAGTGGCATGATCTTGGCTCACTGCAACCTCCACCTCTGAGGTTCAAGTGATTCTCCTGCCTCAGCCTCCCAAGTAGCTGTGATTACAGGTGCATGCCACCACACCCGGCTAAATTTTGTATTTTTTGTAGAGGCAGGGTTTGGCCATGTTGGCCAGTCTGGTCTCGGACTCATGACCTCAGGAGATCCGCCCACCTCGGCCTCCCAAAGTGCTAGAATTATAGGCGTGAGCCACTGCACCCAGCCAGACCTCATCTCTTAAAGAGAGAAATGCAATGAATTTGTACCATCTTTAATATTCTATAGTTGACCTGAAGATGGCAAAGAAAAGAACTGGAAGGAGCCTGGGTACCTGATGACATGCAGCTTGCAAAACAGCCCTAAGTTTCTTACATCCAAATATATTTTGTTAAAGAAAAATAAATCTTCAAATGTCTGCCTGCTTTAAGAATATATAGTTGGATTTATGGTATATGGAGCAGAAGCTACTTCTGAGAACTTCGGTTAGAATTTTATAGGGATGGAGAGACCTGAATCATGGTGATTTACTTAGTATATGCAAACTTTGTATATCAGGGCTTCCCACAGCCTTCTCTCATAACATATCTAGAGAAAACAAATACTCTATTTTATCTTGGAATCGTTCCCCTGCAACTTCCTTCTGGTGGACATGAAAATTTATTTAATTTTGGAATTTACATGCTCTATTCATGTTAGATACCCTTAGTGAGAAGGCATCAAGACTTTTCATATTATTCTAAGAACAAGTTTTCATGGATAACAAAATAAATGAAAGGAAAAGCAAAGATCTTGAAAGAAGAAAAGAAAGTGGAAATTCTAAAATATATATATTCAAATTGTAGAAGTGTTTGCATTGGCAACTGGTACTTCCTATATTTCCTTATAATGTCATGGCTGTTTGTTATATATTTTAAGTTCTCATGATGATGGGCAGAGAAGCTGAAATCAATGCACCAGTAGGAAGGTTTCACTCATTTTTTTTGCTTTGTTTTACTTATCACTGTTGTACTTGATCACAATGCATTTCAAAGTAACATTCTGTCACATTCAGTGTCTTTTCTACATACATTCATACCCTTACTAATTCATATTCTTATATATCCCCACTCTCATACACATCAAGACATGTTATGAAATTCTCCCAATCACATCTTCAGACTATTATAAAATATTTTGAATGCATGCACATGAACTCTCATTCTCTTACATAATATCATATCTCTGATTTCTTGTGTTTATTCAATCCTTTTCAAACTTGGCTGATAAAATCATACTCTTGCCTAATGATACCTTCATTTATATTCTCATCTGTTGCAGACACACTTTTTGACAAGTTGAGTAAGTTTACTTAAGTTTCTCTATGCCCAATCAATCTCTGTCCTCTCTACACCAGATTAAAATGTCATGTCACATGAGAAGGGAAGAATCAGAGGCAAATGATCTCTGATGACAGTAAAGAACTTATGCTTCGGCCGGGCATGGTGTCTCACACCTGTAATCTCAGCACTTTGGGAGACCGAGGCAGGTGGGTCACCTGCGGTCAGGAATTTGAGACCAGCCTGGCCAACGTGGTGAAATCCCATCTCTACTAAAAATATAAAAATTAGCCAGGCCTGGTGGTACGTGCTTGTAATCCCAGCTACTCAGGAAGCTGAGGCAGGAGCATCGCTTGAACCTAGGAGACGGAGGTTGCAGTGAGCTGAGATCGTGCCATTGCACACCAGCCTGGCCAACTTGGTGAAATCCCATCTCTACTAAAAATATAAAAATTAGCCAGGCCTGGTGGTACGTGCTTGTAATCCCAGCTACTCAGGAAGCTGAGGCAGGAGCATCGCTTGAACCTAGGAGACGGAGGTTGCAGTGAGCTGAGATCGTGCCATTGCACTCCAGCCTGGGCGACAAGAGCGAAACTTCATTTGAAAAAAAAAAAAAAAAAAAAAAAAGGAACTTATGCTTCAAGACCCTGGCCTGCATGAATCTCATTTAAGAATCCAAAATAATAAAACTATAAATATTTTTACATAGAGAAGCAAATGTGAACCTACAATGGTTAGATCACATAAAAGTAGTAGTTCATTAAGAAAAAGGATCCCTCTCAAATATAAGTTATGTGGAGATCTTTGAATTGCTTAATGATCCCCTTTGATGAAAAGATTTGAAACATGGGAACACACTGAAAAAATAATAGTTTCTTGCTGATTTGATACAAATACTAACATGAGTGCAGATAACATCAAAAAGTATATGTCACTAAATAAGGACATTGAAAACACATTGGTTATGAGTGTGGTCATTTCTAAGCATATTTATTACATTGCATGAGAAAATGTGAAATGACTTGCAATGTTACAATTTATGTATTAAATAGATTTGATAAAGTCTTTTTGACTATATTTCTAAAAACATGACATTATCCAAAATGGGTCCTAAAGTGGAAGAAAAATTTTCTAAATTTTTATGTCTACTACCACTGTTACTTCCACAACAAATAATAACAACAGATTTTTAAGGAACTGTGGTAGAGAGAAAGTACTGAATTACTTTTCCATTCTTTCTATAGAACAAAGCACAAAACAATTTCTATATGAAAAGACTAACAAATAATCAAAGAATATAGAGTCAAAATATATGGAAAAGCATCATAGAGGTATAGCAGGCAGTTACTCAGTAATGACAGTATTTTGTGCTCACAAAGTTTATGGTACTTATAACTTTTTTAAAAATTTTATTATTATTATACTTTAAGTTTTAGGGTACATGTGCACAACGTGGAGGTTTGTTACATATGTTGGTGTGCTGAACCCATTAACTCGTCATTTAGCATTAGGTGTATCTCCTAATGCTATCCTTCCCACCTGTCCCCCACCCCACAACAGTCCCCGGTGTGTGATGTTCCCCTTCCTGTGTCCATATGTTCTCATTGTTCAATTCCACCTATGAGTGAGAACATGCAGTGTTTGGTTTTTTGTCCTTGTGATAGTTTGCTGAGAATGATGGTTTCCAGCTTCATCCATGTCCCTACAAAGGACCTGAACTCATCCTTTTTGATGGCTGCATAGTATTCCATGGTGTATATGTGCCACATTTTCTTAATCCAGCCTATCATTGTTGGACATTTGGCTTGGTTTGAAGTCTTTGCTATTGTGAATAGTGCCACAATAAACATACATGTGCATGTGTCTTTATAGCAGCATGATTTATAATCCTTTGGGTATATACCCAGTAATGGGATGGCTGGGTCAAATGGTATTTCTAGTTCTAGATCCCTGAGGAATCGCCACACTGACTTCCACAATGGTTGAACTAGTTTACAGTCCCACCAACAGTGTAAAAGTGTTGCTGTTTCTCCACATTCTCTCCACCACCTGTTGTTTCCTGACTTTTTAATGATTACCATTCTAACTGGTGTGAGATGGTATCTCACTGTGGTTTTGATTTGCATTTCTCTGATGGCCAGTGATGATGAGCATTTTTTCATGTGTTTTTTGACTGCACAAATCTCTTCTTTTGAGAAGTGTCTGTTCATATCCTTTGCCCACTTTTTGATGGGGTTGTTTTTTTCTTGTAAATTTGTTTGAATTCATTGTAGATTCTGCATATTAGCCCTTTGTCAGATGAGTACGTTGCAAAATTTTTCTCCCACTCTCTAGGTTCCCTGTTCACTCTGATGGTAGTTTCTTTTGCTGTGCAGAAGCTCTTTAGTTTAATTAGATCCCATTTCTCAATTTTGGCTTCTGTTGCCATTGCTCTTGGTGTTTTAGACATGAAGTCCTTGCCCATGCCTATGTCCCGAATGGTATTGCCTAGGTTTTCTTCTAGGGTTTTTATGGTTTTAGGTCTAACATTTAAGTCTTTAATCCATCTTGAATTAATTTTTGTGTAAGATGTAAGGAAGGGATCCAGTTTCAGCTTTCCACATAAGTCTAGCCAGTTTTCCCAGCACCATTTATTAAATAGGGAATCCTTTCCCCATGGCTTGTTTCTGTCAGGTTTGTCAAATATCAGATGGTTGCAGATATGCGGCATTATTTCTGAGGGCTCTGGTCTGTTCCATTGATCTATATCTCTGTTTTGGTACCAGTACCATGCTGTTTTGGTTACTGTAGCCTTGTAGTATAGTTTGAAGTCAGGTAGCGTGATGCCTCCGGCTTTGTTCTTTTGGCTTAGGATTGACTTGGAAATGTGGGCTCTTTTTTGGTTCCGTATGAACTTGAAAGTAGTTTTTTCCAGTTCTGTGAAGAAAGTCATTGGTAGCTTGATGGGGATGGCATTGAATCTATAAATTACCTTGGGCAGTATGGCCATTTTCACGATGTTGATTCTTTCTACCCGTGAGCATGGAATGTTCTTCCATTTGTTTGTATCCTCTTTTATTTCATTGAGCAGTGGTTTGTAGTTCTCCTTGAAGAGGTCCTTCACATCCCTTGTAAGTTGGATTCCTAGGTATTTTATTCTCTTTGAAGCAATTGTGAATGGGAGTTCACTCATGATTTGGCTGTTTGTCTGTTATTGGTGTATAAAAATGCTTGTGATTTTTGCACATTGATTTTTTATCCTGAGACTTTGCTGAAGTTGCTTATCAGCTTAAGGAGATTTTGGGCTGAGACAATGGGGTTTTCTAGATATACAATCATGTCATCTGCAAACAGGGATAATTTGACTTCCTCTTTTCCTGATTGAATGCCCTTTATTTCCTTCTCCTGCCTGATTTACCTGGCCAGAACTTCCAACACTATGTTGAATAGGAGTGGTGAGAGAGGGCATCCCTGTCTTGTGCCAGTTTTCAAAGGGAATGCTTCCAGTTTTTGTCCATTCAGTATGATATTGGCTGTGGGTTTGTCATAGATAGCTCTTAATATTTTGAGGTACGTCCCATCGATACCTAATTTATTGGGAGTTTTTAGCATGAAGGGTTGTTGAATTTTGTCAAAGGCCTTTTCTGCATCTATTGAGATAATCATGTAGTTTTTGTCTTTGGTTCTGTTTATATGCTGGATTACATTTATTGATTTGCGTATATTGAACCAGCCTTACATCCCAGGGATGAAGCCCACTTGATCATGGTGGATAAGCTTTTTGATGTGCTGCTGGGTTTGGTTTGCCAGTATTTTATTGAGGATTTTTGCATCAGTGTTCATCAAGGATATTGGTCTAAAATTCTCTTTTTTGGTTGTGTCTCTGCCATGCTTTGGTATCAGGATGATGCTGGCCTCATAAAATGAGTTGGGGAGGATTCCCTCTTTTTCTATTGATTGGAATAGTTTCAGAAGGAATGGTCCCAGCTCCTCCTTGTACCTCTGGTAGAATTCGGCTGTGAATCCATCTGGTCCTGGACTTTTTTTGGTTGGTAAGCTATTAATTATTGCCTCAATTTCAGAGCCTGTTATTGGTCTATTCAGAGATTCAACTTCTTGCTGGTTTAGTCTTGGGTGGGTGTATGTGTCGAGGAATTTATCCATTTCTTCTAGATTTTCTAGTTTATTTGCATAGAAGTGTTTATAGTATTCTTTGATGGTAGTTTGTATTTCTGTGGGATCGGTGGTGATATCCCCTTTGTCATTTTTTATTGTGTCTATTTGATTCTTCTCTCTTTTCTTCTTTATTAGTCTGGCTAGCGGTCTATCAATTTTGTTGATCTTTTAAAAAAAACAGCTCCTGGATTCATTGATTTTTTGAAGGGTTTTTTGTGTCTCTATTTCCTTCAGTTCTGCTCTGATCTTAGTTATTTCTTGCCTTCTGCTAGCTTTTGAATGTGTTTGCTCTTGCTTCTCTAGTTCTTTTAATTGTGATGTTAGGCTGTCAATTTTAGATCTTTCCTGCTTTCTCTTGTGGGCATTTAGTGCTATAAATTTCCCTCTACACACTGCTTTGAATGTGTCCCAGAGATTCTGGTATGTTGTGTCTTTGTTCTCACCGGTTTCAAAGAACATCTTTATTTCTGCCTTCATTTCTTTATGTACCCAGTAGTCATTCAGGAGCAGGTTGTTCAGTTTCCATGTAGTTGAGCAGTTTTGAGTGAGTTTCTTAATCCTGAGTTCTAGTTTGATTGCACTGTGGTCTGAGAGACAGTTTGCTATAATTTCTGTTCTTTCACATTTGCTGAGGAGTGCTTTACTTCCAACTATGTGGTCAGTTTTGGAATAGGTGTGGTGTGGTACTAAAAAGAATGTACACTCTGTTGATTTGAGGTGGAGAGTTCTGTAGATGTCTATTAGGTCCGCTTGGTGCAGAGCTGAGTTCAATTCCTGGATATCCTTGTTAACTTTCTGTCTCGCTGATCTGTCTAATGTTGACAGTGGGGTATTAAAGTCTCCCATTATTATTGTGTGGGAGTCTAAGTCTCTTTGTAGGTCACTCAGGACTTGCTTTATGAATCTGGGTGCTCCTGTATTGGGTGCACATATGTTTAGGATAGTTAGCTCTTCTTGTTGAATTGATCCCTTTACTATTATGTAATGGCCTTCTTTGTCTCCTTTGATCTTTGTTGGTTTAAAGTCTGTTTTATCAGAGACTAGGATTGCAACCCCTGCTTTTTTTTGTTTTCCATTTGCTTGGTAGATCTTCCTCCATCTTTTTATTTTGAGCCTATGTGTGCCTCTGCATGTGAGATGGGTCTCCTGAATATAGCACACTGATGGGTCTTGACTTTTTATCCAATTTGCCAGTTTGTGTCTTTTAATTGGAGCATTTAGCCCATTTACATTTAAGGTTAATATTGTTATGTGTGAATTTGATCCTGTCATTATGATGTTAGCTGGTTATTTTGCTCATTAGTTGATGCAGTTTCTTCCTAGCCTAGTTGATGGTCTTTACAATTTGGCATGTTTTTGCAGTGGCTGGTACAGGTTGTTCCTTTCCATGTTTAGTGCTTCCTTCAGGAGCTCTTTTAGGGCAGGCCTGGTGGTGACAGAATCTCTCAGCATTTGCTTGTCTGTAAAGGATTTTATTTCTCCTTCACTTATGAAGCTTAGTTTGGCTGGATATGAAATTCTGGGTTGAAAATTCTTTTCTTTAAGAATGCTGAATATTGGCCCCCACTTTCTTCTGGCTTGTAGAGTTTCTGCCGAGAGATCAGCTGTTAGTCTGATGGGCTTCCCTTTTTGGGTAACCTGACCTTTCTCTCTGGCTTCCCTTAACATTTTTTCCTTCATTTCAACTTTGGTGAATCTGACAATTATGTGTCTTGGAGTTGCTCTTCTCGAGGAGTATCTTTGTGATGTTCTCTGTATTTCCTGAATTTGAATGTTGGCCTGCCTTGCTAGACTGGGGAATTCTCCTGGATAATATCCTGCAGAGTGTTTTCCAACTTGGTTCCATTCTCCCTGTCACTTTCAGGTGCACCAGTCAGATGTAGATTTGGTCTTTTCACATAGTCCCATATTTCTTGGAGGCTTTGTTCATTTCTTTTTGTTCTTTTTTCTCTAAACTTCTCTTCTCGCTTCATTTCATTCATTTCATCTTCCATCACTGATACCCTTTCTTCCCATTGATCTCATCGGCTACTGAGGCTTGTGCATGCATCACGTAGTTCTCATGCCATGGTTTTCAGCTCCATCAGATCCTTTAAGGACTTTTCTGCATTGGTTATTCTAGGTAGCCATTCGTGTAATTTTTTTTCAAGGTTTTTAACTTCTTTGCCATTGGTTTGAACTTCCTCCTTTAGCTCAGAGTAGTTCGATCTTCTGAAGGCTTCTTCTCTCAACTCGTCAAAGTCATTCTCCGTCCAGCTTTGTTCCATTGCTGGTGAGGAGCGGCATTCCTTTGGAGGAGGAGAGGTGCTCTGATTTTTAGAGTTTCTGGTTTTTCTGCTCTATTTTTTCCCCATCTTTGTGGTTTTATCTACTTTTGGTCTTTGATGATGGTGACGTACAGATGGGTTTTTGGTGTGGATGTCCTTTCTGTTTGTTAGTTTTCCTTCTAACAGTCAGGACCCTCAGCTGCAGGTCTGTTTGAGTTTGCTGGAGGTCTGCTCCAGATGCTGTTTGCCTGGGTATCAGCAGCGGTAGCTGCAGAACAGTGGATTTTGGTGAACCGTAAATCCTGCCACCTGATCGTTCCTCTGGAAGTTTTGTCTCAGAGGAGTACCCGGCCGTGTGAGGTGTCAGTCCACCCCAACTGGGGGGTGCCTCCCAGTTAGGCTACTCGGGGGTCAGGGACCCACTTGAGGAGGCAGTCTGCCTGTTCTCAGATCTCAAGCTGGGTGCTCGGAGAACCACTACTCTCTTCAAAGCTATCAGACAGGGACATTTAAGTCTGCAGAGGTTACTGCTGCCTTTTGTTTGTCTGTGCCCTGCCCCCAGAGGTGGAGCCTACAATGGCAGGCAGGACTCCTTGAGCTGTGGTGGGCTCCACCCAGTTCAAGCTTCCAGGCTGCTTTGTTTACATAATCAAGCCTGGGCAATGGCAGGCACCCCTCCCCCAGCCTGGCTGCCACCTTGCAGTTTGATCTCAGACTGCTGTGCTAGCAATGAGTGAGGCTCTGTGGGTGTAGGACACTCCGAGCCAGGTGCAGGATATAATTTCCTGGTGTGTCGTTTTTTAAGCCCATTGGAAAAGCACAGTATTAGGGTGGGAGTGACCCGATTTTCCAGGTGCCGTCTGTCACCCCTTTCTTTGTCTAGGAAAGGGAATTCCCTGACCCCTTGCACTTCCCAGGTGAGGCAATGCCTTGCCCTGCTTTGGCTCACGCACGGTGCGCTGCACCCACTGTCCTGCACCCACTGTCCAGCACTCCCCAGTGAGATGCACCCAGTACCTCAGTTGGAAATGCAGAAATCACCCATCTTCTGCATCGCTCGTGCTGGGAGCTGTAGACTGGAGCTATTCCTATTCGGCCATCTTGGCTCCACCTTTTTTTTTTTTTGAGTTGGAGTCTCGCTCTGTCGCCCAGGCTGGAGTGCAATGGCACAATCTCAGGTCACTGCACCACCACCTCCCAGGTTCAAGCAATTCTCCTGCCTCAGCCTCCCAAGTAGCTGGGATTACAGGCGCCTGCCACAATGCCTGGCTAATTTTTTGTATTTTTAGTAGAGACAGGGTTTCACCATGTTGGCCAGGCTGACCTTGAACTCCTGACTTCTGGTGATTCACCCACCTCAGCCTCCAGAAGTGCTGGGATTACAGGCATGAGCCACCGCGCCCGGCCAAACTTTTAAAACATATATTTGGCATGACTTATTTTCTCATTCTAAGTAAAGGCTAATTTATACCAATATTTTATTCATAATTTTGTGTTCTATTTTCTAAGGAAGCATCCCTGAAATGGGACCAACTAGCACCATCAAAGCTGAATGTACCTCAGAGAGAGGCTGGTATCAGTCACAATGAGAACAAATGGATTGGAACAAATCTGGAGACTAAGCTTTAGGGCAATCACAAGTCTATAAAAAATGAAAGGTCATATATCAAATGAAAGATGAGGCAGGCCATGGGTGCAGAGTAAGAAAATAAACAAATATTGGAAAAAATGTCTCTGAAGAAGGATGATTTTAAATCAGGCCTTGGAAGAGGTAAATGAAAGCAAGAGGTGGATAATGTTTCCTAAAGTGAATGGCATGTACCAACCTCTGAAGTTAAATACTGTAAGAATGCAGTCTCAGATGAGGAGCATGAGAAAGGAATTCAGACCAGTTGGAATTGCATGCTTTGGTATTATGTGGAGGAGAGGAAAGGAGATAATATTAATGATAGAATGATGAAGTTGAGTTCTTAAACATTAAGAAATTTTTAATTTTTTTCCAATATTTCTTCAAATTTTATCATTCATATAGATCACAAAACTGAGTGATCATGAGAGAAACCAAACACTGCCTATCTTCACTTTTAGACACTTGGAAAGAAACTGCAGCATTTTTCCTGAAGGTCAGCAGATTTCCAGTGACGTCACCTTAATTATTCCCCACTGTACGTATATGAAAACAACACAAGAGCTGTTTGCTACTTAAGCAAATTAAGTTCCACATCACTAGCTTATTAAGTCACTTGGCCCACTTTAAATTCTTTATTTAGAATAAAAATATCCTACACATTTCTGGTCATCCAAAGTGTTTAAGAATAATCCATTAGCCATCCAGCCACTAGACTACAAGTTATTGCATTGATTTTCAAATAAGAAAATAAAAAAATAAACAGGTTAATAGAAGCCCAAAATTTTATTATTTCAATACATCTGGAAATTTTCCAAGGAGGGCTGACAAAAATAATTTAGTTCTTTCAAAAATATCGTATTCAAGGGCACTCAGGCTACTCAGCTACACAAATTCTCTTCATTCTCAATTGTCTCAGTGCCCCCCAGCCCCAATTTGATCATGATACCTATAGGAAAATCCAAAATAGTATTGTTGGAAAGATTGCATATACTTATAATAGTATCTTTCATAATAGCTTTCACATCGTGCCCCATTAAAGTTTCCTTTTACGCTAGTCTGGCATGACAGTGTAATTCCTTGTTAAATGCTATATTAGCAAGG
Organism: Gorilla gorilla gorilla; assembly: GCF_029281585.2. Classification (NCBI taxonomy): domain Eukaryota; kingdom Metazoa; phylum Chordata; class Mammalia; order Primates; family Hominidae; genus Gorilla; species Gorilla gorilla. The sequence goes on along the minus strand of NC_086017.1, from coordinate 45,115,025 downwards.
ATGAGTAATAATTCAACAGGATGCTAACATAACACAAGTTTAAATTGCTAATTCAATGAAGCCTTCCTTTCACTGTACATTGCTCAAATCATTGTGATTTTTGCAATGGAACACTAGAACCTTTTAAAAATAAAAATAAAACATGGGAATAGTTTCTACCTGTTTCCTACTCTTGGCAGAATATATGTCTTGAGAAAAAAAGCAGTACTCTGGCTTTACTATTATCATCATTTATCAAAGAGGTTGTTCAGAAGAACTTCTGAAAACTTCTGAAAAACTTCTAAGAATTTTGGCAAAAACATCCAGCTGTATAATCTTCCCTCAAAGAGCTAGTTAGTCCCCTTTTCTTTTATTATTAATTTGATACATTTTTTCCCACAATGCTTTAAAGCTCATATTCTATGTTCCACATAGATTAGGATCTATTATTAGACTCTCTAGTCCAGTTCATTCGTCTACTTTGGTTGTGTTTAATACTGTTAACTTTTTGATATTTCCTAAAACTAGACTTCTCCCATTACTCATATTTTATAGGGCTTTATATTCTTTTGGATAATCTTTAGTAGTATTTTTCAATTTCCTCCCTCAATATTCCCTCTTCTCCTGTGGGTGTCCTAATTATATATACGTGTTTGTAAGTGATTTTATTTTAGGAAGAACTGGCATGTTTAAAATATTTTTGTCCAAAACTATGTTTTAACTTACCGATTTTTCTCTTTTAGGAAGTAAATTAAAGCTTCTTTTAGTATGTGTCCTATATATTTCCTTTTAATATTTTTTTCTGGATCATTTATATTTTCGATATTAGGTCAAATGAACTTTATCTGATCATATGTCTAAACTAAGCCATATACAGGAAAGTTTATGTTTTAAACATTAATATGATTAAACTTTGCTACATTAGCATTATTATTTCAAGTAATTTTTCATTTGATATCTATATGCAGTATCATTGTATTCAATTATGTTTTCTGCAAATAATAATTATTCTCAAATGTGATGATATTTACAGCTGGCATTGTATCATTTGTATTATTAAGATTTTCCAATATGAAAACAAATATTCTAAACTTATTTTCCCAATTCTGTGTGTTTTGCAGTTATTTATGACATTTTTGATGTTGAAATATTCAATTTTACATTGTCAAATATATCATTTTTTTCCTGTTTGTTTTATGATTAAAGAACCCTGCCTCTTAAACTTGATCTAAAAATTGTTCCCAATTGTTCAAACTGTTACATGATTGCCTTAACACAATTTATTGAATAATTCACTCTTAACTTTCTGATTTTCGAAGTCATACATATATTATCAATACGTCATATATTGATTTCAAATTATTTGACCAAACACATGTTAAATTTTACTATTATTTTCCAAAAGCTATTAAAATAAATAAGTTTATTACTATTTGCTGGAATACAAAATATATAGACTTCTTTATGCTTCCGAAATTGTGCACAATTCCTAAAAGAGGAAAAAAGATAGGATTATATTGACCAGTGCATACACAAGTTTATTTTCTTCTTAAGGATGTAGGTTCATGGAGTAGAAGGCAGGGACACAGAGGTCATTTACAGGATTTCTAATGTGGGTTTCCTTAAAAATATGTTTGCAGGAAAATCAGGAATTCACCTTAAAAACTCACCAAACACATGAAATTAGGTATCATGAACAAAATCAGAAATAACATAGAAAGAATCATATACTAAAATTATGAGAGCACAACAAAGTACATATGTTTACTACTACTGAATGTATACTTAAAATGGTTAAAATGGTAAATGTTATGGTATATATATTTTACCACAAAAATATGAGAGAGATTATAAAACAGTCTATAATGACCAAGTTTAAATAAACTAGAAGCAAACTCGAAAATAAGTGTAGGGATTAGGGACTATAAAAAATTACCTAAACATCTGAAAATGAGCTAGAGATATTCTAGAAATAAACCACACAGCAATTGATATTTACACATTTAGAGTATTGTGGATATTTAAAGCTTGGATTATATAAATGAAAGACATATAGGGAAAAAAGAGAATCTACTTATGGCATATCAGTGTGAAGAGCTCTATAGACTATTACTCAGTGAAACAATCATAAGTGATGAAAATAATTTCTAAAGCAACTATTTAAAGTCCCCAGAAATTGTCATAATGGCATACAGCATGTGAAGAATATTTATTCAAGAAAATCTAGTACATCTTAGTAAGAAGAGCAAAAGTTTGAAGAGCAAAACTGTTTGAAGAGCGAAAGTAAGAAGAGCAAAACTGCTGCTCTCTCCAACCCTAGCTCAGTGTGACAGAAACTTTGCTCCAAATGGGCATGGCCAAGAAGATCATTCTCACTCTAATCACCTATCTCTGTAATGCAGAGATTAAATTTCAGATGAGGCAGTTTAGAGTAGGGGCTCTCTTCCTATATTTACTCCCCACTTACAAAGTTCCATCTCTATTTCAGAAGTGGCAGGCCAGATTATTAAGTCCTCAGTCACCTTCTCCTTAGCCCACTTGATGGGGAGATTCCATGCCCAAAGGGACAAGCTAAGTAAAGTCATACTCACAGGTCAGGAGTAATGGGATGGAGATTTTCTTCAGGATGAGGCAGGTCATAAGAACAGACATCTCTGAAGTTCTCCCTAAAAGAACTAACTGAAATTATTTAGAACACACTATGGAAGAATTCAAGACTAAGGGTACTCTTGAAAACAGTGATTTTTGGTGTTAATTAAGTGGAGGCTTGTAACTCCACAAAAGCACCAAGCTAAACTATAGCTCAGTTATTTTACCAGAGAGAATCAGGGGGAAAGGCAGCTTAGATGAGCTCTCTGGGTGTTAGAAGAAACACCAAAGACTGGCCCCAAAAACTACCCCTACAGGGGGACCTGAATTTAATTGGCTATAATCGTGGAGCAATTTATGTTCCAGAGCATCGTTGAAAAAAATATAGCAATTTACTGGCTCTTTCTGGAGTCTAACAGCTGTGTGTGATACCAACAGAGGCAGACAGCTAAATAGAGATATCAAGGAAAAAGATAGCTAAAGACAGTTCTGTTAAAACAACAGTCATCCCAGGGTAACCTTGTACAAGCCCAAAGCTTGAGTGATATTAGAAGCTTCACACTGCAGGGAAAACAGCCTTCACTAAAATAGTCCAGCCAGGTCACTAAACAAATAAACAAGCAAACAATAATAACATCAAGCTCTAGCGGAGTGCAGTCGCTCTCTAGAGTTGCCATAATATATTACCTAAAATCCCCCAATTTTTAACAACAACAAAATAAGGCATACAAAGAAACAGGGATATATGACCCATGCATGAAAAAAAAAAAAAAAGTAGAAAACACAAACTGACTGTGAAGAGGCCCAGGTGTGCAATTCAACAGAAGAAACTTCAAAGCAGCTATCTATCATAAATATATTCAAAGAACTAAAGAAAACTATGTTTAAGAATTAAGAAAAGCCATGATTACAGTGTTTCATTGAATAGGAAACATTAGTGAAGTAACTGAAATTGTTTAAAAATATATAAAGTTTAGAGTTAAAAAGTAATACAAGTAAAATTTAAAAATTTGCTAGAGGAGCTAAAGTAGATTTGAAATGGCAAAAAAGGAATCAGTGGATTTAAAGAGAGATCATTAGGCATTATACTGTTAGAAATACATAACTAAAATAAAACTAAAAATAAATTAACAGAGCTCAGAGAAATTCAGGATTCCATGTAGTTTACCAAGAATAAGAGTAGCAGGAAAGGAGAGAGACAAAAAAGCAGAAAAAATATTCGAGAAATAATGGCTGAGAGCTTCCCAAACTAGATGAAGAAAACAACCAACCAATAAAAGAACTGAGAGGAATGCCAGGTAGGTTAGCAACAAAGTGATCTGTATCAGAGCCATCATGGCATCAATGACACAGACAAAGAGAAAATCTTGAAAGCAGTAAGAGCAAATGACTACTCATAAAAGGAATCCCAATGAGAATAACAGCTGACTTCTCATAAGAAACAATATTCAAACTACTAAAAGAAAAGAAAAGCAACTGTCAATCAAAAATCTTATATCCAATAAAACTACCTTTCAAAAATGAAGAAAAACATGCATTATTCCAGTCTACTCATGAGTAAAGCATCAGAAAAACTCCAATAGTGGCATGCTGTGGCAAACCTAATCAGTATACCTGAAAACTGTCAAGGTCATTAAAAACAAGGAAGTTCTAAGATACTGTCACTGTTAGGGGAAAAGGTAAGGAAACATAAAAATTATGTAATATGATAGCTTAGGTGGAACCCTGGCAAAGAAAAAGAATGTTAGGTAAAAACAAAGGAAATCTGAATAAACTATGGACTTTAGTTAATAAGACTATATTATTACTGATTACTTAATTGTGACAAACATACCATACTAATATAAGATATTAACAAAAAGTTGAAAAATATAAAGGTAAAATGAAGCTATTCCCAGGTAAACAGAACTGATAGAATTCATTGCTAACTGACTCATCTTTTAAAAAATGTTAAAGGAAGTACTTCTGGATGATGTCAAGTAATCTTAGAAAGTAATTCAATTCTACATTGAAACACATGTATATGCATACACAAAGGAGATGCAGCTAAAGCAGTGCTTAGAGGGAAAAGAAAAGCTCTAAATGCCTGTGTTAAAAAAGAAGACAAAACTTCAATCAATAATCTAACTTTCCACCATAAGCTATTGGGGAAAAAAGAGCAAACCAAACCTAAAGCAAGCAGAAAAAGCAAATAATAAAGATCTCAGTAAAAATTAATGAAATAGAGAATCTTTTTATTTTTTTATTTGTTTAACTTTTATAAAGAGTAAATAAATCATCAAAATTGAAAGTTGATTCTTTGAAAATAGAAATGAAAATGGACCAACTTTTAGCTATTTAGCTAGACTGTCCAAGAAAAAGAATAACTCAAATTACAAAAATCTGAAAAAGAAGGAACATTAATACAGAGCTTATAGAAATAAAAATAATTATAAGAAAATACCATGAAAAAATATGCCATAAAATTAGAAAAATCAGCTTAAAAATAACAAAGTTTTAGAAAGATACTAATGATCAAAACTGATTCAAGATGTAATAAAAATATTAACAGACCTATACAAGGAAAGAGATGAATAATAGTTTTAAAAACTTTTCACAAAGTTTCCAAGCCAAGATACTTTTACTGGTGAATTCTTCCAAACATTTCAAGAAGAGTTGATAACAATATTTCACCTATTCTTGCAAAAAACAAAACACTCAAATGAGAAACAAAATTTTCTCATCCAACTCGTTGGATGAGAAAATTATTATCTTAATATCAAACAAGACAAATTATAAGAAAACTGGAGAACAAAGTTTTAATAAATAAAGAGAAAAAAGTCCTCAACAAATTACTAGAAAACCAAACCCAGACCAAGAAGCAGCTTCTCTGCTCCTTCTGGAGTTTCTGCCTGGTTCAGCCCGCCTGCCTCCACTCCTGCCTCCACCATGTCCAACGGGGTGACCCAGAAGTCCTGCAAGGTATCCACCTCTGGTCCCCGAGCCTTCAGCAGCCACTCCTACACGAGAGGGCCCGGTGCCCACATCAGCTCCTGGAGCTTCTCCCCAGTGGGCAGCAGAAGCTCCCAGGGTGGCCTGGGCAGAAGCTATGCTGGGGCCAGCAGCATGGGAGGCATCACCACCATCACGGTCAGCCAGAGCCTGCTGAACCCCCTTAACCTGGAGGTGGACCCTAACATCCATGTTGTGCACACCCAGGAGAAGGAGCAGATCAAGACCCTCAACAAGTTTGCCTCCTTCATCGACAAGGTACGATTCCTGGAGCAGAAGAACAAGATGCTGGAGACCAAGTGGAGCCTCCTGCGGCAGCTGAAGACGGCTCAGAGCAACATGGACAACATGTTTGAGAGCTACATCAACAACCTTAGGCGGCAGCTGGAGACTCTGGTCTAGGAGAAGCTGAAGGTGGAGGCGGAGCTTGGCAACATGCAGGGGCCGGTGGAGGACTTCAAGAACAAGTATGAGGATGAGATCAATAAGCGTACAGGATGGAGAATGAATTTTTCCTCATCAAGAAGGATGTGGATGAAACTTACATGAACAAGGTAGAGCTGGGGTCTCGCCTGGAAGGGCTGACTGAGGAGATCAACTTCCTCAGGCAGCTGTGTGAAGAGGAGATCTCGCAGTTGCAGTCCCAGATCTCGGACACGTCTGTGGTGCTGTCCATGGACAACTGCCGCTCCCTAGACACGGACAGTGTCATCGCTGAGATCAAGGCGCAGTAGGAGGAGATCGCCAACCGCATCCGGGCCGAGGCTTAGAGCATGCACCGGATCAGGTATGAGGAGCTGCAAACGCTGGCTGGGAAGCACCAGGATGATCTGCAGCGTACAAAGACTGAGATCTTCAAGATGAACCGGAACATCAGCCAGCTCCAGGCTGAGATTGAGGGCCTCAAAGGCCAGAGGGCTTCCCTGGAGGCCTCCATCACAGATGCCGAGCAGCCTGGGGAGCTGGCAGTTAAGTATGCCAACGCGAAGCTGTCCGAGCTGGAAGCCGCCCTGCAGCGGGCCAAGCAGGACATGGGGCAGCAAGCAGCTGCATGAGTACCAGGAGATGATGAACGTCAAGCTGGCCCTGGGCATCAAGATCACTACCTGCAAGAAGCTGCTGGAGGGTGAGGAGAGCCGGCTGGAGTCTGGGATGCAGAACATGAGTATCCATACTAAGACCACCAGCTGCTATGTAGGTGGCCTGAGCTCGGCCTGTGGGGTCTTCACAAGCCCCAGCCTCGGCTATGGGCCAGGCTGCAGCTTTGGCTCTGGTGCGGGCTCCAGCTCCTTCAGCCGCACCAGCTCCACCAGGGCCGTGCTTGTGAAGAAGGTTGAGACCTGCGATGGGAAGCTGGTGTCCGAGTCCCCCGACGTTTTGCCCAGGTGAACAGCTGCAGCAGTCCCTCCCAGCCTGCCCTTCCTGCAGCTGCCCCAGAGTGCAGGGGAGCACAGGGAACAGGAGACCCACCTAAGGCTCAGCCCTAGCTCTCAGCCCACCCTTGGGGGTAGTTTACTGCCTGGGGACCCCTTTGCCCATGCCTCCAACTACAAAACAATTCAATTTGTTTTTTTGGTTTTTTTTTTTTTTTTTTTTTTTTTGGTGCAAAATAAAACCTCAGCTGGCTCTGCAAAAAAAAAAAAGGAAAAAAAAAGAAAACCAAATCCAGCAACATAAAAGGATTATACATGACCAACTGGGATTTATCCCAGGTATGCAATTTTTGAATACCCTAAAATCAATTAATGTATTAATCAATTAATTTGTATCAACTGGTACACTATTTCAGTAGAATAAAATACAAAAACTTCCCAATACGTTCAGGAAATGAATTTTATAAAATTCAACCCTCATTTATAAAATGCTTGAAGGGCAAGCATCTGTGAAAAATCTACATGGTCAACACACTTAGGAATTAATTTAATAAAAGACATGCAAAAATTATTCTGAAAACTATAAAGCATTGTTAAGGAAATTAAAGAAGACCTAAATAAGTGAAAAGTCATGCCATTTTTATAGATCAGAAGATTTAATATTGTTAGGATGGTGATACTTCCCAAGTTTATCTATAGATTCAACAAAATTCCTATCAAAATCTAAGCTTTTTTTTTTTTTTGGTGCACATTGCAAATTGATCCTAAAATTCATATTGATATTGTTTGTCTCTCCCCACTCAAATCTCATCTGGAATTGTAATCTCCAGGCCTTGAGGGAGGGAGCTGGTGGGAGGTGATTTGATGATGGGGCAGTTTCCCCCATGCTGTTCTTGTGATAGTGAGTGAGTTCTCATGAGATCTGATTGTTTGATAAGTGTCTGGCACTTCCCCATCTCTCTCTTTCTCCTGCCACCATGTAAGATGTGCCTTGCTTCCCCTTCATCTTCCACCATGATTGTAAGTTTCCTGAGGCTTCCCTAGCCATGTAGAACGGTGAGTTAATTAAAACTCTTCCCTTTACAAATTACCCAGTCTCAGGTATTCCTTATAGCAGTGTGAAAATGAACTAATACAATATGGAACTGCAAGGGACCTAGAATCACTAAAATATACTCAAAAAAAAAAAAAAAGACAACATTTGGATCACACTCCGTATTTCAGAATTACTACAAAGCTACAGTAGTAAAGACTGTTTGATACTAGCAGAAGGATAGACATAAAGAGCAATGGAATAGAGTCCAGAAATAAATTTTCATATAACTATTAATTTTCAAAAAGCCAGAGACAGTTCAGTGAGGGAAAGAATAGTCTTTCCAACAAACTGTGATGAGAGAACTAGATATCCATATGCAAAACTAGGAATATATACTCTTTCCTCACATTATACACAAAAAATAACCCCCAATGAATCATAGACTTAAAAGTAAGTGCTAAAAACATAAAAATTGTAGAAGAAAACATAGAAGTAAGTCTTCATAATCTTGAGTTATGTGGTCTTCTTCAATATGACACTTCATATTTGCTAAGACATTTATACCAAAAAAAAAAAAAAGCGAGAGAGAGAGGGGGAAAAAAAAAGGATGTGGAGAACTTGGAATCCTCTTATTCTACTGATGGCAATTTAAACTGTGCAGGCATGTTAGAAAATAGTCTGACCATTGCTCAAAAGCTCAAGCATACTGTTAGCATATGACCAAGAATTTCACTCGTATGTATATACTTAAGGGAAATGAAACATACCTCCACACAAAAACTTGTTTGTGAATAATGTATTTGTCTAGAGCTGCCGTAACAAATACCACAAAGTAGCCTAAACAATAGAAATTTATTTTCTCACATTTCAGGAGGCTGGGAGCCAGAAATCAAGGTGTCAGACAGGTTGTTTGTTCTGAAGTCTCTCTCCTTGGCTTGTAGATAGTGTTCTTTTTCTGGTGTCTTCACATGGTATTATTAATCTTTCTATGTGATCTGTGTCCTAACATCCTCTTATAAGGATGCCAGCCATATTTGATTAGGACCCACCCTGAGCACTCCATTTTAACTTGTCTCTTTAATGGTCGTATCTACAAACAGAAAAACATTCTAAGGAACATGAGTTAGGGCTTCAACATATGAGCATTGGAGGGACACAAATAACATCGTGGGACAGTCCATAACAAATATTCATAGTGTCCAACACAAATAACATTGGAGGGACAGTCCATAACAAATATTCATAGTGGCATTATTTATGATAGTCAAAAACGTGGAAACAATCCAAAGCCCCGTCAGCTGATGAATGGATAAATAAATGTGTTCTACTCGTATAATAAATATTATTTGGCAATAAAAAGTAACGAAGTACTGACATGATACAATATGAATAGACCTTGAAAACATGCTAACTGAAAACAGTAATCACAAAGGGTCTTGTATTATATGATTCCATTTTTATTACATGTCAAAATATGAAAATCTATAGAGACAGATAGTAGGTTAGTAATAATCTATGGCTGGGGGTCAATTTATAGGAAATGAGGTGTGACTACTAATGGTTATGAGGTTTCTTTTTGGGGCAATGAAAATATTCAAAAATTGTGGTTGAAAAACTTTGTGAATATACTAAAAACCACTGATTTATATACCTTAAATTGATAAGTAATATGATATATAAATTATGTTTCAATAAGGCTATTATATATTGAAAGAAAAAAATAGTACATATAATGACATACAGGCGAACAAAAAATATGAATAAAAAACAGTGATGACAGAGACATAGCCAATGGTACCTCCAAATGGATTTCTAGCAGAAAAAAAGAAATAAATGTGATCAAAGGGATATTTTAAAAGCAATGGCAAAGAATTTTTTAAAACATATGAAAACAATGAAGGCAAGATTTTATAAAGCCATTCAATTCAAAATAAAACCCAACAGGAAGAAAACCACAAAAAGACCCATCATAATGAAACTTCAGCTACCAAAGACAAAGATAAAATTTTGAAAGAAGTAAAATGAAAAATCACAGATTATTTTGAAGCCTTGACTGATAGTTTTTAATTATTGAGAAAACCTAGACTAAAAGAGCAAGAATAACTTTCCCAGCATCTCAGTCATTAAATTTTTCAAGCAGGATACAGAATTACATATTTTTATCCAATTATCTTTTCACCATAATATATTGCCTAAACAGTTGTTTTTGAAGAAGAAAATGTGAAATGAAACTCAAAATCCATGACTGATTTATTCACAGCCTGAGAGTGTTGAGGAGGCCTGATTACAATGGTAGTAAATTTTTCTATTTTTGCCACGTGAAATGGGGTATCTTTAAAGTATGGGCTCAGTTGTACTTTTCTAAAACTTCCAGGAAAACATGGAAAGTTTATGGTGGCATCAGGGATTTTCTGGAAAAAAGAACATTTATCTGGCTTATCTCTAATTCAATTTCTTCTGACTGTAGCAAGGAGGGAAAATTCATCGGCATATCTTTTTCATGGAGCATGGTAGAAATTAACTATGAGGCCCAAATAGTTATAATTATTATTTAGAAAACTCTCATCTACTTACCGTATTCTGCTTGTGTGAGGTTCCTTCAACATAGTCCAAATCTAAGAAATATTGATCACAATCATACATTAAGACCCAGTGTCAAAGGCAGATCAATTTTTCTTTTATATAATTTCTGATGAATTTTTGAATGTGGAATAGAAAGTTGTCTAATAGAAGTGCTTTTTTCAGACTAATATACATGAATGCTTCTGGTCTAATGCTCCCCAATTTATCAAATTTTCATCTCTATTCTTTCACAATCATCACAGAAACCATAATTAAAGGAACAACAGATGGTTAATAGAAGCTGCTGTTTCTATGAGGATACTAAGCTATGGGCCTTATTTGAGAATTATTATAAAAGCAGATATAAAAGGCTAGTCTAGATAATTTCCCAAGTTGAAAAAGAAACCAAAAAGAAATGAAAGAATGTACAAATTACCTCTCATAAAATTCTCTAGAATTTTCACCTGGTATTTATTCTACTTGGCTTGACTCCCACTGTGAGAAAACTGTGTCTTCTCTATGCTTTCAAATTATTTGGAACATGGATGGCTGATAATAATAGCAGGGATGGCTATTATGTATGTGTTAAGGTTGATTAGGGTCTCACTAGTTATTTCTCTTAATGATAAAGCCTTTTAAAATGTCGTTTAAAAAAAGAATAGATTTTGACAATATCAAGAATGTGAAAAAATCAATTTATTTTAAATCCATTGATAACTAATTTTAAATCATATACAATTCAGTCACAATAAATCTCTATACATATATATTTTAGTCTTCTACAATTTGATATGAGCAGTTTGTTAACTATATTTCTACCTCAGAAAACTAAAAAGTGTTCGAATTCATTTGATTTAAAATTGCCAAATGAGAAAAATGAACCTCACAACATATGAAAGAATGTGTAGGCTGCAGCTAAGGGCAGTAATGGTCAGTGATTATCTTCTGAAGACAAAAATACAATTAGAATAAGAAAGACATTTCAACCATTTTTACATCAAAGTCACCTCAATATTTATTTAAGTTCCCCCAATTTTGTGGAATAATAAGACTTCTTTTTTAACGGAGAGAAATATTTCTTTAGATAATCAAGGGGATACATGTTAATGTTTTGCACTGGTGCTGCTTCCTGATGAACTACTTAATTTCCTGGGGGGATGAGCACCTTCTCATTTCTTATATAGAGGAAAAATGGAGGATTAAGGTGAGAGAGAGAAATTAAACTCCCAATTTAGTTCTGTTAGTTTATTTCAGTTCCTCAAGCTCCTGCCTACTTTTCACTAAAGTTGTTTCTTCTTGCTAGAATGCTCTTTTCTTTGGCTTATACCTGGCTAAGTTCTCAGACCAGATTCTATTTTAAATATCATTTCATAGACGCCTATTCTAAATCTGGCCATAATCCTCACTCCAACTCTAGCCATATTATACTTATCATTTATCTCCCTTAATGCCATTTATAACATTTTATGAGTTTACATTAGCATATGTGATTATTGTTTTGATGTGTGCCTTCTGACACTTAAATGCCTGCTTTATTCGCTGGTGTGATCCCAGAATGTAACACAGTGCTTTGCTAGGCAATAATATAAATAAACACTTATTATTTCTTTTCTCCAATATTTTTGGACCCCTACTATGAGGAAAGCCTGTGGCTGTGTTGTGCTGTGAAGGCTATAGAGGTGTATAATGCCACACTTCTGCCTTTAAGAACTGTATAATTAAAAATGTGAAATTATATAAGTTATCATAACCGAAAGCAAAAATTGAAGTCACAGGAGAAAGAGATCAAAAATTTCAACTGAAACAAAGGTCACAGCTATCGAAATAACTTTCCTTGAGGGAATTTAAGGACACTAATTAGCCAACTGCTCTGTGTTCTTAGGATGAGGAGGTAGCTCCTTTCGTAAAAAGGCAAATAGTGAGTCAGGAGACACAGCTCTGTATCTGAACAACTACCTTCCCTCCCACAGGCTTCCTACATATCCAAACTTTTTTTTTTTCTTATCTTCTTACACTAGTCCCCCAACACCACTCCTTTTTGCAGAGCTAAAGTTCAAGACTGTTTAGCAGAGAATGTAGAAGTGTCACAGAGAAAGCTATAAGGCAATTTGGAGATTCCAATCACAATGAATTCCAGCCTTCACAATGACACAGGAGTTGGACGACAGTGTTAGCATCTACTGTCAAAATCGGTTTCCTTCGTGATTAGAAGGTGTTTAACTACCAAACTAAATTCTACATTCCAAACTTCTAAATACCTGCCTGTCACTATTTATTTCAACTTCTTTGTCTCTTTGCAAAACACTTGTAACATTTAAACAATAAGAATGATGAATACTGCCACACAAAGATGTTTAAATGGCTTCTGCTAAGGAATGGTAATCGGTGAAGGACAGACATATGGACAACTAAATACAATTTATGTCTAATAATATAGTGCTAATTTTCAAAATCCAAGTCCTTTATATATTTTTGTAGATTTACACCTAAATATTTCATTATTTGAGCTATTGTAAATGGTTATTTCAGTTTCCATGCATTCATTGCAAGCATATAGAAATACCACTGATTTTGAACATTGTTCTTATGTAGTGCAAACTTGCTGAGTTCAATTATTAGTTTTAGAAGGGTTGTTTGAGATTATTTGAGATTTTCTATGAAGACTTTCATATCATCTGCAAATATAACTTTTTTTTTTCCTTTCTGGTCTATATTCCTTTTTTCCTTTTCTTGTTTTATTGCTCCATCTAGGACGTCCAGTATGATGTCGAACAGCAGTGATGAAAGTGGACATTCTTTCTTTGTTCCTAATCTTTGGAGGGAAATATTCAGTCTTTCACCCTTAGAATATTAGCTATAGGTCATCAGTACATGTTCTTTATTGAGTTGAGAAAGCTCCTGTCTGTTCCTACTATTCGGAGACATTTATTAAGTCTCACTTGGTCATGGTGTATAATTCTTTCGTATATATTGCTAAAACATATTTCTTAACATTTTCTTAAGAATTTTTGTATTTATGAGAAAGATTGTATTTTGTTGTTTTGTTTTGTTTGTATTTTCTCTGTCTGGTTTTGGTGTCAGTACAATAAATTAATAATAAATCATAAAATGATTTGGGAAGTCTTTCCTTCTCTTCTGTTTCCCAGAAGAGATTGTGTAGTGCTGACATTAATTTTTTAAATACTTGATAGAAGTCTCCAGTGAAACAATCCAGACTTAGAGATTTCTTTTTTATGAGAGTTTACATTGCAAATTCAATTTTCTTAATATTTTAGGGCTATTCAACTTACCTATTTTAAATAAGTGGTGGTAGTATGTGCTTTTGAAGATTAGGTCCAATTTATCTAAGTTGTCAAACTTGTGTGTATAGAATTAGTTGTAATAGTGCCTTATAACCCTTATCATGACTGCAGTGTCTGTAATGGTATCTTCCAGATCACTCCTGATTTTAGTAATTTGTGTCTCTTCTCTTTCTCTCTTTTCTTTTGGTCAGTTTCAATTTTTTTTGGTCTTTTTAATAGAACCAGTTGTTTGTTTCATTGATTTCTGATCTTACATTTTTAATTTACTTATTTCAGCATTCTTTGGTTTTATTTTGCTCCTCTTTTAGTTTACTGAGGTGGGAGCTTAAATTATTGATTTGAGATATTGATTCACTTCTAATGTGAGAATTTAGTGCTATAAATTTCCTTGTGAGCTGTGGTCCACATATTTTAATAAGTTTGTAGTTTTATTCACTTCAATGTACTATGTGATTTTTCCCTGAAACTTTCTCTTTGATTCATGGATTACTTAATTATGTTGTTTATTATTAAGTGTGTAATTTGGTTTCCAAGCATTTGGAGATTTCCCTCATATACTTCTGTTACTGAGTTCCAGATTCCATTGTTCTCAGAGATTTTAATTCTTTTAAATACGTTGAGGATTTTTTTTTTTTACAGCCCAGCATATGGTGTGCCATGCTACATGTACACTGTATGCACTAATGAAAAGTGTACTATGCTGATTTGAAATGAAATGTTCTATATATGTCAATCAGATCTTATTGATTAATGATGTTGTTGAGTTCTTCTACATTCTTGCTAAACTCATGTCTAGTTTTTCTATTAATTGTTGAGACATGGATGTTGAAGTCTCCTATGTTTGTTTATTTGCCTTTTTGTTTTTTAATTCTATCATTTTTATGCAAATAATTGTGGCCCTTTTTTGGTATATATTCATTTAGGATTTCTGTGACATATTTGGGGATTGATGTTTCTTATATAATACTCGCTCTGCCTTTATTAATATTGTTTGTGTTGATTTTGCTTTATCTGATAATATGATGGTCACTGTTACTTTCTCTGGCTTAATGTTTGAATGGTGCACCTTTGTACATTATTTTACTTTAAACTTACCTATATTGTTTTATTTTAAGTGAGTTTCTTGTAGTCATTTTGTTAGATCATGTTTATCATGATTTTTAAATACATCCTTCCAATCTCCTTCTGATTAGTATGTTAGATCATTTAATGTAATTGGAAGAGAGAACACAGCCTAATTCACTCTTTGAAGCCAGCACCATCCTTGTACCAAAACTATACTGAGACATTACAAGAAAGGAAACTAGGACCTGGCGCGGTGGCTCACGCCTGTAATCCCAGCGCTTTGGGAGGCCGAGGCAGGCGTATCACAGGGTCAGGAGATAGAGACCATCCTGGCTAACACAGTGAAACCCCATCTCTACTGAAAATACAAAAAATTAGCCGGGCGTGGTGGCAGGCGCCTGTAGTCCCAGCTACTCAGGAGGCTGAGGCAGGACAATGGCGTGAACCCGGGAGGCGGAGCTTGCAGTGAGCTGAGATCATGCCACTGCACTCCAGCCTGGGTGACAGAGAGAGACTCCGCCTAAAAAAAAGAAAGAAAGAAAGAAAGGAAACTATAGACCAGTATCTTTCATGAACATAAATGCAAAATTCCTCACCAAAACATGAGTAATTAAAATCCAACAGTGTGTTAAAAAGAATTATACATTATGCCTGGTAGATTTAGTCTAGGTATGCTAGTCTAGTTCAACATTTAAAAATCAATGTAATCCACCATTAACAGGCTGAAGAATAAAAATTATATGATTGTGAAAAAGCATTTCACAAAATCCAATACCAGGATAAAAACTCTCAGTAGTGCAGGAATATGGAAAAACTCCCACAACTTGGTAAAGAATATCTACAAAAAAATTATAGCTGTTATCATACTAAATAGTGGAAGATTTGGTTCTTTCCTCCTGGATTAAGAACAAGCAGATATCCACTCTCATCTACCTATTAGGGTTGGAAGGTCTGGGTCCCCACATGAGAGCAGGAGGTGACACTATGGGGTGGATATCCCAGTTACCACATAATGGCTGAGAAAGTCCTAACTCTCCACTAGGACTCCTTTGGCATTACCACTGGGGAAAGGAAAGGAGAATTCAATACTTGTCACCACCCAGTGGAGACAGACATCTCCTCTGACATGGCAGTGCTGTGGGAGGAAAAATGAAGAGGGTGGGAGAGTCAGGGGCATATTTACTATTGCTCACCAAGAATGAACGTTTTAGCTCCCTACTCATTCCTACTTTGACATCGCCCTGGTAGGAATGGGAGTGGGTGGTGAGGTGCCTTTTTATATAGCCTGATAATGCAGAATTCTAGGATCCCCATGAGGAATTTTCAGGACCCTTTTGGACTGAGATACAGAAGAATAAAAATATGTTGTATCTGAAATCCAATGAAAATGACCATGTTATATTTGATTCGGATTTTAAATCTTTCAAGGTTTGTTGATGGAAAGAATAGGCTTTCCTCCCTTCTGAAACAAAATTAAAGGAGACTCAAAGTAGCTAGAGGTTGTTTCAAGATGGGGAGAGGGTTAGCTTTCTACTGCTTAGTTGGACACTTGCTTGGGCAAGAGACACATAAATCTACTGCTGGGTCTATCGGAGGGGATAAGAAGAGAATTAGAGTAAACTGACACAAACAGTGGGCAGTTTGGGAAGTATATGAGAGTCTGCCATGGGTCAAATGGTAGTGAAGCTTGAGGCACCTGGCCACATTTAGGTCTCCAAATATAGGACCAGGGAAAGATGGAGTAGGGGAACCACAGAATATAGTAACTTAAGCACACATCCCATGAGAGAAGCAGGCCTTACAGGTCTGCCATTTGGAGGACAACAAAGGTCAGTCAGTGTTGCAAAAGCAACAGAGATGGCCTACAAAAACATTAAAACCTTACCTAGTAAAGTAAGGAGAAATTTCGCTTATACCTCCCCTCTACCCAGGTGCAGCTCTCCAGAAGAGCTGGATTGCAAAAGGCGGATGGGTTTCCAAGCCTCTGTCACTCCACAGTAAGCCTCTCATCTCAGGTTTGCATTGGTGGCAGTGTCGGTGGAAGTGGGCATGGGGGATGGGGAAGCAATGTAGAGTATGCTGAGGAAATGAGTTTTGAATTGAGTTTGATTTGAAGCTTTCAAGTTTACCAAATTTTAATAATTGCTAGTGAGCAATTTAGATTTTTAAGCTTTAACATGGTCCAAATTTTAATAACTGTGAGTAAATGGAAAGCTGTGGAAATCACATGATTTATTAATGGACAGCAACATATATTCTACAAAGCAGTGACTGAAAAAAAAAAGCCATTTCATTTTTAAACCCCACCACGTTGAGCCTCCTTGACAAACTGGTTACTGAACAAAAGGTACTTAAGACATCGACAGTTTTTCTTATTCATCATTGAGTTTGTGGCTGCATTACTGTGCTGGCTGTGATAAAAGGGATGTATGAATATATCTAATGTCATTTATTAATAAAGCAGAAGTTATTTTTCATGTTTAAGTGAGGGCCACTGAACATAATGCTTCTACTTTCTATCCATCTCCCTGTTTACAAAGCAGACTAGAATATGATTCACAGCCTTGACTGCCATTTTCCTTGACATTTCACTTACCTGCTTTCCTCACCCATTAGCCTGCCTTTGAGAGAGTGTGGACACTGTGTAGTAGATAATCTTAATAGCTAGGACATCTGGTGTAGCCTAACAGACAGATTGTCTGCCTACTTAGACCCTCCGCACGAGTAAAAAACGCATAAGAACTTGACCTTTGCAAAGTGGAGCTGACCTGATAAAAACCTTTCCACAGAAGGCAACGTCATCTCCTTCCCAGGAACAAAACAGCAACTGTGTAATGTCAGAGAGGAAAAATGAAGAAATTAAAATGGATATAACTTGGTTGTCATTTGATTTTGTTAAAAGAGCAAAACATATTTAATGATAATTTTTACATTTTGAAATAATCTTGGCTATACATTCTGCAAAAATGAAAATAGTATAAAGAACACCTGCCTTCCTTTTGCTCATATTTACCTATTGTTAATATTTTACCCCATATCCTGTATATGTGTTTACTTCATTATTTTTCTGAAACATTTGAAATAGTTGAACAAAATATACATTGTATATATAATGACTCTTTACCCCCAATATTTCAATGAGTATTTCCTAAGAATAGGAATGTTTTCTTACATACCATCAGTACAATTGACACATTCATAAATTTACATTGATACAGTATGTTTGTCTAATAATGATTTACATTCTCATTTTGTAGTTTGTCTATTCATGTCTTTTATAGGGTTTTCCAAAGAACAAAATCCTTTGATGTTTAAGCTTCAGTGAGGAGTAGACCATTAGAACAAGCATATATAAGAAATTCTACAGATTTAACTTTTTCTTAATGAACCAGTGCACCAAAAGAAGTTGGCAGTAACAAAGATGCCCTGTCATTTACTACTTATGCCTTTCCATGAAACTGGTAGTTATTTAGGAAGAAATAAAATACCAGAACAAAATACCAGAGAAATATGACTTTAGGAAACTTTTCTTGGTCTAATCTACCTTCTAAGAGATCTCTACATTAAAAGAGTAATTATGAAAATTTCTGGGTGTAATCATTCACACAACAAAGAGTCCAACTGGAATCTAAATTTCAGTTCTTTACCTGGCACCAAGCTGTATTTCTGGTCTGTGAATTCAAGAGCCTCAAAAGTCAATTCAACCAGATTTGTTTTTTCATCAGTTGATCTAATAATGTATTTTATGACATTTTTGAAAGAACATACACCAGAGAAACATACCTAAACCTTATATTAGGATATGCTACCCGTGGATCATAGGATAGGGGCTACATGTTAAAGGTGCAGAGGTGGACAGCAACAAAAAGAGTCACATGTTCTCCTCCTATGTGTCCCTGCCCCTTTTCAATATGGCTTACAGCTCTTCCTATTAAGGGGTGAAAACTATATTGTTCATTCTTTGACTTGGTTGACCATGAGACTTTCTTTGGGCTATGGAAAATCAGGAAACATGCCTCAAACAAAAACTTGATGAGTTCTTTTACCTTGGGCTTGTTCTCATTTTCTTTTCTTTGAAACCTTGAAAACACCATGTATTAGCTTCCTGGGGCTGCCATAACTAAGTGCCGTGAACTGAGTTGATGAAAACAACTCACACTTTTTTATCCTTTCACACTTCTGGGGGCTGGACATCTGAAATCACAGTATCAGCAGTTAGTTCCTTCTGAGGTGTTATGAAGGGAAATCTGTTTTGTGCTTTGTCCTAGCTTCTGGTGGCTCCCAGCAGTTCTTGGTTTTCTTTGCCTTGTAGCTGCATCACTCCAATCTCCACCTCCACCTTCTCATTCTCTTCTTCTTTCCATTTGTCTCTGTCTGTCCTCTCCTTTTCTTTTAAGGATGTTGGTCATTGATGTTAGGGCCTGTCCTAATGCAGTATGACCTTATTTTAACTAATTGTATTTGCAATGTACTGAGTTTCTGGGTGGACAAGAATTTGGGTGGGGGATATTATTCAACCCAATATATATGAAGTAGAAAAGCTTGAGCTAGGCTGCTTGAAGATTGCAGACCTTGTGGAAGAGAGAGAAGCAATCCATGCTAAGGCCCACATAAATAAACCAGAATTCTAACTATTAGACTTGCAAATAAGGCTGTTCTAGATAGAACATCCAGCCACAAGCCAACCTACCAAATGACCACAAATATATGAGAAGGGTAACTCAGCCAACCCTCAAAGCTGAGCTAAAGAAAATGGTGGTTGTTTTAAGCTACTATGTGGTGTTTTGTCTCCTCATAGCAAAAGCTGACATATCTGTTTTCAGTATCCTAGGGGCAGGTCTGATATCAAATCCCCTTAAACAATAGACAGAATACAACTTTAGTTTTGTTACCTGTACAAATATGTGAACATCCTTCTTGAAGAGCTCAGATGGAGAAACAAACATAATAAAAGCAGTTCCGAAGATACTTTAGTATTGATAACTAATCCACCAGGATAACTACACACAAGAGCAAAAGATACATAAAGGCAATGTCTGAGATCATTACACATTTTTTTCTTCCCTTTTTTTTTTGATGGAGTCTTGCTCTGTTGCCCAGGCTGGAGTACAGTGGTTTGATCTCAGCTCACTGCAATTTCCACCTCCTGGGTTCAAGCAATTCTCCCTGCCTCAGGCTCCCGAGTAGCTGGAATTACAGGCGCCCACCACCACACCTGGCTAATTTTTGTATTTTTTAGTAGAGACAAGGTTTCACCATGTTGGTCATGCTGGTCTTGGACTCCTGACCTCAGGTGATCCGCCTGCTCCCAAAGTGTTGGCCGCCCAAAGTGTTGGGATTACAGGCATGAGCCACCATGCCCGGCCCACTACACATATTTGGACATGTATCCAGATTGACATCTATAATATATAATCCTTTGAATTTAGTTCCACAGAAGCTCCTGACCACATAGCATTACTGGACAGGTAATTATTACGTGTTCTCTGCCTCAAAACACCGCAAAATCAGAATCATGGCCCTACATGTTGACCCAATGGTTGCCACTTGCATCTGCTCAGTTTTTAACTCATAAAAATATGGACTCCTAGAAAAAATAAGAAAATGGATATAGAGCTAGTTTGCAATGGTCATTCATTTTATGGGACAAGGTTAAGAGAAGTTTTCCCCAAAATATTTCTAAAAACAGAACCTCTTTCACTGATCCTGCAATTTTCTTCAAAAGAATGTTACTTACTGCACTAGATAACAAAACAAAACAAACAAAAATGATTACCTTTATTTTGAACAACAATTTACTTTTATTTCTTTAAAATGTTTAAAGGGAATGTTTAAAATGTCATAAACATGTAGCGAACTAAAAAGAAAAACATAATAATAAGTGTTGTTGTTCAAAATGTAATTTACGGCCAGTAGTAGAAATGAGGCATCATTCTTAACATGTCTTTTTTCCCCCTTTTTCTACTCTCTGGAGTGTTTCCAGAATCCTATCATTATCCATCTTGTAGTACTTAAGCTCACCTCTTCAAAATGTAAATGGATATTTGAAGATATATAACTTTTCCAAAAACAAGTTCTAGATTTAATGAAGTATGTTTTAGACAAAGTGTATTATCTTTAAGGAATTGGAGAAATCCTGAATGTGTGTGTGCGTTTGTGTGCGTAATTCTTCTAGGCAATTACAGACCAGAAGGCACGGGAAAAGGAATAATGAAAGAAAGAAAGGAAAAGAAAAAGAAAAAAAAAAACTAAACCCTAAATGAGGGAGCAAAAACATTAGGAAGCTATCCATCTGTCTGTATGGTTTTGAAGCATCCCTGACAGGTGGCAGATACATGGAAAAATGACCTCTGGAGGGCCCCTTCCAGAACTGTGAATAAATGAAACCAAGTAAAAGCAAAGTTAATCAAGTAATTAATTCCTCCTCTGATTGTGTCTCCTTAGTTTTTCTCCCTAGATATTTAAAATAATTATATTAAAAGGCAGAGCAAGGAGTTTTTAGAATAATTATATCTGGATTTTGATTGGCTGTTCTTCAATACCAGAAGAAAAAAGACCCTTGTTCTTGAAAGAATGTGATTATGAGAGATGTTATTAGAGTAATTAATTCATTGCTGTGATTGTTTCTTGTTCGTTAGCACAAATGTGGGAAGAAAGTTCAAAAATTGACTTCACTGAATTTGTTTCTGAAATACATTTTACTAAGAGACCTTTGAAAGTTGACTGTCAAAGGGAAAAGCCCAGGAATTTCTTCAGTTTGATTTTTATTATAAAATGGAAAGAAAAAGACCATGCTTACAGAATATTCTGTGTCTCCAGGTGAATATTCATATCTGATGTTTCCCAATTCCTTATATTAAGGCCAATAAAATGTCCTCTGAAGTTGAGTCTAATCTTTCCACACACAATGAGAGAGGGACAAGATCTTGCTTTAGAAACATAAGCATTGCTAACAACAAAAATTATTTAAGCTGTGACTAAATTGAATGAAAATATAACACCCTCATCTTTACATCCAGAGATTCTATCAGGTCATTAATCAAGAGCAGATCTCCCAAATGCATGACAAGTTGTGTACACTGTGTTTGTAATCAACTGTAGAAAGAGATGAGATTTTAAGATTCTTACTAGTACCATAATAAAAATGATGATCTCAGAAAAAGTCGAATTAGTTTAGCAGAGTCTAATTTGACTTATTAAACAAGAAGCCCATATATACATAGGAAATATATGTATATTTCATATTTTAAAAGCCACATCTTCCCCCCTCCCACCTTCCTTTGTCTTCCTCTTTCTTTCTCTTCCTTCCTCTATTTGGGCATGAGTAAAACAGCTCCTAAGGCTGTCTTTGTGTCTAAAGATATGAGTTGAAAAGCTCTTGCTAGATTCATCCAAGGCCATTTAGAGGAGAGTTTGGCTCCATTGTAATATGAGGTCTCTCAGTAATGCTGAGGCTAAAGATAAGTTCTTACAGTTCAGCATCTGGTATTGTAACTCTGAGCAACCTAGATGCCACTGTTCTGACTCTTGTTGTTTGTTATAAATGACTCAATTTTCAAGATTTGAGCAGGCATCAAGGGGAAATTTTGGCATATGTAAGCAAGATATGTGAAATTTAAAAAAGAGGTTAATGTGAAATTTTAAAAAGAAGTTATTAAGTGTTCTAAATAGTGGCATACATTGGAGGCTACATTGTGTTAACCGCTTCCCTAGGCCCATATATGGCACAGAGACCAAGAATGTGGAACCTGGGGTGGACAAACACAAAAGACCATATTTTCTGAGAAAAATCAAGCTTCTTAGCCTGAGCCTTTTCATCCTGGATGTGGGGATGAAACTGTTTATCCCATGGTCTTGCTGAGAGAATTAAATTAGGTAAAGAATTAAAAACGATCTATAACTTAGGAAGTTCAATAAAAATATTGTTTATTGTGATGTGTCTATTTTGATTAAAGTTTGTTCCCAGTGAAAGAAACTAAAAAAAAAATACCTCCACGGTCCAAAGTCAAACTATTTTGGGAAGGCTTATAGCTTACTTCTGCATAAACAAATACTAAGATGATTCTAAAAAAGATCTTACATAGGCTAAAAAATAATATAACTAGACAAGGAAAATCTACCTGGTGATTAAAGTATAAAATATTTCACTGGGTAAATTTACAAAGTAGTCTTAGTATCTATCACTTGCATCGTCGAAAAACATGAAACTTAAGATTTAGGGATGTAGATGATAAAAAGCAAGGCTGAAATGGTAAAGGGTAAAGAACTCAAACCAGACCAGGAGTCTTCTATGTCTTTCTCCAGTAAAAATACCCCCACTTCAGGAATATGTGGGCATACCAACTTCCACATACACACACTCCCGTGGAAGTACAAAAAAAATTCTGAAAATGGCAGAATTTTTTCTGTATTTATTTTGGGCTGCTTGGGGTTAAAGACCTGATTGTGTAGCATTGATGCTTCTCTCCTGGTAATGAAGACTCTCTGAGCTCCTACAGCATACAGTCTCCTAAAAAGAAACTAGGCAGAGTATTGTTTTTGGTAATATTCTCAAGTCCTAAAGCAACAGCAGTGGGATCAATGTAGGAAGGTGCCATTATAAACAAGTCTGTGTTCCAAATTCTGGAAAGATGTATCTGGTCTCAGAGGCCTGATTGCCTACAACATCCAGGACGAGAGGCACCGGTGTGAAACACAGAAACCTGGGGGAGGTGTAAGCATATGCTTGAAAAGGAACTGTGTCTGGATAAACCATGCTAAGAGGGAATGGGATTGAAGAGAGTCCTTTCTGCTTTTCGGGTCAAAGTCCTTGGCTCCACCCCTGCCATAGGCCAAGCTGTGAGCTTTTTTCTAAATATTAGTTTAAAACACCAAATACAGAGCATAACTAGGATAACTAGATTTTTGACCTTGAACTAAATAAAGTGATCAATTTATAGGTGAAGATGTTAACCTTAAGAGATTAGTTCAAGAACTATGTAATGGCAACATTGACAAATAATGCATCACATATCTTTTGTTTGCTTCTGTAGACTGACCCCCTTCACATCCCACCCAGCTTCTTGTCATAGAGGTTACCTTGTACCCATTACAGCAGCAGCTCTAGGATATTTCATTCTGTGGTTCCTTGTTGTGTTAGGCCAATAGAGGGTCTCAGTAGGGCATGGAAAGAGGAGGAGAGTAGGTAGTTGTATATTTCTCTACCTCCCACCCTTGAGACATTACTTTGGGCTAGTTGTGTCCCATGAGCAAAAGTCACTTTCTCTCCAGGTGGACTCCTCTGCATAGCTCTCCAATTCTGGATTCCAATAACTTAATCCATTTACTTAGGCCTTCGAGTGGACTTGGAGGGTTAAGAGTGGCAAATTTTCTTAAGATAACTACGCTCTTTTTGCTTTTACAATCCACCAATAAGTAAACTTTTATAAAATTATTCTAACTTGAGAACACCTTTGGTTTTCTATTTAAAGCCTGAATGAAACAGGGAAAGGTATATATCGAAAAGCCTGTTCTTCACTTTTGGATAAATTACTCAGGACTTCACAGATGACAATCATTGACTACACTATATATGTGCGGAGACACACACACACACACACACATATATTCTCCCATTAGTGCTAGAAATGGGTTCTATGAAAATAAAGAAATGGTTGGTAGTTATTTATGCTCTTAGAGATTTTTTTTAATATCACCTCCAGCCCACTGTGTCAGTTTGTAACTGTGCTCTGTCCTTTCCTGTGAGATTAAAAAAACAACTCCGCAGCAGAGTCATCCATTATTGTAAAAAAGCTTGATGCATAGGGAAAAGAACAACAACAGCACAGAAAAATCTGTATTCTGACTATGGCTGAACAATAGAACAGAAGGTGTTTTTCTGAACTCTGAACAATGGGCATGTAAGGATAATTTCAGCTGCAGAGCTAAGCAGTTTGGATTGACAACAACATAAATCAGCTTTGACAATGCATCCCCTCAGCCAAGTTCACTCATTCATCCAAATTAGAAAACAGAAGCTTAGAAGCATGGTACTAGCTGTTGAAGGACAGAAAACATGTTTGGGGAAATTACTTCTGGGTAACACGCTAGACAGGCTATAAAATGATGCAGGACTCAGCTGAGCAATTAGCACAGTCACCAGTACTCTTTATCAGACATATGATTCAGCTGCTTCTCTTTTTTGTTAATACATGTGTTTGTTTTATGCTATGAAGCTCTGTAGAAACTTTTAAAAGCCTGGGTTGATAGTGATGATATTAGGGTTGAGAAGGTTGGTATGTTTGACAGCAAAAAAGAAGGTTACAGAATAGTTAATCTAGCACAGATGTCAAGAATGGATATTTAATAATAAATGTTGCAGTAGAAATAATAGCTATAGGTCCTTATCACCCAGCCAGCAGTCTGCCAGTAGAATAAGAAGAGATTCACAATGTTCAATGTGGTATTGAACCATCATCTTTGTATCCCAAATTTCCCTCCCACAAATGGGAATTAAAGAGGAAACACATTCACATCACCGCTATACCACTATAGAGTTGCATAGAAAACTAGACCTGTGGGGGATAGATTATTGCAGTAAAGTTTTCCAGGTCCCATACATAGGACATGTTAGCAATTTGGAAATTTTCTTCATTATGTGAGTATCCAACTTCTTTCGTTCTTTTCCAGTGATATTTCTCAGACCTTGCCTAGAAAATTACCACCACTTTCTTACTGATATTCTCACTCTCATCATATTTTTCCCACTATTTATGGAATTATCTTTCTAAATCCTGAGCCAGATCACGCCACTCCTTTGGCTTGTGACTACCAACAGTAATGACTATTTAATGTATAACTCAAGGTGTTTTATGATCAAACTCCATCACAGTTTTTAGCAGCAACTCTAGCCCGGAAGTCAGAATAGTCAGAACAATTCATAGTAGCTAGTAATAAGCAATGTGTTCTCAGACAAATCATGTTTCCTTCCAGAATCAGCTTACTCGTATGTTAAGAAGTAATCCAAAGGAAAGAACAAAAGAAGAAACAGAGGAAAGGAGGGAGATGGGAAAAAACAGCTCCAACTCTTTTTCCAATTAACACTATGATCTGGCATGTAACTTTTTCTGTTTACATTTTTTAATTTACAACTACATGTCTTCTCTATCATTCTTTTGTCATCTTACAGGTTTCTGTCAACCTCAGTACCTATGAAACCTTCTGTACCTGTGTACATAGTTGGAAGCTCAACTCTTAGGCCACCTTCCTAACAAAGTTTTAAGTTCCCAAAATAAATACAATTTTCTTCCATCTCTGCTTTAATACCACTTAATAGCAATTGTTCTATAATTCATATTATAGTTAATGATTCTCAGTCAACTTTCCCTGGCAATCTGTGAATATATAATTTCACCTAGAATATCTTGTTACAAATGGTTGTAGAACAAACAAAATGGTGTCTGAATTGGGAAACATGGTGAGGGGTGGCTAATACCTGATATGACATTTTTAGTAATGTTACTTATGGTACACGTCACAGACATGCAGTGTTCTTTCATGCTTCCAGATGAATCAATTCAAAACAATGCTGGATAACAAGCTATATCAGTTAATCTGCAGCTCATTCCATTCCTTCATTATTGCAAAGGATTTCAGACTCTCTCCAAGCACATAAGATTTACATTTAAATTCAGAATCCTAGAAAAAAAATGTTTCCAGGTAAGGAACTTGGAGCTGTCTTTATTTAGCAGAAGTAAAAATTGTGGCCAAGAGAAATGAAGTCATATTCCTGTTTTTGGCAGTGCAGGGTCTCATACCCAGTTCTTAGTCCTTTCTAAAATCCTTCTCCTCCTACTCTTATAACACTAAACCAGCTTCTATTTTTCAAGAGCCACCTCCCTCTACCATATCTTGGGAATGATGGAACTTGTCTCAATTCTTGAACTGCCTACCTAGTGGCTGTCTACCCTTTGCAAGCTCCCTGTAATAATTTCTTCCTGTGAGCCACCTCATCCTTCACCATGAGGCATTCTTGGAGTTACTGTTCACAGTTCTGTTGACAGCAGTTAATTCATCCCAGTGTCAGCAGGAGAGGAGAAGACTTGTAATGGACCAGAGTTTTTTTGTGTTTTTTTTTTGTTTGTTTTTTGCTTCATCATTTTATTCTCCACATCATCATATTAGGCTCTAGAAGTATTGAATACACATACTCATGTAATAATAGATGGCATATCAGTAAAGAAAATAACTAAATGGATAAAAATTTAAATAGTAAACTTATTCTGACACTCCTCATGATTCAAGAGGAAAAAATTGCTCCAAAACTAAGTCCATCTTAAATGAATGCCCTTGTAGATATGTTTCAGTTCTTAGTCTTGATACCCTGCCAAAATTCCTAGTTTACACCTGCATTTTGGGAATAGTCACACTGTTCTTTAGGGGAACAATCTCCCTTACCTAGAGTGATCCTTACCTTTCTCTCACAACTCAATGTATAGTCAGAGCCTTACCTACCATTTATATTTTTCCAAAGTCTTAATTGTTCTACTCAGAACATATCAGCATTGCAGTTTCATAGGAAGATGAGAGACCTAAATGTTTTTTAGAGAAGATGACTTTGAAGTTGCTGTAGACATCTGTGCCAAAAACTCCTACCTGTCTACTAAAAACTATTTTCCATTTTCCTTTTTGCTACCACAACTCCAGTGTTATTTAGTAGTGCAAAATGCTCATCTTAAAAAAAAAATTTCAGCCAACAAATAAAGTATAGGCATTGCTGTGTGACATGAGCAGGAGCTGATTGACCAGGGCATGCAAGAAGGCTATTGCTCTGATGATTAATATGGCAGGTTCAGTTGGCATGCCTTTGCTTCCCCCATCATCCCTTCTTCCAGCTTATTATGCAAACACTTTCCTGGAGGTTCCACAGCTGTTGTTTGACTAAAGGCTAAGGATGGCATAGCAGAAAGAAAAAACAAATATTGTTAGAGCCACTTCACAAATCCTGGACCTTCTACCTTCAGATTCCTTGGAAGTTCGGATAAAATAAATCAAGGCTGTACATGACTGAGTCACATGTTTTGGGTTTCTTTTACATATGGCTGAGAACTAAAGTTCCACATACAAGAAAAGGTTAATCCTTCATATAGTATTAAGATGCTCAAATATTAAGTCTCTGTTAGTGGGATATTAACAGAAGCTGAGTATGGTTAAACTCTGTGTAAAGGACAGGGCTAACAGGAAGATTTCACTTCAAATAGACTTAAAAATACAAAATGGGATGCTTTGTAGTAATTTTAAATTGCATAATGCACAGGGTAATTAATATAAATTTCTTTTCTAATCTTCCCAACAGTAATAAAGACACATTTTTTTACTTCCATTTTGCATACATGGTAATGGAGCATTAGGGCACATAAATGTCTTAAATTTACCCAGCTATAAGTTATAGATTCAAAGCGAGGTCTGTTAGCTCAAAAATCTGCCTTTTGGTATACTCCTAAAGTGATTTAAGAAGATTATAAAAGATGCAAGAAATAAAATGTGCCCCACCCAGTGAGAACATGTTTAAGATTCTTGTTTTTGCTACCAAAGATACAGAGACAAAACTGTAGAAATAGGTATGGAAAACCAACTGATTTTTTTTTGAGAAAAAGTTATTAAACACAGTCTCCCTCCTTTTTCCTTGGCCAGCATATTAGACAGTACTGAGAGAATAGAATGGGAAGCTATTTTTGGTTTCCTGTAGAAAGAAGATTCCCCGAATAAATACTGGTGGTTTAATGTTATATAATGTGATGTGACTTAATAATACATTTAGAAAATGAGGGTAGTAATACACAGCCACAGGAAGAGCAGTGCCTAAGAGTAGATGCTAATTTCATACAGTAGGCATGGGATAAATAGGACATGGATCACTTAGCAGCATACCAGTGGAATTTAGACAAGCAAATAAAATCTATACTGGTTATACATGCATTAGCCCATTCTCACATTACTGTAATGGAATACTCAAGACTGGGTAATTTATAAAGAAAAGAGATTTAACTGACTCACAGTTCCACATGGCTGGGGAGGCACAGGAAACTTACAATCATGGCAGAAGACACCTCTTCACAGGGCTGCAGGAAACAGAAGTGCCAAGCAAAGGGGTAAAAGCCCCTAGTAAAATCATGAGACCTAGTGAGAACTCACTCACTATCATGAGAACAGCATGGTGTTTGCCACCCTTGTGATTCAATTGCCTCCACCTGGTCCTGCCCTTGATACATGAGGATCATGGGGATTACAATTCAAGGTGAGATTTGGGTGGGGACACAGAGCCAAACCGTATCATAGATTCTTGTTTTTGACACAGTTGAATAAAACTGAGTAAATACTTGAAAATTGTTTTCAGTAGTTGGAAATTCATAACAGAACTTAATGTATGTTTTAATTATATGCAATTATGCTTAAGTAATCTGTCTAGTAAGTTTTGTATAATTTTTGTTGTGAGTGATGTTAGTAATATTAGCTTATCTTTGTATTATTTTATTAAACTCCCTAGGTGTTATATCCTTTCAGGCGTTGATGTCATGAAATATAGATTGAGAGCACTCTATTTAAAATATATATTAATATTTAGGTGCTCACTGAGAAAAAGGCATAGGAGCAAAATCTTTTTTAAAACTTGGGCTTTTTACACAGTAGGTATGGTGTATGTAGTCTTCACATATTAACATGTAAAATATATAACAGAGATAGGAATCTACTCTCTTGATATTTACTACAATCTTCGAGTAAATACAAAATAGAGCTTAGCCTTCTTCAAATATCCAGCACAAAATATACTCATGAGCCCACACCATTCTTCCCTAATCATTTCCTCTTCACATTCCCTTTAAAAAGTCTGACCAGTCCTATTTCTCAGAGATTTTGCTCGTGTCCTCTTTCAAGGTATATGGTGGCACACAGGATGCCACTTGCTACCCTGTGAGTTCCAGTTAACTGAACTAGGAATAGATACCTGAAAGAAGACACAATCAGATTCTCTCTCTGGAGTCAGTCTCAGTTGACATTTGAAGTCTGCAGATACACAGAGAGCGTGGTTAGTACCAGAGTTCCTCAAAAATGAGTTTGCAGGTTTTATCCTGTGTAAGGATGTCTAGCCTACAATCCTCATCCTGTGCTTTACTTGCCAAGCCATTTGCCAGAGAAAAGACTACCTTTTCCTAATTCCCCTAGAGGCACTATATGATTTCATATGCCTCAGTATGGAATAGATATAGTTGGCATCTACACAAAGAGAGGCAGAGAAAGCCAGACCACAGAAGGATAGGAGTAAAACAGGCATTGAGACCACACAAGATTAAGGACTGAATTGTGCAGAGATAGAGAAAGCAAAAAAGTGAATCTGAAAACAAGGGAATCTAAGGGTGAAGGCAGCTCTCCTCTTCCTCATTGAAACTCCAAATTAGGCGCCACGACTCTTAAAGCCCTTAGTTTCTGTGTGTGTTCCTTTGCAAGAACAGTGACACATTCCTCCCTTTCTGTTCCTTGACTTACTTTGGCCAATAGCATGGGGAGGACATTGTGACAGCTTGAAGTCCAGTCCTCAACAGGCCTTGTGTACTTCTATACTTCTGCTTAGAACTCTGTCAGCCACCACACAAACAAGTCTGGGTTACATATTGGATGATCAGAGACATGTAGCTAAGTTGTTCCCTTCACCCCAGCCAACAGCCACTAAACCCCAGAAACTGAGCCAGTTAACAAATAGGCAGCTGACCACAGATGTGTGATGGAGCCTATCCAAAACAAAAAAGAAACAGAAGTGGACAAAAGACATGAACAGAAATATCTCAAAAGAAGACATACAAGTGGCCAACAAACCATTCTGAAAAAAAAAATGCTCAACAACACTAATCATCAAGCAGTTTCAAGATTTCTCAAACAATTTAAAATAGAACTACAATTTGACCCAACAATCCAATTAATGGGTATATATCCAAAAGAAAATAAACTGTTCTACCAAAAAGACACATGCACTTGTGTGTTTATAGCAGCACTATTAACAATAGCAAAGACATGGAATTAACTTAGGTGCTCATCAATGATGGACTGGATAAAGAAACATGGTACATATTCACCATGAAATACTACACAGCCATAAAATAGAATAAGATCATGTTTGTTGTAGCAACATGGATGCAGCTAGAAGTCATTATCCTAAGCAAATTAATGCAGAATCAGAAAACCAAATACTACATATTCTCACTTATAAGTGGAAGCTAAACAGTGGCTAGTCATGGACATACAGATGGCAATATTAGACACTGAGGACTAGTAGAGAGAGGAGGGAGGGAAAAAGCCAAAGGTTGAAACTCTAACTGCTGGGTACCATGCCACTATGTGGGTTGCAGAATCATTTGAATCCCAAACCTCAGCATCACACAATATACCCATGTAACAAACATGCACGCATACCCCCCTGAATCTAAAATATAAGTTGAAATAAAATGAAAAGCTGAAACCAGCTGAACTAATAAAAAACACCCTGCAGAGCCCAGGGCAAATTTTTGACCGATAAAAGCCTTGTCTAAATCCAAGTTAGGCAATTTTTTTTTTTTTGTAAAGGACCAGAAAATAAATAATGTAGGCTTTATAACCCTTAAAAAATGTGAAAAACAAAATCCTGTGTCTATGGCTGTACCGAAATTAGCTATAGGCCAGATTTGGCCCACGGGCCATAACTGGCTGACTCCTGGTCTATAAAAATGTTTATTTTTTTGACACTAAGTTTTGGGGAGGTTTGCTCTGCAGTAGAAGCCAGCTGATATGAGAGGAGATATTTCTATCAGTTTAAACAAATAGACCTTTTTCTGAAAACCCTCTTTTTGCAACCCCAATTGCCTTGACTTTTATTGCAACTTTCAAACTACACAGTTCACAATGCAAGAAGCCAGTATCACACTGAAACAATCTGAAACAGCAAGATTGGGATTCCTCAAGAATTTCTGGTCTTTGTTTAGGAAGATTTCACATATCCCATAAACAAAGGCCCTTTCGTTGAACCTTGAGAATGTGGCATACTCAGAAAGCAAACCATTCTTTGCATGATTTCTTGGCACTTAATTTAGCTTACTTTTTGTTCTAAATGTGATTCCTTACAACATATGCTTGTTCTGATGGAAGAAATTAGCAAAGGATTATTGCTTTCCCTAAGTCGATTAGGCTGAAAAGAAATAAGTTGTTTTTCTTTTTGCTGTCACACCAGCTTTACGGATTCTTTCAATGAAAAGATTACTGCAAAAATTTCCCACCCTAGGTGTTACTCATACCTTGTTTCAGTCTTACTGGAATTAAATTCTGAATGTGTATTCTGATTTAAATATTACCAGGAAAACTTAAACAAAAGAAACACTTGTGAAATGAGGTAAAGGGGTGTGTGTGAGAGAGAGAGAGACAGAGACACAGGCAGAGAGAATGATAGATAGAGAGACAGAGACATAAAAATGGAAAATTTGTTGCTTGCTTTCAAAGCATAAAATATAACATTTAAAGGAAAGGCAACTAGGAAATCTAAATCTCTTTACAAGGCACATGCATTCTAGGGAGAAACCTAGCTCTTCATAGATACAGCTTTAAAAAGATGCTGATATTATAACACAATTCCTTATCGCCTACAAGTGTTTTTGGTTCATTAACCAGGAGCATGATCAAAAAACCAAAAAGACAATCTTTTGTTTTCCAGAGTATCCAAGTGAGTATTATGAATTGTTTTGCTGAGCAAGCATGGTTGCTTGTGCACCAACAATACTTTAGAAATCA
Organism: Gorilla gorilla gorilla; assembly: GCF_029281585.2. Lineage (NCBI taxonomy): Eukaryota > Metazoa > Chordata > Mammalia > Primates > Hominidae > Gorilla > Gorilla gorilla. Next base: position 45,082,341 of record NC_086017.1, on the reverse strand, counting down.
ATGGAAGTAATTTGCCTAGAAGATGTTGGAAAAACCTGAAACAGACAAAAGGTAGAATTAAAGAGCTAAGAGTTTTCAGTTAACTTGAGTTGGGCAATACACTGTTGACAGGGCTTAGTTTAATCATAAGTCATTATAGATATCAGACTTAAATAGATTATAATAAGTAAAAGTCTTATTTTTTAAAATTTCAACATTTACCTATACCAGTTAGAATCATGAATATAGAATATACAAATCCTCCCTATAAATCAAACTGAAGGAATTTAATATGAGAACTTGGTGCTGGAAGGTATGGAGCACAAAAGTGATTATGGGGACTGAAGAAAAAAGAGAAAAAAGGATGATTTCTGAAGATCAGAAGCACTGATGCCTCTGGGTTAGGACTGAAAATTCTGAACTTGTTGCCATCCAATTAATTTTTTTTTAAGTTCCATCAGAAAAGTTCTGCCTCTTATTGGGCTACTAGATTCCAGAATCACTCCTTCTTCATGTTGTCCCTAGAGTTGCTGGCAATTGCTGCTTTCCTATTGATACCAGAAGCAGAAAGTTATTGTTTTCTTGTTCTTAATTTTACTTCCTGTGTTTTAATTGCTAATGAAACTCTCCTATTGGAAGGAGCCTATATTAAGTCAGCAGGCAAGGCAATCAGGAAAATATAGCTTAAGAACTTATTTTCCCAGCAAAAAAAGCAGGGTATAGAAAGTAATAAAGAAGTAAATCAACACAGAATTATGTAAATAGTATGACTCTTTGCTTTACAAATTGTCTTCCCCATCTTCTTCTTGGGAATTCATTTGTATAATCTTTTTCTCAACTTTTACTTTCTGGGTTTGGCTGCAGATATCTATTGCTAAACTTTCTTAGTTTTGAATTCAAGTAAACATGGAATTCCACGCAGTTGATATGTCTATGAGTGAAGCGTATGAGAGATTGAATTTGTAAACTGATAATGAACAGACGACACATAAAACTAGAATTCTTCCCCACAATCTGCAGCAATCCCAGGAAGCCAACGTATTGTCTGTGGTAATCAATCTTAGAAGTCAAACTACTATCTGCATCAATCAGTCCAAAAACTAAAAAAAAAAAAAAAAAAAAAACAGAAAAAAACAACTCATGTAGTAAACAGCTCCAAATGGTCAGAAATTGATTAATAATAGCAGCCCCTCCAATTTTTCTCCTTGCTTCCATCCTAGAGCAAACTGCAGAAAACCAATATACATCCTTAACCAATCAGGGATTAAGAATGCAGGGCAGAGGGGCAGAGGGCTAATCAGGGCAGGGGGGTCCTGCCTTCAGCTCCCTATGCAAGGGAATACCTGAAGCCTCTTTTTTTTCTGCTATGAAGCTTTTCCACTCTTCTGTCTTGCCTTTGATTCTTGGACATAAGTAAGTGTTGGGGACTGACTCGCTTGCTCTGAATACATAGCCTTTGCTTTATTTCATTTGAGTGGTTTTAATTTGTTTCCACAAGTGAGAAAAGGAAATCATGAAATCCATCTTCAAAAGATAGGTAATCTTTAAGACTGCTTCTATAAAGACATTGGGAATGATGATATTAATTATTCAGATTTCTCTAGACCGCCTAGACCACTGAGGTGGCCTAGAGGAATCTGAATATTTAATATCATCAAAATTTCTAAGGTAGAGTTTATCTCTCAACTTAGGAATATTGACATTTTGGACTGAATAAGTATCTTTTGGTGAGGAGCTTTCCTGTTTATTGCAGAGTATCTAGCAGCATCCCTGGTCTCTATTCACCAGATGCTAATAGCATACTACCTCCCAAGTTGACAGTGAGATATATCTCCAGACATTGCGAAATACTGCCCAGGAGGAGCAAAACCACACTCCATTTGAGAATGACTGTCCTAGGGGAATTTTGAACTTATTTCCCTTTAAGGTGCATTAATCCTATAAGAGTGTTAGTAGGCTCTAAGCTAATATGACTGCAGGTCCCCAGTTCTCTCATAGTGTATCAACTTTGTGTAATTTGGTTCTTTAGAATAAGGGTGATTTGGCATGAATATTTTATATTTTTCATATAATTTAAAAATATTTTTATATGCATAAATTCAATAAGGAAAAAGAAAGATGTTTTGCTCTTATGTCTCAAATGTACTCAGGAATCATGCTTTTTATACTATATGCAAATATAGCACAATGTATGCAGGAAGGATCACTGGATAACTTCACAATCTTTCCCAGGTTTTTACTGAGACCAAGATTCCAAACTGCCTATGGCAAACTGACTTTCCATATGAGACACCATTTACCTGCTCCATAGTTTTGAGCTCCTAGAGATTTCTGTGACTCTTCATTCTTATTTTACAAAGTACTTTGAGTAGTCATTTAGAGACTATCTTTGTTATATATGAAAAGAAAATACTGTAAAAAGTACAAGCAGATAGTATATGGCAACAAACTAGAACATAATTTTAAGTGTTAATGTTAAAACTACTCCCATATAAACTAAACAAACCCAAACATTTGCACTTATTATACTTAATATATCTAATTTTTTCTCACCACCTAGTACCCATCACCTTTTCTTCTTTCTTATGACACCTCATTTTTTGATCATGTACTGACAGCATGCTATGCACCAGCCTCTATGAACTAGTATCTAGGAATACAAAGATGATTATATAGGGTTTTGTTCTTGTGTATGTCAGAATTTTCCAGAGAAACAGAACCAACAAGATATGTGTGTGTGTGTGTGTGTGTGTGTGTGTTTGTGCGATTGTATGAGGCCCATCCTGGAATAATTTTTGACCAAATATCTGAATACCATGACCTAGCCAAGTTGACACATGAAATTAACCATCACGATTCTCAAGTAACTCTGAATCCAAGATGGGGATGATAATATACTTGGAATTACACTTGGAATGAAAGCCCATAGGATATGCTATTTGAGTACTGAAGAGAAATCCTTAAATTCTCATGGGATAGTTAAGGAAGATATCAAAGAGGAGGAAGAATTTGAGCTAAGACTTAGAGGTTGAATTGGAGCAGGTTATAATAAAAAGAGATTTTAGAGTCAGAAAGAAGCTTCTCCCGGTTAAATTTTGACCTTGGATAAACCACTTAATGTCTCTAAGTTTCAGTTTACTCATTTATAAAATGAAGATAATAATTATCCTACAAGCTTGGCATTTAAAAAATGGGTGCTGCTCAGTAAAGGCACTAAGCAAATGGTAGCTATAATGTGATTGCTATGACTGGACTAATGGAGTGAGAAACAGGACAATTTTCTTGATGAGAAAAGGGAGAAATTTGAAGAAAGGACACAAAACAATTTCCACTGAATGACTGATTATTGACATGAATGAGGTAAAGTAGTTATGCCAAATTTAATAAAGTCCTGTCTAATCTACTTTAGTTTGATTTACAGATTGTAGAGAACACAAACTAGAAGAGTCAGTCCATAGACATATTGTGCTATTCATTGTGAACTCTGTCAGTTCTTGCGCCTGCCCCAAACACTTTAGTTTCTTCTATCTCAGTCTACTGAATCCCTAAGGAACAAGATTCTGAGAGAATTAGGTTTCAAATATCAATCCCTCATCTACACTTGACTTAATCTCTCACCTACTGTGCTCATTTGTTAAATGTAGATAATAATTCCCAACTTACAATCTGTTGTGATGATTAATTAGAAGGATATTTGTAAATAAAATAGTGTTGTGACTAGAATAGGGTGACTTTCAATATATATCAGTTTCCCCCTCTAATTGACATTGGTCACATATAGAGAATTGATTTAGATATTTAATCCTGAGCTGTATGCAACTAAACTTTTACCACCCTGCAATAAAAATTTCTTTGAATTAAATAATCAACTGTCTTTAGTTTTTCCATTCCTGTTATAATAATCCTAATCCTTTCTGAGGCCATGGATAATTCTGGCTAAATTCAGGGAGACTACATACAAGAAAGTGCCAAAAGGAAAGGCATACTATTTTATTTCAAAAATATAACTGTTAATTATCTAATACACTGAATATATTTTAGATATACAGCTAAATATTGTGTGTGAGGTATTTGTTTAACAAAATAAATATGGTTAAGGTACTATTATTATTTCCATTCTATAGATGAGAAAACACTTTTATCATAGCTTTGCCCAAGACTTTATTGATTCACCAATTATTTACTGAATCCCCACCTCCCCCCACTTTTTTTTTTTTTTTTTTTTGAGACGGAGTCTTGCTCTGTTGCCACCCAGGCTGGAGTGCAGTGGCGAGATCTTGGCTCACTGCAACCTCCACCTCCCTGATGCAAGTGATTCTCCTGTCTCAGCCTCCCGAGTAGCTGGGATTACAGGCACCTGCCAGCATGCCTGGCTAATTTTTTTTTTTTTTTTTTGGATTTTTAGTAGAGACAGGGCTTCACCGTGTTAGCCAGGATGGTCTCGATCTCCTGACCTCGTGATCCGCCCACCTTGGCCTCCCAAAGTGCTGAGATTACAGGCGTGAGCCACTGCACCCAGCACTGAGCCCCTTTTTATTGGCCGGGTAATATGCTAGGCATTACGAATATAGAGATGGATGCAGAAATGGCTCTGGGTTTAGACGGTAGGCCTGTTAGTGGATTAAACAGAAAATAAATTGATAGTGTGCAGTGCTATCACAGGGATACAAAGTTTATTATGCGTGTAGAGTAGATGTATATACATTCTGTGGGGGAGAAGAGAAAGCAAGAATATTACATGGAACCACAAATACAGTACACAGGCTACAGTTGACTGTCTGGTAGTGGCTAGAACACAGGAAAACTGAATCATAATTTTTAAAAATTATTCTCTAGGTTATTTGAAGTCTATTCCTCAATTTCTGCTACATATTATTTGATTTTTTAAAAGGCTTCATACTCAGTAGCACATTTTGCAATCAGTTCTTTGTACTGTGCAGCTTACGCAATGTTGAATTCTGATGTCAGGAAACTTATGACACTGCTTGGCTTTATTTCAAACCCTATCATTCCAGGCAAAAAGAATGTATGGTCACTGCTGGTCAACTCAGTCACCAAGCACTATGTCAAGTGGATCTAGAACTTATTAAAAATATCTCCAAATTAGTAGTATTATGTTAAATGCACCTGCAAAAAACAAAAGCGCTTATTTAAAAAGCTTCAAGACAAGCCAAACCAACAGTGCCTCCGGACTATCCAGAACAACAAAAAAATATCAATTAAAACTGATAGGCATCTCCACCTAGCAGATGTCTCTTGCATTTTTCATGTAGTGTCTGTGCTAATTAGGAAACAAACAATGTAGGACTATTGGCTTTGGAAAGAGATCTATGTACTGTATAAGCAAGATTTTAACACGTATCAGCAATAAACGCGTATTGGGTTTCAATTAAAAGAAGAATCTTTGAAGCTAAAAATGTTAAGAAAAGTATGCAGTCATGCTGATGAAGCACATACTTGTGGTGAGGGCTTAACTTTCTTAATATAGCTTTAAGTGATGGATGGTTTTGCCTTTTTTCCACACCATCATCCCAATAATCTCTACTTAACAAGCTTCTTAACCTAAACTTGATGGTGTAATTACCTATTTTTGAAAAGAGATAGATGAATGATGATGGGTTGATCATTAATTTTACCTAGTACAAACTTGAAATATCCTAGAGATGTTTTATTTCCTGCAGTAAGATCAATTTAGCTAATGAATGCTTCTCCTGGATGCCCATGGCAGTCACTAGTTTTTCTCTTCCTTTGAGCTACTATTCTCTCCAGCCAGCTTCCCAGAGAGGTTATAATATGTCAAGGCAATTTTCTCCCATATTAGTTATCCATAGTCACTTTCCACTTAACCAAACCATCAAAATAATAGCTTCCTTATTGGTGATTCATATATTCATGCAGTAAATACTCATTGAACACATGACAAGTACCAAGATGAAATTGTCACGGATAGGGGTGAATAAAAAAGGAATACACTTCAATATTACATGAGAATCAGTAAAGTCATATATGTCTATATGTAAAGAGCAGATGCAGGGTGATCTGTGGGATAAGTAGGGTCACTGTACATTTTATCATCCAAAATCAGAACACATTTGAGAGCAAAACAGATGTCATTAATAATTTACCTGGATAACAATTTAAATCCTGGACTCTATCATGCTACCTCACATATATGGTCACCCCAGCGATAAGGGATGGGAAAGACATTGTATGAGGCCTAATATTTGAACTTCAAATCCATGTAAATCTGATGTTAAGACAAGACCTGTTAAGATTCACAGTTATAGTTCCAGTAAAAGGTCAGGAACCTGTGTGCATGCCAACTTACAAACCTACACACTACCCTTTATCCTTGGTGACAGATGAGGGTCATTTAAGATACAGAATGTGAGAATGCTTTGAGGGAGATGCTGAATTCTTAATGACGCTGTGATGAATACTTAACCTTGCAAATTATAGACACTCAACACATATTTATCTAGTGGTATTCCCTGAGAAAGTACGTGGGAATACTTCTTACTCTAAATTTCAGAAACCCTACAGAATAGAAGTAAAGAAAATCAGAACTCCTCTCTAACCGAGAGAGGGGATGAGAAGGAGATCTGTGTTTATCTTGACTCAGAGTTATTGGTACATCCTTTCCTGTCCTCATATGCTCTATAAGCACTCCCCTCTTCCCGTGTCCAGGATAAACCTCTGGAAACTTCTTCCTTCTGTTTCCTCTTTATTGCCTGCTCTTAGCTTGGAACCTGGTTCCTGTTGTCCCATGTCCCATTTGTATTTTATCTCTACTCTGTTTCTTACTTTCTGGCTCCTCCTAATTCACCTTTACTTGGTTCCATTAGATTCCATATTCCTAGGTCACAGACTGACCATTCCAAGTCTACAACCACATCAACCTGTTTTGGACCACAGAGCTCCTTCCTGCCTTCATGGAGTAGGGATAAAGTGTAGGGATACATTATTGTTTTAAATAATTTGGTGAGATAAAGTTTACACATAGCAAAATACACAATATTAAGTCTGTATAGATTGTCTTTTTCATAGAATGCCATTTATATGAATGCCATGTGATATGGTTTGGCTGTGTCCCCACACAAAACTTATTTTGAATTGTAGTTCCCATAATCCCCACATGTCATGGGAGGTACCGAGTGGGAGGTAATTTAATCATGGGGGCTGTTACCCCCATGCCGTTTTCATAACATTGAGTAAGTTCTCACTAGATCTGATAGTTTCATGTGTCTGGCATTTCCCCTGCTGGCACTCATTCTTTCTCCTGTCGCACTGTGAAGAGGTGCCTTCTGCCATGATTAGAAGTTTCCTGAGGCCTCCCTATCTGTGCAGAACTGTGAGTCAATTAAACCTCTTTCCTTTATAAATTACTCAATCTTAGGTATTTCTTCATAGCAGCATGAGAATGGACAAATACAGTAAATTGGTACTAGGAGTGGGGTGCTGCTATAAGGATACCCAGAAATGTGGAAATGACTTTGGAAACGAGTAACAGGCAGTGGCTGGAATAGTTTAGAGGGCTCAGAAGAAGATAGGAAAATGTGGGAAAGTTAGGAACTTCCTAGAGACTTGGAGGGCTCAGAAGACAGGAAGATGTGGGAAAATTTGGAACTTCCTAGAGACTTGTTAAATGACTTTGAACAAAATGCTGTTAGTGATATGGACAATGAAGACTAGGCTGAGGTGGTCTCAAATGGAGATGAGGAACTTGTTGGGAACTGGAGTAATGGTCACTACTGCTATGCTTTAGCAAACAGACTGGCAACATTTTGCCTCTGCCCTAGAGATCTGTGGAACTTTGACTTTGAGAGAGATGATTTAGGGCATCTGGTGGAAGAAATTTCTAAGTGGAAAAAGCATACAAGAGGAAGCAAAGCATAAAAGTTTGGAAAATTTGCAGCCTGACTGTGTGACAGAAACAAAACACAAAACAAAACAACAACAACAAAAAGAAACGTATTTTCTGGGGAGAAATTCAAGCCTGCTGCAGAAATTTACTATAATAAGAAGACAGATGTTAATCACCAAGAAAATCAGAAAAATGTCTCCAGGGCATGTCAGAGACCTTCATAGCAGCCCCTCCCATCACAGGCCTGGAGGCCTAGGAGGAAAAAAAATGGTTTCATGGGCCGGGCCCAGAACACCCTGCTCTATGTAGCCTCAGGACATGGTGCCCTGAGTCCCAGCTGCTTCAGCTCCAGCCATGCTTGAAGGAGCTAAAAGGTACAGCTTAGGCCATTGCTTCAAAGGGCAGAAGCCTCAAGCCTTGGAAGTTTCCATGTGGTGTTGAGCCTTTGGGTTCTCAGTTCTTGAAGTCAAGAACTGAGGTTTGGGAACCTCCGCCTAGATTTCAGAGGATGTATGGAAATGCCTGGATATCCAGTAAGAAGTTTGCTGCAGGGGTGGAGCCCTCATGGAGAACCTCTGATAGGGCAGTACAGAAGGGAAATGTGAGGTTGGAGCTCCCACACAGAGTTCCCACTGGGGCACTGCCTAGTGGAGCTGTGAGAAGAGGGCCACTGTCTTCCAGACCCCAGAATGTTAGATCCACTGACAGCTTGCATCATGCACCTGGAAAATCCACAAGCACTCAATGCTAGCCTATGAAAGCAGTCAGGATTGGGGGCGGGGGTGGTGGTGCTGTGCCCTGCAAAGCCACAGGGGTGGAGCTGCCCAAGGCTGTGGAAGCCCACTTCTTGCCTCAGTGTGACCTGGATGTGAGACATGGAGTCAAAGGAGATCATATTGGAATTTTAAGGTTTAATGACTGCTCCAATTGGATTTCAGACTTTCATGGCACCTGTAGCCCTTTGCTTGGCCAATTTCTACCATTCAGAGTGGGTGTATTTACCCAATACCTGTACCCCTATTGTATCTAGGAAGTAACTAACTTGCTTTCAATTTTACAGGCTCATAGGAGGACAGGACTCACCTCATCTCAAATGAGACTTTGGACTTAGAGTTTTGGGTTAATGCTGTAATGAGCTAAGACTTCGGGGGACTGTTGGAAAGCCATGATTGTGTTTTGAAATGTGAGGACATGAGATTTGGGAGGGGCTGGGGGAATAATATGGTTTGGCTGTGTCACCATCCAAATCTCATCTTGAATTGTAGTTCCCATTATCCTACTTATCATGGGAGGGACCCGGTAGGAGGTAATTGAATCATGGGGGCAGTTACACCCATCCTGTTCTCATGAGAGTGAGTTCCTACAAGATCTGATGGTTTTATAAGGGACTTTCCCCCTTTGCTCAGCTCTCATTTTCTCTCCTGCCACCCTGTGAAGAGGTGCCTTCTGCCCTGATTGTAAGTTCCCTGATACCTCCCAGCCATGTGAAATTGGGAGTCAATTAAACCTCTTTCCTTTATAAATTACCCAGTCTCAAGTATTTCTTTATAAGAGTGTGAGAATGGACTAATACACCATCCAACTCAATATATATATAATTTCCAGTATCCACAAATGCTTCACTGCATCTCCTTACTATAAGGATAATAATTGTGATTCTGAATTTTATCACTGGAGATTATTTTTGCCTATTGTTGAACTTGATATAAATAGAATCACATAAAATACATGATTATATATTGAGTTATTTCACTTAATGTGGTGTCTGTGAAAATAATTCAAGCTACAGAGTGTAAGAGGGTTCATTCTTTCTCATTGCTCTGTAGTATTCTATTATATCAGTATGTTACTATTTATTTACACATTCTACTGCTGATGGGAATGAGAGTATTTTCCTGCCTTTGCTTACTATGATTGAAGCGTCTATTATATCTACTAATATTCTTGTACTTTTTTGTCGTATGTAGCATTCAATTTCTCTTGGTTGCATGCCCAAGAGTAGAATTCTTGGGTCAAATAATTCTTATATATTTAGCTTCAGTAGAAATGGCCAAACATTTTTTTCAGAATATTTTTACATATTTACGCTCCCACTAGCAATATATAAACATTCTCTAATTTACATATTCACCAAATGTAGTATTTTTAGTCATTTTAATTATAGCCTTTTTTATAACTTTAGGGTAGATATCTCTTGAAGTCCAAATGTGAGATTCAGTGTTGTATCTGATGAATCCCTGGAATTGGTAATTAAATATAGCACACATAATAGACTTCTGAGTACCTCTGTTCCCACCTAGCTTGTACGTCTGTTGTATGGAGTGGGCTGAGTTGATCATGAATAATTCTTAGGATGGTTCTTTTAATCATCATCAGTATTTAATATTCAATTTTGGGTGCACGCACAAAGACACTCAAAGCTGCCCTGTTGGATTCCTTTGATATTATTTTGCCTTATGTGAGCTAATAGTATATAATGAACATTTCTATCTACTCAGTGCTCTTTTGAAAATAGATCATTTAAACATTCCAAGAGATATTAGGCAACACTTTGGATGACAGTTACAAGATCCAAGTAGGGCTTTTAGAGATTTGTCATCTAGAAATAACTTTAGGAATATTTATCCACATAAAATTCTAATTATACCCTGCTGTTTTCAGACCTGGCATTAGAAAACTATTCACTGCCCTGAAGACTCCATCTACAAATAAACTGAAAAACTTAATAACACTTTATATGTGTTATTGCAAATCTTACAGAAGCACATTACATTTCAAAACAAAGTAGAAAGAAATTTTTGCAAGTCCAAAAGTGAAGTTTGTTAACCCAGTGCATTCACAGAGAAAGCACACAAACCAAGAAAGCAAGCAAAAAAGAGAGGCCCACCCAGCCCACTGCTGCCACTGCTGCTGGCACCCATGTGCATTATCTGGGAGCCGAGGACTGGTCCACACTGCCTACTACCACTAGTGCACATGCCCACCATCTAAAGGCCTAATGATGGGACCAAACCCCAGCTGCCAGGGCCTACACATGCCTCACAGATGCTTAGGGACTGGCCTACCTCACATGCTGTTGCCAATGCCAATGTTTACCTGTGCACATCACAAGGAAACCAGGGACTAGACAGCTCAGCTAGCTGCCTTGACTGCTGATATCTGGAAGTACCAACAAGGGTTGATCTGCTACTACTACTGCCACTGACAATGTCATGAGTCCTGCTCAGAGGCCCAAGGACCTGCCTGCTTCTGTCACTGTAGGTACCAGAGCATGCTTCCTAGAGGATTAATGACTGGCCTGCCAGGACCTGCCACTACCAATGCCTGCATACATCACTCAGGTTCCAAACAACTGACATGCCTAGCCTGTCATAGCCACCACTCATGCGCAAGGGACAGTTAGATGAGCAAAGCCTTATCCCAACCTCCACTATCACAGCCTAAGCTACTGAGGCACTCATGGACATCACTGACACTGATTACAGCTGAGGAAGTTACATAGAGATTACACTACTACATCCACCCAGAATCAGAGTCAAAGTATCTAACTCAAACAGCATAATAGATACATCTACTGAAAAAGTTGTTTCCTACAAAAGCCAATCCATAAAATTGGAAGAAGTGACTATTAACACCAAATGTGCACATATCAATGTGACATAAAAACGTGAAAATGCAAGCGAACACAACACCTCAAAAAAACCCCACAATAATTCTTCGACAATAAGTAACAAAGAAAGGAAATCTATGAAAAGCCTTAACAAGAACTCAAAGTAATGATATTAAAGAAACTCATTCAGATGCAAAAGAACACAGAAAAACAACACAAATATTAAGAAGAGAATTCATGATCCTGATGAGAAATTAAACAAAGAGATTTTATTTTAAAGCCAAAAATCCTGAAACTAAACAATGTAGCAAATGAAATAGAAAATAAAATTGAGAGCTTAAACAATAGAGTAGATCAAGCAGAATAAATAATTTTTGAACATCAATACAGGTCTTTTGAAATAACCAAGACAGACCAAAAAAATGAATAAATATACACTTTTTTAAATGAAGAAGACATATGTAACATATGGGACATCATTAGGCAAGCTAATATTCAAATTTTGAAAGTACCAGAAGGAAAAGAGATGATTGGGCAAAGGCATAGAAAATCTACATAATGAAATAATAGCTTAAAACTTCTGAAAGGTTGAAAAAATATAGACATCTAGGTACAGGAACCCCAAAGATTCCCAAATAGATTCCACCCAAAAGGGTCTTCTCCAAGACATATTATAGTCAAACGGTCAAAAATCATAGACAAAGAGAGAATTCTAACAACAGCAACAGGAAAATATCAGCTCACATATAAGGGAATCTCCATCAAACTTAAAGCAGATTATTCAGCAGAAACCTTAGGTACCAGGAGAGAATGTGATAATACATTCGAAGTGCTGAGAGAGAAAAAAACTATCATTCAATAATACCATACTCAGAAAATATATCTTTTAAAATGAAAAAGAAATACAGTGTTTTCCATAAAAGCAAAACTGAGGGAATTCATCACTACTGGATCAGACTTACAAGAAATGCTTAAGAAGCCATAAACATGGAAGTAAAAGGACGATATCTATTATCAAAAAACATGAAATCCACTGACAGAGCAGATACACAAATGAGAAAGAGAAAGGAGTCAAATGTTAGCACTATGAAAAGAAAATTACCATATAATAAACGGAAATAATAAAAGTGGAAGAAATGAACAAAGGATATGCAATACAATCAGAAAACAATTAACAAACGACAAGTGTAAGTCTTCACTTATCATTAACAACTTTAATGTAGGTGGTTTAAATTCTCTAATTAAAAGATAAAGACTGGCTGAATAGATTTTTTTTAGATAACCCAACTATAAGCTGCCTAAAAGAAACTCAACTCACTTGTCAAGGCACAGATAGACTGAAGTTAAAAGATTAAAAAATATTCCACACAAATGGAAAAAAAAGCATGCATGAGTAGCTATATATACATATATATATGAGATGAAATAGACTTTATATAAAAAGAGACAAAGATTATTATATAATGATAAAGAGATCAATTATGCAAGACAATATAAGTATTGTAAATATATATGCCTTTAACACCTGAACACCTCAATATTTAAAGCAAATATTACTAGAGCTAAAAACAGAGAGAGAGAGACCCCTTCAATACAATAATAGTTGGAAACTTCAACGTCCCACTTTCAGCAATGGACAGATGATATAAACAAAAAAAATCAACAAAGAAACATTGGACTTAATATGCATTATAGACTAAATGGATCCTATAGATATTGACAGAACATTTTATTGAATGGCTACAGATTATATACTCTTATCTTTAGCAATGGAAAATTACCCAGCATAGAACATATGTTAGGTCACAACACAAGTCTCAAAAAGTTTTAAAAACTGAAATCACATTAATTATTGTCTCATATCACATGGAGTAAAACTAGCAATCACTAAGAAGGGGGACTCTGGAAACTATAAAAATATATGAAAATTAAACAACATACTCCTGAATGATTAGTTGGTCAGTGAAGAAATTAAGAAGAAAATAAAATAAAAAATTCTGTGAAAAATGAAAATGGAAATGTAACATCAAAATATAACATGTTATACATATATTAAAAGCAGTGCTTAGAGAAAAGTTTATAGCAATAACCATCTACCTCAAAAAGAAGAAAAATATGAATAACTTAATGATGCAACTCAAAAAATTAGAAAAGCAAGAACAAACCAAACCCCAAATTAGTAAAAGAAAAGAAATAATAAAGATCAAACCAAAAATAAATGTAATAGAGACTTAAAAAACAATGACAAATGTCTGAACAAAGCATGAACAAAATAAAAAGTTGATTTTTTGAGAAGATAAACAAACTCAATACACCAGTAGCTATACTAACCATGAAAAAAAGAGAGAAAACCCAGATAAAATCATAAATAAAAGGCAGACATTATAATTAATACAAGAGTCATTAGAGATACTATTATGAACTATAACTATTTGGAAAACCAAGGAGAAATGGATACAATTCCGAGTACTCCAACCACAAGATTGAATCAAGACGAAATAGAAAATCTGGACCAACCAGTAATGAATAATGAGATTGAGTCAGTAGTCAAGTTTCCCAACAAAGAAAAGCCCAGGAACAGATGCTTCACTGTTGAATTATACCAAACATATAAGGAAGAAGAACTGAGAGCAATTTTTTTCTCAGACTATTCTAAAAAACTGAAGATGATGGAATTCTTTCTAACTCATTCTATGAGGTCAACATTGACCTGATATCAAAATCAGCAAAGGACATAAAAGTAAAAAAGAAAACTATAGGCCAATATCCCTGGTAAATATAAATGCAAAAATTCTCAGCAAACTACTAGCAAACCATATTCAATAACACCTAAAACAGTGTAATCCCACTATGATAAATTAGGATTTACCCAGGGGTGAAAGAATGGTTCAACTTAAACAAACCAATAAATCTGATACAGCACATCAACAGAATGAATGACAAAAACCATATTATTATTTCAATAGGCACAGAGAAAACATCTGATAAAACATCGTGATAAAAACTCTCAACAAACTCAACATAGAGGTAACATACCTCAAAATAATACAGACCATATATGACAAACCCACAACTAACATCATACTAAATGGAGAAAAGTTGAAAGCCTTTCCTCTAAAAATTGGAACAAGAACATGATGCCCACTTTCATCATTCTTATGGTACTGAAAGTCTTAGCCATGAAAATCAGGAAAGAGAATGAAATAAAAGGCATCCATATAACAAAATGTGTCAAAAGGTCCCTCTTTGCAGACAACAGGATCTTTTATACAGAAAAACCTATAAGCACCACCACAAATCTCTTACAATGAATAAATGAACTTAATAAAGCTACAGAATACAAAATTAACATTAAAAATAAGTAGTATTTTTGTAAATGAATAATGAACTAGCTGAAAAATAAATCAAGAAAGCAATCCCATTTGCCATAACTCCAAAAAATGCAAAAATAAATCTAACCAAAAATGTGAAAAATTATACAATGAAAATCACAAAACACTGATGAAGCAAGTTTAAGAGAACATACAAAAAACGGAAAAAACATATAACATCTTATGCTCATGGATCAAATAATTAATATTGTTAAAATGACCATGCTACTCAATCTAAACATTTAGTGCAATCCTGGTCAATATACCAATGACCTTCTTCACAAATATAGGGGAAAATGTCATAAAATTTGTTTTCAACCACAAAAGACCCCAAATAGGCAAAACCATCCTAAGAAAAGAGAACAAAGTTAGAGGCATCACACTACCTAACTTCAAAATACACTGCAAAGCTATAGTAACCAAAAAGGATGGTATTGGTGTAACAACAGATACATAAATTAGTGGAACAGAAATGGGAACCCAGAAATAAAGCCACAGATTTTCAGTGAACTGATCTTGACAAAAACATATGGTGGGGAAAGAATACCCTCTTCAATAAGTGATGTGTAAACCAGGTATCTATATGTAAAAGAATGAAACTAGACACTCTATCTCTCACCATATATAAAGGTAAACTAAAACTGGATTAAAGACTTAAGCATAACAACCACAACAATAAGAAAATCAAAAATAAACATAGGGGAAATGCTTTAGGACATTGATCCAGAGAAGGATCTTATGGCTAAAGTTTCAAAAGCACAGATAACAAAAAATAAAAATAAAAAAAAAATAGACAATCAAAAAGAATCTTGAGAGGCCAAGGTGGCCAAATAGAAACAGCTCCAGTCTGTAGTTCCCAGCAAAACCAACACAGAAGGCAGGTGATTTCTGCATTGCCAATTGAGGTACCCAGTTCATTTCACTGGGACTGGTTAGGCAGTGCATGCAACACACAAAGAGTGAGCAGAAGCAGGGTGGGGCATTGCTTCCCCCAGGAAGTGCACAGAGCCGGGGACCTCCTTCCCCCAGACAAGGGAAGCCATGAGGGACTGTGCTACCCACCCTGGGTACTATGCTTTTCCCAGAGATTTTTGCAATCCATGGATCAGAATATTAATTTGTGAGCCTATTGCGGGATCTGGCCAGCAGCCTGCAATGCAATGGGGCTCCTTCTTTGTTCCCTGATGGATCAGCAGGTTGAGAGATAATAGACACACACAAGATAGTGAAAGCTGGGTCCAGGGGGCTCACCACCTTCTGGTCCTGCAATGCCGTCAATGCACTGGATATACTAGCATTTGTTATTAAGTTTAGTGAGGACGGGGGTAGGTTAGTGAGGGATTTAGGGTTGTTTGATTATGAGGTGAGATGGTCACATGGGGATGAAGTAATTCTTTAACATAATATCTGTATGCAGAAGTCCAGTATACAGAGATAAGGATTTACAATATAGTGTGTGCATCAGTAATTTCTAACAGCCTTAAAACAGAAACAGTCTTTCCATAACCTATGATTAGCAAGATATTAATCAGCAGTAACAGTTGCAGCAAAAGCTGGTTACAAACAATCAATAGAAATAGGACGTGAAGCTAGACAACCAGTTAGACCAGAAATTCTCAGAAGGGAGTATGCCTTAACCCTATAGAGGCCTAGAAGAGCTGTGGCAAGATGAGGGCGTTTATAGCCCTATCTTATCCATATGAACAGACACCCCTCATGCGTCCATTTATAGGCTCTCCACCAGGGTCGCTTGAACTATTCCCAGAGCTATGAACATCTCCTTTTCTGGGATAGGAATCTTGGTGATGTGAAACCTCCCTGACTGCACATCCATTCATAGGCTCTCTGCAGGGGGAAGGACATCACACGCTGTTGGCTCATTCTGGCAATCCAACCTGGCGTTGTCTTTACACAATCCTGCCTGCAATTTTGTATCTACAATAATCAGGAGCATTTCATCTTTTATTCCGTAGCAATAGTTTCAGGGGGTCTCCCTACATGAGCCTACACTACCAAGGTCCTGGGTTTCAAGTACAAAACTGGGTGACTGTTTGGGCAGCCACTGAGCTGCAGAAGCTTTTTCATACTCCAGCAGCACCTTGAACTCCAGTGAGACGGTAGAACCATTCACTCCTCTGGAAAGGGGGCTGAAGCCAGGGAGCCAAGTGGTCTCACTCAGTGGGTCCCACTCCCATGGAGCCCAGCAAGCTAAGAAATACTGGCTTGAAATTATTGCTGTCAGCACAGCAGTCTGGAGTCAACCTGGGAGGATGGATTTTGGTGGGGGAAGGGGCAACCACAATTACTGAGGCTTTAGTAGGCAGTTTTCCCCTGACAGTGCTAAGAAGACTAGGAGGTTTGGACTTTGCAATGCAGCAAAGCAGCTGTGGCCAGACTGTTTCTCTAGATTCTTCCTTACTGGGAAGAGCATCTCTGTAGGAAATCCATCAGCTCCATTCAGGTGCTTACAGACAAAACTCTCATTTCCCTGGATAGAGCACCCTGTGGGAGGGGTGGCTGCAGTTGCAGCTTCAGTAGTCTTAATCTTTCCTGCCTGCCTGCTCTGAAGAGAGAGGCTGGTCTTGACAAGGGGGAATTCTCCCAGCACAGCACACCAGCTCTGCTAAGGGACAGACTGCCTCCTCAAGTGGGTCCCTGACCCCCATGCCTCCTGACAGGGAGAGGCCTCCTGACAGGGAGAGACCTCCCAACAGGGGTCGACAGACACCCCATACAGGAGAAATCCAGCTGGCATCAGGTCAGCACCCCTTTGGGATGAAGCTTCCAGGGGAAAGAGCAGGCAAGAATATTTGCTGTTCTGCAGCCTCCACTGGTGATACCCAGGTGAACAGGGTCTGCAGTGAACCTCCAGCAAACTGCAGCCGACCTACAGAAGACAGGCCTGATTGGTAGAAGAAAAACTAACAAACAGAAAGTAACAGTAATAACATCAACAAAAAAGACTCCCCACAAAAACCCCAGCCAAAGGTCATCAGCCTCAAAGATCAAAGGTAGATAAAACCACAAAGATGAAGAAACACCAGTGCAAAAATGCAAAAAGCCAGAATGCCTCTTCTCCTCCAAATGATCACAACACCTCTCCAGCATGGGCAGAAAACTGAACAGAGAATGAGATTGATGAATGGACAGAAGTAGGCTTCAGAAGGTTGGTAATAACAAACTCTTCTGAGCTAAAGGAGCATATTCTAACTCATTGCAAAGAAGATAAGAACCGTGATAAAAGGTTACAGGAACTGCTAAACAAGAATAGCCAGTTTAGAGAGGAACATGAATGACCTGATGGAGCTGAAAAACACAGCACGAGAACTTTGTGAAGCATACACAAGTATGGATCAATCAAGCAGAAGAAAGGATATCAGAGTTTGAAGACCACCTTGCTGAAATAAGGCATGCAGACAAGATTAGAGAAAAATGAATGAAAAGGAACGAATGAACCCTCCAAGAAATATGGGACTGTCTGAAAAGACCAAACCTATAATTGATTGGAGTACCTGAAAGAAATGGGGAGAATGGAACCAAGTTTGAAAACACACTTCAGGATATCATCCAGGAAAACTTCCCCAACCTAGCAAGACAAACCAACATTCAAATTCAGGAAATGCAGAGAACACCACTAATATACTCCATGAGAAGATCAACCCCAAGACACATAATCATCAGATTCTCCAATGTCGAAATGAAGCAAAAAATGTTAAGGACAGCCATAGAGAAAGGAGAGGTTGCCTACAAAGGGAAGCCCATCAGACTAACAGTGGATCTCTAAGCATAAAGACTACAAGCCATGAAAGAGTGGGGGCCAATATTCAACATTCTTAAAGAATTTTGAAGTCAGAATTTTATATCCAGCCTAACTGAGCTTCATAAGCAAAGGAGAAACAAAATCCTTTCCAGACAAGCAAATGCTAAGGGATTTTGTCACCACCAGGACTGCCTTGCAAGAGCTCCTGAAGGAAGTACTAAATATGGAAAGGAAAAACCAGTACCAGCCACTGGAAAAGCACACCAAAATATAAAGAACATTGACACTGTGAAGAGACCGCATCAACTAATCTGCAAAATAACCAGCTAGCATTATGATGATAGGATCAAATTCACATATTACAATATTAACTTTAAATGTAAATGGGCTAAATGCCCCAAGTAAAAAATGCAGACTGGCAAACAGAATTAAGAGACAAGACCCATCAGTGTGCTGTATTCAGGAGACCCATGTCACATGCAAAGACAAAAACAGGCTCAAAATAAAGGAATGGAGGGATATTTACCAAGCAAATGGAAAGCAAGAAAAAGCAGGGGTTGCAATCCTAGTCTCTGACAAAAACAGACTTTAAACCAAAAAAGACAAAAAAGACAAAGAAAGGCATTACATAATGCTAAAGGGATCAATGCAACAAGAACAGATAACTGTCCTAAATATATATGCACCCAATACAGGATCACCTAGATTCATAAAACAAGTTCTTGGAGACCTACAAAGAGACTTAGACTTCCACAAAATAATAGTGGGAGACATTAACACCCGACTGTCAATATTAGACAGATCAACAAGACAGAAAATTAACAAGGATGTTCAGGACTTGAACTCAGCTCTGGATCAAGTATCCATTGGATGTAATAGGTATCTACAGAACTCTCCACCCCAAATCAACAGAATATACATTCTTCTCAGTGCCACATAGCACTTATTCTAAAATCAACTACACAATTGGAAGTAAAACACTCCTCAGCAAATGAAAAAGAACTGAAATCATAACATACAGTCTCTCAGACCACAGTGCAATCAAATTAGAAATCAGGATTAAGAAGCTCACTCAAAACCACAAAACTACATGGAAATTGAACAACCTGCTCCTTAATGACTTCTGGGTAAATAACAAAATTAAGGCAGAAATAAAGAAGTTCTTTGAAACCAATGAGAACAAAGACAGAATGTACCAGAATCTCTGGAACACAGCTAAAGCAGTGTTAAGAGGGAAATTTATAACACTAAATGCCGACATCACAAAGCTGGAAATATGTCAAATCAACATCCTAACATCACAATTAAAAGAACTAGAGAAGCAAGAGCAAACAAATTCAAAAGCTAGCAGAAGACAAGAAATAACTATCAGAGCAGAACTGAAGGAGACATGAAAACTCTTCGGAAAAATCAATGAATTTTGGAAATGGTTTTTTTGAAAAATTAACAATATAGATAGACCACTAGCTAAATTAATAATTTAGAAAAGAAAGAAGATCAAATAGACACAATAAAAATGATAAAGGGAATGTCACCACTGACCCCACAGAAATACAAAGTACCATCAGAGAATACTATAAACACCTGTGCAAATAAACTAGAAAATTTAGAAGAAATGGATAAATTCCTGGAAACTTCCACTCTCCCAAGGCTAAACCAGGAAGAATTCAAATTCCTGAATAGATCAATAGAAAGTTCTGTGATTGAGGCAGTAATTAATAGCCAACCAACCAAAAAAAAAAAAAAAAAAAAAACCCAGACCAGATGGATTCACAGCTGAATTCTACCAGAGGTAAAAAGAGGAGCTGGTATCATTCCTTCTGAAACTATTCCAAACAATTGATAAGGAGGGACTCCTCCCTAACTCATTTTATGAGGCCAGCATCATCCAACACCTGGCAGAGACACAACAAAAAAAGAAAGCATCAGGCCAATATTCCTGATGAACATTGATGGGAAAATCTTCAATAAAATACTGGCAAGCCAAATCCAGTAGCACATCAAAAAGCTTATCCACCACAATCAAGTGGGCTTCATCCCTGGGATGCAAGGCTGATTCAACATACACAAATCAATAAACGTAATCCATCACATAAACAGAAAAAACATATGATTATCTCAGTAGATGCAGAAAAGGCCTCCAAAAAAATTCAACATCCTTTCATGTTAAAAAAGATATTGATGGACTATATCTCAAAATAATAAGAGCTATTTATGACAAACCCATAGGCAATATACTGGATGGGCAAAAGCTGGAAGCCTTCCCTTTGAAAACTGGCAAAAATCAAGGATGCCCTCTCTGACCACTCCTGTTCAACATGGTATTGGAAGTTCTGGCCAGGGCAATCAGGCAAGAGAAACAAATAAAGGGTATTCAAATAGGAGGAGAGGAAGTATAATTGTCTCTGTTTGCAGATGATATGATTATATATTTAGAAAACCCCATCGTCTCAGCTGCAAATCTCCTTAAGCTGATAAGCAACTTCAGCAAAGTCTCAGGCTACGAAATCAATGTGCAAAAATCACAAGCATTCCTATACACCAACAATAGATAAGCAGAGAGCCAAATCATGAATGAACTCCCATTCACAATTGCTACAAAGAGACTGTAATACCTAGGAATACAGCTTACAAGGGATGTGAAGGACCTCTTTAAGGAGAACTACAAACCACTGCTCAAGGAAGTAAGAGAGAACACAAACAAATGGAAAAACATTCCATGCTCATGGATAAGAAGAATCAATATCATGAAAATGGCTATCCTGCCCAAAGTAATTTATAGATTCAATGCTATTCTCGTTAAACTACAATTGACATTCTTCAGAGAATTAGAAAAAAATACTTTAAATTTCATATGGAAGCAAAAAAGAGCCTGTATAGCCAATACAATCCTAAGCAAAAAGAACAAAGCTGGAGACAGCACACTACCTGACTTCAAATTATGCTGCAAGGCTACAGTAACCAAAACAGCATGGTACTAGTACCAAAACAGACATATAGATCAAAGGAACAGAACAGATACCTCAGAAATAACACCACACATCTACAGCCATCTGATCTTCAACAAACCTGACGAAAACAAGCAACGAGGAAAGGGTTTCCTATTTATTAAATGATGCTGGAAAAACTGGCTAGCCATATGCAGAAAACAGAAACTGGACCCCTTCCTCACACTTTATACAAAAATTAACTGCAGATTGATTAAAGACTTAAATGTAAAGCCTAAAACCATAAAAAACTCTAGAAGAAAACCTAGGCAATACCATTCAGGACATAGATATGGGCAAAACCTTCATGATAAAAACACCAAAAGCAATTGCAACAAAAGCCAAAATTGACAAATGGGATCTAATTAAAGTAAAGAGCTTCTGCACAGCAAAAGAAACTATCAACAGAGTGAACTGGCAATCTACGGAATGGGCGAAAATTTTTGCAATCTACCCTTCTGAGAAAGTTCTAATATCCAGAATCTACAAGGAACTTAAACAAATTTACAAACACAGCTAAGGAGGCTATGGAGACATAGGAATGCTTTTACACTGTTGATGGGAGTGTAAATTAGTTCAACTATTGTGGAAGACAGTGTGGTGATTCCTCAAGGATCTAGAACCAGAAATATCATTTGACCCAGCAATTCCATTACTGAGTATATACCGAAAAGAATATAAATCAATTTTACTATAAAGACACATGCACACATATGTTTATTGCCTCACTGTTTACAATAGCAAAGACATGGAATCAACCCAAATGTCCATCAATGATAGACTGGACAAAGAAAATGTGGTACACATACACCTTGGAATACTATGCTGCCATAAAAAAGAATGAGATCATATCCTTTGTAGGGACATGGATGAAGCTGGAAGCCATTATCCTCAGCAAAGTAACACAGGAACAGAAAACCAAACACTGAACGTTCCTACTTATAAATGGGAGTTGAACAATGAGAACACATGGATACAGGAAGGGGAACAACACACACTGGGGCCTGTTGTGGGGTGGGGAGCAAGTGGAGGGAGAGCATTAGGCCGAATACCTAATGCATGCGGGGCTCAAAACCTAGATGATGGGTTGATAGTGTAGGAAACCACCATGGCACATGTATTTCTATATAGTAAACCTGCACCTTCTGCACATATATCCTGGAACTTAAAGTAAAATAAAAATTAAAAAAAAAAATCTTAAGGGTGTTTCCTTACAGCACCCTGACAGACAGTAAGAAAGAAAGAAAAAAAATACATATGTATTTCTTATATAAATTTACATTATATATATATACACACACGCACAGCAGGAATCGAGTTAATAAATTAATATTTTATCACCATCAAAAAATATATATACACAGTATATATGTTTATATATATATAAATATATTCACATATATTTTTATTTGTACATTGCATTTAGCTGGTTATTTACATCAAAGGTGTTTTTTTGCCCAGACAATGTATTTGTCTGTTAAAAGTAGGTAATACTTCTATGAGCAATCATGTCCTGGCATAAACTATATCTGTACATACATGTTTATATCTGGACATGATTAATTCTAAGGTTACATTGTGCATTTAATTTCACCTTTGCCAAAGATACTAAGTAATGGAAAAAAGTGAAGGCATGAAATATATTTAACTAATGGAAACCTTTCTTGCTGTAATTGTTAGAAAACCATTTCTCAGTAATAGCCAACAAGACTTATAACTATACCTGAAAGTGCTAAAATAAGAAAAATTAATATCCATCATAAGAAAGTTTTACATGAAACATGTTAATTTATTAACAAAATATTAGAGTAACAGAGCTACTTTATTTTTCTCTTTACACCATTTTTTGAGGATCTTATCTTAGCAAATTAAAAGCCCAAGTACTCCAAATAAAAAATAGTGTTGGCAATTAGAAAGTGTAAGTATTCAGTAAAACACAAGACAGATTTTGAACACATAAGAAATGTTGCTATCATATTAGTAGCTAATCAACTGCCTATTCTTTCTCAAGTGGAATTTTTTACTTTGAGATAAATGTATTGAAGAGTGAAATTATTCATACTAAGAACAATTTGCTTTCCTTGTATGTCTGAAGATGTTAGAGTTCTCCTTTGTGCGTATTTTCTTTTTCTAATTATAGGGAAGTAAATGCAAAGTAATTTTTATCACGATACTGTTCCCACTTTTGGAGTAGAAATCTTCATTATAAAGCAAGTTTATTGTGATTTTTGTTGTTAAAATCATCATAGCAATTATCATTTTAAGGCCAAATGAATTTTTGTTTATTCACAAATACTTGTGCAAAGGCTTGCACTGGATACAGGGAAATCACCATAAATAAGACAAAGCCCTTACACTCAATAACCTGATAGGTAAGTAAACCAGCATTTAATATACAGCATGATTAAAGTGATAAAAGGGTTAGGTACAGTGCATTATGGTAGCATACTGAGATGTGCCTAATCAATTCTAGGGACAAAGGAAAATCTAGAGGAGACTATGTGTATATTTAAGCTCTTAAAGAAGAATAGTATATGGATTAAAGTGAGAAAGATCAGAAAAAGCTTATAAGCAATGGAATTTCTTTGTGAAAATTATTAGTGTAGTAAGAACATGCACAATATGAAGAATAGTAATAATTGAATAATTGAATAATATTAGAGCATAGAGTGCTTGAGGGAAGCAAGAAGAAATGAGACTTCTTTATTAAGATGGAGCTAGCTTCCAAAGTGAGATGGAACCTGCATTTTTATCCTTTTAATCAAAAGCATTTATACTGAGGTAATATATGCATATTAGTAAGGACTCCATGACACTAAAAAAATCTTCTCTGATTTTACACTTATTGAATTGTATTATCTTCCCCTTCACTCACTCTCCATAGCCACAGTATTCTCCCTGTTATTCAGAAAACTCTACACACAAGTTCATGCCTTTTATTTTAAAGAGATATCTGCACTCTCATGCTTATTGCAACATTATTCACAATAGCCAAGATATAAAAACAGTCCAAGTGTCCATCAATAAATGACTGGATAAAGAAAACATGATACACACACACACACACACACACACACACACAGAGAGAGAGAGAGAGAGAGAGAGAGAGAGAGAGAGAGAGAATATTATTCAGGCATTTAAATGAAGGAAAAACTTCCATATACAACAACATGCACCAAGCTGGAGGACACTAGGCCAAGTAAAGTAAGCCAGTTTGAGGACAATCACTGCATGATTCTGTTTACATGAGGTATCTTAAATAGTCAAACTCATAGAAGCAGATAATGCAATAGCTGTTACCAGGTAACAGCTGAGGTAAGGGAACTGGGAAGTTGTTCAGTGGGCATAAAGTTTCTGTTATGCTAGGTGAATAAATTCTAGCGATCTGCTGTACAACATAGGGTCTATAGTCAATAAGACAGTATTGTGCTCTTCAAAATTTGTTAGGAGTGTACATCTCATGTTAAGTGTTCTTACCACAAAATAAACAAAAATAATGATGAAGAGACCCAGGAAACTGGAAAGTATTGGCTATATCTATTACCTTGATTCTGGTTATGGTATCATGGATAAACAGGGGTTCCTATAGGCCCCAAATCATCCAACTGTATATGTTAAATATTTGCAATTTTTTAATATGTACAATTATTTATATGTCAATTATATTTCAGGAAAGCTGTTTAAATCAAAGAAAGAATACTGTCGTTGTACTTACCATTCCTTCTGCTTAAAATATCCACCCTCCTGATAGGCCTGTGGCTTTCTCCCCTCACCTCCATTGGGTCTTTACTTAAGCTGTTCGGTGATGAATTATCCTGACCAACTAATGTAAAATCACAGCCATCTATGACCCCCTGCTCTGTCCTGTTTCCTTACTTAATCTTTCTCCATAATAGTGATCACTTAGGATAATATGCATATTTTACTAGTTAACTTTGATTATTTACTTTTTCTCCACACTAGAATATTAGTGCTAGAAAAACATAGACTCTTACCTAGTTTACTCTCTGCTGCTTCACCAGCATCTAGAACAGGAGATAGCCAACAATAGATACTTAATGTTTCTGGAATAACTAAATAAAATAATAAATGTTTGCTATCAGATTTTCTCTTGTCTCAATATTTTACTTTGAATATCCAGACTCACTACATGGCCTTTTTCACACCCCTGTTATTCACAGGACATTTTCATCCCATAGAAAAAAAATTAGACATGTTAATTTTTGCTTTTGGTTATGATAACTGTTTGTATTAAACTACAATGTGTTATGTAGCTCTGTCTATTATTAGAAAGTTATATTATTCATTTGCTTTATAAATTTCATTACTATCCCTAGCAAAAGGAAAAAAAAATGCATATGAAACTAAATTAAAAGTTGAACTGGCATAGCAGAAATCTTGTCAGAAATTTCAGTTATCATTTTCTATTTTACATTTCTTTCCCCTGGAAATCACTACGGGTACATAGTACAGTAGAAGTAAAACATTTTCACAAATAAGTTAATTTGAGTTTTTATCAAATAGTATGCTTAATAAGTCAATCAAAACAAACCAAATGCAAATATAACATTAAACCCCATTGACATGTCCTACAAAGGAGTAAGTTCTTTGTATTCTGAGCACGTCTGACTGGATCTATCTCCAAGACAGCACTTAACAAGTAGTTTTACAGTGATCTGTTCCTCCATCTACCTCCACTAGTAAATATTGAACAATTCTAGGAGAAAATGTCTTTTGCTTTGTGAAGGAGGATATCAAAGTTATATCAGAATAGTTCTGACCTATAGAAACCCTTATTTGTATTCCAATACATATGTGAAGTTAGTAGAGCTTTCTGGCTTTCTGACATAAACATTTGAATCATGTAAAGAGTTGTTCTGAAATAAACAAGCATATCTGTTGACCTGGGATTTTGTGTGTGTGTGGAGTTGGGGGAAGAAGAGCACAAATGTCCAATCACAATGAGTTTTCCACAGGCCCTGAAAATGAGGTACAAAGAACCAAATTCAGCAGAGTTGAAATTTCAAAGGACAGTCCTGGACCGTGCATAGTAGATGTTATGTGAAAGCTTCATGGCCTAGGGATTTTCAATAAGTTACCTGTGTGTTTCCTGGACACACAAAAACAGTCTCTTTGTGAAATTGAAAATATAATTTATTAAATGTTAAAACATCATGAGGCCCCAAACACCACATTATGATTTTCATATAATAGGCAACGTATCGGGAAGGAGAAAGTGTTTTTATATCAACTTAGTTACAGCATCCATGATAATGTAAATTTGAAAAAAAATATTTATTGCCAAAGAGGACAGCGTATAACTGATTTGAGGTTTGGCATTATTAAACGGAGTTGTCGGAGCCTCTGTATCTGCAGTGATGGTAGTGGTCATGGCAGAAGGTGCTGATGCTGGATGTCATTGATCATGGAGACAATACTAGAAACTCTGGCTCAGCATAGGAGAGTCAGCACAGGGATAAAAGTAGGGAAGCACAGGTCAAACCAATGCACCACATGTGATAACTTACGTGGCTCCCAAACAATACGCAGAGATAATCAAGAAAGATGATAAACCCTTTAAACACAAGAATTAGTATTCATAGCACTTGAATTATAAACGCAATCTGAAAGACACTTTCAGATAATCTGTAGATAAAGAAAGGTAATCGAAAGCAATAATAGGAGGGCATAAGCATATCCTAAGCAGCACTAAAAAAAAAAAAAACCCTTTAGAGATAAAAAGTATAGTCTTTCAACTTAAAAACACAGACAAATGAGCTCAAAAGATGGGAGAAGATATTAAGAATTATCAGAGGTAAACAAACCCAAAGTTTTCTATCAAAGAAAGATCATGAATCAATACATGTATTTAGCAATAATAAAAATCTAACAAAATATTGTTTTCAAAGCATTTAGAGAAAGTAAGTGTAAACCTAGAATTCAACACATGACTAAACTGTCATTTAAGCATGATGGTGAAATTAAAAAAAAAGTTCAAATTTACAAAAACTGAAAGTGCTTACCAATCATAGACTAACTTAAAAAACATTAAACTGTTGTCCTCAGCACAAAATAAGTTTGCCCAAGAAGAGAGTAGGATGTAAATAATAATGATAGGCAAAAATATAGGCACCATATTGCAGAATCCAAACAAATTGTTATTGTAAATTAATGGTTACTACTTTGGGGAATTTAAATTCAAAACTAGGGCAAAATATTAGCAAAGGGTGGCATAGAATTTGGATGTGGGAAACCCAAATCAAGTATATATATATATAGAGACCTTAATCTTTAATTTTACAGCTATGCATAGATCAAATTAAAGATTCAGGTCTACAACCTTTAATTTGATATTCTGAAGTATGAAAAAAAAACCTACAAAAGTGATTTTTCAAAATATTTTCCCTCACATTAAAGTAAAATTAATTTGGCAGCAAAATGTGATCTGAACAAACATATGTGGATATGCAAAGTCTTTATTTCTCCTACTTAGTATCATTAACCACATGATTCAGAATAGGCATATTAATGTGTTCCAGATTCTGCTTCTGGGGTTTTGTTATATAATACGTGCTTTTGCGGATTTACCTTTTTCTTAAATGAGATGGGTCTTGCTATGTTGCCCAGGCTGGTCTCAAACTTCTAGGCTCCAGCAATCCTCTTGCCTCAGCCTTCTGAGTAGCTGGGAGGTGCATGCCACTGTGCCCAACCTGCATTATCTTTTTAAAATATGAAAAAATGCCGAATTGGGAAGACATCTGGCACCAAGGGATCTACATAAGCAGTTATGGACCTGTAATATTAATTTTTATTTTTAGAATTACATTCAATATGATAAATACATACAAATAATTATACTAACTATTGGAAGCACCACTAAAAATAGAAAATGGGAAGAAATAATGAAAATTAGGTGAATTCAGGAAAGCTATAAATGGAAAATAAAAGAAGCGGAAAAACAAAGTGATCAATTGAAAATTTAGAAGGCCAGGCATGGTAGTTCATGCCCGCAATCCCGATGCTTTGGAAGGCAGAGGCAGGAGGATCACTTGAGGCCAGGAGTTCAAGGCAGCAGTGAGCTGTAACAGTACCACTGCACTCCCACCTGGGCAACAAAGGAAGACCTTGTCTCTGAGAAAAATAAAAAAATAAAAATAATAGAGAAAAAGAAAGTAAACTTAACCTGATAAATGTCACGAAATAACTATTTGTATTAAAACCCACCCATCAAGTTACATAATAATTCTAAGAAGCAGTTATAAAATTTGATAAGTGAACTCTTACTAGAATGGCCCTCTGACAGACAACAAAGATATAAAAATTGTATTTTCAGTTTTATTTAGTTCAATATAGTATTAAATTTCTTTTCAGAATTCTTCTTTTGTCCATAGTTTATTCACAAATCTGTCGTTTAATTTTCAAATATTTGGAGGATGTCTATTTTTGGTATTTTTTCTAATTTAATTCCATTGTGGTGTGAGAATACACTTTGAATGAATTCAATTATTTTAATTTTGTTAAGGTGTGTTTTATGCCACAGAATGTACTCTATCATGATGAAAGTTCCATGTGAGCTTGAGAAGAATGTGCATTTTGCTGTTTTGAGATGGAGGATCCTATAAATGTCAGTTAGGTCAAGGTGATTGATAGTGATACTCAGGTCGTCAAATTAATCAATTTGCAGTTATTTTTTATTGCAAAACCTGCAATTACTTTTTCACCAACCTAATACAGATGTTTTGCTTACTTGATCTATCAATTATTGAAAGAGGGGTGTTGAAGTCTCCTACTATTATAGCGAATGTTTTAATTCCTTCTTTTGATCCTACCAATTTTTGCCTCATGCATTTTCATGTTTTGTTAAGGATTTTTATGTCTTCTTAGATAATTGCCCCATTCATCATATTTCTTTTAAAAAATATTTAGTGGTTGCCCTAGAGTTTACAAAATACATCTTTAAAAATGGTCTAAATTCTATTAAGATATCGCTATACTACTCCACCTGTAGTGCAGGTACTTTATGACAAAGTCAATATTTCCAATCCATTTTTCCTATCACTTGTGACATTACGGTCTTCATTTCACTAATCCTTATCCCATAATTACTCAATACATTGTTATTATTGCTTTAAATATACCATTATTTTAATATAAATTAAAATAGAAACCATACATTATATTTGTATTTATTTATTTGTCAGCATTTTGCCTTTTTAAATTAAGATCTCAGTTTCTGATCTATATTATTTTATATTTGCCTGAAGAATTTATTTTGACATTTATTTTAGGACAGGGCTACTGACAATAAATTTCTCATTTTGGGTTTTTGAGGCAGCCTTTTTCTCTTCAATTTTGAAGGATAATTTCACTGGATATAGGATTCTGGGTTTGGTGGGATCTTACTTTCAAAACATTAAACGTTTTCCATCACTTTCTATTTCCTTGCATGATTTCTGATAAGAAGCCCACTGCAATTTGCATGCTTGTTGCTCTTAAGGTAAGAATTTTTTTGTTGTTGTTGTTTAGCTTTCTTCATTTATTCTCTTCAGTTTTCCACAGTTTGAATATGATATACCTAGGTAGGTTTTCAGCTGGTGGTGGTGCTGGGGTTTTGTGTTTGTTTGTTTTGATTTATTTCAGTTTGGTGTTCTTGTGTTCCTAGATATTTAGTTTGCTTTTTATAGTCTATTTTGGAGAGTTCTTAGACACAAATTCTTTAGATATTTCTTCTGTTCTATTTTCTCTTTCTTCTTCTTTGGTATTCAAATTATATGTATTTTATACATTTTGAAACTGTCTCCCGGTTATTGCATGATCTGTACTGTTTCTTCTCTAATGCTTTTTTTCTTTTTGCATGTTAGTGTGAGAAGTTTCTATTGACCTATCTTCAAGTTTGCTAATTCTTTTTTGAGTCTTCTGATGAGCACATCAAAGGCATTCTTTATTTCTGTTACTGTCGGGACTTTTTTCCTAGCATTTCTTTTTGATTCTTTCTTAGAGTGTATGTCTCTCCGATTGCTTTATTTCTTTGTTCTTGCATGTTTTCCAGTTTTTCTATTAGATTCCTTAGCATAATCATAGCCATTTTAAATTCTCTGTCTGAAGATTTTTACATATGTATTGTATCTAAGTCTGGTTCTAGTATTTTCTGTCTTTTTAGATAATATTTTTCCTTACCTTTTTGTACATATTGTCATTTTTGGCAGATAGTCAGACATCCTGTATTGACTAATGTGAACTAAAGTAAATAAGACTTTACTGTGATGATTTATTTTAATCATGCTAGGAGTTGGGCTATGTTTAATGTTCCATGTAGCTATAGTTATTAGGGGTTTAAAATTCATCTAGTATTCTTATTTTTACATCCTCTCTTGGCTTGGTGAAATTCTCAAGTTACTGCCCCTTGGAGGGAGTCTGACTGGAAGATCTTTCAGTTGCAATCCACCCTCATTATAGCAGCAACTTGTGGGGATTTGGTAGTAGGATGTGGCTAAGGGGGATTGTTCTATAATTTTCTGATTAATCTTAGCTTTTTTGTCTTCTGTTGTGTTCCATGGCTGTGGCCTTCACAAATATTTTTGTTTATCCTCACCTGGTATAGCTTATTTTTCCCTTTCCTTCCACTTCTTTACCTGACCAATACCTTCCCAATCTATTTCCTTGAAGTCCCATCTCCTGTTGATATAATTTTTCCTTGGGTGGGAACAAAGCATAGAAGGGATTGGACAGATGGAGGCATTTTAGAAGATTATTTCCTAAGGGGATCTTTCTCAAATTTTCACTGTGAGACCATAGTGGGGTTCTGGATGGAAAGCCTAAGATAGTATAAAGATAATCCCACAAGAATGCAGCTCCCAAGAGTTCTTCACTCCCCTGCTAGTCTACAGTCAGCCAACAAATATTCATCAAAATTATAATTTAAGTATTCCCACCAGTTCATGGCTCTAGCAGCTTCTCCTCTTCATAAGTAATTTTGCTTCCTGTTTCTCTTTAAATATGCCCATGTCTCCAGCTTTGGGATACTTACTGCATCTTTACTTCTCTACTGGGTCCAGGAAAATGTGTTGATTTTTAGTTTTTCCAGCTTTTTCTTATTGACAGGTTTAAAAAATAACTTTCAAGCTCTTTACATGTTCAAAATAAACCAGACATTCAAAGTCCATAAAAATATTCTTAAAACTACTAGAAAGTTCTGGAAAGTGTAAAAAGAAAGTAAATATTGTAGAAAGGTGACACTTGAATAAAGGGAGTGGCACAAAGTGATTTTCCAGTTTGGATAGGTTTTACTTGAAGAATAGGAGGCACTTAGTAGTGCAAAAAGTTGCTGGGGCATTAATGAGCATCATGCTGTCTCTCTCACCTGAAAAACAAGAAGAAATATCAAAAAGCAATCACAAATATTGGAAAACGATATGTTATTTCAGGGGGAAGAACCAAAGAAGGGGATCCCTAAATTATGTGCATAAAATATGTCCAAATACCTGAATGTTGACTGAATGATGCATGTGCAAGGCAGGCTCAAAGCATCCTTTAAAGACTAAATGATCAGAACTGAGAATTTAATTGTGACTCAGGAGACAGAGCTTGAAGCTGGAATGAAAACAAATCAATTACCCACAAAAACAACAATCTAAAATAAATCAACTTTGTTTAATAGAGTATAACAGAATTTGGATTCTCCACAGCAGAACATTCATAATATCCTAGAAAAACACAAAAAATTACTCAACATACAAAGAATAAGGGAAATGTATGTGACCCATTCTCAATAGAAAAGACAGAGGAGTGCAACCACAAAATAATCTAAATGCTGGAATTGTTAGTCAATGAATCAAAAGCAGTGCTCGGTGAAATAAAGATAAATGCACTCAAAATGAATAAAAACATAAGAAATCTCAGCAAAGAAACATAAAACATGAAAATGTGTGAAATGTAAGTTTTAAAATGAAAAAATAAAATATATTTAATAAAATATCCACTGGGCTTAACAGTAGAATGTAGACAAGAAAAGATAATCCATGAAAATTACCCAATCTGCAAAAAAGATAAAGTAGAAAATATTGAAAATGAATAAATGGAGCTGCTGACTACTGAAGGCAACATTAATGGTTTAACGTATGTGTAATTTTTCTACCAGAAACAGAAAAGAGAAAGAGAGCAGAACAAACATATTTGAAGAAATATTGGTCAAAAACTCTCCAATTTTTTTGAGACATTAATTTTCAAACTCATGAATTTCAGTAAAAATCCAAAGAGAATAAATAAATATAGCTTTTAAAAGCCTACATTTATGGTAAACTTTTAAAAACCAAGAAATAAAAAAATTCTTAAATGCAAGTCAAAAAAATTACATATTATATCCAAGAAAGCACCATTTCTAATGACCCCCTATGTCTCATGGCAAATTATGGTGGCAAGAAGACAGTGGAACACAAACTTTAAAGTGTTGAAAGAAAAAAGAAAAAACTGGTAAGTCAGAAATTTATGTCCAGTAAAAATATATTTCAGAAATAAAGGTCAGTTAAAGACATTTTCAGATAAAAATAAATTTAAAAATTTTAGCCAGAGGATTTATATTTTGAGAAGAAATAAATGCTAAAAGTAATTCTTTGGGCAGAAGAGAAATTGTACCAAACAGAAATATGGATTTTTAGGAAAAAATGATGACAAATTAAGAACATCAGAACCTATGTGTGTCATTGTATGTGAGATGGGTGTTTTGAAGATAGCATACCATTAGATCTTGCCACTCTTTGCCTTTTAAATGGGGCATTTAGCCCAGTTACATTCAAGAGTAGTATTGATAAGTGTGGATTTGATCCTGTCATTGTGTTGTTAGCTGGTTATTATGCTGGCTTTTTTGTGTGTTGTTGCTTTATAGCACTGATTTGTGTACTTAAGCTGGTTATTATGCTGGCTATTTTGTGTGGTTGCTTTATAGCACTGATTTGTGTACTCAAGTGTGTTTTTGAATTTGCTGGTAATGGTTTTCCTTTCTACATTTAGTGCTTCTTTCAAGATTTCTTTTAAGGTAGGTCTCGTGGTAACAAACTCCCTCAGCATTTGGTTATCTGAAAAGGATCTTATTTTTCCTTTACTTAGAAAGCTTAGTTTGGCTCGATATGAAATTCTTGATTGAAAATTTTTTTCTTTATGAATGTTGAATGTAGGTCCCCAGTGTCTTCTAGCTTGTGGAGTTTCTGCTGAGATACCCAGTGTTAGCCTCATGGGGTTCTTTTTGTGTGTAACCTGTCCTTCTTCTCTAGCTACTATTAACATTCCTTATTTTGACCTTGGAAAATCTGACGATTATGTGTCTTGAGGATGAACTTCTTGTGTAGAATCTTTTAGGGATTCTCTGTATTTTCTGAATTTGACTGTTGGCCTCTCTAGCAAGGTTGAGGAAATTTTCATGGATGATATCCTAAAACATGTTTTCAAAGTTGTTTGCTTTGTCTTTGTCTCCTATAGGGATGCCAATGATTCATAGATTTCACCTCTTTATATAACCCCATATTTGTCAAAGGTTTTATTCATTCCTTTTTATTCTTTTTCTTTATTTTTGTCTGGATGTCTTATTTCAGAGAGCCAGTTTTCAAGTTCTGAGATTCTTTTCCCAGCTTGGCCTATTCCACTGTTAATACTTGTGATTGCATTGTGAAATTTTTAAATGTGTTTTTCAGCTCTGTCACATTCGTTATCCTCTTTTTTACACTAGCTATTTCATCCTTCAGCTCTTGTATTGTTTTATTGTGATTCTTAGTTTCCTTAGATTGGGTTTTGCCATTCTCCTTAGTCTCAAAGATCTTCATTCCTATCCATATTCTGAATCCTTTCTCTGCAATTTCAGTCAACTCAGCCTGGTTAAGAACTTTTGTTGGATAACTAGTGCATTTGTTTGGAGAACGTAAGACTCTCTGGCCATTTGAGTATCTGGAGTTCTTGTGTTTGTTCTTTCTCATCTCTGTGTGTAAGTGTTCCTTTAACTGCAGTATAGACTGAATAGTCAGTAGACTTCTCTTTTGGATGTTTTCACAGAGCTGAGGCTGTGTGCAGGGTCTTTATTTGTAGCTGGTTTCTTGTCTTTGGTTTCACAGGGGTGTATGTTAGTGAGATATTTTTGATGTTGAAACTTTGGGGTATTATCTATCCAGGAAGCGCTGCTTAGCCATAGTGGTCAGTAGGTGGCCTCTTGCTCAGTTGCGTGGCTCCCCTATATTTCCTCACAGTTTCAGCTCTCATTGCTCTGAAAGTATGGGCCCCTCTCCCCCCTGAGTTCTGGCTGTAGATCATGGCTTAGTACTCCTAGGAGGCCCATGATGGCTCTGGGGTGATCTCAGGGTTTACATTTCCTCCCCAACCTGGAGGCAGCAGAGGAAGGGACTTTGGTAGTGGTTATGGCTAAGGGTCTTCTGCCTGTCTCCTGGGGGCTCCACTCCAAAGAGATGAAGGTCAGCAATTGTTCAGTGTGATCAGCCCAAGGTGGGTGGTCTGTGCTGTGGGCATAATCCAGGGGTTTCCCTGCCTGGTGATGAGCAGAGGGAGTGAGTGAGACCCACAGGAAATGGACTGGCGTCCTCTTCTTGAGTCAGCTGCAGCTTGTTGGAGGTATGGATAAGACACTTAGGGTCTTTGCTCCATTGTTAGTCGGAAGGTAGCAGGGGTAGATTCCTATAGAGGCTGTGGTAGAGCGACTATCATTTGCCCCTTGGGGCTGGGGTTCCATCTCCAAGAAATGTGAAGTCGTGTGTTTCAGGATGCAAGGTTCGTTTAACATATGCAAATGAATAAATGTAATTAATCACATAAACAACTAAAGATAAAAACCACATGATTATCTCAATAGATGCAGAAAAGCCTTTCAATAAAATTCAATATCCTTTCATGCTAAAAAATCTCAATAAACAAGGCATTGAAGAAATATACCTCAAAATAATCAGAGTCATCTGTGACAAATATACAGCCAACATTGTGCTGAATGAGCAAAAGCTGGAAGCATTCCCCTTGTAAACTGGCACAAGACAAGGATGCCATCTCTCACCATTCCTATTCCACATAGTATAGGAAGTCCTGACCAGAGCAATCAGGTAAGACAAAGATATAAAAGGCATCCAAATAGGAAGAGAGGAAGTCACACTATCCTTGTTTGCAGATGACATGATTCATCTTTTACTTTTTTTTTTTTTTTTTTTTTTTTTTTTTTGCAACAGAGGCTTGCTGTATCACCCAGGCTGAAGTGCAGTGGCACAATCTCAGCTCATTGCAACATCCGCCTCCTGGGTTCAAATGATTCTTCTGCCTCAACCTCCAAAGTAGCTGGGATTGCAGGTGTACACGACCACAACTGGGTAATCTTTGTATTTTTAGTACAGACAGGGTTTCACCATGTTGGCCAGGCTGGTCTCAAACTCCTGAGCTCAAGTGATCTGCCTGCCTTAGCCTCCCAAAGTGATGGGATTACACGTATGAGCCACTCTGCCTGGTCCTACATGATTCTTTATCTAGAAAACCCCATAGTCTTGGCCCAAAAACTCCTTCAGCTGATAACTTCAGCAAAGTTTCAGGATACAAAGTCAATGTAAAAAAATCACTGACATTCCTACACAACAATAACAGCCAAGCCAAGAGCCAAATCAGAAACACAACACTATTCACAATAGCCACAAAAATAATAAAATATCTAGGAATACAGCTAGGAATCAGAGAAGTGAAAGATCTCTACAGTAAGAATTACAAAACATTTCTCAATAAATTAGAGATGACACAAAAAAATGGAAAAACATTTCATGCTCATAAAAAGAAAGAATGGCCATATTATCCAAAGCAGTTTACAGATTCAATGCTGTTCCTATCAAACTACCAATTACATTCTTCACAGAATGAGAAAACTATTTAAAAACTCATGTGGAAGCAAAAAAGAGCTCAAATAGCCAACACAATCCTAAAGAAAAAGAAGAAACCCAGAGTCTTCCAATTACCTGACTTCAAACTATACTGTAAGTCCACAATAACCAAAACAGCATGGTACTGGTACAAAAACAGAGATATAGACAATAAAACAGAATAGAGCACCCAGAAATAAGGCCACATACCTGAAGCCATCTGATCTTTGACAAAACTGACAAAAACAAGCAATGGGGAGATGATTCCCTATTCAATAAATGGTGCTGGGATAACTGGCTAGTCATACGTAGAAGATTGAAACTGGACCCCTTCATTACACCATATACAAAAATAAACTCAAGTTGGACTAAAGACTTAAATGTAAAAGACAAAATTATAAAAACCCTGGAAGACAACCTAGGCAATATCATTCTGGACATAGGCACGGGCAAAGATATCATGATGAAGATGCTGAGAGCAATCACACAAAAAAGCAAAAATTGCCAAATAGAATATAATTAAACTGAAGAGCTTCTGCATAGCAAAATAAACTATCAACAAAGCAAACAGGCAACCTACAGAATAAGAGAAAATATTTGCAAACTATGCATCTGACAAAAGTCTAATAACCAGCATCTATTAGGAACTTAAAATTTCAAGAAAAAACAACAACCCCATTAAAAAGTGAACGAAGGACATAACAGACACTTCTCAAAAGAAGATATACATGTGGCCAACAAGTATATTAAAAAAGCTCAATTTCACTGATTATTAGAGAAATGCAAATTAAAATCACAATGGGATACCATCTCACACCTGTCAGAATATCTATCAAAAAGTCAAAAAGTAACAGATGCAGTCAGGGTTGCAGAGCAAAGAAAATGCTTATACACTGCTGGAGAGAATGTACATTAGTTCAACCATTGTAGAGTGTGGTGATTCCTTAAAGAGCTAAAAGCAGAGCTATTGTTTGACCCAGCAATCCCATTCCTGGGTATATACCCAAAGGAATATAAATTGTTCTACCATAAAGACACATGCACATCAATGTTCACTGCAGCACTATTAACAAGAGGAAGACATGGAATCAACATAAATGCCCCTCAATGACAGATTGAATAAAGAAAATGTGGTACATATACATCATGGAATATGATGCTGTCATGAAAAAGAATGAGATCATGTCTTTTGCAGGAACATGGATGGAACTGGAGGTTGTTATCCTTAGCACACTAATGCAGGAACAGAAAGCCAAATACCAGATGTTCTCATAAGTAGAAGCTAAATGGGAAAAAGTCATGGACACAAAGAAGGGAACAATAGACACCAAAGCCTACTTAAAAGGGTAGAGGGTGGAAGGAGAGAGAGGATCAGAAGAAATAACTATTGGATATTAGACTTATCACAGTGCTTGTGTGACAAAATAATCTGTACGACAAACCCCTATGACATGAGTTTACCTATATAACAAATCTGCACATGTATCCCCATACTTACAATAAAAGTTAAAAAAGAGGAAAAAAAGAAAAAGAAACTGATTTGGACTTCTGACTTCCAGAGAAGTTAGAGAATAAGATGTGTGTTAATTTGAGCCATCAAATTTGTGGGAATTTGTTACCGTGGCCCTAGAGGACAAATAAAATGATGTAAATATTGTTTGGTGCTAAATCACCTTATCGTACAATTTTATTTGTTCTGGCTTTAATGATCACTAACCTGTCATTCAGTTTTAGTTTAAATATCTGGCTTAGGCTGTCTTCATCTGTCCATCAGCCCTGTAAACTATCTGTCTGTTTAATTTTTCCATGTTGCTAAACATGCCAAATAATCTTTTATTTTCCATTTCTTTTGCCCTAAAAAAAAAAATTCTCTACAGAAAAAAAGAAGAACATCAGATATGGTAAATATCTGAGTAATTATAAAATACTTTTTTTTCTTTTCAAATTCTTTAAAATATATATGGTCATTTAAAGCAAAAATTATAAAATTGTCTTTTTGAATGTTTAATGTATGTGAACATAAGATATATGACAATATAATATGAAACATTGCAGCAGGTAACTAAAATGACCTTTATAGTTTATATATATATATATATATATATATATATAAAGTGATACAATATTACCTGATTGTGGAATTTGGAAGTTTGGGAATACGTATTTTAGTTCCTAGGGAAAAACAATAAAGAAATAATATAAAGACTTATAGCCAAAAGGCAAGAGATAGGTTAAAATGAAGTAATAAAAATATTTCAAATACCCAAAAAGAAGTTAAGAAAAGAGGAGCAGAGGGACAAAAATGGAAGGGAACAAATAGAGAAATCTAAGAAAATAGACCCAATTCCCACCAAACAAATGATTACATTGTGTATTAATGGTCTAAACATTTTAATTAAAGGCAGAGATTTTCAAAGTGTATAAGAAGACAAGATCCAGAATATAGTTAACAATAATATGTTGCATACATGTAAATTGCTAGGAGGGTAGATCTTAAATACTCTCACCACAAAAAAAGATAACTATGTAAGGTGATGGATACGTTTATTAGCTTATTTTAATCATTTCAAAACTTCTATATACATATATTAAAATGTCGTGTTGTGCACCATAAATATATACAATTTTTGTTTATCCACAGTATTAGTTTGTTCTCATACTGCTATATAGAAATACCTGAGACTGGATAATTCATCAGAAAGAAGTTGAATTGCCTCGTGGTTCTGCAGGCTGTATAGGAAGTATAGCGGTTTCTGCTTCTGGGGAGGTCTCAGGAAGCTTCCAATCATGGCGGAAGTCAAAGAGGAATTACAGTCATCTTACGTTGCCAGAACAGGAGCAAGAGGAGAAGGGAGAGATGCTAAATACTTTTAAACAACCAGATCTCATGAGAACTCTCCCACTATCATGAAAACAACACCAGGAGATGGTACTACACCATTCATGAAGGACCTCTCATGATCCAATTACCTCCCACCAGGCCCTACCTCAAATTTTGAGGATTACATTTTGACATGAGAATTGGGTGGGGACACAGATCCAAACCATATCATTCACTATCTCTTAATAAAGTTGGGGGAAAAAAGCAAAAGAAAACAATATCCAGTAATGTGTTGTCTAGAAAAGATGCATTTTAAATATAAAGATACATATTAGGTAAAAGAAAATGATTTAAAAAAATAAGACAAAATTGGCTCTATTAGCATCAGATAAAGTATACTTCTAGACTGAGAATATTATCAAAAATAAAGAGGGACATTTCAAAATGATAATAAGAGATTTTTATCAGAAAGTCATAACAATATAAGTGAATAAAAACAAAGCCTCAATATACATGAAGCAAAAAGCAATTTTATCATCATAATATGAGGTTTCACCTCCTCCATTCTTGGTATGTCTGTTGTCTGCTGTCTCTGGGCCACGCTGTGATGTGGGGATGGTGGTGGGGGTTTAGGAGCTGCTAAGCCTGAGTCTCATGCTACTGAGTAGACAGCAGGGAAAAGCTGGGTTCCATTGCTAATGACTGTACTGTGGGTGGATCAGCCCACCTGCCATTGCTGGAGTTGTGGAGTGGGGGTTAAGACAGGAGGTCTGAACTCCCCATTGAGACTTTGAAGCTGTTTCTGCAGGTAGATAGTCAAATCAGGTGTTGACCCTGGATGTGGTGCTAAGGTTGGACTTTCCACTATGTCTTAGTTGGGCTTTTCTCTGGTCCTTTTTTTCCCCACCCCAGAGATAGTAAACTTTATTTTCTTTCTCTCTCTATGTCTTCTGGTGGTTCTAGAGCCTCATATGGGAAATAAAAAGGAAACCCAGGAAATTGATCATGGTGGTGTTCTCAAGTCCTGAGGTAGAGTTTTAGTCAGTCCACCTTCTTCTTTCCAGTTTTCAAAATCTTTTTTTCATTGAAAGTTGAATTATTTCTAGAATATTTAGTTGTATTTAGAAGAGACGAGCAGGGAAAAATGATGCTGTATTTTTCCAGAATAGATAGCCTCAGTATTCTCTTTTATGTTTAAATTATCTGATCTTAAATTAGTGAGAAATATTCTAATCCGTTCTTGTGTTTTATTTTGTTTTTAAATATAGTCTTCGTAGTCCTTGGTAGGTCCCTTGCTTCTGAAGACAACAAGTTTTGTTTTTTTTTTCATGCAGTTATGAATATATATCCAGTTTAGGCCAATAATAACTATAGCAAAAATTATAGTGGATTTGGAAAGACAGACTTTTGCTATCCTAAAAGAGTTAGCAGAGGTCAAGCTATCTCTTCCTGGACTTCAATTAGAAATACTTCCAAGCTTGTCTAACCCGCCTTATTTTGTTGTTGTTGTTGTTCTGTTTTGCTTTAGGCTTTTAACAGCCTGAAGCCACAATTTTTAGTTTCTGTCTCTAGTGATGAGGGTAAGAGAGGAATGAGGAAGGGGCTTTACTGGACCAACCAGAAACAGAAACTAAGAACCCATGACTAGTATTTTCTCCCTTGGACACCTCTGCAGAGGTTTGCCAGAAAGTTTGGGTCGAGAAGAGACACAGAAGAAACCAAATTATTGATGATATGATTGACACACTGAGTCACCCTGTAAGTGCACTAACTCTTCCAGTTGTATAGTATATAAAACTTCTAGTTTTATATATTGATGTATTCATTAAGAAAAATTCATTGAATTTGCTGTTATGTGTACCTGAACATATGCCAATTTCTATTATGTGAAGAACACTGCAGAATAAGTGTTAAAACTAGATAGAGCTTTTTACCTCATCCAACAGTCCTTTCCATAGAGAATATTGATGGTCAGACCACTAAAGGGACTTGCCTAAAGTCTCATAGCTGGGACTGCAAACTTTAGATGAGAAATATCACTTAGAACACCTAATCAGGGATCCATGCTTGTAGTAGTTCTAGATAATTTTGATGAGAATGGAAAATTTAAATCTGTTCTTAATAAATAAAAATTGAAATATAATATTTTTCACAAAAGATTAATTTAACTGTTGTCTCCAATGCAAATTTCTCATTTTATACTAAATGAAACAATATCAAAATGAAGAGCCCAAACTCCGTATATGGTAAACTCTAGTAATAAATCCTTTGAATCATTATGCAAAATACATTGGGCTAAACAGTTATTAAGTACAAATATAATTGAGAGGCTCCGTGACATTAAATAAATAATTGGAATTCAAGCAAAATTATTTTTATTGAACTTCAGTTAGCTAAAGCAAGATGGGATGTGTAAAAGCAAGAATCACATAAAATCCTCCTGTTGTTTTCAGGTCAGTTTTTGTGAGAACAAGAGAAAAACTAAAGAAATGTAATTGCTCTAAGACCTGAACTTGCTCAGCTTCTTATTCCTCAGGATCAATTTGAAGACCACCAATCCCTCTAGGCTAAAACGAACACCTGTGTATTTCTACATTGTGAAAATTCAGATATGCTTTTCAACTCTTTAATTCATAAATTATTATTTAAATCCAATTCTTTGAGACTGTGCCACCAAAATAATGGTGTGAAAAGTTAGTAGTGGGGGAAGTTGGTGAATACTTAGAATAATACTACATATATACCAAAAACTTAATAGGTAATTCATAATGAAATTATTGAATAAAAAAGAGGGTAAGACAGTTTGAAATGTGCATGAAATGACATTACCACAATCAAATCAACAGTAGATTTCTGCCAGCAAACACAATATTATTGAAAACCAAGAGCAGCAAAACAACTCAACAAGAACATTTTCTTCACAGTTGCTCACAGAAATATGTCCATCTTGTCAGCTTTCTCATATTATTAGTGTTAATACCAGGTGATGTGCTGAAGACATGGTGTGTTTGTAATTAATGTATAGTTTATGTATAAACTTAACTTTTTTTTGCCTGATACGGTTTGGCTCTGTGTCCCCACTCAGAACTCACCTTGAATTGTAATAATGCCCATGTGTCAAGGGCAGGGCCAGGTGGAGATAATTGAATCATGGGCGCAGTTTCCCCCATACTGTTCTCGTGATAGTTAGTGAGTTCTCATGAGCTCTGATGGTTTTATAAGCTTCTGGCATTTCCTCTGCTGGTACATTCTCTCTCTTGTCTGCTGCGATGTAGGACTTGCCTTTTGCCTTCCACAATGATTGTGAGGCCTCCCCAGCCACATGGAACTGTGAGTTGAATTAAACTTCTTTCTTTTGTAAATTACCCAGTCTCGGGTATGTCTTTATAAACCTTGTGAAAATGAACTAATACAGTAAATTGGTATCAGCAGAGTAGGGTGTTGCTGAAAAGATACCCAAAAATGTGGAAGCAGCTCTGAAACTGGGTAACAGGAAGACGTTGAAACAGTTTGGAGGGCTCAGAAGAAGATAGAAAAATGTCA
This sequence comes from Gorilla gorilla gorilla, assembly GCF_029281585.2. NCBI lineage: Eukaryota > Metazoa > Chordata > Mammalia > Primates > Hominidae > Gorilla > Gorilla gorilla. Next base: position 45,039,524 of record NC_086017.1, on the reverse strand, counting down.
GAAATTTTGGAACTTCCTAGAGACTTGAATGGTTTTGACAAAAATGCTGATATTAATATGAGCAATAAGGTCCAGGCTGAGGTGGTCAGATGAGATGAGATGAGAAACTTGTTGGGAACTGGAGCAAACGTGATTCTTGTTATGTTTTAGTAAAGAGACGGGCAGCGTTTTGCCCCTGCCGTAGAGATCTGTGGAACTTTGAACTTGAGAGAGATGATTTAGGGTATCTGGCAGAAGAAATTTCTAAGCAGAAAAGCATTCAAGAGGTGGCTTGTATGCTGTTAAAGGCATTCCATTTTAAAAGGGAAACAGTATAAAAGCTCGGAAAATTTACAGCCTGACAATGCGATAGAAAAGAAAATCTCCAGGGCCTGTCGTGGGGTGGGGGGAGGAGGGAGGGATAGCATTAGGTGATATACCTAATGTAAATAAAGAGTTAATGGGTGCAGCACACCAACATGGCACATGTATACATATGTAACAAACCTGCACGTTGTGCACATGTGCCCTAGAACTTAAAGTATAATAATAAAAAATTTACAATTAAAAAAAAGAAAAATCCCACTTTCTGGGGAGAAATTCAAACTGGCTGCAGAAATTTGCATAAGTAACAAGGGGCCAAATGTTAATCTCCAAGACACTGAGGAAAATGTCTCCAGGGCATGTCAGAGGTCTTAATGGCAGCCCCTCCCATCACAGGCCCAGAGGCCTTGGAGGATGGTTTACTGGGCCAGGCTGTGTGCAGTCTAGGGAACTGGTGGCCTGTGTTCCGCCCGCTCCAGCCATGACTAGAAGAGGCCAAGGTACAGCTCGGGCCGTGGCTTCAGAGGTCTGAAAGGCCGAAGTCTTGGCAGCTTCCGCGTGGTGTTGGGCCTGCCAGTGCAGAGAAGTCAAGAATTCAGGTTTGGGAACCTCCACCTAGATTTCAGATGTATGGAGATGCCTGGATGCCCAGGCATAAATCTGCTGCTGGGGCAGGGTTCTATGGAATACCTCTGCTAGGGCAGTGCAAAAGGAAAATGTGGGGTCAGGGCCCCCACACAGAGTCCCTACTAAGGCATTGCTTAGTGGAGCTGTGAGAAGAGGGCCACCGTTCTCCAGACGCCAGAAAGGTAGTTCCACCTGCAGCTTGCACCATGTGCCTGGAAAAGCCACAGACACTCCACGCCAGCCTGTGAAAGCAGCTGGGAGGGAGGCTGTACCCTGGGAGGGAGGCTGTACTCTGCCACGGGGGCAGAGCTGCCCAAGACCATGGGAACCCACCTCTTGCATCAGTGTGACCTGGTTGTGAGAAATAAAGTCAAAGGAGATCATTTTGGAGCTTTAAGATTTGACTGCCCCACTGAATTTTGGACTTGCATGGGCCCTGTAGGCCCTTTGTTTTGGCCAATTTCTCCCATTTGGAATGGCTGTGTTTACCCCCATTGTATCTAGGAAGTAACTAGCTTGCTTTTGATATTACAGGCTAATGGGCAGAAGGGACTTGCCTTATCTCAGATGAGACTTTGGACAGTGGACTTTTGGGTTAATGCTGGAATGAGTTGAGACTTTGGGGGACTGTTGAGAAGGCATGAATGGTTTTGAATTGTGAAGACATGAGATTTGGGAGGGGCCGGGGGAATGATATGATTTGGCTCTGCGTCCCCACCCAAATCTCACCTTGAATTGTAGTCATCCCCAAGTATCATGGGTGGGGTCAGGTGGAGATAATTGAATCATGGGGGTGGTTTCCCTCATACCATTCTCCTGATAGTGAGTGAGTGCTCATGAGATCTGATGGTTTTATAAGCATCTGGCTTATGTACCCCTTCTGGTACATTCTCTCTCTTGCCTGCTGCGATGTAAGATGTGCCTTTTGCCTTCTTCCATGATTGTGAGGCCTCCCCAGCCAGGTGGAACTGAGTTGAATTAAACCTTTTGTAAATTACCCAGTTTCTGGTATGTCTTTATCAGCAGTGTGAAATCAAGCTAATACATTGCCTAAGCATAAAAAAGGAAGAGAACTTTCACGTGTAATTAGGCGGTAATATCAACCCTTCCTCTACGATGGGGGCTATTAATTTTATAATCATCATTTGAATCTCCTTACAGCCTTTGATTTAGAAAGTGCGTAGAAAATATGAGAGCTTTTTCAAGGTCACCCATGGCTTAGAAAAAAGAAAATATTGCTTTTATATATAAATATCTTCTTATTGTCACTAAAGAAGAGAACACATAGAAAAGCTGTTAACTGTTTCTAGTGGATGGTATTATGTTCTCTGAAGATCCCCTCTATAAGACCAGTGCCTCCCCACCACCCAGCTGCTGAGAGTTTGCTAAAGGCTCAGAGCTTCCTCTATCCCCAGAGAACTACCATAGGAATAGAAGACATGGAGAATGCACCCCTCAATCCTGCAGGGTTAGATATGTTCATGACTGGAATCTGCTTCAGCCTGATCCCACAGGAGCTCTGGTGCGTAAGTTGTACTACAGAGCTGTCCCACCTTGAGTTGAGGGGTCTGCTGTTTGCACTCTCATATCAATTACTCATCAGTTGCTGTCTATGCCTGCAGGAGTGGAGGGGAACATTCTCCCTGTCTTCCATGGTGTTTATCTCATTTCCCGTCTCATGAGAGCAACCTATCCCCCAAACAGATCACTTTCACAAGATCGTCTGCCTCTGGTTATGCTTCTGATCAACCTAATTGAATACAGTTTTAAACGGGAAACCTGATGTGTACTTGACACAAGCCCTCACTCCTGGCAAACCTTGGCCTTCTAAATTCCCTGAGACTAAGGGAGATTCTACTGTGACTTCTAGAAGCTTTCACTCAAGTTCCCAAGAACTCCATAATACCTCATAATTTAACACATATTCACTAGAAAAAAATAGCCATGCTCTTGGGCCCTTCGAGTATCCAGATTGTCACTCCAGCCCTGCATAATGACCAAATGCTTTGCTGATTTATATTTTTTCCAGAAAAGGCACTTGCCAAAGTTAAAACTGATTCTTAGCCAAAAACCAGAATCTGCAAATGCCTTCAGGAAGAAATCTGCTGGCCATCCTTTGACTTACAAAAAAAAACTTCTCCCCTGTCTGGAACTTTTCTGCTTCCAAAGCACTCTGATATATTTAAATATGGATGTTCCTGTGAGTGTGTGTAATATATTGAGCATTTGCTAGTTGCTGCAACAGAAGCACTGTCTTCTCCAAGTCGTATCTAGAAATAAAAGCCTTTTCAGGTTTTACTTTTTTTCTTAGATCCAATTTATGAATTTATACATTACTAAGTAATTGTCCAATTTATCTAAATTGTAAACATATTGCAATGATGTTATTTACAGTATTAGTAAATAATTTCAAGTTCTATATTTAAAATTAAATTATATTTTGCTTGCATTATATATTATTTATACTGTTTTCAGATTAAGTAGTCTTGCTTCGTATTTGTCAATCATTTAGGTTTTTTAAATTTCTTTTTGTTTTATGTGTTTCATCATCTTTAGTTGGATACTTAGGTCATTGGTTTGCCGTTTGGTTTTTTTATAAAAGCTTTTGGGCTGAGATGATGGGGTTTCCTAGATGTAGGATCATGTCATCTAAAAACAGGGATAATTTAACTTCCTCGTTTATTATTTGAATGCCCTTTATTTCTTTCTCTTACCTGATTTCGCCAGCCAGGACCTCCAATACTATGTTGAACAGGAGTGGTGAGAGACAGCATCCTTGTCTTGTGCCAGTTTTCAAGGGGAATGCTTCCAGCTTTTCCCCATTCAGTACGATATTGGCTGTGGGTCTGTCATATATGTCTCTTATTATTTTGAGGTGTGTTCCTTCAATACCTAGTTTATTGAGAGTTTTTAACATGTAGATGTTGAATTTTATCAAAAGCTTTTCTGCCTCTATTGAGATAATCATGTGCCTTTGTCCTCAGTTCTGTTTATCTGAGGAATCACACTTATTGATTGGCATATGTTGAACCAACCTTGCATCTCAGGGATGAAGAAACTTGATCGTGGGAGATAAGTTTCTTGATGTGCTGCTGGATTCAGTTTGCCAATATTTGGTTGAGGATTTTTACATCGATGTTCATCAAGGATTTTGGCCTAAAGTTTTCTTTTTTTGTTGTACCTCTGCCAAGTTTTGGTACCAGGATTGTGATAGTTAATACTGAGTATCAATTTGATTGGATTGAAGGATACAAAGTATTAATCCTGGGTGTATCTGTGTGGGTGTTGCCAAAGAGATTAACATTTGAGTCAGTGGGCTGGGGAAGGTAGATTCACCCTTAATCTGGTGGGCACAATCTAATCGGTTTCCAGTGAATATAAAGCAGGCAGAAAAACGTGAAAAGGAGAGATGGGCCTAGCCTTTCAGTGTACATCTTTCTCCCATGCTGGATGCTTCCTGCCATTGAACATTGGACTCAAAGTTCTTCAGTCTGGGGAGACTGACTGGCTCTCCTTGCTCCTCAGTTTTCAGACAGCCTATTTTGGGACCTTGTGGTTGTGTAAGTTAATACTTAATAAACTCCCCTTTATATACGTACATATATATGTATATACATATATACATATATATGTGCATATATATGTATGTATATATACATACATTCCTTCTATACTTGATCTTTTGATCAAGTATATATATACATATATGTGCATATATATGTGTACACATATAGGGTGTGTATATACGTATATATATGTGTGTATATATATATGTGTGTATATATATATATAAAATTAGTTCTGTCCCTCTAAAAGAACCTTGACCAATACAGATTTTGGTACCAGGAGTGGGGTCCAGAACAGGAGAAGGCTCTGGAACAGGTCCAGGCTGCTATGCAAGCTGCTCTGCTAATTGGGCCATATGAACCAGCAGATCCAATGGTGCTTGAAGTGTCAGTGGCAGATAGGGATGTTATTTGGAGCCTTCGGCAGGCCCCATTGGTGCATCACAGAAGAAGCCTCCAGGATTTTGGAGCAAGGCCTGCCATCTTCTGCAGATAAATACTCTCCTTTTCAGAGACAGCCCTTGGCTTGTTACTGGGTTTTGGTGGAAACTGAACATTTGGCTATGGGTCATCAAGTCACCATGTAACCTGAACTACCTGTCATGAACTGGGTGCTTTCTGACCCATCTTGCCAGAAAGTGGGTCATACACAGCAGCATTCCATCATCAAATGGAAGTGGTATATACGTGATCAGACCCGGGCAGGTACTGAAGGCACAAGTAAGTTACATGAGGAAGTGGCTTAAATGCCCACGGTCTCCACTCCTGCCACCCTGCCTTCTCTCCCCCAGCCTGTACCAATGGCCTCATGGGGAGCTCCCTATGACCAGTTGACAGAGGAAAGGAAGACTAGGGCCTGGTTCACAGATGGTTGTGCATGATATGCAGGCACCACTCCAAAGTGAACAGCTGCAGCATTACAATCGCTTTCTAGGACATTCCTGAAGAGCAGTGGTGAAGGGAAATCTTCCCACATTTTTCTTCCATGCTGGATTCTTCCTGCCCTCGAACGTCAGACTCCAAATTCTTTAGTTTTGGGACTCGGACCAGCTCTCCTTGCTCCTCAGCTTGCAGACAGCCTATTGTGGGACCTTGTGATTATGTAAGTTAATACTTACTAAACTCCCCTATATATAATTTTGATAGTTTTTCAATCTATAAACATGGTATACCTCTCTATTTATTTGTCTTATTAAATTATTCTCTGAATTATTTTATATTTACCAATAAAGTGATTGTGACTTTATTAAATTTATTACTATTTTATTATTTTTATTAATATTCTTTTTAATTAACAAATAATTATATATATTGATCAGATACAATGTGATGTTTTGATATATGTGAAATGATTAAATAAAGCTAATTACCATATCTATCATCTCATATTTTTTGTGGTGAGACATTTGAAATTTACTTAGTTATTTTGAAATAGTATTGTTAACTATAGTCACTCTGCCGTGCAATATATTTCAAATGTTATTCCTCCCTTCTCTCTAAAACTGTGTACCCATTGACTTACAACCCCACATTCCTTTCCTTCCTCCCTCACCCAGCCTCTGGTGACCATCATTCTACTCTTTACCTCTACGAGTTCAACTGTTTTAGGTTCCACATACAAGTGTAATCTTGTGGTATTTGTTCGCTCTGGGCCTGGCTTACTTCATTTAGCATGAAATAACCTGTCCTCTATGTTCATTAATGTTATCATGAATGACAAGATTTTCTTCTTTTTTAAGACTGAATAGTATTCCCTTGTGTAGATATACCACATTTTCTTTATTCATTTATCTGTTAATAGATACCTAGGTAGATTTCATATCTCGGCTGTTGTAAATATTGCTGCAATGAACTTGGGAATGTAGCTACCCCTTGGACATACTGATTTTAAATTTTTTGTCTATGTACCCAGTAGTGGGACTGCTGATCATATAGTAGTTCTAATTTTAGTTTTTGGAAGATCCTCCATACTATTTTCCATAATAGTTATACTAATTTTCATTCCCACTATGAATGTATGAGTTCCCTTTTACCTGCATTTCACCAACACTTCTCTTTCATCTTTTTGATAAAAGCCATTCTAATAAAATGGTTTTAATTTACATTATTCTCATTATTACTGATGCTGAGCATATTTTCATGTGCCTATTGGCTATTTGTATGTCTTTTGAAAAATGTCTGCTCAAGTTTCTTGCCTATTTTTTAATTGGGCTATTTCCTTGCATTGAAGTGTTTGTGTTTCTTATACATTTTGGATATTAACTCATTATACATATGGTTTGCAAATATTTTCTCTTATTCTGTGGGTTGTCTCTTCATCACATTAATTGTTTCCTTTGCTGTGCAGAAGGTTTTTAGTTTGATGCAATCCTATTTGTTTGTATGTGTTTTTGTTGCCTGTGCTTTCAGGATCATATTTTTAAAATAATCACCCAGAACAATGTCCTGGAGCTTTCTCCTATGTTTTCTTCTAGCTGTTTTACAGTTTTACATCTTATATTTAAGTCTTTAATCTATTTTGAGTTTTTTTAATATATTGTGAGATAAGAATCTAATTTTATTCTTCTGTATGTGGATATCAAGTTTCCCCAACACCAATTATTGAAGAGACTGTCTTTACCCCTTTGCATATTCTGGGCATCTTTCTCAAAAATCAAGTGACTATAAATGTATAGGTTTATTTCTGGGCTTTCTATCACATTCGATTGACCTGTGTTTCTGTTTTTAGGCCAATACCATGCTGTTTTGATTACAATTGCTTTACATTTTGAAATTAAAGAATGTGATGCCTCTAGCTTGTTCTTTTTGCTCAAGATTGTTTTGACTATTTGGGGTCTTTTGTAGTTTCATACAAATTTAAACATTGTTTTTTCTATCTCTGTGAAAAATGTCATTGGAATTTTCACAGGGCTTGCATTGGATCTGTAGACTAGACAGTAGGAACATTTTTAACAATAGTCATTCTTCCAATCAATGAATATGTTATATTTTTATTTATTTTTCCTTTTTCAATTTCTTTTGTCAGTGTTTTATAGTTCTCAGTAGACATGTCTTTCATCTTGGTTACATTTACATGTATGTGTGTTTTTGTTATTGTTGCTGTTGTAAATGGGATTGTTATCTTAAGTTGCTTTTGGGATATCTTGCTGTTACTTATAGAAACACTACTAATTTTGTATGTTGACTTTGTATCCTGCAGCTTTACTGAATTTGTTTATGAGTTTATCAGGTTTTTTTTTTTTCCAACAGTTTTTTTTTCTTTTGGTGAAGTCTTTAGAGTTTTCTATATATAAGATCATATAGTCAGCAAATAGAGACAACTGTGCTTTTCCCTTTCCTATTAGGATACCATTTATCTTTTTCTCTTGAATAATTACTCTGGCTAGGACTCCAATACAATATTGTTAAAAAGTAGTGAGAGAGGACATCTTTGCCTTGTTCCTGATATTACAAAAAAAGCTTTCAACTTTCTACCATTGAGTATGTTTTTAACTATCGTCTTGTTATATATGGCCATCTTGTATTCAGTTACATTCCTTCTATACTTGATCTTTTGAGAGTATTATCATGAAAGGGCATTACGCTTTTTAGAAATTTATTAATATGATCACATAGTTTTTATCCTTCATTTGGTTAATGTGGTACATCACATTTACTTATTTATATATAACCTCAGAAAATGAATTTGCGTATGTTGAACCATCCTTAAATCCGAAAAATAAATCCCAAAAATAAATCCCACTTGAACATTATGAATTCTTTTGATGTGTTTTTTAGTTTAGTATGTTAATATTTTATTTAGAATTTTTGAACCTATATACATTAGAAATATTGGCCTATAGGTTTCTTTTCTTCTATTGTCCTTCTCTGGCTTCTGTATCAGACTAATGCTGGCCTCAGAAAGTGAGTTTGAAAATATTCCCCCTATTTTATTTTTTGGAATAATTTGAAAAGAATTATCATTAGTTTTTTTTAATGTTTGGTATAATTCAGCAGTGAAATTTTCCAACCCTAGGTTTTTCTTTGATTGCAGACTTTCTATAACTGATTCAATGTCCTTACACATGATTGGCCTGTTCAGATTTTCTATTTCATCATGACTCAGTTTTGGTAGGCTGTCTATGTTTAGGAATATATTAATTTCTTTTAGATTATTAAATTTGTTGGCATATTTTAAAAATAATTGTTCATAGTACTTTCTTATGATCCTTAGTATTTCTGTTGGATTAATTGGAATGTCTCCTCTCTCATTTCTGATTTTATTTGTGTATTTTCTCTTTATTTTCCTAGTTAGTCTAGCTAAGGGTTTCTTGATTTTATTTATTTTTTCAGAAAACCAATTTTTACTTTTTTTTCTATTCTGTATTTTTTTTTTAATATTTGCTCTAATCTTTATTGTTTTCTTCCTTCTGCTAACTTTGGGCTTAGTTTATTTTTCTAGAACTTTGAGGTATAACATTTGTTGGCTTATTTGAGATATATCTGTGTGTGTGTGTGTGTGTGTGTGTGTGTGTAATTCCACTGAGATATATATGTGTATATATACATATATGTGTATGTATGTGTGTGTGTGTGTGTGTGTGTGTATGCCTTCATTGCTCTAAATTTTCTTGTTCTCTGTGGTCTGAAGAGACTACTGGCAGGACTCTGTGGTCAGGTGTAGCAGCTGGCTTGGGTCTGTGATTGTCTCTGTGTAGGCAGGGTCTCTGCAGCTGCTGATCAGCCACTTTTGGTAGGCCAGAGCCTCTGCTTCACAGATATGCATGGACTTAGGCTTGTTTCCAGATCTAGGATAGCCTTAAATAGAACAAAAAGGCTTTGCTGTGTCACAGCTCAGCCTCTGGATCTGAGTGAAACCAAATGCTGTCTCCATGGACAATTGATGGCCTATACTTGTCTGCCAGGCTGGAGGATGCTTAAGGAGAACACCTGAGCTGGGTGGGGAAGCTGGCTAGTGACTCAGATTTCTTTAGCTTAAAATATTCAGTATGTCAAGGTGCTGTATTTAGGGGTAGTATGTTCTGAATCCCATCACCAATTAGAAATTTTAAAATTTTACTATAGTCTCTAACATTTCCTTTATTTGCTTTAAAATAAGTATTTTATATTTAATTAATTCCTTCTCTCTGAATACCAAAAAAGATAAAATTCCTTATTCTGGAGCTACAACTCTCAATATGAAAACTCTAAGATTAAGCCTTTCTCAAACACTGATGCTGAGTAATGGAATGGTGGCATCAAAGGAGCTGATAGGGTGATGGTTTTCACCATCCCATATCAGAGTATTTCTCCTTAATTTAAGACTTATTTTTCAATGCTATCTTACTGCAGCATTGGACTTTTATGATGACTTTTATGTTTTACTTCTTAATGCTTGAAATGGGTATGAAGTAAGTTTACTCATTTTATTTGTTTTCATTTAACATGGAAGGGACTACAAGATAATATAGTTTAATAGTTCAGTTTTGCTCCTTCAACTGCTTAGAGGTTGCATTCTACTATCTAGAATTGAATATCCTTAAAGCTGGGATTCCCCAATATATTTTGCCCCATAATTGCTCTGAAAAAAACCTGTTTTCACTGCCAAAATGTATAGCAAATATCAAATAACATTAAGACTAAAATAATTGTGTTATAATTGTGTAGACAGTATTTCATATTACTTGATCTTGAATGATTAAATTATAGTTTTAATCATCATAGAAGAAAAAAATGAGTAGTGATTTACACTGTAAATGTATATAGCAGGTGTGTTGTACATGCCCCCAACACATACACCTTTTGGACTAATAATAGTTAATATATCCTTTTTCATATACATATAAAAGTCTGATTCACATTGTAGAAAGACAAGTAAAATGCAGTCACTTCCTAAGTAAATCTTGTAAATGCAGTTGAATATTAAATCTAATTCTAAGTTTTCTGGAAATCAGTGTAAGCAGAGAAACCTGATTTTTACTTGAAAGAGGAAAGGAAGCAACATATTAGCTATATTCTTGCTACAAAAATTTTAAGTAAGTTTATAATATAAAACTGCATGTGACCATTGATTAATGCAATGATAAATGTTTTCAAATGAGAATATTGTTTTCTGTGGCTTTATTTCCTGATTTACTTTTGCTACTTTGTTATATCAAGCCTTAATTTAAAACAATTCTTAAGGTTATATTATTTAAACTTATTCGGGAGTCCAATTTATCTCTTATTTAATATATCTATTTATCTACCTGTGATTCCCAATTTTTGTTTTCAAATAATTCTCTGTAGAAAATATTTTTGCATTTATAGAGTTTTGGCATGACCCCTTCTTGAATCATTTCCAGTATTTTGGAATAGTCACATACTGTGTACTCTTTCATTAAAGGATCTCTTATACCCTGTTTAACTTTATTAGTCCAAGTTCTTGTAACTAAAATTGGACTTCTGGAGCTCTCTTTCACGTATAATTTTTCCATAAAAACCTAATAAATTTACTTTGGGGAATGCTTGTATAAAGACCTCATTTCAATTGCTTTATACAGACTTTATTTAAAAAAATCTCATAGTTTAACATTTGATTAATGCCTACTTCTATTGTTTTTAATTGCCCTGTCCTAAAGGAGCGTCACTATGCTTGACATACTTTTTCTTCTGTCTCACAAAATAAAATAAACCAATCTTACTAATCACTTATTAATCACTTAATAATAAACTTGTTGAGTGGATTGTTACAATGTATATTCCTGAATCATAAAAATATTATTAGCCAAAACAGTCTAGCTACAGTAGAGTTTGTAAAAAAAAAAATCTATTAAAATGACAATGTAGTGAGGTGGGGGGAAGGGGGAGGGATAGCATTAGGAGATATACCTAATGTTAAATTGGGAGTTAATGGATGCAGCATACCAACATGGCACATGTATACATATGTAACAAATCTGCATGTTGTGCACATGTACCCTAAAACTTAAAGTATAATAAAAAAATAAAATTAATTAAAAAAATAAATAAAATAAAATGACAATGTAATCAACAATATGGAATTTTTAAACTTTCAGAATGTTGAACCTGATGCCTAGACTCAGCATTACTAAGCAAATTTTGTGACATATATGAATATATTCCTTTGGCAAGAATTACTGATGATACATCAAAATACAAAATTCCAGTGTTATCTTTTGTAACAGTTTTTGGTGATTAGTTTTCCCCCAAAGATTTGCAACTCTTTTATAAAATGCACTTAACTAATAGAGTTCAGCACTCCTATCTAAAATGAGAGCTTAGTGTGAGGCTATTCACATAATAACATTTAAGAATGATTTTCTATAAAATAAATAGGTGGCCTCTCTACTTTCACAAAGCAAGTGGGCACAATTAAATTTCCACTGACACATGTCTAGATAAATTGGAAAGTGTTTAAAAAGAAAGCTTCAAGTGATTTTTAAAAAAATAGGGTCTACCTTTCTTACTGCTTCACAGTAGGGGAAGAGTAATTCATACCTTTAAATTAGCTTTCAGTAATGGTGAAGGAAGCCCTGAATGAAAGTAATTATCAGGTACATAATCTCGTTAACTTGAAATAGAAGTAAACTTGGGAACTCCAAGTCTGAATATCAGCTTACTAAATCTGTTCATAAAGTCAAATAGATCATTCAACTTTTCACCTATATCACCAATGATGTACATATAGGAAATAATTTTGTAATCATTAATGCAAGATGTGGACAACATTATTAAAAGGCTAGAGAAAATAAATTTTGGACTAAGGATAGTTAATACATCCAAGGAGCATGCATCAGGATGCTTCAGAAATTTCAAAAAATAATTTTATTTTAAATTAAAATGCTTAGAAATTCTCTTTTTATATTGTTTTCAAGTTTACAAATTCTATTGTTCATAAGTTTTAAAAATATATAAGGTGGAAAATAAAATCCCACTTTTAACTTTGTCACACTCTTTTAGCATATATCATTTCTGAGCTTCTAGTAACATCTACCGGGTGTATAAATAATATTCGTCATAAAGGCAAATATATACTATATCGATTTTTGCAACTTATTTTTTCATTTAAAATGTCACTGGTTCCAAAAATTTGTCAAAACAGTTTGCATAAATGCACTTCCTCTGATGATTGAAGAATACTTCATGTCAGTGTAGTGTAATTTATTTATCCAATATTCTATTGAAGGATATTTAAGTGATTTTCATTGGTTTTATATTATAGATAGCATCCCAAGAACACATTTATACATTCTATTCTGTGTATAAGTGAAGGATGGTGTTTCTCTGGGGCATATGACTAAAAGTAAACTTAATAGGTCAATATGTATGTGCATTTTCATTTTTTATTGATACTCACCAATTTTCTTCTTAAAGTAACACTAATTTATACTTTTGCTAAATCTAATAATTTCCTCTGGGAATGGAGTGATACAGTGTAATCCTATCTGTTAACAATGCACTAATGTTATTCGGAGCCAATGAGAAAAAGTTGACATTTATGTAATCCTGTTTTAAATAATATATATCTTTTAAATAAATTTTTATCTTTTTACCAAATGCATTTAAAATTTTCTCAAGTACTGCTGATTCTACTTGCTAAATATTTTTACAATCAGTTCACTTCAGCACATCTCTACTACCATCATGCTAAACAAAGGTATCATTATCTCTAGGATGAATTACTATGGTGTTTAAAGACTGATCTTTTCTGGGTCCTCTAATTCATTTGTTTACCATCTACCAAAATAAAAATTTTAAAATACATTTTAATATATATTGTAAATTCTGCAAAGATGACTGTCAGCAAGATCTTCTATATATGCATAATCATTTTCCCACTAAGAGGTGGTCTTTTTCCCCACCCCTTGAATTTCAGCTGTCCTGAGACTTGATTTGATCAACAAAATATGGCAGCAATTCTGCTGGTTCTGGGTCTCAACTGTTTTTCTTTGTTCACTCTAGCAGAACATGGCACCCTTAGAAATAAGTTCATACACTCTTCTCAAGAAAGAGAGAGAGAGCATATGTAATATCCTTGAAAACCAAGTAACTCACTTGGAGAGGAAAAGATGGCATGGAAGTAAATCAGACTTTTTTTTTTTTTTTTTTTTTTTGAGATGGAGTCTCGCTCTGTCGCCCAGGCTGGAGTGCAGGGGCGCCATCTTGGCTCACTGCAAGCTCCGCCTCCTGGGTTCACGGCATTCTCCTGCCTCAGTCTCGCAAGTAGCTGGGACTGCAGGCGGCCGCCACCACGCTGGGCTAATTTTTTGTATTTTTAGTAGAGACCGGGTTTCACTGTGTTAGCCAGGATGGTCTCGATCTCCTGATCTGGTGATCCACCCGCCTCGGCCTCCCAGAGTGCTGCGATTACAGGCGTGAGCCAGCACTCCTGGCCCTCACTTTTCTTCTAGTTCATGTTGCTTGAACAGGTGTTTCTCCTTTTTTCTTGAATATTTCACATATTCTGATCTGTTTCCAAAATTATTTTGCCTTTTTTTCTTCAGTTGATTAAACCTGACTGAAACCTCTTTAATACAGTTCTTGGCCCTAGAATAAAGTTTCAATAAGCACATTAAAATACATGTCGACAGAAATAGTCATATAGAGAGATTGTGACTAAGGTTAGTTTTCCCAGAATCAGAGGCTGAGACAGGAACATGGGTACAAAATGATTTATTGAAGGAGCTGCTTTTTAGAAAAACACATCTGTGAGGGAAGGAAGGAGGACAGAAACAGTAAAAGAAAAAAGCAAAGGTGTCTTAGAGTCTCAGATTGAGTCTATCCTTGGCTCTACCCATGAAGGACTCTGGAGTATAATCTGTATCACAAGTTTTTGTTTGTTTGTTTGTTTGTTTGTTTGTTTGTCTTTCGTCAAGGGAGATAGCCTCTGGTATACCCCATGAGTCAGGCATTAGCTTCACAGGTGGATGAAGGTTATAACTACCAGGTTGGGATATCTCCATTTATCTGTGGACAGTTCTTCAGAGAAGCGAGCAGACTGTGAGTTACCAGCAGCCACACACACCACACACAACAGGCAGGGAATGGGAACACTGGGAACATTGGTCCAGGAAAAGGGACTAGGAAAGACACCAATACATCTGTGACAGATGAAACCCAATTTAACATTTAAATATAAAATAAAGATAGTATTCCACTGAAATATAATGTTAGAATATAAGATACAAATACATGTTTAAAATATAATTTATTTTCAAATACTGGAGGCTATACATATCAGACTGGAAGAAAGGGATAAAGAATTGGCAAGAAAAAATGATAACATAGAGCCAGTCAGAGAAAGCGAACTAGCTAAAGATTCCATCCCCTAACATGTAGCGTACACACACATACACACACAAATGCACACATGTACACAATTTTCCTAAAATGCATACATAATAGCATATTTGAAGTGACAATACTGGAATATGTAAAGGACAATGTTCTTTTAATATTCCATTAAGTACAATTATTGCTACTGTTCATCTGTGGATGTATTTGGAAACTGTGAAATAAACTTACAGAAAGCTTGTATAGATACTTTTGTGACCTTGTGCTTGGATGTCATTATTATTGGGTATTACAGTGAATGAATTTTAAATATGTTCGCATCAAGATGTTAGGTATCTTTGAACATTTCACTCCAAAAAGGTTTGAAATATGTTTTTATGACAATAGAGAGGGACAAACTGAAGTACTATCATTAAGTGCTCTTACAAAAGCAAGCACGGGGCATCATCTATTTATTATACAGGAGCTTCTCTTGGAATTGCTGCAGAATTTTGTATTTTGAGTAGTCACAGGAGGGGAATTACAATATTATGCTGTAGCAAAAGAAATCTTTGCATTACATATCCAAATAAATGTTTGATACCAACACTTGTTTTTCATTCCTTACCTCTCTAAATGCGTCAGAAACTACTTTTTCAGGTCCAAAATATTTGGAAATAATCCTGATTTTCTGAAGCCTCAGCTAGTCTTCTTTTTTTTTAATTATTTGTTTTTTTAAGACATCTTGGAACTGCTTTTGGCTCAAAAACACTTAAGATTTATTATTATACCTTCTGCAATTGAATACATTTTACTTGAATTTTATTCTGATCATGAATATTTTTGTCTTGCTGGATGTTGAATTAGACACAGTTCATGCTCTGAGCCTCACTGTATCACCCAGGAATGTCTATGAGAGAATGCAGAGTGAAGACCACTCATCCTAACTGGAATGGAGTAACTCCTGAATTGGGTATCGGGGGCTCTGGGTCATGAATGACAACTGTTTCTACCTGCAGAAGCTTTGAAGAAAAACTGAAGTTCTATTTTTCACTTTACAGATGCTCCAGATGTGGATCTGTGGTCATTCCTCACCTCTGTCTCGTAGCAGTTGTGTCAATTTGATCTCATCCTTCACCATCCTAAATCTCAGTTTACTTGCCTCTAAAATGGAAATGTACAACTTTGCATACCTATCACACACTATCACCCCAGTGCCACAGGAGAAATAAGCTATTTTTGCTCAACTTTTTATCTGCTTGACCCTCGACCCTGGCCATTATGTCTTGGTAAACTGCTTGGCATTTTTCAACCCATCTCAGAGTTTTCCCTTTGGAAACATTTTTAGGCCCTATTTGGCAGAAGTTATTGCTCCCGTGCATATAATACCATAACCACTATAACAGAATGGGGAGGTAGAATTGGATATGAACACATCTTTGGAGAGCTTGCTGTGTCCTAGGTATTGTGCAAATGATATTCACACATTTTCTCAATTAATACCAAAACTTTAAGTAGGTGATGATATCTCCTATTATCCAAATGAGAAAATAGCCTCTGGTGGTTAAAGTGATAGAGCTAGTGATCAGGAGAGTTCACATTACTCTTTATTTCAGATGCCAGAGACTATTCTCTTTACACTAAATAGCATTCAGTGTGTTGCTTCATTCTTTTTTTACTCCAAATTAAATATCCTTCTTGATTTTTTTTAAGATTTCATATATATGGCATTCCTTTTTAAATAGCTCAACTGAGATATAATTTATGTAACATACAATTCTCTAAAGTATGCATTTAAAGGTTTTTATTACATATACAGATATGTGAAAAATAACTACAGTCATTTAAAGAACATTTTCATCAAGTCAAAAAGAACTTTTTAGCTATCACCTTTTAGTTATCAATCTTCTCCCAGACTGATATGGTTTGGCTGTATCGCCACCCAAAATCTCATCTTGAATTGTAATAATCCCCATGTGTCAAGGGCAGGACCAGGTGGAGATAATTGAATCATGGGGGTGGTTTCCAGTTTCCCCATACTATTCTCATGATAGTGAGTGAGTTCTCATGAAATCTGATAGTTTAATAGGGACTTTCCCTCCACTTCACTCTCATTCTTCTCCTTGCTGCCACCTTGTGAAGGACGTGTTTGCTTCCCCTTCTCCCGTGGCTGTGTTTCCTGAGGCCTTCCCAGCCATGCTGAACTGTGAGTCAATTAAACTTCTTTCCTTTATAAATCACCCAGCCTTCCGTATGTCTTTATTAGCGGGATGAAAACGGACTACTACACGGATCTGAGTAACCACTAATCAATTTGTTATGTTTATAGATTTCCCTCTTCTGGAAATTCATATGAATGAAATTATATAATAGATTATATCATATGTGGACTTTTCTGACTGGCTTCTTTTACTTAGCGTAATGTTTTCAGGGTTCATCCAAGTTGCAGCACGTGTAAGTACTCCATTCCTTTCAATGTCTGAATACGACTTCATTCTACTGATGTACCTCATTTTGTTTACACATTCATCAGTTGATGGGCATCTGGGCTCTTTCTACCTTTTGGTTATTATAAATAATGCTCTTATAAACATTAATATGCAAGTTTTTGTGTATACATATGTTTTCATTTCTTTTTGGTATATACCTAGGAATTAAACTGTTGGGTCATAAGGTAACTTCGTTTAGTCATTTGAAGAACTCCCAGACTATTTTCTAGTGTATGCACCATTTTACATTCCCCCCAGCAGTTCTGATTTCTCCACATTGTTGCCAACACTTGTTATTATCTGACTTTTTAATCCTAGCCATCCTAATGGGTTTGAAAAGTTACCTCATTGTGGTTTTAATTTTCATTTCCCTGATGACTAATGATGTTGAAGTTCTTTTCTTGTGCTTATTGACCATTCATACATCTTCTTGGAGAAATGTTTATTCATATTCTTTATCCAGTTTTAAGTTGGATTATTTGTCCTTTCATTTTTCTTGATAATTATTTTAAATCAGAAAATTTTTAAATTTCTATTGTTAAAGTATTCATCTCTTTGGCTCTACACTTTCCTCTTTCCCTATATTGATAAAAAAAAAACTCATGAAGTTCAATGCTGGCACATTACTGACAAGTGGATTCTCATAAAGTTTCTTTGTATAATTTTATATATTTTTTACAATTTTATTAAACTGAACTAGACAAATTTTCATGGTTGCTGGGAGGATCCTGTAGGATAATTTAGGTCAATGAGGTTTGGGGCAACTAAAGTGCTATGCAAACACCTAGGGCCACATGTTATCTTCTAAGTTCACCGGAATAAAGAGGATTTCCAAGGGTCTGAGGTGATGCATGAAGAGGGCTTTCATTTTTTAATTTTAATTTTGTCGCTTTGCTAGAAGTTTTATTATGAACTAGTGTTGAATAATATCAGTCTGTTTCTGCATCTATGAAGATGTTTCCATTTATTTCTCCTTTAATCTGTTAATGTGGTGAATTCAACTGATTGCTTTTCTTTTTTTTTATTATAATATTTTAAGTTTTAGGGTACATGTGCACAATGTGCAGGTTAGTTACATATGTATACATGTGCCATGCTGGTGTGCTGCACCTATTAACTCGACATTTAGCATTAGGTATATCTCCTAATGCTATACCTCCCCCCTTCCCCCACTCCACAACAGTCTCCAGAGTGTGATGTTCCCCTTCCTGTGTCCATGTGTTCTCATTGTTCAATTCCCACCTATGAGTGAGAACATGCAGTGTTTGGTTTTTTGTCCTTGCGATAGTTTACTAAGAATGATGATTTCCAGTTTCATCCATGTCCCTACAAAGGACATGAACTCATCATTTTTTATGGCTGCATAGTATTCCATGGTGTATATGTGCCACATTTTCTTAAACCAGTCTATCATTGTTGGACATTTGGGTTGGTTCCAAGTCTTTGCTATTGCGAATAGTGCTGCAATAAACATACGTGTGCATGTCTTTATAGCAGCATGATTTATAGTCCTTTGGGTATATACCCAGTAATGGGATGGCTGGGTCAAATGGTATTTCTAGTTCTAGATCCCTGAGGAATCACCACACTGACTTCCACAATGGTTGAACTAGTTTACATTCCCACCAACAGTGTAAAAGTGTTCCTATTTCTCCACATCCAAAAGCAATAGCAACAAAAGCCAAAATTGACAAATGGAATCTAATTAAACTAAAGAGCTTCTGCACAGCAAAAGAAACTACCAGCAGAGTGAACAGGCAACGTACAAAATGGGAGAAAATTTTCGCAACCTACTCATCTGACAAAGGGCTAATATCCAGAATCTACAATGAACTCAAACAAATTTACAAGAAAAAAACAAACAACCCCATCAAAAAGTGGGTGAAGGACATGAACAGACACTTCTCAAAAGAATACATTTATGCAGCCAAAAAACACATGAAAAAATGCTCATCGTCACTGGCCATCAGAGAAATGCAAATCACTGATTGCTTTTCGAAAGTTAAATCAATCTTGAATTCCCAGAATAAATGTCACTTGGGTTATGATATATTTTATATATAGCTTTTATAATATTTTGTTGTTTTATTATAATTTGGTAATGTTTTGTTTAGCATATTTGTGTCTATTTTTCTGAGATATATCAGCCTACAATTTTCTTGATGGCTGTAATTTCCTTGTCAGCTTCTTGTGTCTGCAATACATCGGCTATATAAAATAAGTGTGGAAGTGTGGTTTTTCTGTTTCCTGAAAGAAGATTTGGTATCATTTGTTTCTTAAACAGTTGGAAGAATTTACCAGAGTAGCTATTCTGTCTTAAAGTTTACTTTGTACAAAAGTTTCTAAATTATTTTTTAAAGAGTTACAAGAATATTTACATTTTCTATTTATTCTTGTTTCTATAATGGTAAGTAATGTTTTTTTGACTTTTTTCATTCATTAATTATTGAATAATAAGTACAAAGTTGTTTATAATCTCATCATTTTAATGTATTAAAGATCTGTAACATATCACCTTTTTCATTTCTAATATTGGAAATTTGTATTATCTTTCTTTTTTCTTGATTTGTTTTCCAAGTAGCTTATAAATTTTATTGATTTTCAAGGAACCAGTTAAAGTTTTTTTTACTAAACTATACATGTTATTGTATTTTCTGCTATTTTGTTTATTTCTGGTTTTATGTTTCTTACTTATTTTTTCAACTTCCCGAGAGTTTTGACCATTAGTTTTCCATTTTTTTCTAATGTATGTATTTATAGTTAGAAATTTAGCTGTATCTCTTAAGTTTTGATACATATTTTTTATTTTATCTGTCAGAATTTAAATTAATTCTTTAATAATTTTTCTTTGATCAAAAGCTGATTTAGTACTTTCTAAACTTACTTTGAATTATTGATTTCTAGCTTAATTTTACTCTGTTCAGAGAAAATGCTCATTATCATCCCAATCCCCCTTCATTATCCTCAGACAGTT
Source organism: Gorilla gorilla gorilla (assembly GCF_029281585.2). Taxonomy (NCBI): domain Eukaryota; kingdom Metazoa; phylum Chordata; class Mammalia; order Primates; family Hominidae; genus Gorilla; species Gorilla gorilla. Next base: position 45,019,311 of record NC_086017.1, on the reverse strand, counting down.
TACCTTTTTCTCTGCTAGACAGATAAGATTGGTAGCTGCTCACATCCATTCATTCCAGAATGGAAGCAGATGGAGGTTAAGATGAGTCATTATCTAGGCTCATTTCACCTCTTGTTTTCTCTCTCTAGGGAAATACCTGTGATATGTTTGTTTAGCCTCTCCCTCTATTGAGACTTTGTGTTCATACTGGGAGATTGAGAAAGACATCATTTTGCATACCTATTCTAGGCCTCCAATATTCCATGGTGCCCTGTTCCCCCTGAAAACAGTTATGTGGAGAAAACCGATAGTCTTCCAGGTTCCAATCCGCCACGCTAGCCCATGTAGCTGTCAAAACTCAGCTGGTTCCTTGTTTTCATAGCAGAGCCACACTATTACCAGATAGATTCTCCACCTGTTTCCAGATTTGGCAAATCTGTTATTTCAGCTGTCCTAGGAAAGTTCTTTCTTGTCTAGAATTTTAGTTTATCCAATTTTCTTTGCTTCTACAGCTTTCTTATATCTTTAATAATGTGGTGTATCCACATTTTTGGCTTTGGGTGCTGTTTAGATGTTGCTGTAGGATAGATGAGTGCCACTACTTACAAAAATCTACTTGAAAGCAAAGACCAGGTCTGCTTTGGAGTCACCTTTGTAGTTTCTTATATTTGCTTGGCCTTGTTCATGGCCTCTTGATTTCTGGTTAGTATACAAACCGAGCTGAACAAGAAGCCTCTGCCTCCCTCATGGTTTTTATACATACAAATGACAGATTAAATATAACAAGAAATATTTATAAGAGATTCAGATAATTACCAACGTAAGTATGAATTTCCAATGTACCAGTAGTGAAGATAGACTTCTAAGGCTTAGCAATAAATTGGAAATGAAGCCAAAAGAAATGTAGATTATTGCAAAGAGATATATACCTTGAATCTGGGATGAAATATTCACAAGAAATTCCTATGTAGTGGAGAGTAGGTAATAATCTTCTTCCCTCTCAAATGCCAAAAAGAAGACAACAACAGCAGCAGTAGCTGCTACAAGGAAAGCCTTAGATAATAAGATGACTAGAACAGTCTCATTAGGCCACAGCTAGGAAACATCAAGCCTAAGCTAGGTTTTGGTATGGAGTGCTAATCTTGATTACTAAAATTGTGGATACCTTAATCCAAGAAACTAAATGAAAGTAAATCCTGAACAAGTGAAATATATAGGGCTCCCATAGAGGAGAACTCATAAGTAACTCACAGGAACATTTCCATAACCCAGTACAGTAACCCGAAGATTAATTCCAGCTAAAGGGGAGATTGCAGAAACTTACAAAGCACTTGAAGAAATACACTAATATTAAAGATCAGTAGATGAAACAAATCTGCACCTCGTGAATCACAGATCTAAAATGTAATTTTAATCTGGCATGTATTAAAGAGAAAAACAACAAAGTTTCCACTGTGATGATCTGAATATATTTCTGGTACAAAAATCTAGAAAGGCTAGGGCAAAAATAACAAAACATATTTTCAATGCAAAAAAGAGCACTCAAGAATGAAAAATAAATCAGCCGGTGCTGAAATGAAGAGGAAACTAAAACCGTAGTTACAAGCATCCCCTCTTCTTCCATGGGGATGGAGAGGAAGGGAAGAATGACAAGTAGGTCCTTTGCCTCTATCAAATTTGGGTTTGGGTTCCAGTGCCAATGGAAAGACAGGAAACAAGTCCTGGGGATTACCTCAGGAGTGATATTGGAATTGAGATACCAGCACAAAGTAGGAATCTACAAAGGGCTGTAGGAATTAGAAAAAAAATACATCTCCTTACTAGCACAGGAGGATCAATAAATCTCTTCTCTCTTTTGGAAATGATTGAGAATTTTCTCCTGAAAAATGATACATTACATTTAAGATTTTCTTATTCTTATTAATTTTATGAGTTTGCATCCTTCAGTGTATCTTTTCAGCCCTTATACCTCTACCCATCCTTATAACAACTGGAGTTTCAAATGATCAAACCACAGAAGCTTGAGCTGTATTTTACCCCATGCTACCCAAATCAGCAGTGCCCCACTGACTTCTAATTTTGTTCAGTATTTTTTCACCCACCCTGTTAAGATTTGGAGGCCATTTTAAAAACAAAGAAAAATATGACTGCTTTGCTGAAACTCATTTTTTTTCAACCCAGATTTCCACATATTCAGTTGGTAAAGAGAGGAGTGATATTATCACAAGATGAAAATATGTAAGTTCATAGAAGGTCTTCCCAATGCATTACTGATTTGCAGCATCTAGGAGTGTTTCCTCACATGTAAAAAGATAGCTTTAACAGTATATAAAGACACATTTTTAAAAAGGGAAGTCCTACAGAAATTATTTTTTTTCAGTTGATGTGGCACACACATCATAACAAGATCCCCAGTGAATTGCATCTTTATATAATCCCCTCTTCTTGGATGTGACTAAAAACTATGACTTCCTTCAAACAAATATAATATGGCAAAGTGATGGGTTAGTAGTTCCAATGATTACATTCCTTAAGACTGTAAGGAGTAAGAGATTATGCTGCTGGCCTTGGAGAAGTAAGCTGCCATGTTGTGAGAGGGGCTACGAGAAGGACACATGGGAAAGGACTGTGGGGTCTCTGGAAGCTAAGACAGCCCTCACTGACAGCTAGCAAGAAATAGGGTTTAGGGGTCTCAGTCCTGCAATTGCAATGAACTGAATTCCAATAACTATGTGAGCTTGGAAGGGATTCTAAGCTCCAGAAAGGAGAATAGTCTGGCTGACACCTTGATTGCAGTTTTGAGAGGCCAGGAACAAAAGAGCCAACTAAGCCGTGCAGACTCCAAACCCACAGAAATGGTGAGATAATAAATGTGCATTGCTTTAAGTACCGAAGTTTATGATAACTTGTCACATAGCAATAGAAAACTAACAAAATTGTTTTAGTGGCTTGAAAAACTACCATGCCTTCCATCACGCTAAATTATATGGAAACCTGGGAATACAGATGAAAGAGCTGCAAAAGTATTTCCCTCAGATTTAAGTTAATTGAATGTGAAGAAGTCTACACTGTAGACTAGATATTTAGTTTTGAAGAAACTTTCCTTCTTATAAGTAAATGACCTCAAGGGCCTCATTTTTAAGGAAGAAGCGCAAGTCTGAGTCTAAAGTTGCAAAGGATCAGCTGGTTGAGATTTTGTCATAATGATGTTGATGACAGTAGAGATTTAATTGTGTTAGGGTTTTGGTTTAGGTTGGTTTTTATCTTTAATAGTTTTTTCCAGTGCTATGGTTATAAAGTTTCATAAAGTTTTAACGGTTTTATTCTACTCTATTTTTCCAATAAACCCTACAATTTTTACTGTGCTATGTTTTTCCAGAACACACACATACGTGACATTATATTAGAAACATCTGTATTTCGAGCCTCTTCCCTACAGCAGACACACAAAAGACATCAGAAGCCTAGGATCACAGGTACTTTCTCCCTCAGATTTTGTCTTCCCCAAGGCATTCTGAGTGCCACAGAGAATTGATGTCCTGTGCATGTTCTCTTAAGACCCATCACAAAGATTCAGGTAAGCATGAATCCAGTGATGGATAGCCGTTATGCTCAGTGTTTGAATCTCCAATAACCCTTCACCACCTTGATACATATTGCATTCATTGCTGATAAAGATCCCATATTTTCATGCAAACTCTCACTTGGTATGAAATAAATTACATGAACTTTGTTTTATTGCTTGTTGTTTATCTCCTAAGGTTAACTTAAAATATTTACTACATATCCCTTTACAGAAAAAGTTTGCTGACCTATGGGCTGTAAGATTGATACGCTGGGCCAAAAGATTGCACACTTTTAGATTGTCTGTTACTCTCACCTGATTTCTATTCCAGGGTAGGGTGTCAAGTGAGCACCTGTACTATATGAGAACCACTATCTACCCAAAGATACCTTAAAGAACAGGAAATGCTTCCATTAATCAAATGCCACACTCTTCCCAACCAAGTAAGAAAAGGATTGAAAGGATTAAAGGATTCTCTTATTTTGGTAAAATAAGCAATTTTATCTTTGGGAGAAAGAATGATCACTAGCTAGGTTTTGTTCCTTACATCCACATTTATGTTGATTTGTATACAGTACTTACATGCCACGTTGAAATTTTTATGTCATATATTCACAAACATATATGAATGTCACATAAAATATATGATATAGTTGTCATCTCTATCCTCTCCTAAAATAAATCCACTAGTCACAAGTAATTCTTGGGTGTTAATTCGTTATTTACCTTTCCCCTTGAATAACAATTTGTGTAATTTGTATTCCTTTAAATGTGCCTCTACCTTCCCACCAAATATGTAAATTGAAAGAAGTTAGTCACCTCCTCTCTGAGTTATTTAAAGAAAACTCAGTTGAAAGATATTAGGTGAAAAAGGTTAATGTTAAAATAATGCTGGCAAATGGTGGCTAATGCAATTGAAATGATGAATGATCTTTTGAATTTTGTCTCCGGTGGAGATGCAGGGTGCTGATGAGCTCGATGTGCGGTGCTGCTGTCACCTATTTGTCATAATTATAGAATAGATTTCAGGTCATTTACCTAGAAATAGTGTCTAGAGTTTATTGTTTAAATGGAAACCTTTCTGTGTCTAGAAATCTTTCTGTGATATTTTATCATCTGAGATAGATGAGAACTCATCCCTGACAAATTAAATGAAGCTGTTATTAGTTGGGAAATTATATGTTCTGAAAAGTCTCATACTTTTTCAATAATTTTAAATACTGTGTGGTTGGCTATTTTCTCTCTTGTCTCTATAAAGGTGAAGAGATTTCTATGTGTTGGTAAATACATGACTGCACTTGACTATTCTTCCATGTTTTCTGCTTAGCATGTCTAGCCTTCAGTAGTCTTAGGAGACAGCTTTTCCAAATCTGACACCAGCTCATCCTCTCAGTCTGAAAACACTGGAATCTAAAGACTTTTAGGAAGGTATAGAAGTTGTCTTGAACAGTATCAGTCACATCGTAAACATCTCACTTCTATTAATACATGATATATTTTCCCAGCATCCATATATTTATAATGAAAACAAAAAAGCAAAAAACAAATTTAAAATGCCAAACAAATTAAGACATCACTACTTCCTCTCCATCTATCACTATCTCCACTTCACAGATGCCCCTGTTTATAGTTCACTGAAGGGACAGAAACTATCAGAGGAACATATAAACAAGCTTCTACTAAATAAACTCAGCCACCTACATCTGAGCTCACATGCTTCACCTTTTTTCCACATCAGGGTAGACTACCTATGCTTTTATTGAAGGCTACTTCCTCTGTTTGTGCTCTAGGTTTGACAATATAGTTTTTGTCACTACTGGATGACTCCTATCCATGTTAAAACAATTTCTTATTTGAACACGTGGACAAGCCGTTAACAGTACAAACAAAAACCTCTCTGGAAAGACTTTATTCTCCAAATACAGTATCATTTCTCTCCTTCCCCTTGTAGCTAATTTTTTGAACAAGTTATCTGTCATGACTTCCATTGCTTTTCTCTTACTCTTAATTTCAGTCAGACTTTGCTCCCCCAACTCTGTTAAAATTTCTTCTATCAAGGCCTCCAATGAATACTGTATTGCTAGATTCAACGGTAATGTTAAGTTCTATTGTTGCTCTGTCAAGCAGCATCTGATAATATAATTGCAATTTCATCTTTTTTCCACCTTCCTGTTGCTTGTCTTCCAGGATACCACATTCTCTGCTTTTCTTCTGCTCCCTCTCAGTCTCCTTTGCTGGTTCTTCCACATCTCTCTGACTCCTTCATGTTGGCATACTCCACTTCAGTCTTTGAACATTTTATCTTTTCTACCTACATTTATTCCCTTCCTAATTTCATAAAGTTATATGGCTTAAAATTATCTATGTGCCATCAACAGGCACAGTTTTGTAACCTGCTACTTATCCTCTGATACCCTGGAGCCATGTACCCAGCTACAACTTGGTTCTTTCCTTATTATGGAAGAGAAATGTTTATTGATTGACAACAGAGTTCTCTGCTGCAACTAAGAGATTATACAGTTCTTTTCTTTATTTTGCTCTTAACTATTAATGGTGAGGGTCAAATGTGTGAAACTACATGTATGTTCAACTGCCTACTTGACATTCTCTACTTGGATATCTGATAGGTTGTTCAGTCTCTTCTTCCATCCCATTTCTGCTCCTCCTATAGTCTTCTCTATCTTAGTTAATGGTAACTTTATTCTTCTCTGTGCTCATCCAGAAAACTTTGGCCCTGTCCTTAACTCTTCCTTCTCATGCCCTATATTCAGTGAACTATTTTTATTTTTTCTTCTTGATAAGGCTGCACATACCTTCTCTTCCATTATCAAATTTATCACCATTAATATTTTATATTTCTTACTTTATTTTTCTACTGATTGTCTCACCTGCTTACATATAATCTCCAAACAATGTCTGATACATAGGCTCTTGATAAACATTGATCAAAGAATCTCAGCATGAAGCCCAACTAGAATTGCAGAAAGAGGGAAAAAAAAGAACATTGTGTAATTTTCTAGATGATCCAGGATAAGAGAGTGACTAAGAGACAAAGACTTCAGTGGCTTAAGTTTTCAACATTATTATTATTAATTTTTTTTGCCATGGTATGTTTTAGTCATCTGTTATGTAGGGTACAAATAAAGCTGCTATAACAGACAGGCCACAAAATACAGTGATGTAAGTAGGATATAAATTTATTCAGTTATTGAACATATGAGGGCAGCTATGCTGTCTTCAACACATGGCTTTTCTCTTTATAATCTAAGATGTGGATTTGGCTTATGTCATCTCCAACCAACAAGAAGAAGTAATGAGCAAGGGTAGTTCATATATCTTTGTTTGAACATCATGGCCCAGAAGTGATACGTATGCTTTCTTTCTTTCCCTTTGTCCAGAACTTATTCACAAGGCAACACTAATGACAAGAAATGTAGAAACACATTTTCCAATAACCCTGGAGCCATGTACCCAGCTACAACTTGGTTCTTTATTATGGAAGAGAAACGTTTATTGATTGACCACAGAGTTCTCTGCTGCAACTAAGAGATTATACAGTTCTTTTCTCTATTTTGCTCTTAACTATTAATGGTGAGGGTCAAATGTGTGAAACTACATCATTCTCAGTTTAACTTTTACTTTCACTCAGAGAGCTAAAAGCAATGGCTAAAATGAAACATGATTCAACAAAAGAAGCCACTAAATAAGTTACATACCAAAATCATAAAATATTGTAGGGGGTTAAGAAACTGATGAGAACAATTAAAACTTCTCCTAGAGTGAAAGTTCTATATTATCACAAATTTTGTCTGCCTTATTCATTGACAGATTCTAAGCCCATCAAACCCAGTGTATGGAAGAAATATAAATGGACAATTAATCTGCAATAAATAATGAACAATTAGTTTTAAATTCACTTTACTAAAAGGATGTGTCACAAAAAAGGCAGGTGATCCTCAGAGAATACTAACGATGATGAAATTTTTGAGATAATATTGCCCATGTCCTAAATTTTATAGATAACAGGGCAATATTCACAGTGGTGAAAGGACATGGTGACCAAGGTCAGAAAGCTGTTCTAAGGTATAGTCAGATGTAATGCTATGATTTTCTGATTCTTAGGGTTCTTCACCTTTTATGTTAAAGCTCTGTTCCTGTTTCTTTCTCAGCTACAGCTTTTAAGCAGGGCTGCTGTCGTTCTATTCATTTCTCACATTATGAGAGCATTTTTGTAGATGTCTTCTGGAGTTTTGTGCAGCCTTCTTTTCTAAAATGTTAATACATGTTATATACTGGTAAATGCCTTTATCTTTATTATAAATTCCTTAGTTAATGTAGATTCTCCTAGAATAACTATTAGTTGCTAATATTTATTGAGATATGCAATGTTCCACTTATAATTCTAATTACTTTTAAGTACTAGTATATTTAATCCACTTAACAATCATGTGAGATAAATATCATAATTATTATTTTATTTAACAGACAAAATAAACTGAAAATGAGAGAGAAAATTTACTGGTTCATTGTTAAAAAGCCAGAGTTCAAACCCAGGAAGTCCTTCTCTAGAGTAAGCTCTTAATCACTGCTCAGATCCTCTCTACTTTACATTTTATCTTTATCTTCTACCTCATTTCTTGTGCTCTATTCTTTTTCTCCTGATGGCCCCTTTCTTCTCCATTTAAATCTTGACTTTAAAATCTTAAAACTTCTAGAGGATACTGGGAAGATCATAAAATAGAAAGCACCACAAATATTATGAGTTTTTTAAAAGTACTATGAATTTGTGACAATAAATTGGATAACCTAGATCAAATGGCCACATTTCTAGACATGCAAAACCTACCAAGACTAAATAACAAAAATGAGATCATCTGAATAGACCCATAGCTAGTAAGGAAGTTGCATCTGTAATCAAAATCTCCCAGTAAAGTAAAGTCCTAGACCTGATGGCTACACTGGTGAATTCTACTTAACATTAAAACAAAAAACAAACAAACAAAAGCAAAAGCCTAAAACCAATTTTTTCCTCAAACTCTTTCAAAAAGTTGAAAAGAAATATTTTCTAATGCATTTAGTGAGGCCAGCATTACCTGAATACCAAAGCCAGACCAGAACACCACAAGAAAATTACAGACGAATTTCTCTGATGAATGTCAATGCAAAAATTCTCATCAAAATACTAGGAAACTTAATTCAGCAACATATTAAAATCTCAGCAAGAGCAAGTGAGATTTATTCCTGGAATGCAAGGATTGTTCAACACAGAAAAAAATCTGTATATGTAATACACCAGATTAACAGAGTTAAAGGGGGAAAAAACACATAATTATCTCAAAAGATGAAGAAAAAAAGACAGTTGAAAAAAAAATTCAACACTTTTTTATGATAAAAAGCACTCATCAAACTAGGAATAGAAAGAACTAACTCAACATAAGAAAACCTCCATGTACATAAAATACCAATGAGCATCATATATTCAATGGTAAATGACTAAAGCTTATCTTCTAAAATCAGTAAAAAGGCAAGGATGCCCACTTTCACCACTGTCATCCAACATAGTACTGGAAGTTTCACCCTGACCAATTAGACAAAAAGAAATAAAAAACATGAAAATTAGGGAAAAAGTAAAATTATGTCTATTCATATGTGATATTGTATGTAGAAAAATATTCTACAAAAAATACATTAAAATTGATATACTTATTTAAAAAAGTAGGATAAAAAGTCAACACAAAATTTACACTTTATACATGAACAATGAATAATTTGAATAGGAAATTTAAAAAGCAATTCTATTATGATAGCATCAAATAGAATAAAATACTTAGGAATTAACGTAAGGAAGTGAAAGACTTGTACAATGAAAACTACAAAATATTGCTGAAAGAAAGTTTTAAAGGACATAAATGGAGAAACATCCCATGTTTGCTAATTGGAAGACTTAATGTAAAGAAGTCAATACTACCCAGAGCAATCTACAGATTCACTGCAATCTCTATTAAACTCCCATGATGCTTTTTTCTCAGAAATAGGAAAACCCATCCAAAAATTCATATGGAATCTCAAAGGACCCAAAGTAGTAAAAACAATCTTGAACAAGAAAAACAAAGCTTTTAAGACTCACAATTCCTGATATCAAAGTGTACTACAAATCTTCAGTAATCCAAACAATTTGATATTGACATAAAGACAGATATATAGACAAACAAAAGGAAATAGAAATACTAGAAACTTTCATATGTATGGTAATTATTTTCAATCGGGCCGTCGAGACCATACAATGCAGAAAGGAATCTTATTTCAACAAATGGTACCGAGAAAACTGAATATCCACACACAAATAGATGAAGTCAAACCCCTACCTAACACCATATACAAACTTAACATGGATGAAATACCTAAGTGTAAGACTAAAAATATGCAACTTTTAGAAGAAAACTTTTAGGGCAAAAACTTCACAACACTGGATTTGGCAATGCTTTCTTAGATATGACACCAAAGACACAAGCAAAAACAACAAAAATAGACAAATAGGACTTCATTAATTTTTAAAAATTGTGACTCAAAACCGCTATGAACAAAGTAAACAAGCTACCCCCAGAATAGAAGAAAATATTCGCAAACCGTATATGAAAATGGATTAATATCCACAATATATAGAGAACTCATAAAACTCAACAACAAAACAAAACAAAACAAAAATCAAATAACCTGATTCAAACATAGGCCAAGAACTTGGATAGACTTTTCTCCACAAAGATATACAAATGACTAATAATATCATATGAAAAGATGCTTAATATCACTAATCATTAGGGAAATGCAAACGAACACCAAAGTGAGATTTTACCTCACATACCAATATAGTGCTATATTAGGATAACTACTGTATATATTTTTTAAAAATAACAGGTGTTAGCAAGTATGTGTAGAAATTGAAACCCTTATGTACTGTTGGTAATCATGTAAATGGTACAGTCACTCTGGAAAGTATGGTAATTCCTCAAGAAAATAAAAATAGACTTACAATATCTGGGTATATTCAAAAGAACTGAAAGAAGGATCCTGAAGAGATATTTGTACACCCATGTTCAGAGCAGCATTATTCAGAATTGCTAAAATGTGGAAGCAACCAATGTTTCTATCCACAAATGGATAGATAAGCAAAATGTAATATATACATACAATGTAGGATTATTCAGCCTTAAAAAGGAAGAAAATTCTGCCAAATGCTCCAACATAGAGAAACCTTGAGGAAATCATGATAAGTGAAATAAACCTATCATAAACTGATAGATACTGTATTATTTTGTTTATGTGAGGTAGTTAGAATAGTCAAAATTACAGAAAGAGAAAGTAAAATGGCGGTTGCCAAGGACTGTGGGGGAAAGGGAATCGGAATTTATTGGTTAAGAGGTACAAATTTTCATAAAAGAGTTCAGGGATGGATGGTGGTGATGGTTGCATAGGAATATGAATGTATTTAATGTAATTTAACTGTACACTTAAAAATAGTTAACTTGGTAATTTGTATGTAAAGTTTACCATAATAAAAACAGGAAGATATATCATTTCTTTTAATTTCAATCTTAGATTCAGAGTAAAAACTAAAGTCAAAGGTATTGAGTTCTTATTTTTTTCTTATTTTCTTTTTTTTTTTTTTTTTTTTGAAACAGAGTCTTGCTCTGTCACCCAGGCTGAAGTACAGTGGAGCAATCTTGGCTCACTGCAGCCTCTGCTTCCTGGGTTCAGGTGATTCTCCTGCCTCAGCCTCCTGAGTAGCTGGGATTACAGGCGCATGCCACCATGCCTAGATAATTTTTGTATTTTTACTAAAGATGGGGTTTCACCATGTTGGCCAAGCTGGTCTCAAACTCCTGACCTAAAGTCAGGTTGCCTCAGCCTCCCAAAGTACTGGGTTACAGGCGTGAGCCACAGCACCCGGCCTTAATTGAGTTATTTCTGACATCCATGGACACAACATGGCTTAAATGGATTCTTAGAAGCTAGAAATCACTTTACCAATTTTCCAGGCAAGTCAATAAGGAAAATAATAACATTTAACAAACATCAAAAAAACAAAGCGTCAAAATAAAGTGCCTCAAATAGAAGTTTAAATCTTATATTGGTTACAAAATGACTCTAGCTTTGTTTCTAGTGACATTAGGATATTTCCAGTCATGTTCTCTTGCTGGTTAATTCCCATTTCAAGGTTGCGTTGTATCTCTTCCAACACAGTCTGTCACTATCAGCTTTTCCTTACCCAGAAATCTCTCTAGACATTATTGCCCATTCGAATCACCTACAATCCCCCTTTTCTTCCCTAAGGAGAGAGATTTCTTCTTTCAAGCCATATGTGTGAGTGCTATTTTTAAGAAAAATATAAAACTGTTGCTATTTCCTTAAAAAAAAAAAACTCTTAGAAGAAACAGAAAAAGATTTACAGAGACTGGTAACTAAGCAACTGAAATAAAAATCTAAATCATGTCATCTTGTTAGTGAGATTTGAGAACACACTGAGCATCCCCTACTGCCTCACTAAAGGTCATCATTGCTACGCAGCGACATATCTTCTAATGAAGTCTTCATTACACAGTCATTTGGGCACTTGTCAGCCATCCTGAATTCTTTGATAAACCAATAGTTCAAAGTGTGACATTTGTTGTGATACTAACTGATACAAACTAGACAGTAGAGAGAAAATATAATGTCAATATCAAAGTAGGTCCCCCAAGTTTTAACTCTGGGCAATTCAGAAATGGTAATGAAAAGCAACAGACTCCTGTGCTTTGCATGACAGAGAGTAGTCTCACAAATTATAGGTATTCAACCAGTATTTAGGCAATATGTAAACATATTAACATGCAGTGACTCTCTGTTATCCACCAGGTACTGTGATTTGTGTGTTAATATATATTATGTAATTCTCAGGTCAGTTCTGTATTATTACTCCAATTTTATATGTAAGAAAGAAAACTGCTCAGTGAGGGATGATGAAGCTGATATTAAGCTCATGTCTGTTTGATTAAAAGGATAATGCTGCTTCTACTACTATACATTAGTTCATTCATCAAATATTTATTGACATTCCTCTTGGTGTAATAGTTCTTAGTATAGCTATTTGAAATACAGTACTGCTTATTAAGAAGCCTCTCTCTTGTTGTATAGCTACATTGAAAACTCTAACAATTATAATACAGGGAACTATGTGATAAATTTGATGGGAGTTTTACAACCTAAATGCAAGAAGTACAAAAGAAAGTCTCCACATCTCTCTGATTTGTCTCATGTGACAAAGTTCAGCATTATACAGACTCTATAAGATTGTCAGCCCTAGGTTGAAGGATCTGTGAGGATGAACATTAGGCCAGCCTAGTGGTTATACATCATCTCTCTTCCAACATGCACCAGAACATTATTTAGATGCTGTCACCTCACCAGCCACTCGATCCTCCTCTTTAGCTCATATTTGTTGAGTGAATGACTTAAACAAAGCCTTTTTTTTTTTGAATGGCAAGATGAGAATGGGCATTGGTAATGCTCATTGTCATTTGGTAGTGAAAATGCTGCTCCTATATATGAGTTTCTCTAAGTGAGTTCCTCAGAAGAGGAAACTGATTTTCTCAACTTTTGAAAAACAAAACAATGGAGTGGTAGATACTGATTGGAATAGGATCATTATTACTGACAATTCCAAATTAGAGCTCAGTGTAAGAACCTAATGGACCTGCTAATTGAACTTCAGAAGTAGCACCATATACCCAGCCAGTTTCAGAACACTTAATCTAGGTAGGCTAGTTGTCAGCTTGTTCCAAAAGAGAGGTTGATCTGAGTCCAGCAAAATAGACCTATCTGCTCATTTACCAACGAGATGTCATACCACCTACATACACTGAACAAGAGTAAGATAAGTGAAAGAAGACTGTAAGCACAATTTCAGGAGTGGAAAATAATTATTCCTCTCTAAAAAACATATGGAATAAATTAGTATAGGTAAAAGTCTGTAGGCCGGAATGGCATTTAGGAGGACATTGGGAAAACCTATGTGAAAACTAATAAAAATTACCTGACCAATAATAAAAGCTAACATTCCTTGTGTCCTGCCAAATACTTCATATTACTGAATTTGTTTGATTCTTCAGCTAGCCTATTAAGCTTTATTATTCAAATTGTTTATATTAAGTGATTTATGCATCTAAAAAGTAGTGCAAATAGCACCTGAGACCAGATAGTCAACCCCCAAACTCTTCCTCTGAAGAGCTATACCCGACTGCATCTGAAGTAGGGGATGTGACATCTCAGGAATAAATGTAACTAAGAATGTCTCTAAAGTGAAGGTAGAAATAAACCAAAGATAAATCAGAGGTTTCAAGCCTTGATGGATAAAATTACTATTTTGCCATCAAGAAAATCGGTATGTTAAAAAAAGGTTTAGGGGAAAGGAAGATAAGTCTTGTTTAAGTTATCTTTTATTTGAACTCTTCAAAAGACATGTAGGACAATGTTCGTTGCAAATGTGAAACTAGAGATTGAGATTTAGAGTCAGGTTCAAAGTTATGGATTCTGGAGTGAAAAGAAAGTCAATCAGCGTTCATTATGTATTGCTTCATTGATCAGAATTATGAATACATCTCAGGATCATTTAGAGTTCAGAAGCAATGGGAAGCATCGGAGTAGAAGGGATCTGTGTAAAAGAGGGGAAAAAAAGAAACTTGGCACAGGGGAGTAGAAAATGGCCAATTTATAAGGGTGGGAGGAAAAAGAAGTACCTAAGAAGAAGCTAGTAAAGTAAAAATCTGAGAGATATAAGATCCAGGAAAGTTTATGACAGAGCAGCCCAGGGAATAAATATTTTTGAATAAAAATATTAGTGTTAACATATCTTATTGAATTGTTGAAAGGAATGGAAAAGAAAATTTGATTTAGTGATTGTGATTGTCAGGCTCTGGATGAATTTTATAAGAGGCTTACAACCTCAGAAAAAGGAAAAGAAGTCTTGGAAAAAGGAAAAGAGTTTGAACTTGAAATTTGGATGTTTGAGGCACATATGCAATTAATTAGCCTTCTGAAATGTTTGACAATGAAATAATAATGTGATAATAGACAGCAGCTAAGAATATATCACTAGCCAGATAGTTTTTTCTTAAAGGGATATAAGTCCATTATTGTAAGACAGAAAAGAGCCAGAATAAGAGAAGAAAGAGAAAAAAACACCACCAGATGAAACAAGTTTCCAAACAGATGTAAAAGTGTAGAAAGAAGGGCACCAACAAGAAGAAAATCAGTTTCCTGTGATTCCCCTGTGGATTTCGTCTCAGTCTCAATTCCCATAATTCTTTTCTTCTAAGGGGTCCTTGGGCTTCAACTTATATTTTAATCCTTTTATTTGAGCTGAAGGCCCCAATTTCTCAGTTGGTCTAATTTTATTTAAGATTCGTAGTAAATTTATAGTAAATATTCTTAGGCACACCTCCTTTTCCTAACAGCAACCACATAGAATGATGCACTGAAGCAAGCTTAAAAAGCAGGCATGTGTGGCTTCAAATCAAAACTGACACTCAGCAGACCTCTGATACTAAAGCCTTTTAGCTTCAACTTCACCACCTATAAAGTGAATATAAATATGGTAGTTCTATAGGATTGTGAGAAATAAGGTAAAACTGAGTAAAGCATTTGACAACAAATAGCTATCTAAGGAATACCAACCCTCCTCTTCTATTTAAGAATTTTTGTACAATTCAGTATGATAAAATATGGAAAGATGATTCTTTGGCAGTGAGAATTTAATAGCAGGAGTTAGAGAAGGAAAAGAAAAGATGAAAATGCATGCTCAATTTCCTGTGACTCAGTAAAGGTGATAGTAAGGTTGTCAGGTGAAGATGAGGGCAGAAAGGGTGAACTGAAAAATTTACCAGGCAGAAACACTATAGAAGAACCACTTGAAGAAATCTCTTTGTGTTTGTGCATGTGTATGTTTGTGTGTTTTATATTCTAGCAAATAACACAACTTTGTGGCAAAATCCTAAATAAACATAAAATAGCTTAGTAGAAATATGCCAGGCCTTGGTGTTAGACGTTTGTTTTTTTCTAAGTCTCATTCATTCCCATGTTCAGCAAATTATTTTTTGAGTTTCACATAATTATCAGGCACTGTGCTAAGCAATAGAGATATGGAGGTAAAGTATACTCTACCCTACTCTCAGTGATCTTATATCCCAGAAGAAATAGACATCTTTAAACAAGTAGTTAATGGGTTATTAAAAACTTCTGAGGGGTTTCCATTTCACTACATTGAACAGGAATCAAATATGCAAGAAGGCAAGTACCTGTGAGTGAAAATGAAATAAAAAGATTCACAAATGAAGGAAAACTGGGAGAATTGTTTTTCAGGATGTATGATCTATAAAAAATAATGAAAGTTATTCAGGCTGAAGAGAAATAACACTGAAGGGAAACCTGTATCTTCAAGGAGAAAGAGAAACAGGATAAGTGTTGGTGTAAACATAAAGTATATTTCTTAAGTTATTTAATTTATGCATGACAGTTTAAAGCAAATGTTGATAGAGGTGTTGATGTATGTAGATGTAACCTATCTGTAAAACTAAATATAAATTACCATGGGATGATCAAAGGTTGCAAGTCCTCTACAACTTGAAGTGGTATGATGTTAACTTTAAGTAGATTGTGAAAGGTAATGCATAATACAGTTTTTTAGAGCATGAATAAAATAACACAGAGATTGAGCAAAAATGCCAGTAAATAAATTAAAATGAAATACTGAAAAATATCTACGTATTTCAAAAAATTTTAATCAACCAGACAAATAATATATATATATGAAGTATCTAGGCACGGAATTTGTTGTGTTAAATACTGGAGTACACCAAAGACTTGGCTAGGTACAATCTCAGCCCTCAAGGAACTCATGATCCAGAAAAGAAGATAAGTATTTTAAACTAATAAATGTACATATTAACTTCAGGAACATAGCTATTTCAGGCAGGTGAGGGAAGAAGGAATGAGATTGGAGAATTTATACTTAAACACACACACACATATATATTCACACACGTGCATTAATACATATATCTGTGTATGTGTGTATCAGGGTCATTTTGAGTTAGATAATTCTTTGGTAGTCAATCATGCATTGTTGATTGTTTAGTGTCATCCTTACATTCTTCTCATTAGTATATATAGACACATACATACACATGTATATGTGCAGATAGATATGGACAGGTATAGTGATTACATGTAAATGATGTTTATTGGAACATAATGTTAACATTAAAATCAATATTAATACATATTAATATTTCTTTTTTTTATACTTTAAGTTTTAGGGTATATGTGCACAATGTGCAGCTTAGTTACATATGTATACTTGTGCCATGCTGGTGTGCTGCACCCACTAACTCGTCATCTACCATTAGGTATATCTCCCAATGCTATCCCTCCCCCCTCCTCTCCCACACAACAGTCCCCAGAGTGTGATGTTCCCCTTCCTGTGTCCATGTGTTCTCGTTGTTCAATTCCCACCTATGAGTGAGAATATGTGGTGGTTGGTTATTTGTTCTTGCAATAGTTTACTGAGAATGATGATTTCCAATTTCATCCATGTTCCTACAAAGGACATGAACTCATCATTTTTTATGGCTGCATAGTATTCCATGGTATATATGTGCCACATTTCTTAATCCAGTCTATCATTGTTGGGCATTTGGGTTGGTTCCAAGTCTTTGCTATTGTGAATAATGCCGCAATAAACATACGTGTGCATGTGTCTTTATAGAAGCATGATTTATAGTCCTTTGGGTACATACCCAGTAATGGAATGGCTGGGTCAAATGGTATTTCTAGTTCTAGATCCCTGAGGAATCGCCACACTGACTTCCACAATGGTTGAACTAGTTTACAGTCCCACCAACAGTGTAAAAGTGTTCCTATTTCCCCACATCCTCTCCAGCACCTGTTGTTTCCTGACTTTTTAATGATTGCCATTCCAACTGGTGTGAGATGGTATCTCATTGTGGTTTTGATTTGCATTTCTCTGATGGCTAGTGATGATGAGCATTTTTTCATGTGTTTTTTGGCTGCATAAATGTCTTCTTTTGAGAAGTGTCTGTTCATGTCCTTTGCCCACTTTGTGATGGGGTTGTTTGTTTTTTTCTTGTAAATTTGTTTGAGTTCATTGTAGATTCTGGATATTAGCCCTCTGTCAGATGAGTAGGTTGCGAAAATTTTCTCCCATTTTGTAGGTTGCCTGTTCACTCTGATGGTAGTTTCTTTCGCTGTGCAGAAGCTCTTTAGTTTAATTATATCCCATTTGTCAATTTTGGCTTTTGTTGCCATTGCTTTTGGTGTTTTAGACATGAAGTCCTTGCCCATGCCTATGTCCTGAATGGTAATGCCTAGGTTTTCTTCTAGGGTTTTTATGGTTTCAGGTCTAACGTTTAAGTCTTTAATCCATCTTGAATTAATTTTTGTATAAGGTATAAGGAAGGGATCCAGTTTCAGCTTTCTACATATGGCTAGCCAGTTTTCCCAGCACCATTTATTAAATAGGGAATCCTTTCCCCATTGCTTGTTTTTTTCAGGTTTGTCAAAGATCAGATAGTTGTAGATATGTGGTGTTATTTCTGAGGGCTCTGTTCTGTTCCATTGATCTATATCTCTGTTTTGGTACCAGTACCATGCTGTTTTGGTTACTGTAGCCTTGTAGTATAGTTTGAAGTCAGGTAGCGTGATGCCTCCAGCTTTGTTCTTTTGGCTTAGGATTGACTTGGTGATGCGGGCTCTTTTTTGGTTCCATATGAACTTGAAAGTAGTTTTTTCCAATTCTGTGAAGAAAGTCATTGGTAGCTTGATGGGGATGGCATTGAATCTCTAAATTACCTTGGGCAGTATGGCCATTTTCACGATATTGATTCTTCCTACCCATGAGCATGGAATGTTCTTCCATTTGTTTGTATCCTCTTTTATTTCCTTGAGCAGTGGTTTCTAGTTCTCCTTGAAGAGGTCCTTCATGTCCCTTGTAAGTTGGATTCCTAGGTATTTTATTCTCTTTGAAGCAATTGTGAATGGGAGTTCAGTCATGATTTGGCTCTCTGTTTGTCTGTTGTTGGTGTATAAGAATGCTTGTGATTTTTGTACATTGATTTTGTATCCTGAGACTTTGCTGAAGTTGCTTAACAGCTTAAGGAGATTTTGGGCTGAGATGATGGGGTTTTCTAGATATACAATCATGTCATCTGCAAACAGGGACAATTTGACTTCCTCTTTTCCTAATTGAATGCCCTTTATTTCCTTCTCTTGCCTAATTGCCCTGGCCAGAACTTCCAACACTATTTTGAATAGGAGTGGTGAGAGAGGGCATCCCTGTCTTGTGCCAGTTTTCAAAGGGAATGCTTCCAGTTTTTGCCCATTCAGTATGATACTGGCTGTGGGTTTGTCATAGATAGCTCTTATTATTTTGAGATACGTCCCATCAGTACCTAATTTATTGAGAGTTTTTAGCATGAAGGGTTGTTGAATTTTGTCAAAGGCCTTTTCTGCATCTCTTGAGATAATCATGTGGTTTTTGTCTTTGGTTCTTTTTATATGCTGGATTACATTTATTGATTTGCGTATATTGAACCAGCCTTGCATCCCAGGGATGAAGCCCACTTGATCATGGTGGATAAGCTTTTTGATGTGCTGCTGGATTTGGTTTGCCAGTATTTTATTGAGGATTTTTGCATCAATGTTCATTAAGGATATTGGTCTAAAATTCTCTTTTTTGGTTGTGTCTCTGCCATGCTTTGGTATCAGGATGATGCTGGCCTCATAAAATGAGTTAGGGAGGATTCCCTCTTTTTCTGTTGTTTGGAATAGTTTCAGAAGGAATGGTACCAGTTCCTCCTTGTACCTCTGGTAGAATTCGGCTGTGAATCCATCTGGTCCTGGACTTTTTTTGGTTGGTAAGCTATTGATTATTGCCACAATTTCAGCTCCTGTTATTGGTCTATTCAGAGATTCAACTTCTTCCTGGTTTAGTCTTGGGAGAGTGTATGTGTCGAGGAATTTATCCATTTCTTCTAGATTTTCTAGTTTATTTGCGTAGAGTTGTTTGTAGTATTCTCTGATGGTAGTTTGTATTTCTGTAGGATTGGTGGTGATATCCCCTTTATCATTTTTTCTTGCGTCTATTTGATTCTTCTCTCTTTTTTTCTTTATTAGTCTTGCTAGTGGTTTATAAATTTTGTTGATCCTTTCAAAAAACCAGCTCCTGGATTCATTAATTTTTTGAAGGGTTTTTTGTGTCTCTATTTCCTTCAGTTCTGCTCTGATTTTAGTTATTTCTTGCCTTCTGCTAGCTTTTGAATGTGTTTGCTCTTGCTTTTCTAGTTCTTTTAATTGTGATGTTATGGTGTCAATTTTGGATTTTTCCTGCTTTCTCTTGTGGGCATTTAGTGCTTATAAATTTCCCTCTACACACTGCTTTGAATGCATCCCAGAGATTCTGGTATGTTGTGTCTTTGTTCTCATTGGTTTCAAAGAACATCTTTATTTCTGCCTTCATTTCGTATGTACCCAGTAGTCATTCAGGAGCAGGTTGTTCAGTTTCCATGTAGTTAAGCGGTTTTGAGTGAGATTCTTAATCCTGAGTTCTAGTTTGATTACACTGTGGTCTGAGAGATAGTTTGTTATAATTTCTGTTCTTTTACATTTGCTGAGGAGAGCTTTACTTCCAACTATGTGGTCAATTTTGGAATAGGTGTGGTGTGGTACTGAAAAAAACGTATATTCTGTTGATTTGGGGTGGAGAGTTCTGTAGATGTCTATTAGGTCCACTTGGTGCAGAACTGAGTTCAGTTCCTGGGTATCCTTGTTGACTTTCTGTCTTATTGATCTGTCTAATGTTGACAGTGGGGTGTTAAAGTCTATCATTATTAATTTGTGGGAGTCTAAGTCTCTTTGTAGGTTACTCAGAACTTGCTTTATGAATCTGGGTGCTCCTGTGTTGGGTGCATATATATTTAGGATAGTTAGCTCTTCTTGTTGAATTGATCCCATTACCATTAAGTAATGGCCTTCTTTGTCTCTTTTGATCTTTGTTGGTTTAAAGTCTGTTTTATCAGAGACTAGGATTGCAACCCGTGCCTTTTTTTGTTTTCCATTTGGTTGGTAGATCTTTCTCCATCCTTTTATTTTGAGCCTATGTGTGTCTCTGCACATGAGATGGGTTTCCTGAATACAGCACACTGATGGGTCTTGACTCTTTATCCAATTTGCCAGTCTGTGTCTTTTAATTGGAGCATTTAATCCATTTACATGTAAAGTTAATATTGTTATGTGTGAATTTGATCCTGTCATTATAATGTTAGCTGGTTATTTTGCTTATTAGTTGATGCAGTTTCTTCCTCGTCTCGATGGTCTTTACATTTTGGTATGATTTTGCAGCAGTTGGTACTGGTTGTTCCTTTCCATGTTTAGTGGTTCCTTCAGGAGCTCTCTTAGGGCAGGCCTGGTGGTGACAAAATCTCTCAGCATTTGCTTGTCTGTAAAGGATTTTATTTCTCCTTCACTTATGAAGCTTAGTTTGGCTGGATATGAAATTCTGGGTTGAAAATTCTTTTCTTTAAGAATGTTGAATATTGGCCCCCACTCTCTTCTGGCTTGTAGAGTTTCTGCCGAGAGATCTGCTGTTAGTCTGATGGGCTTCCCTTTGAGGGTAACCTGACCTTTCTCTCTGGCTGCCCTTAACATTTTTTCCTTCATTACAACTTTGGTAAATCTGACAATTATGTGTCTTGGAGTTGCTCTTCTCGAGGAGTATCTTTGTGATGTTCTCTGTATTTCCTGAATCTGAATGTTGGCCTGCCTTGCTAGATTGGGAAAGTTCTCCCGGATAATATCCTGCAGAGTATTTTCCAACTTGGTTCCATTCTCCCCGTCACTTTCAGGTACACCAATCAGATGTAGATTTGGTCTTTTCACATAGTCCCATATTTCTTGGAGGCTTTGTTCGTTTCTTTTTATTCTTTTTTCTCTAAACTTCCGTTCTCACTTCATTTCGTTCATTTCATCTTCCATCGCTGATACCCTTTCTTCCAGTTGATCACATCGGCTCCTGAGGCTTCTGCATTCTTCACGTAGTTCTCGAGCCTTGGTTTTCAGCTCCATCAGCTCCTTTAAGCACTTCTCTGTATTGGTTATTCTAGTTATACGTTCTTCTAAATTTTTTTCAAAGTTATCAACTTCTTTGCCTTTGGTTTGAATTTCCTCCTGTAGCTCGGAGTAATTTGATTGTCTGAAGCCTTCTTCTCTCAACTCATCAAAGTCATTCTCCATCCAGCTTTGTTCCATTGCTGGTGAGGAACTCTGTTCCTCTGGAGGAGGAGAGGTGCTCTGCTTTTTAGAGTTTCCAGTTTTTCTGTTCTGTTTTTTTCCCATCTTTGTGGTTTTATCTACTTTTGGTCTTTGATGATGGTGATGTACAGATGGGTTTTTGGTGTGGATGTCCTTTCTGTTTGTTATTTTTCCTTCTAACAGACAGGACTCTCAGCTGCAGGTCTGTTGGAGTACCCAGCCGTGTGAGGCATCAGTCTGCCCCTGATGGGGGGTGTCTCCCAGTTAGGCTGCTCGGGGGTCAGGAATCAGGGACCCACTTGAGGAGGCAGTCTGCCCATTCTCAGATCTCCAGCTGTGTGCTGGGAGAACCACTGCTCTCTTCACAGCTGTCACACAGGGACATTTAAGTCTGCAGAGGTTACTGCTCTCTTTTTGTTTGTCTCTGCCCTGCCCCTAGAGGTGGAGCCTACAGAGGCAGGCAGGCCTCCTTGAGCTGTGGTGGGCTCCACCCAGTTCGAACTTCCCGGCTGCTTTGTTTACCTAAGCAAGCCTGGGCAATGGTGGGCGCCCCTCCCCCAGCCTCGCTGCCACCTTGCAGTTTGATCTTAGACTGCTATGCTAGCAATCAGTGAGACTCCGTGGGCATAGGGCCCTCCGAGCCAGGTGCGGGATATAATCTCCTGGTGCACCGTTTTTTAAGCCTGTCGGAAAAGTGCAGTATTCAGGTGGGAGTGACCTGATTTTCCAGGTGCCCTCTGTCACCACTTTCTTTGACTAGGAAGGCTAACTCCCTGACCCCTTGCGTTTCCCAAGTGAGGCAATGCCTAGCCTTGCTTCAGCTCGCGCACTCTACGCATATCCACTGAGCTGCGCCCACTGTCTGGTACTCCCTAGTGAGATGAACACGGTACCTCAGATGGAAGTGCAGAAATCACCCATCTTCTTCGTCGCTCACGCTGGGAGCTGTAGACTGGAGCTGTTTCTATTCGGCCATCTTGGCTCCTCCCAATATTTGTTCAATATAGTCAATGAGATCTGGTACATATAATATTTTCTCTACTTTAAAAAATTTATAAAATATTTAAATATTACAAATAATTAATGAAAATATGCAAAGGGTAATCAATTCTACAATGGAAAATATAGAATTAATGTACTTAAAATTATTTGGGGGCCAACAAAAGGCTAGGTCAGATTTTTAAGTTGACTGAGAATTAGATGGACAAATAGACTGTAAAAACTGTGTTTTAATTAGTTTGTAGTAGGCCGTAGTGTAAGTGCTCTAAATTTGTTCCACTTTTTCAAGTTTGCCTTGAAAATTTTTGATCTCTTGCTTTCCATTTTGCATTTTGGAATTGATTTGTTAATTTTCAATAATTTTCTGCTGGGATGCTGACTGATATGTGTTAAATCTATAGATCATTTTGAGGAGAGTTGTATCATAACAGTATTGAGTTGTGCCATCTATGAACATGATATTTTGATGTTATTTGTTTTTTCTTAATAATGATTTTAGTATAAAAACACTAAAAGTTAGATAGAAGATTTGTACAACTTTTATTAAATTTATTCCTTTGAGCCATTTGATGTTTTCGTAATGGTACTTTTTCTGAAATTCATTTCTTAATTCTTTCTTCCTGATAGAAATATAATTAATTTAATAATAAGTTATATGTAGTAAACTTTCTACACTTCACTCATTAGACACTCTGAATGATTTTCTGTTTATTTAAAGAGTAATGATTCTTTTATAAGGCAATTATTAATTTAGAAGTACTAGTTTGGAAATGTGCCTTTTCTTATGCATGCAAGTGGTTGTACTTTGGATTTTTCAATATTGAATTTCATTTTGTCAGTATAACAGCAACATGCTGGACTGTTGATTATATGATATGTCTACACATTAGTAAATTAACACTTAAAGGAAATATTATCCAGAAGCCCATATTTATGGAAATAGTAGATTAGGATAATTATCCTGATAGCAGCACTTGAAACTTCACTATGTGCAAGGTAAAAACGACTTCTACATAACTAAATTTCAAGAGATGCTAGATCATCACTGGGACTCCAAATTTAGGGATTAGATAAATAAACCAATGGATTCTAAAATAACAGATAAACACTTGCTAGAGATTGCTAAGAGCTTATGGCTTGAACTGAAGTGTTTTTAGTGAGCCTTTACATTTAAAGAATGGAATAAGTAAGATATTATAATGAAATTACTCTAGCCTCCCAGCTCTCTCGGATCCCCCGGTTCTTTCCAAACTTCCTTCTAAAATTAGCCCTTTCTTTGTGCTTGAGTAACTACTTAGCCAAGAAACATCACCTCCTTAGTTACCTGTAGGTAACAAATAATAAGAAGAAGAAGATGAGGAAGAAAGTTTTTGGTCCCTTCAATCCATAAGAATTTTCTGGTTTTAGGCCTAACTTTTAAGTCTTTAATCCATCTTGAATTAATTTTTGCATAAGGTGTAGGAAGGGATCCAAACCCAAGAAGAAAACCTAGGCAATACCATTCAGGACATAGGCATGGGCAAGGACTTCATGTCTAAAACACCAAAAGCAATGGCAACAAAAGCCAAAATAGACAAATGAGATCTAATTAAACTAAAGAGCTTCTGCACAGCAAAAGAAACTACCAGCAGAGTGAACAGGCAACCTACAGAATGGGAGATAATTTTTGCAATCTACTCATCTGACAAAGGGCTAATATCCAGAATCTACAATGAAGTCAAACAAATTTACAAGAAAAAAACAAACAACCCCATCAAAAAGTGGGAGAAGGATATGAACAGACACTTCTCAAAAGAAGACATTTATGCAGCCAAAAGACACATGAAAAAATGCTCATCATCACTGGCCATCAGAGAAATGCAAATCAAAACCACAATGAGATACCATCTCACACCAGTTAGAATGGCAATCATTAAAAAGTCAGGAAACAACAGGTGCTGGAGAGGATGTGGAGAAATAGGAACACTTTTACACTGTTGGTGGGACTGTAAACTAGTTCAACCATTGTGGAAGTCAGTGTGGCAATTCCTCAGGGATCTAGAACTAGAAATACCATTTGACCCAGCCATCCCATTACTGGGTATATACCCAAAGGACTATAAATCATGCTGCTATAAAGACATGCACACGTATGTTTATTGCGGCACTATTCACAATAGCAAAGACTTGGAACCAAGCCAAATGTCCAACAATGATAGACTGGATTAAGAAAATGTGGCACATATATACCATGGAATACTATGCAGCCATAAAAAATGATGAGTTCATGTCCTTTGTAGGGACATGGATGAAGCTGGAAACCATCATTCTCAGCAAACTATCATGAAGACAAAAAACCAAACACTGCATGTTCTCACTCATAGGTGGGAATTGAACAATAAGAACACATGGACACAGGGTGGGAAACATCACACACTGGGGCCTGTTGTGGGGTGGGTGGAGGGGGAAGGGATAGCATTAGGAGATATACCTAATGTTAAATTACGAGTTAATGGGTACAGCACACCAACATGGCACATGTATACATATGTAACAAACCTGCATGACACGCACTTGTACCCTAAAACTTAAAGTATAATAAAAAAAATTTTCTGTAGTCTCAATTTGATATTTTACATATCTAGTCTTCAGAAATAATTTAATGTTAAAGCTTCTCTTTCAACCAGCTCAGGCCCACTGAAGGTGGAAAGCCTGTTGAGAGTAGGGGACAAAATTTGACTTTTTCATTAGTTTCTCTGCTTGCTTCAGCTTCCTAACTCAGCTTCAATTCTTGATTCCTCCACTGTTGAAATGGGAAGGGAGAATAATAGAGAGCACAAACCGTTTTACTTGATACACTTTGAAATGTGTCTGTCATAACTTCTTGAGGCACATGTTTAGAGTTGAGTCTGTTTCATGTGGAATGATAGTATAAATTCTCTGAAGATCTCCACTATCTCTGGGGATTCTCTGATGTGGAAATTCTTTGGTTGCTCACTCAAGTCTCACTCTTTAATCCTCCACAGTTTTATCTCCACACAGAATCTCTCCCTTGGGGTCCCATTGCTTACAATGTCTTATTTCTGTCTGTCTCTTTTTTTTTTTTTTTTTTGAGACGGATCTCACTGTTGCCCAACCTGGAGTGCAATGGCACGATGTTGGTTCACTGCAACCTCTGCCTCCTGGGCTCAAGCAATTCTCCTGCCTCAGCCTCCCAAGTAACTGGGATTACAGGCATGTGCCACCACGCCTGACTAATTTTTGTATTTTTAGTAGAGACAGGGTTTCACCATGTTAGCCAAGTTGGTCTCAAACTCCTGACCTCAAGTGATTTGCCCGCCTTGGCCTCCCAAAGTGCTGGGATTACAGGCCTGAGCCACTGCACCTGGCCTCTCTCTGTCTTTTATACAATCTTTATTCCTCCATCTTTGCTTCACTGGAAACTTGCCTTTTTTCTTCTGCCACAGGTTCAAGTGAATTCTTTTCCAGTTGGCAGACCTCGCCTTTGCTGGCACAGAATTGTGGCCAGCCTCTTTCTCTTATTGCTTAGAAGTGAGTCTGACCTACTGGGGCTCAAAACTCCAACACACGCTATCCAGCTCTCCAGGTAGATCTCTGAAGTCTCTTTTTCTACACTGAGGTAAGAGAAGCAATCTTCATTCAAAAAAAAAAAAAAAATCCCACTGATTTTCTGTATTTTCAGTCATTGTAAATGGTACAAACAACCAAGTAAAGAATACAAGAACATATTAAGTTTAGAAGGGCAAAATTATTTTTCCCAGTTCTTTATTATAACTTAAATTTTTAATTTTCATCAAGAAGTTGAGAGAAGTGCAGTGTGAAACTAAGGGAATAATGGAGAAGAAAACGGGATGAGATAGAAGAGAAAAAATTGAAGAGAAGTGTTTGAGGAAAAGATAGATATAGAAAAGGACAGAAAATATAAGAAACATGGTTAAAAAAGATTTTACTGACCTGGGGGTTTCAAATTGATCAGTTAGATAGATATAGTTACTATATGTTTTATGAAATTTTCACTTCTTCTGCTCATTTAAAATTAACCTGCCTTCTCACCTAAGCCTAAACAGAAGTTAATTGTCTCTGTGGAAACCATCTGAATGTAGCAAATCATGGAAGCATTAAATAAACTATACCTCAAAGAACACACATGCACACACATTTGTGAGAAATGAAAATATTTTTTAAATTTTAACTTATAGCTATGATTTGTCATTGTAAATGAATTCTCATAAATATTTTAGATGAAATATCATTGATTATTTTACAATTTATTTGGTGTTTTTCTAATACTCAATAAATTAAATAAGACTCTTCAATAGGTTTAAAAGTGGAGCATTTTACAAATATATACCATAAAGAAGTATAGTATTGAGTAAGCTATTGTCTAAGAATGAACTTGTTAAAAAATCTCCAAAGTGATTTAGTTTCTCAGTGAGCAGACAAATGAATAAAAAAAAAAAAGCCTGAAAATATTTTCTTTCATTCTGAGACTCATCTTTTACTCTGTGAGTGGTATCTTTTATGAATGGGAGTTACTGATTTTCATGTAGTCTAAAATACTATTTGAGCTCCATTGTGTTTGTTTCACACAATATTACCTGATTTAAATACAATGGATTTAAAATGAACTTTGATATCTGGCTATGCCTTTAATCAATATTCCTAGTTCTTCTTAAGAAATTAATGGGCTATTTTTCCTCTTTATTCTTCCATGTTAATTTTTGGATTCGAGTTAATACAAAGGATCACATTGTCACATCAGACTCACATGAATCAGAAACCTTACCTAGTATCAAATTTTATAAGAAATTTCAAGACTATAAATAATCTCAAAGCACAGGTCAAGCAGGGAGAAATCGAGAACCTACCAGGTTGCCTCTGTCAGCATCAAAGTGCTCTCTGGGCCCAGATAAACATAATAAATCTCTAAGCAAGATGTGAAGCTATGAAATATCTCCAGATTATGCTCAGATCCTTAAACAGTTTATGTAGAGTCATGCCCTATTGGTCTAAAACATAGTTTTTGTTTGTTTGGTTTTGGTTTTGGTTTTTTCACCAAAAGAAATCCCAGGTAACCAGGTATATCCTGAAAACATAATTACATACAGTCTTCCTCACCAGCAAGTGCCATTGCCTTATTTGTATGTAGGTTTTCACTAGAACGTTTATAAGGATATTAGACATAGTCATTTCCTTTCTTTACCAGCATCATCCTCAAGTGAAAAAAGACTGAATTACAGACCTGCTGCTTAGCAATTTACCCCAAAGACTATCTTGCCTCGTTCCATAAACAATTGTTATGGTAAAGTGATTAAAATATAGTTTATTCATAGGTTATTTTGGATTAAATCCAAATTTATTTATTAACCTATGAATTCATTTATTCATTCGTAGATTAATATTGATTAAATCATCTTTAGGATATTGAGTCTTTCTATACTGACACATATCTGAATCTATTTGAGAACCATTATCTGTCTCTAAGTATTCTAATTATTTTTTCTATAAGATTCTGTAATATCTTATGAAAAATATATTTCTAAATATGTGTACATCATTGTTAATATTAATTCTTTCTCACTTTTCTTTCTATTAGATGTGATAGGTGTTTATATATTATATATATTTTATATCCAGTGACTATAATAAAATTCATTATAATTAGAATAGTTTATCTGAAGACATTATACAATAATAGCAATATATTTTGCAATTTATGACATTCTAATTGAAACTCATTTATTTGTCTTGCCCTATTATATTGGCTAGTATCTCTAGTGCAATGTTGAAGAGACAGTAATATAGCAGTTACCATTGATTGTTCCTATTTTTCATTATAAATACTTAAAATAGTAGAATAACATTGTACTATCAATGACTGTTACCATTCCCTAGTCTGTTAAAATGTTTAATTAGCTCAAAAACAAGAGTTAAATTTTGTTAAACATGTTCTACATCTGATTATGTGATAATGTGAACTTCCCCTTTAATCAATGAACATGTTGAGTTGTATTTTTGGTAGATCTTTTTTAAATAATATGCTATTATTTTATTATTTAACAAATCCAAAGTACTAGATTTAGTCTGCTAGAATTATTTGTGTGTTTGATTGGCCTTTAATATACCTTTCTGTCTTCTTATCTGAATTTACATGAAGACTATGCTCGTCCTTTTTAATTGCTGGGTGTTCCCCTTTTTTACAATTCCTGTTACATTTGGTATAATATATAATTCATCTTTACTTGGAAAGTTTATTCAAACTTTTTCTTACAAATGTCGGGTCATGTTATTTTTGTTTCTTAAAAAACTTTTTCTATTGGCTTATTTTTTCAATAGTTACATACATGTGCACTAAAAAAGAATTTCATCTAGCCAGTAATTTCTCTTCTTTATAGACCGTAACTATTTTAAGAATCTTTTACATCCTCATATCGCCATATTACATATGTTGTATGTATCATATTACCTAAGTTGTATGTAAAAAAAGTTTATTATTTTTAAACATTTGTTTTATTCTATTTTAGGAGGTTATTCACACTTTAAATAATAAAAATATTTCTCCTCTGAAATCAGTTAAATTGCAGGATACAAAATTAACATGCAAATATTACTGATATTTCTGTAATAAAGCATTTCTGTAGGCCAACAATGAACAATCTGAAAAAGAAATCAAGAAAGTAATCTTGTTTACAAGAGTTACAAATAAAATAAATTACTCAGGGATAAACTTAACCAAAGAAGTGAAAGGCCTTTAGTATGAAAATGCTAAAACATTGCTGCAAGAAAGTGAAGAGGACACCAAAATGGAAAGTCATTTCATGTTCATGGATTGGAAGAATCAATATTTGTTAAAATGTCTATACTACCCAAAGCAATCTACAAATTAAATGCAGTTCCTATCAAAATACTGATAAGATTCTTCAGACAGTAGAAAAAATAATAAAAATTTAAATGGAATCACAAAGACCCTGAATAGCTAAAGCCATCCTGAACAAAACAAACAGAACAGGAAGAAGCACATTATCTGACTAAACTACAAAGCTATAGTAACCAAAATAGCATGGTACTGGCATAAAAACAGACACAAAGACCAATGGAACAGAAGAGTGAACCCAGAAATAAATTCATACATCTGAAGTTATCTCATCTTTGACAAAACTGCCAAAAGCATACATTGGGAATGGACAGTATCTTCAGTAAACATTGCTGGGGAAACTGGATATCATATGCAAAAGAATGAAAATAGATGCCTATCTCTCACCACATACAAAAAAATGAGATCTAAATAGATTGAAGAAAAATTGAAAACCTCAAACTAGGAAACTACTAAAAGAAAACATTGGGGAATCTCTCCAGGACATTGCTCTGGGGAGACTTCTTGAGTAATACCCCACAAGCACAGGCACTTAAAGCAAAAATGGGATGACATCAATTTAAAAAGCTTTTGAATAGCAAAGAAAACAATCAATAAAATAAAAAGACTTCTCAACGAATGAAAAAATATTTGCAGATTATCCATCTTAGAAAGGATTAATAACAAGACTAAGGAACTCAAAAAGCTCAATAGAAAACCAGAATAATCTGATCTAAAAATTCAGAAAAATCTGAATAGATATTTCTCAAAAGAAACATATAAATTGCAAATATGGTATGAAAAAGTGCTCAACATCTCTATCATCAGAGAAATGCACATCAAAACCATAATAAGATATCATCTCATCTCAGTTAAGAAAGCTTTTATACCAAAGACAAGCAATAACAAATGCTGGAAATGTTGTTGAGAAAAGGAAACCCTAGTACACTGTTCATGGGAATGTAATCTAGTACAAACACTATGGAGAACAATATGAATGTTCCTCAGAAAACTGAAAATAGAGCTATCATATGATCCAGCAATCCCACTGCTTGCTATATACCCAAAGGAAAGGAAACCAGTATATCAAAGAGATATCTACACTCCCATGTTTATTGCAGCACGATTCACAATATCCAAGATTTGTAAGCAACCTAAGTGTCCACCAACAAAAGAATGGATAAAGAAAATGTGGTACATATGCACAATGAAGTACTGTCTAATAATAATATCTTAGGGTACAGTGGAGTACTATTCAGTCATGAAAAATAATGAGATTTTGTTACAAATATGCTATACATTTATTATACATAAAATTCCACGTTAACATGTAATTATATTTATCCAGCCATCTTTCTATATTTTCTATCATTTGTGAAATTTTTTGCTCCCATTGGAAATCACTCAAATCATCTGAAAATTGTGGTAATGTTAACTACTCTTTCTCAGTACTTATACTGGATATTTTGTCCATCTACTCCTGGCTATCTTTTCTCTTATTTATGTCTTTTTCTTTTAATAGACCTCTGAAACATTTTTCTGTTTCTCATATTTTATTAGAAATAAACTAATATTTTCCCAATAGGCACATGTGTTCCTCATGGTAAGGAAATATCTATATTATAAATTTTATTGGGGTATTCTATTAAAAGCAGATGTCATTTCAAATTTCTTCTTAGGACATACACAGATTTCTATGCAATTTTTGTTTTTCAATCCATTTATATGGTAGATTTTATTAATAGATTTCCTAATACTGCTCTATCCTTGAATTTCTGGAAGAAAGCTCAGAACCCTAGAATAAAGTAATGGTGTCTTGCCCTGTAATTACAGCACCGAATTATGCATTTTTTAAAATTATTTTTTGGCTGGGTGTGGTGACACACACCTGTAATCCCAGCACTTTGGGAGGCCAAGGTGGGCAGATCATCTGAGGTCAGCAGTTCAAGACCAGCCTGTCCAACATGGTGAAACCCTATCTCTATTAAAAATACAAAAATGAGCCAGGTGTGGTGGCATGTGCCTGTAATCCCAGTTACCCAGGAGGCTGGGGCAGGAGAATCACTGGAACCCAGGAGGTGGAGGCTGCAGTGAGCCAAGATTGTGCCACTGCACTCCAGCCTGGATGACAGAGTGAGACTCTATCTCAAAAACAAAAATAATAATAATTGTTTTTTATTTCCATAAGTTACTGGGGAACAGGGTGTGTTTGGTTACATGAATACATTCTTTAGAGGTGATTTGTGAGATTTTGGTGTACTCCTCACCCGAGTAGTATACATTGCACCCAATTGGTACTCTTTTATCCCTCACCCACTTCCCACCATTTCTCGATGAGTCTCCATTGTGTCATTCTTATGCCTTTGCATCAGGATAGCTTAGCTCCCACTTACGTGTGAGAGCATACAAAGTTTGGTTTTACATTCCTGAGTTACTTCACTTAGAATAATAGTCTCCAGTCTCATCCAGGTCACTGTGAATGCCATTAATTCATTCCTTTTTATGGCTGAGTAGTATTCCATATATATATCACAGTTTATATGTATATGTGTGTGTATCTATCTATCTATCTATCTATCTATCTATCTATCTATCTATCTATCTATCTATCTATCTATCATCTATCAATATGTATGTATATCACAGTTTCTTTACTTGTTGATTGATGGGGATTTGGATTGGGTCCACATTTTTGCAACTGCAAATTGTGCTGCCATAAACATGCATGTGCAAGTATCTTTTTCATATAATGAATTCTTTTCCTCTGGGTAGATACCAGTAGTGGGATTGCTGGATCAAATGGTAGTTCTATGGTTAGTGCTTTAAGGAGTCTCCACACTGTTTTCCATAGTGGTTGGACCAGTTTACATTTCCACCAGCAGTATAGAAGTGTTCCCTTTCCAGCACATCCATACCAACATCTATTATTTTTTGATGTTTTGATTATGGCCATGCTTGCCAGGAGTAAGGTTGTATCACATTGTTACTGTGATTTGAATTTCCCCGATCATTGGTGATTGAGTACTTTTTCATGTTTGTTGGCCATTTATGTATCTTCTGTTGAGAATTGTCCTTCCTGTCCTTAGCCCACTTTTTGATGGGATTGTTTGTTTATTTCTTGATAATTTGCTTGAGTTCATTGTAGATTCTGGATATTAGTCCTTTGACAAATGTATAGATTGTGAAGATTTTCCCCCACTCTGTGGGTTGTCTCTTTATTCTGCTGACTGTTCCCTTTGCCACGCAAGAGTGCTTTAGTTTAATCAAGTCCCAGCTATTTATCTTTGTTCCTATTGCATTTGCTTTTGGGTTCTTGGTCATGAAATCCTTGCCTAAGCCAGTGTCTAGAATAGTTTTTCCAATGTTATCTCCTCAAATTTTTATAGTTTCAGGTATTAGATTTAAGTCCTTGATTCATCTTGAGTTGATTTTTGTATTGAGAGATGAGGATTCAGTTTCATTCTCCTACATGTGGCTTACCAATTATCCCAACACCATTTGTTGAATAGGGTGTTCATTCCCCACTTTATGTTTTTGTTAGCTTTGTTGAAGATCAGTTGGTTGTAAGTATTTTGGTCTATTCCTGGGTTCTGTATTCTGTTCCATTTATGTGCCTGTTTTTATACCAGTACCATGCTGTTTTGGCGGCTAAGGCATTAAAGTATAGTTTGAAATCAGATAATGTTATGCCACGAGATTTGTTCTTTTTGCTTAGTTGCTTTGACTTTGTGGGCTTTTTTTTTCAGCTTCTATATGAATTTTAGGATTTTTAAAAATAATTTTGTGAAGAATGATGGTGTTATTTTGATGAGAATTGCATTGAATTTGTAGATTGCTTTTGGCAGTATGGTCATTTTCACAATACGGATTCTACTTATCCATGAGCATGGGATTTGTTTCCATTTGTTTGTGTTATCCATGATTTTTTTCAGCAATGTTTTGTAGTTTTCTTTGTAGAGGTCTTTTACCTCTTTGGTTAGCTGTGCTCCCAACTATTTGACTTTTTTTTTTTTTTTGCGGCTTTTTTAAAAGGGATTGAGTTCTTGATTTGATTCTCAGCTTGGTCGCTGTTGGTGTAAAAGAGAGCTACTGATTTGTGTACATTAATTCTGTATGCAGAAATTTTGCTTAATTCTTTTACCAGTTCTAGGAGCTTTCTGGAGGAGTCTTTAGGGTTTTCTAGGTAAACAATCATATCATCAGCAAACAGCCACAGTTTGACTTCCTCTTTACAAATTTGGATGCCCTTCATTTCTTTCTCTTATATGATTATTCTGGCTGGGACTTCCAGTACTATGTTGAAGAGGAGTGGTGAGAGTGGGCATCCTTGTCTTGTTCCAGTTTTCAGAGGGAATGCTTTCAACTTTCCCTATTTCATATTATGTTGGCTGTGGGTTTGTCATAGATGGATTTTATTACATTGAAGTATGTCCCTTGTATGCCAATTTTGCTGAGAGTTTTGAGCATAAAGTGATGGTGGATTTTGTCTAATGCTTTTTCTGCATCTATTGATATGATCATGTGTTTTTTTCAATTTTGTTTATGTGGTATATCACATTTTATTGACTTGCATATGTTAAACCATCCCTGCATCACTGGCATAAAACCCACTTGATCATGGTGGATTATCTTTTTGATATGTTGTTGTATTTGGCTGGCTAGTATTTCGTTAAGGATTTTAGCATCTATGTTCATCAGAAATATTGGTCTGTAGTTTTCTTTTTTGGTTATGTCTTTTCTTGGTTTTGGTATTAGAGTAATCTTGGCTTCATAGAATGATTTAGGGAGGGTTCCCTCCTTCTCTGTCTGTGGAATAGTGTCAATAAGATTGGTACCAATTCTTTGAATGTCTGGTAGAATTCTGCTGTGAATCCATCTGGTTCTGAACTTTTCTTGGTTGGTATTTTTTTTTATTACCATTTCAACCTTGCTGCTTGCTATTGGTCTGTTTAGGGTATCTAATTCTTCTTGATTTAAGCTAGGAAGGTTGTATCTTTTCAGGAATTTATCCGTCTCTAGGTTTTCTGGTTTATGTGCAGAAAGAAGTTCATAGCAGCCAAAATAATCTTTTGTGTTTCTGTGGTGTCAATTGTAATATCTCCCATTTCATTTCTAATTGAGCTTACTTGGATTTTCTGTTTTCTTTTCTTGGTTAATCTTGCTAATTATCTATCAATTTTATTTATCTTTTCAAAGATCTTTTTTTTGTATCATTTCTCTTTTTTATATTTTTGCTTCAATTTTATTTAGTTCTGCTCTGATCTTGGTTATTTCCTTTCTTCTGCTGGGTTTGGGTTTGGTTTGTTCTTATTTCTCTAGTTCCCCGAGGTGGAACCTTAGATTGTGTGTTTGTGCTCTTTCAGACTTTTTGATGTAGGTGTTTAGGTCTATGAACTTTCCTCTTAGTGACACCTTTACTGTATCCCAGAGGTTTTTTGATAGGTTGTGTCACTATTGTCATTCAGTTTGAAGAATTTTTTAGTTTCCATCTTCATTTCATTTTTGACCCCGTGATCATTCAGAAGCAGGTTATTTAATTTCCATGTATTTGCATGGTTCTGAATGTTCCTTTTGGTGTTGATTTTCAGTTTTATTCCACTTGGTCTGAAAGACTGCTTGATAAAATTTCAATTTTCTTAAATTTATTGATGCTCATTTCATGGCCTGTCATATGCTCTATCTTAGAGAAAGTTCAATGCACAGCTGAATAGAATGTGTATTCTGCATTTGTTGGGTAAAATGTTATGTAAATATCTGTTAAGTCTGTTTGTTCATGGGTATAGTTTAAATCCATTTTTTATTTGTTGACTTTCTGCCTTGATGACCTGTCTAGTGCTGTCAGTAGAGTATTGAAGTTCCCCACTATTATTGTGTTGCTGTCTATCTCATTTCTTAGGCTTATTAGTGATTGTTTTATAAATTTGGGAGCTTCAGTGTTAGGTGCATATGTATTTAGGATTGTTATGTTTTCCTGTTGGACAAGACCTTTTATCATTATATAATGTCCCTCTTTGTCTTTTTTAACTGCTGTTGCTTTAAATTTTGTTTTTTTCTAATATAAGAATAGCTACTCCTGCTCACTTTTGGTGTCTATTTGCATGGAATGTTTTTATCCACCGCTTTACCTTAAGTTTATATGAGTCCTTATATGTTAGGTCTGTCTCTTGAGGGCAACAGATAGTTGTTTGGTGAATTCTTATCCATTCTGCAATTCTGTACCTTTTAAGTGGAGCATTTAGGACATTTACATTTAATGTTAGTATTGAGATCTGAGGTACCATTCTATTCATCATGTTATCTGTTTCCAGTATACCTTTGGTTTTTGTTTATTTTTTAATTGTATTTTTGTTTTATAGGTTCCTGTGAACTTTATGCTTTAAAGAGGTCCTGTTTTGATGCATTTCCAGGATTTGTTTCAAGATTTAGAGCTCCTTTTAGCAGTTCTCGTAGTGCTGGCTTGGGTAGTGGTGAATTCTCTCTGCATTTGTTTGTCTCTAAAAGACAGTATCTTTCCTTCATTTATGAAGCTTAGTTTTGCTGGATACAAAATTCTTGGCTGACAATTGTTTTGTTTGAGGAGGCTGAAGATAGGGCTCCAGTGCCTTCTAGCTTGTAGGGTTTCCAGTGAGAAATATGCTGTTAATCTTATAGGTTTTCCTTTATAGATTACCTGGTGTTTTTGCCTCATAGCTCTTAAGATTCTTTGCTTCATCTTAACTTTAGATAACCTGATGACAATATGCCTAAGCAATAATCTTTTTGTGATGAATTTCTCAGGTGTTCTTTGAGTTTCTTGCATTTGGATGCCTAGGTCTCAAGCAAGACTGGGGAAGTTTTCGTTGATTATTCCCCCAAATATATTTTCCAAACCTTTAGATTTTTCTTCTTCCTTAGAAATACCAATCATTCTTAAGTCTGCTCATTTAACATAATCCCAGACTTCTTGGAGGCTTTGTTCATATTTTCTTCTTCTTTTGTCTTTGTCTTTGTTGGATTGGGTTAATTTAAAAACCCTGTCTTTGAGGTCTGAAGTTCTTTCTTCTGCTTGTTCGATTCTATTGCTGAGGCTGGAGTATTTTGCATTTCTAAAATTGCGTCCATTGTTTTCTGAGGTTTTTATTTTTTTTCTGTATGCACTCTATTTCACTGAATATTTCTCCCTTCACTTCTTATATCATTTCTTTTTAAATTTCCTTACATTGGTCTTCACCTTTCTCTGGTGCCTTCCTGATTAACTTAATAATTAACCTTCTGAATTTTTTTTTATGTAAATCAGGGATTTCTTCTTGGTTTGGATCCATTGCTGGTAAGCTAGTGTGATTTTGAGGGGGCATTAAAGAACCTTGTTTTGTCATATTACCGGAGTTGTTTTTCTGGTTCATTCGCATTTGAGTAGTCTCTCTCAGAGGGAAGGTCTAAGGCTCAAGACTGTTTGTTAAGATTCTTTTGTCTCATTGGGTGTTTCCTTAATGTAGTACTCTCCCCCTTTTCCTAAAGATGTGGCTTTCTGAGAGGCGGGCTGTAGTGATTATCTTTCTTCTGGATCTAGCCACCCAGGAAGTCTACCAGGCTCCAAGCTGGTACTGGAGATTGCCATGAATACTAGCACCTGCTCCAGTTCAGGTGGCAGGGTAGTGAAATGAACTCTGTGAGGGTCCTTAGCTTTGGTTGATTAATGCACTATTTTTGTGCTGGTTGGCCTCATGCCATGAGGTGGTGCTTTCAAGAGAGCATTAGCTGTGGTAGTACGGGGAGGAAAAGGTAGTGGGTTCCCAATAGTATATGCCCTTTGTCTTCAGTTACCAGCATGAGTAGGGAACAACCATTAGGTGGGGGCAGGACTAGGCATGTCTGAGCTCAACTGTCCTTGGGCAGGTCTTGCTGGGGCTGCTGTGTGTAATGGGAGTGTGGTTTCCAGGTCAAAGGAGTTATGTTCCTGGGAGGATTATGGCTGCCTCTACTGTGTCACATAGGCTCTCAGGGAAGTGAGGGAAAGCAAGCAGTCACAGCTCCCACGCAACCCAGAGAGCCAGTCTCACTCCCACTGTGCCCCTTCCCCCCACCCCACCCCAGCTACCTGCTTGCCAGCTTCAAAAGCAAGCATGGCCTTTGTTCTTTCCCTGCCTGTGGAGTCTGCATAGCAGATTCTCGCTCTCCCCCAAGTTCTGACCAGGAGACTTCTGGATGGGTTCAAATTGTTACAAAGTTCAGCTGGAGGTTTCCTTCTCCCTGTGGCATTTTCCTAGTTCCTCTGGCAGCCCTCCTGAAGGACCCCTGTGAGGCAAAGGAGAAATGGCTTGCTAGGAGACCCAGTGAGACCACAGGACTTTTTCATCTGCTTCCTCTACCCCTGTATTTCACTCTGCTATCTAAATTGACTCCGCTTCAGGTGAGATCAGAATATTTTCCCATAATCTAGGACTTCAGTTTCCCCAGGGGGAATGGGTGTTTGGGGATAGACATTCTCCCTTTCCCACTTCCATAGTTTGGGAACTCACAGTAATTGGGGTGTCTCCCAGGTCCTGCAGGAGCAATCTGCTTCCTTTAGAGGGTCTTTAGGTTCTCTTAGCTTTCCTAATGTATTCCTGCAGTCATTCTGGAACAAAAGTTCACAATGCGAGCCTCCACAGGCTGCTCTGTCTGTCCGCATGGAAGCTGCAATCTAGTCCTGCCTCCCGTCCGCCATGATCTCAGAAAAAGCTGAATTATGCATTTTTGTGATTTAAAGATACTCCCTGACATAATTAGATATGTCATATTTCCCACTTCAAAAATATATTTTCAAATTAAAGGAGTTTATTACACAGGAAAACTATATATATATAACACATTTTTTCATTGACCTTTAAAAAAGTTTGCCTTATGTAATTGTGTATATATAAATATACACACACATATATACTTTCACATACCTACAGAAATATATGTCTTTATCTTACTTAACAATTTCCTAAAATACTTACATATGACAATATTTTTATTTAATATTTTTAGGAAGATATCTTCTTGGTTCATCAGTAGTGTAAATAGAGACTGAGATTTTTTTGTACCAAAATAGTGCATTGTTTACTGTGGGTATTTGACAACTGCTGAGGTTCAATGTCTTTATAAATTTTCCTAACAATATCCACTTAATTGCACTAATATTACAACAAACAGTATTATTTAGTTAGTTCTTTCCAGTAATAGGATGATTGCCACACACATTTTCTAATTGAAAATGTGGCAACAATTATTTGAAGTAGTTACTGTGATTACCCTATTTTCCAGATGAGAAGACTCAGTCCCAGAGATGTTAAATGAGTTGCCTGTAGTCTCCCATGTTTTAGCAGTTAATCTGGGAAACTGAATAACTTTTATATCAAAACCCAGGTCTTCCCGAAATATAAGACAGCCAGAATGACATGGCTGACTTCTATGTCCTTCAACATATGTTATCCTGACCCTTTAATTAGCCTAACGTACCTAATTTTCTTATTGTTTCTCCTCCCCCGCTCACCTATCCCCTTTTTATACATCTTATAGATAATTCTGTAGTTGCATGCAATGATTCTATGTACTGTATTTTGAAATGCAAGTGTTGATTCATTGATGTTTTAGTAATATTGATAATGTAGAATTGAACTGAAAATGGGATTTCATGTAAAGTTTACACAATCCTTATGTTGCCTTTGATTTTTCAATATTAGGAATCTAAGCTCCTTAGCTGTAAAATAAAAAATAAAATTTTAATCTCAGAAAATATATTGATAGTTATAATTATTAAAACACTGCAAAACATTTGAAACAAATCTGATATTTTATTGTCATTTAAAAATTCTAAATTATGTTATAAAAATTACTGGTATGCTGATTTCTAAGGTTGTGTTTGACCATTCAGGGCTTTCTCTTGGCCTTAAAAATTCTCAGTAGTAGTAGTAACTCTCTTCCCTGACTACTTATTTGGTTCTATCATTTCAAATATGAACATATCAAAAATTCAAGAGAAAAGGGATGAGAAATAAATGATTTGTCACGGCACAAAAGAAGGTACAAAAAGATGATGTCCAAGACGTAGTGACAGTTCTTAATCTCCGTAACAGCAGAGAGGTAGTGAAGAAATAATCATACTCAATTGCAACAAAGGGAATTTGATGAAATAACAAGGCCATTTGCAAAGAATGAGTAGATCAATGGTAGGGCTGGGGATTTGAAAAAAGATTTTAAAATGTTTTGAGAAAACTCACACTCTTAATTTTTAGAACTTCAATTTCTTTGTTTAAAATAAAATCTATCCTTCTTCTTCTTCCAATAACTTGATATTCCATCATTACAGAATGTATGAAAGTTTTCTAATGGATTCATTTTTTATGCTCTAGAAGAAGAAATGATACTATACAATCAACTTACATTGCCTTATCTACTTCCTCTTGGTCTCAATTTTAGGCATATGGACTGAACTTGGCACTAGTTTTCTGTCTGGGCTCAGCTACTTACTATAAAAACTGAAGTAATGTCCTCCATGTTTGATATATGGTAACTAGTCCTGAAGTGACCAACATAATACAAATGGAAAGTAACTAACATTATATGTCCTAGTGTTTCTAGTGTGATCTTTCTAAAATTCTATTGTGTTTCTTAACATTTTTTATTGCTCCCTTTTTCCTTGGATAAAATATACATGCTTAGGCATGAAATATTAGACCTATTATTTTCACTAGCCTTATCTCATCACTCTTGTGACATTTTCTTAAGCAGACTACAGTGTGCTATTTGTAAATCACAGATTATAACTTGATATATATTTTATTTTCAAGCTATCAGATATGTGCATTTACTTGACATGTTACTCATGTCAATGCCTTCTAACCAAAGACCATCAAGAGCATACCTACAGCTGAATAAATTGAGTTTAATCACTCTCTGCAGAGGCAGAGAGAATGACCATGCACCATGGGGAA
The DNA here is from genome assembly GCF_029281585.2 of Gorilla gorilla gorilla. Taxonomy (NCBI): domain Eukaryota; kingdom Metazoa; phylum Chordata; class Mammalia; order Primates; family Hominidae; genus Gorilla; species Gorilla gorilla. The sequence continues at coordinate 44,978,618 of NC_086017.1, read as the reverse complement.
TTGTGTAATATTTGGACTTTGGTTGGGTGACTTGAGTGTGGATCTAAGGAAATGGGGATTTGTTCTAGACTGGATGCTTTCAGAAAGTGGGAACAACTTTGTGATTGAGTATCTCAATTAATCTTATTTATAGAGACAGAGAATGAAGATAAAGTTGTAATTTGTAAAGAAGTAGTAGTCACGGCTGTGCACAGTGGCTCATGCCTGTAATCCCAGCACTTTGGGAGGCCAAGGTGGGTGGATCACTTGAGATCAGGAGTTCAGGACTAGCCTGCCCAACATGGAGAAACCCTGTCTCTACTAAAAGTACTAAAAGTACAAAAATTAGCCAGATGTGGTGGTGGGGACCTGTAATCTCAGCTACCTCAGAAGGCTGAGGCAGGAAGATTGCTTGTACCTGGGAGGCAGAGGTTGCAGTGAGCCAAGATCATGCCACTGCATTCCAGCCTGGGTGACAGAGCAAGACTCCATCTCAGAAAAAACAAACAAACAAAAAAATTAGTAGTCACTTGTTTTAGCCAAGAAAGAAGATCCTTGGCATTTCATGGGTGGTATGTTGACCCTGTTTTTGTGTAGCTTAAAATTATGAAGTGGCCTCATTTTGTATCATTGTGTAATGATAATTTTATGTGTCAACTTGGTGAGGCCGTGGTACAAGATATTTACTGATGCTATTCTAGATATTTCTATAAAAGATATTTCGAAGATAAAATGAACATTTGAATCTGTAAACATTGATTAAAGCAGATTACCCTTTATAACATAGAATAAAGGCTATTGTGGTAGAAAAGGCCAAGTGGAGATCACTAGAATTACTTCTAACTAGGGAAATAGTAAATGAAGAGAAATGCCACAATCCTGAAAGGATTGCAGAGTTTAGTTTCATCATCAGGGACTTAAAGAATGCGCAGGTTTCCCATTCACATTACATCCTCATTCAACTCACCTGTTCAGCATGTGCAGAAGGGATAGAGGCTATGCATAGACTCAGCAACATGCACTTCTATTCAACAAGTCTTACCTATCTATGGCCACAGCTGAGTGTCCATCATCCAGTAGAAGACACTAACACTGAGTCTCCTATATAGCACCATTCTCAAGGGTGGTCAGGCAGCTATGTGGTAGATCTGGTTGCCTCGTGGTCTACTTCCATCATGGAAGAGGCACTGTTTTGTTCTTAGTGGAATAGACACTTACTCTGAATAAAGATTTGCCTTCACTGCATACAATGCTTCTGCCAAAGCTATCATCCATGAATTACAGAATTCATTATCCATCATCATATTCCATGCAGCTTTATCCTGATCAAGATGCTCATTTCACAGCAAATGAAATGCAGCAATGGGCCCATGATCATGACATGTACTAGTGTGTTAGTATGTTCTACAGCATCCTGAAGCACTTCACTTGAAAGAATGCTGGAATGGCTTCATGGCCTTGGACGACTCAGTTACAGTGCCAGCTACATGGAAGTACCATGCAGGGTTTGGGCAAGGCTCTTCAGGAAGCTGTATATAATCTGAATCAGCACCTAATACATGGTGTTGTTTCTCTCATAGTTAGGATTCACAGGTCCAGTATTCAATGAGTAGAAAGGGGGATATTCAATGAGTAGAAAGGGGAGTGGCACCACTCACTATATTCCTGGTAATTCACCAGCAAAATTTTCCATCCTGTCACTGCAAAATTATGTTCTGTTGACCTAGAAATTTTAATTCCAAAGGGAAGAATGCTTCTATTTGAAGAAATAATGACTCCATTGAATTGGACATTAAGACAGCCATCTGACTACTTTGTGCTACTCATTCCTTGAATTAACAGGCAGAGAAGGAGGTTACAGTGTTGGCTGGGGTAATTCATCCTAATTACCAAGGGGAAATTGTACTGCTACTCACAATGGAGCTGAATAAATATGTCTGAAATACAGGAGATCTCTTAGGGTGTCTCTTAGTTATACTGTGCCCTGTTATTAGTCAATGGAAAACTACAACTACTAAATGCAGGGAAAATTATTAAGCCCAGACCCATTAAGAATGAAGGGTTAGGTCAACCCATCGGGTAAAGAGCCAGAACCAGTTGAGTTACTTGCTGATAGTAAAGGTAATAGAGAATGAGAAGTAGAATAAACTAGTTATAAAGAACAGCTATGCAGGAAGATGTCATCAGCTACAGAAATTAGAACTGTAATTGTCAGGAGTATTTATGAGTATTTCTTATTTCATCACACACATATATATATATATATATTTGTGTGTGTGTGTGTGGCAACTCTTTTCATTTTCTTCTCTCTCTTATAGCATTATCATGTATCATAACATGTAGTGATTTTATGTAATAGTATTTAAGTTACTATGGATATCAAGGAGAAGAATGATCGTGACGCAAGGACCTTGAATCCCCTCCTAGGAAAAGTTTCATGCATTTTTAGTTGCAAGCAAAATAGTTTTATCACGTTAAGTGGAAACATAACTCACTTATGTCTTAAATCAGAGATGAAGTATGGCTAGGCCGCAATACCCAGATATTTGGTCAGATATGTCTGGATATTTTTGTGAAGAATTTTTTTTTAGGTGAGATATATGTTCGAATCACTGTTTCTTAAGTAAAAATATTATTCTCCGTAAGTGTCCCACAGTCAATCAGTTGAAGAGCTTCGGTAAAGGACTGACTCCCTGCTGAAGCCTCCACAAACTTGTGAGCCATTTCCTTGAAATCTCTCTGGCTCTCTATGTATATATATGTATGTATATTTGTATCTTTGTGCATGTGTCTATATATGAACACATATGTGCAGGTTTGTATAACCAATATTGTATAAATTGGTTCTGTTTCTCTGGAGAACCCGGATGATGACACATCACCTGATACACATTTTTTAATCATTTATTGATCTCCCACTAATGTGTAAGCATTATTTGCTTACAGATTATTCTCCTTTGTTCAATGTTCTGTTAGAATGGTGCGCAGCCCATGGTTGAGGGTCACTAAACATCTGTTGAATGAGTGGAGCAGAGAGAAGTTCAGTAATGTGTTTAACGTAAGGCAGAATATGATCCCAGGCAGATTTAAGCAAGAGCTCAAAGATTAACCATATAATCAATATGATATAGGTACCTCAATAATGCATTTTCATAAAATTGTCAACTTTATTTTTAATAGTGTATCTGAGGCTGGGCATGGTGGCTCATGCCTGCAATCCCAGCACTTTGGGAGGCTGAGGCAGGCAGATCACTTGAGGTCAGGAGTCTGAGGCCAGCCTGGCCAACATGGTGAAACCCCATCTGTACTAAAAATACAAAAATTAGCTGGTCATGGTAGCAGGTGCCTGTAATCCCAGCTACTCAGGAAGCTGAAATATGAGAATTGCTTGAACCCGGGAGGCGGAGGTTGCAGTGAGCCGAGATCATGCCACTGCACACCAACCTGGGGGATAGAGCAAGACTTTCCAAAATTAAAAAAAAAAAAATAGTGTATCTGAATAATGGGATTGATGATTGATAATGTGAGCAAATTGGACGCAGGAAAAATAATTTTGATTGCTTTTTTAAACTTTAATGGAAGGTTTACCTTAGTATTAAAAAATAGAAGCATTTCCCCTAAATGTATTCATGTGAATATCTTAAAGCAGCAGCATGATTTCTAATCTCATCCAGAAGTCACATGTACATTAATGTAAGGAACACTTCATCTGTAACCTAAATGTTTACATGACAAAGAAAAAGAGAACAGGAGCTAGATAATGAAAGGAGAGACTGCTTCTTATTAATATAGTTTAACAGCTGATTTACATTTCTACAATACAACTTTATATTCAATATTCTAGCTGGCTTTCCAAGGCACAAAACAAACATGACAATATTACATTCATAATTTCAGTGTTTCCTGTGTCAAAAGTCAGTGTAATACTTGCTGGCCTATCTGGAGCACTTCTTATGAAGGTTGTATTTATTCCGCTTGTTGAGATGAACGCTGTAATAATAAAACTGTCATGGGGAAGGAAATTGTCCTCTCTGAGGCTGTGTTATAAAGTATTGCTGAGTGAAGTGGGTTCTTCTTCTTTCTTCAATCATTGCCAGCATCATAGACACCAACTTCAGGTCTTAGCAAAGCACATGCAGGCATCTCTGAGTATAGCTGTACTAGATTAGCTAAACCTGTTTTACTAAGAGGGAATATAATTCCAGAGAAGAGAATAGCAACATACATGGAAGGCTATAATTAATCTTAATATTAGTAATGACAGTGTTGCTCATGATAATAATGATAAGACCAGCAGTTATACTTACCATTAACAGAGCAGTTCATACATGCTAAGCAGTGTGCTGATGGCTTTACCTATACCAGCTGACTTAATCTTTACAATTACCCTTGTGAGTAGATGTTACCAAAATGATTTCAATGACAAGAAAACCAAAGATCAAAATTATTCAGTCACTTGTAAAATCTGTGGCAGATTTCATGCTCCAAAGCGTGTGTTACTGTTAAAGTACATTGGAATTTTTTTCTCTCTCTCAGATTTGAGAAAGTTATTGATTTATCTTTTATTTGGAGCCACTTTCTTGCAATTTCTATAGAGATCTGTATCCTCAATAGCTTGACAGTCCCAAATTCAATGTGACCCTGCAAAAAATTCACATTGTCAGGACATGTGAACTCTTATAGAGATTTGGAAAATAATGAGTATGATATATATATGTGATATATTTAATTAGCATGATCTGTCCCTACATATATACATATACATATGCATTATATATACGTGTATATACAGTTGACCCAATAACTTGGGCTTAAACTGCATGAGCCCACTTATATGTACATTTTTTTCAGTAAATATATTAAAACATTTTTTAGAGTTTTTTAACAATTTGAAAAAACTCATAGGTGAATCTTGTAGCCTAGAAATACTGAAAAAATGAAGAAAAGATTAGGTATGTTATGCATACACAAAACATATGTAGACACTAGTCTATTTTATCATTTACTACCATAAACTATAGGCAAACCTATTATAAAAAGTAAATATCTATCAAAACTTATGCACACACTTACCAGAAATGGTGTCAAAGTTGAGATAAATGTAAACAAATGGAAAGATGCAGTATTAAATTGTAAATGCATAAAATTACTGCTCTAATATTTCATAGCCACCCTCTGTGACTACTGCAGACAGCTCAAATGTTGCAAGTGTCAGCATAAAATGCCCTATGACTCTGATCTCTACGTGAGAAGTTCATCTTTCCAGTAAGTAGCATATCTCAGTTAAAAGTGATCTCTCGCCATTCTAGTGTATTTTTCATAATATTTAATATAATATCATAATTTTTCATCATATTTAATGTAATATAAGCATTGAAAATTACAGGTCCCATATAAAGTGCCACTAGTGATGCTGGAAGTGCTCTCAAGAAGCAGAGGAAGGTCATGACGTGACAAGAAAAAAGTTGAATTATTTAATATGTATGGTAGATTGAGATTTGCAGCTGTGGTTGACCACATTTCAACTTAAATAAATCCAGCATAAGGACCATTGTTAAAAAAAAAAAAAAAGAAAAAGAAAAAAATGTGTACTCATTGCTACTTTTATGCCAGTAAAAAATGAAAACCTGCACTTTTCCTAAAATACCATTCTACTGAAAGTGCAACTTTTATGTGGATGCAGGATTGCTATAAGAAAGACCTACTTGTAGACTCTAGATTTAAGAAAAAGTAAAGTCATTTTACAAAAACTGAAAGAAAAAAAGATGATGAGGCTCTAAAGCTGGATAATTTAATGCCAACAAAGGATGGTTTAACAGTTTTAGAAAGAGATTTAACTTTTAAAAATTGTTAAGATAGGTCTTGGCACGGTGGCTCATGCCTGTAATTGCAGCACTTTGGGAGGCCGAAGTGGGCAGATCACGAGGTCAAGAGATCGAGACCATCCTGGCTAACACGGTGAAACCCCATCTCTACTAAAAATACAAAAAGTTAGTCAGGCGTGGTGGCACGTGCCTGTAGTCCCAGCTACTCGGGAGGCTGAGGAAAGAGACTCGCTTGAACCCGAGAGGCGGAAGTTGCAGTGAGCCGAGATCACAACACTGCATTCCAGCCTGGGCAACAGAGCAAGACTCCCAACTGAAAAAAAAAAAAAAAACAAAATGTTGAGATAACAGGAGAAGAAGCTTCTGACCAAGAAGGTGAAGACAAGTTCCCACATGCCATTCATTAAGAAAATAATTGAAGAGAAAGGATATCTTCCTGAACAAGTTTTTAATGCAGATAAAAGTGACTTATTCTGGCAAAAATGTCACAAATAACATTTATAAGCAAGTAAGAGACCAAGCACCAGGAATTAAGGCAGGAAGGGATAGGCTACCTTTATTCTTTCATGTAAATGCAATCAGGTTTATGGTCAGGGCTGCTTTTATCTATAAAACTGCTAACTCCCAAGATTTGAAGGGAAAAGATAAACACCAGCTTTCAGTACTTTCATTGTAAAACAAGAAAACCTGGACAACGAGAGCCCTTTTTCTACACTAGTTCTATTGATATTTTGTTCCTGAAGTAGTCAGGAAGTACCTTACCAGTGAGGGACTACCTTTTAAAGTTCTTTAGATATTGAAGGACACCCCTGACAACTCAGAACCCCATGAGTTAAACACCAACGGTGAGCAAGTGATCTGCTTGTCCCTAAATATAATGTCTCTAATTACACCTCTAGACCAGGAGGTCATAATGACCTTTAAGGTCCATTACGCACAACACTTTATGGGAAGGATTATCAACACTATGAAGGAAGACTCCGATAGAGGGGAAATCATGAAACTCTGGAAGATTGACACCATTGAAAATGCCATCATTATTATATAAAAAGCTATTAAAACCATCAAGTCCCAAACAATGAATTTTTGCTGAAGAAAACTGTGCTCAGATGTTGTGCGTAAATTCACAGGATTTAAAACGGAGCCAGTCAGGAAAATCATGAAAGAGATGGTGGATATGGCAAAAAAAAAAAAAAAAAAAAAGTGGGGACAGCTGAAGGGATTTAAGATATAGATCTTGCAGAAATTCAAGAGCTAATAGACACCACAGCAGATGAATTAACAGATTACATAATGTAAATGAGTGCTTCCAAATTAGTATTTGACGATAAGAAAGAAGACATAGAAGAAGCAGTGCTGGAAAACAAATTGACATTAGGCAATCTGTCAGGAGGGTTTTGATTGTTCAAGACTGCTTTGACTTCCTTTATGACATGGACGCTTCTATGATATGGGCACTGAAACTAAAGCAACTGATGAAGAAGGATTGATACCATACAGAAACATTTTCAAAGAAATGGAAAACCAGAAGAGTTATAAATTACAATGTATTTCTGTTAGTTACGCCAATGTGCCTGCCTCTCCTGCCTCCTATTCCAACCCCTCCACCTCTGCCACTTCTGACAGAAAGATCAAGTCGTCGTCTTCCTCTTCCTCAGCCTACTCAACATGAGGACAACAATGAAAGCCTTTATGATGATCCACTTTCACTCAAAAAATGGTGAAGACATTTTCTTTCTTATGATTTTCTTAACTTTTTTCTCTAGCTTACCTTAGTGTAAGAACAGAGTATATAATACATATAACATGCAAACTATGTGTTATCAATGGCTTATTTTATCAGTAAGGCTTTTAGTCAACAGTAGACTATTAGTAATTAAGTTTTGGGGTTGTCAAATGTTGCACATGGATATTCAATTGTTCAGGAGGTGGCACCCCCAACCTTCACATGTTCAAGGGTCAACTATATGTCTTCTTGCACATAGAACTTTAGGACTGAATTGTCTTTATTATTATTTAAAATTAGGAAGATCATATTAGCTACAGACAAAATAAACTCATCCCTATTTGATAACTTAAGATTGTGTTACTTATATTTCCTTGATGTTTGACTGATCAAAGTATATATACAAATTCCAAATTTTTTGATATTCACTGCATAATATATTTAAACTTATTTTTTAATAAAGATGCTTATTTTCCCATTAATCATTTTATTTTCCATTGACACATAATAATTGTACTTATTTATGGGGTACAATATGATATTTTGATGTATGTAAACATCGTAATGATTAAATAGGGGCAATTACCATATCTATCACTTTAAACATTTATCATTTCTTTGTGGTGACAAAATTCAAAATCCTCTTTTCTAGTGATCTTGAAATATATACCACATTATTATTTGCTATAGTCACCCTACTGTGTAATAGAACACCAGAACCTATTCTTACTGTCTAACTCTAACTTTGTACCTACTGACCAATCTCCCCCAATACCACATCTCCTCCCCTTTCTCCAGCCTCTACAATCACTGTTCTACTGTCTACTTTCATGAAATAAACATTTTAGACTTTACAAGTGAATGATAACATGTGGTATCTTTCTGTGCCTGGCTTATTTTACTTAACATAATGTCCTCCAGGTTCATATATGTTGCCATAAATGACAGGATTTCATTCTGTTTTTAAGGCTGAATGATAGTCCATTTTGAATCATGCATGTGTGTGTGTGTGTGTGTGTACACACACCAAATTTTCTGTATCGATTCATCTGTGGATGGGCATTAAAGTGATTCTATATTGTGGCCATTGTGAATATCACTGCAATAAACATGGGAATGCAGATGTGTCTTCAATGTACTGACTGCATTTATTTGGATATATATTCAAAAACAGGATTGCTGGATCATATGGTAGTTCTATTTTTAATTTTTTTGAGGAACTGCTATACTGCTTTTCAAAATAGCTTTGCTAATTTGCATTGCTACCTGCAGTGTATAAAACTTTCCTTTTCTCTGCATCCTTACCACATTTGTTATTTTTGTCTTTTTAGTAATAGCCATTCTAACTTGGGTGAGGTAGTATTTTATCATAAGTTTGATTTGAATCTCCAGTGATTCCTGATGTTGAACATTTTATCATATATCTATTGGTCATTTCTATGCCTTCTTTTGGGAAATTTCTATTCAGATCTTTCACCTATTCTTAAATTGTGTTATGTTTTGTGTGTGTTCTATTGAGTTCTTTGAGTTGTTATATATTTTGGATATTGACATTTATCATGCGCATAGTTTTAAAATACTATCTCCTATTATGTTGGTTGTCTCTTCACTTTATTATTTCCAGCCGTGCAACAGCTTTTTAGTTGGACATAATTTCATTCGTCTACTTTTTGCTTTTTTTTTTCCTGTGCTTTTGAGGTCTTATATAAAAATGCTTGCCCAGCCGAATTCCATGAAGCATTTCATCTGTTTTCTTCCAGTAGTTTCATAGTTTGGGGTCTTATATTTAAGTCATTAACCCATTTTGATTTGATTTTTATATATGGTGAAAATCTGGGATCCAGTTTTAGTCTTCAGCATGTGACTACCTGGTTTTCCTATCACTTTTATTGAAGATACCATTATTTCCCCAATATGCGTTCTTGAAAACTTTGTTGAAAATCAGTTGATTATAAATGCATTGATATATTTCTGGGGTTCTCTATTCTGTTCCATTGCTCTATGTGTCTGTTTTATCCCAGTACCATTCTGTTTTGTTTGCTATACTTTGTAGTATATTTTAAATTCAGGTAGCGTGATGCCTCCAGCGTTGTTCTTTTTGCAAAAGATTGCTTTGGCTATTTGGGTTCTTTTGTGGTTCCATATGAATTTTAAGATTATTTTCTGTTTCTGTGAAGAATATCATTGGTATTTTGATCAGGATTGCATTCAGTCCATAAATTGCTTGGGGTAGTAGGACCATTTTAGCAATATTAATTCTTCCATCCATGAACACAAGATATTGCTCTATTTATTATGTCCTCTTCAGTTTTTCTCATCACGTTTTATAATTTTCATTATAGAGATGTTTCACCTTCTTGGTTAAATTTATTCCTAGGTATTTGTCTTTGGCTATCGTAAATGAAATTGTTTTATTGACTTATTTTTGAGATTGCTTACTATTGGCATATGGAAACACTACTGATTTTTATATGTTGATTTTATATCCTGCAGCTTTACTAAATCCAGTTATTAGTTCTAACCAGTTTTTGGTGGAGTTTTTTGCATTCTATACACATACACACACACGTCTTATATGTATGTTTATATATATAAATGTACACTCATATATGTATATATATAAATGTACACTCATATATATGTATATATAAAATGTACACTCATATATATATGTATATATATATACACACACACACACATACATATACACTCATGTCTTATCCAACTCTTTCACCAAAACAACTTTGAAATTTAACATCTCAGCAGATTGCTTATATTTTAAGGATGGCAAGGTGGAGTAGCATTTAAAGCAAGGCAAATCTGAGTGTGAATCTCATTTTTACCAGATATTTGGTGTATAACCTTGGCTGAGGTAAAGGTTGTACAAGGCCCCATACAGGTATCTTTCAGGGAGCTACAGACGCTATAAACATCATGGTTTACAAAGAACCGTGTGTTAAATGCTTAATGTCATGATAAGCAGATAGTGTTTGTCTCTTCCTGTGATAGGCTCAGTGGTATGAAGAGTGATCATGGATTTTGGAATTATAATAGTTGTATCAAGTCTAGATTTTTGCCATTCCATAGATATGTGACCTAGAACATTTTAAATATCACATTAATATTTTTAAATAATCTGTAAAATGGAGATACATAAATACAATTATATACTGCAATTAAGATTAAAAATATTTCTAAAAACATTTTATAATGTATTTCAGAATAAAAAATAACCTACCAAAATTTTTCTAAAATTCACACTTTAATCTAAAATTCAACACCAATACACAAAATCAAATCTACAGCTGCATGATAAAAGAGCAGAAATCTTGGATCATTTTTTGGTACTAGAAAGTAAGAAAGCGTTCAAAATGGTATGGAGATATATTGAAGAGAGAACAGGAGTCAACCAGGAAGTGTTTCCAAGAGACAAAGCTGGAATAATTTGAGCTACAAAGTAAATAACAATATTATTGAATTAAAAGACATCCAATAAAAGTAATACATATAGGGATCCAAATGGAAATAAATAAATAAATGGATTTAGATAGACAGGTAGGTGATAGATAGGTAAGTAGATAGACTGGTACGGAGATAGAGAGATGGATAGATGAGCAGAGTTATCTCTTGTTTAAAGAACACCAAATGTAGAAGGAATTATGGAATAAAAAATTATCAGTAGAACTCAATACTAACAATTACCGTCTGCAAGACTTAATGATGAAGAGTAACATTAGGAGTTCAGAGTTTGAGGAGAAAAAGATTATTTACAAAGTCTCAAAGTATATCTCCCAAGATATTTGTTAATTGCAAAGGGGAAAATAGTAGATTTATACTGGAGAAACCCAGTAAACTCCACCTTAACCAAGTGATTGAGGTAATATCACCAATAAAAGGATGTGTTGGCATCATGTAACCTAATGTGATATACTGAGAAGAATGCATCATTTGTCTGTGTCCTTTTAAAAAATAATCTTCATCTAATCATAAGAAAATATTAGGCAAACTTTAATTATGGGACATTCTATAAAATAACTCTCCAGTACTCTTAGAAAGTGTCAAAGTTGTAAGAGACAATAAAAAATTGATGGTCACAGATTGAAGGAAAAAATAAAATTTATTGTATAATCTTGATAGAGAAAAAGAACCTTAAAAACTAATGCATTCTAAATAAAGTCTTTAATTTAGTTGATAATGTGGTACTGATACTAATTTTGTAGTTTAGAACATTATACCATGGCTGTGTGAAGTGTTGACATTAGGGAGAGGTGGGTGAAGGGTAGGTCAAATATCCCTACATCATATTGGCAAAATTTTTTATATTTAAAATTATTTCAAAATTCAAAGTTTAAAAATCAAGTCTTCTTAGTCTCCATATTGATGCATTTGAAAAGAAATATTGATTTTCTTAATAATGGAAAAATAATACCATTAAAAACAATAAAAACACTACTAAATTCTTTGAAAGACAGCTGTCAAGACACATTAAGAGCTAAATAAAGAAGAGTATAAAACTTTGTAAAAGGCAAATAAGATCTCATAATAAAGAGATATACCATATTTCTATATATAAAGCTTCAAAATTATATGCAAATGCATTTTACATAAAACAATCTATAAATTCAATATAATTCTAATTCGAATTCTTATAGCATATATTATGGAGCTAAATGAATATATGCATTATATATGTATTCATACAATGAATATATGTATAATGTATTATAGCATATATTATATTTGTATATCAAGCATATACTATGCTTATACAGTATATATTAGCATAATAAAATACTATTATACATGATGTATTCCTCACTTGAGGTATTATACATTATACATAATTTTACATTATGTATTTCTCACTTGAGGAATAGATAATGTATTATAAGTAGTAAATAAAAATGAGGAAAGATTTACCTTTCCAGATATTAGGAGCAAAGTCTTGCCCTACCAGTTGTTCTATGGCTTTATAGTCTATAAATCTATGGTAATTAAAACAATGTAATATTTGCACTGGAGAAAAACAGATAATATGAGGCTCATGTAATTACATATAGCAGAGCTTAAGAGCAGGGCAATGTTGTTCAGCAGTTAATGGCATGGGCATTGGAACCAAATTAAAAGAATTGATTAAATGTATAATTTTTATATTATTGGTAAATGTGTTTAACCTCCCTGGACCTCAGCTTCCTCATCTGCAAAACAATTACATTAATATTAAACTTATGTGTTGATTTGAGTGTTAAATTAGATAAGTTACACAGAGCATTTAACAGAGATTTCCCCAAGGGAAGCAATCAAAATGCTAGGCTGTTATGATTTGTTATTCTTATTATTTAATAGGAATAGTATTTAAAACACTTGGAGTAGGACCGGAATTAGATAATTTTATTTCCTTTAAAAATATAATAATAATAAAGTATAAAGAAGACAAGTAATGTTCAAAATTTCTTAAGAATTTCTTAGAGCTTGCAAAGATTCTATGTTTCTGAAGAACATACTAAGATTTCTGTGTTAAGTATTTTCAATCATAGCATTCTGCCTTAGAATTTTAAAACACATTGTCCATAAAATACAAGGAGAGCTGACATGGTTAGAACCTTGGTCTCACAGAACACAATACTTAAGTTGATGCCTATTTTCTTTTTTTAATGTTCATATATTTTCAGAAAAAAATTTCTACATGTTAATATTGTAAAAATAGAGACTGAATGGTGTACGTTGTAACTATCATCTGAAATTGGGTTTTGCGTTCATTCACAGAAAACGTATCAAGTTCTTGGTAAGGATGAGCCATTTCTCCATTGTGTTTAAGCTAAAACAAGCTATTGAAAGAGCAATATTTTTTAATTCAAGCAATTGGCTGGGCATGGTGGCTCATGCCTGTAATCCCAGCACTTTGGGAGGCTGAGGTGGGTGGATCATGAGGTCAAGAGATTGACACCATCCTGGCCAACATGGTGAAACCCTGTCTCTACTAAAAATACAAAAATTAGCTGGGCATGGTGGCATGCACCTGCAGTGCCAGCTACTCAGGAGGCTGAGGTAGGAGAATTGCTTGAACCCGGGAGGCGGAGGATGCAGTGAGCTGAGATTGTGCCACTGCACTCCAGCCTGGGTGACAGAGTGAGGCTCCATCTCAAAAAAATAAAAACAAACACAAACACAAAAAAACAAGCAATCATTCAAACAAAAGTCAACCAAAACAAAAAAAAATCCTGAAGTGTTATCTCTATCCAATAAAAGCTGTGAAACTTGAGTTAAGGACTCTGTCATAGCTCCAAGCTCCAAATTTGTGATGAAATTACTAATTATCACCTACAAAATTGAAGTGCTAGATGGATTAAATTCTAGTTAGAAATGCAAATCCTCATCAGGATGAGACTATCCTAATGCATTTGTGATCTGTCGGGGCTCTGTATGATTACCAGGGGACACACCACAACCCTATTTCTCTGTTCAGATCACTGTTGACAATTCATGTGAGTGTAGAGTAGTTGTCAGGGATCTTATAAAATATTGTGATTCATCGCATCAGCCAATAAAACGAGTTCATTTATTAACTTACTCCTTTATTCACTCCTTTATTGAGAGCCTTTTATGTGTCTGGTACCATCTAAAGTGCTGGGTAGTGTATGTAAATGAGAAAGTTTTCCCCTACAAATTCTAATGGGAATATAGAAAAATCAAGAGATAGTTACAATAAGTGCTACTAAGTGCTACAGTGTATTATATTGGAAGTGTATTAAGTGCTACCAGATTACAGACCGGGTGGCTGGTGATGCATAGCGTAGAAAAGCACTGAATTCTAACTGCAGCACCAGGGGATAACTTTAAATAGATGGCATATTACTACACAAGACTTTATTTAACACTTCTCTCAACTATGGTGGTCAAAAGGTAACATGGTTCAAATTTAATATTTCATATGTGAGAGACTACAGAGTAGAGTATAATACATTTAAAATAAGAATATTATAGATTGGAGCTTCAGGGTTTGAAGATAGGTTACATGTATAAAAAGTTGAAGTTTCCCACTGTAATGGTGGGGCTTGAGGTGGAATGTAAGATGAAAAACCAGGAGACAAAGAATTAAATTGATATGTTTAATTGATGAATGGAATTAGTTAGAAGGTGAAGAGTTGAGAGTATTATCTCCAGAATCATAAGTAGTCTTTCATTTTAGGGTGGAAGAGAAAGGGGCTAGAACTATGATGTTGAATATAGTAGCCACTAGCGATGTGTCACTATTTAATTTAAATTAATAAAAAATGAAACAATCAGTTCCTCAGTTACACTAAACATATTTAAAGTCCCAAATCAGCAGTCCCCAAACTTTTGCACCAGGAACTGGTTTCCTGGAAGATATTTTTTCCACAGAAGGGTTAGGGATGGTTTCGGTATGAAACTTCCACTTCAGATTATCAGGCATTAGATTCTTATAAGGATCATGCAATCTAGACCCCTCACATGAGCAGTTCACAATAGGATTCACACTCCCGTGAGAATCTAAGGTTGCTGGTTATCTGACCGGAGGCAGAGTTCAGGTGGTAATGCTTGCTCTGGCCACTCACGTCATGCTGTGCTACCTGGTTCCTATCAGGCCACAGGCCAGAGACAGGTACCAGTCCCCAGCCCAGGGGTTGGGAACCCCTGTCCTAAATAGTTGTATATAGCTAGTAGCGACCATGTTGAGCAGCATAGACATAGAAAATTTTCAGTATTGCACAAAGTCTTGTTAAATAGAATTAATAAGAGATTCCAACCTACCTATTCTAATTCTACATATATAATATAATTTTATAATCTATACTTTTATATTATAGATTTTATAGATTATAAAATTATAATTTTAGAATATATGTAAATAAATTATAATTTATTTATAAATAAATGTATATATATAAGCCAGAAGGAGAAGGGAAATTTCAAGAAGTGAAAGGGGAAAGTGAATTCCTTTAGGCACAATGGAAAAATCTTGGGAAGGAAGAAAAGAATGGAAGCAAGGGATGCTACAGGAAGACAAGAAGAGCTTGAGCAAAGTGAGGAAGAAATATCTGCCCTAGGAGTGGAAGGCTGGCAGTTGCATCAGGGGTGGCATGAAGGTTTCCAGATGAATTTTTCTCAGGGTAATTCTGGTGAAAAAGGAACTCAAGCCTGGGCTGACTGCACTCTCAAAGGAGGCATGCTTCATGTCAGCTGAGCTACAGAAGGGCACTCTCTGCATGTTAGGAGTGACAGCAGCAGCCTTCCCTGGGGGACAAGGTATGAGAAGTGCCAATCTCTATCAAGATTGTTCTCAGCGGGTTAGTCAAAAGTCGCAAAGGCTCCCAAACATTCTGCCCAATGTTTCAGGTTTATAATAAATGTCATTTTTTACAAGGCATAAATAACACAGATATTTCTTAATCGTGGATATTTAATGCTTTAGAGAATTGAATTAAGGCATTGTAAATTCCATTTAATGCTTGGAGATTATCTGAATTTATTTACATCATTAGCCTGAAAAATCTTGCAAGGTACTTTCCCTGAAGATCACTAGATGACTTTGGTTGCATTTTTTTTTTCAAAATTTGATGATTTATCAAACTCATATTGACCATTTTTTTGTGTAGGGCCTTGTGTGGGATGTTTATTAGGATAATTTTATTTCATCTTTACGTGAATATCCTCAGTTGTATATTATTATGCCCACTCAAGAGAAGATTAAAATGAGGATCAGAGATCAGTTAGTTATTATCTTATGGGTAGCAGGTATCATAGTCATGATTTGAAGGTTCACTTCCCATCCTCTTTTTCTCATTAATTTATTCATTCATTCAACAGGTATTTCTTGAGGGGCACTACAGGCCATACCCTTTCTAGATACTATGGAGATATCAGTGAACAAAACGAAGAAACAAAGCCCCAGACTCTGTGAGGGAAGGAGGCAATATCTGAATTTTTTTTTTAAATAATGTCTGTGAGATTAAGTGACATAAAGAATATAAAACAGAGTGTGGGAGACATAAAGTATTGGAGGAGTAATATTTTATATAAGTGGGGAAAAAAACCTCCTCTCAGATGAGTTTACATTTGAGCAGAGACCTGAATGCAGGGACAGAGTCAACTGTGAGGGTTATCTGGACTAAGAGAGGATATCTGGTAGGAAAAAAAACAGCATGCAGGCCAGGGTGGGTGGGAATAAGATAATAAGGGAGAAGAGGGGAGAAGACAGAGAGAGGTACCTGGAGGTGAGAAATTGTGAGGCCTACAAAGACAGAGTAAGGACTTTGGACTTTACTCTGAATGAGAAAGAACCCTTGGCAGGATTTGAACAGAGGATGAAGTGATACAACTTATTTCGAATAGTCTCCCTCTGGTTGTTCTGATAAGAACTGAATGAAGGGGATTGGGGTAGAAGAAAGGAAATTAGTTGTGGGTCAATTGTAGCAATCCACAGGGACAGTGGATGATGACTTGGACCAAATAATGAGTCAGTGATTTCTGTAAATGCTGTAAAGGTAGGAAAGAGACCATTTGCTGATTGATTGGATTAGGAGTGAGAAAGAGAAGAGTCAAAGAGAACTCCAAGTTGTGTTGATCTAAACCAATAGCAATGTGGTGTTGTGATTTATAAAGATGGTGAAGACAAAGGTCAGGTTTAGTGGTGAAGGGAAATCAGGAATGCTGTCAAATAAATGATGGAGATCTCCTTGTAAGTAACAGAGAAAACTTAATTGGCAAAAGATTAAACAAGATTTATGTTGAGTCGTTACTTACCTAAATGCTGCCTACAGTGGGAATGTGAGTTTCACTGTATGAAATTCTGGGCTGGGCACAGTGGCTCACGCCTGTAATCCCAGCACTTTGGGAGGCCGAGGAGGGCAGATCACGAAGTCAGGAGATGGAGACCATCCTGGCTAACACGGTGAAACCCCATCACTACTAAAAATACAAAAAATTAACCGGGCACGGTGGCACGTGCCTGTAGTCCCAGCTACTAGGGAGGCTGAGGCAGGAGAATTGCTTGAACCTGTAAGACAGAGATTTCAGTGAGCCAAGATCGCACCACTGCACTCCAGCCTGGGAGACAGAGAGAGACTCCGTCTCAAAAAAAAAAAAAAAAAAAAAAAAGGAAGAAATTCTGTCAGCTCCTTTCAACACCAGTGAGTGGATGAATGGGTTTGTTCATCTTCAAACTCGTAAGCTTATATGCCTATTCCAATCACCAGAAAAAATTAGAAAGAAGGAATTACATATAGAGTTCATGTAAGCACTTCCTTCAGAGAAAAACAAAAAACAAAAACATAAATTTAATTTAATTTAAAAGTTCTCTGAATATCCCATATGATACTCTGTCTAAATCTCATTGGTAATAACATAATCACATTGACACACATAGCTGCATGGGCTTCAGGAAAATACACCTTTTTTTCTGAATGAGTATATGTCTAGCCATTAATTTAGCTATTGTAGAAGAAACAGAGAACATATGTTGTGGGAAAGACAGCAGACATTGGCACCATCATCAACCATTGCAGAGAACAAAAGTAGAAAAGGAGAACTGAAAGAGAAAAAAAAGTGCACGTGTGCGCGCACGCGCACACACACACACATACATACACACACATAAATATATATTTGTGGTCTATTAGCACTTAGGTAAGTTGGATTTTAGAGTATCACAAAAGGATAAAACTAATTCAATAATTTCTCATTTGTGATCGAAAACTCAAAAGTATTGAGTTTTGATAATGATGATCTAATAAACATATGTACACTCTCTTTTAATTGAACAAGAACTTTCATGAAATAATGTTTATTTTTACCAGGAATAATGCATGCTTATATATTTTTTCTTTTTTCCTTACCTTTCCTTCCTATTCTTTTATTTCTATTATATTTATTATGTTAGAATACTGAACATATAGAAGAATGGAACAGAATAGAGTCCTGAAATAGAGCCATATATGTATGGCGTGAAACCCCATCTCTACTAAAAATACAAAAAATTGGCCGGGCATGGTGATGGGCACCTGTAGTCCCAGCTCACTCAGGAGTATGAGGCAGGAGAATGGCATGAATCCAGGAGACGGAACTTGCAGTGAGCAGAGATCATGCCACTGCACTCCAGCCTGGGCAACAGAGCAAGATTCTGTCTCAAAAAAAAAAATCTGGAAGAAAGAAATCCATACAGACATAAAAGAGGTTAGTAGTTCTCAGGACTCATGAGGGTAAAATGTGGAGGGACTATCAAAATGCATTGGGCTTATTTAGGGAGTAATAAAAATGTCCTAGATTTAGGTAGTGGTCATACAACCCTGTGAATGTACTAAAAGTGACAAACTTCACATTTTGAAATGGACAATTTTATGGCTTTTAAATTGCATCTTGATTTATTTATTGAGCATGACTAAGGGGCTAGTGAATAAGTGCCATTTTACAGTAAGTGTTGTTTTATAACAACCTTGTAAAAACTTGTAAACTAAAACCAGCTATACAAAAAATTAGGTGGGGTCAAGGCTGTGCAGTGCCAAACCTAACATGCCTTGGTCCTGTCCCTAGGTTCTCTTTCTCAGACTGTGGACCATCTCCCAATTGCTCAGAAGTTTATCTGCTCATAGCTCATACCTGCTACCCTTCTCGGGAGAATTGGCTCCATTAGCAATAACTACCAGCTGGTTACAAGTAGTGACTGTCTAATATTCCACATGTTAGACATCTGGCCAGACCTCTTCTTTCAAGAAAGGACAATCCTTCAGGATAATTTATGCTTTTGAGGCTCCTTTGGATCAGATCCAGCTTCAATCTGAAAATTTGCTTTTTTATCAAGTTCCTAGTTGATGTTAATGATGCTGGTCTGGGAACCACACTTGGAGACCCACTGGAATAGACTTTGCCTGACACACCATCCTCACTCAGCCCCTTCCCCTTTACTATCATTAGGTCTTCACTTCCTCTTACCCTACAGGTTTTCCCAGTAAAAGACACCCTCAAGCAATGATATCAGTCTGAATTCCTCTATCCAGCTCTGCTTCTAGGGAATGTCAATTAAGACTGCATTAAATTCAAACGTCCAAATCATTTCAACAAAGCAAATGGAAGTTACTTTTAGGCCTTCTGCAAAAGATCTAGCTGCCTTTCACTTTCATAAAACAATCATCAATGACACATTGAAGAAAAGAGAAAATAAGCAAAGTGCAGCTAGCTTTTTAATGTACATCAGAAAGTTACCATTTAAAAAACTGTAGGGAACTAGTTTTCCAGAACCATAAGTTTCAGGAGAAGCTATAAGAAAATGCAGATTACCAAAAAATAATGAGCAAGGTGGTAAAACTATAGAAGAACTAGACTCTCATAGTATTTAATTTGGTAATTGCCCAAACTACCACTCCCTGCTCCACACCACCACCCAGTGTTATTTTCTTTGCCTAACAATTCAGGCAGGATAACTTGCCCAAGGTCATACAGCTAGATAATGCCAGAGCATAAGTCCTTTGATACCAAGGCCTCAACTTTACTGTTTCTCAACTTTACGGTTCTCCTTGTTGATTTCTCAACTTTACTGTTCTCCTTGTTTATGCTTGCATCTGTGCATCTCACCCACAAGGGATATACTATGCTAAGAAAACAGGGGTCTCCTTCTTCATATTTATTCCATAGTATCCACCAAAGCATCTCTCTTGTAAAATGTGGGTTTTTTATCAGCAGAGATTGCTGGACTTTTTTACCTCTGTAATTTCATGGTCAAAAACAACACTCTTTGTTGGATAAAAATGTGGAGTGATAAATGGGTGGATGGATGAATTTGAATGGATTCTTAGCCTGCCTGGCTGTGAATATAGTTTTCTTAAATCAAGGCTCTAAAACAGTGAAAGGCACTAAGGCTCTGGTTGCCCTCATGTGTCTGGGAAACTGGTCCTAATATTGCAAGTTGTCCCTAATATGATCCTGGAGCACCTCTGCATATCGGCTCTCTCACAGGTAAATGGGGCTGAAGATTGTGTTTTTTCCATTACAGGATTGCTGCAAAAACCACTGGTGCTGTGTTTTTTAAAATACGTTAAAAATACACCTTCAAGCCGGACATGATGGCTCATACCTGTATCCCAGCACTTTGAGAGGCTGAGTGGGTAGGTCACTTTAGGCCAGGACTTTGAGACCAGCCTGGCCAATATGGTGAAACCCCGGCTCTACAAAAACACACAAAAATTATCCTTAACTTACACCTTTAATCCCAGCTACTCAGGAGGCTGAGGCACAAGAATTGCTTGGACCCGGGAGGTAAAGGTTGCAGTGAGCCAAGATCACACCACTGCACTACAGCCTGGGAAACAGAGCAAGACTCTGTCTCAAAATAAATAAAATAAGTACATAAAAATAAAAATACACCTTCAAAATAGAGAAAAGTGTAAAAAGTGTGAATAACCATGGGGAGAAATATGAATTAAACAGAAATAGGAAAGAAAGAAAATTAAGAGAAAAACAGACTGGCATGGTGAAGAAAGAATGATACACATACTTCACCTTAAGAGTTCTCTCATAAAAAGGTTGCCACACACGCTCAGGTGGAGGCAGCGTGGGGTTGTGATAAAACTGGGCTGGATCTGGTAGGCTTGGCTTTGAGATCTGCTCCAGGACTCACTGTCTATGACTTTGGACGAAGTATATAAGCCCTGTAAAGTAATGAGGCGTTAATTCCCAACCTACTTATTACTGGGACTGCTAGAGCCTGAACTGAGCTCGTGTATGAGAAAGAATTTTTCACACTGTAAAGTGAAGTGCTGAGGTAAGTTGATATTACCTGTAACCTGTAATTGACATTATATAGCAGTTTACAGTAACCACTGTTAAGGTCCCTGCCTTTTCTCCATGATGCCCACAAATGAGTGTCCTGCTACCTCCAAAAAAAAAAAAAAGTTTTTTTCTGTCATCAAACAAAGGCTTTTCAAAGGCTTTTTATCCATTTCTAACACTCCACAGTAATAAATTCTCTTGCCTTTTCCTCTTTCCAAGCCAGGTGCTCGTTGGTGCTTTCTCCCTCATCTTTCACACAGCTTTGTCTGGCAAAGAATTGTCACACCAGTTCATTAATCTTACCATCTCCTGTGTGGCAGGTGGTGGTCCATTTTTTTATTTCTCTTATGAGGATAAAGGGCAGAAAGGTAAGGGGGGGATTAAATGAAATATACCAGGTCACTCTGTAAGTCATTAGCAAAAAAAAAAAAAAAAAACTAATAGGAGAGATCACTTCACCAGCCTGAAAGTTGGGACTCATAACCATTCATTCACTACAACTTTGAAATTTTCTGATTCCAAAATATTACAAATATTCCTTTTTTTTTTAGAGGGAGATATTTTCTTTCATTGCTTATTGGTGGTTCATTTAGAAAATCATTCTAAAGACTTCTGTTTATCCAAACATGATCTCTTCAATCTTTTATTGGAACTTGCACCCAGTGACATTTAATTTTATCTAAATATGATATTTTCAATCTTTTGTTGGAACTCACAACGAATGACATTTAATTTTGAGCAAACAATATTGTTGTCATTGGGAGCACATTAGGAGTGCTTTTAAACTTATAAGAAAAATGTTCTATCATTAAAATCAATAAAAAGATGCAGAATTATTGCTTCCATTTTTCCTCTACCACCAATGTGTTTTGTTCTGTTCTGTTCTGGTATTTTTAGAAATATTTAGATAAGAATGAGAAAGGAAACCAATGTTTCAAATTTCCAACTATTTTGATATGTTAGTCTTTAAAAAAGTAAACTGGGCACTGTTATTTCTAAATTTTTTCTTTATTTGAAAAATAAATATGAAATTTAGAGGAATCAAATAATTTACTCAAGACTACCAGGCCAATCAAGTTATTAATCTGGTATTTAAATTGGTATCTTTCAGGAACCAAAATCACAGTTCCCTCCAATCAGAAATAAGCATCCTTTCTTGCTGGATTAGCCAGAACTCTTTGAATTGTAATCAATAGAAAGCCCATTTAAGTTGAGTTAAACCAATACAGGAAATTATTGGAAAGATACTGTGGTATTTTTTATAATCACTGCAGTCAGGTGACAAGCTGGGCCTCTGGCTTGAGTGCTAAGAGATGCCTTATTTTTTTGTCTCTCATTTCTGCTTTTCTCTTCGGGCCCACTTAAATATCTTCCTTTAGAAGGAAGAATTCTTCCTTCTAAATGGAAATAAAAATAATAAAGAGGAGTTTTACGAAGCTCATGCTTAAGGCTTTATCACCAGAGAATGATAAGATTTTAAGCCCTAGTTCAAATGTGGAAAAATTCGGAGAATATTTCTGGTCTGTTTTGGTCCCATACTGACTTCTGAACAAGACAGGTATGATGATAGTAGTGCAAATAAGAGTAAGTCCAAAATGAACATGTGTGTGTGAGTGTGTATAAATATGGCAAAGGTCAAACAGACACTCACTGCAATCATTTTTAAAGTCTAAATTATGGCCAAAGGAACAGACCAATTACATTTCTTTGTCTCAAATTTTTTACACCAAGGTAAGAATAGATTTTGAATTAAGGAAACTTAAATATTAATGAATTTTCTTTTAATACATTAGTTCTAAGTACACAAAAATTTTGTGTTGATGAATGGAAACACTTGTCTCAGTTAAGTAAGCAAATGCACTTTTTGTTTGAATTATTTGAACATTTCCCTAAAACAGTAGTTTGTTCTACTTATAACTGCATCATCAGACAAGTATGTATGAGTACTCAGCCCCATTTGCCAATTAAATTTTTCTGCACTGTTAAGATATGTTCTTACTATACAAATGTTCAATATTTTCCACGTTGGTTTCAACAACACTACAATCAACATACCCATTTTAAAGTTCCAATTTAACCTTATACTTTTTGTGCAAGTTTCAATCTGAACTAAAACGATATCATTGTAATAACAGTGCTATTATTTCTGGTATCCCATAGTAGAGGTACAATTATACTTGTTAACAATCTGGAATGCTTTTAAGAGTCCTGTTAGGAAAGCAAATCACTCTGGAGTATTAAATATGTCTCTAATCTATTTTTAAATTACTGTCTAAATATAAAGGAGGAAAAAAATACCTTCAGTCTCTATGTGGTTCCCTAGGGTCAAACACCCTAAACAGGAAGAGGAGCGCTTGGTGCTGATAGCTTTTCCACAAGTATGCTTTGTCAAAGTTCATCCTATTCAGTCTGGAAAATGATAATTAATGGATTTTGTTCCATTGTCCTATCTGAAGGCCTATGGACCTGCTTGAAACAGGCATTCTTCACAGGAGAGTTCTGTTTACCGTACCTTAATAATAGCTTGGCATTTTCAAAAGAAAACTCACAAAAAGAAAAAAATAAATTCTGCTGTATGGAGAAAAGATGAAATTGTTGTCAATATAAAAGCGTAAAAATCAGGAAATACTTCAATATTGAAGCAGTGCACAGTTTTTTTTTTAAATGCCTTCATACAAAATAATGATGCCTCAAGCATTCTGAAAAGGAATCCCGAGTGGACAATCTTTTATCTATAGTGAACTTGCATGATAGCATGAACCTTATGAGTCTGACAATTCTAAATTACATGCAATGTCATTTAAAAGGGGATACATCCCAGCTAATTTTGAGGTATATGGAGTATTGCTCTGCTAAGGCATTCACCAGAAACTTCAGGCAGTTCTACAGGATTAGAAACCCAAAATGCCAGCCATCATCACATCTTTGGTGATCAGTAGGTATTTATTACACAACAGGTGGAGCTTCAGGACATTTCCAGGTCACAAAATGGCAGCTGAATATCCTCACCTCTTAAAAACATTCCCAGAAACATAACTGGATTAAGGAAGTCTTATATTCCATGCATACTTTTTTAAGGCTATTTTTATATCTACCTATCTCAACGTGGAAACAAAATAAACAGAAAACATAGGTTTCCCTTGTCATTTATAAAGGCCAAATCTTTCAAACACCCTTCTAATAAAGTTTCCAAGCTTTCATTTAAGTGATGGATGTATGTATTTAATTATTCACAATGATGAATGATAACATTGAGGTACAGGAAATGATGATTCCTTGACTTAAATGTGCCTTATGGAGTTTTGAGACTAAAAACTATGACATTCTCAAATATTGCCAAAGGCAACTTTTAGTTGAAAAATGACTGGTAAATTATTTTCCTATCTCCGGAACAGATATACTGGGGCATGATAGAAAATATAAGTTGTATATTAGAAATCACCAGTTTCAAAAATGAGCCTTCTCTATTCTAGACAACAATGAACACTGATGATTTGAGGATATATCAGTAACCATGGAGAGTAACAATTCACATTTGTATAGCACTTTAGTATTCTCAACGCATTTCCTGTTTGCTATTGAATTTAATCTTAATAATGATACTCTACGACAGGCGTTATTAGCCCATTTTTTATATGAAGAAACTGAAATTCAGTACATTTAAAGAGAAAAGTAGTATATAACAGGGAAAAGATATGGAAATGGGAAAAATAAATATAAAGGGGTAAATTCTAGATTTGTCACTAAGTATGTGAACTTATTACTTAAAATCTCAGGCTATGATTTCAATATCTGAAAATGATTATAATAGCCATTCACACATTTTTGTTGTTATTCTTAGATAACCTTGCAAGCAGAGTGCTCTGGCCTTGCTACAGATTTTTTCCCCTAGGGGAGAGGTAGGATAAGGAGTCAAATCTTACTCAGAGAGAAGATTTCATAGTTCATATGAAATATTGTAGGCAGGTGTAGATATGACCTAGGAATCTTCTTATACAAACTAAGTCCCTCACTGTTGGCCAGAACCGGATTGGTTCTGCACTCCACAGGAAGATCTCAAATATCCCTGCTTTATGGACCAGAGTCTCTAAGGCTTGTTTCCTAATGTAAAATGACCTAAAAGTCAAACATTCTGTCATATTCCAACCCATTGAAATTAAAATAATACAGCACTTATGTCCTGGTGATTGGTTGATGGATTGATTAATTTATATACTCATCTAAATTAGTTAACTAAGCCTTCACAGCATTCTATGCATTGTGTCCCACACTTACAAATTCTATGTAATTTAATTTCTCCAAAAATATGGTCAAGTGCATACTTTACCTGGTTCACAGAAGATAAATCTGAAAGTCTTCCTGAATTCTGGGACAGCTACAATATATTATCTCCTTAAATAATGAAGAACAGATCCTCCAAGGTAAATAGTTATTTGGTGCTCTATTGAAAGTTGGTCAACTTCTTTCAAGAGCTATGAGATTATGTGAATATTGCTCCGTTTAAAAGACACAAGTATCGTCAGCAATTCTGGAGAAGATAAAGAACATGTCAATCTCTAAAATGCCTAGTGCACTCCAGACTTCTTGGGTATCTCATAAACCTGTCGTCAGTTGATTGGACACAGGGAACCTGGGACTTAGATAGGCTCAGATTGGCAAAGTAGGACACGCTGGCAGTTTCAGGATGATATGAGAGCATTTTGATTGTGCAGACGCATGTAACTTTTAAGAGAACATTTTATTATCTAACCTTGGAACAAGTAAATGGAAATAGAGAAGATTAAAATAGTCTATGGAGTATTTGCAAAGCCGTTTCTTTGCTGTGTTAAATTTTTCCTGGTCCCATTTGCAAAGGATCACTGGACTTTGGGGGAATATACATGTTTCTAAAATATCAACACATTAGAATTGGAAGAGACCTAAGAAAGCATTTAACCCATGACTCCATCTTGTAAATGTGGGCTGTGAGGCCTAGCACAGGTAATGATCTGTTTAGTTAAAACTAGGACCTTGGTCTGCATTTTATTTTACTGGTCTCCTCTGAATCATTTTGGGAGATAAGGTAATATGCATTAAGTAAAAAATAAGCAAAATCATAAATTATAAATGTTTTGTGTTCAGAATGAAGAGATGAAGAGACTCAATACATTTTGCTGGACATTTTAGCATAAAAAGAAAAATTCTGAGTATTAGTTAGAGTTATCCTAAATGTAAAACATTAAGTTACCCTGCACCATGCTGAGAAATGTAGTAAGTGTTAAACATTCACAGAATAAATGATTTCAAAACCATATTTAGCTAAACTAAAAAAAAATATATACTTTGGATAGTTCCTGGGCCAAATACTTATTCTACTTTTTTTGAGGGACTTGCTCAATAAATTATTAAAATGGTTAAGTAAATATATTTTTTATAATCTGATTATAATGCTCTGACATGTTGTAAAATGACCACTTGGGCAAAGAATAACTGCAATTATGAGTTCTTTGAAAAGTAAATTACCCTTACCTATTCACTGAAATGGGATTTTTATTTTTAAAAAACCACTTGGTTAGCTTGGTTCTAGTTGCCGAATATTCTAGAAAACTGCATTTGAAAAGTAAATTATATACTTATGACTTAATTAATTAGAAAGCATTTAATCTTTTCTCTCCTACCTGTAATGCAGTATTTTCCAAGTTGTGTTTCTTTTCCATGGAGACTAACATACTGAGAGATTTTTTATAACTTTGTAATGGAATAAAAGAAAAAAATTCCATTATCAAATAAAAATTGGAACACTTTTATAATATATTTTAATAGATTCACAATGCACTTTAGGATTGCAGGAGCTCTTATAATTTTCTCATATAAAGACAAATTAATTTTCTTTAACCCTACAAGTGTATCTCATCTCCCTCCACTATTCCCTGTGAGCACATTTATCAGTTATCATCCCTCACCTGGATGATGACAGCAGCACCAGCATTCATCTCTTCACTTTTATTCATATCTACAATTATATACACCAAAGCCAACACTTAAAGATATAAATCAGGCCTTATTTTTTTGCTTAAAAATTATTTAATGGTTCAACCAGTTTTTATTATATTTCAGATAAAATGATATTTTCACCAGGTCTTCAAGAACCTATGACCATGGACCTCACATTTGAGCCATGCATCAGAATTATTTGAAGGGCTTGTAAAAACAGATTGCTGGGCAACATTGCCAGAATTTATGACTCAGTAAGTCAAGGACAGCTTGATAATTTGCATTTATGGTAAGCTACCAAGTGATGCTGATGATTGTAGCCCAGGAACCACACTTTGAGGAATACTATCCTATAAGTTTAGGTTTCTCCTTCTATTTCTTTTCTGGTCCCCTGATTGCTGCCCCCTATCACTAGGATACAGCCACACTGGCCTTCTTCCAACCACATTTTTCTTCCTGAAATTTCTTGCCCTACATATTGACATGGTTAGCTCCAAGCTGTCTTTGAATTGCAAGACAAATATCACATCTTCAGACCCATATTTCCTAACCACCCTTTCTATATTTGCTCTCCTACCAGAGGCCCTAGAAACTGATTTTTATCATATTGCTCTGTTTTATTAAATTTATAGCATTTCTAACTCTGAAATTGTTTTATTCTTGTCAATCCCACTAAAATATACTACCTGTGAGAGCGTGGACTTTATCTGTCTTTCCATTCTGTATCTTTAAAGCCTAATTTAGACATAAACCCTTATTATCAATGAACATTTATTATCAGATAATAAGATAGTAGTTTAGAAAAAAAAGTCTGGGAATTGTTACCTATACTTGGTGGGAAGCTAGTACTGACTTAACATTTATAGCTGCAAAATTAAGGAACAGTCCAGAAAACATGCTCATTTCTGACACCAACCACAGAATTCTGGGGTCCTCAAGACCAGCCCCATATTGAATAATTTGCTTAAAAGACTCACAGAAGATATTCAAAGCTGTTATACTCTCAGTATGGTTTGATACACTAAAACAATACAGATTAAAATCAGCCAAAGAAAAAGTTGCCTAGATCAGAGTCCAGGAAAATTTCAAGCATGGAGCTTCCAGTTGTTCTTTCCCCATGAAGTCATGGACAACATTAACTCCTCCCAGCAATGATGTGTGCCTGTATACTTGGGTATTGTTGAGCAGTGAAGCTCACGTAAGACAGTGTCTGGAGTTTTCATTGGGTCTTGATTACACACAGGAGTGGCTTTCCATATGGCTGAACTTTAGTCTACAACTCTTCCCAGAGGTACAACAGATCCCATCATAAATTGACTATCTAATGTGCCTCAAGGCTGCCATGAAAACAAAGATACTTTTACCAGGCAGGATGTATCAGGGATCTAGAGATCACCTCCCAGGAGCTGAAGGCAAGGGACCAAACTTTCTTTGCATAAGGTTAATTCTGAACTACTCAGTGGCTCTACAAATGGAATAATAACATATATACGTCTCTTCAGCATACATAAATACTTTTGAAAAAGTTGTTTACCATTCTTTTACATGTTCATTCATTTACTTGCATTATATACTAAGTTGAGTCTCTTTTCTTCAAAGAGCTCAGAATCTTATAAGGAAGACAAACATGTAAACCACTGTTACAAAAGAAATGAGACTTTTTGTAGAGTTGAATAGGGACTAGTTAACTTAGACAGGAGGAATTTGGAAAGAGATAGAGATATCATGAAACTGGGTCTTCCAAATTGTGTGGGAATTTTGGATTTTAGCTTTATTATCTATGAACTGAAGCAGAGATTATTGAGTTGATATCTGCAGTAATGCCCTCCAATTCATTCACGCCTCTACTTGAACATGTGGCTTGCAGATACTTGAAAAGTACTTGCTCATTTTGCACTTTTTTTTTTTTCTGTATTCTGAGGATACCATGAAAGAAGTATACACTGACCCACTAGAAAATAAAAGGCTACAAGGAGGAGAACAAAGTCTCCCTGGCTATTAGCCTCTCAACCACCAGATGTATGAGTGAGGCCAATTTACATCATTCATTCATCAGCTCACCTCCTAGCTGACCACAGACAAATCAGTAGAAATCAGCCAAGTGGCCAGGACCAGGAGAATTAGTCACCCAACCCACAGACTTGTGAGAAGAAGAAAATACAGTTGTTCTAAGCCACCAGTTTTGTGGTGTTTTATTATTCAACAAAAGCTACATAGATGCCGACTACATGTTAAGATAGTTACTCTTACATCATATAGGATATAGAGTCAAAATCGTCTATATTTCTAGGGCCAAGTTTATTTTAGCCTGTGCAGGTGACGAGGGTAAGATAGGTCAAAACATTTTGGTGGTTCTTATTTCAGGAAAAATATCAATTACAAACTAAAAATAAAAATTAATGATATTTTGTGCCCAGTTGTTTCTTTATTGGGTCATAGCACCCTACTCAAAATGTGCCCATATCTGAAAGCAAGTAACAGGAGTATATTAAGAAGTCCAAGAATAAGGCTGGGCGTGGTGGCTGACGCCTGTAATCCCAGCACTTTGGGAGGCCGAGGCCGGCGGATCACCTGAGGTCAGGAGTTCGAGACTAGCCTGGAGAACATAGTGAAACCCCATCTCTTCTAAAAATATTAAAATTAGCCGAGCATGGCGTGAACCTCGGGGGGCGGAGCCTGCAGTGAGCCGAGATCGCACCACTGCACTCCAGCCTGGGCGACAGGAAGACTCCGTCTCAAAAAAAAAAAAAAAAAAAAAAATTAGCTGGGCATGATGGCGCACGTCTGTAGTCCCAGCTACTCAGGAGGCTGAGGCAGGAGAATCGCTTGAACCCCGAAGGCAGAGGTTGTGGTGAGCCAAGATCACCCCACTGCAGTCCAGCCTGGGCAACAGACCGAGACTCCCTCTCAAAAAAAAAAAAAAGGTCCAAGAATAAAATATTTTCATAATACTATACAGAATATTGCTTAGTTCCATTTTTCATATCTAGCTATTGTTTTATCTCAGTAAAATGCTCCAGAGTTGTAAATAAGAATGCAATAATCAGAAGGCAATTAGAAACATTGTCAGAATTTCTAACTCATAGCTTGTTTTGCAAAGCACATTAATTAAATTATTTAAAATTCACATACTGTTTCCAGTTTCACTCTGTTAAAATATTTTCTCACTCAATCAGAGCCTACCTGTAAAGAAAAGCACAACAGAACTTGCTTGAGAGGAAAAAAAAAATATTTTGGTGTTATTTGTGTTGAGAAAGAAGAAAATAGTAAACATCCTGCAGAAAACAGTTTCCAGAGAAATCTTGGAGTCTCTAGAGGTACCTCAGATAAATCTCAAGTAAGCATCAAACTTTTAAAGAATTATCTAAGGCAAACTGGAAAATGAAACCCTGAGAGAGTTTCCCCAACTTGCCTCACTCTTCTTCAGGTGTATCAGGATCTGCTGATATCTTGCCTTCTGCTGAGTTGCTGACTTGGATTTTAAAATGAGACCTGCTCCCCAAAGCCCGAGAAAGGGTAGAAATAAAGGCCTTCTGCAAAACAAACTTGATATGAGAGAGATTTCCCTGTGGCTTTAAATACATTGTGGAGACCAAAATAGGTCGCTTTGAAATCAACATCTACCTAATCATTTGCCGTTTGAGATTTAGTGACCAATTGCTGTTGTCAATGTTGTCATAAATGTGGAACTTCTGAACTTCATTTAACAATTTTTCTTTTAAGGGAGGCTTGAAATGGCATATTGATTTGATGTGGTGGTTTTTGATGATTACAAAGAATGGTTATTTTCAGCCTACTTGTATTTCGAGTTCCTTGTAGGAACAAATGCTCTACAAGCCCATTCTCTTTCCGTTTTGACCTCAGGTCTTTTGTGCAGATGTATGTGCTTGTGTGAAATAATTCAAGATACAGATTAATGAATTTTGATTAAAATTAAAATATAGCCCAATATCTTGACCATGTGGTTTTTAATAACTAGCAACTCTCTTTCCTGTCAAGAATGAGATGGGCAAGTATAAAAAGGTATTTATATTCTATTGAATGTTATATATCAGGCACTTTAGAAAGCTTCTTTTCTTAATCCTTCAACAATTTGGTGAAAAAATATTGTAATCAGAAATAATCAAGGCAAGAAACATCGTAGATTAAAAAAATATGATTGAGACCATATGTTTGAAAAGAAATACAAATACCTGATTACTATAAATACCTTAATTCTAGAACAATACCTTCCAACAATTTCACTAAAGCTTTAGACAGTGAGTAATCATTAATAACATCCATTTTTAATATTGAAAAGAAGTAATAGTGTAAAAAAAGCATATCTGTGGTTAGTCTATTCAAACAATATAAAATATAATACACAATTACATACAAATTAGCAGGTATTAAAAAATAAAAGGAAAGAGATATATGCAACATATTTAGAGGTCATTTATTTAAAATTACTGTTTTTTAGAATACTTTTGACATTGTATTTGTTCATAGGTTAGATTTTAGTGATTATATTTTCTCCTAATTTATTATTTTGTTTTTTAACTTTTTATTACATATATGTACATAAAATGCACAAAATCATAATTGTAAAGTTTGATAAACTATCATAAAATGAACATACCAATAAAACATCACCCAAGTCAAGAAAGAACATTACCCATATCCCAGAATCCTTCTTGTAACCCCTCTAAATTCTACCTACCTTTTCCTATCTACCTTATACTACTATCTCATACCTAAGCTTTGCTTGTTCTTGAACTTCACAATAATGAAAATAGGCCATATGTGTTCCTCTGTTTATGGATTCATTTGCTTGACATTGTATTGGAGAAAATCTATCCATGTCGTCATATGTAGCTTTAGTTTATTTTTATTGTTGTATTTATTCATTGTATGCTGATAAAATTTTTCTTTCACAAATATTTTGGTGCATAAACACACATGTGTATATGTATATATACATATATAGAATTTATTAGAAATATACATAGATGTGGAAACATTGGCTTTTAGGACATTGATGTGTCCAAACTTAATAAACAATGCCTAAAATTTTAACAAGATAGTTGTGCTAATTTATATTCTTGCCAGCAGTATATAAGGGTTCTAATGTTCCATTTCCTTATGAAAACTTGGTGTGGTCAATCTTTTTATTTTAGACTTTCTGGTAGGTACGTGGTTCTACTTGTTTTTATTTAAATTCCTACTTTTAAAAAATAGAGAATGGTGAAACCTCATCTCTATTAAAATTACAAAAAAAAAAAAATAGCTGAGCATGGTGGTGGGCAGCTGTAATCCCAGCTGCTTGGGAGGCTGAGGCAGGAGAATTGCTTGAACCCAGGAGGCAGAGGTTGCAGTGAGCCAAGATCTCACCACTGCACTCCAGCCTGGACGACAAGAGTGAGACTCCATTAAAAAAAAAAAATAGAGAATATTTTTTCTCTATTTGCATTGAATATTTGGATAAAGATAATTTTTCTGAAGAGCCTGTTAAAAATTTCCTACCATTTTTTTCTATTGAATTATTTTTATTTATATTGAATTGTAGGAGTCCTTTATGTATTTTGGAGTATGAGCTTTTTACTTGATAACATGTGCTTTAGATAGCATCTCCCCCTCAGTGGTAGATGATGAGTTATAAGGAAAATTTGAAACTCAGATCAAGTAGAGTCTTGAGGGTAATAGTAATGTCTTAGTATTATATTACAAGTATGATGGAAACAACATATTTGATCATGGGAACAACATAACCTGACTTGCAGTTTTAAAAAATCGTTGCAGCTACTGAACAGAATATGCAGTTTAGGCAATATAAAGTGGAGGCAGAGAAAGCAGATATGGTGTAGTGGTTCTCCAACTTCTTTTACCAGGGGTAATTTACACTTTGGTTCAAAAATCCACACCTTAATATTTAAAGCAGCTTTATTCATAATTGGCAAAAGTTAGAGGCATCCAAGATGTCATTTAATATGTGAATGGATAATCAAACTGTGGTACATTCATGTAATGTTATTTATAATAAAAAGAAATGAGTTATCGAGCCATAAAAAGACAGGGGAAATTTAAATGCCTATTGATAAATGAGTTAATGTGTTTGAGCAGGTGAATGAATCAAAGTGTAAAAAAAAAACTTTGAAAAGATTGTATACTATATGATTACAACTACATGACATTCTAGAAAAGGCAAACTCATGGGACAGTAAAAGACCATGATTGTCAGGGATTGGCAGGGTGCTGGGGTCAGGATCAGAAGCTGAGGAGAGGTATGAGTAGGTCAAGAATAGGGGATTTTTAGGAGAGCGAGAGTATTCTGTATTCTGATGTAATTAATGCTGGATATATGACATTATGCATTTGTTAAAACCCATAGAATGTACAACATGATAGTGAGCCTTAATGTAGGCTGTAGATATTAGTTAATGTGTCAATATTAGTTCACCAACTGCAACAAATGTATCGAATCAATGCAATATATTAATAACAGATGAAACTAAGAAAGTGGGAGAAGGAATATATAGGAACTCTTCATTTTCTGTAAACTTTGAACTGCTCTAAAAGTATCAATTTTAATAAAAAGGTATGTGTATATGTGTGTTTACAGTTATATAGTCATATATGCATGAAGACAGATATCTAGATAGATAGGTAGATAAGTAAAGACCATAGACAATTTCAATAGACAAACATTGAGTCGGTAAAAATACTTGAAACAAGATAAAATTAATGTCTATACTATACTAAGTATTCCAACAAATTTGTGCTAAATTGATAAAAATTTAATGAAAAATAGAAGATGTGAATATACATTCCAAAAAAAAAAAGAGAAAAATCCAATGGTCCGTAAAGATTTACAAAAATGTTTAATCCCACTAGTGAAAAAGGAAATGAAAATTAAAACAATAATGAAAGAGCAGTTAAACCCATCTGATCCACAAAAGTTAAGAGTGCTAGCATCTACTATTGAAAGTGATTGGAAAAATGGGTTCTCTTATATCCTGTTGGAGGAGAAACAATTGATACAGACATTTGAGAAAGCTATCTGGTGCTATCTATTAAAATTAAGAATGTATCTATTTTTAAAATCCAGGAATCTCATCCATGAAATCTAGGCCTCAAAAGCAAAGTGTACAGAGTCAAAATAATATAAAATATGTTTAATACATGGAAAGGGATAAAAACAAGATATGCAATTTTCTTTTGCTAAGGAAATGGTGGAATAAATTGTTTTATGGTTCTAAACTAGCTGTAGATTTGTAGAAGTATTACGTAGAAGTATATGATCCTAACTAAACAATGCGGAAGACCTTGCACAAATCAGCATACTATTACATAACTGTGGGAAAATTGTGTATGGATATACACCAGGTTACCATTAGTTACAGGCAGAAGGGACGCCATGGATAAATGGGAAAGGTTAGCCACTTCCACACACACAAAAGTACACTTAAAAAGATTCTATATTCATAAATAAATATATATATATATAAGCTTATTTCCCCAAAGAGATACGTGAGAGAATAGGCATAAAAATATTAATGGCAGTTGTATCAGGAATGTGGAATTTCTGGAGATCACTTCCTGACTAATATTTTTCAATCACTGTTAATGTTTACAATTATAACTAAAAATGTTATAAAAGTATTAAAAATACACCAAATATGACTAATTTGTGATAAAATATATACAATAGGCCTAAGCAGTTTTTTGAATTTGAAAGTAAAAATACAAACACACTACCAGCAAAAATAAAAGTGCTGCTGCTGCATTTTTATTCAATCATGTGACTAAAAGTATCTCTACTTTTCTAAAAAATTATTTTACTATATTGAAGTACTATTTTATAATATAAGTTTAATTTTTCTTAAAAATACATATTTATGAAAGAATCAAACTCATTAAAGCCTGTGATAAGTTGAAAATTATGATTGTGAAATTTTATTGTGTATTTACAGTATTTAGTGTGGACTGGAGGACTACAGCATAGGTACAGAATGAGTAAGACATAAATGTATACTTTCCTGCATGCATATAATAAGTTGCGTACTATTGCACCATATTCCAATTAATGAACAGTCGAGAAGCGGTTGGTTAATGGTACAGTAACTTCCTTGAGGCAGTCTCGCTGGAGTTTAGAGAAACTGAAGTATTCTGGTTGGCTCCAAACGTTATTTCCTTTTAGAGCTTTTAAAACTAGCCTCATCACAACCTCCTAGAGGTGCTTAATGGCAATAAGAAGATTCTTTCTCCTCAGAGACCTGAACATAAACTATGGAGCCCTTTTATGATCGTCCCTTGCCTCATCAGGGGTGTCAGATGAGGCCAGGTCTTGAGAGTTGTGGGCACCAAATCCAATGGGTCACTCCTGTATACCCCCAGGTTTGATAACCCAACTCTGCCCCTCACGTTCTCTAACCAATGTTTAGTTTGAGATATTTCGGTGCTCCCTTTCACTCCTTCAGCTCTCCAAACCTGGGCTACCAGTTCTGTATATTAAACCTCCCCTGTTTAAGACACTTAAAATTCTATTGTATTTCTCACATATACTTAATTATATTATCTGGAAAAAATAATAAATGCATATGAGAAAGCACACTATTATTTCAAGGAAATAAGAGATTAGCATTCCCCAAGATGCAGAATCCCAAAGAAAGTAAAGTGGTGACAGAATTGACTTCACACATACCATATGAATTGTAAAAATTTCCAGAAGAGTGTGACGTATGACAGATATGGCAACTGTCAACATGACTCTCACTACCATATAACCTGAGAAAACTCATGACAGTGCTAGGGGAGTCCATTGTCCCATGAGAAAAATTAGGATTTGAGTTATAGCTTTTGTATAAGTGGTGACATTTCAAGCTATATATATATATATATATATATATATATATATATATATATATATACACACACACACACACATATATGTAAACCTGATATTTATGTACATATGTTTAAGCATAAATAACAAATAACCAACCTGCGCCCTGACTTTCAAAACTCTGAGATCTACTGGATTAATTAATTAATCAATTAACGTGTTTTTAATGTCCTCAGGAAATCCTACTGAGGACCTCAGTTTAGATTTCTTGGATGTACTATAAGCACAATTCTAGCTTTGTAGCTTTGTGAGTTGAATAAGTATCTGTATTCTCTTAGTCTCAAAAGAATACCAGTGTTTTATGTGTGGTTGGGGAGGGGCATGCATTTTTGTTCCCCAAAAGAGTATAAAACATTTTAAAATTCAGCTATCTCCAGATAGCTGTAAACACATATGATTTTTTTCCGGCTGCTTTCGTGTGGTTCTGTGTAGTTGTGTACCTGTCATTAGTTTCAAATGGTTTACATATTCCAATTAATGCAATTTGATTGCATATAATCCTGAGGCTTTTCATAAATCAATGGCATTTTACAACTTGGCCAAATAAAAAACATATAATGTTGTAAACTTCTACTGTGTTTTGGCAAGCACGGACATTCACACACTCGCTCTCAGTGCAATGAGCCCCACATAAAAATGTTTTATTAAGTACAGACTTTAAATGTGTGGAGCTATGAGTCTATCAGTATTAACTCACGTAGAGCCTTGTTTTGTTCAAGAGGTTATTGTGGAATGAAAAGAAGTGGAAGGAAAGACAGAGGCTGTCCTTGTGCAGAAGAATTTTGAGAAGCTCAAATACCACCCCTGCCATGGGAATTGGCCCAGAACAGGCAGACCAACCACTTAGTTTCTTCTTGTCCCTTTCTCTCCTCACTCAGTTACATAAGTTTTGTCAGCAGCATTTAAAGACCCTCAGGAAGCTTCAGCGTCTGGAAGCTAGAAACCTTTATATCTGTCAGTGTAAAACTTGACTTTTTACTATAGATATGAAGAGAATCATGATTAGAGTGAGTTTATGATTCAATTCTACAGATTAGAATCAGGAATATAATGCCCCGTGGCTGTAACATCGCTTCCTTTGATTCCCTTTGTTCGTTAGACCAAACATGCGTTGAAGTGTTGAGTTCCTAATCCATGTGAAGGCATCAATCCCTAAACTGGGATATATAAGTAGCGTAAGTGGTGAGTAGGACATTAAACATGACCCTTGGAGCTCAGACAGGCAAAAAGACTTTTCAGGGGAAACAGAAACAGGCCAGAGTTTTTCGTTGCCATGTCAATAGAAATGGATTTAAATCCCAGGAGACTCTCAAATCACAAGCAACCTCTTTACTTTTTTTTTTTTTTTTTTTTTTTTTTGCCCTGGGATTTTTGATGAATACTGGGGTTTTGAGGGAAGCTGGGGTGTTTAGCTGTGAAGGTGGAGAATCTCCTAAAATCTCATGAATCTTACAAGATAGACAAAAGGGCCTAAAATAAACACAGAGTGTATTTTGCCCTCAAAACATTTGTAACTAAAAGTGAGTTAAATAAATAAGCTGCCACCCAGCTCAACAAAGGTCAATGTTTTTGTTGGATTGAGATGATCAGCTTCTATTGTGTGTAACTGATAGTAGAAAGGATGTGTAGTCTCTATGGGGAAATAAAAGGGACCTCAGGTCTGGCCCTTTTATACACAATATCCGGCACGTAACAACAATACCAATAATAATTATAATAAGAAGAACATATAGAGAAATAATAAAAAATGACTTCACTCGAGATAAATCATTTCAAACAAAATAAATCACAAAGAATTAATCTTTGGAATACATAAATAATGCCTACATATAAATAAAACAAATTATCTGAAGAGAAAAATGGACAATTGTGCAAAAAAGGAATGGCAATTGTCAGAAAAACAGTTCCACAACATATGTGTGGAAAAAATGTTCAATATCATTAGAGATGTGAAAAAAAGTAGTTTTATATCCAGTAATTGTTATGGGTTAAATAGTTTAAATTGTTACAATTTAAAAAATACAAGCATTAGCAAGAATGTGAATTAGTCCAAACCCTTACGTTCTGCTGTAATGTCAACAGGTACAACTACTTTGGAAAATTGTTTGGCATCACCTAGCAAATGTGGCAATGTTCATATCCAATAACCCAGCAATAAAACTCCTCGACAAAGTTTGCATATGTGCCCCAGGAGACATGTATAAGAATATTCAAAATGGTATTGTTTTTCTTAGCAAGGAATTGTTAACATCCAAGGATTAATAAATTGTAGTACAATCAATTACTGAGCAGTATTGAAAACAAAGTGGGACGGGGTGGGGGGGCAGGACAAGAAACCTACTTCTTGACTCCATTAAGACAAAAGCCAAAATTGACAAACAAGTTGATAAATATTTAAGAAAAAATAAATAGCAGATAAAACTGTAAAGTATAAGATTAATTATAAGGCTAATTAACTATAAATTCAGGAAGATAAATATCTCTGGAGAGAAGGTGGGAAGACATAAGAGAGAAACACAAAGAGACTTTCAGAGTCAATATTATTATCCCATTTCTTAAACAAGTAATGGATACACGAGCAATCATTTAGTTATTATTCTTTACACTGTGTCTTTTGCATTATAGATTATAAATGAATATTTTATATTTTTGAAAAAGAACTTCTTTGGATAGGTGTAAATGGGAATGAAGACAGCTTGAGGTGGCAATGTCAGTTTGGGTATCTGATTTCTAATCTGTACAAATCTGTTATGTGTAATCTGTACAAATAACAGATCTTCTGTATTCCTCAGTTGCCTTATCTCTAACATTGGATGTAATAATAGCATCAGTGTTTTCCTTTAAGATATTAAATTTGTTCATCACACAGCCTAACATGATTCCTGGCAAAGAGTACACACTTGCTATATATTGTTTTGCAAATCTGTGCCTGAACATATACAATATCACTACTTTATAAAGTGTTGCAAGTCATAAAATATAATGAAAGCCCCTTCCAATTTGTTTTATATGTCTATCCTAACCTGATGCCAAATTATTACAAGGATAACACAAAAACTCAAATGTATAAGCCAAATACAGACATGAACAGAATAAAACATACAAATAGACCTCTAATCAACAAATCTATAGGTATATTTAAGGATTACTATATCAAGCAGGATTTATTTTAGGAATGCAAAGGTAGTTTAATTTCAGCAAATATTAAGCTATTCTAATACTTTAATAGATTCAGAGAAATTGAAGCACATAATGATTTCAATCAGAGGCCAAAAGAAATTAAACATTTGACATATGTAGCCAAAATTTATTTTACTAGCTATAAAAAGGGAATTTTATATATTTCCTAACATCAAAAACATTTTCTACTAGAAATTTAATACAATAAAAATTTAATGCTGAAATGACGATAGGTAGATATACAGATAAAGATTAAATTGCATACATTCTGATCAAATTCAAATGAGGAGAAATATAACAAAAACTATTGCAACTACCTTTTTAAATTGCAATGAAGTGTATAGTAGATAGAAAATAGCAAGATAAATAAATAGTATTAAACATTGGAGAAGTAGAAAAAATGTCACTTCAATTAATATGATCTTCTACATAGAAAATACACTCATTTAGGGATGTAGGTGGAAACAAAAAGGCCAACATAACTGAATCAAATCTTTCCTGGATGCCAGCTAAATTGGAAAATTTAAACTGGAAAAATGAGCCATTCGGAGTAAAACTAAAACTTTGGCTAATTCAGGAATGACTTAATTATAAATATGAAGGGTCTGTCATAAAAGCAAGGACCCTTTGATGAAAGAGATTAGCATAAATAGACATACCATATTTCTGGTTGCAAATAGTCACTACTGTTATTTAGGGTTAGGGTTAGGATACAGTTAGGGATGTCAATTTTTATCCCCCCAATGAATTTTAATGTTCAGTTTAATTCAAAGTCCCAATAAAATGTTAAAAAATATCAACAACATCCTGGGATACTTTATGCTGGAGATGTCAAAAAGCAAACTTTTATCGTGATAAAATGATAAGAGACAGGGTTGACCTTTCAGCCTTTAAAATGTACTATAATTGTATATAGTAACTAAAAGTATTAGTGAAAAAAAAACAAAACAGATACATAGAACATAATTGAGTTCAGAATTAGGCCCACTAGTTATAGAAATTTAATTAATTATGAAAGTGAAATTTCAAATTATTATCAAAAATTTAGGGAAGTCATTAAATAGTGTTGACATGAAGTTTGACTACTGCACACGTAGGCTGAAAAGGAGAGGTAGACTGATGACAGATAGGTAGATGGATATAGATTAAAGAGAAGGTACACATAACAGTAACGCTGTGTGAATATATGGTAGTATTAAAATATTTTAGGGGATAAAATACATGTAACTTGGTGATAGCAAAGTATTTTAAGATGCAGAATCCCAAAGTAAAAAAGTGAAGTGGTGACAGAATTGACTTCACACATATCATATGAATTGTAGAAATTACCATAAGAGTTTGACATATGACAGATGTGGAGACTTGTTTGTGACACAGATATGAAATACAAATTCATGTTCATAACCAGCAAAAATCTCTCTCTGGAATAAAAAATAGGAAAGGGGCATATAATATATGCAATTCGTCATTCACTTCTTACAAGACCATTTCCCTAATAACACAAATCACTTCTGCCTCCACCTTCCACTCTTTGAAAAGGTTTTTCCCTCCCGGTTTTATTTTTTATTGTAAATCAAAACACCATTCTACTATTTTCCCTATGAAAAGATTAAGTTGACAGTAACATATTGGGCATTATTATGAATCAATGTTCACAATCTCTCTCTCTTGTTCAGAATCTCTCTCTCTTCCACACACACTATATACATATATGGGTGTGTGTGTATGTATGTGTGCGTGTCCACTGCCTTTGCTAAGGGTCTTACGCTAAAGTTAAGATATTGGTTAGGAGTAAATGATGACCCTGATATTTAAGATGGGAACATTTCAACAGATACAAATGAAGTCGAGAACTTTGAACTGAAAATCCTCCTCAATCTCCCTTGCCAGCGGAAGCAATTCCTCCACATTATATAGAAAACTAGCCATATACTGTATTGCATGAAGACATTTTAATGATCTTACCCAGGGCAAGTACTTCACAAGAGGATGCTATTTCACCTCTGGGCCCAAACGTGCTACCCTCTATTGCTTCCTGTGTGACAAAGTGACTTAACTGCCTACATTTGTTGTTGTCATTGGTTCCTCCCTGTAGCCAGGCCTGACACACAGCTCAGCAGAGGGCAAAGGTTGAGGCTGGGCCAGAAGCTGAGACATTTGGTGTTTCCCTCAAAGTTGGGGCTTGGGGTGCCAAAAAGTAGGAAGGTAGAAGAGCAGAGCAGAACCCAGCTGAAGTCTGCCTGGGACACAGCAACCTCAGATCAGAACTGGGGGCAGGGTGGCAGATGGGATCTCAGGACCCAGGTGTGCTGGTTCACAGCTGTCCTCTGCACGTGGGCTTTTGCAGCTGACAAGGAGGATGGCTTCAGGGAAGAAGAGCAGGAAAGGTCCTGGCAAAGCAAACTTTATTGTTTCCCTGTGGTCGGGCTCTTCTCACCAGGGCCTCCTCACATGGGAGAGTTCTGAGTGAGACGATCTTTTGTCACTTTCTCCAAAACACTCCCATTCTATTTAGACTCAGATGGAAGGAGCAAGGTAGGGGTACACCCCATGACCACAGCACAGCCCAAGGAAGGCCCACTCTGCATGGTGGTCTCACAGGCCCTCTCTTGATCACCGCAGTCAGGCAGTTCCTGGCTCGTTACTTCTTGGAACCTGGTTTCTTAGGTTTGAGTATGGGTTTGTTCTTTCTCACAGGGCTCTTGTCTTTAAGCTGGATCTCACTCCTTCTTTTTCCAGCTCCTCGCTCTTAGCAGTGTTGTCAGCTTGTTGGGTCCCCCACCTTTGACATGTTTGATAGAGGTTTCCTCCTTTAGGGACAACTATTCTCCCTCCTCCTCGTCTTCCTCTCCCTCCTTTTCTTCCTCTTCCCAGTTTAGGGCTAAAGTTTCATAACATTTTTAGTCACTGAAGAACAGGGATTTGGAGCAGCTCAGAGTTAAAAAGTGATTGGAGGAGAAACAGAGAAAAAATTATATTCAGCTCCAAGAGGAATCCAGGGAACACACTGGTGGAAGTTAGATCTTCAGCGTGTTAGACCAGGGATTCAGGACCTGGGAGTGAATCCATAAGTTTTCTCGGTATACTGAACAAGACTGAGAGACCAGAACTTCTCTAGTATATAACAGAGAAAGAAACTAGGATACACAGGACAGTAGGAATGTTGGAATAGACCTACCTCTCAGGGAGTTTGGAGAAAACTGTCTTTACCAAGGCATTATGAAAAATTCTCATGAAGGGAATACCAGCATCCTTCGTAAACCTCTATGGTAGTTGGTTGTCTTCTGTAGTTGCTTCAGTCTAGGAATAAATGGGGCTTGCCTTTCATCATTACAAATTCGAGTTCCATATTTTACTGAGAATAATATGATCCTTAAGTGGCAAATGCCAGACAGAGGCACTTAATTATTCCTGGCAAGGTGGCTGCCATTACTGCAATAATCCACAAGGACAGAGTAGTAATCAAAGTGTTTTGACATTCAGTAATATGTGACAGTGACTAATTTTTCACAGGGCCTATAGGAAGAAAAATAAATGAGTAGCCTTCTAAGACGTTATTTATTCTATGTAATCAGATAAATCCTATATCTGTAGAGTTAAACCTGATTTGAATCTCCATAGTTACTGAATAAGATTGGAAAATCAGTGCCTGGGAAGTCTAAGGAAGAAGTACGTACATGTTCCTCTTAGAATGGAAATAGAATAAGTATATATTTGTGCCCCATAAAAAGGCTCACAGGTCACATTCACTGTGGCTCGGGCTATAAATAACCAGATGAACAAGAGGACTTTATCCTGGGGTTGTCAGTAAACTTCTTTTTTCAGTCAGCTCAATGTTTACTTAATGGACTTATGAACGAAGTGTCCATTTTGGCAGCCATGGAGGCTTCATGTAGGTTCAACAACATGAAATCCCCCTCCACCATAGCTGATCTGACTGCTGCACCTGCTGAGTATCCAAATTGCCAATAACACAGGTCAACTTCAAGCACTGATATGGCATTGTTCCCAGGAATGGTGAGGGAAGAGGAGGAATCAGCCAGCCACCTAGTGATAGGTTGATTACATTGGACCTTTTCCATACTGCAGAGAATAGCAATCTGTCCTTATAGAAACAGATATGTATTCTGAATGCAAATTTTTCTTCCTTGTGCATGATTTTTCCATCAGCCCCATCTTACCCTGACAGAATGACTTCATCTCTGTCACAAAATGATGCTCAGTAGTACCCTCCACTATTTCACAATGTTGGACAACATCATTTTACAATGGAAGTAGGCAAGAAGCTTAAGACCTTTGGCATTTATTGATCTACCATGTGTCCCATCATCCAAAGACAATTGGCTTTCTGCAATGGTGAAATGGCCTACTGAAGGAAAAGTTCTAGTACCAGCTGAGAGATACCACCATGTAAGGTTGGGATTCTATTTAAATAATGTGGAATATTCTTGAAAAGAGTGACAAATATATGATAAATTCCATATAATAAGAATATATGAATCCACATATTCAGGGTTGATATAGGAGTGGCCCTACTCATCTAATAATGAATTTACAGAATGTTTGCTTCTTTTCCTAAATCCATGAACTTGGTTAATTTAGAGTTCCTAGTGCCTACTTCCTAAGAAAGGAATATTTTTATCAGAGAACATGTCCATGGTACCCCCCAAATTTGAAGTCTGAGAATATTAATCTGCCAATTTGGTCTTCTTAAGCTATTGAACTCTTACTCATAGTAGAAGTCTGAGGTGAACGGTTCCATTTGTCAAAGGGAATCGCACTGTTGCTACACAATAGGTGCAAGAAAGATTTTTTTGGAGCCCAGGTTATTTATGTGAGGACATTT
Organism: Gorilla gorilla gorilla; assembly: GCF_029281585.2. NCBI lineage: Eukaryota > Metazoa > Chordata > Mammalia > Primates > Hominidae > Gorilla > Gorilla gorilla. The sequence continues at coordinate 44,934,426 of NC_086017.1, read as the reverse complement.
AGAACTTTAACATTATTAACTGATGCCCTAGTAAATCACCTCAGTGATTATCCTGGATTATATTTGCTATTTAAATCTTTTGGGTAGTAATCTGCTCATGAGTATTTCTTTATTAAAACATCTATAAAAATTGAACAATTATAAAGTCTGAATAGAATTACATACAAAATGCTATGTGAACAAGCAGGAAAGGAAAGAAAAGAAGTAAGGTTTTAATCTGAGCTTTAAAATACAAAAAAAAAAGTGTTTACAAGGTAAAAAACAAAGTGTATGACAATTAAAAAAATAGAAAAATAAAGTGGTTGAGGTAGACAAGTTGTTTGATACGCCCCAACCATTATATGTTTACAATAGCAGATCGGGTGGACAGGTAGGTCTAAAGCCTTCTGTTATACTCTCTGGACTACATCCTGAAGATGATAAAGAATCATGCAGAGAAGTGACATGATCAGATATGCATTTTAAAAAGATGTTTGGAAGCAAGCACCTTGGAGTATAATAAATATTCATTGAATGAGTAAATAATTGGAGGAATAAGAATACAAAGAATACAGCTAGGAGGTTATTAAAATTGCTCAAGGAAGAGATGCCGAGAGCTGGAAAAACATTCTACAGTATATATATTTATACATTATCAAATCTATATCCAATCTTTTATGGCCTTCCATTAGGCATAAAATATGGTGGGTAATGCTGGAAATGGTTGTCAATTCCAGATTCTCCCATGCCATCTTTCAAAGAATACCTATGTAAGAAGAGCATCTACAACTTAAAACAGAAAACAAAAACAAAACTAAAAAGGAGATTTTACCTCTATTCTAACTTTAAAAATACAACGATAAACAGTTTACTTTTCTGTCCAAATGTTTGATGAAAGTAATTGCCAGCACTGTCTGCACCTAGGTTGGTCAAATGCTACTCAAAACTAGCAGCATTATTTTTTGTAGTAAATAATATCATTACCATAATATTGGCTAGTAATACCTACATATTATTGAAGTATAGGTTCTAGGCAGATGGTTCAAAGAATCGAAAGGTCATAGAATTACTCATTTATGGCAATGTGAATTGCAGCTACCCTGACACTTTTTACCCTTGTGAACACATCTACTGTGAAGTCTAGGGAAAAGTCATTTGATTTTATCTTATGTTTGGCAGAGATAGGGGGTGACCATCATAATTAAGATGGGCAACAGCAATATTTATTTTCTATTATCATCAATGCTTACCATGATTATATTTCAACAGCATGCTGATAGCTGAGTTTTGAAGCATGCAGTATGTGTTCTCCCACACAGTAGAATTTCCGTAGGCAAATCACTTAACCCCGCTGAGCTACACTTCCTAAAATTGTAAAAGGAGGGTAATAATACTTGCAGTATATTTAAGAGGATTAGAAATTGACTTCAGTGCTAAGCAAAGTTCCTACTGCAGAACTATTATTCAGGCTTAAGTCTTGCAGAGACAATTTGAAAAATGAGATTCCATTTATTTAAAACATGGGTATAACGTGTGGTTCTAGGGAGCCTCTAGAAAGACCAACCTCTTGTTATTCATGTGCTTGTGTCATCCCCTCCCTTTGAGTGAACACTGGCCTTGTTGCTTGTTTCTAAACCAATACAATGTGGCACAAGTGGTAATTTATTGAGCGGTAATAGGTAACTAATACATATGTATATAAAAATTTACATTGAAAAGACTCTAAACTTGTTCATCAGTACAATGAGAAATATATCTGTACAATAGAATACAATACAGCAATCAAGTGAAATAAAAATATTGAAGTTTAAGCAACAATGCAGATGATACAAACACAACATTGAGCAGAAGAACAAGACACAAGGATATATATGGGAGGTGTGAGTTACATAAATTTTAAAAACATGAAAACTTATGCTGTTGAGAGACTGTGCTCAAAGTAAATTGCAAGTTAGGCAAAATGATAATTATGTGACTATTTAATATTGTGCCAGAGCTTCCAATAAGCCCAACAAAGATTGCAAGCCTCTTAAGAATGTAAGTTTGCTCATTTCACTAGGAACAACTGATTTGAGCCCAGATGTTTTAGAAGCCTGTAAATTTAGATGTTAATTTGTAAAAACAAAAAGGAAAACAAAACAAAACAATAATAATCATGATTTTTTTTTCTGTCTGGTAGAAAAGATAACCCCAAAAGTTATGCTTTTTAATTGTACATAATTTATGTAGGGCATAACTTATTTCATTTTATATCTAAGTTAGCAATCTTACTGGTAACCATGATCTTGTCAAAAATGAAAAATTTTAAGGTAAATTTTATCCAAATAACTGCACTTTGTATGTTGGAAACAATACTGACCAAGTCCATTCAGTAAAGTATGTTGGGACCTGATTTATGATGTCTCATCTTCACAAAAGTAAAGAAGGTCACTTGCTGGAAGTATAGAAACATTGCTGAATTTTGATAATCTTAGTCATAGTTGCTGCAAGTAAACCCTAATGACAGTGACTTGGATGGTTCTTGATCCTGACCTCAGAGTAAAAGAGTTGATACTGGCCATTCAAATATTTACTTCAAGATAGAAATGTTTGGAAAAACAACAAACAAAACAAATAAAGAAACAAACAAAAAAACAGCTCTAGAGGCCTTACGAAACTTCCAGGGAGAAGCTAATCCTCCTACCTAAATGTCGTGTTACTCTAAGGAATTTTAGGTTTGTTAATTAACATTTCCTAAAGCATTTGAAGAAATGAATTAGGACAACTAGGTGGGAAACACACTACAGAAGCATAGGTTCAGGGACCACTGGAACTAGTTTATACCAAATCGTGTTCACCATGAAATTTTGCTTTTAAATGTCTTCTCCATAGAAAAATCCATATAGTGAAAAATGAAAAATTATCTGTTTATCTGGGTGATGGGTATACTAAAAGCCAAGGCTTCACCACTACACAATATACCCGTGTTTTAAAACTGCTCTGGCAGCCCCTAGACCTATAAAAATCAATTGTAAAATGATTCCTTTCTTTCTCTTTCTCTCTTTCTTTCTCTTTCTTCCTTCCTTTCTTTCTTTCTTTCTGTTTCTTTCTTTCTTCCTTTCTTTCTTTCTTTTCTCCTTCCTTCCTCCCTCCCTCCCTCTCTGTCTCTCTTTCTTCTTTCTTTCTTTCCCTCTTTCCCTCTTTCTTTTTTTTTCTTCTTTGTTTCTTTCTGTGGCTGATCATGGCTCACCACAGTTTCAACTTCCTATCTTCCCACCTCTTCCCCTAAGTTTTGTATTTTTTGTAGAGATGGGGTTTCACCATGTTGTCTAGCCTGGCCTCTGACTACTGTGCTCAAGTGATCGGCCTGTCTCCGCCTCCCAAACTGCTGGGATTACAGACAAGAGCCATCACACCTGGCCAGCATGCTTTCTTAAATAGTCAGAAAAAAAGAAATAATGTCAGTGGTTTCAGAAATACTTTTGGTAAATTTGATTGTTCATGTATGCTTAGTTTTAAGTTTATATCTAGTTTTTCTTAACTTTAAAGACTGTAGAAAACAATTGTCTAAACTAGAAATTGGCTAGTGAAATTAAACATCTTTTCATATGCTTATTTGCCAACTGTATATCTTATTTAGTGAAATGTCCCTGTCTTTTGCTCATAATCTAATTAGATTGTTTGCTTTTTAATGGTAACTTTTGAGAAGGCTAATTTATATATATTGTAGGTGAGTCCTAGTTTACAAATATTTTCTCCTATTCTGTCTCTTATCTTTATTATCCTAAAGGGTCCTTTGCAAAGAAAAATATTTAATTTTGAGGAAGTCCGATTTCCCAAGTTTTTATTTTATAGATCATGCTGTTAATGTCATGTCTAAAAATGTTTCAGCAAGCCTTATGTCCTGAGGATTTCTCTTCTGTGTTTTCTTCTAAAAGTTTCATAGTGTTATGTTTAATATTTAAATCGATGAGTTAATCTGTCTGAGTTAATTTTTATCCATTGTGAGGTTTAAAATGAAGTTCATCATCTTGGCTATGGCTGCTATGATCTGAATATTTGTGCCATCTCCCCCAAATTTATATGTTGAAACCTAATCACCAAGGTAATAGTATAAGAAGATATGGCCTTTGGGAGGTAATTAGGTTATAAGGGCTCTGCTATCATAAATTAATGTCCTTATAAAAGAGGTCCAAAGAAACCTGTTTGCCCTTCTGCCATGTGAGGAAATAGAAGGCATCAAATGTAAAGAAGAGGTCCTCACCAGACACTGAATCTGCTTGCCCTGATCTTGGACTCCCCAGCCTCCAGAGCTGTGACCAATAAAGTTCTATTGTTTATAAATTACCTCGTCTGAGGTATTTTGTTATAATAGGTTATAATAGCCCAAACAGACTAAAAGCTTCAACATCCTTTGTTGAAGAGACTATCTGTCCAATGTTGAATTCAGCATTGAAGTAAAAATTCAGTTAGCTATGCAGCCCAGTTGTAATCTACTGGTGAATACATACACGAAATGTGGCATATATATACAATAAAATACTATTTGATCATAAAAAATGAAATGTTGATACTTGGTACATGGCGAATGAAACTTGACGACATTATGCTAAGTAAAAGAAGCCAGTCACAAAAGATCCCATTCCATTTACGTGAAGTGCCCAGAATAGGCAAATCTACAGAGACAGAAAATAGATTATTGGTTGCTTAGGGGTAAGGGGTAAGAGAGAGAGACAGAGAAATGGGAATGGAGAGTATAATTAAAGGCTACAAAGTTTCCTTGTGAGGTGATTAAAATGTTATGAAACTGATTGTGATGCTGGTTGCACATATCTGTGAATATTCTAAAACCAATTGTGCTGTCTATTTTAAAGGGTGAATTGTTAAGTATTGCACTATATCTCAATGAAGCTGTTAAAAAATGAGTTATCCATACTTGCATAAAGCTATTTTTAGATATCCTATCATTTTCCATAAACCATGTTGTCTATCCCTTCAATCATGAAACCTTGATTACTGTAGTCTTATAATAATGTTGAAATCAGGTAGCATTTTTTTCTCCTATTTTATTCGTTTTTAGAACTTTTGCTATTTTACTTCCTTGCCAATTTTTTTAAATTTTAAAATAATCTTGCCTCTATGTCAAATGAAATAATATTGAGATTTTATAGCAATTGTGTCAAATTTGTATGTCGATGGGGGAAAAATTGACATATTTTACTGTGTTAAGTTTTCCAATCCCTGAACACAGTATGTCTCTCCCTTTATTTAGATCTTTATTTTTTTAATCAGCATTTTGTAGTTTTCATCACAGAAATTCTGTACGTTTGCTTAGATTTATATCTAGGAGGATCACTTTTTTGGACCTGTTGTAAATAGTATCATATTTTAAATTTCAGTTTTCAGATGTTTATTGCTAGCTTATAGAAACACAATTGAGTTTTGTTTATTGGTCTTGTATCCTGTGAACTTAATGAATTTACTGATAGTTCTAGAAGTTTTTGTAGATTCCTTTTTGTGTTGGCTGGAAGCCTCTCTCTCTCTCTCTCTCTCTCTCTCTCTCTCTCGAGAGAGAGAGAGAGAGAGAGAGAGAGAGAGTCAGTCCTGACTATTACTATGGCACAGAGAAGTGAAGTTCCAAGAAGACATTCTCTCTGTGTTTATTTTAGTCAGCCATGTCTCCCATAGAAACACTTCATTTCTACCCCTCATAATCCCTCATACCCATGCCATGAGATTCAAATTATTTTCCACACTAGATAAATTGAAGGTGAGTTATGGAAACTCAAAGTTTCTGAATAGAAATTCTTTACTTGAAGGAAAGGCAGATTTTGAAGCTAAAACACCCTTCCAAATCCATGAGGAAAAGTCAAGTCCAAGATGTAAAGGGCCTGAATGGAGCGCGTCTGAGCCATAGGTAACTGCTAAAAAATATGCAGCAAGACCAAGTCCAATAGTACTACTGTTTTAAAGAAATACACATATTTTTAAACCCAAACTGCTTGCTTTTTGAGCAGGGTAAGTATGATGGTCTAAGAGAATAGTACATGTAGGTTATGGAATAGGGTAGAATAGACAGACAATCATTTTCCCCCACCTTTTTTTTTTTTTTTTTTTTTGTATTTGGTGTTGAAACCTAGCTCATAAGTCAAAAGGTCAATGACACAGAGCCAGATCCTAAATGTCTCCATGGAAGCTGATGTCCAATCTGTGTGAAATTCAGTTCACACCCCCTTGGTCTCCATCAATCTATTCCTGATGACCAGAAAATACACTGGAGTTCGAAAGACCACATGAATCTTACTGTCTTCCCTTGAGAACCTTCCCTTTGCTGTTTTCCCCTCTTCTATCTTGTTTGACTCCACATTCCAGTATCTTTCTGAGAGGCTGCAGTGAAGGAAGATGTTGCTGAGGTTGACAAAATGTGACATAAGTTCACCTTTTGAGAAAGGCATCTGCCTTCAAATATGGCTGTCCAGTCCTGAAAAAATCCATGGGGCATTAAGCGAGTGGGGCATGAGCTGTAAGCACCATTTCACCGCTGGACCAGAGACGAAAATTAGCTTAACGAAGGCCAAGAAGATGCAGTCTAGCAACAAATAGAACATGTCAGAATCAAAGGTATAGTGGATGGTGGAAGTAGATGGTAGCACAGCAGAAAGTATAGATGAATGGCCTAGAAATTTCAGATTGTCTTTATAAGCTGGTATTGGCTGGGGAAATGTTAATAAGATATAATAGCAGTCACCTGTTTCAATGTTCAAGGATACTGATTCATCATCTTTTGTGTAATCTACGGATCTGTGGTCAACTTTATTTTTATTTTTATTTTATTTTATTTGAGACGGAATCTCACTCTGTCGCCCAGGGGAGTGCAGTGGCGCGATCTCGGCAGACTGCAAGCTCCGCCTCCTGGGTTCACGCCATTCCCTTGCCTCAGCCTCCCGAGAAGCTGGGACTACAGACGCCTGCCACCACGCCCCGCTAATTTTTTTTGTATTTTCAGTAAAGACGGGGTTTCACCACGTTAGCCAGGATGGTCTCCATCTCCTGACCTCGTGATCCACTAGCCTGGGCCTACCAAAGTGCTGGGAGTACAGGTGTGAGCCACTGCGCCTGGCCATCAATTTTAAATAATAGGTTCAAATTCATTCCAATAGTTTTGCTCATATGCTGGTTTTTGGCCTGTTTGACAATTTCTTTGAAGTCTACCAATATTAATCCTGCATCAGAAAATGCTTTCTCTTTATGCATCTATACATCTGTATGTCTGCAAACACACAAACACACATGCACAGAGAGAGAGATATGTATCCCTTATCCCTCTCTTTTCCTCTCTTTCCTTACATATTAGGATGACTTCACTCCTTCATAACTATGGAATGCTAAAGGATTGTGTTTCAGTTTTCAGTATTTTGTAAAATCAGTAGTGAAATGACTAAAAATAGCCTCCTGTCTCCTGGGTCCTTTCATCACAAAATGGCTGTTAATGAATCTTACAAAGGGCTTAGTGAACATTAATATTAGACTACCTGCAATGATGTGTTAATTAAAATTAAGTCCCTTTTTCATTTAGAATGTGATAAGAAAGAAAATTTGACACAGGCAAAACATCACTATGAATTTTAATTTAAATCAGTTTAAAAGTGGACACATTTTATATAATCACAATTGTCCTGTAGACAGGATGCCTCCCTGATTTGATCAAAAGCAGTGCATTACAGCAAAGGGTGACTACATGCCATAGAGCAGTCTCTCATTTCTTGGTATCAACATACCAGTGTCACTATAATTATGAGTTTAATATTTAAAATTTGTTGATTTCATATTTGCATGCATGGATGCTAACTAAAATTAATTAATTGCGCACACCAATTTAACATCAGACTCATTTTCCAACATACTGTTCCTCACTGATTACGTATCCTGTAAGATTGCTTTAATTTTTAATTTTGTACTTTAAAGTCAAATAATAATATGTATTTCTAATTAAGCTCACTCACATACCTCACTGCTGATTAAACCATGTTTTAATATTTTATGACACCAGTCACCTTTAATTTCCCCATTTGAATAGCTCCTGCCTCTCTGTGCTTGTTTTCCTTGTCTCCTATATCACAATGTGAGATCTAGGAGTGTTTTCTTTCCTGTTTCTGTTTTATAGCTGAGAAATGTTCTAAACTTTTGCTCAGAAAATGAAGATGAAGTAAGAGAGTAAACAGCTTTAAAATGACTAGGCAATTTTATTTGGTTATTCCATGTATTAAATGTTGTTTTTATAGGTTACCCTATGTTTCCCTGTCATTTGTAGAGAGGTAAACATTTTGTTTTTAAAAGTTCTCTGATCAAATCTTAGAGAAATATAAATATTTCTGACAACAACAAAGTTATGACTATAACATTATAACTTGATCTTTCCTTTGCAATAAGAATTATAAAATAATAAGAAATGAGAAAAACAAGCAATGGGGAAAGGATTCCCTATTTAATAAATGGTGCTGGGAAAACTGGCTAGCCATATGTAGAAAGCTGAAACTGGATCCCTTCCTTACACCTTATACAAAAATTAATTCAAGATGGATTAAAGACTTAAACATTAGACCTAAAACCATAAAAACCCTAGAAGAAAACCTAGGCATTACCATTCAGGACATAGGCATGGGCAAGGACTTCAGGTCTAAAACACCAAAAGCAATGGCAACAAAAGCCAAAATTGACAAATGGGATCTAATTAAACTAAAGAGCTTCTGCACAGCGAAAGAAAGTACCATCAGGGTGAACAGGCAACCTACAAAATAGGAGAAAATTTTTGCAATCTACTCATCTGACAAAGGGCTAATATCCAGAATTTACAATGAACTCAAATAAATTTACAAGAAAAAAACAAACAACCCCATCAAAAAATGGGCGAAGGACATGAACAGACACTTCTCAAAAGAAGACATTTATGCAGCCAACAGATACATGAAAAAATGCTCACCATCACTGGCCATCAGAGAAATGCAAATCAAAACCACAATGAGATACCATCTCACACCAGTTCGAATGGCAATCATTAAAAAGTCAGGAAACAACAGGTGCTGGAGAGGATGTGGAGAAATAGGAACACTTTTACACTGTTGGTGGGACTGTAAACTAGTTCAACACTTGTGGGGTCAGTGTGGTGATTCCTCAGGGATCTAGAACTAGAAATACCATTTGACCCAGCCATCCCATTACTGGGTATATACCCAAAGGAGTATAAATCATGCTGCTTTAAAGACACATGCACACGTATGTTTGTTGCGGCACTATTCACAATAGCAAAGACTTGGAACCAACCCAAATGTCCAACAATGATAGACTGGATTAAGCAAATGTGGCACATATACACCATGCAATACTATGCAGCCATAAAAAATGATGAATTCATGTCCTTTGTAGGGACATGGATGAAATTGGAAATCTTCATTCTCAGTAAACTATCGCAAGGACAAAAAACCAAACCCTGCATATTCTCACTCATAGGTAGGAATTGAACAATGAGAACATATGGACACAGGAAGGGGAAAATCACACTCTGGGGACTGTTGTGGGGTGGGGGGAGGGGGAGGGATAGCTTTAGGAGATATACCTAATGCTAAATGACGAGTTAATGGTTGCAGCACACCAGCATGGCACATGTATACATATGTAACTAACCTGCACATTGTGCACATGTACCCTAAAACTTAAAGTATAATAATAATAAAATAAAATAAAATAATAATAATAAAATGAAATTAACATTTGGTGAGATCACATGCAGAGCTTCACAATTTAGGATTTTGTTGTGTCCTTAGAAAATGCCAGAACTAAGAAGAAATAAAGAAAACACAGCCAAAAGAACTGAGGACCAGATAGGTTAAGAAGAAGTGTGCTAGAACACCCTGTTCCTAAGGAGCAGAGCCAGGTTTCAAAGCCAGCTCTTAAAAGCCCATTCCATTCCGTTATAGACCCATACTGCCTTTTGTCCTTCTAAACTAATTAGCTGCCCTAAAGTACTTTTTGAAATACATTTGGATTAGAAGGTATTGTTATCAATTCGGTGCTTTAGGATATATTGGTTAAAGTCCTTTGGGCGCCACATTATTAGTGGTAGGCTATTTACTACCTTTGTTCTTCCTTTTTCCTCACTTCCCTTCCTGCCTTATTCAGTACTCATCACTTCAAGTCATGAATGAGAGGAGAATAAGAACAAACAAGAGGAAGTAAGTTCACAGTCTTCTTTAAACTTGTGATGATTCTAGTTTCCTATCATGAATTATTCTGAATAACACAGATTTAAATACTATGAATAAGGTGATTCTTTTAAAAATGAAAGAGTTACATGGACCTTGGTTAGAAAAACAACAAGAGGATGATGATGAAAATAAAAAACAATGAACAGACAGAACATAGGTGAAAAAGTTAATTAGGAAAACAAAAAAATGTGGTCGCTATGGTTAAAAAGAAAAATGAAAGAAACAACTATTGTTTCAAAATGTGAAAATGTGGTACCAGGAAACCAACTAAATTGAAGTTAAAAAAAGTACATCATAGAGCAAGAAAAAGGAGAATAAATAAGTTGGACTACATCAAAATTAAAAACCTTGTGCTTCAAAGGATATTGTTAAAAGATTTACAGAATGGAAGAAATATCTGCAAATCATATATCTTCAGATTATATATATGATAAATGTCTAGTATCTATAATATTTAAAGAATATTTACAGCTCAATAACAAAAAGACAAACGACGCAATTAAAAAATGGGCCAAAGGCTTGAATAGACATTTCTTCAAGAAGAACCAGCAAGCCAACAAACACATGACAAGATACTCAATGTAATTAGTCATTAGGGAAATGCAAATCAAAACCACAATGAGACACCTCTTTACACCCACTGGAATTATGATAAATAAAAAATAAAAGGAAAATATAAATGTTTGCCAGGATATAGAGAAATTAGAAACCTTGGACATTGCTGGTAGGAATGTAAAATATTGCAGCCACTGTGGAAAACACTTTGGAGGTTCCTCAAAAACTTAAGCTTAGAATTACCATATGACCCGGTAATTCCACTCCCATGAATATATCCAAAATAACTGAAAAAAAAGATACTGAAAAATACATATAATGACATGTTCACAGCAGCATTATTTACAATAGCCAAAATACAGAAACAACTTCCCTGTCCATCAATGAATTAATGGTAAGCAAATTGTGGAATGTTCATAAAATGAAATATTATTCAGCTATAAAAAGGACTAAAGTACTGATTATGGTACAATATGAATGAATCTTAAAAACCATGTGCTAAGCGAAAGAAGACAGACACATATCACATATGAGGAGCAACTGCTTAGTGTGTACAGGTTTTCTTTTGAGATGATGAAACTGTTTTGGAATTAGGGAGAGTGGGAGTGGTACAAAATTGTAATTATAGTAAATGCCACTGAGTTGTATCCTTTAAAATGGTTAATTTTACCATATGTTAATTTAATCTTAACAAAAAAGAGGAAAAAAATAAGAAGAACTATGTGATTTATATCAGAGTAGAAAACATATACCCAATAGGCTAATAGATGGAAAGGGATTAGATAAACATTTTATATTAAATTTATTCTTTTTAACAATGAAGAAATCCCATAAAGCCAAAAATTTTGACTGAAAATTCTTCAAAGTAGCAAAGCTATAAAGAAAACTATATTAAAGTCACAGAAAAAAACAATATCAAAAAGAAGCAGATAATGTCAAAAGAAAATATAAACATTCTAAACATCTACATAATAAAACAAGAAGTTCTGAATAAAGATCTTCATGAAATTATTTTCAGTAGGCAATAAGTGGTGAACCCATGATTACACAGAAGATAGGCAATGAAAAAATAATTTATAAAATTCTCCAATTTTACAAAGTTCAAGAGGCTATGATTCTGCATTTAAACTAGCATTTTTAGTTAGACCATATTCTTCATAAGGTGCACAGCCCTCTGTTGGGATTCTAATCTGACTCACTAAGAAAGCTCAGATGTGGAGTCATGGGCAAAAGAGAAAGACTAATAGTTCTAGCCCAGGCCAGAGAGAAGGAGAGGGGGGAAAGCTAGGACTGGAATGGTACTGAGTACAGAGTCACAGTGGAGAAAAGTGTCTTCAAGATTCCCCCCATCAGGAGACCTCCAAATGAGGGTTCCTGGAGTAGAGATACTGAAGAAAAAATAAATGCATGACTGATAGCGTTTGACTGTGTCCCCACCCAAATCTCATTTTGAATTCTTATATGGTGTGAGAGGAACCTAGTGGGAGGTAATTGAATCATGGGGGCAGGTCTTTCCTGTGCTGTTCTCATGATAGTGAATAAGTCTCACAAGATCTGATGACTATTTAAGGGGGAGTTTCCGTGCATAAGTTCTCTTTTCTTGTCTGCCGCCATGTGATATGTGCCTTTCACCTTCAACCATGATTGTGAGGCCTCCCCAGCCATGTGGAACTGTAAGTCCATTAAACCTCTTTCTTTTGTAAATTGTCCGGTCTCAGGTATGTCTTTTTCAGCAGCGTGAAAATGAAATAATACAATAAATTGGTACCAGTAGAGTGGGATGCTGCTGAAAAGATATCCCAAAACCTGGAAGTGACTTTGGAAATGGGTAACAGGCAGGGTTTGGAACAGTTTGGAGGGCTCAGAAGAAGACAGAAAAATGTGGGAAAGTTTGGAACTCCCTAGAGACTTGTTGAATGGCTTTGACCAAAATGCTGAAAATGATATGGACAATGGAATCCAGGCTGAGGTAGTCTCAGATGGAGATGAGAAACTTGTTGGGAACTGCAGCAAAGGTGACTATTTTTATGTTTTAGCAAAGAGACTGGCAGTATTTTGCCCCTGGCCTAGAGATTTGTGGAACATTGAAATTGAAAGAGATGATTTAGGGTATCTGGCAGAAGAAATTTCTAAGCAGCAAAGCATTCAAGAGGTGACTTGGCAGGAGTTCAAGACCAGCCTGGCCAACATAGTGAAACCCCATCTCTACTAAAAATACAAAAAATTAGCCAGGCATGGTGGTGGACACCTGTAATCCCAGCTACTTGGGAGGCTGAGGCAGGAGAATGGCTTGAACCCGGGAGGCAGAAGTTGCAGTGAGCAGAAATCACGCCACTGCACTCCAGCATGGGTGACAGTGCGAGACTCTGTCTCAAAAAAAAAAAAAAAAAAAAAGGAGGTGACTTGGGTGCTGTTAAAGGCATTCCATTTTAAAAGGGAAATGGAGCATAAAAGCTTAGAAAACTTACAGCTTGAAAATGCAACAGAAAAGAAAATCCCATTTTCTGAAGCGAAATTCACGCCATTACAGAAATTTGCATAACTAAAAAGGAGCCCAATGTTAATCCCCAGGCAAATGGGGAAGATTCCTGCAGGGCATGTCAGAGGTATTCACAGCAGCCCCTCCCATCACAGGCCAGGAGGCAAAGGAAGGAAAAGGGTTTCTTTGGCCAGGCCCAGGGTCCTTGTGCTGTGTGCAATCTAGGGACTTGGTGCCCTGTGTCCCAGCTGCTCTAGCCACAACTAAAAGGGGCCAAGGTACAGCTCAGGCTGTAGCTTCAGTGAGTACAAGCCCCAAGCCTTGGCAAATTCCAAGTGGAGTTGAGCCTGTGGGTGCACAGAAGTCAATAATTGAGGTTTGGGTACCTCCTCCTAGATTTCAGAAGATGTACAGAAATGCCTGGATGTCCAGGCAGAAGTTTGCCTCAGGGGTGGGGCCCTAATGGAAAAATTCTGCTATGGCAGTGTGGAAGAGAAATGTGGGGTCAAGCCCCCACAGAGAGTCCCTACTGGGGCACCATCTAGAGGAACTGTGAGAAGAGGCCCACCACCTTCCAGACTCCAGAATGGTAGATCTACTGACAGCTTGCACCATGCACCTAGAAAAGCCACAGACACTCAACACCAGCCCAGCAAAGCAGCCAGAAGGGAGGCTGTACCCTGCAAAGCCACAGGGGTGGAGCTGTTCAAGACCATAGGAACCTACCTCTTGCATCAGCATGACCTGGAGGTGAGACATGAAGTCAAAGGAGATCATTTTGGAGCTTTAAGATTCTACTGCCCTGCTGAATTTTCCACTTGCGTGGGGCCTGTGGCCCCTTTGTTTTGGCCAATTTCTCCCATTTGGAATGGCTGTATTTACCTAATGGCTGTACCACCATTGTATCTAGAAAGTTACTAACATTTGATTTTACAGGCTCATAGGTGGAAGGGACTTGGCTTGTCTCAAATGAGACTTGGGACTGTGAAGTTAATGCTGAAATGAGTTAAGACTTTAGGGGACTGTTGGGAAGGCGTGATTGGTTTTGAAATGTGAGGACCTGAGATTTGGAGGGGCCAGGGATGCAGTGATATGGCTTGGCTGTGTCCCCACCCAAATCTCATCTTGAGTTTCCATGTATTGTAAGAGGGACCTGGTGGGAGGTAAATGAATCATGGGGCCAGGTCTTTCCTATGCTGTTCTTATGATAGTGAATAAGTCTTATGAGATCTGATGATTATATAAGGGGGAGTTTCCATGCACAAGCTCTCTTCTCTTGCCTTCCACCATGTGAGATGTGTCTTTCACCTTCTGCCATGATTGTGAGGCCTCCCCAGCACCGTGGAACTGAAAGTCCATTAAACCTCTTTCTTTTGTAAATTTCCCAGTCTCACTTATGTGTTTATCAGGAGAATGAGAATGGACTAATACAATGACAGTATGGCTGTTTTAGTCCTCTTTGCATTGGTACAAAAGAATACCCGAGGCTGCATAATTTATAAAAGAAAGAGGTTTATTTGGCTCACAGTTTTGCAGTCTGTACCAGCATGGCAACAGCATCAGCTTGGCTTCTGGTGAGGCCTCAGGAAGCTTTTACTCATAACGGAAGGTGAAAACAGCAGGCATGTCTCATGGCAGGAGCTGGACTCCTGACTTACTCCGAAGGATATTCTGCATGTTTGTTTCCTTTTATCTTGAGGTCCTTTGCAGATTTCAAAATACTGTGATACATATTACCATATTGATTTCTCACAATAAGATATAACTATTCCAATTTTCCATGTGAGGAATTTTCAAGGGTAGATGACTTCCTCATGGCTAAAATACCAGGGAACAGTCAAACAGATAAAAATTAAAATATTTTGACAAGTTCAATGCTTTTTGGAGAATCATCCACAGCATGCGAGCACAACTTCTTCTCTTATTTAAGGCAGCATGTAATATTCAGGAAACTAATTTAACGAATAAAAGTACTTCAGATTCTGATTCTTAAAGTAAACTTTGGATTGACCATTTGGTCTTTTCTTTACTAGTAGTGTCTTTTGAATATTTTTAGGTTGAGTTCCACCTGCTTAGAGCAGCTATTTCACCTTCTGTAGGTTAGAATCACTGGAGAAACTCAGGTGGAAGACCCGAGCAAGATAAAATTAGACATAGGGTATTATTAGAATTCCTTTACATTTGAATTAATCTCCAGACTGTCAGTAGATTCACCATTTTGGGAAAACCATGATATTGGATTTGGGTCATGTAGAATAAACTAAACTGCATGTTTGTTACCAAAGATTTAGGCTTCACACTTTCTAATTTTCATTTCAATGCACATTAACCAGGGTCTAATATACAATAAGCTTTGGTGTTAGAAAGCTAGCTGGTCTATCACTGGAAATTATATATTTCTCAGAGAGCTATGACTCAGAATTGAGAGTTAATGCTATCTCTACTCATAGTACATTATCAGCAAGTGAGAGAACATTGAATTTTATTCTACGTCAGAAGACACTAATCCTGAAATCTGCTTATCCAATTTGACTCAGAAGACCAGGAGGACAAAAGAGGAATATGACAGTTAATTTTATGTGTCAACTTGACTTGGATAAGGGATGCCCAGTTATCTCTTAGAACATTATTTCTTATGTGCTGTGAGAGTGTTTCTGGAAGTGGTTAGCATTTGGAACAGTAGACTGAGTAAAGAAGATCCACCCTTATCAGTGTGGGCAGTCATTGTCTAATCCGTTAAGTTGAGCGTCAGATAGAACAAAAGGTGAAGGGGAGGTAGATGTTCTCTCTCCCTGTGCTGGGGCATTCACCTTCTCCTGCACTTGGACATAAGAGCCCCTGCTTCTTGGGCCTTCAGATTTTGGTACTTGCAATGCACCCCAAACCTGCCCCTTCTTTTCTGGTTCTCCAGCTTGCACATAGCAGATTGTGGGACTTATGGTCCTCCATAATTGAGTAATCCAATTCCCATAACACATTTCCTCTTTTATATATTCTTATGTATCACATTGGTTCTGCTTCTCTGGATAATCCTGACTAATACAAGAAATATAAGTAAATATATGATATGGCTAATTTCAGAGGCCTCCAGATTCTTCATAAAGATTACATTTGTAGAGTTAAGTGGATTCATATCTTTACAATATCTACTAAAAAGTCTTAAAACATTAATCAATGACAAAGCATTCTTACCATATATACAGAGAGTCATAAATACAATCATTCACCTGATTAAATAATTTCGCTTCCAAGAATCTGTTTTTCCAGTGATTGAAATGGGTCAAAACTTACGTACATAGGTGTTTAATTCAGTGTAATTGGTAATGCCGAATGAATGGAAACAACTTTTTAAGCATTTAAGCTTATCTGTGTCTTGGATGCACATTACTTTTTTTCATACATTTTATCTTTACTTGTCCATTATTTCACTGAAAGATTGGAAGTATAGAAACATCCTTTCCCCCAGAAAAGTGTTCCTCAGTCATCTTATTTGAAGATCAATTAGCACCTGTTCTTTATAACCAATATTCTGTATGTTTTTATTGACCTGCTTTATTCCCTTCCTTCTCTCTATCTCTCTCTCTTTCTCTTTCTCTGTCTCAGTTTTTCTCTCCCACCGTGAACTTTATCATGCATACTTCTGACCTAATTGACTGTGATGCTAGCCTCTTTTTATAGCAGGTATTCTAAGCAAAATTTGGTATAAAAATTAGGGAACTTACCATCAAGCCAAAATATTAGTGAGCACCTTTCTGCAAACCAGGATGGCAGGCGGGCAACTTTATTTGGTGTTTTTATTATCTATCCTCTAGTCCTTAATTATACATGTAGCTGTTGACACTTTAATTATTTTTTTATCTTTCCTACATTTCTCTCTTCTACCTTTACAAGAAGGCAATCAGGTTATTATTTTCTTCCTTTAATAGCTTGTACAAAAATAATAATAAAAGATAAAAAAAAACACAACCTGATTTGAAGTGACAAAATACCTTAAAAAGATGATGATAGGAGATCCACATGGAAAGGGACTTGAAGATGGTGTTTTAAGTCTGGAAAGAAAGAGAACTTTAACTCAAGGAAAAGTTCAGAAGTTTTGGAGATTAGTAAATTTGCAGTTAGCTGAGAACTTGGGCACCACCCTGGGAGGTGTTAAGATCTCTTGAGGATTGACCCCCTGGTATATTTAGGACAGCTTGACTCAAGATGCTTAGATTTTTAGGCATCTTAAGTAATCTTGTGCCCAAGCTTGGCAAAGAAATAGCACAACAAGAAGACTTACCTGATGAATGGTGAGACAACAGGTAAATCAGAGGTTAAAAGTATAGAATAGATTAATGATGACAGAGATCATTGCTTGCTGATCCAGTGCTTGCACATGTCTTCAGATTTTGTATATGTCTTCAGATTCATTGTGGCTTCACTTTTTTTTTTTTTTACACTAGCGATAAGCAATGGCCACTGATTGCTCTGGGGAAGTCTACGATAATAATTACAGTAGCTAATATATCCTTACATAGAGCTTTATAAAGCAAAAAAATACTTTCACAGATCATTTGTGTCTCATATTAACTTTGTCAGAAAATGAGGGATTATTAACATTTCCTATCAGTAGAATGAGAACCAGCGTGGCTCATATGACTTGCAAATATTAACACATCCAGCAGATACAAAAAATGTGTCAGAACCCCAAGACTTTAGAACCCCTATCTTGCCCTGCAGATACAGGTATAGGAATACTGTGGTTCTACTTTCTCTTGATATAACTCTGAGGATAGAGACAGACAACATGGAAACAGAGACCTAGTTTCTTCTTTACTTGCTTTATCTCTGACTTTCTATCTCACTCATCTTGAGGACCAAGAGTAGTGATGGGGTTCCAGAAATTCAGTGGAGCCAGGAGACACAGAAATAATCTAACAGCAAAGTATCAGAAGGCAAGTTTAAGAAACAGATGGGTTGAATGAAGTATATGTCTGAACATGTTGTGCAGGGAAGGAATAAGCAGATAGAAGTTAAAGCCTGAAAAAGAAATCTCAAAGGGAATGGGATATGTATGAAGTCTTCCTTCAGTTTGAGGCAAAGCAGTACATACAGCATGCTGACCCATACTTTTTTTTCTTTCTTTCTTTCTTTTCTTTCTTTTTTTTTTTTTTTTTTTTTTTTTTCAGGTGGAGTCTTGCTCTGTTGCCCAGGTTGGAGTGCAGTGGCATGATCTTGGCTCACTGCGACCTCCACCTCCCAGTTTCAAACAATTCTCCTACCTCAGCCTCCTGAGTAGCTGGGATTGCAGGCCTGCCTCACCATGCCTGGCTATTTTTGTGTTTTTAGTAGAGATGGAGTTTCATCACGTTGGCCAGGCTGGTCTTGAACTCCTGACGTCAGCTGATCCATCCACCTTAGCTTCCCAAAGTGCTGGGATTACAGGCGTGAGCCACTGCTCCCGGCCTGACCCATGCTTTTCCTCGGACTCAATTTACCCTCTGGAAAATGGGACTAATAACAGTCTACCCTGTTATATTTTTCTGCAGATAACAAGAGAAAATAGATGTATACTTTAAAACACAAAATTGTAAACTATAAAACACTTAATAAATGAGAGTTAATTATTTCCTGTCTGTTCATATACAGAATGTCAGAGAAAATATAAACACTTTAGGTAGGGCAAGCATAACCTGTGGGAGAAAAAGTGTCAAAATGCTAATCCCCAAACTGAAATTTTTAGAACTGTGTATTTGCATATAGCTTAAAATCTCTTCAAAAATAGCTGGAATGCGTTTAGTTACTTTTAAAAATCCCACATTGGGTTGTTATTAATTTATTATAGATGTGGCAATGTTTTCCTTTTAAAAAGTTCTCTTCTGCATTGTGCCAATGGCACCAGTAGAAAATTCAGAGTGTTTTATATTCCATAGAATATGCATAGCAGAATCAATAATAAATAGCATTTTCCACAGTATAGAGTATGAGCCACTTGCTCAGAGAGCAGAATCACTCACTTTTGGTGAGCTAAAAATACCTTGGTGACAGGTTTTAGAAAAGAAAGAAAAAGAAGAGAATTTTGTGTTCATTACCCAAGGGTAGAAACTTGTCTGAATGGTCTACATTGTCCTTAATTATGTCCTCTCAGTAATGCCGAACATTAAATAAACCCCAGCATAGTCTAGTACACACTGCTATGACATCCCTTCCCTAATGCAGTATATCTTTCATTTTTACAACAAAATGTCAATGGCAAACACTTCTACTTCTCTCTCCAGAAAAATCTTGAACAATCCAGGGTAACATAAGATGCCAAAATTTATTAATAAGAAGATGAAATAATTTTTGAATGAAGAAATGCAAAAATCTTGGTGAGTTTCTGCATGTGAATAACATCACTATAATCAGAGTGCTGAGTGTCTGCTCCCATAAGGGTTTGTCTGAACACATAAACAGCTACGTGGATTACAGTATCAGTAGCATATTTCCATAGCATTTTGGCATTTTCATAGGAATAACCAAAGAAAAAGCAAATTCCATAGGACATGGAATTGTGAAGCTGAACGAAACCTGTCTGATAAACTAATCAAGAAAAAAAAAGCTTGTAAACATTAGAGTTAGGTGAGCTTTAATGATTCTATCATGTGACAAATACAAAATTACAATTTATTACTATTTGTGTACCCTATGTCATACTAAGTACTTACGATTAGGCTGAAAAAATAAGCTAAATCCCGCAGATTTTAAGTCTGAATTTGAAGGGTTAATATGAGGTTTTGATAGCAGGCAAGGGGAAAAAAAAATGAGTCTTCAGGAAAACAAAAATGTAAGTGCTTCAAATCTCATAACATCCAAATCCTGCATGAAAATCTATGGGTGAAGCATGACCGCTGGAGCAAATAAAATCAACACCATGAGCTCACCAGATATATTTTAAATATGTGAGCTAAAAAAAGAGAAATAAAGTCATGAAAAGATTAGAGGTTATATAACTTGTATTGGAAAATGTCTGGTTTTGTGGGAGTAAATTAGCACGTCGAACATTGAAGTTTAAATATTGCCTTAGCAACTCATTTAGCGGGTGACCTTGGACAAGTTCCTTTCTTTATTTGAACTTCAGTTTCTACCTGTATATAAAGGAGGTGATAGTAACTTCACTGTCTGCTCAAGAGTGTTATTGACAAGATGACCTCAGAAAGTACATGGGAAATTTCCTTGCAAATAAATTTGTGTGTGTTTGTAAAGTATGAATGGTAAACCTACATGTGTTGTGTGTGCAGTTAAAAGCAAATTTCTATGTCCAAATCAAGAAGATTGATTTAATTCAATTCATGTCTTGTGAAATTTTCAAGAACTAAATAAGAAGGTTTATCTCCAATCTGTTTAAAATTACACATGCACAACTAAATACAGTTTTTGCCTTGTTGGAAAATGAGACCATAATTTGTTTTTCTATTTGGTATATACTGAGTTTTTTAAAAAAGGAAAAATCTGAATGTTAGTAGGGCAAGCCAATATTCATTGGAAAATGTGAATTTATATGCTGTTTATTCTGATGGTTGCTGTACTTGAGAATAAGAAGGTGACAAGTAAGTTCCATTTTCAGTATTAGAATAGCCTTTAGGAGCACAGACAGTGGAGCTAGTTTCTGAGTTTCTTCATTTACTTTCTGTGTAAACTTGAGCAAGTTAGGGTTTTTTTTAATTGCATTTCCAATTTATTTTTATTTTTTAACTGACATAATAATTGAACATACTTATGGGGTACATAGTGATGCAGCTGTGAGTGGTGGTATGCGCCCATAGCCCCAGCCACTTTGGAGGCTGAGTTGAGAGGATACTTAAAGCTCAGGCAGGAACTGGCGTTTAGTTTGGGCAACATAGCTAGACTCTGCCTCTAATATAACTTAACGTATATATTACTTATTACTTATATATACTTATATATACACATACATATATGTTATATATAACTTATATATACACATATATAACATATACTTATATATAACTTATATAATATATATTACTTATATATGTGTATATATTACATATATAACATATATATATTATATGTATGTATATTACTTACCTTTTTGCCTTAGTGTTTTCTTCTGTGATGCCAATAATTGTAATAGCTCCCTTATAGGCTCATTGTAAGGATTACATAAGTTGACAAGACATATAGAAAGGGCTTAGAGTCTACTTGAAGCATAATAAGCACGCTACAAATTTGTCTATTAACTTAATCTGATGAGTGTTACTGATTCAAACATTGTTTTCTGTCTACAATGGAGAAAGTAGAAAGAAAACAATAAGAAGTCATATTTCCAAACAGCTTGAAGCCTATAGCACTAGATATTTTTGGGGAATGAGGTGTAGATTATTCCTAAATGTAATTTGAAGTGGGAAGTTTTATCAAACCAACTGAGGAGAGAGTAAAAGTGTTGGATCTAGAAGATGATGGGCAATAAAAATGTTTTTAGTAGAGAAAAAACACTGATCAATACATGTGCCTGGAAAGAAAATTATTGCCTTTGATCAAGAATACCATATTCACATTTGTATTTCAAAAACATGACTGATACAATTGGCAAAATGGGCTGAATAAGAATTATCCTTTTGGATGTTTATTTTTATTTTCTCTGTAAATTCATACAGCAGCACAGAAATCTCTGAGCTGTCTCATTATAGAAGCAACTCAAGCTATTTTACTTAAGGGTACAGAGAGCTAGCAAGGGCAGAGATATCCAACATATTTCTTTTTTATTGAAAGGTAATTTGTAAATTGTCAAATCGGTAAAGCACGAACTTAAAATATCACATTTCCAAAAGCACAGGTACTAGAAAAATGTGATTAACAGTGCCTCTTCACAGATTTCAAAAGAGGTGGCTTGATTTTTTTTCTTTTAATCTTGAGTTCCAGGCACTTTGGCAATTACATGAAAGCACTTGGTTTGGAAATCTGGTGAACATTTCATCTCAGGTTCAAAAACACTCTTGTATGGTAAATTCCACAAATTTCATCTATCTGGTACAAAGCCCAGCACAAGTCATGAGTCTGAAGACATAAAACACAGCTAAATAGATGAAATCGTGGTAATGTTAACAAAAAATTAGGTCATACTATCTATAAGATTGTTTGAACTACTAGGAAAGAAGATAACATTCCTACAAGGAGGTCCTTTGTAATTAAGGAGTCAATTATCTCTTTCTGAAAGATTAATAGAGAAAGGTTCTGCTCTAAAAGTGACCATGCACCTGATTTTTAAAATAGAAATCGGATTCTGCCGTTCTTCTGCTTACAATTCTTTAGTGGCCTTCACTGATTACAGCATAGACTCCCACTCCTTAGAACTAGCCCCATGTGCATTCCCATGCCCTGCTTGGCTATCCAGGGTCTCCTCACCAGTGTGTCACTGACACTCTATGCTTCTCACAATAAAGTACCTGTTCTTAGCCCACTTTGCATGTCCTCTCTCTTGTGACTTCAACATGCTGACTTTCTCTGCCTGAAAGATATTAGGGTTCATCTCATCAACCATTCTTGAGTGGTAAACATAACCACTATATGTGTTTTAAATCCTGCACATCCTCAAATCCTGAGTCCAGCTATTGCTCTCTCTTGAAAACCTTCCTTAACCTCTGCTTTCTAACCTTCATAGATTCTGTGGAATCTGGCAGAATCCTGTGCTTACTTCTAGCCACGGACATAGAGTAAATGCTAAATGTTCATCTATCTGCCATCACTGGAAGTTCCTCTCCTTGGGTAAAGCACTGCTTTAACCTTTGTTGACATTAGCAATTTACAAATGCTTGATGCATAGTAAGCTCTCAAAATTGTTTCCCACTTGAGAAGACAGTCGTTTTTGAATCATAAAACAAAAAGTTTGTATGTGAAAGCCATATTGCTTTTCTGGAAGCATTCCTCCTTGCTAGAGACAGAGAGATATTTTAATTATGGTCCCCCTTCAATGATTTTCATAATCAAGCATTTGAGTACAATTTTGTGGAAGTACCAATGAGTCCACTGGACTTACTTAATTGTAATATAATAGTTTATTCTACTGTAGGCACCTTACTTCTTGCTGATGAGTTAATGGCAGTCTATTATGAGTCTATTAGGATATTCCTTATGGAACCAACACAGGAAACAAATGCTATAATTTGCAGATTAATGTTTAGTTATAAAACAAAAGACTTATTCTTTCTTCCAAATGAGTTTATGCTATTTGGTATCTGTCATGGAGAATGGGACAATAGGGGAAGGACAAATATTATAGGAAAAGTATGTAAGTGCAGTCACAAGCAAAACTGCATGCACTCAGATGCTCAACTGGGAGCCATTTCAGACCCAGCTGATATTGATTCTCTCTACTTATTTGTGCCATGCCCTTTTCTAGATTAAATTTCTACAGTACCCCATGACCTCATACCTGATATCGACAGTCATAGAAACAGCATATGGAACTCATTTTTCAGTGAATGCTTACGATTTGGCAATAGACTATTTTTTTTTTCTAATCAGAAAGGATTTGGGCCTCTGAAAGTTAACCCCCAAGTTAAAAAAATATGTTTCCACTAAAAGTAAAGTTAGTTTGCATTTTGAATTCTACAGTGCATAAAGACGGCCTGATGAACTTTCACATATAGTAACTAAAAAAAAAGTATCAATTGAAGAACAGCTTAGTGTGTTGTCTGTCACAGGTGGCATCAGTTTGAAGGCCCAGTTCCTTACTTAGTTCACTAGAAATTCACTCAGATATAAATATTCACCTTCATGTCTACATTGTCCTACAAACAGCGCATAGACTTTGTTTTCCTTATATTGTTTCAGCTACTGAGAATATGTTTACATATCTTAATTCAATTTTATTTTCTTCTTGGCCAACTTAAATTCTTTGCAGTTTTATGGAGTCTCCCTGAAAACCCCATCTCTCCTTTCTTCAAAATATTTCAATACTTAAATATTATATCATGTAATGACATCTAATTATACTTTCCATATAAAGGCAAGACATAAAATTCCAGGTTACTTACTTATAAACCCTCTCATAATATATCAAACCTTATGGAGTTCCCAGTAGCTCCTTTATACATACTTGATGACTATTTTTTGCAGCATTGGAAATTCAGTGAATTGATAGTAATCTAAATGCCTGTATTACTGACCCATCCTCCCTGGGGATATTTTTATTTACTTTAAAAAGTGAGTTGAAACAGCTTATAAAATTAATTACATATAAAATAAAGTACCGCTTGGGAAAATTTAGTTATTGTACTTGATATTGAATACAGGTCCTGCTTATGTAACAAATAAAAAATATATAAACCCCACTTTAAGAAACACCAAGCTTATCGTGAGATTTAAACTGTTTCGGGCCAGGCGCAGTGGCTCACGTCTGTAATCCCAGCACTTTGGGAGGCCGAGGTGGGTGGATCACAAGGTCAAGAGATCGAGACCATCCTGGCCAACATAGTGAAACCCCGTCTCTACTGAATATACAAGAATTAGCCGGGCGTGGTGGCAGGGGCCTGTAGTCCCAGCTACTCAGGAAGCTGAGGCAGGAGAATCACTTGAACCCAGGAGGCGGAGGTTGCAGTGAGCCTAGATTGCGCCATTGCATTCCGGCCCGGCGAACAGAGCGAGACTCCATCTCAAAAACAGTAAAAAATGTTTCATGACACAAAGTTCTTCAAAAGTAGGGTAAGTTGGTACATACATATATTTGAATAAAATGTGAATGTCTTCATTTACCATTTTAAAGATGCACATACATTCTCCAAAAAGCATTTTTGGTTTTATTTTATTTATTTATTTATTTTTGAGATGAAGTCTCGCTCTGTGGCCCAGGCTGGAGTGCAGTGGCACTGCCACCCTGGTTCAAGCGTTTCTCCTGCTTCAGCCTCCTGAGTAGCTGGGACTACAGGCAAGTGCCACCATGCCCGGCTAATTTTTTGTATTTTTAATAGAGACGGGGTTTCACCGTGTTAGCCAGGATGGTCATGATCTCCTGACCTCGTGATCCTCCAGCCTCGGCCTCCCAAAGTGCTGGGATTATAGGTGTGAGCCACTGTGCCTGGCCCAAAACAGTTTAAATCCTCGCTCACCACTCCTATTCAACATAGTGTTGGAATTTCTGGCCAGGGCAATTAGGCAGGAGAAGGAAATAAAGGATATTCAGTTAGGAAAAGAGGAAGTCAAATTGTCCCTGTTTGCAGATGACATGATTGTACATCTAGAAAACCCCATTGTCTCAGCCCAAAATCTCCTTCAGCTGATAAGCAACTGAAGCAAAGTCTCAGAATACAAAATCAATGTACAAAAATCACAAGCATTCTTATACACCAATAACAGACAAATAGAGAGCCAAATCATGAGTGAACTCCCATTCACAATTGCTTCAAAGAGAATAAAATACTTAGGAATCCAACTTACAAGGGACATGAAGGACCTCTTCAAGGAGAACTACAAACCACTGCTCAATGAAATAAAAGAGGATACAAACAAATGGAAGGACATTCCATGCTCATGGGTAGGAAGAATAAATATCGTGAAAATGGCCATACTGCCCAAGGTAATTTAGAGATTCAATGCCATCCCCATCAAGCTACCAATGACTTTCTTCACAGAATTGGAAAAAACTACTTTAAAGTTCATATGGAACCAAAAAAGAGCCCGCATCACCAAGTCAATCCTAAGCCAAAAGAACAAAGGTGGAGGCATCACGCTACCTGACTTCAAACTATACTACAAGGCTATAGTAACCAAAACAGCATGGTACTGGTACCAAAACAGAGATATAGATCAATGGAACAGAACAGAGCCCTCAGAAATAACACCACATATCTACAACTATCTGATCTTTGACAAACCTGAGAAAAACAAGCAATGGGGAAAGGATTCCCTATTTAATAAATGGTGCTAGGAAAACTGGCTAGCCATATGTAGAAAGCTGAAACTGGATCCCTTCCTTACACCTTATACAAAAATTAATTCAAGATGGATTAAAGACTTAAACGTTAGACCTGAAACCATAAAAACCCTAGAAGAAAACCTAGGCATTACCATTCAGGACATAGGCATGGGCAAGGACTTCAGGTCTAAAATACCAAAAGCAACGGCAACAAAAGCCATAATTGACAAATGGGATCTAATGAAACTAAAGAGCTTCTGCACAGCAAAAGAAACTACCATCAGAGTGAACAGGCAACCTACAAAATGGGAGAAAATTTTCACAACCTACCCATCTGACAAAGGGCTAGTATCCAGAATCTACAATGAACTCAAATAAATTTACAAGAAAAAAACAAACAACCCCATCAAAAAGTGGGCTAAGGATATGAACAGACACTTCTCAAAAGAAGACATTTATGCAGCCAAAAAACACATGAGAAAATGTTCATCATCACTGGCCATCAGAGAAATGCAAATCAAAACCACAATGAGATACCATCTCATACCAGTTAGAATGGCAATCATTAAAAAGTCAGGAAACAACAGGTGCTGGAGAGGATGTGGAGAAATAGAAACACTTTTACACTGTTGGTGGGACTGTAAACTAGTTCAACCATTGTGGAAGTCAGTGAGGCGATTCCTCAGGGATCTAGAACTAGAAATACCACTTGACCCAGCCATCCCATTACTGGGTATATACCCAAAGGAGTATAAATCATGCTGCTATAAAGACACATGCACACGTATGTTTATTGCGGCACTATTCACAATAGCAAAGACTTGGAACCAACCCAAATGTCCAACAATGATAGACTGGATTAAGAAAATGTAGCACATATACACCATGGAATACTATGCAGCCATAAAAAATGATGAGTTCACATCCTTTGTAGGGACATGGATGAAATTGGAAATCATCATTCTCAGTAAACTATCGCAAGGACAAAAAACCAAACACCGCATGTTCTCACTCATAGATGGGAGTAGAACAATGAGAACACATGGACACGGGAAGGGGAACATCACACTCTGGTGATTGTTGTGGGGTGGGGGGAGGGGGGAGGGATAGCATTAGGAGATATACCTAATGCTAAATGACGAGTTAATGGGTGCAGCACACCAGCATGGCACGTGTATACATATGTAACTAACCTGCACATTGTGCACATGTACCCTAAAACTTAAAGTATAATAATAATTAAAAAATAATAAACAAATAAATAAATCTCAAGATAAGCTTGGTATTTCTGAAAGTGGGATTTTTATATATTTTTTTATTTGTTACATAAGCAGGACCTGTATTCAATATCAAGTACGATAACTAAATTTTCCCAAGTGGTACTTTATTTTATCTGTAATTAATTTTATAAGCCACTTTTTAAAGTAAATAAAAATATCTCCGGGGGGATGGGTCAGTAATACAGGCATTTAGATTATTATCAATTCATTGAATTTCCAATGCTGAAAAAAATCGTCATCAAGTATGTATATTATAAAGGAGCTACTGGGAACTCCATAAAGTTTGATATATTACGGGAGGGTTTATAAGTAACCTGGAATTTTATGTTATCACGTCTGGGATTACAGACATGAGCCACCTCACACGGCCTATGTTGTTATTTTTTAACATTACAAATAATCCATGTCAAATGGGTATTTCTTTTGTTTATTTGTTTGTTTGTTTGCTTGTTTTGAGACGGAGTCTCGCTTTGTCGCCCAGGCTGGAGTGCAGTGGAGCCATCTCGGCTCACTGACTTCCACCTCCCAGGTTCAAGCGATTCTCCTGCCTCAGCCTCCTGAGTTGCTAGGATTACAGGTGCCCACCACCACACCTGGCTAATTTTTGTATTTTTAGTAGAGACAGGGTTTTACCATGTTGGCCATGGTGGTCTCGATCTCCTGACCTCAGGTGATCTGCCCTCCTCGGCCTCCCAAATTGCTGGGATTACATGCGTGAGCCATAGCGCCCAGCCTCAAATGGGTATTTCTTATTTCACAATAATGACAGAATGTCATTAATTCTTCAGGAAGTCAGAACAATGTGCTTAATGGTCATTTGTTCCTAATAACCTACTAAACTATAAGAGTTAAGCTTAAAGAACTGACTGAGATAGGTAATGCACATGCCTTAGATTTGTTTTCTTTTCAATCACCTCAGATGAGCCTTTAAAAAGTGCAAAGTTGCAGTCAATTCATGGATTAATTTTCTATTGAATGCCGAATGCTCTGTCTTATAGATTAAATGGGATTCATGAAGTTATGAATAACAATTATTTAGGGTGAATTCTTTAAAGAAAGTTCAAGAGCGTGACTTGTATGTTTTCCTAGATAATGAAAAAGAATGCATTCTAAATACACATTTAAAAATCAGAAACAGAGTAGTCAATGGAATAAAAAATGTATTAAAGTAAAATATAAGCATTTCAATTATGCTTTAGTGGACTAGCATTGAAAAATTAATAATACAACTCTTCATATTAATAACAAAGGAAAAGAGTTATCCAACCAGACATATAAAAGATTTTTGTACAACAAAATATACACACATACTCATATACATATATGTGTGTTATTGTAATAGGGATAAAATATTTCCTGTATATAAATTTCAAAGTATTGCCAATGTCAAATATAATCATAAAAATGTAGAAAAATGCACACTATATTTAACCTTCCACCACATATGGGGCCAAATTTAAAATCTTTACAATGGCTCATAATGCCCTATACTATCTGACCCTCAGTTACATCTCCGACATCCTTTTCTCACATTCATTGTTGCAGTTGATTGCTGTTCCTTAAACATTCCAAGAGTATTTCCTGAGGGAAGTTTCTATTTCCTTTGTTTGGAATGTTCTAAAGGAGTGAAGGGCTCACTCCTTCAACTAATCCAAATCTTTCCTAAAATGTCACCTCCTTGGAGAACATCTTCAACCATCCTCCCTAATAGTGTACTTTATTTCTTTCCCTTACACACTCTTATTTTCCTCCATACACTATTTAATGCTTTGTCATACATTTTCTCATATATGACTTGGTTTTGTTAGCTGTTTCCTTCTAATGGAATATAAATTATTTGGGACTGGTCATTGTGTCTTGCACACTGGTACATTGCATTGCCATGCCTGGAAGACTGCCTGGCACACAGGGCTAAATCAATATTTGTTAAATATTGATAAGTATTTTTACATAAGAAGGGATTACACATGTTTAATTGTGAAACTCCTCATGAAAACAGGATGCTAGATAAAGGAAAGTTGAATTAAAATATTAAAATAAAAGTGAGATTGTTAAACGTCAAGAACACAAAACTATTAGCTTTAGACATGAAGAGGTAATTCTTTCATGATAACAACATAAAAAGAGAATGGGTACAGAATCTAGTAAGCTTGTAAGTTTTATAGTAGAGGGCTGCAAAAATTATAATCTGATAATTCATCATGGTATCAATCTGCATCTTTATCAAATTCTTTCAAGTCACTGAGCTACTTAGATGCAGTCCAGCAAAAGGTGGAAAGTTGGATTCATCAGTTAGGATTTTCCCAGTCACTGTGATAGTAAGGCAATGGGAAAAGATGTGCAGATATTGGAAAAAATAGTAGTGACAAACCATTAACTGCAAGCTTGTTAGTGAAAGCTGTGGTAGTTTTATCGATCAAATTGTGTTTTTTCAAAATTTGTACGTGGAAGTCCTAACCCCTCATACCACATACCACGTAATTATGAAAGGTTAGGACTTCCATGCATAAATTGTATATTTGGAGAGTGTTTGGTCTTTAAATTAAAATGAAATTATTATGGTGAGTCCAAGTCCAATATGACTGGTGCTTTTATAAAAATAGGAAATCTGTATGCAGGTACAGAGAAAGACCACATAAAGACACAGGAAGAAGATTGCCAATCACAACCAGGGAGAGAAGGCTTAGAAGAAACCAAACCTGCTGACACTTTGATCTTGAACTTCTAGCCTCAGAACCGTAAGAAGATATATTTCTGTTGTTTAAGCCACTCTGTCTCTAACACTTTGTTATGGCATCCGTAACACGATTATAGATAGACTATAAAACAACAACAATAGCAAAACCAAAAATAAACAAACCAAAAACAGGAGGATTATCTATAGATCCCTGCATACTAGAGATCCATCATACTGAAAATGAATTAGAAAATGAAAGGAATTTCATTTTCATTTCATTTTCTAATTCATTTTCATTATGAGGAAGTGAAGTATGACAAGAGGAAATTTAAATCAGAAAAACTGAAAGCATCACTTGGTAGGTGAAAATAAGGATAGGAGTATGCTTATTCGGTTGCGTGGCTAACTATTTTTAAATTACTTTTTGACAGATATGTTTTAATGCCACATTGAGTTGAAAAAAATCAATCCATCTGTTTTTGATTTATGAGTCACTTGATTTTGTATTTACTGGAATGTAGGTCCTTTTGGATTTAAGAATACTGTAGTTGGTTCTCAAATATCCGATTTCTTAAGTGTCATGTGGGGAACATATTAAAATGTATGGAGCCAAGTCCCATCTTCCTGATGCTAGAGTTTTTAGAAGGAGCATTGTTGCAAGAACCACATTTTGAACAGCATGGAGGTAGAGGAAATGGTGAAAGGTGTAAACCATATGAGGAAAGGAAGAACAGAATACAAATTAGCTTGATGGGGACTCTTTATGCCCTTTGACTGGTGCAGAGGGCATTCAGTGAAGGTGACTTGAAACTTGAAGGCCTTAACTGTTTTCCAGAAGAAGGTTGATAAACAGCTCATGGAGCCCGAAGGTGTTAGTATACTTCACCTACAACTCTTGTCAGGGAAGGTACCTCAGAGGAACAGCATAATCAGGGGAGTACCTACTACAGAGTTCAGCAGAAGAAGAGAGAGAAATAGATTCTCTGTGACAAATATATTATAAATTGAAATTCTCTATGAGAGCATTTGAAGTTAAAGCTTAAGTACTATTTAGGGAAATAAAGAATTTAGAAATACTTTCTTTAAATACCTCGAAAAACATCTTCCCATAGGCTGAAAATTGCCTAATATATTTTTTGATTTTTTTTAAAAAAATTATTGTCAAAAATATCTATTGAGGGCTTTCCGTGTATCAGACACTCTTCTGGATGCTGGGAAGACTTCAGAATCCAATGCAGCCAAAGACCATGGCTTCATGGAGTTTAGATTGTAGAATAGCTTGACAAGCAATAAACATAACAAATGAATAAATAAATTATATAGTATGTTAGAAGATAGTAATTACTATGGGAAAACAAATATAGAGAAAGGTTAGGAAAATCCAAAGTTTGGGATGATGATTGAAATTTAAACAGGATAAAAAGTAAATTTGATAATTGATTTGAAGGGTGCAAGGAGATCAGGAATCTCACGAATTCTTCTGAAAGCAAGGAAATGTGGATTATTAAGGAGTGATTTAAGCATTGTCTTTGGAAAGCTAGATAACCATTAACATTAAAACCACTAAAAACCATCACTTTTTTAAACATCGTCTTAATATTCATGATTAAAAATGAGATACAGGAGAAGCTAAATATCAGATTGCTTATAAAAGATTCTTTTGCAGGGGGCGAATTCAGATGTACTATAAGAGTAACAAAACTCAAAAAGGAGTCCAAAGGTTAATTGAGGACTCTGTACTATCCCTGCTTATTATTATAAAATAATTAAGAACCATGTGTGTATTGTTTAAAATTCATTTTGGAAGGATATTTTTGAGAAGCTTCCTCTGGCTATGACTTCATTTTCTTTGCAGCACATGATGTGGATTACAGGGGGACTTGGCTGA
The DNA here is from genome assembly GCF_029281585.2 of Gorilla gorilla gorilla. Lineage (NCBI taxonomy): Eukaryota > Metazoa > Chordata > Mammalia > Primates > Hominidae > Gorilla > Gorilla gorilla. The sequence goes on along the minus strand of NC_086017.1, from coordinate 44,902,432 downwards.
TATTAAAATGTGAATTAAAAACACCCAAATTTAGTTTCTGGGTAACACACCTGCAATCTAAATATACCTACAAGTAACAAAAAATATTCCTCTAGGAGTTTTCTGGGTGTTAGCTCTAAGGTGAATCTATTGCCATATTGGCAGTAACATGGTAAATGCAGGGATAGGAAAAGATTTAAACTTTCAATGAGTTGTCAGAAGTAATGATTTTAGCTACAGAGAAGTCTGTATTCCCCCACTGAACAGTACCTTATGGAAAGCAGACTTGGGTGAGAATGCGATATCTGTTTCAGGTTCAAATGTGCTTTCCAGAATATTTTTTTTAAAGATCAACCAGCCTTCTCTGTGCCATTGGATCTCCATCATGTGGTGATTTTGGCGTTTCCTTTTCCAAAATGAAATTCACAGGAAAAAAAACAACAACGCTGTAGAAGGATATCTAAATATTTTCAAGGAAATATGTGAAGGATGACACAGATGGACTTAGTGAGCAAAGGAGAGACTAACTACATAGAGCTTTATGAATCATGGTAAAGTGTAACATTTTATTACAAGTGCAGAAAGAAATTCTTGAGCCATTTTAAGCAGAGGACTTTTTCTGATTTACATAATTAAAAGTTTATTCTACATACCTTATAAAGAGTGGATGGGAAAAAAGGAAGAGTGGATGGGAGAAGAGGCAGGAGTAGAAGCAGGGGAACAAATGAGGTGGTGGTTGTTACAGCCAAGAAGGGAAGCAATGGCAGCTTCTCACAGGATACTGGACGTGGAGAGACATGAGAAGTAGCAGGATCCTGGCTGTATGTCAGAGGCAGAAATCATGGGACTTGTTGATTGGATGTAGAGGGTGAAGAAAAGAGCACAGTTGGTGTGGGTGCCAGGTTTTTGCCAAGCATTTGAATGAGTGATAGTACTGGGTGCCAGGTTTTTGCCAAGCGTTTGAATGAGTGATAATACTATTTCTTCATATTTTGGTCCAGGTTTTTGCCAAGCGTTTGAATGAGTGATAATACTATTTCTTCTTATTTTGGTCCATGTGTTCCATGTCTTTTCATGTTATTTCCCTTCAATGCTCCTAATAGAGCCAGGTAGACCTGGAATTTATTAGCTGTGTGCTTTTAACAAAGTTATATGATCTCAGATGTACTTTTTTGGCAATATTCAAATATCAAGATATTAATTACAGAGTTTAAAAAATTTAAAGTCCTGTGTATGAGTGTGTGTGTGTGTGTGTGTGTGTGTGTGTGTGTGTGTGTGGCATACATCGTATAAAAAACATCCATTACCAGGTCCAATGACACAGTACAGGAACTCAGTAAATGACAGCTATAATTGTTATTTTATAAATTGTTGCTGTTTTATTCTAATATACTTTGGTGGTGATTTATGGTTTGTATTATTGAATTATTGTTAGTCTTTTTCTTTTATTTCTGATCAAGTACACAAAAGCGTTTCTTTGTCCTAGAGTATCTTCCTGAATCCCAGCTGAATTCAAAGGGATTCTGCTAGGTTTGTTAATACCTACCATTGCCACATGTCCTAGAAGTTTTTATGTGCAGAATTGGAAAACAGCAGCTCACTCAGCAGGGGCAGGATGCATCAATTGATATGGTTCAATTTCAGGTAAAGGTCGATAAACCTATGCAGGATGATTAAAACAAAACAAAACAAAAAAAAACAGTCTGTTGAGACTGCTGGGTAATTAGGAAAATATTTCAGTAAGAGAGGAGAAAAAAGAAATAAAAATACATTTACCTCAAATGATCCAAATCTCCAAGTGGGCAAACAATTTTTTAATTAAAATTAAGTCTGCACAAAATGTGCAAGCAATACACTTGAGGATGAAGTGAAAAGTTGTTTATCTTTGGCTCACCCTTAGAGGTAGTTAATTTTTAGAAATTCTGTTGTAATTCTTCTGGTGAGTTTCTGCATATGTTCATCACTTTATTTCTTAATGTTATCAAATTTAAGGTCTACTTAGGTAACTTTATATAAGATGAAGAATTTTGATAACTTCCCCTAGTCATTATTTTGTCTCCTCAGCGACCTCCCAGGTTCATTATAATTTTATTTTCATACATCTATTTATCACATTTATTTACTTTTTAATTCATTAAACTTTTAGACAGTGTAATTGACTCCCCCTTTATTAAAGATCATTTAACATTCTTTTACTCTTTCAATTATCTTCTTCCATCTAATGCTTAAACTCTTTTAACTATATCATTACTTCCATTAAAAGTTTACATTTGTTTTCTATACTATAACTTTGCTTTAAGCACCAGTGTTTGTCTCTCATTTGATTATTTATTTATTTATTTATTTTTATTTATTAACTTTTTTGAGATGGAATCTCTCACTCCATCACCCAGACTGGATGGAGTGCAATGGCGTGATTTCTGCTCACTACAGCCTCTGCCTCCCGGATCCAAGCAATTCTCCTGCCTCAGCCCCCGAGTAGCTGGGACTATAGGCATGCACCACTATGCCCGGCTAATTTTTGTATTTTTGGTAGAGACATGGTTTCACCATGTTGGCCTGGCTGGTCTTGAACTCCTGACTTCAGGTGATCCACCTGCCTCAGCCTCCCAAAGTGCTGAGATTACAGACATGAGCCACTGCACCCAGCCTGATTTTTTAAATTGAAAATCCAAAAGTAATGTTTTGTTGCTATTACTACATAAATATCATTCACTCTAACACACTGGGATCTTAGAAAAAAGTAATTCTTTCACAGCAAGATTGTTCTCTAAGAAAATTTTTTCAAGTGTTGAGATCAGATGCATTCTCCTTTCTCCTATCCATCATTTGGTCAAAAATATTTCTCTCTCTCTCTCTCTTTAAAATTTTGTACATATCCAAGGGGATATTTCTCACTAGAACCCAAGCACTGGAACCCATCTTCCATTAGTGGTAAGACAACAGTTGGTTTGGGTTGAAAGTTGCCATGCAGAATATGTGGTTATATACTCACAGGTATTTGGTTCTATAGCTCCCTGAGTCCCTTTATTGCTCCCCTAATGTCCTCAAATTGGTCACTACTACATATTTTTATCTTATGTCTTAATCTAATTAAATGTTTTTAGGCATAAACAAGAAATTTGAACTTCTTTTAGTGAAGCAAACTTTCCAGCCCAATGAAGTTTCCTTCAGAATGCAATTACAGTAGAACTCAGTTTCATATTGATTGCCCTTAAGGTTGTGAAACTGCCCCTATAAACTTTATAAAATTAATCAGGAAAGAACGGACGGGGAGAAACAAAACTAAACCAAGCTTGCAGCATCATTAGCAATAATCATTAGTTCAGCTTATTCTCTGACCTGCTTACTCATAGTTGTTTGGTGCCTATTGCCCCAGAATTATGCAAATCTTCTCACAGATTACAGTTCCCCTTAATTGCTCTATAGATAAAAGCATAGACAGTGTGAAAGATGTTTGAGATATTCTCTAGGTCCTACATACTAATAAAACTACTGACGTCAACTGATCTGAAGGACCCCACAAGAAGTAGACCCACCAAAGAATGTAGTTTCCACATTCTGATGATTTCATCGTTCTTACTCCCACCAATCAATAACTCCAATTTTCCAATCCCTTACCCTCCACAATCCCCTTAAAAGTCCCAACTCAGAACTCCTCAGGGAGATAGAGTTGAGGGTCTCCTCCCATATCTTCACTCAGTTGCCCTGCAACCATTATACTTTCTGTGACAAACTCTGCTGTGTCATTGTTTTGGTGTATTGCTGTGCACCCAGCATAAGATTCTGAGGGTTTATAAGAGTAATAACATCTTAACATTTTGCCCTCTAACCTTAGAAAATCTTAAATGTCAGTTGATCTTATCCCTAGTTACAGATGAAAAAAACCCAAAGCACTCAGTTTCTCTTAAGGTCTCAAGGCATAACTGGGACTTGAAATCTAACTAAAATCTGAATCTACATCTGGTGTACCTTCTACTTTATCACAGGCTTTTTTGTTGGTAATGTGCTTTGGAAGTTGATGATGTCAGATGGATAAACTTTAGTTATGTCCCCTTAAATGAGTGGGCTGTCAACCAGTTGGAAAAAAACTTACCAAGCAATTTTTTATATGAGAATTTGGGAGAAGCTGTTATATACAAAATGATGTCAGTGTTTGCTGTAGACCAAGATTTCATATGATGTTCGCATGCTCCTGGTTGTAAAATTTTTAAAATAACATTATCTAAATTGTGTTCCAAAGAATATTTCTTCAATAGGACATAAAAATATATGACTTCGAACAGGGTCTATGTTTGAACAAATTTAGGGAACTTGAGGTTAAAGCAAGCTAAACAGGTTTATTACTATCAAAACTTCTTGATGTTACAAATGTATTATGAATCTTCAATATGAGTGTGTGCATGAGGGTATAAATAGAATAACGTACTTCCCAACGTATGTCACCATGCAACACTTCTTCATTAGAGCATCATGCTAGACTAGTGTACTGTGGAACCTACTTTGGGGCACATTGCATCATATCCCACACCAAGATAAGATGTCCTCTTCAATGCGTGCATAAAATGTCTCGTGAGATACTCAGGATTATAAAATACAGAATATTCTCTAGTCCATCACACAAAAATACAAGAAGGAAACATCCTCCAGGCCACTGAGATTCCACTGGTATCCAATAAGACTGAAAAATTTGCTAAATCACAGTATCTCCTACTTTAGATATTGACCATATCTAGGTTATATGAAATCATTTATATGTGTTTGTAAACGATTTTATTTTGTTTTGCTATAATTACCCAGCACTGACTCTCCAATGTGTTGGGTCTAGGAAATCATCATTATGCAAAATTGTCTGACTTCAGTAAACAGCTTTGAACTTAAAAGTGGAAATTAGCAGTTAGAGTATATTTGAGAGGCTCAAATGGAGGGCAAAGCATTTGTCTTTCAGGTAGGGTGGTAATTAATCAAATAATCTACTCTAGTGCTAGGGCACTGTGGGAGATTAGTATCTGCTATCAGATTATTGTCATTTGGAAAATGAACAGTTGAGTTATATATTTACTTGCAGGATTTTGTGATATCAACTGGGGGTCATTTTTTTTTTCAGATACTTAGCTAAAGGAGGCTAATGGATGTCTTTTATATTAACAAATCTTTACAAAGAGATGCCATGTTTGTTTAGCAAGCAGAGCACATTCATTTTCTATTTCAGTCTTAATGAGCACCCCTAGTCCTCAAGGATTTCAGTGTTCAAGAAGAAAAACAAAGCAATAGATGCATTCTATTAAAAAAATAACTTTCATAAGAAAGCCTTGTAACAGCTGGATAGATGGTATGCCTGCAATGGCAATGGCAAGGCAAATGGGAGAATTTCCAACATAAAAAATTTACAGAGTTAAAAGTATTTCCCTGCGTATGAGATAGAAGTAGATAATTAAACATTCAAATGTAACAGCTTCTTATGTCAAAGAGGATATTGCTTCTCCAATTCTGAAATGCTTAGTCTGGAAATAGCATACTGGTCAAGTGCTTAAAGAGCATTATGATCAGTGTCATGTTGTGAGACTCAATTTTGCAAATAAAAGTGAAACGATATAAATAATATTCACAAAAAACATTACACTTTAGATAATATTATTTCATTTCTATTGAAACACTACTTTCCATTAATATGTTTTATTGCCAGAGAAATTAGTTTGCAGTTATGGTTGCTTTCTGATTATATAATATACACTCATAAAACAAATGCAAAGAACAGAAAATTATACATGAGAAAACAAAATTATTTATACTATTACTACCCAAACATATGAATCCATGCTTACATATTTTACATATATATCTGCAATACATATATTACATATTTGTATTCTATTACATATTTATATTAGATTTTTACTGAAACAAAAACTTGCCAGGAAAAGTAGTAGAAATAATTGTTGATATTTTAAAGTTCTACTATATGTTTAAGTACTTTATCAGTCAATAATATTTTTATTAACAGTCCTCTGAATAGCTACTTAGTCCTTCATATGAAATATGTAGAAAGTGTTTTATAATTCCCATTTAGCTTTGCATTTAAAATGTTTTTTGAGTTTTCATTATTATATAGAATAGTAAATTTTAAAAGCCATATATAAAATTTTGTGTAAAATTTATGATTATTTTGACTTCTTTATAGATTTCATACTTTTTCTTATTAAAAAACTTGTGCATATATATGGTAAATATATAAATGAGCATGAAGAAAGAAACAAAAATAGTTATAATCCTTGACCCAAGACTGGCATTAAACTTTTGTGAATTTCCTTAAATAAATTTTGCATATTATAGGCATAGGAATTATCCGGTCACTAGCTTCCTTATTATTTTTTTTCATTTTGGAACATATTTCTGTATCATCTAATTTCTACAACCTTCTACCAACTTATTAGAGGAGGTTAACATTATAACCACTATATGCCAAATGGGACACCATGTGCAATTTTTTTTAATATCTCTTGAACTCATTTTACTCATATAGAAAAATAACACAACGGATCTTGTACCCTTTTCATAAAGTTGTTGAGAAAATTTATATACGTACACACACACGCACACATATAGGCATACACTTAGCATTTAAGGAAACTTAGTAAACGTTAGGTAGTCATACTACATGCACCTTCCTTTGGAATGATGTTGTTTACCTCACTAGGTTTCTCAGCAAATTTTTGGCTGTTGTGCAAATTGGCATGGAAATATAATATTAATATATGTATTATACAAATAAATATGCAAATATATACTATTCATTTAACTATATTTATACTTATTTCAATATAAATATATATCTATACATATACTATATATTTAAATGTATGTAGGATACACACATTTACCAGCATACACACATTTAGTTTCTGAAAGTATAAACAAGAAACTATTAAGAGTGTTTATCTTCAGGGATGAAATTTTTGCTACTTAATACATTATGCGATTTTATTTTTGTCATTTTAGTGTCAAAGGTGTTTCTGAACTTTTGGATTATTAGTAAATTTAGGTTTTTCTTAAAAAATAAGTTTATTTCCGGGAGGCGGAGGTTGTAGTGAGCCGAGACCCGCGCCACTGCACTCCAGCCTAGGCGACAGAGAGAGACTCTGTCTCAAAAAAAAAAAAAAAAAAGTTTATTTGTGCTATTAGCAAATAAAATATTAATAAGTATATAGTTAAAATATAGAAGGAAGACCACAGTCTAACTCTGCTCCATATTCTAAGACTGTATCTTCCCTATGATGCTCAGTTATAGAGTCTCAGATTATCTGGGATATTGGCAAATTAGAGCACCTTCAAAAGAAAATACCATATTGCCTAATGGTATAAAAAATCTCTTGCATGTGGAGAATGACTGAAGTCCCAGGAGTTGAGAAAAAAATATTGAAAGGGAGGATGGAATGTTATGGTCATTGTCATTTGGAAGATTGTCATTTGAGGATTGTCATTTGGAAGTAGGAGTAAGCTGGCTCTGTCTAGGTCAGGAGATTTGCCTATGTGATGATAGGACTCACTTTAATATCGTATAGACAGTAATTTTGTCATTAATTATTTCCTTAATTCAGTTACTCAACAAATGCATATAGGACTGTCATAGGCACTATATTAGAATGCAAGAATACTTTGAAGAACAAGGATGAAAATATTCTGCTTTTTAGAGTGCATTTTCAGAGCGTATGCAGACAGAATATACATCTCTTCTCCAGAAACAAACAGGATAATATCCTGTCCCAGGATAAAAGAGGAGATTACGTCTCTATAAGATTTTTTAAATTAGACATTTTTTAAAGGATATAGATTCAAATGCAGTGGTAAGGAACAATACAAAGAGATCCGATGCACTGTTTGGCCTGTTTCCCCAGTGGCAACGTCTTATATATCTGCAGTATAACATCCCAGCCATCACAACCAGAATATTCAAGATTCAGTGCAATGCCATCTTCTCATTGCCCCCCCCTTTTTTTTTTAGACGGTGTCTTGCTCTGTCACCCAGGCTGGAGTGCAGTGGTGTGATCCTCTGCTCACTGCAACCTCCGCCTTCCAGGTTCAAGCTATTCTCCTCCCTCAGCCGCCCGAGTAGCTGAGATTACAGACACACACCACCATGCAGAGCTAATTTTTGTATTTTTAGTGGAGACGGGGTTTCACCATGTTGGCCAGTCTGGTCTTGAACTCCTGACCTTGTGATCCGCCCGTCTCGGCCTCCCCAAGTGCTGGGATCAGAGGCGTGAGCCACTGTGCCCGGCCCTCATTGTCTTTTTATAACCACCCCCACTTCCCTCTCACTCTCACTCCCTTCTCAACCTCAAACAAACACTAATTTGATCTCCATTTCTATAATGTGTCATTTCAAACATGTTACATAAATGGAAGTATACAGTATGTAACCTTTTCTTCATCTGAGAAAGACTCAATTTCCCCTTCATTTCTGAAGGAAATTTTCACTCAATATAGAATTTTGGTTTGACTGTTTTTCTGTTAATTTTTTTTATTTTAAAATATTTAACTAACAAAAATTGTATACATTTGAGGTTTATGACATGATGATCCAATATACATATACATTGTATAATGATTGCTACAATCAAATTAATAAACACATTCACCACCACCCATAGTCACCATTTGTGTGTATGTGTGGTATAGACTTTTAGTTATGAGATGAATAAATTCTAGAGATCTAATGTACAGCATGATCTTTTCTTTCAGCACTTGAAAAATATTGTGTCACTTTCTTGTAGCTTCCTCTGTTTCTGTTGAGAAAACTGTGGTCATTCTATTCGTTTTACCATGAAGGTAACGTGAGTTCTCCTCAGGTAGGCAAAGGAGCACTACTACTTTACTGCCAGCTGGTGGTAGAGTCCAGTTTCCCCTCTCAGCCTCCTTCGATGCATAAGGGGCGTAGCTGGGTTCGTTGCTTCTAGGCAGGTGTGGGAGTTTTGGCTTTTACTACGCTAGCAAAGAAAGACAGGAATACCTTTTGACTTCTCCCCACAAGGCTCCTACTTATACCACAAGTAGGTGGCCTTATTGCTGCTGCATGATAGGGAAAATTTTGATCCTCCACTTGGTCTTCTCTGACCTCTGCAATTTTCCTCATTCCTGCTGAGTAGAAGTAAAAGCCTAGATTCCTAGATGGTCTCTACTGATTCTTCTGTGGAGGGTGCTTGGTGTGGTCCAGGAGGGCCGATGTCCCAGCTCCCTACAAGACCTACTGGCACCTCATCCCAGCCTGATGAAAGTGAGTGTAGAGGTCTAGGCTCTCACTTGGGCTTTGCTGGCCTGAGTGGGGGTGAGCTGCAGTTTTCCTGGGGTGTTTGACTAGAGTAGAGCAGTTATTATTTAAAAGCTTAAGGGTTTTATTGTTGCTGCTGTTTTTTGTTTTTTTCTTGCTAGATTGCCCCTTTCCTGGCCCCATGACTACAGCAAGCAGGCTTAAGGCTGTTGAGGTTCCCACTCATAAATGTTTCCAGGTTGCTGGCTTCTGCAGTTTCTAGTCCAGGATATAAAAGGAAAAATTAAACAAACAATCAAACAAAAAAGAAACACAGCACTGGGTTGTTCCTCAGTCCCAGGGCCCCTGACTGACCTGCCTTCTCTCTCTACCTTTCAGAATCTTCAAAGGTTTGTTTTACATAGAGTGTCCAGGGTTTTTATTTGTACTAGATGGTAGGAATAGGAAAAGTATGTCTACCCCATCTTCCTGGAATAGAAGCCACATAAAGTTTTTAATTCACTCAACTCTGTCAGCACAGACCCTCCTAGTCAGGTGGCTGATTTCTTATATCTTCTTATGTAAAAATGTGTATGCTCATTAGAAGATGTTGGTGGCTTTTCTTAGTGGAAGCAGCATTCCTAAATAAAATAAAAAAACAAAACTTTTAGTGTAATTCTGACCAATGAAACAATTATACAATGAAATAAAGCAAGAGAAAACACATAACAGTAAAACTGTATCTGCTTTTAATTTTCAGACAGTCAACCCATTGATTGACTTCTTTCTTTGTCATAGATCCTGTCAGGTCCCAGTTGTGTTGTGTATAAATAATCTATTGGCTTATATATCCAAAAATGCTACCCTAAGATCATGTTGTAGGAGAAAGGACTACATCCATATTTAGTCTTTTAAAGCTGAATAATTTGCATTTATTTGCAAAATTTTGCTAACACTTTAAAAAATCATCTGCAGTAATTTTCAAAATCCTCATTTCCTCTGTCCGGAAATATTTTATGACTAAGTATGGCATTCTTTGTTTGTTATTTCATAGCTCTACTAATGTAATTTGCCATAAAACAAACAGAACCGGAAGTGAAGCAATATAAGGTTTGTTATAATGAGCTTACTTTATCACTACTTTCTCCTGATGGGATTATAGTCTATAAATGATCATGTCACCATAGCAACCACCTTAAAAACCACACTGGTCTGTAATGCAATAACAACACCTGTGTACTATCATTTTGTTTGGTAGTTTATAGTATTTTTGGTCTAAAAAAATAAGAGGATACCAAAAGCACAACCTATTGTTTCAAACATGGTTTCTCATCACATTTATTTTATATTCATCCATTCCCAATTTGAATTGGTATTTACATGCAGAAGATGGAAGGAATGCTGTCTTGATAACTTACTGAGTTAACTCTGAATAACTTCACGTCAATGCTTCATAAGCAAAAGAAAAGATTAATTTATGGAAGAATTAAATTTCCAAATGGAATAAAGCAATATATAAGAAATGTGTTCTTAAATACATTTTAGAAGTTCTTGCCTTACGAAAAATTATGTCATTTTTGCACCTATTTCTGCTCAGTATTCATATAAATATGATGCAGTGGGGTAAATTTTTTGCTGTGATAAAAACCAGGTGCAATTTCCATTAGTTGTACCTGGGGTTTTGAGTCAGCAAACAAGTTCTGATTTTACTATTTCCCCTTGGATTACAATAAAAAAATTTGAAATCTTGCCCTCATTTCTGTCATTGAAAACATAAGGACAAGAAACTAGTGGTGGGGATAGAGGGTTAACAATATTTTCAGCAAAAGCAATGTCCTCTCTAGTTCACAGGCAGCATAGTTTGAATTCCTCCAAGTGTAAGTCAGGATGCTCTAGGTTAAATTGGGGGTACTGACAACTCCCAGTTCTCAGTGACTTACACAATGAAGATTTATTTCTCTCTTCATTCCCTTATATGTTAATTGTTGCTTGCCTAGGGTAAGAGTGGCAGTAGGCTTATTTACTCTCCAGCATCAGACTGACAGAGGTTCCACTATTTGGAATAGAGACCACAAAGGAGAGTAGGAGATTCACATGCAGCTTTTAAATGCCACGTCCTAACACCAACACCTGTTATTCGTAGTTCATTAGCCAGTGCAGGTCATATGACCATGCCTAGCTTCCAGGGAATAGGAGTGCAGTGTTTTCATAAGCCCCCAAAAAAGAAGGGGTCCAGAGAGTGCTGAACATTTGCAAAATTTATCATACACAATTTAATATTTATGACAACATATTTTGTGAGTAAATTGTAATATTTTGAACAAACATTTTGAAGGTCAACTACATTTGAGGCACTGTTAACATTTGTCACATTATAAGTTAAATTGTCATGATTAGAAGCACTTCTTTAAAGATTCTCATATAAAATATGTTAATCAAAATCTAGGCTTTTTTCCTGTTGTAACAGAGACGTGTATAACAATAATAGTTTATTCAGGAGAGAAGTTTATTTTATGTCCATGTGACAATTCAGGTTGGTGGTTCGGGGATGGTATAATGACTTCTTAATCTTTAGAAACCCAAGATTACTCTATTTTCCTAAATATACTGTTTTGGTTTCATAGTCCAACAGGGATTCACCCGCATCCAAGCTACCAGGAGAAAAATAGAAGGGAGGGAGGACATGTTTTGTTTTTGTTTTGTTTTGTTTTGTTTTTGATGGATACAAAAATAAGTTATCCACATTACATCTATTTCCACCCTATTGTTTGGCGCTTAGCCCATGCCTACCACTAACTCCAATGGAAGTAAAAAAGAAAAAAAAATGCTGTCTTTTACTGCCCACCTCCACCTGCAATTAACAATTCTATGACTATATAAGAGGAAACATATGGTTGAACAACAGAATAAAGCACAAGCCTATGTTCAAGATTCCTCATTAAATGCTTTAGACTTGTCATTCCAAGAATTCATGCTACAAGTTTCTTTCACTCATTCAAGGGAAACTGAAAGACTCATGACAGAGGCAACTCTGACATTTTCCAGTTGTGTGATCTTTGTTGTTTCTTGTCTGATAGCCCTTTCTCATTTCCTTGGACCTTTCTGTAAAAGCCTATTCAAATGCTATATCTTCAATTAATTCTTCCCTTTTCTCCCAACACCTTATTAGCTTTATCCCTAGACTTCCCAACACCATATTTGCTTTTTTAACTTGGTCCTTGTTTATGTCTTCTTGGGAATATTTCTGCTGTTTTTATGACTTTTTGAACAGGTGATATAGCCTGGCAAAAATTCTGAAAGGAAAATTACCTCCTCCGTTTTTACTAAGGATAACTGAGACTCTTATCTATTTGGGTTAATGGGATCATGTGCCTCATGCAACAATACAATTTGTAGAAAATTTGGAAAGAAGGCAGCAAATCATGATGATAAATATAATAGGTAAATTTAATAGGTGTTTATTCATACTAGTCATTTGGAAAGTATATCACAGGCATTGTCATATTTACTCATTACAACTATATAAAATACTGATAGCATCATTATCTCTATAGCTGAGGAAACTGAGTCATAAAAAGGAAAAGAGACTTACTCCAAATCACACATCTGGTAAATGATGGAAGTACAATTTGAATCCAGATATTTTATACTCCAGAACCCATGTTTTTACGTGTGTGTGATTTAGCCTTTTTATTTCACTAAGACAAGAAGGATTATTTGAGAACTGAATCACAGTAAGGAATGACTAAATGAATATCACTCATATTTAACATGTATTTATATTAATATAATTTAACTGTTAATTTAAATATAAACAAATATATAACTTTAAGTACAAGAATTATAACTATAGAATGGTTCTAGAATTAATTTATTCATCTCTTTTTTTCCTGGGACATTGTGAAATCCTGAGCAAGAGGTTTCTAAAGGACAAGTTTCAGCATGATCTTTTCTTTTCCTTTGCCATTATTCAATAACATTCTCTAAACTCTCCATGCTTCCTGTTGGTCCATGTTGCATGCTGACCAAAGTAGGTTCAAAATGTAAAAAACAAAAAATCTCCTTCAGTCACAGCCGTTGTTCTAATTTCTTAGGATAGAATTGCTCAAAGAAAGATAAGAATCTTCGCAAAGAATTTCTACAGTATATGCTCTTTCTGATCACTTTTGTCACTGCACATATTTCTGCAAAAAATCATGGTTATATTTACCTAATTATGAAACATCTGATGTGATCACTTGTGAATTCCCAAAGCACAATTTCCTTGACCTTGTTGAATGACCACCTTGATTTTGCAGGAAAGAACTTTCAAACTCGGTTTTACTTCAAAGTGCCTTCAGAATTTTCTATTGCAACACTTTCTGTGCCACAATGGCAATGCTTCCATAGCTGAAAGCAGCCGTAGTGAAAGCATTAATTTGTATCCTTTTTGTAGGAAAAGTTTGTCCCACTGCATTCTTGAATGTCTATTTGCATTGGTTACCTCTTATCCCCTTATCCTGTTAAATTCCTTGAGGGCAAGGACTTTTTATATTTAATCTTAGTACTTGCTGTTTCTCTTTTCTTCTCACCACCAACATCTATTGTTCTTTTCACCACATGTACTTAATAGTTATTTTTTTTCAGGATATGGATTAAAGAAAGTTGGTGATGTTTCAAAAGGAGAAGCTGTAGAGGTATGTAGATGATTCTAGTGAAAGTTTATGGGCTAAACTGATTTTCAGCAGACCTGATGATGTTTTAAGTCTGCTTGTGATAATTGCTTGCTGTCTTTTGTGGGACTATTATATGTACATGCCTGTGTATGTATCTGGTATATAGTATGTAGATACCCAGTACATTACTCAGAGTACTCTTGATTTCTCTTATGGGACATATTCCATTGCAACAGAGTTTTGTGCCAATTCTTCTAAAATCCATGTATTTTTATCTACAAAAAAAATTCTGAAGGCACATTTATGGCAAAATATAATCAAGAAAACTTTATTCAGGATTTCATAAGATATGTGTGTGTGTGCACATATGTATGGCCATATCATAAAATGTTTTCTGAAAAAATACTACATATAATTAATTTCAAAGAGTTAGAGCTTCAAAAGACTACAATAATTCAGGACTTTTTAAATTGCTTTCTATATTATAGGAGATTTTAGAATACATAAAAAATTTGGTTGTTGGATATTGTATTCAGGTTTTAAAAAAAATTCCTAACAATTAAGGCTGAAATTTTCAGATTCTTAAAGTCTTTGGATAATTCAGTAGAGAGATGAGACAGAAAGGAGCAAACTGAGAGTTCGCAGTATGTGACATTCCAAGATCATTAAGTTTTCATTGGAGAATTAAACATTAACCAACAAACCCAAAGATAAACTTTGAGAAATGGAGGAAGCCACTGTTTCTCTTCCATTTTAATAGAATTCTCTAACATGACATTAGGATTTAAAATGCTTTAATTTAGATGGTCTTGTTAGTCACTGGAGATATCAAATACCAAATGCTAATTAGATCATAAGGTATAATAACTAGCTAGATGGAAATGCCAAAATATTAAAGGTTATTTAGTTATCTGGAAATGAGAATTTCCTCCCAGAAGGCATAATATATACTAGTTTTCCTCCAGAAGAAAAATGTAACTTAGGATGGTTTTATTTACAGTGAAGAACAGTTATCTTATATTTACAGTGAGAAAACTGTTATATACAATCATAAATATGCAAGATAGAAAATTATTGTGGCAATGTTTGATATTTATCTCAAGGGAAGTTACCATTATTAGCATATGTACTGATTTATATATCACTTTAAATATAAAATTTATCTAAATATATATACATATATGTCCATAATTTGAGTGAATGAGGAATATTTTTGAAAAATTATGTATTAATTCTAAGTAACTATTTTAATATCAATTGACTAGAAATAAATTTTATATAAACCAAGATTTCTCTATGCCTCTAATGAGTAATAGCTAAGTCATTTTAATAAGCATAACTTTTAAGCATATGTGAATTTAAATCATTCTTTAGAAGGCTGTTTTGCGTTCTATAATATACATCTGTTATACTAAATTTCCCTAGTAAATATTTTTACTAATGAATCTGTAGATCCAATTTAAGATAGTCATCAAAGCCTTGCATGTAACTTTTTTTTTTTTGGCCAAGTCCCAAATGAAATGTATGTGTGTGTGAGTGCGTGTGTGTGACTGCATGTGTGTGAGTGTTCATGCTGGAATAAAAAAGCAGATGAAAATAAAGTAACATAGCTTATTAGATGCAAAACCTAGAACGCAAAAAATTTACTTAACTTTTCTATGCCTCATATTTCTCACTTCTTAAATAGAGACCATCATATTATTATGTCAAATTGTTGTTGTGAGAATTAATGGTAGTACATATTAAGAACAGAGGCTGAAACATAGTAATGATTCATAGCTAGTTGTTATTTTATTTTATTATCATCATTATTATTCATAGTCTAATTATTTACTGAGTGACCTTTTGCAAACTCTAATGGAAGAAAGAAGATTAAGGAAGGGATCAGTCTTTGTCGCAAATTATGAAGGTCCAAGGAAAAAACAAAACCAAAAACGATACCTGGGCATTAAATAGGTGGGTTGTCCAGCAGAATCACATAGATACTCTAGTTCCTCACCTATAAAGTCAGTGCTTAAAGTAGGCGGTGTATTTTTCTGGTCTAGGTTTGGAGACAGAGAAAACCTCTAACATGTCCTCATTGTAGGATACAAAACTGATGCACACAGAATCATGATTTTTTTTCTGGACTTAACAATCAAGATGTAGGAAGCAACCCACATTATTCCCACCTAAGAAAACCATTGCCCTTCTGTCTCAGGGCTACCATATCAAAAACAGCATATAAACAAGTCAGCCCAGGTGAGAAGTCCCTATAGGACACCAGAAAAAGAAACAGATAAAAATCAATTTTAAAGATAATTAATCCAGAACGTCCCATCCCCTAAGAGTCTGGTTGGCACTGCAGGCAATTGAAAACTGTAAGAAAGTTGATGAGAGAAATGTTCTGATACAACTAATGAAATGTAAGGAGTATAATAGAGAGCTAAAAATAATACTTATCCTTAACTTGAAAATGCTATTAAAATAAGCAGGAGCATTGCTGCATTTGGCTTTTAGCAAGGGAAGTTGTTGATAATAATGAAGGAAGCAGAGTCTCAGTTAACATCTGATGAACACAGGAAATGTAGAAAAGACGTTTTATGAACAACAATGAGAATAAGAGCATTGACAAGTTTTGATGCCTGAATGTCTGATGTTTGATGTTTGCCCTTTTTTACTTTTGTTTTGTTTTTTCTTCCTATCTTTTTTAACCTTCATTCTTCCAGTATATCCAACAATCTGTCATGAATTCAACATACTAATTTTTTGTTTGAAATACCTGAAGTGGTTTCTGTCATATTAAACTGTGACAGAAACACTGCTTGGTATCAGGAACCAGGCTTTCAATAGCAGGATTTTGGATTAGATGCTGATATGATCGAGGATAAATTATGACCCAATTGCCAGGAGAAAATGGAATATTACACTAGTGCACAACATGCAATAGCAAAACAATTAAATTATCACTTGTATGTGCTTGAGATAAAGTGCACATCAATACAGGGTTTTGGAGTACCATGTTTGGTTATTCTCAACTGTTATAATATGCTGTCTACAAAGATTTTGTGATAATATGCTACATCTGGTTAACCAAAGAGCTTATAAAATCACAGTGAAAAAAATAAACTCAAGTCATGGTCAGAAAACTATAGCGCTTTTATGGAATCTTCAAAATTATACCATTATTACGCAGTGTGGACATAGCTGAAAATCAGACCACACGTTTAATACTGCATGTTTAAAATGTAAACATATATTGAATTTAGGTTCATAAATCTTATATTTGAAAATTATGTCACTGAATGACAAGATTTGAAATCCTTAAAACTCCCCCCAACCCCCATAACCATGTCTGAGTAAAATAGCCTTGTCTTTTTACAAAAACTGTGATAACCTTATATGAGATAACTTTATAAAGAGATGCGTATTCTCCTCATGGTGGACCTTTAGCTCCCATTATTGTCTTGAGAGTATAACTAGAGGCAGACTCTAGCATACCCCAAAGGGAGAATCACAAGTTTCCTACACCGTTTCTTTTGGTTCTTTTCATTGTTTCCCAACTCTTATTGTCAATATGAAAATTTTTGAACTTTTGGAGACTCATCAGCAACTACCGTAAAATGATTCCTTTTTGGACTCATTTTAATAAATCACTCAGCTCCTCTGCCTAAAACAAAACAAAAACTGATAAAGTATAAACCAAACTACATAGAGTATGTATAAATACATGTACAGGCATGTTTTAGAGACATTGTAGGTTTGGTTCCAGATCACTGCAATAAAATGAATATCATAATACAATAAGTCACACAAATATCTTGGTTTCCTAGTGCATATAGAAGTTATGTTTACCCTATATTAAATGTGCAAGAGCATTGTGTTTAAAATGTACATATATTAATTAAAAATACTTTATTGCTAAAAATGCTAATGATCATCTAAAATTTCAGTGAGTCATAATCTTTTTGCTGGTGGAGGGTCTTGCCTCAATGTTGATGGCTTCTGATTGATCAATTAGTGGATCAAGGTGGTGGTTGCTGAAGTATCGGGTAGCTGTGGCAATATCTTAAAATAAGATAACAATAAAGTTTGCCATATCGATTGACTCTTTCATGCAAGATTTTTCTGTAGCACAAGATGCTGTTAGATAGCATTTTTAACCACAGTAGAAGCTCTTTCAAAATTAGAGTTAATCCTCTCAAATCTTGCTACTGATTTACCAGCTAAGTTTATTCAATATTTTAAATCCTTTGTTGTCATTTCAACAATGTTCACAGAATCTTCATTAGGAGTAGATTCTATCTGAAGCAACTTTTTTTGCCTATCCATAAGAAACAACTAACCCATTCAAATTTCATAATGATATTGCAGCAATTCAGTCCACATCTCAGGCTCCACTTTTAATTCTAGTTCTCTTGCTATTTCCGACACATCTATAGTTAATTTTTCCACTGAAGTCTTAAACCCCTTAAAAGCATCCATGAAGGCTGAAATCAACTTCTTCCAAACTCCTGTTAATATTGATATTTTGGCTTCCTTTCATGAATCATGAATGTTCCAAATTACATCTAGAATAGTAAATTCTTTCCAGAAGATTTTCAGTTTACTTTGTCCAGATCCATCAGAGACATCACCATCTTTAAAAAAAATAGATTCAGGGGGATACATGTGCAGGTTTGTTACCTGGGTATATTGAGTGATGCTGAGATTTGGGCTTCTAATGTAGCCAAAGTAGTAATCATAGTACCTGATAGGTAGTTTTCCAACCCTTGCCCCCATCCTTGCCTCCTCACTTTTGGAATTCCCAATGTTTATTGGTCCTATCTTTGTGTCCATGTGTACCCAGTGCCTACTTATGAGTGACAACATGAAGTATTTGGTTTTCTGTTTTTGCATTAATGAGCTGAGGCTAATGGCCTCCAGCTACATCCATGTTACTGTCACAGACACGAATAAATCATTATGTATAGCAGATATTGCCTTACAATATGTATTAATAACAATGTCTTAAATAACAAAACTTGAAAGTCAAAATTACTCCTTGATCAATGGGCTGCAGAATAAATGATATGTTAGCATGCATAAATACAGCATTAATTTCCTTGTATATCTCCATCAAAGCTCTTGAGTGACCAGATATTTATGCCAGTGAGCAGTAATATTTTGAAAGGAATATTTTTTCAGCAGTAGGTCTCAACAGCGGGCTTAAAATCTTTAGTTAACCATGCTATAAACAAATGTACTGCCATCTAGGCTTTGTGTTTCTATTTATGGAGCAGAGGCAGAGTAGATTTAGTATAATTCTTAAGTGCCATAATATTTTCAGAATGATAAATGAGCATCAGCTTCAACTTAAAGTCGCCAGCTGCATTAGCCCCAAACAAGAGAGTCAATTTGTTCTTTGAAGTTAGGCATTGACTTCTCTTTACCGAGGAAAGTCATAAATGGCATATTTTTCCAAAAGAAGGTTGTTTCATCTACACTGAAAATCTGCTGTTTAGTGTAGCTACCTTCATCAATTATCTTAGCTAGATTTTCTGGATAACTTGTTGCAGCTTCTGCATCAGAACCTGCTGCTTCACCTTGTATTTTATATTATAGAGATGGCTTCTTTCCTGAAACCTCACACAGCCACCTCTTCTAGTTTCAAACTTTTCTTTTAAAATTCCCTTACTTCTCCCAGTTTTCACAGAATTTAAGAGAGTTAGGGCCTTGCTCTGGATTAGGCTTTGGCTTAAGGGAATACTACTGCTAGTTTAATCTATCCAGACTGTTAAAGCTTTCTCCCTATTGTGTCCGGAATTGGTGGTTCTTGGTCTCACCGACTGCAAGAATTAAGCTGCGGACCCACGTGGTGAGTGTTACAGTTCTTAAAAGCGGCGTGTCTGGAGTTTGTTCCTTCTGATGTTCAGATGTGTTTGGAATTTCTTCCTTCTGGTGGGTTCGTGATCTCGCTGGCTCAGGAGTGAAGCTGCAGACCTTCGCGGTGAGTGTTACAACTCTTAAGGCGGCACGTCTGGAGTTGTTCGTTTCTCCCAGTGGGTTCGTGGTCTTGCTGGCTTCAGGAGTGAAGCTGCAGACCTTCCCAGTGAGTGTTACAGCTCATAAAAGCAGTGTGGACCCAAAGAGTCAGCAGTAGCAAAATTTATTGCGAGGAGTGAAAGAACAAAGCTTCCACAGTGTGGAAGAGGACGTGAGCGGGTTGCCACTGCTGTCTGGGGCAGCCTGCTTTTGTTCTTTTACCTGGCCCCACCCACATCCTGCTGATTGGTAGAGCCCAGGGGTCTGTTTTGACAGGGCGCTGATTGGTGCGTTTACAATCCCTGAGCTAGACACAAAGGTTCTCCACGTCCCCACCAGATTAGCTAGATACAGAGTGGACACAAAGGTTCTCCAAGGCCCCACCAGAGTAGCTAGATACAGAGTGTAGATTGGTGCATTCACAAACCCTGAGCTAGACACAGGGTGCTGATTGGTGTGTTCACAAACCTTGAGCTAGATACAGAGTGCCGATTGGTGTATTTACAATCCCTGAGCTAGACATAAAGGTTCTCCAAGGCCCCACCAGAGTAGCTAGATACAGACTGTCGATTGGTGCATTCACAAACCCTGAGATAGACACAGGGTGCTGATTGGTGTGTTTACATACCTTGAGCTAGATACAGAGAGCTGATTGGTGTGTTTACATACCTTGAGCTAGATACAGAGTGCTGATTGGTGTATTTACAATCCCTGAGCTAGACATAAAGGTTCTCCACATCCCCACCAGACTCAGGAGCCCAGCTGGCTTCACCCAGTGGATCCCCCACTGGGGCTGCAGGTGGAGCTGCCTGCCAGTCCAGCGCCATGTGCCAGCACTCCTCAGCCCTTGGGTGGTGGATGGGACTGGGCGTCGTGGAGCAGGGGGCGGCGCTCATGGGGGAGGCGCTCATGGGGGAGGCTCTGGCTGCACAGGAGCCCAGGGAGGTGGTGGGAGGCTCAGGTATGGCGGGCTGCAGGGTCCTGAGCCCTGCCCTGCGGTAAGGCAGCTAAGGCCCGGTGAGAAATCAAGCGCAGCGCCGGTGGGCTGGCACTGCTGGGGGACCCCATACACCCTCTGCAGCCGCTGCCCCGGGTGCTAAACCCCTCATTGCCTGGGGCCGGTGGGGCCGGTAGGGCCGGCGGCTGCTCTGGCCGGCTGCTCACAGTGCAGAGCCCGCCAAGCCCACGCCCACCTGGAACTCCAGCTGGTCCCCAAGCGCGGCGCGCAGCCCCGGTTGCCACTGGCACCTCTCCCTCCCCACCTCCCTGCAAGCTAAGGGAGCTGGCTCCGGCCTTGGCCAGCCCAGAAAGGGGCTCCCACAGTGCAGTGGTGGGCTGAAGGGCTGCTCAAGTGCCGCCAAAGTGGGAACCCAGGGAAAGGAGGCTCAGAGAGTGAAGGAGGGCTGTGAGGACTGCCAGCACGCTGTCACCTCTCACTATCACTAATAAGGCTGTTCTTTCATTTTCTTATCATTTGTGTGTTCACTGGAGTAAAATGTTTTAATTAATACATACTATTTTTACGTACTTATGGGGTACATGTGATATTTTGATACATGCATACAATGTATAATGATCAAATCATAGTATTTAGGATATTCATCACCTCAAACATCATTTCTTTGAGTTGGGCACATTTCAAATCTTATAGTCAAACTAGCGCTCTATCAAAATGCTATAACATATTCCTTATATCTAGCAGTATGTTTGTATCCATTAACCAACCTCTCTTCATCCGCCTTCTCCCCACACACATCTTTCCCAGCCTCTGGTAATTATCATTCTACCTCAATTAGAGCAAATTTTAAAAATGTCCTTCAAGAACTTTTCCTTGACTAAGTTGACGAACTCTTTGATGCAAGTGGCTTGGCTTTCAACATGCTTTTTTCAACAAGCTTAATTATTTATAGCTTTTGATTTAAAATGAGAGAAGTCCAATTCTTCCTTTCTTTTGAACACCCAGGAGGCATTTTAGGGTTTTCAATTGGCATAATTTCAATATTGTTGTGTCTCAGGGAATAGGGAGGCTCAAGAAGAAAGAGCAAGATGGGGAAACAGCCAGTCAGTGGAGCAGTCAGATCACAAACAACATATATTGACTGAGTTTAATGTCTTATATAAGCACAATCTGTGGTGCCCCAAAACAACTGCAATAGTAACATCAAAGATCACTGACCACAGAACATCCTAACAGATATAATAATACATTTGAAATATTGTAAGAATTACCAAAATGTGACACAGAAACAAGAAGTGAACACATAGTCTTGAGAAAAATAGAGCCAATAAGTTTGCTGGCTGCAGGTTTATCACACACCTTCCATTTGTAAAACATGCAATTTCTGCAAAGTACAATAAAGTGAATCACAATAATATGAGGTATGCCTGTAATACATGCTTTACAATACAGGTCCTTTTAGCACAGGACATTTCTTTTCTACTCTGTCAATTCCTGATCCTTGAAAAGAATCAAAGAAAAATATACAATATATCAAAACAACCCAACACACAAACTTTCTGAGTCATCATCACCCATTTTATCATAGCAATAAAGTAATAAGAAGAGCTCCTTTTCTCTTTTCCTCACACTTCTAATCATACTATATGTTAGCAAATATACAATATGTGTACATGTAGATGTATATATTTAAATATATGTAAAAACTGATATATGACTGTATGATTATGTGGGGAAACTATAAATTTTATATTATAAATTAAATTATTAGGATGAATCACTCTGTGTAGCCTAAATCTGTGTGTCTTTACATGAGGAAACAGAAAGTATATTTGTATAAATATGTACAGATAGTCCCCAACTTTCAATGGTTTAACTTATGATTTTTTAACTTTATGGTGGTGTGAAAATAATACACTTTCAGTACACTCCTTGACTTACAATGGGGTTGCATATGGATAAATCTATTGTAAATTGAGAATATCATCAGTCATAAACACACTTTCAACTTAGGATCTTCTAAGCTTATGGTGAATTTATTGGTATGTAACCCCATCATAGGTCAAGGAGCACTTGCGCTGATCATACCTAGAAACAAATAGTTTTGAGTATACATATGGTCGAGGAAGTTAAGCAAGACAGAAGTGTTTACTATCACAATTTCATTCATTTTATATATAGTCGATGTTACATGTGAATACCCATGTCTGTGTGTATATATGTGTATGAGTGTATCGATATTAAAAGCATATTTACTGAGCCCATAATACTCAGTATGAGACAGATCATTGCAAACCATTTTTGAAAGATAAAGAAGAATAAAGAATACCCTTTTCTCTTGCCATGAGAGTGCTCAGATTCAGTGAAAGGTGAGGGGATAGCGAAGATCAAACAAAAAAAATTACATTCCAGGCTTATTCGAACCATATAAATTGAGAGAATAGAGTGCTTGGGAGCACAATGAAAAGGCACATATCAAATTCTAAAGGGAACAGAAATAGCCTCCCATAGTAGGTGATACTGGAATTGTCTCAAAGGAATGTGTGTGTAGTGTGTCTAGTCTTGAATGGATGTTTATATGTGTCTAGATCTGTGTGTGAATACATACATGCAAAGACTTCAGCTAGACAGAAAGATTTATCTTTATCATTTAACCTGTCCATTATGCCATCATGCAGGGCAGCTAAGCCTGTGCTTATACAAATGGCTTGGTAATATAAACAAGTTAATTGAAATGGCTGGTCCCAAGAAACTCATCAGGATGATGCTTCCTGGTGGAGTTTAAGATGGCATAAAATGCATCAATGTTAAATCCTTGACATATGCAACTCTGTTCCCTTTGGCTTACAGCTGTTTTAGGAGATGCAATACCCATATGCTTTTATCATTCCTCTGAAACTGCATTAGAGAAATTACAGGGTATTATCAAGATAAGAAAATAATTGCATTTTAATTTGACATGAGAGTTTCTTTAGAGAATAAAGTGGAAATTGAATCAGGAGAGCCAACTGAGAACATGTGTCTACGTATTTCTCACATAAAATCATAAGAAATGACAGAAAGTATATTTTAGAAAAGTTTAAATTTGTTATAAAGCTGGCTAACAGAAAAAAAGTACAATAGCAGGCCTTGTCATTCTAAGGAATTTAAGAATACTGACTTATACCTTTGGAGAAATAATTGAAAAAGATCTGATCTGAAACCATGAGCAGGAAACTGCTGTGCAAAGTATGATTGGTTTCAGGGAATCTTTAAATTCAGAATATGAATGAATTCAAGAAACAAAGTGGGGAACCTCTGCAGTACTCTAGGTGGTTTTATGTGTGGCAACATTCCAGAAAAGATGGACTTGCTGGACACTCCCAACTTGAATTCACCTGTGGGACATAGGGGCCTTGAACTCTGATTAAAGCTAGGAGTGTTTATCTTAAACTTGGAGAGACTGGGCAGAGTCCTATGGATCCTTCCACCCCACTAACTCCATACTGCATCAAAAATCTCCAAATACAAGTCACTGTAATCAGAACTAGCATCTAAAGAATAGATCAGGAATTCCAAAATGCAAATATGAGCAAGTAGTTGGGGGTAATTATGAAACTCACAAGGCCAACACTGTGAAAAGGGGACATCTAGGTAAATAGAAGAAATAACACCAAGAGCAACCATTTATGCAGCAACAGAATATTTAAAAGTGGGCTTACTGCATATGCATAGTGCAATAACACAGTGGGGGAATACCACATCCTGAAAAGGAAACTATTAGTGATCCTATAATACAAAAATGGAACCATTAAAATACAAAATTAAACAGATTGGTTTAGTGGCAAAAAAAACCACTAAAGAATGAATTAATAAGCTGGAACACTAAGCCAGTGTCATCTCTGAATGAAGTATAAAAGAAAAAAATAATGAAAAACATGACAGAAAAGATGTAGGAACACGAAAGTTATATCTGGAAGTTCCAACATCTGTGTACTATGAATTTCCAAAGCACAACACAAAAAGAATATGAAGAAAAATGTAATGAAATACAATTTCCCCCACTGTTTAAAAGATCATAAGAAAACCTTAAAAGTATCCATATAGTAAAAAAAAAAAAGAAAAATGAAAAAAACACAACATTCAAATGCTTCTAAGTGGTATTTTTCTTTTTTTATCTTTATCTAAAAATAATTTTTTATTTTTATCTAAAAATAATTAGATTATGATGAGATTCAAGACAAATATGCTGCAATATTTTTAAAGTTTTGAGCACAAATCATTTGAAATTAGAAGTGAAAAAATAATAACCAACTATGAACCTAGTATGAAGGTAAAATTAAGACAATATCATACATTCCACATCTCATAAACTTCTCTTCATATTTTTCTAAAACATTTCTTAAATGTTTCCTGATTATATTAAATTTACATTCAGAATTCAATAAAACATTTAATAAGTAATAGTTCTATTGTTATAAAGTGAATATTCCTAAATCTACAAAAATTAGAAACTTAAAACTTTACACTTAAGATAAAACATTTAAATGTTAACTCTGATGTGGGAGACATCAAGTATTATTTTTAAATGCTTTGATCGACAGACTAACAAAAGCATTATAAGAGTACTACCTTAGAGAGGACCAATTTCATGTAAATCAAATCCAGTTAAGTCCTATATTGTTCCTTCCACAGACTGTTTCTTCTACAGATACGTAAACTACCACCTCATTTTAGGATCGATAACGGGTTGGTATTTCTTTTCTTCAGAGGTCTTGGAGAATGGGAGTGAAAATGAGTTTAAAATTAACCCTTATTTTGATGGGAAATGTGCAATGGCTTTAATCCAAAGATTCCATGTTGAGAACTGAAATGTGGAGAAAGCAGCAGCTGCTAGTTTAGAATACTTAGAGAATATTTAACGTACAGCACCCTAGAGTTTCATTTTCTTTGTCAGAATCATAAAAGTTGAATATGTTGAAAAGCTGTTAATGTATTTTCACCAAATGTCAGGAAGGCAACACCATCATCACCTTTTAGAGGTTAAATGTGCTTGCTATGGCATTTTAATGATTACTGTGTGTAAGGGATTTGAATTTTCTGGAGAATACAAGCAAGTTCTGTGCACATTCACAACCTGTTTTTCCACTTTCTTAGCCTCCAAAAGATATGGGATTTGTTGTATTTCTGATTGTGACACTGGCCAAGTGTTCTGTATTCTTGCAGAACTCATACTGGTGGCTATAACTCTCTTGATGTTGCACTGACTTATTAACACATGTAGGTAGCATTCTTGGATTTTGTGAACAGATTTTTCAGAGGCAAAAAAGACTATATTTTTCCCTGACTGAAATCTACACAAGGCCAAGAAAAATAGTCTTACCACGTAATCCAACAAGCACAGTCCTTGTGAAATGAATTGCAAACTTATGTCCACACAAAAACCTGCACATAGATGTTTACAGCAGCTTTATTTATAATTCCAAAACTTGAAAGCAACTAAATGCCCTTCAGTTGTTGAATAGATAAATAAGCTGTGGTACATCCCTACGATAGAATATTATTCAGCAATAAAAAGAAATGAGCCATCAAGCAACAAACATATGTGGGAGGACATTAAATGCATGCTGCTAAGTGAAAGAAGACAGTCTGATAAGGCTACATATTGTATGATTCCAATTATTCTGAAAAATGCAAAACTACAGAGAAAGTAAGAAGATCAGTAGTTGCTGGGAGCTTAGGGGAGGAAATAAGAATAGGTACAGCACAGGGGATTTTTATGACAGTAAAACTGTTCTGTATGATACTGTAATGGTGGATAAGTGACATTGTAGATTTAGCAAAACCCATAGAACTGTACAACACAAAGAGTGAATATAAACTATGAACTTCCATTTATAACAATGTGTCGATATTGGTTCATCACTTGTAACAAATGTACCATAAAGCAAGATGTTATTAATACAGAAAACTGTGTGTGGGGTAAGGGAAGAGGGCATTTGTGGGAACTCTCTGTACTTTCTGCTCTATTTCTCTGTAGACCTAAAACTGCTCTAAAAATCAATAACTTTAAATTAATATGAAAGTTAATAGCCTTTATTTTTTAAAATGTTCATCTTCCTTTCAGAAAATCTGTTTCTGAAAGGATTTTCAGAAACAGATTTATTATATTGTATATAATATATGTATTATATATAATACAGATATATATATTGATATAACTGCTTCAAATTCATTCAGAAGTCAGCATATCTGCAGAAGATTCCATAAAAGTATCAGGACAAATAGCTAATGCTCACAGGGCTTAAGACCTAGATGACGGGTAGATAGGTGCAGCAAACCACCATGGCACACGTATACCTATGTAACAAACCTGCATGTTCAGCACATGTATTCCAGAACTTAAAATAAAATAAAATAAAATAAAAAGAAGATTTCATGGAAGATCAATTGTACTTCCCAGTATCATCCTCTTTTCATTACATCTATATACATCAGATAGCTTTGAGGTATTAAAAACATTACCTGCTTGGACTATGAACTCATAGTAAGTTTTGTGCCACTGAATTGTTCAAAGGTAGAATGAATAACTTTGTTTACTACTTTTTCTAATGTATTTCCATGATTTTTTCTATTTATCTTTAAATACTCTCTATATTAAATATTTTATAGAATATATAGGAATAATGTATACATTTAGATGCTAATATTTTATATTGGATAATTATATGTTTAGAATATACTCATACAGAAAGAATATAGAATATATTTTCAACAGAATGCATATATATGTAGAACACATATCCACATAGTACATAAGGATACGTAGAGAGAGAAAGATTGTGTGCACATGCAGAGAACTCACATCACATTGACAGAACATCTTAAAATAGTAAACATTTAAATTTTCTGCTCTAGAATTCAATGCAATGAAAATGAAATTGTGGCATATTACTCTAAAGAATGTTCAAAGGAATTTTGGAGACATTAGGTCAACTTATTTTCATAGTTGAAGGTTAGTATACCCATTCCTTCCTGGCTGAGAACCAGGAAGCTTGGACATGAGAACCATGAACTAACCCAAGCAGTTTCATGATACTTATGTCTATATGGGTTGTAGCACTATGCTGCCAGCTACTGAAATAGAGGTAGAATGATAGAGCTTCTCCTTGGCCATGCACCCAGTGTTGCAGCACTGCAGCAATAGCTGGTTATTATGAATCATGTTTTCTTTATTCTGGAACCAACTTCAATATGGGTATAGAGATGTGATGGGGTATTCTTGTCTCATGACATACCTGAATCCCATTTACAGAATCGCTGTGTGCTGAGTACATAAATTGGGAAGCCCTGATTTACAAAGGGAGCATCAGAAGTCAGCAAGGAAGGACAATGTTTATGTGATGGCATATAGCACTGCAGATAATTCCAAATTAAAGCTGAAATAATTTTCTGGCTCTATTTTAGCAGCTAGTTGGAGTTCACACTTTAGGAACTCCAAATATACTTCCAACAAACGGAATTTTACTAAATGCCTTTGATAAAACTAACTTTTTAAGTAATAAAAAAGCATGATTTCAAAATGGCAAATATTCTTCTCTTGTTAGTTATTACATTACTAGACATCTAGTAAGTCTCTTATCACAGTCAATGGAGGTTCCTTACATTTTACTCTTCTATACTTCTTTAGAGCTTTATGACACAGATGACTCAGCCTATTCCTCGAAGGTTTCCATTGCCCTATAATCTAGATCATCAAAATCTCTTTTGGTTTTTATTATTCTTTTTCTGCTTTTAGTCTGTCGTCTTCTATAGATTATCTTTCTCTGGCCCCTAAATATATATATGTCTTTTTAAAAATTTTATTTATTTATTTATTTATTTATTTGAGATAGAGTTTTATTCTTGTTGCCCAGGCTGGAGTGCAATGGCAAAATCTCTGCTTGCCATAACCTCTGTCTGCCTCCCAGGTTCAATCGATTCTCCTGCCTCAGCCTCCCAAGTAGCTGGGATTACAGGCATGCACCAACAGGCCCGGCTAATTTTGTATTTTTAGTACAGACGGGGTTTCTCCATGTTGGTCAGGCTGGCCTTGAACTCCCAACCTCAGGTGATCCGCCCGCCTCAGCCTCCCAAAGTGCTGGGATTACAGACATAAGCCACCGCACCCGGCCTCCGGCCTACATATGCCTTGGATTTTTAAATGCTCCTTTGAACTTACAAAGCAACTTATTCATTCTTCATTAACATAGTTATTTTTTAAACATTGATGCATAATAGATGTACATAGTTTTAAGGCACATGTGATACTTTAATACACTCATATAATTTGTAAATAACAAATCAGTGTACTTGGGATGTTCATCACCTTAAATATTTGTCTTTGTGCTAGAATCATTAAAATTCCTCTCTTTTTAGCTATTTTGAAATATACAATACACAATTGTAAACTACAGTCACCCCACTAATCTGTCTAACACTAGGTCTTATTTCTTCTATCAGACTGTATGTTTTTACCAATTAATCAACCAATTAATTCATCTCTTCTCACCACTATTCTTTTCAGCTCCTGAGAACTAATCTACTCTCTGTCTTCATGTGTTCCATGTTTTTTAGCTCTCACATGCGAGTGAGAACATGTAATATTTGCCTTTCTGTGCTAGGCTGATTTCATTTAACATAATGACCTCCAGTTCCATTTATGTTGATGCAAATAACAGGATTTCATTATTTTTATGGCCAAATAATATTTCATTGTATACATTATATATGACACATTTAACTTATCGATTTATCTACTGATTGGCACTTAGGTTGATTTCATATTGTAGCTACTGTGAATAGTGCTGCAATAAATATGGAAGTCCAGATGTCTTTTTGATATATTCATTTTCTTTCTTTTGAATATATACCCTGTAGTAGAATTGGATCATATAGTAGTTGTACTTTTAGTTTCTTAAAGGAATCTCCATACTGTTCTATTTTTTTTTTTTTTTTCTTGAGACGGAGTCTCGCTCTGTAGCCCAGGCTGGAGTGCATTGGCGCGATCTCGGCTCACTGCAAGCTCCGCCTCCCGGGTTCACGCCATTCTCCTGCCTCAGCCTCCCGAGTAGCTGGGACTACAGGCGCCTGCCACTACACTCAGCTAATTTTTTGTATTTGTAATAGAGACGGGGTTTCACCCTGTTAGCCAGGATGGTCTTGATCTCCTGACTTCGTGATCCGCCCGCCTTGGCCTCCCAAAGTGCTAGGATTACAGGCATGAACCACTGCGCTCGGCCTCCATACTGTTCTCCATAATGGCTATACTAATTTATATTCCCACCAACAGTGTGCGAGTGTTCCCTTTTCTCCTCATTTTCCCCAGCATCCACTATTACCAATCTTTTTGATAAAAGCCATTTTAACTGGGGTGAGTTAATATATCATTGTAGTTTTCATTTGCATTTCTCTGATGATTAGTGATATTGAACACTTTTTCATATACCTATTGGTTGTTTTATGTCTTCTTTTGAGAAATGTCTACTTAGATATTTTACCCCTGTTTATATTGGATTACATGATGTTTCCCTGTTGAATTATTTGAGCTCTTTATATATTTAATCCCTTGTCAAATGGGTAGTGTGCAAATGTTTTCTCCCATTCTGTGGGTTATCTCTTCACTTTGTTGATTGTTTCCTTTGCTGTTCAGAAGCTTTTAAATTTGGTGTAATTCCATTTGTCTATTTTTGGTTTTGTTACCTGTACTTT
Source organism: Gorilla gorilla gorilla (assembly GCF_029281585.2). Taxonomy (NCBI): domain Eukaryota; kingdom Metazoa; phylum Chordata; class Mammalia; order Primates; family Hominidae; genus Gorilla; species Gorilla gorilla. Next base: position 44,871,861 of record NC_086017.1, on the reverse strand, counting down.
TGAGGCCTGAACTTAATGAATTAAGTCTTCAATTCATTTTGATGTTTTTTGGTATGGTGAAATATCACAGTGTAGTTTCATTCTTCTGCATTTAGTTATACAGTTTTTCCAGCACCATTTATTGAAGAGACTGTTCTTTCCTGATTGCACAACTGTATGTCAGCAAATTGAAAAATCTAGTAAGAAATGGTTAAACTCCTGGACACATACAATCTACCAAGATTGAACCATGAAGAAATAGAAAACCTCAATGCATCAATAAGGGGTAATGAGATCTAAGCTATGATAAAAAGTCCATTATCAAAGAAAGGCCTAGGGCCTGGTGGCTTCACTGCTGAATTCTTCCAAACATTTAAAGAAGAACTAATACCAACTCTACTCAATTCCTCAACAAAATTGAAGAAGCGAGAATACTTTCAAACACATTCAAACACAAGGCCAGCATTACCCTGATACTAAAACCAGACAAGGGTACAATGAAGGAAGAAAACTACAGGCCAGTATCTGATAAACATAAATGGAAAGAGTCTCAACAAAATACTAGCTAACTGAATTCAACAACATGCTAAAAAGATCATTTACCATGATCAAGTGGGATTCATCTTAGAGATGCATAACTGGTTCAATGATGTATCACATTAACAGAAGTGAGAATGTACAACCTCTTTGGAAATAAGTAAGGAGATTTCTTAAAGAACTAAAAATGGAACTACCATTTGATTCAGCAACCCCACTACTGGATATATAACCAAAGAAAAACAAATAATTATATAAGAAAGATGTCTGTGTTCATATGTTATTGCAACAGTATTCATAACAGCAAAGTCATGGAATAAACCTAAGTGCTCATCAGTGGAGAATTTGATAAGGAAAATGCAGGTATACACACACACACCATGGAATACTACTCAGTTATTAGAAAAAATGAAAAAGAATGAAATCATGGTTTTTTTTTTTGCAGCAACATGGATGAAACTGGAAGCAATTATTGTAAGTGAAATAACTCAGAAACAGAAAGTCAAATGAAGCATGTTCTCACTTGAAAGGGGAGCTAAACAATGGTACACATGGACATACAGATTAAAATGATAGACATTGTAGACTCCAAATGGTGGGAGTGTCGGGGGGAAGGGAGCTGAGGGTTGAAGAATTACCTATTGGATACAGTGTTCACTATTTGAGTGATGGGTATACCAAAAGCCCGAACTTCACCACTACACAATATACCCACATGACAAAACTGCACTTGTAGCCCCCAAATCTATAAATGGAAATAAAAGTAAAACAGCTTATGATAAATATTTAAGAAAAAGGACCTCTTCAATGAGAACTACTATCCACTGTTCAAGGAAATAAGAGAGGACAGAAACAAATGGAAAAACATTCCATGCTCATGGATAGGAAGAATCGATATCATGAAAATGGCCACACTGCCCAAAGTAATTTATAGATTCAATGCTATCCTCATCAAGCTACCATCAACTTTCTCCACAGAATTAGAAAAAACTACTTTAAATTTCATATGGAACCAAAAAAGAGCCCATATAGCCAAGACAATTCTAAGCAAAAAGAACAAAGCTAGAGGCATCATGCTACCTGACTTTGAACTACACTACAAGGCTACAGTAACCAAAGCAGCATGGTACTGGTACCAAAACAGATAATAGACCAATGGAACAGAACAGATGCCTCAGAAATAACGCCACACATCTACAACCATCTGATCTTTGACAAACCTAATGAAAACAAACAATGGGGAAAGGATTCCCTATTTAATAAATGGTGTTGGGAAAACTGGCTGGCCATATGCAGAAAACTGATACTGGACCCCTTCCTTACACCTTATACAAAATTTAACTCAAGATGATCTAAAGACTTAAACATAAAACCTAAAACCATAAAAACCCTAGAAGAAAACCTAGGCAATACCATTCAGGACATAGGCATGGGCAAAGTCTTCATGACTAAAACACCAAAAGCAATGGCAACAAAAGCCAAAATTGACAAACAGGATCTAATTAAACTAAAGAGCTTCTGCACAGCAAAGAAACTATCATCAGAGTGAACAGGCAACCTACAGAATGGGAGAAAATTGTTGCAATCTATCCATCTGACAAAGGGCTAATACCTAGAATCTACAAGGAACGTAAACAAATTTACAAGAAAAAAAACAAACAACCCCGTCAAAAAGTGGGTGAAGGATATGAACAGACACTTCTCAAAAGAAGACATTTATGCATCCAACAAATATATGAAAAGAAGCTCATCATCGCTAGTCATTAGAGAAATGCAAATCAAAACCACAATGAGATACCATCTCACACCAGTAAGAATAGTTATCATTAAAAAGTCAGGTAACAACAGATGCTGGAGAGGATGTGGAGAAATAGGAATGCTTTTACACTGTTGGCAGGAGTGTGAATTAGTTCAACCATTGTGGAAGACAGTGTGGCAATTCCTCAAGGATCTAGAACTGCAAATACCATTTGACCCAGCAATCGCATTACTGGGTATATACCCAAAAGATTATAAATCATCCTACTATAAAGACACATGCACACGTATATTTATTGTAGCACTATTCACAATAGCAAAGACTTGGAACTAACCCAAATGCCCATCAATGATAGACTGGATAAAGAAAATGTGGCACATATACAACCATGGAATACTATGCAGCCATAAAAAAGAATGAGTTCATGTCCTGTGTGGGGACATGGATGAAGCTGGAAACCATTATTCTCAGCAAAATAACACAGGAACAGAAAACCAAACACTACATGTTCTCACTCATAAGTGGGAGTTGAACAATTAGAACACATGGACATAGGGAGAACATCACACATCGGGGCATGTCAGGGGGTAGGGGGCAAGGGCAGAGATAGCATTAGGAGAAATACCTAATGTAGATGCAGGGTTGGTGGGTGCAGGAAACCACCATGGCACATGTATAGCTATGTAACAAACCTGCACGTTCTGCATATGTATCCCAGAAAAAAAGTATAATAAAAAAAAGAAAAAAGAAAAACCAGAACCAAGTACAAAAACCATGTCATTATTTCAATAGATGCTGAAAGAGAATTCAATAAAATTTGACATCCCTTAATGAAAAAAAAATCCTCATCAAACTGGGTATAGAAAAAACATAACCCCGAAACTGCGAAGGTAATATATGACAAATTCACAGCTAAGAATCTACTGAATGGGGGAAATTGAAGTGTGTTCCTCTCAAACCTGGAAAAAGACAATGATTTCCACTTTTACCACTTTTATTCAATATAACACTGGAAACCCTGGCCAGAACAATTAGGCAAGAGAAAGAAATAAAGGGTTTCCAAATTAGAAAGGATGAAGTCAAATTAGCCTTGATGATAGTGGACATGATTTTATACTTTATATTTAGACCCCACCAAACAACTGTTAAAACTAATAAATGAACTCAGTAAAGTTGCAGAATACAAAACTAACATACAAAAACTTGTAATATTTATATATGCTAACAATGAACAATTGGCAAAATATATCAAGAAAGCAATCTAATTTGTAATAGCTACAAAAAATATGAAATACTGATGATTCAATTAACCAAATAAGTGAAAGATCTATACACGGGGGATTATAAAACACTGACAAAAGAAACTAAAGTGGACAACAGGAAAATGGAAAGATATTTTTTGTTCATGGATTGGAAGAATTAGAAGAATTAATATTGTTAAAATGGCAATGCTACCTGAAGCAATTTACAGATTCAATGCAACCCCTATCAAAAAACTAATGACATTCTTTACAGAAATAGAAAAAATCCCAAACTATAATAGGAATGCTTTTACACTGTTGATGGGACTGTAAACTAGTTCAACCATTGTGGAAGACAGTGTGGTGATTCCTCAAGGATCTAGAACTAGAAATACCATTTGACCCAGCCATCCCATTACTGTGCATACACCCAAACGATTATAAATCATGCTGCTATAAAGACACATGCACACGTATGTTTATTTTGGCACTATTTACAATAGCAAAGACTTGGAACCAACCCAAATGTCCATCAATGATAGACTGGATTAAGAAAATATGGTACATATACACCATGGAATACTATGCAGCCATAAAAAAGGATGAGTTCATGTCCTTTGTAGGGACATGGATGAAGCTGGAAACCATCATTCTGAGCAAACTGTTGCAAGAACAGAAAACCAAACACCGCATGTTCTCACTCATAGGTGGGAAGTGAACAATGAGAACACTTGGACACAGGGTGGGGAATATCACACACCAGGGCCTGTTTTGGAGTGGGGGAAGGGAGGAGGGATAGCATTAAGAGATATACCTAATGTAAATGACCAGTTAATGGGTGCAGCACACCAACGTGGCACATGTATACATATGTAACAAACCTTCATGTTGTGCACACATACCCTAGAACTTAAAGTATAATAATATTTTTTTTTAAAAAAACTATATATGGAACGAAAAAGACCCTGAGTAAGCAAAGCAGTCCTGAGCAAAAAGAACAAAGCTGGAGGCATCACTTTGCCTGACTTCAAGATTTCCTACAAAGCTATAGTAACCAAATCAGCATGGTGTTGGCATAAAAAATAGTCATATTCACCAATGGAACAGAAGAGAGAGCACATATAAATCCATGCATTTACATTCAGCTTGTCTTTGACAAACCCATCTTCATTTTCGACACTCATCAAGTTTGTCCTTGTGCAATGTATCTTGTGTATGTTTTTTTCCAAGACGAAAATTTTTGAGATCTTAAACTGTGGTTGTTTTATAATCACTGTGACCTCCAGAAAAACTGTCCTGGAGCTAATAGAGATTTAATAAATATTTTTAGATAAGTAAATTGAATTATAAATCACTAAAAGCAACTCTCTACAGTAAATTTAATAATACAATTGTAACACACATTACTTTGTCTCTTAAAAGCAGGTCAATCCTTTCCCTGGCTCATATAATTTGAAGCAGGCACAGAGGACCTACATTTTAGGAACCTCTCTGTGAGCATAATATTGAACTCCCCACTGTGCAAGACCTTTAAAAAGCTTATCTGGGAAGAGATTTTAGGGAGGATGAGGCCAATAGAAGCATACCAATCCATTCTTCCAATTGTTCTGCAATATATCCCTAGGTAACATAGACAGTATTACATCAAACTATTGAAGAAATTGTGTTTTTCAAAATGTGAATTGATGCCATGCCAACTATCCATATTTAGGAAAATCAAAACAACAGTGCTTTGCAAATTACAGTCAGGTTTTACACGTGGATATTGTTGAGGATGGGCGTTGATTCCACACAGTGTTCTTTTCATGGTAAACCAGAGAAGAACACTTATTTATGGTCTCAAAACAAGGAAATATCTGTGCTTTCCCTGAGCAAGGTTTAAATTCAAGTGTGTGACATCTTCAACAAGTATATAAGCTTTGAAGTAGTTGCTATTAGCTGGTTCTGCCTTACTTTCTACATTTTCCCCTTTATTACACCTTTTTCACGTTTTTCTCCATGTTTCTTATTCTGCTTAAAGATATATATCTTTATAAAACATCTTGAATTATTTTTTTAACAAGTCAAGTTATGAATAAATAAAAACAATAAAAATAGACAAGCAAAATGGACCAAAATTGAATTTCTTATGTTGGAAAATATTGTATCCCTGGGAATTCTTTTAAAGCTAGTTAAGAAAGTTTACATTTATAAAACTCTGAGCACCCTTCTGGCATTTTTTAAAGCGCCAATAACCAAGAGATTAATGTGCCAGTCATCCCTGCATTATCTCAGTATCTTAAAATAAGCAGTGTTATTCCCTTTCCACATTTGTATTTTAAGAAATGAAATCCATGACTAACATCTTGAAAATAATTTAATTGTTTAAAATAGTTCAACAATGAGTTGGAAGTATTTTTAATATATATCTTGAGGTTCACACTGCAAATATTTTTCCTTTTGGAAAATAGCACTTTTACTATTCCCAGCAGTCAGAGCTATGTGTCTTTGTGAATCTCCTCCCTCTCAGTACACTCCAGCTGCAATTCTAGGTCTAAGTTCTCAAGTGGCAACAACTCCACCATTTGAGCTTGGAAAACAGTTCATTAGCAAAAGACATTTGGCAAATATATTGTAATTAATGTTATGGGACATGATGCAAATTTGCCAATGGATGGAGAAAATGAGAAGTTCAAAGAAGTCAGTTAATGGCTAGTATTACTGAGTTATTCCTCTCTGAAAAACAATTTGTCGTCCCTTTTTTTAGCTAGCACCCTAAGATTTTCAGGAAGAAAAATAGCTTCCAGACTGAGATAACTCTTGTAAATGGAGAATCTATTTTAAGAAAAGTTATCTATTTTGAGAAAAGACAGTTAATCCATCCTCTTCTGGAGGCAGGAAATCCTATGTGGGGAAACAGCTGTGATCACATGTCAGGAGAGCTAGTTCTAGCTATGCTTTTTGCCTCTAATTAGCTGGAGAAATCGTTGAAATAAAGATGATTATATCCTATCTTAATTTAGTGCTCCCCAGCACATTGATACAAGATTTGCATGAGTCACCTCATCTAATTATACAATAATCTTTAAAAATGCATATTTATCATCTAATTTAATCCTTGTTACAGCCTTAAGAATTAGGCATTACAATACTCATTTTCAGATAAGACCACTGGGGCATGGAGTGAGCTGATATCTCGGTACAGTTTACCACACAGACTATGCTCTTAGTAATAAAAATGCATCTCTGCATTTTCTGTGCTACTTATTCACTTTATCATCTACTGAGACTAAGTTAGAAACATTTCAGTTCTTCTTTCTTTCACCACTCCTTACTTCCTTAAATCTCACATCTCCATGCCCATGCAATGATCCAAAATTATTTTCTAAAAAATTGCATAGCTATCTGACTCATTCACAGCATAGTTTTCTTTCACTAAGTTCTGATCTCATTCCTTCTCTTTTTAAAATTCTTCAATAGTTTCCCATTGTTAACAAAATAATAATAAAAGTCTTCTCCTATATATGTCTTGTCATTTGAAATTGTCCCTTCTACCCACTGTTCTACCTAGACTAAAATGATCTCCTTTGTAGATCCAGAGCCTGCTGTACACATTCTGCTCGCAGTTTTATTGTACTGGTTTTCTATTTCTGTGTAACAAATTATGAGAAACTAATGAGCTTTTAAAAAATCTCATTATTAGCTTGTAGTTCTGTGGGTCAGAAGTCCAGGCAGGCTCAGCCTAGTGTCTCCAGGGCAAAACCAAGGTGTTGAGAGGGCTGTGTGTTGCTTTCTGGAGGCTGTGGGAAAATATCCACTTCCAAGCTTATTCAAATTGTTGACAGAATTCAGTTCTTTGTGGTTGTAGGACTGAAGTCCTTGGCCACCTCCATTTTAAAACCAGCAGTGGCATGTGGAATCTTTCCTGTGGTTTAAATCTCTCTGCCTTTCTTTTCCCCTGAATCTCTCTGGGTTTAGCCAGGAGAAAAGTCTCCATTTTAAAAGACTCTATGTGATTAGGTTATCCAGAATAATCTAGTATAATCTCCCTATTTTAAGATCCATAACTTTTATGTCATCTGCAAAGACTTCTTTGCTATGTAATATAATATATTTGCAGGTTCCAGATATGGGGGCATGAACGTCTTTAGGGATTCATTCTGCCAACAGTGCTTATGCAGTTATATTTATGTGGCTGGCCCTTCCCTCCTTTAAACTTCCCTCTGTAGTTTAAAAAAAAAAACAGAACTTCTCTTCCAAAATAATCTCAGTGAATATGAAGACTTTCTATGCTTCTCAGGTAATTTCTTCAGGTAATGTCTGTTGTATAAGAAAAAAAAAGAGTGCATTTAAGAGCATTTAGCTTTTCCAGGTCTTTATTGTCTTCAATAGTTAGGGCCACATTTATCACCTTATATCCACAATTGTACCAGAAAAATCATCTGTATAACCTTAATTAATATATTTTCTGTAGAATTTCCATAGTTTCCTGATAATTTATGTGCTGCAGTGTATATACTATTTACTTGAATTTTTACAATGAATCTATTAGAGAAGTATCATTATCATCATTTTACAGATGAGGAAATCAGAAGCTCAGTCAGGTTAAGTGATTTGCTAAGGTCAAATAGCAAATAAGAAATAAATCCCAAACATGAAGGCGCATAAGAAGTCACAGCTTGTTTTATGCATTATCTTTACATATTTCTCTTGCACAGAGTATAAATCTTATCTGTAATTTCTGACTAAATGGCAATCATTTATGTATCTGTAAACAATGTGACAATATTGAAAAATGAAAGGAGACATCATCAAACTCCTTTTCTTGAATAAATAAGACATGGGAGCAAAAATTAATGGCAATTATAATTTGTAAGAATGTATTTAAAGAAAATTAAAACTTAGGGTTTAAGACAGAGGATAGAGTACATGATATTTACCTCTTTCCCACAGCCAGATTCAAACAAAATAAAAGTTTAGAGTTTCTAAAATGCATAAACCCATAATGGTAAAGAGAACTGGAATCAACAATAGATGAGACCATTCAAGAAATCTCTGGACTTTAGAGAGAGAGTGGAATGTATGAATACTGACCCATGGAAGAACACAACTATGAGGAGGCTGCAAAAGAAGCCTAGGATGTGTTCATCTGGGACCAAGAGAGTCTCTGGATGCAGCATGAGAGGAGGTATGATGAGGAGTAGGAGTAAGAAATAGGCTGGAAAGTTTTTTAATTAAAAGTGAGCAATATACATCTTTTCCATTTGTACAGAGTATGAACAGCATAGTTTTTACACCCAAGTGAAAAAGAAAACAGGAAGTATCTTCATGGTAGCATCTATGTAAAGCCAAAGCATCCAGTGTTTCTACTGGTAACGCTTGCTGTTGTCCTTTTAATTCCACCAGACTTTTGATCTTCCTCTAGCACCCCTATTGGCAGAATTTGACATAAACCTAATCAAATGGAGAAAAGTGGTTAGCAAAATCTTAGCCTTTGCATCACAGTGTAGAGAAGGGTGTTTATAGCTAAAAGAAAATGGTTTAATGACCAGCATAGACCATAGAGATGCATTCTTCTTTTCCACTTTAGTGCAGGATAGGGCTCTTCTGCAGAACTATGGCATTATTACCTAATAACTTCAAATATGAATTCTGTTTGAAAATATCCTGGCCTTCTTTTTCTCAGGATAGGTCTTCATTGGACACCTCCCAAAGTCCAACACAACTATGTCTCTCTGGATACTGCTTTTGGCTTCATGGCCACACAATTTCAGGGCAAGTCCTTCAACCACGTCTCCTTCCCCAAACCAAGGCTACCTCATCAGAGCTCCCTGGCTTGTCTAGTACCTATAATTAGCTCACTCAGTACACCACTCAGCACACCAAAACAAAATTTTGTTGACTGAAGGTCATAAAAAGCTACAGTTAAAGTTGTGAAGAGCTGCATTTAACAAGAAATAAATATCTTTCACTACATTCAGACAGATCTGCCATCACTCAATCAAAATACATTCCTTGCTTACTGCAAAGAGTGATAATTTCCTAAATTTTCTGAAAAGCAATTATTTTCTTTACAAAATTATTCCCTTTTAGTATTTTTTCTTTCCCCTCTACTCATATTCAAGGACTTCTAATTATAAAACTAGAAAACCAAATTGAATAGAATAATAGAATGAAAAGAAAACAAAAGAATACTGACAGATAGTGGAAATTATTGATTTGTAAAAGGGGATCATTAAACACTTTCACTTCCATTGGCCTCAGAAAACCAAAGACTTATTCTATTATTACAAGCCTATCGTGGACATTGGTTGTTTCTTCTTGGAGCCCATCCATCATTCACACTGGCATAGGGCATGTATTATGGTCCATTCACTTCATTTGTAATGTATTTTTTTCATTAGAAAATGCGAATCAAACAAAGCAGTTGCAGAATAGTCTACAAAAAAGTACTTTTTTTCTTAAATACATTAAGGAATTTCCTCCCAATTGCATTAAAAACTAATTTAATCAGCATCTTCTTACTGGGAACATTTTTCCCCTAAAATCACTTCTTATTTTAGTTTAGATTAATGATTATATATGCACAAATGGATAACTCTGACAAAGTGGTCCTTGTAAGCTAAAACACCTTTGAATTGTCAAGGAGAGTAGAAATCATCTATTGTAGTTATAGTGTTATCTTATTATATTCTTATTTAAAAGTTAATTATCTGTTTATGACCAATATGGCTGACTCTATTTGACAAACACTAAATGAATCAGAATAGTTTTAAATGTTTGTGCAGTAGGCAGCCCCTCCCCTCAACTGTCATCTACTCTATTATTGTACAAATGAAGAACCTAGTCCCCCAAATATGATTGACTTGTCCAATTTCAGGTAATAGTAGTAACTGAATGTTTGTTTTCATTTGCATTGTTTTGTTTTCCACAATGTAGTGGAAAGAGCCATGATCTTGAAATCAGAAAACTCAGTTCCGGGCATATTTTTCTCATTGGCTCTCTAGTTTAAGTTGCATGGATATTTACTGAGAATAGTAGTTGGAATAAAAGCTCCAGTGTCCATAATATCATCCAGTGTTCTTTCCAACATGGTGTACTAAACCACACATATCATTCCCAGGACACATTCGACAGCATTGTTGAGTACTTCATACTGTTCTAGGATAACTTCCTGTCACTCTCAATTTGTCATCCTAATGTGTATTTGGCAATGCAGACAATATATGAATACCTAAATCAATGTAGGAGATGAAAGAGAATGAATAATTGAAGGCCATATATTTTGAGATTCTACTTTTGGCAGTATTCAAACATCTTCTCAAATAAAATTTGCTTCAGAGTTTCTAATATTTCTTAAGCCAAAATAGACTATGCCTACAAAATAATAAAAATGGAAACAAACATTTATTGTTTTTGGTGTGCCACATGTTTTAAATATGCTATTATCTTTAATTTGTAAAAAAAACCTATAAGGTAATTATCATTATTTTTTACTATACTCTCTCTCACTGGCTATAAAACACCCAAACACAAGAACAGAAAAATGAAGCAAGAGGGACAAAATGATCTGGAAGACTTGACAATTTGAATGCTATACTTCTGAGCACTGATAGTTGAATGTCCCTTCTAAGTGACTGTAAATGCCTCTATCCTCCAGGTAGGTTAACACAATGTAGTAAAAAGAGACATGATCTTGAAATCAGAAAACTTGGTTGAAGACATGTCTCCCCCACCCTTTATCTAGTTTAAATTGCACAAATATTTAATGAGAACTCATTATGTGCTATATATTAGGATAAAGGGCTTGAAATAGAATGAATGATGCATAAAATTCAGAAACTTCCCTCTCAATAAGCTTACAATCTAGTAAGAAAAAGGAAATGCAAACAATAATAAAAATAATGTAAAAGACTAATACAAGCTTATGCACATGAACATATAGAGAGTGCATAGTAGAGAGGAATTAAAAATATGTTAAGGGTGAGGGTTATAAAAATGATCCTTTAGTCTTTTGTCTTTCTCCCAAAGCAGAAACTGGCATTAGGACTGAAATATATGTAGTGTGTTAGATAATTCCAGGAGGCAGAAGTGATGAGGTAGAAAAATGAGTCAAGAAAAGTCGAGAGAGTCAGTACACTTGTTTGTTATTAATGCTGTGCTCTGGGCAATGGAAACTTCATTCCATAAAGGCCCCCTCGATATCTACCAGAACTTTCCTTCTAAAGCACAGGAAGCTGTAGAGTTACCCACTTGTTCCTAAGCCCTGTTAGTTAAGGGTTGTCCAGTGTTAATTTTTCTTTTTTCTTAGTCTGTGCACACTCAGAACAAGAAGCAGCCTTGCATGACACCATAAAATGTCCTGACTCAGAAAATAGAAAGATGTTTGAGTGGGAACACTGCTATCTGGAGGAAAACCTCAACTCACAAGGAATTGTCCACCACAACCATGTTTAAAATCGTGAATGTGCTTGGAGGGGATAATGCAGAACACCAAAAGGTCTACTACAGAATTCCAAAAATAGATAATGTCTAGGATATGAGATTAAGGATAAATGTGGGTTTCCTAGGTGAGCAATGTTGTGAGAAAGACAGAGGAGCATTTTTGAAAGCATGGGTGTGTGAATGGCCATGGCATATTTTAAAAAAACTTCTAGTAAGTCGAAAGATACATAAGCCCAGAGACAAGAAAAGGGTCTGGATATATTGAGAGGTAGGACAAAATAATGAAAAATCACGCTAAAAAATGGCTTTATTTTTGAGGAGTGAAGGCACAAGAAGATCATTCTTGGTGCAATGCATGGGATGGACTGGATGGAAACAGTTTTGGATGAAGAGAGACTACTAAGAAGTTACTAAATTAACCCATGTAATACAGGAGTAAGTGGGAGTAAACCAAGGTTAAGTAAGTGGAGATTGAGAAGAGAAAATATATGTAAGAAAAACTTGCAGAGAATGTTGTCAGGGGCTAATAAAGTATTTTACAAAAAAATATGATCACATAGAAAGATGATTCAGGCGAAACATGGGTTCCTTTGGATCTTCATAATGGAGATATTCACGAAGGACATGGATAGATGTTTGTGAAACCTAGAGAAGAGGTTTTGACTGAAGCCCTGGCTCTGTTTTAATTGCTGGCTTTCATTTAGTAATCAAAATCATGGGCATGCATGATATCATATACTATTTTACCTCTCTGAGTCTCTTTCTTGAAAGATGTGGAGCTCATTCTATTCAATTTCTGAGATTGTTATCCAACTCCAGAACTGAACGATTTTATGAATGACTACAAATGACTACAAAATGTCATTTTTTTCTTTGAATTGTTTAACTTCTCACTAGGAAAGTCATTTATGCAGACTACTGTTACTCTGATTATGTGTGTGTGTATATAGTGGTAGAATAAATGCATAAAATGTTACTTACTTTGAAATAGAGAAATCTACTCCATAATAAGTCATATTTTTTCTTTTAAAAGTAATCTATCAATTGAATTAGCATTGAATTATTTCTAGTTCTACTGGGTATTAGTTATTTTGCAAGGCATAAAAATACAAAATATATGAGACTTGGAAGCTGTTAAAAAGCAGACATCATGAAGTTTATACTAACTTCTCAAGTAAGCATTATGTCAGTAGTTTAAGCCTAGTGTTGTTGAGTCAGTATTGCTGAAACAGAATAGAATAGAACTGCCTCACATAAATGGAGGGAGGCTTTACAGAGATGTCAAAGGAGTTGGACCTTCATGTACAAAAAAACAGAAAGAGTGACACTTATTCAAAGTAGAGGAACAACATGAACAAAAAATGTAGAGAAATAAAAAATGTGGTTTACATTTTTAATGGCAAGTTTTCATCCACAAAAAATTAGGGAAAGTATACCACCTTGGGTTCATTTGTAAATCATAGCTGGAAATATACATGAAGAAAAGATTGTTAAGAGCCTTATGCACTCTTGCTTTGATTGTGGCTTTAATCATCATTGAGAAAGCTACACTAATCCCCAAATTAAAGATGGGAATATGCTCAAAGTCCCTCTGATTAATATTTCTCCCATTGTTCTCATAGCTCAATTAAATACACAGTATTTTGTTTTTCTGCATTTCATAGAAGACTTGACACTGTGCAGCCCTAAATATATCTGGTAGCATAAGAAGTAGGCCTGGGAAATTGCACTCCTACAAGATAATGAAAACATATCTGATGTTGTTATTATCCAGGATAATAATAGGAATGATCAGAGACAGTAAGAAAAAATATTTTGTAGCAAGTTATAAAATTCAGTAGAACCTATGGACCCCACATCAAGATTACTTTACTTTAAATATTCAACTATATGTGTTTTATATTCCTAATATATGGAAAATAATGATTTTTTTAAAGTCACTTTAACTTGATATAAATAATAGTTTTATTTGTCAAATTTTCCACTGCAAAGCATACAATTGTGAATTCTTTTCCCAGGCTCAACTCTGACATGACTATTTCTAACTCATATTCTCCATGGACACTCTATATGGTGAAGCAATTGCATCCATCCTCGCACAGCATTAACAATTTTGGACACCACCATTTGGACACCTTGGACCTCTGTGTTATCAAATTGTACTAGAGACATACATATAAAAGAAGGTGGCTAATTAGGAAGAAAAGAGCCCTCAGATCACCTCCACCCAAAGTAGCTAATCTGTTTATATCTTAAGCTAATAGCATATAGTCAACTGAGGAAATACAGGCATAAAACCTCCTCAGGGAGAGGACAAATATCCAAAAACTCCTATAAAGAGTTATACCATTTGCTAATGACTTATGCTTAACAGAAGTAAGCAATGAGATAGTATGGAGGGAAGCACGTTAATGTGTGAGTTTTAAAGTAGAAATAATTCTTAGCATGAATAAAAATTCTGTACTATACATGCAAATAATTTTATACTATACATGCAAAATAATTTTAGTAACACAATTATTAATCAATACTTTGGGACTTTGGAATGATAAGAATGTAGAGAAAGAGTAAACTAAATTTAGATAAAGACCACCTTTGCTGAATTTGTTGAACTAAAGATGTTGTTTTACAGATTGGAATTGTAAACAGTTCTTTAAACAGAAGGATACTGGATCATCAGACTTCATGAAGAAAGTCTGGAGCCCCTCACTCCTTCCCTGGTCTCTGGCAATGGAATCATAGAACTGATTCTGGCATCACTGCCTGCTTTGTGCTAGTCTTAGCCAAACATGAAGAATGATAAGCTCACCAGAAGCTAGGAACATCTGAAATGCTGAGTTAGAGATCAACAAACCCTCCAACGCTGGCACATGAGTGACTTTTATTTTAAACCATTTTCCCTAATGCATTGTGTGATAAAGGGCCTGGTGCCGTCCGGATGCATCATCTAGGATCCATCTCTATTTTTGTCTGTCTTCCATTAGTGCTTTGGTTAGACCTTGTTCTTATAATGTGTTTGGTGCTCTAATTATATATCTACGTATTTGTCTCCTGCACTAGACTGTGCTCTCCTTGAGGGCAGGGGCCAAGTCCTCTTCCTGCTTGTATCATCCCACAGGACATTGATGATATAATGAATGTCTGCTAAATTGTATTGAATTGCATAAAGGAAGTTGATTAGAAGCTTTCCCAGTGATCTCAAGAATGTGTGTTTGATAAGGCCCTGAGGAACACTGGGGGGTTATACCAATCTGGAGGTTCTCATGCTCATTAGAGACCCAAGCAGGAATCTTTGTAGTAACCAGGATAACTGATCATAATTATTTAATTTATTATGTAATTTATAATTTATTATAATCTAATGAATTATCTAATGTTCAATACACTGGGACTCTTTCAAGTCATACTCTAAAAAATAATGTTGGCTAAAAGCAGTTTTCCTGAACATGGAGGCTGATCTTTCCGGATTCAGGATCACTTGTTTGGGTAGTGGTGGTGGTGGGGGTGGGGGACATCTTCCATATTATTTAATTACCAAAAGCGTTTGGAATAATATATGACTTTGAAGTCCTATCTGAGCTTTACCAATAAACCCAATAATTTCTTCATCTTCATCTCATCTGAAATTATATAAAAAAGGACACATATTGAATTCATGAAATTCAAAGCATAGAAGTAAAATTAAAAGTTATAGAAAAAAGGCCCCAAAATAAATAAAAGGAACAATGAGGTGGTGACTTTTGATTGGGAATTCAGGGAAAGTATCACTAAGAAGGCATTGAAGCTAAAATCTGAATGAAAGGAACAAGTCAGATGTGAAAATGTCATAAGAAAGAACATTTATAAGTAACGGGAACAGAGTCTACAAAAGTCTTGATGTAAGAATCATCTTGGTAAGGTGTAGAGACAAAAAAAAATCTATGTGACTGGTGTGGGCAGGGAAATTGGAGGCACAAGAAGAGTTGAGAAAGGTAGATGAGGCCATGCCACAGAACAAAATCACATTAGATTCTACAAACCAAATTGTCCTCTTTTTCCTTTATAGAATACCTCAGGCTTCCAAATGCCACAGCCCTTGAAAACTGGGTTCTGGCATTAGTAACACCTTACCAGATTGAAGTGTGGCCATTAAGTAAGACATATTTTGGAGTAGTGTGAGGAATTAACTAGAATGGGGATTTAGGCAAGAGGATAATGGGGACAATTGAGCCAATCTCCCTCTAGAGCAGCCTACAGAGGCTTTCTGAGCCCAGAATTTGCTATCAGTTGAGGAAGCAACAGAAGCTGTCCTGAGAAGTTTGTAGGCCCTGGCAGAGTCCCTGCTGATCAATTGGCCATCTGCTTGCCCAATCAATTCTTACCTGACACAGCATCAACAGACTGCACAAGATGTGATTTCTTCCCTGCAGATACTGCTATTCTGTTGGATGGGAAATATGTCTTACGGATATTATGATCTGAAGACACAAACTCCAACCCCATGAATTCTACATTCAATGTGAACAATCTTTTAGAATAAACACATGGCTCTCTGTTCCTTCTTGACAAACTCAGAATCAGGAAAATTGAAAGCTTACCTATACCCTCGGAAAATTACATTCTGGTTTAGTTAATGTTCTCCTCATGGCTGAAGTGGCTACTTAAGAAAAGATAATGACAGTGTTAGGATCTTTAATTACTATTTAATCAGTATCTCTATAGCTCCTGCTGGAAAGAATGGGGGAAGAAATTGTTAAATTAGAAACTGAGCGAAATACCACTATGTCAACCCTAGAGAGACATCTCACCTGTTTGTGAGTAATATTCAGAGACTTGAGTGGGTTTTTCATTGGCATCTGTGAGTCTGCTATGTTGGCCACTTAGAGAGCAGGAATAATGGAGCCACTATGGCCTAGGCAAGTAGCAGATCTCATCAGTTTGGTGGAACCTGGTTCAAAGCATCAAAGATAAGCCCAAATCTGTAATCGCTATCCTGCACTTAACCCCCATCTTTCTAAATAGAAGAACAAGTTTTTCATAAAGTAGGAAAACATCCTAATGGTATGGCAGCTCTAAATTCAGCCTAACAGTGGCATTAACAGAGAGCTGGCCAGGAATCAGATCATGGTTTGGGGATGAGAAAGGCTTCCTCTCCTTATGCTGCTGTAATTGGCCAATAAAGGTGTTAGAACTAGGACTATTAGGAGCATTCTACACTGCTAAATTTAAAGCTAGCTTCATCATCACGTATTATTAAACATTGTGTTCTTGTTCACTATCAAATCCTCATTGTCTAACAGTGTCTAGCACGTAAGTAGACACTTGGCAAGTAGCTGTTGAATTAATTGTGCCCATCTAGTCATCTTTTGCGTATTGAGAACAGTTATATCCTGCTAAAGTTTTTTTCATAATTCCTGGTTTGTGATTAAACAAGAGAAAGCCTTGGTAGCAAATCTACCTCCAGCGAACCGCATGGTCTCCTTGCTATATCAGTACAGTGCGAATATAAATAGGACACTTGCAGTTTCCTCATAGTTTGGGCACTCTGGAATAAAAAGGAAAAAGATCAAGAGTAGCCAAGGAACCATCTCAGATATGTAGCTTAGTGATTAAGAGTGGAAGTTAGATATTTTCTAGAGAATTAAAGTGTAGCACTAGCAGTCAAATCTAAGACAAGCCAAGAACTCATGAATTCAGCCTGTTGGTGAAGATGTTTAGCTGTTTAAGGCCACTTTGTTCATCCTAAAATTTAGAGTTAGAGTAAAGAATAATTTTTGGGTAAAGACAAACAGTCACATTCACAGCATTACATCATGATAAGGATGAGCAAATAAGAAACAAATATAATTTACATGTTTATAGTAAGCAGGAATCAAATATAGGCCACATTTTCATAGGAAGCATTTTTTGAAGGCCATTTTGGTACAGAGCTCTAGACTCCTCTTTGTCAAAGTGTGGTCCTTAGATGAGCAGCAGAAGCACGATCTGGGAGTTTGTTAGAAATGCAAAATCTTAGACCCTACCTTAGACAAAATCAGAGTCTGCATCTGACTGAGATGCCCAGGTGCTTCATGTATCTATTAAAATTTCAGAAGCACTGCTCTGGGTTCCAATTTTTGCCATTAGCCGGTGACTTTCAGAAAGTTGACTAATGTTCCCATGCCTCGATTCCTTCACCTGGAAACTAGGGATAAGAAATTAACATTATATGCTGAAACTGAAGATAAAATGAGATAACACAAATATATTGCTCAGAACAAAGTCTACAATCTTGTAAGCACTCAATATATATCAGCTATTGTCATGATTTGGTAAGGAAAATCTTTTAATCCAAATTACTAGACCCAAGCAGATTTTTTTTTTTAATGTGAAAGTCAGGAAAGAGTTACAAAGAAAATGATGTCTGAATTATAGAAGAGAGTTTTCCTAGAAGCATTCAGCTGAGAGATTTCCTTTGTCTTTTTTAACTGTACATATAACAGAAGGGTCTATGTGTTTTCCTGCTGCAGCATTGTAATGTTTCTTGGGCCTGTGAGGATAGTTGGAGAATTTTCTAAAGCATGAGTTATCTTCTATTCTTGCTTTGTACAGCCTTGCTCTCTAGACATTAGGAAGCTACAACTTTGACATAATGTGGCCATGGTTGCTATATTGGAATGGCTGATGTAGGTGCTGTATGTATAGTTGAAGCTGTTTGTGCCCTGCCTAGATCACCTTTACCAGGCTATCACACCCACCTCCAAGCTGCTGTTACTCAAATCTACCACTTTTCCTGGAAAATTGGCTCATCCAGCAGTTTATTTCCTACAACCATCCCAAGGAGTAGCCCATGGAAATTGAGTGAGTCAGCCAGGGGTAACATGGTGACATTATTCTGTGATTTAATTCCATCCCCCCTTGTTCCCTTTGGATCAGGCAAACTGAGTTTTCAGAAAACCCTCCGACTGCCCTATCCTGCTTTTCTCACACCCTATTCACATGAAAGCACCCCCACAATAAAGCACATCAGCCAAATTCTCATCTTAGATTCTCCTTTTAGGAAATACAATCTAAGACAATGTCAAACAATAACAATTCAGAAGAAGCAAAGACAGGACCAATGTAATGAAGAAGTGTAAATTATTGGCATCTTTCAGAGAAACCTCTTGACCAGATATCTCAGCATACCTTGATAAAGACTGTTTGTTATTCAACCTTGATATATGTTCTAATATTTCCTCTAAGTCTATGTGCCTTCCTGTTAGAAAACTGAAAATGTTTCACTTGATATTTAAGTTAAAATCAATGTATTTGTTTTCTTTACAATTCCTGTATTGAACTTACATGGAGATTTCTGGCTAGCCAGCTTTAAATATTCTGATATTCTGATGAGCTATGTCTAGTGACATGGATTTTAAGCTATGATGCCTTTTCAGAGGGGTTCTGTATCAAAACAAGCATTCCTTATTAAACAACTAAAAACAGAACTATCGCTCGATCCAGCAATCCCACTATTGGGTATTTATCCAAAGGGAAAGAAATAATTATGTCAAAAAGATACCTGCACTCATGTATTTATCACAGCACTATTCCCAATAGCAAAGATATGGAACCATGGAACCAATCTAAGTGCCCATCAATGGAGGACTAAATAAACTATGCTGTGTGTGTGTGTGTGTGTGTGTGTGTGTGTGATAAATATCGCATATATGATATATCATCATATGTCATCAGTATGATATATCAATAGCGCTCATCCATAAAAACGAATATTGTCTTTTGCAGCAACATGAATGGAACTCGGAACTGGAGGCCATTATCCTAAGTGAAATAACTCAGAAACAGAAATTCAAATACTGCATGCTCTTACTTATAAGTAGGAGCAAAACAAAAGATGCACGTGGACATACAGAGTGGAATAATAGGCATTGGAGACTCTAAAAGGTGCAAGGCTTAGAGGGGGAATGAGGGTTAAAAAATTGCCTACTGGGTACAATGTTCACTACTTGGGTGATGGATACAATGAAGGCCCTGACTTCATCAATATACAATACATGCATATAAGAACTTTGCATTTGTTCCACCTAAATGTATAAAAAATATTTAAAAATGAAAAAAGACATTGCCCAAAGAGTTCTTTCTTCTTGTTGAGTTATAACAATATTTTATTATTTGAATGATTTGAAAAAGTATAAATAATTGGCAGTTTTCAAAAATAATATCAAATTACCTTTTGACTGTGAGTACTTTGAGAAGAGAAACTTTATTTCCTTAATTCCTATATACAAATACCAAGATTAATTCACAGTATATTGAAATTACTAAAAAAATGGAAGACAAAGTAGAAATCAAGAAACTTAATATATTTTCTAATATAAAGTTCAAGTCAAAAACTCTGTTTAGCAAATTTCTGTTTGTTGATGATATGTTTTTGTGAGCTTTCATAATGATGCTTGTCTAGTGACCACTAGGAGAATTTCACAGAGATTGCTCAAAGGAAGCCTTGCTATTCTTCAATGAAAGAATTTAGATAGAACATCTATAAAAATAAGTTCTGCAACTGGCAAAACTTATACAAACCTGGTTAACTTATCCAAACCTGAGCTAGTAAAATATAAATAATTTGAATAATGTCATTAAAATTCCTCACACAAACCCTCATAAAGGAAGAATATATTTGAAGAGTCACGTTCCCATATCATACTGGATTGACTTGAGAAATTACTCAGAAAAGGTCAAAGCCACATTGTAGATTTCCCAGCAATAGGAACAGGTGCACAGGAGCTAGGCGATGTGATTTCAAATGAATTCTTTCTGGTTGCCCACTGGAGCTGATAGCTCAGTGACTAATGTTGTTGAGTGAAATATGAACAACTTTGAAAGAACTTGGCATATGATTCTTAATCTTCACCCAGGGACTTGTGGTTTCTTACATTTTGAGGGAAAAGAAGCTTGTGGCTTTGACAACTATTTTTGTCTTTTTACTTTCTTTTTTTGTGGGGTGGGGAGAGAGATCGATCTGGGGGGAAGATAAATTGTATGAAAAAAATCAAAAGAGAAAGAAAAATGTAATAATGCTTAGCACTAATTTCTTTTGACAAATTTAGGATTCAAAATCCCCTGTGGGCACTTTTACTCTTTTAACTTGGAGAGTCTCTATGAATTCTGCTTCATAGAGGGATTTATAGCTAGTAAGACCTTACATTCTTAAATGTTCTACCAGAGCACGATTAAGGTATGGGATTAATTGTGCTAAAAAAAAAAAAAAAAAAAGGAGGCTTTTTTTTCTAAATGGGCTCGATGATCTATTTGTGCCTATTGTGTTATTGTGGAATTTTTTTGCAAAGTTATGATGGCAAAAAAAAAATTCTGTGCGGTGAAAGTAAAAATTTTGTGTTTACTTTCGCGTGCCAGATTTTCTCTCTTCCAAGAAGTTCAATAGCATCTTTAAACAATTCTTTCTAGATAAATACTGAAGTGAATATGCAAAATGACTTCAGGAATTTTAGATGCAACAGAAACCTTCAGATCTTCAGCTCTCTGAGCTTATTCAGTGTCACTTCCGTCTGTTCATCTCTTAAGGTCAGGAATTGCTCTTATTTGTGTAAAAAAAATCATTTGCTGTACTCCAAGGCCAAAATGTATCATTTGAGTTACCTGATAGCTCCTTCAGATAGTTCAATAAATGCTAAACCAGCAAGGAACAGCAAGGTGAATGGAAGCAGTAGTATGCTAAGAACTGACTGTGTTTTCTTTTGAACAAAGAAATGTGTGATGACAGAAAACTAACAGTTATTGAGTGAGCTCTGCCAAGCATTCTACTTATCTTGTTAACTTGATAATTCCAAATTTTCTGTTAGTTAGGCACTATTTGCCATTTATAGGTATAAAAATCATCAGGATCAAAATGGAGTCACTTGTGTTAAAAACAAAACTAAACTAAACTGAAATACAGCCAGGGAAGGCCATGAAGAGAAGATTCTTACACATAAATGTCTAATAACAAAAACTGTCACAGAAGACACAATAAAAACCACAACCTTGCACAATGGTCTTTGCAATCTTATGCAAAAAAATACTTTTGCAAGGACATCTGTCCAGCAACTGCCTGTTCAACCTTGAATTAGTGTCACTCTGTTTATTGATCTCTATAGCCAAGAATAATTATCTCAAAGAGATCATGTAATTCTCTTCATTTTTTTTCCTTTAACACTCTTTGTCTTCCTTACCTCCCTGAATATTCACATAGTCTGCTATAGCATATATATTCAATACCATTGCAATGCCTAATCCCAAATAAATATCATTTCCTCTTAGAGAGCCTCCCTCTGTTATTTAGTTTGACACAGGTTATGGTGCTACGAAACAGCGAAGGCATTGTCTCCACATTAAAAATGAAATAAAATTTGCCCAACCAAAGACACATTTTCTACTCTTCACTATCAGTTTGAAACAGAATATATAATAGTTAAAAGTGGAATCTTCCCCTACATACAGGTTGCTACAACAAAGTAGACGATGAAGCGTTGATTTTGGTAGGTTATCATGTGCCTTGTTTCAGAAAAAGCTGTGAGTCAAATGATGTTTATCTTCATGTATTTGGATTTTGCCACTTTCCTACTTTCTAGTTATCATTTCCTTTCTTTCCCCTTCAAGGAAAGGATTGCTCATCGTTGTTTACTGCTGAGGGCTTTACCACTTTAAGCTTTTATCATATGTGCCAACCAATTATTTTGGTTTAAGCACTTGGAGATTTTTAGGCATCCTGGGGAGATACTTGAGGAGGGTAATTGCCTTTGTAATGATATAAAATAACATCCTGAGGCCAGGTGTGGGGTGCTGCAAGCAAACCGTAGCAGAGTGGCAGCAGACACAGAGAAGGCAGCAAGGAAGAAGGCTGTTCAAACCTCACCCTCTCACTGCAGTGGTTTCGTTGATCTTTTCTTCCCTCAATCTTTCATCAGTGTCAATGCTACCACCTTTCGACCATTTGGACTGAAACTCTCGTGGTGTGCTTGATTTTTCTAGAAAGCGGTCAATCTATTTTCAATATATACCCCAAATCTGATCACTTTTCTGCTGTCTCTACCTTATCATCTAGCCCAAGCTTCTCTTTCTCCCCTGGAGGCTATAAGAGCCTCCTAACTGACCTCTTGATCTCGATTTTTCCTTTCTATCATCAGTTTTCCACATCATCAGAGTGGTATTTTTAGAACTTTAACCAATCATCTAACACTATTGGTTAAGGCCTTCAAATGGCTTTCTTCAATGTCCTTAGAATACAATCCTTTCTCATTTTCCTAAATATCCCAACATAAGCAGGATCCTGGCTACCTTTCTTGTCATGATCTAATCATCCCAATCTAGCCTCTGACTTATTCCTTGTCCTTGAACATACCAGCATATTATTTTCTCGGAGCCTATTTACTTGCTACTCCCTCTACCTGGGATGTTGTTCTTCTTAATTTTAGCATCACACACTTACTTTATTAGGTTGTTGTTCAAACATCATCTGTTCAGAAAAATAATCTTGCTCATATTCAATTGTAAATAGTTTATTGCCATAAGTCCTTCTCTAATTCTGTTTTATAAGACCTCTATTTTATATTTCTTCATAATACTTATGTTTACCTCAAATATATCAACGCCTTTACTTATTTTTCCTTGTCTGTTTTCCCCAGTGAATATATCCAAAATACATCCCAAAATGGATTTTGTGTTAGTTACAGAGTTTCTAGTATATTGTACACATGCGCACACACACACACACACATATTTGTATATACACACTTATATATACCCTATATGTACACACACATACATATACACATACATATATTTGAATTAATACAAGACTTTTATAAAGCATTCAGAGAAAACAATTCTTATTTATTAAACATTTTTTAAAACTAAAGAAATGATTAGTCAACTTAAGTGAATTCCATCTAACAATTCTTCATAAATTAGATTGCTTTTGTCTTTAAATTTCTCCATTCTCACTTCAGCTAATCTAAACTATTTGGGGAACACTTTTAAAGTTTGTCCTCCTTTATCTTAAATGATGCCCTCAAGACCGTAAAAAGAACCTGTGGTTTCAGCAGCACCTTCCTTTGTCTGTTAGGAGACTTCATGCCCCAGAATATGTAGCTCACTCAATGCTTTATTTCTTTATGCTTCTTAAACATCTTCATTTCTATTAGTTTTAATTTTAATAGTACATAAATAAAAATAGAAACTTGACATCATGGATTCAAACTTCTTCAGCAAGTAACTGCTGATATCACTTCTGAGCTTATGGAAAGAGGAGACTAAGTTCGGTTATCTAGTGGCCTTGGCTTCATCAGTACTAAAATAGTTTTCTACTTCAGTTGAAAGACATCTAAGAGAAAGATAGCAATTAACATATTTTGAGCTTTAATTCATGCTAGGCACGGTAATAAGTTCTTTGTACATATTAACTAAAATCTGAAACCATCTACCTTCCTATCTCCTTCCCCATACACAGCTTATTGTCTGTATTAGTATGGCTTTACTATTTCAGGATACTCTTCCCCAAGAAAAAAACTTGATTGTTAATTACAGAAACTTCCACAATGACCCACCTACTTTCAATGAGAAGCATCATCAGGGGTTTTATTTTTCAAAATCCTACACTTTCTTATTCCACTCATTCTAAACAGTCTTATCATGACCCTTACCCCATCTTTATCAAATGCCTGCCTTAAACCAAACTCAAAATTATCCATAAATCTGACCTTGTCTTCCCTGTGATGAGACACTACCAAAGTTCTGTAGAGATAATCTCCTTTCTTCCATGTTGCAGGATCAATAAACTAAGTTTTTTTAATTAAATTTAAAAAAATTCTTTATTTTTTATTTTCTTTGAGACAAAGTCTTGCTCTGTCGCCCAGGCTGGAGTGCTGTGGCATGATCTTGGCTCACTGCAACCTCTGCCTCCCGGGTGCAAGCAATTTTCCCGCCTCAGCCTCCCAAGTAGCTGGGATAACAGGCATGTGCCACCATGCCAGGCTGATTCTTTTGTATTTTTAGTAGAGACAGAGTTTCACCATTTTGACCAGGCTGGTCTCGAACTCCCCACCTCAGGTGATCCACCCACTTCAGCCTCCCAAAGTGCTGGGATTACAGGCATGAGCCACCGCACCCTGCCTAAACTCAGTTTTGTCTTATCAACTAGTTGTGTTGATGTTATTTGAGGAACTGGTATTGGACAAACTCATTACATTCTCATAAAAACCCAAGACAGGCATTATTGAAATTATTCAATTTCAAGCTGAAAATATTATCCTAAGCAAACTAATGCATGAACAGAAAACTAAATGTTCTTACTTATAAGTGGAATCTAAACATTGAGTACACATGAATATAAAGATGGGAACAATATACTGGGAACCACTAGACGGGGGCAGGAGGGAGCAGGGAGTGGGCTGAAGAACCATCTGTTGAGTATTATGTACACTGCTTCGGTGGTGGGATCATTGGGACCCCAAGCCTCAGCATCATGCAATGTACCCATGTAGCAAACCTGCGTGTGTGCCCCTTAATCTACAATAAATGTTAAAATAATGTAAAAAGAAAAGAAATTTGCCTGAGGACATGGCACTAGTAAGTGATGTAGCCACAACTTAAACCCAGGTAATCTGGCCCTAGAATGTACCCTCCTAGCCACTGTTAGGTTCCCTGTCACCATGCAACACAGCAAATCTGGAAGCAGCTAATTCCGCTCAGCTAAAGCCAGCCAGTATTTTAGTATTTTAGAATCTTTGTTTCAAATTTCATTCCAGTTCTTAAAATCTATTTTCCACTGCGTTGACCACAGAACTAGCAGAAAGACATTAAGTCTAAATCCTGACAGTTAACTGTTGTGTCCAAATATTAATGCCATATGCTTTTCTTTGGCTGGAGAGGTCTGAAGATGTTTAACATCAGAGATGAAGGACTTTACCCACTCTCAGGCCTCCTCTGACAGCCCCTCCATCTGCTGGATCAACATTTCTATTTGTATCCACCTGCATCAATATCTTCATCACCAACATCCATTATCTCCTTTTCCCTTAAAAATCTATGTGACTAGCATGAGGGCGGGGGTGTCCAGTAAAATCAGTTTTTTTGGCCATTTGGCTTAGTGTCCTGGATAACCTCAAGCTTGGCATCTTTGTGGCCCATACTGAAGAAGATTCAGGGGATTGTCAAGGATTTGGGTTGCAGGGGAAGGGTCTGTGCCCTAAACTTGCTATGAGCAAATGCACATAGAAAACTTTAGGAAGAAGGCTATATCTATTATTTAGGAACACAGCAGCAAATTATGAGCTACACAGAATCATGGTGCGTCTGCAGTGTTGATATGCTACATGGTATACATGACATTTAGCAACTTGGTTTTTAACTATAAAAAATATAAAGCCTGTTTTTATGTATGTGGATATTGATGAAGCTTTTTCTTTGAAGTCAAGGTATGATGTGTCATATAGCATGAGTTATTAGGATCTGTTCTGGCATAGTTGTATGAGTGTATTTCATTAGTGTTTTTTCTGTAGGTACTTATATAATTAAGAAATGTATATCGCCCGGGTGTGTTGGCTCAAGCCTGTAATCCCAGCACTTTGGGAGGCCTAGGCGGGCAGATCATGAGTCAGGAGATCGAGGCCATCCTCACCAACATGGTGAAACCCCGTTTCTACTAAAAATACAAAAAAATTAGCCGGGCGTGGTGGCAGGTGCCTGTAGTCCCAGCTACTCGGGAGGCTGAGGCAGGAGAATCGCTTGAACCCGGGAGGTGGAGGTTGCAGTGAGCCAAGATCGTGCCACTGGACTCCAGCCTGGTGACAGAGTGAGACTCCATATTAAAAAAAAAAGAAAAAGAAAAAGAAAACAGAAATGTATATTGTAAGATTTAGGAAGAGATACTGGAAGTTTATTCCGTGAACTTGGAATAATACTGGTCTTGAGAGGACAATTTCTGATTTAGGGCTAATAACTTTCTACTGGAGAGAAAACACTGATCTAAGGAATGGGTCTGATTCTTAATGTGATTTAATCTGAAATTTAGAATGATTATCTTTAATTCTTTTTTTCTGTTCTCATAATGGAATGTTTATCTTCATATTATTTTCTAGGTAGAATTCTTATTCTCAGTTCTTAATTTCTGAAGCTGAGTACCGAAGCATTCTATAGGTTTTGAAATTGTCCCTATATAAATAAAAAAGTAAACACATTTACTTATTTAAGCTTCAAAAATTTATCAAATAACATTGTTTTCTGTTGTAAATGTGAAATTGTTATTAACTGTGTACAATTCATTGTGAATATATTGATGAATGTTATTTAAACACAAACTAACTACTGGTCATTCGCCCTATAGAAATTGCTGCCCAAGATTACAAACAGGCATATAAAAGGAGATTCTTCCTAGAAGCATTAGATGTAAGATACATGGGACAATGAAGAGAATGGATAAGTTAGACAAGGTTGGTGCACAGTATGGAATGCTCCACAGCAGTGGGAAGCAATATTCTAAAAGCATATGAAGCAACATAAATAAATTCTTAAGAACATACTGAGGAGACAAGAGCCAAATAAAAAAAACAAATCTGTAGGATTGATGGACCAGCTCTTCTTTGTATATCTGGTAGAATTCAGCTGTGAATCTCTCTGGTCCTGGGCTTTCTTTGGTTGGTAGGTGGTTAATTACTGCCTCAATTTCAGAATTCATTATCTGTCTGTTCAGGGATTCAATTTCTTCCTGATCCAGTCTTGGGAGGGTGTATGTGTCCAGAAATTTATCTATTTCTTCTAGATTTTCTAGCTTATGTGCATAGAGGTGTTTATAACATTCTCTGGTGGATGGTTGTATCTTTGTGGGGTCAGTGGTAATGTCCCCCTTATCATTTCTGATGTGTTTATTTAAATCTTCTATCTTTTTTCCTTTATTAGTCTAGCTAGTGGTCTATGTATTTTATTAATGTTTTTCAAAAAGCCAGCTTCTGAATTTGTTGATCTTTTGAATGAATTTTTGTGTCTCTATCTCCTTCAGCTCAACTCTGATTTTGGTTATTTCTTGTCTTCTGCTAGTTTTGGGATTTGTTTCTCTTGGTTCTCTAGTTCTTTTAGCTTTGATGTTAGGTTGTTAACTTGAGATCTTTTAACTTTTTGATGTGGGCATTCAGTGCTCTAAATTTCCCTCTTAACACTGCATTAGCCGTATCCCAGAGATTCTCATATGTTGTATATTTGTTCTCATTAGTTTCAAAGAACTTCTTGATTTATGCCTTTGTGGAAAAGTTTAAGCATAGATTTACAAATGCTACCACAGATTTTTCAAAGATAAATATACAAGAACAAAAGTCAGATTTATTGTTTTGGATACTATGGAGAAAAGGTGAAAAGGAGAATAGGGATCACAGATTAAAAGGCTAGAAAATTAAATTAAATAATTAAATTAAATAGAGCTTGCCTGCCTTAGTGATAATGATGTTCCAGGAACAAAAGTATATAATTATTTCAATTATCTGGACCTAAGATCCTGAAACATTAAAATAAAATAATATAAAAGTAAAATTAAAAAAAAAGTTCAAGTCAAATAAAACTCAACTCAAGTAAAATAGAAATAAACTAAACACAGTATATATCTTAGGACAAACACTTCTCTGTAGAGTGATACGGTATGGGTTGGGAAAGTCATTTCAGATTATTCACTTATAAGTTTTGTAGGCAATGATGTAAGTTCACCACTTACATTGTAAGTACTTTCATGGCCCACAGTGCAGTCTTTTAGGAGATAATATCGGCTCTGCCTCCAGAATATATTCTGATTACTTTTTTTTGTCACTATCTTTGCCACTATTTTCATCATCTGTTTTTGGTCCTTTTACCTATAATTGTTTTGATCCTTGCCCCTTTGAAGTCTCTTCTCTACAAGATAGATGGAGAGATTATTGTCAGATAATGTCATTCCTCTGCTCAAAAATCCTCCAATGCTTCACATCTCTCCAGAATAAAATTCCAACTCTTTAATGTGGCCATAAGCTCTTATGTCATCGTGCTTCTGGCTAACTTTTTGACCTTATCTTCTACCAAGTTACAGCTACTTATCTTGCTCCATATACAGTGAATTCCTTGTTCTTCCTGAAACCTGCAAACATGCCCCTGACTCAGTGCCTTTGTGCTTGTTATTCCCTCTGCTGCCAAACTCTTCCATTAGTTGGCTCACTCCCTCTCTTATTTGTGATGTCTTTGCAAATGGAGAGGTCTTTCCTGTCTACCCAATGCAAAATGGCATCCTCCTTTATTATTCATTCTTTCCTTACTTTTTTCCTTTATTTTTAACAGTTGAAGGTACTTCACATATTATGTCAAGTATTGGAGCTGAATGAAAGATTGTTGCTGTTTCTCTAAAACCTATAACAATGTTGGGTTCAAGTTTGTGGTCATAATCATAGGATGTGTGAATCACTTTGACATTTCGACTTCAATAAAGCACAAGGAATAACAATTGGACAAGATAAAGCAATAATAATGATAATTCAACAATTTATAGTATTTTGAAATTTTAATCATAACCTCATTTGATATAAACAGCTTTTACACACTAAGTTGTGCTCCCTCCCCCAAGTTCATATGTTGAATCCTTAACCTCCAACATGATGGTATTTGGAGATGAGACTTTGGGAGATAACTAGGTTTCGATAAAGTCATGAGGGTAGAGACATAATGATGAGATTAGTACCTCATAAGAGGACAAAAACACCAGTGCTCTCTCTACCCTGTGAGGACACAGCAAGAAGCAGCCATCTGCAATCCTGGAAGAAAGCACTCACCAGGGAGTCAAATTAGCTGGCACCTTAATCTTGGACTTCCCAGCCTCCAGAACTGTGTGAAAATTAGTTCCTGTTGTTTAAGCCACCCAGTCTAGGGTATTTCATTGTAGCAGCTTGAGCTTTGAGCTGACTAATACAACATCCACGCCTCTTTTTTTTTTCTTTCCAGTAAAGGGAAATGAGTGTCAGCAAACTTCCCTTGCCTAAAATTCCATAACTAGGAAAAGCCAAGTTTGTTCCCAGGACTGGAGCTGTTGGCCTCCTTGTCTTTGACCCTTTGCATTGACTGGCTATTCTCCAGTATATTTTCAAGTATTTCTCATCTCCTGTGCAGTTCATTATTTAGTTCCAGACTAAGATTCTCTGACAGGTTCATCTGTGAAAGTGGAAGATGTGTGAAATTCCAGGCATGTGGTCTCACTTCCAATAAAAGATTCAGGTTAAATAAATATAAGAATACATAATTATTTACACCTTCTTGATCACTTTTAATTTGATGGATTTAAAAAGCTGAGAAAGGTTGATCAGGAAAAAAATACTAAGTTTAGCAGTATTTTATTCAAACAGCTACAAATTAGTCATAAAACATGAGGCTTGATGTAATGCTATAACCTCATGCAGAAAATAAAATAAGACAGTTTTATCAATAGGAATGAATCAAGCACTTTCTTTAGGAGCTGTTCCATAGGGGAATTATCTCTTCATAAAAAATATTTTCATAAACAAAAACATAGTGAGATAATTATGTCCCCCGACTCCATAGAATAAGCTAGTCCCAGGCTTGTTCTGCAAGGAGCAGGGAATTCCTTCATTGCAATGTGTCACACAGTTTATGCAGCCACAAATAGATTGCATTGTTCTCCCTTTGGAATGCAAGGAGAATCAGGTTGATGGAAGGAACATTTCAGTGTGACCTCGTCTATGAAAGCATTGCTAAACTACTGGGACTAATTTTCTTTAGCTTCTGTCAGAATGCCAGGTATATAGTAATGAGGTTCCATGATACATAGCAAATAAAAGACTGGAGCTAATTTTTTCCTGCAGATTTTAAGGAAGGCTTAAAGTAGTACATAAAAGCAAGCACATTTACAGTGAAAAAAAGGTCTGACATGTCTTTCAAAAAATGAAAACAAGTTAGGCATCCAATTCTTTTCACTTAAGTCTCCAAATAGCTGCATTCTTTGTTACCAACTCTGCTTAGCTATTTAGTTAAATAATCGTATTAAGTATTTATTAAATTGCATTTTCACTTTCAGCTGTGTGATTCAAGAGCATGTCTCTTTTGAAATCATAACCCCAGACTCTTTAGTTAATTGGCCACCGCTTTTTTTTTCAAAGGTTTTATTTAGGTGGATACAGTAAGTAAGAGATTGTATCAAATCAATATTAAATTTGAAACAATATGATGTGTGAATAACATAACCGTAATTTTCAGTTGCACAAACTTTATTTCTGAATTCTTATGCCTGATTTTAAAAGCTTGTTTTTATTTTGTTTTTGATAATCAGCCACCTCCCATACCTCACAGCATGTCTGAATCCAAGAAGCTACAAAAGGAGCTAGCTGGGATCTAGCAAATTGTCTCTACACCCCAAAGTAGTGAAATCTTCCAAAATACTTTTACCACTAAAAGCCTGAATTTCTATACCTATTGGGCTAGAGGATCTCACAGGATCCTCCTGCCTCCTACCTCTGAATTGTTACAGCTGGCCTATGCTCAAACAGTCTTATTTGCTGTGGGTTGGTATCTTCCACTGTTTATAATATTTACATAAATTCTGCACCTATTCCTCTCCCTTCTTTTCTTGAGGAGTCAGTTCTCATAAAATTCCCAACTACAGATTTCTGGTTCCTGTCATCTGCCACCATCCACCAAACACTGGGGGTGAACTAGGGTTCTACTGTTTAGTTAGAAATAGGGACACTAGATTCAGATTTTCATGTGCAAATCATGGATCCCTTACTTGCTTGTTTAACTTCTCCGTGCCTCAGTTTTCTCATCTCTAAAATCATGATAATAAATGTTTCAATTTACAGTGTTATGACAACTAAATAGAACAATAATGACAAAGAACATAGGAAAATACCTGCCATAGAGTAATTGCTTGATAAAATAATAATGCTTTTAATCTATTCCCAAATGCATTTGATTTGGGAAATTGTTTATCCTGAAATGTATGAATCCTTGACACTATGTCCCCTCAAAAGTAAAATATCTATTGCATCATTTGTTAAACAAATATCAAAAGAAAGAAAAACATTATCAAAAATCTCATAACTCATAAAATGATTTCACGTATCTTATACTTCCATATTTGCTTGTGTTTTTTGTTTCTAGGTTGTCAAAAGTTTGCATCAATTTACCACTCACTATCAAAATTTGAGACATTTGAGCATTTTCAATACAGTTCAAACTTTGTTTCTGTTCGGTCTGTGGAACTTTACTTCTAACATCATTTCAAGGGTATATTCCTTGTTCTTTCCACTAGGTCATAAACTCATCTAAAATAAATGCTACGTTCTTCAACTTTTCTAATATCTGCCTCCAGTGAGTTAGGTATCAATTATTCTTATGAGCTTTTCAAATTGGATTGTGGGAAAAGTTCAGTGAAGTAGAACTGACTACTGCCAGCATTACATTTAATGAGGATATATAGCTGCATACTTGAAATCTGTAAACGACTTCTTTCTGAGAATCCTGTTATGCAGCCTTGTAGAGTTCTTCCTTCTTGGGTGAGCCATCCTAAGGCAATATATATATCTGTTTCATAACAAGTAATTCTGTCTACAGAGATAACACATTGTTAAAGAAATAAAGACCCATTTCACTACCAAACAAATATGAGAGTTGCATTTTTTTCATTGGTGATGAATCTAGAATACCATCCTGGCTTAAATATTGGAGCAAACATTTTTTGGCACATAAAAGGTGTATAAGTTGAAGAAACTTGTCAAAAGAGACTGTTTCCAAAAAGCAACATTTATTAAGTATCAATAATTTTCTAGATGTAATATTAAACATTGAATAAGAATAATGAATAAGACAGATCTCTGCCTTCATGAATATTTCAGAAGGGATGATGAGGCAAACATGATTGAGCATGAGAATCATTTATTGTTTGTGTAATGCAGTTAACCAATATTTATCCTTGGCTTACTATGTACAAGGCATTGGCTTGGAATTTTGGATGCAAAAGTAATTAAGATTCAGTCTCTTTTTATCAAGGAGTTAGAGATCTAATAGAGGAGAAAGCCATAACAGGCGAAGACAACTGCCATCCTGATAATACTACTCTCTAATAATCTCCAAAACCTCAGCATGTGCTAGACATTCTGTTATGTCTTTACAGTAGGATTCTCATCTGTTGTATGAGTCTGTCTTCTTGCTGCCTTGTGTGTACAGTTGGACTCTGAGCCCCAGGGGTACACAGCTACTGAAGATGTAACTTACTGGATTCAAAGGCCAAGAAGGGAGATACAGTAGCCTTCTAGTTTTTAATAACTTGAATTTTGGACTTATGCCCATATCATAAAAGTATCAAGATTCTGTGATTCTCCAAAGAATTCCTTTATAAATTTGGATCACATAGAATGCATAAATTAACCTTTCTTACCCATTCTCTCAGCTCTCTCCCTTCAAAGAGGAGATATCTTGATGGAGAATCCATGCTGGTTGAAAAGAGATGACATAAAATCCATGTGTTATCATATACTGTTTTTGTACCAGGTGACACTCAAATGATTATAATTCAGTTAATTAGAAATCACTTCTTACCTAAACTCTATCAGAAAGTTAACATTCAAAGAATATGAGGAACTTGTAGTTTATACTTAGGGGTGTAGAGAAGTAAAAAGACAATGCTCCCACCTTTAAAACAATGGAAACGCTGGATAAACTACAAGTTTATAACTTTTCTTATAACTCTCAGATAGCTGAGGTTACAGGGCAGTCAAGATCTAGGGAAAGACTGGTGCTTACCAGAGACCCAAACAATGTCTTACGTAAGGTCAGTGTAACCAGATAGTGGTGAGAAGAATTTTGCTAAAGTGGTTGGTTAATTATTACAAGCAAAGTTTGCAGAAGCCAGGGGGACATCTGGTGACCACAACACTTGGGGAGTCTGCACCCTTTTGTAGGCTCTTTCTTCATGAATCCCACCTGATGTTTAGAGAAAAGACTGGATAGAGTCTTAATAAATCACCTTTTGTAGTACATATCTGGGGGATGGGAACCTCCACTTAACCCTCAACTGAAATTGGTTTTCCTTATTTCTCTTATAAAAAGAATACCTTAATCTAAATACTATAATCTTTGTCATGCTTATAAAAACTTATTGTAGTTAGGGCAGGAAAAAGATAAACCTATCTCAAGTGGAGGGTCAGAAATGAGAACTGAACTCAGAAGGACAGCCAGAGGAGAAGGAGAAATACAGAAATCGACCACACCAACATGCCCAAAGGACACTATATCTGTCCAAGAACAAAAAGAAAGGGGTCTCTATTCTCTTAAACAGAAAAAGAGAAAACACTTTCCCATCATTACCTTTCAACTCTCATATAGCAAGTATGCAGTAACAAATAACATCAGAATACAGACGGGACACAGAGAGGAAGGTGAAGGCTAAGAGCTTGGGAAAAGATGCTCTCTGAGGAACAGCACAGAGAAGACCTGTAGCTGAGATTGGAGCTGACATTTGTCAAACCAGCCCCAACATTAAACATGAGTTATTACTAAAGGGAGTTGAATCCGGTGGTTAACAGTTTGCAAACGTAAAAGCAGCCTACCGAAAACTAGCTCAATTCCTAACCAGATTTACTTGAAATCTCATACTAAGAAGTATGCATATTTTCAGAGCTGATAACCCTTTCTCTCAGTCTCTACTATTCTACATAAGATTTTATTTCTGCTATTCAACGATATTTATGAGGCATACAAAAAGACAAGAAAAGAACAACAGTCTCAGGTGTGAATTAGATTTAGATACAAACACAGGCTGGAACTATTCATGAGAGAATTTAAAATTATGATGATCCATATGTTGAATGCTTTAATATAAATGTTGGCAAACTGGGATATCTGTACAAACTGAACCAACTGTGATATATCCATACAATGATACACTATCCATCACTAAAAAGGAATAAAATATTCATTCATATAACAACATGGATGAATCCTAGATGCTTTTTGCTAAATGAAAGAAGACAGACCCAAAATGTTACATATTATATCATTCTATTTATATAACATTCTGGAAAATGAAACAAAACCATAAGGATGAGAAACAGGTCAGTGTTGCCAGTTGTTTCTAATTGTTGGATTGACCAGGAAGGAACTACTTAAGGAAATTCTGCAGGATATGGAGCTTTATTTTTATAGGACAGTTATGGTGCTTTTGTTGAAACTCATAAACATTTACATCACAAATATTGAATTTTAATATACATACATTAAAAAATCAGCCTATATGTGAAGGGGAAACTGAGATGGACTGTGACAAATAAATCTTAACATATACAGAACTATTGCATGACCATACCAAAAAACCATACAGAAACTATTGCATAACCATAACCATGAAGAAGAAAGAAGATGACCTAATTAACTTTAGAAAACAGTGTTTTAACTGGATGCTATAAAGCTTAAGAGAAAAAAAGAACTGTACGTCAACATTGAGCACTACACGGTAAATTTCTTTTCACGGGTGTATGAGTTAGCAATTCTGAGACATACTAGAATTGAGTGAGCATAGGAGCAAATATACTGTAGATAATGAGACCTAGGCTTCTCATCGTCAGAAAAAAGAAGTTATAAGAAAGGGGAAAGGCTAGAATGGATCTTCTGGAACTACATAAGAATCAGATGTATGAGTATAAACTAATGTTTTCTTAAAAACATATAAAAGCACATAGATTTATAAATAAATATAGCTCTTTGTGTATACTTAGTATGCGTGTGTGTGTGTATATATGTGTATATATGTATATGTATATATACACTATACTATACTATATATATACTATATATGATATATATTATATACACTATATATACACTATATATACTATACTATATATACTATATACACACTATATATACTATACTATATATACTATATACACACTATATATACTATACTATATATACTATACTATATATACTATATATACTATACTATATATACTATACTATATATACTATATATACTATATATACTATACTATATATACTATATATACTATACTATATATACTATACTATATATACTATATATACTATACTATATATACTATACTATATATACTATATATACTATACTATATATACTATACTATATATACTATACTATATATACTATATATACTATACTATATATACTATATATACTATACTATATATACTATATATACTATACTATATATACTATATATACTATACTATATATACTATATATACTATACTATATATACTATATATACTATACTATATATACTATATATATACTATACTATATATACTATATATACTATATATATACTATACTATATATACTATATATACTATATATATACTATACTATATATACTCTATATATACTATACTATATATACTCTATATATACTATACTATATATACTCTATATATACTATACTATATATACTCTATATATACTATACTATATATACTCTATATATACTATACTATATATACTCTATATATACTATACTATATATACTCTATATATACTATACTATATATACTATATATACTATACTATATATACTATATATATACTATACTATATACTATATATACTATACTATACTATATATACTATATATAATATATGTTTATGTATGTGTGTATATATACGTATATATACACACATATACACGTATATATATGTGTGTGTATATATACGTATGTATATATACACACATGTGTATATATATACGTATGTATATATATACACATGTGTGTATATATACGTGTGTATATATACGTATGTATATATATACACACGTGTGTATATATACGTGTGTATATATATACACACGTGTGTATATATACGTGTGTATATATATACGTGTGTATATATACGTGTGTATATATATACATGTGTGTATATATACGTGTGTATATATATACATGTGTGTATATATACGTGTGTATATATATACATGTGTGTATATATACGTGTGTATATATATACATGTGTGTATATATACGTGTGTATATATATACATGTGTGTATATATACGTGTATATATGTGTGTGTATATATACGTGTGTATATATATACGTGTGTGTATATATACGTGTGTATGTATATATACGTGTGTGTATATATACGTGTGTATGTATATATACGTGTGTGTATATATACGTGTGTATATATATACGTGTGTATATATACGTGTGTATATATATACGTGTGTATATATATATACGTGTGTGTATATATACATGTGTGTGTATATATATACGTGTGTGTGTGTGTGTGTCCATATATATATATATATATATATATATATATATATATTTCTGTGTCCAATGAGTGAGTTTAGAAGCAATGACACCCCATTATTGAAGAGTATACTTAGTACCTGGATCTTGGGTTATAAGTATCATTCTTTAACAATGGAGCAAGAGATTACTTGAGAAGTAATTGATTCTAGGATTGGGGTGGGAAAAATCCAAGATGAGTTTAGAGCATCTTTAGATGCCAGGAAAAAATTATAAAGGAAAAAAAGAAAGAAGACAAGGAGGAGAGAGGTTGGGAGGGAGGCAGAGAGAGAGGAAGGAAGGAGGAAGGAAGGAAAGAGGGAAGGAAGGAGGGAGGGAAGGAAAGAAGGAAGGAGGGAGGGAAGGAAGGGAAGGATGGAAGGAAGGAAGGAGGGAGGGAGGGAAGGAGGGAGAGAGGGAAGGAAAGAGGGAAGGAAGAAGGAAGGAAGTAGGGAGAGAAGGAAAAAGGGAAGGAAGAAGGAAGGAAAGAGGGAGGGAGGGAGGGAGGAAATGGGGTATGTCAAACAAAACAAAGCATAAGAGTAAGCCTGAAAGAGTTTCCAGTGGCCAAACTTGAAGTCATTTGAGGGGAACATGTATGGTAGAATGAGATTATAGCCAAAGAAAAAAAATCCATCAGCTTATACTTTTGTAAATGAATACATAGATAAGAAGGAACAGCTCATCCTGAGGTATAATTTCAAGTATTAAATGTAGACAAAATGTGAAAAAAGAAAATCAACATTAACCATTAGAACACTATAATGATAACTACTAATTGCTTCAGTCAAGATCCACCAATGAATACTAAAATTAAATACATAAAAGTGTAAGAAAAAATAGGATATTTGTAGTCTCAAAATATCTCATCCCAATATTTATTTATTACAATGGGAAAAATTGGAGCTCAATCATGAATTATGACAGATTTTACCTTAACCAAGTAATCAAGGTTAACATTACCAGGAGTGAGACATACCAACACAACATAGCACTGATACAACGCACTCAGAAAAGCCTATCATGTCTGTGGTATTCATCATAATAATGCATAACCTCAATCTGATCATGACAACTCCAAACTGAGGGTAATTCAGTAAAATAACTTATCTGTTCTCTGCAAAAGTGTCAAAGTCATAAAAGACAAGACTGAGAAATGGTCACAGTTTGGAGAACGCTAAGAAGGCATAACAAGTAAACACAGTGCAACTTCTAAGAAAGATTATTGTTAATAATATTCCAATGTTTTTTCAGTTTGCATAACTATACTATGGCTATGCAAGATACAAACATGATAGGAAAATGGGTGAAGGGTACACAAAAGCTCTGTATTATTTTTGGAACTTTTCTGTAAGTATAAATTTATCTCAAAATGAAAAGTTTAAAGAAAAAGAATGTTGGACCAAACCCCCGGCTCATGTGGGAGTTTACCCTTTTAACTTTACTTAAAAGTAAGTGCTGGACTTAATATCAGAGTTTTCTGTCTTTTCATTTCACATCCATTATCTCATGTATTCCTGAAAATAATTATATGAGGTAAGCACTATCATAAATCCTATTATATAGACATAAAACTGAAGTCATGAGATAATAAATTAACTGCCCATAGTTCACAACTAATAAGAAACAGAGTGGTAGAATTAACCCAGTAGTCTGACTCGAGAGCCTTACAACTATACCACTCTCACAGTCATTGTAATAATTAAGTATGAGCTGCCACTAATGGGATCTCTTCATTACTAAACATTTTGATTAGCCAGAGACACCCTGGTTATTTGGAGGTAACTGGGGCTATGAGGATTATACAGAGATTCATAAATTAGCCATTATATTGTCCAATAACTCTATAGTTCTCATAGGAATCATAATGTTAAGAAGAGACTAAGTTTGGTTTAATGTGCCTTTGCTGTCTACCCAAAACAAGACAAAACTTTTGAAACATATAATTAGCTTCATTGAGGCTAAGAGGCTATCCCAATTTTGCAATATGTACTAACACTATCCCTTGCCTCATTTAAAAATAAAATTAAGATTATATATAGATATATACAAGATTTTTTGTAGTATTTATTTTTAAGTCTTCTATTTTTTTATTTGTTTCTGAATATATATTAGTTGACACAATTATGGATTCAAATAAAAAAACTTTGGTTCTAGTTAAATATAGAAGTAAAAACATGTATGTTAAGAATGTGTATATTTGCAAGTCAGTTCTCTATGAAATTGTAATAATATTTGTGCTACCTTTCACAAAGAAGTATCAAGCAACCTTTCAAAATGTATATGAGGCTCCAAGTATACATCAACTTGTAAGTTTTATTCAAATGGAAAACCACAAAAAAAGCTGATGTGATTCACCTACAGGGCAAATTGAAAATGGCATTTTTAAGTTATGCCTTAATAATGGCTTGTATCTCCAAATGAAATTTGAATTGTGATTTAACACAAAATCAATGCTTAAAAATATTCGTTGATTAAATCAATCAATCAATAAATGGCTTTTGCCACGTTAACCCATCATTATTTAGAAATGTCCCTGAAGGTAAGAGTCAATGCATGAGGTTAACATGCAAAAAAGAGCAAACTTTTCTTGGAACTGAAGATTTTGATCCAAACAAATTCATGAAGTTTTTGCTCATTTATAGATCAATGCTAATCCATGAATTAAGTTGATACATTAATGTGGGTCTGTGAATCAAATTGATATTCTCGGCCAGGACTTCTTAATCTGTTCAATCTTGTAGCCAGGCCCTCCCTTTTGCCTCCTGATTGGCTACTGCTGAACAGATTGGCAGTAATTTACTGGAAAATGAAATAAATCCATTGATTTATTGAACAATGTATTGAACTTTGTTTTCTCAGGCCAGATGCCTTTTAGAATCTCCACATTTTTTCACATGGCAGAATAGTGAGAGCATTTTTATTTCCTTACGTGAGAGATACCTAGCATGCCTTCCCATAGCTATCAGTGTACTTTTGCGATAGCATGTTTAAAGTTGAGAGGGGAAGGAATTACTTTGATTAATTTTATTAAAGTCCCACTCATTGGAAGGCCTTTGTTATGCAGAATTCCATTAAATCCTGTGACAAAATTTTGGATAGTGATAATAAATTCCATTTTAAAATTCATTTTAAGAGAGGTAAACAAGATTCTTAGAGTTAAATAACTTTATACCAAGGCCAAAGAGGCTAACTCAGAATTGAAAATCTTGCGGTTTCTCTCTCTCTCTTTTTTTTTTTTTTTTTGAGTTAGTGGCGTTTGAACATTAAAAATATATATATGATGTTCATAGGGAAGGTACACAAAATAACTGTTCAGCAGAATGGATTATCCACAATGTGAATACCCTTTGTAACCACAACCTAGGTGATAAAAGGGAATATAGCCAGTACTCCAGACGATGCCTCCTACCTGTGTCATCTCCACATCATCATTCCCCTTCTCTTTTCCCCAAAGTAGTTTTATATATTGACTTCAAACATAATTTCTTTGTGCCTGCCTATATAAATTGTACTACAAGAATACACATATGCACGCATATAACCTCATGTATGAAATACAGCCATCCATTGGTATTTGTGAGAAATCGGTTTCAGGAACCCCTGCAGATACGAAAATCTACAGATGCTCAAGTATCTTATGTAAAATGGCATTGTATTTGCATATAAGCTATATACAATCTTCCATATACTTTATCTCTAGATTACTTATAATGTGTAATGCAATGTAAATACTATGTAAATAGTTGTTATGCTGTATTTTTTAATAAATAATGACAAGAAAAACAAGTATGTACATGTTCAGTACAGATGCAACCATTCTTATTTTTTTAATATTTTTGATCTGCAGTTGTTTAATCCACAGATGTGAAAACCTTGGATAGGAAAGGCCAACAGTATATTTGTGTGTGAGTTAATTTATTATAGCCTATGAAATCTGTCCATATTTTTACATGTATTTGTAGTTCATTAATTTTCATTGTTCTGTAATATTCCAATGCATAGATATACCACAATTTATTTATCTATTACACCACTAATAGGAATTTGGGTAGTTTCTAAGTTTTAGCTGTTAAAATCATACTGCTGTGCTCAATTTTGTAAATGCCTCTTTCTGAATATAAAAGTGTATGATTTTTCATTACACCATGATTGCTTAGGTTTTGGACAATCACGGATTTTTTAAATAAATGTATATAGTTGTTGTTTTATCACCTTCCCCACACTCATTTTGTAATGCAGACGATGCTATTAGTTTTTGATCTCTGAGCAAAAACACAAGCTGAATTGGGGAAAGTAGGTCCTTAGCTTCTTTTAACTTTTCATTATTCCATGAAAAGCATTCAGGAAGAATTTTTTCTCCTTGTAAGTAAGCTCATCTTTAGATGAGCTAGAATTCCACAGTCTAGAATTCCACAAAAACTGTTTTGGAAAAATTACATGCTATTTAAATATAAATTATTATCATCTAACAAGTCAAATTTAAAAGGATTTGCTTTCAACTTGATCTTGCTTTTCTTCAAATGTGTTGCTCAGTTGGGTCATATTTGATGTAGACGTGAATAAACTGACAATTACAAGCCTGTGTCTTTATCAACAAAATTATAAATATAAGGTAAGAGTTTTTTAATACTAATTTATTATTGACAATTATTGGGACCCTCTCTCTTAATATTACTGTAAAGAGCTGGAATAAGAAGAAAAAACACTTTTACTGATAAGAAAACCTCAGCTTCTATCCCTGAATTGTACTTAACACAAAATGACTCTACATCCTACAGAGGGAATCAGAGTGAATAACATGCTTCTGTAAGAGCTAATTGAGCAAATTACCAGTGAATTGTATACAATCAAATATTATTGATTTCTAATTAGC
Source organism: Gorilla gorilla gorilla (assembly GCF_029281585.2). NCBI lineage: Eukaryota > Metazoa > Chordata > Mammalia > Primates > Hominidae > Gorilla > Gorilla gorilla. The sequence goes on along the minus strand of NC_086017.1, from coordinate 44,829,746 downwards.
CAAGTGGCAACATCAGTCTCTTCAACTGTATCTGGAAAAAAACTAGAAAATATAATTGTTTCCTCATTGAAAGTATACAATACAAGAAAGACACTACAGAGAACGACTGTTTTCAAGGCTTGTATAAAATCCTGGGTGATCAAATAATTTATGTGTGGCTCAGTTTCTGAGTTGAGGTTAGTGGTACAATGACAATTTCTGAGGAAAAGCAATTCCATAGTTTTAGAATGTCTTATACTGGAATTCTCAAAATAGTGTTTTATAATATACTCCAAGAAAAAAAAATTTGAGGACAAATACATTTGTTAAATTTTGTCTATAGAGTCCCTTGCAAATCTACACATCTTCTTTAACATAATAAACAGTATTGGAAGTACTGAAGCAAAGAAGCCAGGTTCACATCTGTGCTTGGCTGATACATGAAGACATTAATTTGTGCCAGGTTCTGTTAGCTATAAGGTATTTCCATATAAAATGATGATATTCTTCCTCTTATTCCACCCCACTCTTTCCTTTCTCAAAGGTGAATTGGGGTTTTCTTTTACGTCGTTCAGATTCTTAATAATTCCAAGATTTAGTTTCATCTGTATTTGTCCTGGTCCACCCTGGAAGAAGAATTAATAAAGGTTGGTTGGGAGATTGAAAATAGAGAAGTACCCAACTATATGAAAGAGCCTAACCTTATGGAGAAGCAGGTGTTGGTAATGACTACTTTAAGAACTGCTGACAGTAATAGGGAGAACTACTGAAAGCAGATGTCTCTGCCTATTTATCTAGAAGAGCAGTAGTAACAAGAAAAATTAAAGTCTAGCTCTTGACAGAGGGGTGGGAAGCTAGAGGATCAGTGACCAAGTCAAGGTAAAGTCCAGAAACTTTGCTGGGTCACAGAAGCATATGGGGTTCTGGTAAATCCACAGTAACAAGAATGACAGCTTTAAAAATGACTGAAATTAGATTCCCTGCCAGTTTTAGCAGGTGAAAGCCAAGGCAAACTTAATTTGATCTGGGATGGATAAGACTCAAGGTAGATGTGATATCAATGAACTTCCCTGTACATATCTCAGGTATTCTTTCATCTGAGAAGATACTTCTTGTTTTGCCACATTTCCTTTCTTGCTTTATTGCATTTTCTTCCCCATTCTGAGGCTCCTCTAATTTTTTTAAATTTATGTCATAGGTATTTGGTATAAATGTTTGCTTATGCATGTGTCTTTGAAAACCATACCGTGCTGTTTTAAATATGAGTGTGTGTATTGTAATTTCATGTATATGTTTTTGCACTATAAATCTTGTTCATATTCATACTTTTTACTCAAAAATATGCTTTTAGAATTCATTCTTATTATTATGTATACGTATAATTTGCTTTTGACTATTGCAGAGTATTCCATAAATTCATCTATCATAATTTATATTTCCATTGCCCTAGGCAGATTCCACCTCCCTGCCCACCAATATACAAAGCAATGTATATTATTTGTAATATATATTACAAATAATGTAATGAGGAAAATCTTTATGCCTGTCCCTAAAGGGGACAAAATCAACATGTTTGATTTTGTGTGGGGTGAAATCTCAGGTGACAGGTCAAATAAGTACTTAATGTTACTAAGTACTTGCAACGCCACTAAGGGACTAACATCAGAAGTCAACCAAAAGTTCCTATTTCCCACTATCTTATAAATATTTGCAATAATTGAAGTTTAATATTTATAATCTGATGTCTAATTGTTTCATTACTATTCTTTTGATTAATATTGAAAGACAGAAAGCCTTTACTTGCCATTTAGAGTTCCACCTCTCTAAATTGTCTAGTACCATCTGTGGATGGGGTTGTTGAGGTGAGGGAATTAAGGTGAGGATGTCAGTCTGTGTGTATTCCCCTTTTCTCGTCACAATTTTTAATATTTCCCTGAATATCCTATGTATTAATCAATTGTTCCTGTATGTTTTCTGTGTTGGATTTCTTTAAGAACTCATTCTCCACTCTAAGGTCCTACAGATAATTCCTAACATTTTTATTCTATTAACTCTGTCGTTTTAGCCCTGTGTTTTTATTGTGTGAGGTCGGAATGAGAGTATACTTTTATTAGTATATTTACTCAGTTTTCTTAATATCTCTATTAAATCTATTGTTTAGCCACAGTTTGTGCAGTGAACTCTCTCATATATCCATTTCACCGTATGCATATTTTAGGGGTTCTCTATTTTTTTCCATTGGTCTATTTTTGTTACTATACTAATACCATCCATTTTAAGTATTTTGGCCTATAGAATGCCTTTAATGTTGAAATAATGAGTTCCCTCTTCATGTTTCATTACTCCTTGAATATTTGATAGAAAAAAATTTTGTCCTATCTATGACATATGGGGCCTTTGTAAGTGTATGTGAGGAAAAGATTGTAATTTTTAATATTTAATTTTCTATTGAAATTATCTATTATCAGAACATTTTATATTTTTCATTTAGATTTTAAAACATTAGCATATAGGTATTGATAGTGATATTTTACTATTTTTCAAATACTTGCATTTTACCATTTTCATTCTCTCAGCTTTTTTGTTTGCTCAGTCTCTTCAGAGATGTGTACATCTTATGATATTTTTAAAGAACCAGCCTATAGCACTGACTTGTTTTCTTTAACATTCAAGAGTATTCCTTTTTGTCCCTTAAAAGTGTTGCCATTAAAATCTATTTAGTTTCATATTAAAAATGCTCAGCCAAAATTTGTAGTTATATTTTTCTGACACAACTTTTTCTTATTTTAACTTTTCTGTACTATTATTTTAAATATATGTCTGTGGATCTGATTTCATTGGATCATTTTATATCCACCTTTTGATTAGTGAGTTAATCCCATTTACATCTATAGTAACTAACTTGAATCTATTTTAGACATTTTATTTTGTTTTGGATTTGCTCATAATAACTTTTATGGGTCACTTTTTCTCCTGTTTTTCCTTCCATTGTCATGGTTGAATTCATTCTTGTGATTTAGACCTATACTTCATACTTTTATACATACTTATATACATTTTATACATACTTATATACATTTATCAAGACTCTCAATACTTATTTCTTTTTCCAACATAGAATTCAAAGTTCAAAATAATTATTTCCAAATTTCCTCGTATCATACCCACTAGGACATCTTACTTACACCCTGGCATAAATGTGTAAAGTTATTCCCAGACAGAACTGAAGATAAAACAGTCAGGAACACTGGCTACAACAGGCCCTGCCCCCTCTACTGTCAGGCAGAAAATATGAATGTCTCAGGCAAATGCCAACCATTCAGGCATACCAGTGGGCCACTCACTATTTTAACATGCTCTCACATCTACAGGAAATCTTTAAAGACCCTATGTTCTTTTTGCTTCATGAATCTCTATTCTTCCTAATATATCACTAAAAATGTATGCCCAGTAAAGGCTTATTTGTTGGCTGAATTTTCTCCTTGGGTATTTTATTCCCATCAGAACAACAGCTGTGTAGAAATAATAGCTAGACCATCAGCTTCTCCTATGGAAGTCATGAAAGTCAGGCCTTTGGCATAGAGATTTGGGGAGACTTCAGAGAGTTACAATGTAAAACATGTTATTTGAAGCACATCGTATGAAACCAATTCATTTATGATGCAATCCACCTACTTGTATTCCTTTTAGCACCTTGAAAGACCATAAACATGAGAGTGTCTAATAAACAGTTATTGAAAAAGTAATTTCCCCCTGACTATTCATGTCAAACCCATCCTTTAGAAAAGATCAAATAAACTGAATCCCTTTCTAATGTCATATGTCAACTTTGAGACTCTGCCTTCACCACTATCCCAAAGGCGCAAATTGTAGTATTTTAAAACTATCATTCCTTTACTATTAAAAAAGAAAACACTGCCATTGATGTGACAAATGAAAAATAATGATTAGTCAGCTCCTTCCTTCCTTTGGATGTTCTAGCTATTATAGTCAATGACCTTCACTGGATCACGCTTCACCAAAGTTGGTGTCTTTATTATAACTTAGGGGCTGGGCACAGTGGCTCATGCCTGTAATCCCAGCATTTTGGGAGGCCAAGTCAGGCGGATTACTTGAGGTCAGGAATTTGCGACCAGCCTGGCCAACATGTAGAAATACCATCTGTACTAACAATACAAAAAATTAGCCAAGTGTGGTGGTGCACATCTGTAGTCCCAGCTACTTGAGAGGCTGAGGCAGGAGAATCACTTGAACCCAGGAGGCAGAAGTTGCAGTGAGCTGAGATCACACCACTGCATTCCAGCTTGGGCAACAGAGTAAGACTCCATCTCAACAAAAATAAAAATAAATATATAACTTAGGTTATATTTTCCTTTCATTAAAAAAAATTCTACAAGAGCTACTCCAGATGAAACCAGAGATAATATATATATATTATCTCGTCTTCCTTTTCTGTCAAAGAAGATGCTTGGCAGAAAAATTACACTCAGTGTAGAATAACACAAATAAAGAATTCCAGATGTCTATTCACATATCATGGGTGGACTTATATGTAAGTGCTAAACTACGTGTATAAGCGTATTCATTCTCACAGAAAGACACATGCTGTTAATGCATATTGTTAAGTGAAAAAACAAGGTTTCAAAAAAAGGATAGAAAGTCTTATCACATTTTTATTGTGAGTATATAATTGTGAAAAGATTTAATCATACCAAAACAGAGTTGAACTAAGTGGAATGTATTAGTCTGTTCTCACACTGCTAATAAAGACATACCCAAGACTGGGTAATTTATAAAGAAAAAGAGGTTTAATGGACTCACAGTTCCACATGGCTGGGGAGGCCTCATAAGCATGATGGAAGGTGAAGGGGGAGTAAAGGCACATATTACATGGTGGCAGGCAAGAGAGCTTGTGCGGGGGAACTCCTATCTATAAACCCATCAGATCTCCTGAGACTTATTCACTACCACAAGAACATTATGGAGGAAACATCCCCTTTGATTCAATTATCTCTACCTGGCCCCACCCTGGACGTGTGGGGATTATTATAATTCAAGGTGAGATTTGGGTGGGGAAACAGCCAAATCATGTTGTTTTGCTCCCGGCCCCTCCCAAATCTCATGTCCTCACATTTCAAAACCAATCATGCCTTTCCAACAGTCCCCAGAAGTCTTAACTCATTTCAGCATGAACTCAAAAGTCCACAGTCCAAAGTCTCACTTGAGACAAACCAGGTCCCTTCCACCTATAAGCCTGAATAATCAAAAGCAAGTTACTTACTTCCCAGATACAATGGAGGCACAGGCATTGGGTAAATACACCCATTCCAAATGGGAAAAATTGGCCAAAACAAAGGGGCTACAGGCCTCATACAAGTCTAAAATCCAATAGAAAGCCATTAAACCTCAAAGATCCAAAATGATCTCCTTGGACTCCATGTCTCACATCCAGGTCATGTTGATACAAGAGGTGGGGCCCCCAGCCTCAGAAAGCTCTGCCGTTGTGGCTTTGCAGGATACAGCTCCCCTCCTGGCTGTTTTCATGGGCTGGTGTTAAGTGTCTGTGGCTTTTCCTGGCACACGATGCAAGCCGTCAGTGAGTCTACCATTCTGGGATGTGCGGGATTGTGGCCTTCTTCTCAGAGCTCCACCAGGCAGTGCCCCAGTGGGGGCTGTGTGTGAAGAGTCCAACCCCACATTTTCCTTCTACACTGCCCTAGCAAAGGTTCTCCATGAAGGCCCTGCCCCTGCAGCAAACTTCTCCCTGGACATCCAAGCATTTCCATACGTTCTCTGAAATCTAGTCAGGGGGTCCCAAACCTCAGTTCTTAACTTCTGTGCACCCATAGGCCCAATACCATGTGAAAGCCACCAAGGTTTGGAACTTGCATCCTCTTAAGCAATGGCCTGAGCTGTACCTTGGCCCTTTTAAGCTACTGCTAGAGCTGAAACAGCTGGGATGCAGGGCACCATGTCCTGAGGCTGCATAGAGCAGAGGAGCCATGGGCCCAGCTGTGAAACTGTTTTTCCCTCCTACACCTCCAGACCTGTGATGGGAGGGGCTGCCATAAAGGTCTCTGACATGCCCTGGAGACATTTTCTCCATTGTCTTGATGATTAGCATTTGGTTCCTCATTACTTGTTCAAATTTCTGCAGCCCGCTTGAATTTCTCCTCAAAGAATGGATTTTTCTTTTCTACTGCATCATCAGGCTGCAAATTTTCCAATATTTTATGTTCTGTCACCTCTTGAATGCTTTGCCACTTAGAAATTTCTTCCACCAGGTACCCTAAATCATCTCTCTCAAGTTCCAAGTTCCACAGATCTCTAGGACAGGGGCAAAATGCCACCAGTCTCTTTGCATAGCAAGAGTGACTTTTACTCCAGTTCCCAACAAGTTCCTTATGTCCATCAGAGATCACGTCAGCCTGGATTTTATTGTCCATATCACTATCAGCATTTGAGGGCATTCAACAAGTCTCTAGGAAGTTCCAAACTTTCCCACATCTTCCTGCCTTCTGAGCCCTCCAAGTCTCTATGAAGTTTCAAACTTTCCCACATTTTCCTGTCTTGTTCTGAGCCCTCCAAACTGTCCCAATGTCTGCCTGTTACCCAGTTCCAAAGTTGCTTCCACATTTTCAGGTATCTTTGCAGCAGTGCCCCACTACCTGGTACTAACTTACGGTATTAGTCTGCTCTCATGCTGCTAATAAAGGCATACGGAAGACTAGGTAATTTATAAAGAAAAAGAGGTTTAATGGACTCACAGTTCCACATAGTGGGGGAGGCCTCACAATCATGGCACTTCAAAGGTGAAGGAGGAGTAACAGCACATCTTACATGGCAGCAGGCAAGAGAGCTTGTGCAGGGGAACTCCCATTTATAAAACCATGAGATCTTCTGAGACTTATTCACTACCATGGGAACAGTGTGGGGGAAACAGCCAAGCCCCCATAATTCATTTATCTCTACCTGGCCCTACCCTTGACGTGTGGGTATTATTACAATTCAAGGTAAGATTTGGGTGGGGACACAGCCAAACCATATAATGGGAACATGTATGATTTTAATTATCTTTTCTCTTTTAAGCAATTTCAAAATTTTTCTACACTATTAATATGTATCATAGTGTATTAGTTATCTATTACTGTGTAACAACCATCCCCAAACTGAGTTACCTAAAACAGTAATTATATTGCTCACAATTCTATGTGTCAGCTGGGCAATTCTGGTTATCTAGGCAGGCTTGGATGATCGTGACTGGAATCACCAATTGTATGCTGTCTGCTGACAGATTGATTGAGCCTACCTGGTCTAAGACAGCTTCATGCACATGCTGGATGGTTGGATGGGCACCAGGTACACCTGGTCAACACATCTCTCATTGTGCAGCAGGTGGCCCAGGCTTTTTTCACATGGCAGATGGAGAATTTTGAGAGTAAAGCCTAGTATCAAAATTGGTACAAAGTTATTTCCCCCACATTCTATTGGTCAAAGCAAATCACAGCCAGCCCAAACTCAAGAGATAGAGAGATAGATTCTACCTCTTTATAAGAGGAACTTTAGTCACATTTCAAAGGATTGTGCATATTGGGAATTATATAAATGTAGTCACTTTTGCAAATAATTGGCCACACTCACCTGTTTATACAAATTGAAAATGATAAAAATAGTAAAACAAGCAGTGTTTCTTGCATCTCAGTCCCCTACTGACCTGCAGAAAATAGCTGCTGTGCCATGTTGCAGGTCCATAAATATTCTCTAATGGTGAGGTGAAGATGAGGGTGAACATTAATAGTACCCTTGCTTTGCTAGGATGTTCATCGTACTCTCATATACAGCAAATTCAGGCAATATTTATGTGTTTTTGACATGCAAATTTTAGATTAAATATAACAGATGTTTCCCTATCTGTTAAAGACATTACTATCAACTAAGACATTCAGGGGTTCAAAAGCCTAGATTCATTCCCTCCCTTGACCCATCATCCTGTTATTAATCCCATAGTTACTACATTTGTAATTACTCTAATACCCATACTCTCATTTTTCTCCTGATTGTCATTACTTTGGCAGAGACCTTTATCACCTCTCCTACTGACTTACTGAAAAAACCACTTGACTTGCCTTTTCAAGTCCAATGTAACCCATTCAATCCACCACATTTTTCTCTGCCTTATTTATTTTCCCATGGCACACTCTGATCATATTATTGTTCTACTTGAAACTTTTAATTGCTCCCTGGGTAGTACTGAATGCAGTTCAAATTCCTCAACATAGGTGTACAATTCTTTTAGAGCTTTGTTGAAAACCTGAGCGAATTATATAAATTTTATTAATCTTAGTTATCTCCTCTGTAAAGTACAGTTATAATATTACCTACTCACTTACGTTTCTCTAAAGGCTAAATAGGATAATATATATAAAATATAGTATCTGAGGATTATAACGTGCTCTTTATAAATGTCATGTATTATTTTTGTTTATACACTTTTTACTCCAGCCCCTAATGCATATTTTGAATATGTTTTTCTACATATGTCAATGATCATAGAGCCCTTCTCTCTGAAATGTCATCCTCCCACCTCTTTTTGTCAATCAAGGTGGTAGCTATTTTATTTCATGTTTTACAGTTAATGCAAGTGTGATTAATTCTCCCTGTGTTTGTGTAATATATACACCTTTCTTAGAACTCTTGTTACTGTGAATGGTATTTAATAAGTCTGTTAAACTGCTATGTAACTAAGGATAGATTAATCAGCTGGAATAAACTAACTGAAAGAAACCTACAATTAATTAGCCTTTTCCTTTAGCATGGACTCACTTGTATAGAGAAGTTTGACATGCCTGTGTAGCCCTAGCTTTTTTTTCTCACACATTAGATGACTCATCCTTCTGGAAAGCAATGATCCCCATCTCTGCTGGGTTCCTGAGTGTGTCCAAGGTCTTTTATTTTACAGTCTTTCTAACTATATCAACCTATTTACTCCTGTGAGCCTACCACACATTACCAGTGATTGATCAAGAACATATATCCTAGGTCACATGTTAGTTTTGTTTGTTTGTTTGGTTTTTGTTTTTTTTTTGTTTGTTTTTTTTTTTTGAGACAGAGTCTAGCTCTGTCTCCCAGGCTGGAGTGCAGTGGTGCGATCTCAGCTCACTGTAACTCCCACCTCCGTGGTTCAAGCAATTCTCGCACCTCAGCCTCTTGAGTAGCTGGGACTACAGGCGAGCACCACCACACTAGGCTAATTTTTGTACTTTTAGTAGAGATAGGGTTTCACCATGTTAGCCATGCTGGTCTTGAACTCCTGGCCTCAAATGATCCGCCTGCCTCGGCCTCCCAAATTGCGGGATTATAGGCATAAGGCACCACAACCAGCCTATTTTTAATTTATTTAGGAAACCTCATACAGGTTTCCATAAGGGCTACACAAATCTACATTCTTACAAACAGTGTACTAGGTTTCCCTTTTCTTCAAATCTTCATCAACATTTGTTGTCTCTTGTCTTTCTGATAATAGCCATCCTAAAAGCTGCGTGATGCTATCTCAGTAGCTTTAATTTGCATCTCCCTGATGATTACTGATGTTGAGCGTCTTTTTATATATCTATTGATCCGTTTTTATGTCTTCATTATAAACTTCAAATATACACAGTAAAATGTTTATTTATTTTAAGTTTTATTTCAATAGTTTTCAGAGTTACAAGTGTTTTTTTGTTGCGTGAATGAATTTTATAGTGGTGAATTCTGAAATTTTAGTGCACCCAACACCTGAGTAGTGCATATTGTACCTAATATGTAGTCTAGCCTTCCTCCCACCCTCCCACTTCTATGTCTCTAAATTCTATTATATCACTCTATGTGCCTTTGGGTACTCATAGCTTAGCTCCCACTTATGAGGGAGAACATACAGATTTTTGGTTTTCCACTCCTGAGTTACTTCACTTAGAATAATGACCTCCACCTCCATCCAAGTTGCTGCAAAAGACATTATTTCATTCCTTTTTGTGGCTGAGTAGTATTCCATGGTGTATTTATACACAATTGTATTTATCCACTTATTAGACAATGGGCACTTAGGTTGGTTTCACATCTTTAAAATTGTAAATTGTGCTACTATAAACACACACATGCAGGTGTCTGTTTCATATAATGACTTATTTTCCTTTAGGGAGATACCCAGTAATGGGGTTGCTGGATTGAATGGCAGATCTATTTTTAGTTCTTTAAGGATTCTCTATACTGTTTTTCATGGAGGTTGTACTAATTGACATTCCCACCACACCAGCAATGTATAAGCATCCCCTTTTCCCCACATCCATGCCAATATCTATTGTTTTTTGACTTTTTTAAGATGACCATTCTTGCAGGAGTAAGAGGAGGTTTTAATTTGCATTTCCCTGATTAGTGATGTTGAGCATTTTTTCATACGTTTCTTGATCATTTGTTTATCTTATTTTGATAAATGTCTCTTCATGTCCTTTCCCCACTCTTTGATGGGATGATTCGTTTTGTTTTTCTTGCTGATTTCTTTAAGTTCCTCGTGGATTCTGGACGCTATTCCTTTGTCAGGTGCATAGTCTGCAAAATTTTCTCCCATACTGTGGGTTTTCTGTTTACTATGATTATCATTTATTTTGCTGTGTAGAAGCTTTCTAGTATAATTAGGTCCCATTTGTTTATTTTTGTTTTTGTTACATTTGCTTTTGGGGTCTTAGTCATGAATTCTTTGCCTAGGCTGATGTCTAGAAGAGTTTTTCCAATGTTGTGTTCTAGAATTTTTATGGTTTCAGGTGTTAGATTTAAGTCTTTGATCCATCTTGAGTTGATTTTTGCATCAGGTAAAAGACATGCATCCAGTTTCATTCTTCTATATGTGGCTTGCCAGTTTTCCCAGCACCTTTATTAAATAGAGTGTCTATTCCCCAATTTATATTTTTGTATGCTTTGTCGAAGATCATTTGGCGATATGTACTTGGTTTTATTTCTGGGTTCTCTATTCTGTCCCATGGTCTATGTGCCTACTTTTATACTATTTTCTAAATAAAAGAAAATAATAAATGCCCTGAAGAACCAGAGAAAGCAACTGAAAAAATTACCCATCTGATGATGGGTTGATAGGTGCAGCAAACCACCATGGCAATGTATACCTATGTAACAAACCTGCACGTTCTGCCCTTAAAGAATAATTTGAATCTATATGAAAAAATAAGGAGAACTGGAAAAGGTAAATATAAAAGACACAGAAATTTATTTTTTATTTGTTATTCTTTTTAAAAATCCTATCTGATTTTAACAACAACTGCAAAAGCAGTAACTATAAATCTGTGTTGATGGCCATATAACGTATAAAGATGTAATTTGTGTACAACAGTATCACAAAGGAGTAGAGTTGGCGTGGACGTATACAGATTTCATATACTATTAAATTGGTGTTAATCCAAAATAGAGTATTTAAAATTAGATATAAATTGTAATCACCATGGAACTAATAATATAATAATGTAAAAATATAGTGAAAGAAACAAGAAAATACATAAATAAGTTGATTATTGATGATAAAATAAGAAATTACCCATCTGAGTTAGACAGATACCTTGTCTCAGTTGAAAAAAAAAAATTACCCAAACTATTTATAACTTTATTTCTCAAATCAAAACAATAGTGATTTGCATATTTCCATCTTCCCTAGAGAGGCTGGAATTTTCTTGAGAACAGGAGGTTGTATTTTTCTCAAATGAATTCTGCAAATAACCTACTACAGGCTTCATACAAAGCAGATGTTCAAGGAATGGTGAAGTGTACATATTTAAACAGCTCATCGTTTACTCTTGGCCCTTCTATGTGACTAGGCTTCTCATGGAAGATTTTTCTATAGTTTTAACTGGGCGGCCCCCTCACAAACATCACCACAAGACAGTATGTCATGAATATTTGCGAAATTAAAAAGTTATTTAAAAATTAAATTAACCTATTAACCTGCTTCCATAAAACTCTTAAATGGCTTGCAAAATGCTTTTAGAACAACTACAAACAATATGGCTGTGTCTGACATGGCTGACCCTATCTTTCATCATTCTCCATCTTCTCCATTTCAGATACATTATTCTCACTTCTATTCCTTGAGCATATCCAGCTGAATCACGTTTCTTTTATGTCTGCCCTCATTGGAGCTGTCTTCCCTCAGCTCTTCACATGGCTTTTTATTCTCATTATTTAGATCTTCTATAAAAAGCCTCTCATCCAGTATTCTCTTCCTAGAGAATCTATTATAATTGTATTTACTCAATGGATTACTTGCCAATTCTTCACTCCTCAACTCCCATATCCCTCTGAGACACTTCAGGAAGTTATCTTCATAATGACATGAACCATGTTTCCAGGAATCACCAATAATGCTCAGTGCATAGTAGGTACTAAACAAATATTGTTTGAATGAATAAGTAGATGAATATATAAATGGCCTCTGAAGCCTAAATAAATTGATTTTCTTCTTTTGTCATAATAACTATGATGCATTTTTTGATTATTCGAAAGTGAAAATGAGGAAAAAAAATACTAGCAACCTAAATATGGAAATGGAAAGACCATTTAAACAAGAGGCGTGGCCCTTTACATTGATGACACATTGAGCTATCTTTTATGCTCTGTTCAGATTGCAGCTGCTGACATAAACTGCAGGAGTTTTAAACCCCTCTCTATTCACTGCCACTCACAAAGAAAAATCCTCATAAACCATTTCTCTTACTATAAACCATTTCTTAGTATGTGGTCATTCACAAGGTAAGACATGGGTGAAGGCCAAAGGCAGCCCCTTGGGGTAACTAAGATTCACATTGCACATGTACCCATATATTTACATCTTCATTCTTGTGTTTATATTTTGTTCATCCTTCAGATCAAACAACATGAGTCACAAAAATAAAGCATGGTTTCATTTGCAATTAGCATACGTAGGTGTATTAATTTGCTGATGCTGCTATAATGACATACTACAGAATTGGCAGCTTAAAAAACAGGAATTTATTTCTTACATGTCTGAAGGCTAAAGAGCCAAGATCAAGATGTTGCTAGGTTTGGTTTCTTCTGAGGCCTCTGTCCTGGGCTTGCAGATAGCTGCTTCTCACTGTGTTCTCACATGGTCTTTCCTCTCTGCAAGCAGAGTATCTCCTTGTGTCATAATCTCCTCTTCTAAAAAATAATTAATTAACAGTTACTGTCCATATTTAAGGTGTACAATATGATGTTTTGATATACATATGCACAGTGAAATGATTACTCCACTCCAATAATAACATCCTTTTACTAGGACTCCAGTTACATCAGATGAGGGCACATCCTAAGTTCTTCACTTTAATTACCTATTTAAGTCTTTGCTATTGTGAACAGTGCTGCAATAAACTTACGTGTGCACGTGTCTTTATAGTAGAATGTTTTATAATTTGTGGGGTATATATCCAGTAATGGAATTGCTGGGTCAAATGGTATTTCTGGTTCTGGATCCTTGAAGAATTGCCACACTTTCTTCCACAATGGTTGAACTAATTTACACTCCTACCAGCAGTGTAAAAATGTTCCTATTTCTCCACATCCTCTCCAGCATCTGTTGTTTCCTGACTTTTTAATGATCGCCATTCTAACTGGTGTGAGATGGTATCTCATTGTGGTTTTGATTTGCATTTCTCTAATGACCAGTGATGATAAGCATTTTTTCATATGTTTGTTGGCCGCATAAATGTCTTCTTTTGAGAAGTGTCTGTTTATATCCTTCACCAACTTTTTGATGGGGCTGTTTGTTTTTTTTTCTTGTAAATTTGTTTAAGTTCTTACACTATGGAATACTATGAAACCATAAAAAAAGGATGAATATTTTGCAGGGATATGGATGAAGCCAGAAACCACCATTCTCAGCAATTAACACAGGAACCAAAAACCAAACACTGCACGTTCTCACTCATAAGTGGGAGTGGAACAATGAGAACCGATGGACACAGGGAGGGGAACATCACACACCAGGGCGTATCAGGGGTTGGGGGGCTAGGGGAGGGATAGCATTAGGAGAAATACTGAATGTAGATAATGGGTTGATGGGTGCAACAAACCACCATGGCACATGTATACCTATGTAACAAACCTGCACATTCTGCACATTTATCCCAGAACTTAAAGTATAATAAAAAATAATAATTGCCTATTTAAAGTTCCCATCTCCAAATAGAATCACATTATGAGGCACTGAGGATTAGGGCTTCAGCACATAAATTTTGGGCAGACACAAGTCAGTCCATATTAGTGGGAAAAGCATGGAGAACAGTATTGTGTTGGTTTTATTACCTACTTGCTATTTTCTGATGATATCCTATCTTTTATATTGTCCTACACCCCATTCAGCTGATCGTATAGGAGAACTTTCACAAATTTCAAAGGGGTCTTCCCCTTTGAAGATCTCTACAGGATAGGGAGAAGATAGGAATGGGATGGTTGTACCTTGAACTTCAAACAGCCACTCCAGCACAATCATGGCTGAAGTACAATCTTCAATCACCTTCCTTCAACTGACACTCTCGTTAAGTCTTGTTAGAAAAGTGCTGACTTCTCTGGGTGAAACACTCCATATTCAGGCTGAAAAATGGTCATCCTACATGGTCTTGTGCAACAGACTTATTTGTGAGGCGCCCTTGTGTGAATTCAATGAGGACTGTGAGGTTCTACTCCTAATAGATCAGCAGGGAGTGTTGGTTTGAAATCCCAGAGGTTCCTAGGGGTCTCAGGCTCTCTGCACCCCATATATGACAAAGCTTTGGCAGGCCCTCAGACACCTTTGATGGCAGGTGAGTGGAGCAGCCTCTGGGGACACTATCACCCAAAGAAGCGAGCTGCTAATGGCAGATTTTTCTGCAGTTTTAACCAGGCAACTCCCCTCATCGGCATCATCACAGAGACAATGTGTCATGGGTATCAGCAAGGATTTTGTTACTTTGTCAGGAAGTGTGGAAGATATTTTTTATTAAAATGTAGCATCATTATGGCTTATGGGCTGTGGTGTAATGTCAATTCAAGGTCAGGTATACTTTGTGAGAAGAAAATGGCTTTTAAATAACTATTCTCTTTATGTAAAATTATTTAAAACAAGAAAATTAAGTAGTCTTTGTTAAGTGAATATATGAAATGTGATTAAAGCTAAGATCATATTAGAGGAGGCACTTTTACCTTTGGCCTTGCATGGAAATAAATCATTATTCTGAGTGAGTATGAGCTTGTGCCATGAAAATGTGAAGTTCTGGAAAATATACTTTTGTTTCCTAAACTTCAAATTAATCAAGACAATTTTAGAACAATGCTCTTCAGACTAATGTGATGAAGGTAGTTTTTGTTCGTATTATCATTGCTTTGTTTTATTTTATCCCCAGTCTACCATGGACTGATATTTTAGTAAAATAAAATATAAATTAATAATTAGAAAAATTAAATAAAAATAAAGATAAATAAAATGCAAACCCCAGTCAGTTTTATTACTAGGTTAAATGAACATTAAATTACTTTGCCACCAAAATTTCCAACTGTTATTCTTAATTTCTGCATTCATCTCCTTGTGTACTGGTAATAAATAATTCACATCATTGAAAAAGTATGAAAATTATGATTTTAAGAATAGGTAACTTTATTCCAGCTGGCCTAACATCACTGTTTCAAGGGAACAGTTCGACAACCACTGTTAAGTATTGAATACATGATGCATACATACACAATTCCCAAAACAATTCTCTTTAAAATGTACTTAGTTTTGTAATGGTTGATTTTGGTTTAGTTTGGTTTTTGCATTTCATTGCAAATATATTTTAAGATACCATTTTTGTTTTATTTTTAAAATTCAGTTCTGTCAGCTGGGCACGGTGGCTCACACCTGTAATCCCAGCACTTTGGGAGGCCGAGGTGGGTAGATCATCTGAGGTCAGGAGTTCGAGACCAGCCTGGCCAACATGGTGAAACCCCCTTTCTACTAAAAATGGAAAAATCAGCCAGGCATGGTAGCATGCATCTGTAATCCTAGCTACTCAGGAGGCTGAGGCAGGAGAATTGCTTGAACCTGGGAGGCGGAGGCTGCAGTGACCCAAGATCACACCACTGCACTCTAGCTTGGGTGACAGAGAGAGACTCTGTCTCAAAATAAAATAAAATAAAATAAAATAAAATAAATCAGTTCTATCAATTTTTAGTGATTTTACAGATTTTACTTTTGCTTAAAAAAAAGTTTAGACACCTAAAAGGTCTTCATGTCTGTGGTTCTTAAAGTCAGGAATTAGCCTGGAAAGTTGTTTATATTATGTGAGAGAGAAGGAGTAATTTTTTCTGGCCTCAATAAACTGTTTAATATGAAAAAATAAATTAATGGAATCATGGATGGATGGAAGAATGTGTGGTTGAATGGATAGTTGCGTACATGTTGTATCTAGATGTTCCAACTTCTCTGCAAAATAAGTTGCTCCTCATTCCTCAACCTGATGCAACCTTTAAATTTGAGAACCAGGAACAAAGAGAGAAAATTTTCCTAGCATGACCGAGAATTCTCTGTAGCCTATCTAGTTTTGATACCAAATGCTTATCACGCTCAAGGTTAGAAAGAGAATTACAAGGACTTCACAACTTATAATCATCACAACACGACAATACACATTTCCCTCAGCACACTGAGACATTACCTATTTTCTGCCATAACTAATAAAAAATTAACTGTGTTAAATTATCATCATTTTTAGTTTTGAAAAATGTCAGGCAGTTTTTATAAGCTAGATGTAACTGAAATAGATGAGTATGCACTATAGTACTGTGAATAATTTTCTGTGAGGAATATTTGCAGTATTGCATTTCCAGGATATAGACACTGAGCAAAGGTTATACAATGACAAAGAATACGCGTTGCATTGCTTGAGCAAATCATTCCAGTCCTTCTGATCACATTAAATCCTGTGCATACACATCAGCACACCAATACTGAAAAGCCACTGAAAAGTGGAACTTTCAGAACAGATGAATGGCATTAGTACAATTGAAGCCAACTTAGTTTCTGGCTCTTGTTCAAATGACAAAAGAGCTTTCTGCCCATGTCTGTGCTTGGAAACTGATTCAGACAAGTAGCAGCAGCTCCAGGGCTTCAGATAATTTCTGTGTTTCAGTTCTTTTCATTCCATCCCTCTCAAGCAGTGCTTTGTCTCAGGGGGTTGTTGTTTAAATTCAAGCTCCATCACTGTGACTGCTGCACTAGGAGAAAAGTCAGAAGAATGGAAACTTTTGAAGAAGTATGTCTGGCAAGAATCTAGAAAGGCAGTGTAATCTATTTTGTATTTTAGTTTTGTAAGACGCCAGTAAAATGTCCTTCTCTGCAAAGAAAAGGCTTTCTTTTCCTCTAAGCCTGTTGGAATTCCTTTACAAGACTTCTTGAGCCAGAATGCATGCCTCCAGGAGATACACAACATTATGCTGCAGATGGATAGTAGCAAGGGAAGGCCACATGTAAAGTACAGGATAAACACAGCATATTTTTCTATCTGTTAGAAGCACCAATTTTATCCCATTATAAGTAAATTAAAATGTTATTTCATGTAAAAACAAATGCAGACATATTAAGAAGGAGAATGAGAATTGCATATGCATTAAAATAAACAAGCTAGGATTTTAGCTTCCACCTCACATAAGCTACTTACACATCTAGCTTTTTGCCTAGAACTGTTGGGATGTGGCTTCATTTTCCACTACTAGTAGGAGTATGTATTGAAAATATCTGAGTATTCCTGGTATACAAAGGTCCACTTCAGTGCTACTAAGATGAACATGATTAAGATAAAGGGAACTATCTCCTTACAAACAAGGATTTGTAAACTTTAGTTCCCGAATAAACTTTATTTTTAGCATAGTCCTTTATTTTTTATTTTTATTTTTTGAGATGGAGTCTCGGTCTGTCGCCCAGGCCAGCAGTGCAATAACGTGATCTCGGCTCACTGCAACCTCTGCCTCCCAGGTTCAAGCTATTCTCCTGCCTCATCCTCTCAAGTAGCTAAGACTACAGGCACATGCCACCAAACCCAGCTAATTTTTGTATTTTTAGTAAAGACAGGGTTTCTCCATGTTGGCCAGGCTGGTCTTGAACTCCTGACCTCGGGTATCTGCCCACCCCGGCTTCCCAAAGTGCTGGATTACAGGCGTGAGCCATCATAGCAAAGTACTTTTTTAACTTCTTGCCTCATTATTGCAACTTCATTGTACATACCACCAATAATTTTCATAAGGCCATAGCCTTAGGGCCCCACTGTTACAATCTCCTCTTACTTTATTTACTTCCTGAATACTTTATCTACAGACACAGTTACATTTAGGCCTTCAACATATAAACTTGAGGCAGGAGACACAATTCAACTCATAGCTTTCTGCTTCTGCATTCCAGTCCAAATTCATGTCCTTCTTGGATGCAAAATGCATTAATTCTACCCCAACTGCTTGCAAAGTCTTAACTGATTTCAACATCAACTCTAAGTTCGAAAGGTTTAATCCAACTATCATTGAATTAGATAAAGGTAAGCCACAGGTATAATTATTCTTGAGGCAGAATTCCTCTCCAGCTACAAAACTGTGAAAGCAGACAAGTTATATGCTTCCAAAATACAGTGGTAGGACAGGTATAGGAAAGACATTCCTATTCCAAAAGGGAGAAATTAAAACAAAAAAAGGACTGGTGGGTCACAAGCAAGTCTAAAACCAATAAAGGCAAATTTTAGATCTTTGACTCAAGAATAATCCCCTCTGGTTTGATATTCTGCTCTCCAGGACCATGGGTGACAACACCAACCACAGAGCTTTTTGGGGACAAGCTTACCCATTCAGCTCTCTGAAAGGGCCCTAGCCACATGGCTCTTTGCAAAGATACTCTGCCCCTGAGGCACTAAGTATAGTAATTCTAACTTGCTGAATTCAGAGAGGCAGCCTTACCCTTTGAAACTGAGGAAGAAACAGCCTTGCCTCCTGGGGTGAGAATGAGAGCCCTGATGATCTCCACATTGCTTTCTGGGTCATTCTTCCCTCTCCTTGAAGAATAGTTCAGGCTTAAAGCCAAATAGTTCTACGTCCCAGTTTTGTAGAATCCAAAAAGTATGGCAGCCTTCCTTCATTCCGATCTATTTTCTCTGTTCTCTTTATTTTAGAGTGGTAACATATTTGCTGGTATAATCCCATCTATATTCCTGGCTTCAGCTGAGGTGGCTGATTAATTCATTAATCATATCCATCATCTCTGTCAAATGATTTTTCCAGCCACACCCCTGTTTTTTCTTCTGAATAAACTTTCTCACTCTTTGGAATATGGATAGGCTGGTAATTTTCCAAATTTCCAACTTCGGACTCCTTTTTGAATAATATATATTTTTTTCAACTCATCACTCACCTTTCACATTTTACTCTAAGTAGTCAGGAAAAATAAAGGCACTCATCAACACTTTATTTAGAATTTCTAATTTCGTTGCTCACAAGTTGTACTTTCCATGAAATATTAGAACACAGTTAAGCCAAGTTCTTTACTGCTTTATAACAAGGATCACCTTTACTTCAGCTTCCAATAACATGTTTTTTATTTTCATCTGGGACCTCACCGGAATTACTCTTAACATTCAAATTTCCTGTATATGCCTCAATATCTTCTAGCTTCTACCCATTACCCAGTTCTAAAACCATTTCCACATTTCTAAGTATTTGTTACAGCAGCAACCCAGTCCCCAGTCAGCTTAGGTTGCCATAAGAAAATATCATAGACTAAGCGAGTGAAACAACAAATATTTATTTTTTCACAGTTCTACAAGATAGAAGTTGAAGATCAAAGTGACATTCAATCAATTTCCTATTGTGGGATCTGTTCTGGCATGTAGTTGGCTACCTTCTTGCTGTATTTTCAGAGAAAGAGAGAGGTGTTCTTATGAGGCCACAGTCCTATTGACTGAAGACCCCACTTTTATTAGCTCATTGAAATGTAATTGCTTCCTAAAGACCTTATCTTTAGATAGAGTCATATTGGAGATTAAGGCTTCAACACATGGTTTTTGGAGGAACACAAATCAGTCCATAGCATCTAGTAATGGCTCCTTTGCCCAAGGACCCTTAGACATATTAAACAATTGGGACAAGAAATATGAAATTTACCACTGAAGGACTAAGGAAAAAACCCTCCCCTGGGATATAAAGTACACACAGATGACTCTACAAACACATGGTACCGCGGATGCAGTAGGGGCCATATTGGGGAGAACTCATCCTTGATCCCCAGAGTGAAAAGTCTTAGAAATAACCTACAAATAACAACATTAGAGGATTCTGCAGAAAACAGTAAGGAGGACCAAGGCCAGAGCAAGTCAAGCCGTAATGATGATTTGATACTGACCTCACAAACCACGGCCCAGTATGAAACTGTCTTCAAAATATATTAATTGAAAGAAATAAGGTGAAAAACAGCATGCAATATATGGCCTCTTTTATAAAAATAACATGTAATAAGTACATTCATGCTAAGCACACACGTACACATACACATTCACACACGTGATAAAAATGCAGTCAGGCTCTGACTAACAATGACAGGCTGCATATACAGTGGTAGTCCCATAAGATAATGATAGAATTGAAAAAATTCTATTTCCTAGTGACAGTTGTAGCTTTCATAATGTTGTAGCACAAGGCATTACTCACATGTTTGTGGTGATGCTGGTGTAACAAACCTATTGTCCTGCCAGTCATATAAAAGGATAACACATACAATTATGTCCAGTACATAATATTTGATAATGATAATAAATGACTGTGCTACTGATTTAGGTATTTACTACACTACGCCTTTATTGTTACGTTGGAGTGTATTTCTTTTACTTATAAAATACAAGTTAAATGTAAAACAGTCTCAGGCAGATCCTAAAGAAAGTATTCCAGAAGAAGTCATTGTTATCATAGGAGATGACAGCTCCATGTGTGTTACTGATCCTGAAGACCGCTCAATGGGAAAACATGTGGAGGTGGAAGACAGTGATATTGATGATAGTGATCCAGTATATGCATAGGCTAATCTGTGTGTTTCTGTCTTAATTTTTAATGCAGTTAAAAAAAATAAAATAGAAGACGGCTTATAGAATAAGGATATAAAGAAAGAAAATATTTTTGTACAGCATTGTAATGTCTGTTTTAAGCTAAGTATTATTTAAAAAGAATCAAAAATTTCAAAAATGTTAAAAGCTTATAAAGCAGAATAGTTTTAGTATAAAACTATATTTTCGTATAAAAATATACTAAATTTTTATAAATTTAGTATAGCCTACATTTATAAAACTTTATAAACACTAATTTATAAAGTCCACAGTTGTATACAGTAATGTCTGAGGATTTCACATTCACTAACCAGTCACTCTGACTCACCTTGAGTCCTCCAAGCTCCATTCATAGTACATACCTAACAGGCATACCATTTTTTTTCTTTCATACTATATATTTACTGTACCTTTTGTATGTTTAGATATGTTTGAATGCACAAATGCAATTGTTTTATGATTGTCTACAGTATTCAGTATATAATATTCAGTACACAGTGTTCTGTAGAGGTTTGTAGTCTAGAAGCAATAGGCTATACCATAGAGCCAAGGGTGTAGTAGGTTTTACCATACAGATTGTGTAAATACACTCTATGATGTTCACACAACAACAAGATTGCCTAATGATGCATTTCTAAGAACATGTCCTCATTAAGTAATTACTGCATTTAAAAAAAAAATTGATAGGTCAGGCACAGTGGCTCACACCTGTAATCCCAACACTTTTGGAGGCTGAGTTGGGTGGATTACCTGAGCTCAGGAATTCAAGACCATCCTAGGCAACATGGCGAAACCCCATCTCTACCAAAAATACAAAAAAATTAGCCAGGCATGGTGATGCATGCTTGTGGTCCCAGTTACTCAGGAGGCTGAGGTGGGAGGATCACTTGAGCCTGGGAGGCAGAGATTGCAGTGAGCCAAGATTGTGCTACTGCCCTCCAACCTGGGTGACAAGAGTGAGACCCTGTCTCAAAAATAAATAAATAAATAAATAAATAAATAAATAAATAAATAAATAAATGAACCATTGATTGATAAATTAAATTTCTAGAAAGATACACCAGAAGTTTCTACCCATGATTAAATTAGAGAGGAAAGAATGATTGGTGTGAAGACCAAGATCTTTATTTTCCAGACATTCACGTTCTGTTTAAATGGTCTTAGAATGTACATATATTTCTTAAAATTGTTTTAACAGTTTAAGTCTCTTGGTTTCTCTAAACCAAGAAAGAATTTTAAAGCCCTAAAATACATTATGTAACATAAAGGTTCATCTGGAAACATCACTGAGGGCATGACAGAAGCCTCCAATAAACATTGCTTCCACCCTGGGCCCAAGGTCCCTTACATGAAAAAAATGTCTTATGGGTAAAATGCAGGACCTAGATTGCAACCCTGGAGCTTGAGTCCTACTTCTACTACTGAAAACAATATAAATGTATACATTTTAAAGCATGGAAAATTAATGTTCTCATTTGTGATAGAGATATGTATCTGCCTCACAACACTCTGAATTGAAATGATAAAGTACATGAAAAAACATTTTTTAAATTATGAAACAATACATAATATCACTTTAAATGAGTGAAACTACGTTAAAACAGGGCCTTATAAACTTTAGTAATTAAATGTATCTTCCTGGCAGTATTTGATATGAAACTTCTTTATATTCAGTTTTCCTCTGTAATAAATGACAGTGTTAGGTTATCTATGCTTTGAAAAACCTGCAAAGAAGAAATAAATAAGGAAAGAAGGAAGGAAGAAAGGAAGGACACTGAAGTTTTTTAAAAAATAATAATCAACTTTGTTCTGGCCAAAGAAAAATTAGATTAGTCTCCTTGTGTCAAATATCATACAGGAAACACTGACAAATGGTTTAGCAGTGTCAGACATGTAATAACCATTCTGTACTTTTTTTTCAATGAATAGATGTAAACAACATCAGATGATAATAATTTAATTAACAATGACACCCCCGCGTGGCATGAATTAACCCTAATTTTTCACAATAATATAAGAAAGAAAATTTATAATTGAAATCAAGAAAAGTGACCTGGGACTAGAATTGAGTCTCCCTTATTTGAGCTGCTTCAATTGGGGTCAGGAGAATGGAGATAAACTGACTGTACAGTATAGTATATTAGGACAGAATGGATAATTAGTCATCAAACCAGTCAGAAAAGCAGTTCGTGGTAAACAATGCAATCTTCCAAATTAAAAAAAATATATGTATTTTTCCTCAACAAAGACAAAAAGGAATAGAGTGACAAAGTTATTATTTTTCATTACATAAAGAAAACTAATTTAAATTATATTATTCTGTCAGATACTCTTTCTCATGTCTCTGTCTAACCTCTTACAGAAACACTCCTTTCATTGAGGATAGCATACCTGAGGTTTCCATTATTTTCTTAATTCTTTAATTTGTTAAAAATAAAGAAAGAAGAACAGGAAAAATATTTACCGTCTCCCTTTTCTCACTTAAAAATTACAGTTATAAAACATATCAAATGTAAAAATATGAAAAAAATGAACTGACATTCATGTACCAAACATACATATTAAACATATGCCAATATTTTACCTATTTTTTATTCTTATGTTTTTAAGAAAAAAAATGACAACTTTTGATTTTCTTAATTTTCTCAGTTTTTTTAATGTTTTTTAAAATTTCAATAGTTTTAGTGGTACAAGCGGTTTTTGGCGATACAAATTAATTCTATAATTGTGAAGTCTGGGATTTTAGTGTACCCATCACCGGAATAGTGTACACTGAACCCCAATAGCTAGTTCTTTTATCTTTATTATGCTTTCATCTGCATTGTTTGCCTTTATTCTGTTGTTCACTTTCAAACTTCTTGATTAGTGATTTAGCTCATCAAATTATTATCTTCAGTTTTCCTCCAGTATATATATTTAGCAATATAGATTTCCATAAAGCATTTTATGGAATATGTTTTATGCTTACATATTTGATGTATGTTGTTTTCGTTGTGATTTTGCTCTGAGTGTGAAGAGATATGAACAGAAAAGGCAAAGCAGTATTTTCATGTAAATTACTAATTTAAGTTAGTAATTTAATTACTTGCTAATTCCAGGAGACTCAAATTGTCACTGTGGGTCACCAGTCAGAGAAGGAACTTATGGAGGTCAGGTGATCAATAGAGTATTAGCTCAGGAGCATCTCACAGTAGGCACAGTGAGTCTCTAAATATATCCTGTGTTCATTTCCTCAGTTCCAGAATACAAAATTGGAATTGACATACTCAGCAATTGGCAGAATCCCCACATTAGTTTTCTAACCTCTGAAGCGGGTACTATTATAGTGGGACAAGCTAAGTGGAAGTCACTAGAACAGCTTCTCTCTATAAAAATAGTAAAACTAAAACGAAAGCAATACCGTTATGTCTGAAGGGCTTGCATACATTATTACTACTATCAAGTACTTGAAGATGTTAATGTGGTGATTTCCACCACGTCCCCATTCAGTTGACCCACTTGACTTGTGCAGAAACTAGATGTATGTTGGACAATGACAGTAGATTATCATAGTTAATTTGGTGGTGACTCGAATTGCAGCTGCTGGTACAAATGTGGATTTGTTGCTTGAACAAATTATCACATTGCTTGGTACCTGATATGCTATTTATCTGGAAAATGCTTTTTAAAAATCGATATTTGTTTTAAAGACCATCATGGGCATGGAAAGGCCATCAATACGTTTTGATTCTCCCATCTCAGGGGTATATCAAATTCCCAGCCCTATGTCATAATCTAGCCCACAGGAGCCTTGATTATCTTTTGCTTCTATGACGGACTACACCTAGTGAAAAAGATGTAGCAACAACTCTAGAAATGTTGGTAAAAAATATTTGCCAGATGTTGGGAAATAAATACTACTAAAATTTAAGGAAACTTTTACCTCAGTGAAATTTCTAGGATTCCAGGTATGTGGAGACGTGTTAAGATGTGTTTTCTTAAGGTTGTTGCATCCGGCCCCTACTGACCCCAAAAGAGGCACAATATCTAGCCAACCCCCTTGGACACTGCAGGCACCATATTCTTCCTTTTGTGTGCTATCTTTTACGGATAATTACTCTCATTTTGAGAAACAACTTTTAAATTGCTATTGGTCCTTAGTAGAGATCAAATGCTTAACCATGAGACAAGTTATCTTTTGAACTTAGCTGTTCATCATGAACAGGGTGTTGTGAGACTCCCCACGCTAAAGTTGGGTGGGCAAAGCAGCGCTCCCTTACCAAACGGAAAAGCTCAAGCAGTACCTGAAGACACAAGTAAGATACATGAGGAACTGGCCTAATGCACATAGTCCCTGCTCCTGGTAAATTACATTATCTCTCCCAACCTGCACCTATGGCCTCATGAGGAGTTCTCTATTACCAATTGACTACGAGAGATACAATTTGGACCTTATTTACAGATGGTTATGCACAGTACGCAGGCACCACCTAGAAGCAGACAGTTGTAGCAGTAGAGCCTTTTTCTGGGACAACCCTGAAGGACAGAGGAAAAGGGAAACCTACCCAGTGAGCAGAACTTCAAGAAGTATATCTGGCTGTTAATTTTGTCTAGAAGAAGAAATGGCCAGAGGTACCTATCTATGCTGATTCACTGGCTGTGGTCAATGGTTTGACTGGGAGGCCAAAAAAATTGTGAGAAACACAATTGGAATTGGTGCCCAGGAGGTCAGAGGAAGAGATATGCAGAAAGACGTCCATCAAGGGGCAAATAATACAAAGATATTTGTATCCTATGTCAATGCTTGCTACAGGTGACTTTAACATAGGAGGAATTTGATAATCAAGTGAATATGATGATTTGTACTAAAGATATCACTCAGTTTTTTGCCCCAGCCATTCTATCATTGCCTAATAAGTTTATAAGCAAACTAACCATGGTGGCAAGGATGGAGATTATGCATGGGTTCAGCAGCATGGACTTTCACTTACCAAGATTTGCCTGGCTACAGCCACTGTTGAGTGTCCGATCTGCCAACCTCAGAGGCCAACAATGAGTCACTAATATGGCATCATTTCTTAGAGAAATAGCTAGCTATTTGATGGAAAGTTGATTACATTGTACCATTTCCATCATAAAACGGGAAGCTCTTTTTTCTTGTTAGAGTAGATATTCAATCTGAATATAGATTTTTCATGCAATGCTTCTGCCAAAATTTGCATCCATGGGATTACAGAATGCCTAATCCATCATCATGGTATTCCACACAGCATTGTTTCTAATCAAATAATTCACTTCACAACAAATGAAGTGCAGCAATGAATCCATACTCAGGGAATTCACTATTCCTATTATGTTTCCATCACCCTGAAGCAGCTGCTTCAGCTGTCTTGATATAACAGGATCGCCTTTTGAAGAGTCAATTACACAGTCAACTATGTGGCAAGAGTTCAAGGCTGGAGCTGTGTCTATCAGTATGTTGCATATCCTTTGAATCAGCATCTAATAAATTGTGCTATTTCTCCCATAGTCAGGATTCATGGGTCCAGGAATCAAGAAGTGGATATGAGATTGCCTCCACTAGCAGATACCCCTAAAGATTGAATAGTGAAATTTGTTGATTCCTGTTTTTTAGTTCTGCTGGTCTATAAGTTTTAGCTCCAAAAAAGGAAATGCTTCCACTAGGAGACACAACAACCACTGAACTGGAAGTTGAGACTACCATCTGGCCGCTTTGGGCTCCTTATGTCTCTAAATTAACTGGTAAAGAAGTGGATGAATGTACTCTCTGGGGTAATTGATCCTGATTACCAAGGGGATATTGGACTGCAAAGAGTATGTCTAGAATACAGGAGGTCTCTTAGATGTCTCTTAATATTACCATATCTTGTGATTAAAGCTAATGGAAAACTATAATATCCCAATTTAAACAGGACACCTAATGGCTCAGAATCTTTAGAATGAAGGTTTGGTTTACCCCACCAGGCCAAAAAGCAAGACCAGTTGAGGAGCTTCCTGCAGAAAAAGAGAATATAAAGTATGTAATTACAGTAATAGTTACACACACTATCACTATGCAGTTAGTTGAAGAAATAAGGACTACAATAATTATAAGTATTTCCTTTTTATTTTGTTATGGATATGTGTATGTATGCATATAATATTTTCTTCCTTCTTATACCCTTATCATGTAACATAAAATGTATTAAAAATAGCTAACTTTATTTTACAGTATTTATTTAATAGGGTATCATAGGAGAAGGGTGAAAAATTACCTAAAAACTTTACATCCTCTTTAGAGGAAAAAGAATAACGTGTTTTCAGTTGTAAACAGGAAACTTATGTCACGTTAGGTGGAAGAACAACTTTGGTATTGTCTTTAATGGGAGATTATGTATGGTTTAACGAGATGTATATGGGTGCAAAGTTGACCAAGGATAGGCAGTGATGATCAGTTTATGTTTAACTTGACTGGGCTGCAGTCCTCAGTTATCCAATCAAATGCTAATCAAAATGTTCCCATGCATTTTTTTATTATTATTATACTTTAAGTTCTATGGTACATGTGCACAACACGCAGGTTTGTTACATATGTATACATGTGCCATGTTGGTGTGCTACACTCATTAACTCATCATTTACATTAAGTATATCTCCTAATGCTATGCCTCCCCACCCCACCCCACTACAGGCCCCAGTGTGTGATGTTCCCCAACCTGTGTCCAAGTGTTCTCATTGTTCAGTTCCCACCTATGAGTGAGAACATGCGCTGATTGGTTTTCTGTCCTTGCGATAGTTTGCTGAGAATGATGGTTTCCCTACACAGGACATGAACTCATAATTTTTTATGGCTGCATAGTATTCCATGGTGTATATGTACCACATTTTCTTAATCCATTCTATCATTGATGGAAATTTGGGTGGGTTCCAAGTCTTTCTATTGTGAATAATGCCACAATAAACATACGTGTGCATGTGTCTTTATAGCAGCATGATTTATAATCCTTTGGGTATATGCGCAGTAATGGGATGGCTGGGTCAAATGGTATTTCTAGTTCTAGATCATTGAGGAATTGCCACACTGTCTTCCACAATGCTTGAACTAGTTAACAGTCCCACCAATAGTGTAAAAGTGTTCGTATTTCTCCACATCCTCTACAGCACCTGTTGTTTCCTGACTTTTTAATGATCGCCTTTCTAACTGGTGTGAGATGGTATCTCATTGTGGTTTTGATTTGCATTTCTCTGATGGCCAGTGATGATGAGCATTTTTTCATGTGTCTGTTGGCTGCATAAATGTCTTCTTTTGAGAAGTGTCTGTTCATATCCTTTGCCCACTTTTTGATGGGGTTGTTTGATTTTTTCCTGTAAATTTCTGTAAGATCTTTGTAGATTCTGGATATTATCCCTTTGTCAGATGGGTAGATTGCAAAAATTTTCTCCTATTCTGTAGGTTGCCTGTTCACTCTGATCCCTGACGAACATGAATCTCTAAAAATCCTATTCAAATATTAGGCATCTTTGACAAATCTGAGATTGTTCCATATCAGAATATAGTACTTTCTCATTATTTATTACACCTTATATAATTATTTAACCTAAACCCTTTCAATGGTCATTTGTGTCATTTACCATTTTATTCTGTTTTGAATAGCATTGTAACAAATGCTATTCAAATGCTGTTAAATTTGTCCTTTCATATATGTGCTACATAAATTCTCAGATGGGATGGCTGGGTCAAAGGATATATAGTTTGCAATTTGAATAAGTTTACTAGATTGCAGTATATAGAACTTGTAACACTTTGCACAACCCCAGCAGTGTCTGAGAAATCTGCTCAATTGACCTAAATTTCAAAGTGTTTTCAACAAGGCTAGTGGAAATGTTCTCTAATATTATTATTCACCATGTTGACCAAATGTTTTAAAGAGAGAGCCATCTACATTTATATAGAACTGTGACATTGATTTAAAGTGCCAGAATGTATTACTGAGAAATTTATAGCCCTGAAAAGATAAAGTTGTGCATTTCTGGAAAGTTGAAGAAAATAGAGAATATTTATACACTATAGGAAATCATCAGAGATCTACTAAATTATTAACAAAGATTTTATCATCATAGCTATGGATAATAATCTTCTATGTGTCAGTAACCGAAATTACAGGTCATTTTCTTAAATTGGCATCAATCGTTGAGAAGAAAATGTTCAACATATTTATATACCTAACTAGAAACTGTTAAAAAAATAACAGTCATAAACCCAAAAGAAGATAGCTTCCTATTTAAAGTAGGTTCCTATTTATTTAGAATAGCGTAGTAGTTAAGACAACAGGGTTTAAATTTAAACCATCCTGAATTTGAATCCCAGTGCTGTTACCTAATATGGTCAATTTGTTTACAACGTTGCCTTTCTTCTCCATCCCTGCCATGCTCTGGTGTGGGCAGAGAATATTTCCCTGATGGATTGACTTTGGGCTTGGCCTGTGGCTCGCTATGACTCCGGAATGTAAGTGGAAGTGACAGTCACCAGTTTCCCTTATGTAATTCTCCTCTTCCTTTGAGCTTCTTCCTTTCTCCATGAGAGCAATATCCCTCAAACAGTGAATGTTTCTTCAGTCTTTTTCCCAGAAGGAAAAGACACAGAGAAGACTTGAATCCAACTAGCAACCTAGAGCCAAGCCCAGCTGAACCCAGAGAAGCACAACTTACCAGAGAAGCCCAGCCAAGCAAAAGTTTATCCTTAGATTTGTGAGCAAGAAATAAGCAATGTGGCAACCTCTGAAATTTTCAGATTGCTTTTCCTGCATCTACTAACTGTGTATCTTTAGAAAAGATCCTCAAACTCTTTATGCTACAATTTTCTTATCTATAAGATGAAAATCATAATGGGAACACATAACCTATAGAGTTGTTAGGATTAAAAGCAATAATGCAGGTAAAGTGGAATCTTGCATGTTGTAAATGACTAAAAAATGATCAACAGTAACAATCCCTGGTTAGATCATAAGCTCAATGAGAATATAGGCTTTGTCCTGTTCACTCTGCACAGTTCCTGGCACAAGGTGGTGCTTAAGCGGTTTTGAGTGAGTTTCTTAATCCTGAGTTCTAGTTTGATTGCACTGTGATCTGAGAGACAGTTTGTTATAATTTCTGTTCTTTTACATTTGCTGAGGAGTGCTTTACTTCCAACTATTCGGTCAATTTTGGAATAAGTGTGATGTGGTGCTGAGAAGAATGTATATTCTGTTGATTTGGGGTGGAGAGTTCTGTAGATGTCTATTAGGTCTGCTTGGTGCAGAGGTGAGTTCAATTCCTGGACATCGTTATAAGCTTTCTGTGTCATTGATCTGTCTAATGTTGACAGTGGGGTGCTAAAGTCTCCCACTATTATTGTGTGGGGGTTTAAGTCTCTTTGTAGGTCTCTAAGGACTTGCTTTATGAATCTGGGTGCTCCTGTATTGGGTGCATATATATTCAGGATAGTTAGCTCTTGTTGTTGAATTGAGCCCTCTACCATTATGTAATGGCCTTCTTTGTCTCTTTTGATCTTTGCTGGTTTAACGTCTGTTTTATCAGAGACTAGGACTGCAACCCCTGCTGTTTTTGTTTTCCATTTGCTTGGTAGATCTTCCTCCATCCCTTTATTTTGAGCCTACATGTGTCTCTGCATGTGAGATGCGTCTCCTGAATACAGCACACTGATGGGTCTTGACTCTGTATCCAATTTGCCAGTCTGTCTTTTAATTGGAGCATTTAGCCCATTTACATTTAAGGTTAATATTGTTATGTGTGAATTTGATCCTGTCATTATGATGTTAGCTGGTTATTTTGCTCATTAGTTGATGCAGTTTCTTTGTAGCATCAATGGTCTTTACAATTTGGCATGTTTTTGCAGTGGCTGGTACCAGTTGTTCCTTTCCATGTTTAGTGCTTCCTTCAGGAACTCTTGTAAGACAGGGCTGGTGGTGACAAAATCTCTCAGCATTTGTTTGTCTGCAAAGGATTTTATTTCTCCTTCATTTATGAAGCTTAGTTTGGCTGGATATGAAATTCTGGGTTGAAAATTCTTTTCTTAAGAATGTTGAATATTCGCCCCCACTCTCTTCTGGCTTGTAGAGTTTCTGCCAGGAGATCAGTTGTTAGTCTGATGGGCTTCCCTTTGTGGGTAACCTGACCTTTCTCTCTGGCTGCCCTTAACATTTTTTCCTTCATTTCAACTTTGGTAAATCTGACAATTATGTGTCTTGCAGTTGCTCTTCTCGGGGATTATCTTTGTGGCGTTCTCTATATTTCCTGAATTTGAATGTTGGCCTGCCTCGCTAAGTTGGGGAAGTTCTCCTGGATAATATCCTGAGGAGTGTTTTCCAACTTGGTTCCATTCTCCCCATCACTTTCAGGTATACCAGTCACACGTAGATTTGGTCTTTTCACATAGCCCCATATTTCTTGGAGGATTTGTTCCTTTCTTTTTACTCTTTTTTCTGTAAACTTCTCTTCTTGCTTCATTTCATTCATTTGATCTTCAATCACTGATACCCTTTCTTCCACTTGATCAAATCAGCTACCGAAGCTTATGCATGCGTCACGTGGTTCTCATGCCATAGTTTTCAGCTCCATCAGGCCATTTAAGGACTTCTCTACACTGTTTATTCTAGTTAGCCATTCGTCTAATCTTTTTTCAAGGTTTTTAGCTTCTTTGCGGTGGGTTCGAAAATCCTCCTTTAACTTGGAGAAGTTTGTTGTTACCGATCATCTGAAGCCTACTTCTCTCAACTCGTCAAAGTCATTCCCCGTCCAGCTTTGTTCCGTTGCTGGCGAGGAGCTGCGTTCCTTTGGAGGAGAAGAGGCACTCTGCTTTTTAGAATTTTCAGCTTTCTGCTCTGGTTTCTCCCCATGTTTGTGGTTTTATCTACCTTTGGTCTTTGATGATGGCGATGTACAGATGGATTTTTGGTGTGGATGTCCTTTCTGTTTGTTAGTTTTCCTTCTAACAGTCAGGACCCTCAGCTGCAGGTCTGTTGGAGTTTGCTGGAAGTCCACTCTAGACCCTGTTTGCCTGGGTATCACCAGCAGAGGCTGCAGAACAGCAAATACTGCAGAACAGTAAATGTTGCTGCCTGATCCTTCCTCTGGAACCTTTGTCTTAGAGGGGCACCTGGCTGTATGAGGTGTCAGTTGGCCCCTACTGGGAGATGTCTCCCAATTAGGCTAGTTGGGGGTCAGGGACCCACTTGAGGAGGCAGTCTGTCCGTTCTCAGATCTCAAACTCCATGCTGGGAGAACCACTACTCTCTTCAAAGGATGTTTAAGTCTGCAGAAGTTTCTGCTGCCTTTTGTTCAGCTATGCCCTGCCCCCAGAGGTGGAGTCCACAAAGGCAGGCAGGCCTGCTGGAGCTGCAGTGGGCTCCACCCAGTTCAAGCTTCCTGGCCACTTTGTTTACCTACTCAAGCTTCAGCAATGGTGGATGTCCCTCCCCGAGGCTCACTGCTACCTGCCTTGCAGTTCGATCTCAGACTGCTGTGCTAGCAGTAAGCGAGGCTCCGTGGGCGTGGGACCCTCAGAGCCAGGCATGGGATATAATCTTCTGGTGTGCCGTTTGCTAAGGCCATTGGAAAAGTGCAGAATTAGGATGGGAGTGTCCCAATTTTCAGTTACCATCTGTCACAGCTTTCCTTTGCTAGGAAAGGGAATTCTCCAACCCCTTGCACTTCCCCAGTGAGGCAATGCCCCGCCCTGCTCCATGGGCTGCACCCACTGTCTGACAAGCCCCAGTGAGATGAACCCAATACCTCAGTTGGAAATGCAGAAATTACCCATCTTCTGCATCGCTCACGCTGGGAGCTATAGACTGGAGCTGTTCCTATTTGGCCATCTTGGAACTCCCATGCATTTTTGTATTAATTAAAGTCCAGAATCAATTGACTTTAAATAAGGGAGAGTACTCTAGACATTCTGGGCCTGATTCAATCAGTGGAAAGTCTTTAAGAACAGACCTGAGGTGTCCCCAAAAAAGAATAAAATCCCCCCATGGACAGAAGCTTCAGTTTATGCCTAAGGCTACAGTCTGTCTTTCCTTGTGGCCTAAGAATATTGAAATTTCCTGGTCCCCACAATCACATAAAAGAATTCCTAACAATATATCTCTTAATATGTATAGTCTGCTGCATATGTTTCTCTGGTTGAACTCAGACTGATTTAATTGACAAAAGACAAATAGAAACCTTTTACAGTCTTGTATTTGTCAAAGATATTAATTCAAATTAAAAACTTTCCACAAAAAATATGACTATTTTCTTCAAGACTAAGTTTTATCAATTAGTTAAGAAAGAGATAATGATACCTTTACACACAATTGTTCAAAGAATTAAAGAAGTTAGGACTATTTTCCAAATTTTTATGATGCCAGAATAGTCCCAATAGCAAAACAAGACTAACACATTACAAGAAAAATATTGCACATCTATAGCCTTTATAAACATAAATTCAAACATTCTACATAAAAATACAGTAATAACAAGAATGGACAATACATAAAAATTGAACTGTCTATCTCAGGTAAGCAAGTTGATTTAACATTTGAAAATCAATCAGTATAATTCACTCAACACTTATTCAAAATAATGGTAACTCTGCAAGTTTTCTGTGACTCATTTTATATGACACATCTGCACTGTCAGTGTGTAGAAATTCATTCACTAGTGTCTGCCATTGTGAACTGATGAATATCCTATTGTCCTGAAAAGATACAGATTTTACACTTTCTACTGGAAAGGCAATGTAACACAGTGGAAAGACTATGGTTGTGGAGTCACACAGGCCTTGGCTGGCATTATTGCTCCGTCACTAACCAGCTTTATGACGCTACAGTCAACTCATCTCTCTTGGCCAGTTATTGTTTTTTTTATAAAAGTAAAATAATAGCATTTCATAGAGAAAGAGTAAGAATGAGAGAGGATAAATGTTAATTATCAATGCTATAATTGGTTAAAACACCTCGTCTAGAGAGTATCTTCATATAGTGGAAGGAGGACCTGACTTTGGCAGCACTATCCTGGTACCCAGCTCTACATAAAAGGCTCAGTCATAAAATAGCCAAGAGACATTCTTTAGAAAGTAACTTTACTTCTCTGAGTCCTGGCACCACCATCTTTAGGATGAGATTCATAATTGTTATCTCTACTATTCACTGAAATATCTAGAATACAGAATGAAGACAGAAACCAAAATGTACTCAAATAGGCTGGGTGCAGTGGCTCATGCCCATAATCCCATTACTTTGGGAGACTGATGTGAGAGGATTACTTGAGTCTAGGAGTTCAAGAGCAGCCTGGGCAACATGGAAAAAGCCAGTCTCTACTAAAAGAAAAAAAGAGACATAAAATAAATTCTAATTATTATTAATGTTATTATTGTTATTATCATTTTCATATCCATATTACCTATATTGTTTTAGGTCTAACACATCATTCTGCTGGGCATGTTGTAGACTTCATTATTGATTAATTGACTGTAGACTCGTTCACACTGAACAACAACAAAAAAATTGCTTCCATTTCTAGAATTTAGTTCCATGAGGAGGGAACTAGTTTCTAGCTATCAGAAAGTGTTTCAAGTGGATGTTCAGTAAACATTTGTTCTGTGAGTGGATTTGCTAATTAATGTAAGAAGCTAGATCAACAGAGTTGTTTATCATGCAAGTTACACTTCCAGCATCATTTCTGGCACAGTGCCCACAACACCTGGAAAGCCTGTCTTTAACTCAAGGTATGTCTCAGGACATGGGAGAAATATAATTTATTTCTACATGGAAGTTACCCAATAAATGTAAATGCTTACATCCTGCTGACTCTACTGCCTGGAATATGTTTCATGTACTTTATAAAATCTGGTGGAATCATGGCCAAGACATTACTCCTTACTGAGTCTCAACTTGCTAACAAATAAACGAGGAAATCAATGTAACAGATCCAAAGCTATTGAAAAGTAATACAGTATAGTCATTTAAGGCCATATGCTTTGGAATCAGGAAGATGTGGATTTCAATTCTGGCTCTAACATTTGCTATATTTGTGATGTTGGGCAAGTCACAGTCCCTTAGTACTCACTAGTCTTTGGTTGATTTATTTATGAACTGAAAAATTAATTAATGTCAAAGGATTATTGCAATTATTAAGTAAGAAAATGAACATTACACTCAGAGTAAACACTAGCATTTAGAAAATGTACAATAAATGATAGCAGCTCAGTTCATTATAATTATCATAGCCTTAAAGAAATAGTAGGAAGAAGAAAAACACTGAACTTGGGCCAAGCTGTGCTGAAATCTCATCTCTGCTACTTGTGAGTTATGTGATTTTGGGTGATTTATAATCTTCGAGGGCTTTTTTTTTCTTTGTCTGTAAAATGGAGTTAGTTTTACCTAATATCTACAAGTTATTAGGAAAATTAAATGATATGCTAATCTAAAAACTTGCCATTCAATGAATGTTAATTAATTTTCTCTTTGAAGATGCTGGTGGTTAGGTGCTCTAGTATTCTCTATTTTTTTCTACTGTTTTTCCCCCTCTACTGTGCTGTTACTCATTTATTCATTCACTCATCAAAAGGCACCAGGGAAGAAAATCAGAGTGCAATGATGGATGGACAAGCCAGACTTTTTATCTACAACCTTAGAATGTAAAGTTAGCTAGGAAGACAGTCACAGAAAATATAATTAAAGGTCTATGAATATTATGAAGAGGAATTACAGAATGCTTTGAAAGCTTATAAATGAGAACCTAATCTAGTTTTGGTGCTCAGAGAATATATTCCAATAAATAGTTTAGGCAGGAAGAATAAGTAGGTGTTGGCAAGAAAGGGATCCAGGATATTCCAGGCAGATGAAACACAGATGCAGAGGTCCAGCAGATGGAGGTGTCCTGGGGATTTCAAGGATAAAGAGGAAGGTCACTGTAACTGAACCATAGTGAGTAACAGGGAGAAATGGCCATGTTCAGCCATTTTGGAAGTTGGTAGGGGCCAGATTAAGCACCATCATTTAAGCTTAAGATTCTGGCCTTTATTCTAAGAGAAGTAAAAAAAAAAAAAAAATTAAGTTGATATTTTATGAGGTCAGGATAAATTGATTAAGTATTAATTGAAATATCTGTTTTCAGAATGGGAAGTGAAGGTTTATATAGGCTAAATGCCATTTCCTGAATCACACACACCTGCATTGGTACAATTGTGAATTGAACAAAAGTGCTGATACTAATGGTAAAAGAAAAAAGCACAAATGTATTGCCTCATTTTTTCATGCTCCCATGATACTTGTGCTGTCATCTCAGGACAGAACATAATGAGGCAAGTCACTTACAGTTTTGCCTGATGCAGCAAATCATATAACTCACATACTGGGAGAGTAGGGAAATTGTAGAATGGCAGCTTCATTTATTAATGGTGTGCTTTTGGACAAAGAAAAAGAAAAGGTCCCCTATTTTGAAAAATTCTGTACTCGTTGTCTGAAGTCCTCCAGGTAGATGGGCATGATTGAAATTTGTGCAACTGAATAAATAAATAACCAAAGATAAATGCAGACACATAAGAATATGCAATTGTTCAATAAGAATGTAATATATCATATAA
Organism: Gorilla gorilla gorilla; assembly: GCF_029281585.2. Lineage (NCBI taxonomy): Eukaryota > Metazoa > Chordata > Mammalia > Primates > Hominidae > Gorilla > Gorilla gorilla. Next base: position 44,793,047 of record NC_086017.1, on the reverse strand, counting down.
ACACTAAGCAAGATACATTTCAGAGAACTAAGGATTTGAAGCACAAAAATTTAATTTCCAACTATATCTCTGGTACTTTCTATCTGTGTGACTATGGGCAAATTACCTGGGTTTTTAGTTTTATCAGTGTCCTGTTAAAAATGTGCATAATTGTATATATGCAAATATATTCTTGTATATGTTTATAAAAACTTACAGCTGGAAAGGTCCTAGGAAATAATAAACTCACTCAATCCCAATTCCCCCTGTATAAGGATGGAAAAATTAGGCCAGGAAGAGTGAAAAGATTGACCCAGAATATGCCTACAATTTTTGACCCTGAGCTTCATCCTGTTTCTAATGTATCCCACACCTATTATATAAAAATAAGATAGTATGGTTGTCCTGGGTGTTTTACCTACCTTATATCATTTAATCCTCACAGTAAACCAATAACATAAGAATTGTGATTCTCATATTGTAGATAAAGAAATGGAAGATTATAATGTTTAGGAAAATTTTCCCAAATTATTTAGCTAGTCAATGCAGTTTTAATTTGAACCCAGGTCTTTATTTTAATTACTCCTTACCCCGTAGGCTCCAACACACTAGATTGCTTTGTAAAGCTCTTGCATGCAAATTGCCATTGAGGAAAGCTGACTTAGGAAAATTTTCTACCTTCTTTCAGCTGGATAAGCCATTATGCCTTATCTTTCTGTACACATGTAAAAGTATTTTAGAAGAAGTGCGTGACTATTCCTTAGCCTACACTTCACTCAATAAGTCCTAGGGCTGGCTACATGTGGAACTTACTAGAACTGAAGTTTTAAGTTTGAATTACTCAACTTCCTACCTTTATTAAATTGTAGAACAATCTCTATGAAATAAACTAGTAGGAGTTTGGTTTACGCACACACTCTGAAATTTCATGGACAGTTTAGAAGTACAAAAGAAAATGACTAAAATCGACACCTGGTTAGGACTTCTTAACACTTCCACTGTGTTAAACTGCCATGAGTCCCCACATATTTTGTACCATTTGGAGACTCATGATGGAATTGATGAGTTTGAAATGTCAACCAGCTAGCAGTACCTGAAGCAACCTCATCTGGCATCCTGCTAATATACCATAAAGGCATGTCGCCAAAGCAAAATTCATAAGAGTAAAAACTAAAATCAGAAGATCATCTACTACCAAATACCAGGAAAAAATTTTACTAATGCCAACAATAGAACAGGATTGAGAGGAAAAGAAATGGCAATGTAAACATACATTTGGCACCAGAGATAAAACTACATCAACCAGCTGGAAGAAGGTAGGAAGATTTTTCCTAAGTCAAGTTTCCCTCAGTGGAAATTTGCATGCAGGAGCTTTAGACAGAAGAATTTTTAGAAGAACACCAGCAAGGGAGCGAGGGAAATAGGTTCAGATAAGGAGATGAGTTTAATTGTAATTTAGTTATCAGCTTTGGAGCTTGGATGGCTCCACAGAGATGTCCTGAACTGGGAACAGGGCTTTTGTACCCCCATACTCATCAGTCATTGTACCCTGGCTGTCTCCAGGAAGGGTGCTTATTCTTTAATGAATCAGCTCCCTTCAGTGATGGACAAGTTACCATGAGGGACTTGGAGTTATCAGCAGTCACTATACCAAATGGAAAAATTAAGCAGGGATATTATTTTGGGGGGCTGAAAAGATACTTCTCCTCTTTTATCTCATCTTTGTCAGACATATTTAGAGAAAGTAACTCCTTGAAAATAAATGTTAAGACACTTTCAGAGAAGTTGAAGCTGTGTCTTAAATCCTTAAAGCCATAATCCCCTGCGGGGGCAGGGTGGGGAGGGAATTATGAGCACATGGAGATTGGAAGATTCCTGGCAGCAATGCGTGATGACTGCTGATTTATTTAAATGTACCCACTGGTTCAAAGTTTAATCAACATCAGGATAGGAGACAATTCTTCAAATGCCCAGAGCCTTATGGAAAGAATCCTGCTAGACACTGGGAGTTGGGCTAGAAACTATGCAAATTAACACCCTTCAAACTATAGACTAGAAAGTGAAATAGCCAGAGTCCAAAAGACCCTGGAAGTATGATCCATATCCCTACCTGCATGCTGAAAAAATTATACCTGCAAAGATGAATTCTCATCTTAAAAAGGGGAAAAAAGTCACTATGGGTTGTACCGAAGAAGAGACTGGAACATGGAATTGGGAACTCTGACCTGGACACCGGAATAATATATCTTAATACTATCTCCTGTAGTATAAGGAGAAAATTCTAAGAGAAAATGAGAAACCACCTCAAATTGGAATAAGTAAGTAGGTAGATAGACAGATAAAATAATGAATAAAGACATTGTGAACCATACAAAAACTTTAAATCAAAAACAGGCTAAGATTAAGGAAAAAAATGGCAATATGACCTACACAATAGAATGAGAACCTAATGAGGCTGAGTTAAGGTATGCTTGCCATAAGATAATTACAGTATGAGAATTAAAATTCATATCAGTACCTTGGAATCTTTAAGCAGACATACATAGAAAAGTTAAGCCATACATCTGTAATTCAAATCTGAGAGTTTTGTATGTGGATCAAAATTTAAAGAAATTTAAAGCATATGAATAATTGGTACAAAGTGCAGGTGGGAATCCAATGGAACAAATATGGTTGAACTGATGAAAAAGGGAAAAATTATACAATGAACAAAAATTTGAAACAGTGCAGGAAAAATTTTCAGTTTTAGAATAGAACTGTTTCTAAAGGGCTTAACCCTATTGTTGTGAGCTGTATCATGTCTTCCCAATTCAAATTAGCATAACAAAATTCTAACCCTCAGAACGTCAGAATGTGACTGTATCTGACATTGGGTCCTTTAAAGAGGTAATTAAAGAAAAATAAGGTTATATGGGTGGATCTTATTCCAGTGTGGCTGGTGTCCTTATAAAAAAGAAAACAAGGACACTGGAGCACACAGAGGGACAGCCATGTGAAGACACAGGGAGAAAATGGCCTCCTCCAAGCCAAAGAGAGAGGGCTCAGAATTATCAGCTCTGTTGACTTCTTGATCTCAGACTTCTAGCCTCTCAAATTCTGAGAAAATAAATTTCTGGTGTTTAAGCCACCCAGTCTTTGGTATTTTGTTATGATAGCCATAGTAAACTAATACATCTACTCTGGCAAATTTAATAAAATAAAGAGAAATAAAAACAGACATACGGAAATTTTTTTGAATTGCAAGAATTATTTTAAATTCCCACAAATTTCCAGACAGAAAATTTTGGTTATCTATGAAGGAATAAATTATAGAATAAAATTAAATAAATTAATTAAATTATGCAACTACCACCTTTATCTAATTCTAAAATATTTTCATCACCCCAAAAGAAAACTGTGATAGTACAACCCAGACTCTCCTAGTTTAAGTAAGCTAGTCTTTTCAAACTCCTGTAGTAAAGAAACAGTGTCTTGTTTTGTTACTTATTCTTTTGTTGTTGCTCCTATTAGTCTATTGTAGATCACTACTTTTGGAAATACAATAAAAATATCTGGCAGTGTCAAGTTGCAATATAAGATTCTAAATGTTAACCTGGCTTCCTGTACGTATCTCATTTTAATGGGTAACAAACCAGCCCACACTTTGAGTAGCCCTGCTTTAGGCTATCACATGAATTGTCTGCCATCAACTGAGAGTCTAACAGGACCAATTCCACCACACTTCACACCCCCATTATGTTAATCAGTACCACTAATCTAAGCCACCCAGGTCACCAACCATTATCCAGATCATTTAGTCCTATAAGGTTTTATATATTCAATGATCTGACTACCTCTCTCATTCTTTTCCATTTTACCCAACCTCTCCCGTGTGCTCTCTGAAATTCAGGGTGTAAGAGAACAATAAACTCCTCTAAAGGTTGCAGCACACCTAAAGGTCCCTACTCTATTTTCATTTCCATCTTTCCCTTGCTGTTAACTTCCCATTTTGTTTAGGGAAGCAAATGAATCATTGCTAGTCTAAGTCAGTCATGATAGTCACCTTCACCTTTGCCAGGACATATATAGAAAAGCACTTGATTTCCCTGCATTATTTGTAGCAGGTGTAGAGTAGAATTGCATCAACTGCAATTATTGACATCGATGCAATTCTTGCAATTATTGACATTGATGCAATTCTTGACATTGATTTAGTTCATGATGTCTTCTAAAAGACTTTTGAGAAATTTACTTAACTAACATAAAGCAAGGACTACTTGGAAAAGGCCACTTTCTAGCCACCCCACACCCAACTCCAGCTTCCTGGATTCAATGTTGTTTTATTGTAATATTGAGATCATGCAGTGAAAAGCTTAAGTGCCCCAAACCAACCTGCCAAGGATGGCAGAGAAGAATGCCAGAAAACATATTAGGTCATGATACTGGCAGATGGCTGAACTTGGGTCAGTAACTCTCTATCTGTAGAGTTCGTTATACAGAGAAAACTCTAAGTGATAAAACTATAACTCTATACTCTGAACTCTATACCACCTCATTTGAAGAAAAACTTGGAGGGATTCTGTGGACAATGCTTTCCCTGCAGTTCTCTCAAATAAATAGCGTTTTCCCCCTCCGTGTATCTTGTACTTTAAATGTGTAGTAATTGTCCTGATACTACTTTTTGATCAGAGGTCTGTGATGTTTTCTGTAATGATACGTATAGAAAATATTTGCAGCTATCTAACTTTGCCATTGTACCTCCAAAACAGCAATAGACAATACATAAATGAATGGGCTTAGCTGTGTTCCAATAAGACTTTATTGCAAAAAAAGTGTGAGAAGGATTTGGCTCACAGTTCATAGTTTGCCAGTCCCTATTCTAAATCACTGTTTTACATTATTCCTTGAAAACTTTATGCCTTTTTACACTTTAGTCATTCTGACAGCTAATCTGCTATTATTTACCATTCTCTGATTATTTCTCTTTAATCCTTTGATGGCATTACAAACTAGCTCACTAATTTGCTTTCCATTACTGGTCCTTCCACCATTTTTGATAACCACAGAACCCCTAGCATTTCAATTCCTCGACTTCCTCAAGAGCCATGCTTTTTCTGCACTCCCACTTAAGTCACTCACACTAATGGTTCAAACTTAGACGTTGTCATCAACAATAACATTGCTTCTTTCAAAGCCTTGAAAGCCAAAATTCTAGTTTTAGATCACTAACTCTGGTCTTTCCAGCTTGCTTACTCTAGTCTCCTATTCCAATAACTCTTCATCCTCATTGGAACTATTACTTTATCATGTCTGCACATGTTATGTCCTCTTTACTAACACAGAACTATAGAATGCATGGGCCAGAACAGTAACCAGCTCCTTGCAAATACTTTTAATACCTTTTCTTTCGTTTCCACTTTGACACACTCATGAGAAAACAACCAATCATGAATGAAATCCAAATGTATACTGATATGGTTTGGCTGTGTCCCCAGATGAATCTCATCTTGAATTGTAGCTCCCATAATTCCCATGTGTTGTGGGAGGGACCTGGTGGGAGATAATTGAATCATGAGGGTGATTTCCCTCATACTGTTCCCTTGGTAGTGAAGAAGTCTCACAAGATTTGTTGGTTTTATAAGGGGGAACCCCTTTTGCTTGGTTCTCATTCTCTGCTGCTGCCATGTAATATGTGACTTGCTCCTTATTGCCTTCTGCCATGATTGTGAGGCCTCCCCAGCCATGTGTAACTGTGAGTAAATTAAACCTCTTTCCTTTATAATTACCCGGTCTCAGGTATGTCTTTATTAGCAGTGTGAAAATAGACTAATACACCAACCTAGGATAAATAGATAAGAAAGGAGCTAAAGGTTGTTGAAGAAAAATCCTAAAATGGTGCTGATCTCTTTTTACATGTGTAGCCACAAACGTTAAACTAAGCTACCCCAAAATCCCAATGTTTTCTTAGTAAATTCATTTTTTTAATCCAAGATGACTACTTCATATTTCTTTTTGCCCCAATGTACTCAACTATTGACTTTGTGTTATCTTTAACTTACAAAATCAATATCATAACATGAAAGTATTATCCTCTTCCCAACTCCAAATCTCTGGATCCTCCTCATCTTTACTATTTTTAAAAATTTATTTTTCAAGACAAGGCCTCATTCTTTCACGCAGGTTATGGTGAAATCATAGCTCACTGCAGCCTCAAGCTCCACATTCCAAGTGATCCTCCTGCCTCAGCCTCCCAAAATGCTAAGATTACAGGTGTGAGCTACTATGCCCAGCCCTCATGTTTACTCTTATAATGTGTCTTCTCCTTAGTTACAGAGGGCAGTCTGTCATGATGGTTGAGGATATCGCCTGTACAGTAAGACATCTTGGCTTTCTGTCCTGGCTCCTCTATGTAATAGCTGAGCTCTGTGAGAATAGAGGAGTGGCTTAACTACTCTGTATCCCTGTTTTTCCCCTGTAAAATGAAAACAGTGATAGAATCTACCTCTCAAATTACTTCTGGAAGTTAAGTGAGTTAATATTGTTCAGATCCTAAGAACAATTCCCATCACATGGTAAGTGATTACTAAATATTAGACATATTACTAATTCATTATTAAAATGAGGGAAGTGTCCTTGCTGCTACAGAGAGCCAACTCTTCCTCTTGTGCTCCAGATTTAATTCCAAGTTTTGCATTCAACAGATCATGCTGAAATCCAAAATGCAAACAAGTTATAACAAGAACTGTATAGAAAATGTTGTATGTATAGATTAACACAAATAGTAAGGTAAATGGAATAAATCACTATAATTTCTATTATGCTGTTAGGTTTCTAAATAAATGTCTTCCTACCTAAACACCTCATATGCTTTTATGTTATTTTAGAGTTGGTTAAAAATATAAGTATGTCATTTCTTGCCATAAGTTGTTGTCTTCCTCTTGGTAGTATCTGATATTAAATGTGTTTTAAAAAGAGAAAGATTCAAACAAGCATGGATTCAGATTTTTTTAGAACGTAAAATGTTTACACTTTTAGAAAATACACAATTTTAGTATAAAATGAGTTACAAGACCTATGCAAGTGAGAGGCCTTGAAGCTTAAGCTTCATTAGCATCTCCTTTAATAACCTCAACAATCCTAAAATGAGCTTGTTATTATCCCCCACATACTAATGAAGAAACATGGAGTAACATGCTAATGGCTACATAGGCAGTTGAGCAATCTAGCTGGGATTTGTCCCAAATTTTCTGGATTTAAAGCCAGTGTCCTTTACCTTTATATTCCAGCTGCTTCTATCCTTATAGGCAGAAAGGAAGTCAGGATTCCAAAGATTACCTTATTTGTTCAGTTGCTTCTTTCTCAATATTTATACACATCATGAATATGATTTTTTCCCAGTTTCTTTTCAGGTTCTGCTGCTGCCACTAAAGGGCACATGGGGAAGCTTCTCATTCTCTTGAACCTGTTGAGAATTGAAATATCCCACCCCCATAAGAAGGTGATGACTATCTGACAAACACAGTTATCAAAGTTATAACAGCAGGTGACCTCATATTTCTAGATCCCCCCTCTATCTCATCTTCCCACCCATGTAGGCAAAGGTAAACAGTAAGTCTAAGAATTTAGTCTTAGAAGCAAGCATTGGGCATGTTAACATATGCTAACCCATGTCAAAAATTTTCTGTCAACACAGAGAAGACTTTTGCTGTAGGACAGGAAGCAAAGAGCAATTACATTCAGACTTCTGAATGGTAGTGGTGGTGAAAAGTTTATGAGGCTGGAAATAACAAAATTGTAACACATAAATGCAGGGTAACAGAAGACCAAGAACAGGTCCTCTGGTGAATGGACATCAAGGTAGAATCATAGTAATATTGCCAGATTTTTGGAGGATGAGGCTATAAATTCTTCACAGCAACCATAAGCATAGTTGGGATGTACTTCATGAGGTCTTGTGGCTGAGTACCTCCAAAGTGTGGGTACACTGTGCTGATCTGGGAAATGTCCCTTTCTCCAGACTTGATGAACTCCCTGTTTGATGCAAAGCAAGTGTGACTAAAATGAAAAAGTCAAAATGCATTCGTTATAATCTGTGGCATCATGGTGAATACAGTTTAGTAGGATAGCGCTTATGCTCCAGCAGCTCACTGTCTGGTAGGAGAAATTTGAAAGAGCAGTATGGTTAACTTCAGAGATAATTTTGTGCCAGAATCCTCAAGCCACTAATGATTTGCATTACTCTTTGTTATTCTCTTATGTTAATGTAAATCCCTTGAGAGAAAAATAATGTCTATTCCTTAATATGTACCAAAATAGAATCTTAGGAAGTGAGTCTTATGGGATTCAGAATGATTTAATCCTCTCTAATCTGCATTTGGCTATGGGCTATAAGTTACTTAACTACTTAACTCCTTTGTTTTCTCACCTATAAATTTAAACTAAAGATGTGAAGTTTAAAGGAAGTATCCCATATGACAAGCCTCATGTATGACTTTGCTGCATAGTATATTCCTCAAAAAGATTTTGCTCTTCCTCTTATCTCATAGGTACCATCATATTATCATTCACATTGCTTGCATCCTCTTCCATTTTCTTCACACTTTCCAGAAATGTTTGCCTAACACAAAATGTTTTCATCATAAACATCATGAGAAAGGTCATTGCAGTGTACTTCTTTACACATTTCTTATTTTTAAAAGTATTCCAAATATTTGAGTGGCTACATAAGACCCTTATGCCACACCAGAGGGTACACATTTTAAAAGTACATGATTATTGTGTACTTATTACATGCTAGATAGTGTGCTAAAAATTGAGGAAGTAATTATAGTTAGAATCCCCGATTCCAAAAATGCATAATCAAGGAAGGGGATGCTACATATCATAAGTGAAAACGGGACCAAAATGAAGGATAGGCTGAAGTAGCAAAGAGGAAGAAGACAGTGTTATGCTGAGCCATATTAAAGTCTGAGACAAAAAGAAAAATCAATAATATTGATCCTGCCTTTATTTAAAATTTTGATTTTTTATCATTGATTTTTTGCATTGATTTTTATTTTTTAAATATTGTATTAAAATATTATCTGTCTTGATTGCTGAGTTTTTTGCTCTCCTTAAGTTTCATACATCTAATTGAGAGTGTTATGGACTGAATTCCTTTTCCCTCAAATTAGGACACTGAAGTCCTAACCCCCAATGTGACTGTTTTTTGAGACAGGCCCTTTAAGAAGATAGTCAAAGTTAAACAAGGTCATAAGGGTAGGGTCTTTAGAATAAGAGAGAGACTCCAGGCATGCACGCAGAAAGAGGAAAAGCCATGTGAGGACACAGCAAGAAGGCAGCCATCTGCAAGCTAAGGAGAGAGGCCTCTGGAGAAACCAAACCTGCCAACAACTTGATTGTGGATTTCCAGCCTCCAGAACTGTGAAAAATACATTTCTGATCTTTAAGGCACCCTGTCTGTGTTATTATGTTATGACAGCCTCAGCTGAAAAGCTAATGGAAAGAAGAAAGATAAGAAGAGATTTCATGAAAAATAAATCACTTGAGTTTAGTGTTAAGGGTCAAAGGGTATGCAGAGTCAGAGAATAAAAGATAAGTCTGGGAATTTTGAGCATGGAATAGAAATTGTGAAAGTGATCTTTTGGACAGAGGTAATGTCTTTGAGAGAAACATTAAATGCCAAATTTTAGCATATGGAACCAGGCAGACATCAGAGCTGAATTGGCCTCTGACCAGAGATTTACACTGATGCCTCTTTCTGTAAAGTCGGTGAGTTAAGATTTTTATTTTTTATATTTTTTAATTCTTAGAAAAAATTCAAAAGGATGATATTTCTTGATACATAAAATTTGTATGAAATTCAAATACAATTTTATTAGGACACATAATACACATAAATACAATTTTATTAGGACACAGCCACACTAATACCTACAAGTATGTCTATGGCTGCATTTATGTCACAAAACCGTAGTTGAATCATTGTGACAGAGATCACATGGCCCACAAAAGTAAACTATTTGCTGACACTTTATAGTTAAAGAGTACCAGTCCCTGGACCAGACCATGCTCTTTCCACACTTACTTCTAATATAAAACATATTTGTGAAAAGGAGAAGAAAGAAAAGAAAAACGAAAAGAAAAGAAAAAAGAAAGAAAAAGAAAAAGGAAGGGAGGGAGGAAGGAAAAGAGCAAGTCTGAGAAAGGGTTTTGGTTTAGGGTGTGGGAAAAAAGGAAGTGAAGGAGGGGAGATGGAATGGAGAAAGGAAAGAAGAAAATAAGGTGTGTATCTTTTTATTTCCCTAACACTCAATAAAAATAAGAACAGTAGCCCTTAATTTAGCACTGGCAAAAGCAAATGTCTTGCCAGGCTATCCTGAGCCCTTGTGATATCACAGCACCACTGTGAAAGCTTCTGAGGTTAGCCACCAACTCTGATAGGGCTGTTTTCTAAGCCAAAAGTAGCCACATGCTCAGTGTATTATAATGCAGAGCTCATTACACCGAGCACATTTAGTAAACTGTCTTGGACAAAGCGCCTCATTTGCTCACTGTAATGGAGGAAATGGCATACCAGTGTTCACTAAAGCTTTGTGTCTCAGTTGACCCCCCACAGCTGAAAGCACCTATAAGCAAATTTGTGGGAGAATCATTAAGACTGAATGAGTTGTCAGTGTGAAGAGAAGTTTGAGGTAAATGAAAGCATTGCTACATCTACATTTGAAGTAATGGTAAGTGTTGTATCTAAGTAGATCCATTTTGCCTAACGAGTAAATATGGCTCAAATATTAATAATGTGATTCTTTTAGATTAATAATTTGCATAACTCAAGCATCCTTAATTAGGTGGTAAATTCATGGCATTGTAGACCTTCAAGTCAATTGCTTCTGCTCTTCACACCATCCCCCCAATATTGTATTGATCAAAATGGCTTATTCTCAGCAATATCTTTCCAATCTCAAATAGAAACCACAGCATAATCATGCTATTCTCTGCCAGTTTTATTCCAATGAAGCATACCATCATACTCATTTTCTGACATGTGATTATAAAAGAATGTCTAGTCCCTGTAATAAAAAAGTAAGGTTTAGAATGATGGTGAAATAGGAAAACTCTTGATGTAACTCTCATTTTTGCCACTGTTATTGACAGAATGTTTGCGTCCTCTCAAAATTTATGTGTTGAAATCCTAACCCCCAAGGTGATGGTATTAGGATGTGGGGCATTTGGGAAATGATTAGGTCATGAGTGTAGAGCCTTCCTGAATGGGATTAGTGCCCTTAATAAAAAAATCCTACGAAGCTCTCCTTCCCTTTTCCATCATGTGTGGATGCAGCAAGACAATGTCATTTATGAGGAATGGGCCCTAACAAGACACCAAATCTGCCAGTGCTTTGACCTTGGACTTCCCAACCTCCAGAACTCTGATAAATAAATGTGCATTGCTCAAACCTCCCAGTTGATAATATTTTTATTACAGCAACCCAAATGGACTAGTATATCTGTATACCAGCTTTGGGATTTCTGACAAGTTACCTAATATCCTAGGGCCTGCTTCCTCATAAATAAAATAAGTTGAAAATAGCAACTTGAAGTTGCTCTGAGGATCACATGAAATAATCTAAGTAATCCTCTTAGCTCAGTTTCTGGTACGTCACTAGCATGCATATGTTGGTTCCCTTTTACACAGTTTTGAAAAATTTAGGCACTGAAATAAAAATTGATAATCTCCAGATCTGATTTTATATTCTAGAAATGTAGTGCAGCTTCTCTGATTTTTAGAAAACATTTTTCTGTGACTATCATGGAAATTTAAACATTTTAAAAGTATAAAATGGAAAAAGAAGAAAAGCATTAGTAAGATTTTACTTATTTGCACAGATATTATTTATGAAAAAGAATAAGGGAAAGGAATTGTGAAGTGTTTACAATTTATTGATTTGGTCCCAATTTCTGGATGGTAGAATGTTATAAGGCTTCTTACTGGTTATAAAGAAGAAAACAGAATGTTAGAATAACTGGGCACATTCACATTTTAAAAGCTGTGAGCCCCTCCAAACAGAACCATTATTTTTAGCCTGAGGAAGGAAAAATGGAACAACTTGTGGCTTGGGCATTCTACCACTGGGGAAAGAGTTTGGTTTATGTTTTATATGCTTGTTTGTTTGTTTCTAGCACCCCATGTCAAACCTGTCTAATTTATGTCTTCAAAATGTCAAGGACCTCCCACCACCTGTAATTTCCACATTCAGATTATTTCTATGCAGCCCTGTCAATGTTAAGCTATTTTAGAGGGAAGTGGGAGAGCTAGGACTGGTCTCCACATGGGAGCACGTATTTCCAAACACAGGGGTGAGCCAGGTGTCTTATTCCATTTGTGCTGCTGTAAGAGAATACCACAGACTGAGTAACTTATAAAGTACAGAGATTTATTTCTCACAGTTCTGGAGGCAGAGAAGTCCAAGATCAAGGCATTGGCATTTGGTGTCTGCTAAGGGCCTTCTGGCTGTGTCCTCACATGGCAGAAGACAAAAGGGCAAAAAGGACCTAGGATAGTCCCCCTGAGCCCTTTTATGAAGAACTAATCCATTCATGAGGGTGGATCCCTCATGACTTAATCATTCCCCAAAAGGCCCTACCTCTTAATACAATTACAACAGAGATTAAGTTTCAACACATAAATTTAGGGGGACACTCATACCATAGCATTCTGCCCTGGCCCCAATATTTATGTCTTTCCCACATGGAAAATATATTTTTATTTCATATCAACAACCCAAAGTTCTTAACTAATTCTAGCATTCACTCAAAAGTCGTCTCTCCAGACTCTCATTTAAATTAGATATGGATGAGACTAAAGGTACAATTTATCCTGAGGCAAATTGTTCTCCAGCTCTGAAACTGTGATATCACAAAAGTTATGTACTACATATACAGTGATGGGACAAGCATAGTTTAGACATTCCCATTCCAAAAGGGAGCAATAAGAAAGAAGAAAGGAGGAAGTCGCAAATAAGTTCAAAATCCAATAAGGCAAAAAACATTAAATGTTAAGGCTTGAGAATAATATTCTTTGGCTGCATATCCCACCTTTTGGACACACTGGGTTGAGGGTTGGGCCTCTAAGTCCCTGAAGGGGCCCACCCTCACAGCTCTGTGGGGTGCATTCACACAGCAGCTCTTATTGATTAGAGTCAGGTGTCTGAAGATGTATGAGGCTGGGATCACATTCTTGTCTCTGCAGTTCTAAGGTCTTGGGGGCAGCCCCACTCTCCCAACTCCACTAGACATTTCCCTAGTGGGGATACTCTCAGCCACCCTTTGCAATCTAGGTGGAAGTAGCTGTGTATCCAATGGTTGTTCACTCTGTGTGCCAGCAGATTTAGTATCAGGTGGACACCACCAAGCTTTACAACTCGTGCCCTCTGCAGTGGTGGCCCAAGCTGCATCTGAGCCCACCTGAGTCACATCTGGAGCAGCCAAAGAGTGCTACGCCAGAATGCAGCCAGCAGAGACTTGAGGCAGCCTGAGCAGTGATCCCTGCAGTCCCACAGGCACCCTGGAACTCTGTAGTGACCTGGGTCTCTCCCTTGAAACCATTCTGCACTCAGTGTTCTGACTCTGGGCCTGTGATGGCAAGGCAGCCTGGAAGATCTCCAAAATGCCTTCAGGGTCATTCTCCCATAGTCTTGATGAATAGCATCTGGCTTCCTTCAATCCGTACTAATCTTCTTATCAACAGGACCGTTGGCTACCTCCTTAGTTTTCTCTCCTAAATATGCTTTTTTATTCTTTACATAGTCAAGCTGAGAATTTCCCAGATCTTTCATGTTCTGCTTCCTCTTTGATTATTAATTCAGTCTTTCACTCATTTCTTTCTTCTTATATTTTACTATAAGTAGTTTAAGATAAGCCATCTAGTATCCTAAACAAATGATTAGAGATTTCTTCAGCTAAATATCCTAGTTCATTGCTCTTAAATTCTGCCTTCCACAAAGTACTATGACACAAACATAATTCAGCCATGATCTTTGCCACTTTGAAACAAGGATGGCCTTTCCTTCAGTTTCCAGTAACACCTTCCTTATTTCCACCTAAGACCTCATTCAAATGGCCTTTACTGTCCATACTTCTACAAACATTCTGTTCACAACCACTTAGATAATCTCTAAGACTGAGGCTTTCTCTATACCTATCCTTTTCTTCTAAGCCTCACCAGAGTCACCCTTAATGCTCCATGGCATTCTAAATGTTTTCAAACACGACCTTCAAAATTGCTTCAGCCTCTACCCATTACCCAGTTCAAAGCTGCTTCCACATTTTTAGGTATTTGTTATGGCAACACCCCACTTCTCAGCACCAATTTCTTAGTCCATTTGTGCTTCTATAACAGAATACGCAGACTGGGTAATTTATAAAGGACAGAAATGTATTTCTCACAGTTCCGAAGGATGGGAAGTACAAGATGAAGGCACGGGCATTTGCTGTCTGCTGAGAGCCTTCTTGCTGCGTCCTCTATATGACAAGGCAGAAGGTAAAAAGGATCTTTGCTAGTTCCCTCAAGCCCTTTTATGAGGCACGAATACATTCATAAGGGCAGAGCCCTCATGACTTAATCACTTCCCGAAAGGCCCCCTCCCCATAATACCACCACAACCGGGATTCGGTTTTAACACATGAATTTTGGGAGACATTGAGACCATCATATCAGCAGACCATCAAAAACACATTTCTTTATAGTTGGAAGGAAACTTTGACATCGTTATGTCCAGCACTAGATGCTATGAAAAAAGTAAAGCCCGTCTCCCAAGACCAATCTAGAAAGTTTCGAAAATTCTAGATTTGGTGCACAATTGTAAGCAACATATGAAACTCCCAATGTCCATCCATGAAACTCCAGTGCGGTCCATGGAACTTAGATAATGAATTTTTTTCTATGAATAATGTTTAATAAGAATGGGAGGAGAAATAAAAATTTCTTTGACCAACAAATTTCTCAAAATATTTTGTCAGGGGAAAAAATATACTGTAAAATTTACTGTGTTCTCAGCAACTATTTTTGCTTGGCTAATATTTTCAGAGATCCAGGCAGATGAGTAATTTACTTCCAGAAAAAATCTATCATTTCCACATACAATGCATTTGTTAGTGTATCCAGGGCTTTGTGCTATCTTTTTGGCATACTGCATTTACTCTAGCTGAGAAGTAATTCAAATATAGCATATTTTGAATACTAGGTACTTTACTAATCCCTTCATGCTGAAAAGATGATAAACAAAAAAAAAAGTTCTGTGGCAAGGGTGTGAATTAATATCACCCATACATAGTGTAATCAATAAACTTATTTTAATAGCTGCCTAAGAATAATTGTTGCAAGTGTATTTTGCTTTAAAAATTCTCTTAAATTTTTTAAATGAGGCACTTTAAAATAATTAAATACACTTTTCTTACATAAAGTTTTCTGTGGGTATTAAAATTTCATGGTTATGAAATAATATGAAAAACAGTACAAAAATGGAGTATGCCAAATTGTGTGTACAGAATGATTACCAAGACAAAATGAAACACCATGAGATTAAAAAAGAAAAAAACTAGAAAAAGTACCCCAAAATTATATGTGTTATGGAAAATATAACTGGGAGCTATTTTTGTAATATTCTCCACTTACCAATTTTTCTGTCACAAGATTTTACCGCTTTTATAATAAAACAAAGACATTTTAAGGAATAACCATTTTGGGCAGTGATACTGAATTTTTCTCTAGACATTAAATCAAATAGCAGCTACAAAATTACTCTGTGCCAGGGCCCAAACTAAATATGCTGAAATGTTTTACCTGCTGAATTTTCAAAACATTCATATCCCTCTTATGCAAATGAGGAAATTTATGCTTGAGGTAAGCAAGAAATTCAGTAAGAGGGAGAACTGGCAAAAATGTATGTTTCTTTTCTCCGTATTTTTCAAGTTTTTGGAAACTAACCCTATAGTACTTTGCAGTCAAGATGAATGTTTTTTCCTAATCATGGGCTGTATTATCCATACAGCAACAAGGATCTCAGACAGTGTGGGGAAATGTTGAGGGAAAAGGTGGAGAGCAGCAATTGAGACTCCTGAATACTTTTACCCTTCATACTGTTCCCTCTAATATGATTGATTAACTGATGATGCATGCGTAAAACTTGCCATAAAAGCCACCATTCCAAAATATTATACAAATGTTAACATTATAATAATAATACAGTTCTTATCTCCATGGATTCTTTTTGTATTTTTTTTTTCTTTTCTTGTCTGCTGCCTGAGGTGGAAAGAGGAATAAGAAGAAACAAAGTCAATAGATTGAGTAACTTACATGTACCAAGCCGGTTAAGGGTTTCAATGTTTACATATGTTTGTGGAGAAACAAAAAAGTTTGATAATATATGATAACTTTTACAAGGAATTTTTAAAATTTCTTTCTGAAGAATGGTCTACATTAGGTTTATAGCCACATTTACATAATATAATATAAGATGCATAATTTTATGCATAAATCAACATATTTACAGCATAATTGTGAGGAAGTGGCACACCCAGGTGACATTCTGACTCATTTAGTTAAAGGACAAAGCATATTTGTAATGGACAGTGAAGGCGAGCATATGTAACCTTAGAAAGGGAAAAAATATCAAAAGAAAAAATGTCATCATCTGGTTCATCCTTTATTTGTCCCTAGGGTTTTCTTTTTCCCTTGGTATTTTACATAGGAGAGTATTTTGAGACCAGGCTTGGGGGATTTAAAAGCACTTTTGCTCAGAGTGGAGCAGATATCATCATGTAGAGCACTATTCCCTCATGCCTTACTCTTCGTAGAAATAAAAAATAATAAAGGAAGCTTAAAATATCTGACATTCATCAGCAAGGCTACCTGGATCTATCTTGTGCTTCCTGAGAGAGAAAAAAAGAAAAGGTATGCAAGAAAAGCATTAGTATTTTACCATAGGAGAGCTATTTACTTGAAAACTATAGCCTGTTTTTGTGGATTTCATGGAAAATCAACACACAAACTTAGCCTAAGCCTCATTGTTCTTTCATGACGTTGATACATTGAAGCACCATTGTCTGGCTGAAACATACACAACCACCATTTGCATTTATATTTGAGAAATGGTTTGTCTCCTACTACAGTTTCCCCTTTTTAATAATTGCACATGTGATTTTTTTTCAATTACTGTTCTGTTTGTCATTTTGGAAGTCCTCATTCTTTGTCCTTAGGTACCAGTTGGTGGTGTTTTCTGGCTGGCCTTGTTTATGTCTCCATCTGTCATCAGCATTAATCATTTTTTCATGAATTTTAGGGTAGCTCTGTCTGCAATATTTTAACTTCTACTCCCCCTCCTGGCCCCTCATCTACTCTGCAGCTGCAAAGCAGAACTGTGTGGAGTATGTGGGCCAATATCATATCTACGGATTGGCATCGTGGACAAAAACATAGAAAGGACAAAGTTAATTCAGCATTACCCTAGAATCTAAAATATTTAAAAAATGACTTCTGTCTTCTCTGTCAAGTTTCTTTTAATTATGTTATTCAGAATTATTTTGAGGGCCAGTGTGAAAGGGGTACAGTAGGCATTTTTGCACTTATTTCTAGACTGTTTTGCACACACAGCAAGAAAAATGTGATATTAACCTGCTTTCCTATAAAATAATTGGTGACCCACTCAGAGAAGAAATTTTGCATAAGTTTACCACAAGTCTAACTATATGTTTTCATTAAACTCTTAGTTCATAGTTGCAGGACACTATAGTTCAAATCATTGAAAGAAGATATCAGCCAAAAGTCATTTCCATTTAGTTTAAACAATTGTTTCACGATATTGTTGGTTTGTTTGTTTAAATAAAAAAAGGCTCTTCAACATTTGGCCAGAGAGGGTGGTCAACTGAACTCCACCTTATAGACCCACCAAGCACATCATATCCCCAAAACTTTCCCATGGAACACATGTTCCTCAGGATATTCTGCCAAAAGGACAACAGCAACAACGACAACAACAACAACAAAAGTACTTCTTTATTAGTTATGCTGAACGTTATACATTTCTCTTGAAGATAAAAAGAACTTTGTTATATTAAATACATATATCATATTTTTGACCTAACACCTAGAGTGCCCTATAAAAGTAGTGTTTAATGAAGTATCTCTTGGTTAGGGCCAAAATCAAAATTCTTTTCTTTGGTATCAGAGAAACAAATCTTAGTGACAGTTATCAAACAAGTGTCTCCAGGGACTCATGTGTCCATTTTTATAGCACCACACCGCATCTACCTTGCAGTTTTACTTAAGTAAATAATCATGAATGGATAAATGCATAAGCAACTGATTGGAACCTGAAAATACATATTTTATCTGAAAAAAGTCTTGAGTTATTGGCTCATCACATTGGAATTTTTGCATCATTAAAAAATCCAATAAAGTACACTGTAATAAAGAATTTAACAGAATATCATTGTTTATTCAAACTATTTATCACTTATTTTATTGGTAAGCCATACTAAATTCTAAAGCATGTTTCTGAAAGTTTATGCATCATCCCCCAAATACTTGTATCCTAATTGAGTACTTGGATCTGCCTTATATTTCGAGTTCACAGAGTTGCAAAACCTCTGAGTAGGGCAGGGGACGCTATGGCTAAGATAGGCGAATGTTTCATTGTACAGGTGCAGTAAGTAAGCCTCAGATGGCACAAAGGATTTGTATGAGGTCACAAGGATAAATTTTCATAGAGGCATTTCATACTTTTTTCAGTATATTCAGCAGTATCAAGCACATTTAATAAGAAATTTGATATATTAATTCATTATATTTATATCAACACCTCTCTTAAAAGCTAATTTTTAGGTAGAACAGATTCAAAAACCTATTATCTTAAGACTTAATGGAAAGGAAATTTTTCTTACTCATTAATTGGCTAGACTCCTGTGCAACTTGCCAAGAAACGATACTCAGAAGGTCTAGTTTGCAAAAGAGAATCATTTAAAGTAATGAGTGGGTGTCAGCGAGAACTTGCGGGTGTAAAGCTGAAAGTGAGCCACCAGCCAATGACAGACTCCTCAGTACTGTGTGACCTAACTTCATCAGACAAATGTCACTACGCATTGCTTGAAAAGGACACATCTGACCCTCAAATTTTACCTTTAAAGGATTAGAAAATAGTAAGATAAGAAAGTGGTTTCAATATGAATATCACAAAGTGTAAGCTTTAAATAAATATATTATGCAAAAGAAAGAGCGGCTGTTTACTTCAATAAAAAAGTAGACTGCATAGTTATATGACAATTAGGAAAAATATGTAGGAAAAAATAAAAATATGGGACAAATTTATAATAATGATAGTTTTAAACTTGTAAATCTCAATCTTTCAAAAATGTTTAAAACAAAATAAATCTACTAAACTTTATAATAAGGTAGCCAATAATAATCATTTAGTGGTTGAGTAGTGCTTTCTACATGCACCATAAAAATAATTTGAAATTTTATTTAAACATGAACCTACATCAACTATGTATGGAGTCTCAAAAAATTACAAGATCTGGGAAATGTGAAGGACATTTTCTTTGACTCAAAGCAATAAAATAGTAATAAAAACAGAAAAAAGTTAACAAAAGAGTTACAGAAGAAAAAGGGAGAAAACTAGAAAAATTTGTTCTCAGAATGTTAAAGAGAAAAGATTCATGTATTTATGAAGCCAAGTTGTTATAAATAAGCTGTGTCAGAAATATGTACGAAGTAAAGAAAACCTGAGAGCTGAATTTAAAATGAGAATGGGGATGTAGAATAGTAACTTGATACAGCAGAAAATTGTATCACTGCAACAGGAGACAAATGGGAGCAGTGTCCTAGAATTTGACAGAGAAAGCTAAAGAACAAGAATTAGAGAAGAGGTGTTATGGAACACAGATGACAGATCCAGATAACCCAGTGTAGATTAGCTGAAATAACTAGCATCCATTCCCAATTAAAACTCTTCTGCGATGAGAATAGAGTCTCCCTTACAATAATATTCAATTCAAATTGACATCCAGTTCAGTTCAAGCTAATTGGCAAAAAGCTTAAAGCATTACCAATAAGTGCAGAAAAAAAAAATTGAAATGTCTGATTTCAGAACTATATTTGAGAAATATTTAGGATATTTGGGAATTAAAAGGGAAAGTCAATATATGCTCAAAGGGAAAATATTAATTTTATGCATGAGAATTTGAGTCATTTAAATTACTATAGTCCCATGAGTGGGAAGCTAAATGTATCAGACCTAAATGCCTCCAGCCCAGTTACACTGGGCCTCAGTTTATTTATATATAAAAAAATGGGAATTAGCCAGATGATCTTAAGTTCCCTTCTAGCTATCCTTGTCAATAAGTCTCAGACAAAATAGACACAGATATCAAAATCTACCCTAAGTGAAACAACAAAGTTCTTTCTTTCTTTCTTCTAAATAATAGGTAATATTTATTGAATTCTTCTTAAATGTCAGATAGTATTGTCATAATTTAATCCTCACAACAATCTTTTGAATTGGGTATCAGATTCACCCCATTTTCAAGATCTGGAAACTGAGGCTCAAGGAAGTTAAATAACTTGGCAGAGGTCACAAATCTTGGGGATGTCAGCGACATGTCTTGCAGATTTTGCAACATGATCAAAAGAACCCGCCGCTGTGCCATTAAGTGGCACTGCGTCTCTATAGTGTTATTTTTTTTCAGGATTTTAAAACAGCGTTTTGCCTCTCTCTGTATTTCCATGATCCCTAGATGCTCTCTTTGCATTGGACTCTTTGCCCTCATAATCATGGTTTTCTGTAGTTTTCTTCTAGGACTATCAAGGACTATGTGGATCTGACAGCCACTTCTGCTCAGGTAAATGGTGTGGAGGTGTGCACACATTTCCAGTAATTCTTTCATGACTTGGCCTTTTCCTGGATAGCTAGTGTTTGGTTCAGGAAAAGAAAAAAAAATAGAACTCAGAATTTTCCAGTTGTGTTCTGCAGACCACCGAGTAATACAAACAATCACAATGATATTTTGTGGAAATAATAGAGCTCTATGTTCAAAAAACATGTAAACATTCTAACATATAATATTTATCAGATTTCTTTAATAAGGAATTTCTTAAAACTTTTATTATGCCAATGTGTACTATACACAAATTCTCAGGTTTTTCTAATGATAGAAACTTTATTTTGTTCATGGACAGTATAATAAACAAATACATCATAACACATTGGGAAGTGCTAAATTATTCAATTATTTGTTTATTCAAATAATAGCTTCATGAGTATCTTCATGAAAATTTATATGACGCTTAAATGAGAAGCTTTGACTATTTGAGCATAATATTATAGATATAAATTGTCAGAGAAATGGAGTTACTTTTCCTTAATTTCAGTTGTGACAGGAGATGAACTATTAAACAAGTAATCTACGTCTTTATCTTTTAGAAGATAGGAGGAACTATTTTGGGACATAGAGTTCAGTTCTATACATTTGTTTCATTCTTTCTGACACAAAGGGTTTAGAATAAACCAAGTTTAGCTTGTATGTGAACATGCAATATAAGCAACAGGAATTCCATTATGGTTAAATCACTGAAGCATGGGTATGAGTCTGACTCAGGTGTGTATGTCAGCTTCTTAATTCCATTTCAAAATTTGCCTTTTCATCAGAGCTAGAAAGCAAATTCTGTTTATCTAGAAAATCAGGCAAGGCCAGGGTCTCTCCATTTATATTGGATTGAAATGTTTCTTTCTCTTTTAGAGCACAGAGCTATTTATCATCATATTGGATGTCTAACACCACAGAACACATCATTCTGGGCTCAGTCATAACGCTTGAGTAATACCAGTGATCAAACTTCTGAAAGCAGTCTGCAATAGGTCACACCATCAACAAATCACAATGGAAAGTAGAATAAAGTAGACCAGTTGAAGGCTAGAAAAAATTGTACATTTCCCAAAATGAATTGTATTCAATTAAAGGGATATACACACATATACATATATATGTGTTATGCATATATGTGTATAGAAATAGATATATACATACACATACATATATACATACACATATTTATTAGTATGTTCTCACACTGCTATTAAGAAATATCCAAGACTGGGTAATTTATAAAGGAAAGAGGTTTAATTGACTCAGTTCCACATGGCTGGGGAGGCCTCAGGAAACTTACAATCATGGTGGAAGGGGAAGTAAAGAAGTCCTTCACATGGTGGCAGAAGAGAGAGAAGTTTATAAGGAAAATCCTCTTATAAAACCATCAGGTCTCGTGAGAACTCATGCACTATCACGAGAACAGCGTGAGGGTAACCACCCCATGATTCAATTACCTCACACCAGGTCCCTCCCATGACACATGGAGATTATGGGTACTACAATTCAAGATGAGATTTGGGTGGGGGCACAGCCAAACCATATCATTCCGCCCTGGCCCCTCCCAAATCTCATGTCCTCACATTTCAAAACACAATCATGCCCTTCCAACCAACAGTCCCTTAAAGTCTTAACTCATTTCAGTATTAACTCAAAAGTCCAAAGTCTCATTTGAGACAAGGCAAGTCCCTGCCTTGTAAATAATTATTTACCTTTGGATTCTGCTGTTTTGAAAAAATGTCTTTTAGAAGGTAGGTTAACATTAAGAAAACTTTTACATGATTGTCTTTGGCATTTCTGTTGGGTTTCTGGGTCAGTTAAAGTTTGGGCATACATGGACATGGCAATATTCAGTGAGAAATTTAGGAAGATGTAGCCAAGGTGAAACATAGCACAACTTTACAGCCTATGAGCTTGTACAATCAAAAGCACTTTAGTTACTTCCTAGGTACAATGGAGTTACAGGCTTTAGGTAAATACACCCGCTCCAAATGGGAAAAAAAGCCCAAAATACAGGGGCTACAGGCCCCATGCAATTCTGAAAACCACTAGGGCAGTCATTAAACCTTAAACTTCCAAAATGATCTCCTTTAACTCCATGTCTTACATCCAGGTCACACTGATGCAAGAGGTGGGCTCCCACAGCCTTGGGCGGCTCTGCTCCTGTGGCTTTGCAGGGTGCAGCCCCATTTCAGCTGCATTCACAGGCTGGCATTGAGAGTCTGTGGCTTTTCCGGGAACATAGTGCAGGGTTTTATATGTATATAACACATATACATATACATGTGGTATGCCTATATGTGTATATATGTTTAGAAAAAAATATACATACATATACATATATATACACACACATATATAATAAATGTGAAAGGAAATAACAGATTGCAACTTTTGGAGCAGTCTAATATTTTAAATTTCTAAATTCTTCAGTTAAATTCAGATGCAATGAATCAAATTAAAAAAGCTTTTTCTTTCCTACTGACATTTTTTTTTCCTCCTGGTTACTCTTGAACATTCTCCTCTCCCTTGAGTAGTTATATAGTTTCTTTTTTGATAAATAGTGCAAAATACAAGAACATAACTAATTCACAGTTTTAATACAGGTGATTTGGTGAAAAAATAAAAGACCAGAAGGACCAATGAGTTTTTATTTGTTGGTAATTTTAGCAAACTCTAGGACAATGTTCCAACATTTTGTACTTTATATTCTTTTATCCTTCATAGCCTATAAAAGTTATCATTAATTTTGAGCTCCTTATGTGTACTCTTTGTATCTGTTTCACTTCATTAGTTTCAATTATTTGATTTCTAGCTCTCCTCTAGAGACTCCTAGAACATCATCGTCTCCTGATTTCTTTGCTGGCTGCTTTTATAACCAAACTCCAAACATCAAAATTATCAACTTAGTCTTGGGTGTTCTGTCCTAATGTGTTAACTGCAAAAATGACCTCAATTCTTAGGAACTTCTGCCATCAGTAGCTGGAGTCTATTGGGTTTCAAGTCTGGGCCTCAAGAGGCATTGCAAACTTTCATCCTCTTTTTTGAGATTTCAGCACCATCACCAAATGAACAAGTCCCAGGTAGCCTGCTGGAGGATGTACAATCATGTGGAACGCAGATGAGCCATCACAGCTGAGTTGTTTTGGACCTGCCAGCTCTAAACCAATGTCGCAGCTGTCTGCAGAAGCATGAATGAGATATGGCCAAGCTCCATTGAGCCAGGCCCAGATAAGCAGAACTGTTTCACGGAGCCCAGGACAAATTGCCAAACCCCAGTATTGTGTATTCAATAATTTCTAGTTGTTCTAAGCCACTAAGTTTTAGGGTGACTTGTTAAGTGGTTATAACTACCTAATAAGTACATTTTGTATTTCCTTTTTGTTATCATCTACCATAGCCTGTTATTATTTTCTTTGTTTGTTTATTTATTTATTAGCTGTTTCTCTGCAAATGTAGGACAATTGCATTATTTGTCTTGTCCTCTGATGTATTCAAAACAGTTGGTGACTGGCACGTCAAAGACACTTACTGAAAAGTTACTGAATAAATGAACACATGATTGGATGAATAAATGTTTATAGGTAAACCTTCCAAAAGTACATTGATAAAAATGAATATTTCTATCAGTTATATTAATAACTTATTTGCTCTCTAGAATGACTCAGGAAATTTAATGTATATTATTAAAGCACAACTTCTATTTTTTGTTTTAGGTTGTTTTTCTGCCATTGCTATCTACTTTGATTATTTTGCTGTTTTTGATTTGTACATCTCCATTACATTGAAACAGTTTTGAAAACGTCTTCTTCTCTTAAAAAGTTTTTAGCCACAATGATGTATCCACTTTTTTTGTTTTTAAGACAGAATCTTGCTCTCTTGCCCAGGCTAGAGTGCAGTGGTGACATCTCGGTTCACTGCAGACTCTACCTCCTCGGTTCAAGCAATCCTCTTGCCTCAGCCTCCTGAGTAGCTGAGATCACACCCAGCTAATTTTTTTTTTTGTATTTTTAATAGAGATTGGGTATCACCACGTTGGCCAGGCTCATTTTGAACTCCTGACCTCAAGTGATCCACCCGCCTCCCCCCCTCAAAGTGCTGGGATTACAGGCATGAGCCACCGAGCCTAGCGATATCTCCACTTTCATATGTTTATTTATTGATTGATGTCATAATATTTATTAACATAGCAAATTCTCAATATAGAAGATCTATGAATTCACAAATATTTCCACTTTGTAAACTAGCTTATACAAAATCAAAGAAGTGCTTTTTTGAAGAACAAAGTTTTAGGGCTTGGAGGAAAGAGAAAGTGATCATTAAAAATTCTTCATAGATCCATCAAGGATCTTTTAACCTACTTAAATCCAAATATAGAAGATCATATTCTGATATGACATTATTTTCACATTTTTATAACAACTTCTCACTCACAAATCCAAGGTGACAATGGCATTAAAAATATCTACAGGACAAGATTGGTATGAAATGCAATAACATGATAATAGTGTTACATTAGAGCAGTTATTTTTATTTTCTGTATTTTTCACATGTCCTATTTGGCTATATAATTTTTATAATAAAAAATAGTAAATTAAGAAAGAATTCAACCTTACAAAGTATAGTTGACCATATAAAGTAATTCTTAAAAGAAATGTACAGAAAGGAGACATTCAACTAAGATAAACAAGATGCTGGATGCAAATGCTTGTGATGATCCCTGAAGGAGATGTAAGGATGAACACCATCCTTACCATTTCCCAGCAGTGCTGCCCTTGCAGATAGGAACCCCTTTCCTATGCAACCACAGACACCCACCAAGGCATGTATAACATTTATTAGCCTTGGGTGCCTAGGGAATTTCAGAGTATTTCTGAAATCTGTACTTGATTCAATTTTACACTGAGGAAAGTAAGAGACACACAAATATCAAATGACTAATGAATGGTGGCCTCGCTGGCAACAGCAGCCATTGTAGGTAGCCAAATTGCCTCACTGGCATTCTATAACCCACGGGCTTAGGGAAAGATTAAGTAACATTTCTTTTTTGAATTCATTTCAAATACTCAACTATGTTTATTTTAATAACTACAATTATATGCACAAGACTGAACAGATCCTGTTCACACTGAAAGCCCACAGAGGGGACTCTGCATCTTTTCAGGAGTTTTTTAGGCAATAAAACCAAAATCTATATTTAAAATAGGTGTGTGTCTCATAAGATAAATTTTTCCACTCATTTATTGACTGTCCTATTGAACATTACAAATTAGTAATTTATACCTAGAGAGAGGAAATATCAATGCCCACTGTATAGTTATATAAAAACAGAAATTCATCACAATAGTCCAATCCTCTAGAAAACACATAATTTGTGCCCAAAGACTACATATACTAAGATGACTTCCTTCCTTGATCTCTAAATAACATGCCCCTCCACATGGGCAGGAGCTGGAGGTTGGGCATGTGCCTAATCCCATGGAATCCACCTTGGGGGAATCACAGCTGCCAGTTGGTGAAGAATCCGATCTCTCTGCAGACAATTTAGAATTGGTGAAGAATTTAATCTCCCTGCAGACAGGATTTACACTGAGCAGACAACTCAGAGTCAACTCTGTGGAGCACAGCTCGTTTAACTGGATAGATGAGTGCACCAAGTCAGCCAGGGCCTTAGAGAACACTAGATTTTCATTAAGAGGCTGCTCTTCTGATGTCTTCAACTCCACACTCATTGTCTAAAACTTGAGCGTACTCGATATCCAGTTTCTACAGCATTTCGGTGTTATCATTGGTAAATGCTATCAAAAGTGAGAGGATATTCTTCTTCCCCCTCTCAGAAAGCCCTCTGATAGATTTCATCTGTTTGAAGACCCATCCAGGGCACTGAACCAACCTTGGATCCTCACACCAGCTGGTAAGGGTTGCAGTAACCCAGCCTTTCTATGATTCTTTGGATAGTGGCACTTAACTCCTGAGAATAGGGGTCTCCTCTGTTGATCACGGATATTGGCAGTGAGTGAGCAGAAAAGAGAATGGCCAACTCGCTTCTCTTCTCCAGTGGAAAATGGTCCAGCTCTTTCAGAATGTAGTCAACAAAGCAGTGGGTGAGGAGGCAATGTGTGGGCCACCTACTGATCGTGCTGCACTTCATTGTAAACTTCTGTCCCACTCTATTATAGGATCTTTAAATGGCATTTAAGCCGCCGCCTGTGGTACAGCAAGCGTACTGTGGATGCTGCATGAAAGCAATAGCCCTTTCCAGGCCATCTCTCTCCATCTCTTCATTTGCTTCTTTTGATAAAGAATGGACATGCCAAAATCCAATGAAGTATTTGTGAGGGGCTGTGTAGGGGGACAAGTCATCCAGCAGCTTCACCATGCCTTCTCCCTGCTTGGAAATCCACGTCTTGATGGAGGACCCACCTCCAGTTCTGTGGTACTGCCCTTGAATCTTGGAGGTTCTGCATTTGGCAAAGAATGGTGTAAACTTATTTTGAACAGTAAGTATCATGAGGTCTTGGTCCAAAAAGAGCCTCAGAAGGAAGTCATGAACCTGTCAGAGGGTTTCAGGTCCTCCCATGTTTAGCATTAATATTCCAGTTTTCAGCTTCCTCTTCTCCACTTGAACTTGAGGTTTTGCACCCTGGCCACGCTGGGCTGTTTCTGTGACAACTGACTGGCACTTCTACGGATGACAGGCCCTCAAGCTGCCTTGTGCCAGCCGATATATTCCTGGGGCAACCTTCACCGAGTCCCAGACTCCTCCCATGGCAGCGCCCACAGGTGTCAGCCCAGCCAGGGCCCAGCCAGGATCTCTCCTCACCGATATCCCAGGACACCTGACTTCATGTGGTGCCCCCGTAGCCCTCCCAGTGCCTGTTTGTTTGAATTGCTTCATTCCACTAAATACATAACAATCTTAACGTGGTATTAAATATGAGTAAAAATCAAAATCAGAAAGAAATATATATATACACACATGAATGTCCACAGCTAGAGAAAATACATTCAATACAGATATTCGACATGGTCTTAGAGTCTTGTACGTTGCTAGAGTTGGTCTGTACATTTGCCTCTGTCCTTCCTCAAGGCCTGAATGATAAGGTAAACATAATTCTTATTTTATCATAAGAGGAATGAAGATCAGTTTCCTCTTGCTTGCTGGGAATTTATTCTGGTTTTAGAGTTTCAGCTTCTAGTTGATGTGACTTAGAAGAAATCTATGACATTTAATGTAGAATGTTGAGGATATCTTTTACAATTCATTAGATGTCTTCTGTATGAGGCTCAATTCAGATATTCCATTTACATTAATTGGAATATTCTCATCACTAAGCTTTCCTGGATTGGGCACCATGTTACCTCGTCCCATGCTTTCCTTCTACAGGAGAGTGGGTTGTATCTTCACTCATAACAATCAGGTACCACTTCTTGAACATTTTTTATCTTTAAATTATTGTTATAGTCCTATGTTCCCTGAAATTCTGTCTTCTGTTCCTTTTCTCTAAGTGTTTATCTGTTCATAATATGTTACCACTACTTTACTAGGATCAGGAGGTTCAAGAGATGAAAGACTGTATTCCATGTGCAGTGTCTAACCACACTCTGCCATTGCACCCTTGCCAGACATAAAGATGAGGAATAGTAACTTTCCTTGCAGACTCCAAGGACTCTTTTTCCTCATTGTTTTACACCTTGTACCAGGTGTTACAGCTGCTTACATAGAGTAGATACTCAACTGAATTGTATAAAGAAACCTCCCTTACTTTGCTCTTTAATGTCCTTGCTTTTTTTTAACCTGTTGTTTCCTCTCCCTGAAATGCCTCTACCTGGCAAATTTCTATTCACAACTCAAAGCCCAGCTGACATATCACCTCCTCTTAAGTCTTCCTTGACCACATCCAGAATGGAGTCAATCACTCCCTTATTTTTATGTCCTCAGTACCTTGCACATACATGCATCAGCAAACTTAGAACAGTTTACCACAATATATCCCTATGTGTGTTTATATATCTTTTTTTTTTTTTTTTTTTTTTTTTGTGAGACGAAGTCTCTCTCTGTCACCACGCTGGAGTGCAGTGGCACGATTTTGGCTCACTGCAACCTCCACCTCTCGGGTTCAAGTGATTCTCCTGCCTCAGCCTCCTGAGTAGCTGGGAATACAGGTGTATGCTACAATGCCCAGCTAATTTTTGTATTTTTAGTAGAGACAGTGTTTCACCATGTTGGCCAAGATGGTCTCGATCTCTTGACCTCGTGATCTGCCTGCCTTGGCCTCCCAAAGTGCTGGAATTACAGGCGTGAGCCACAGCGCCCGGCCTATATGTCCTATTGATGAACTCCTGATTAGTGAAACAATGTCTTATCCATCTTTGTTACTTTCCAGATCTAGCACAGTTCCTGGTAATAGCAGGCCATTAGTAAATGTTCATTTTAATGTAATTTTATGCATTTAATTTTCTATCTCTGGACCTCAATATCTTATTTCCAAACGATATCACTTTAGCTTTAAAGTTTGTCTATTCCTGCCACTTTAGCTGTGTGACTTTGCGCAAACTACTTAACCTTCCTGTGCTTTATTACTTTTACCCTAAGAAATGGAAATAGTAATATTTACTTTATATGGTTATGATAAAAAATAAATGAGTTTAGTTATGGATAATACTTAGCATAGTTCTTGCCATGTAATAAATATTTGACACATGTTAACATCATCATCATTTTCTGTTATGCCTATATTCACATTAGGCAGTATGTCCTCTATGCTATCACTGACAGCTCTGTGCTGCCTGTTAATGTTTTTGTCACTCTCGCTGAACCATGATATAATAGCTCAAGGTCAAAGATATTGCCTATCCACATGTATTTCCTTAGCCCCAAGATTAGTGCCTAAATTGCCATTGCTCAATTAATGTTTATTTATACAACTGATTGAATGAATGGAAAACAAACATACTAAAGTATTAGAGGACTTACAGAAGGAAAGAATATTTAACCTGTTTAACAATTTCTGAAAGGATAAGTTCAAGAATATCTATTTGGACTGAGATCTGTAATCTCCACTCATCAAATGGAGGACCCAGGGTTACTATGGTCAATAACTTAAAAAGTGTGTGGTTTACTTAATGGACTCCTCTCCAAAGTACCAACACTCAAATATTACATTATGTCAAGTATATTAACTTTCACATATCAGAGCCACCATTACAACTACCTTTCAAAATAACAAGGATTTCAACTTAACTGAAGTTGCCTCACATGTCTCCCTCTTATAAAAAAAAAAAAAAAAAAAAAGATGAATTAAGGTAGATGTCTACATGTTTGCATGATGGCATCATCCCTGCAAGCTCAGTCCTACACTTCACTTATCCCCATGATTTTGGAGAGAGGGGATGCAGTTTTGCCCAAATTCTGGCAGTAAATCTGCTTCCTACTCCTATGTGACAGGTGGCTCCCAGACAGGTAGGCTGGTAGAGCTGGGCTTCCTTTCATGCTGTCAAGAAGGAGCAGCATCCTGCTGCTTGACAGCTAAAGCCTTACCATCATATTAAGAGTCTCTTTTTCTTTTAATTCCCCTAGCCACAAATCTTTGAGAGATTTGGTCCTGTTGTGAACAAGGCTGTTGCAGATTGGTGGAGCTCTGCTGTGGTCTGCATATCCCCGTGCAATGTATTTCCATCTGCATGGGGCATCTGCCTCCTCCATTCTGCCACCTGACTTGTCTTAGGCCAAGTGCTGAGACTTCTCTTAGGGAAGGGAGGAAAGAGGCCCAGAGTCAACCTCAGGCTTATATAGCACCTGATTCTGCCCTTATCTTTCTATCCAGTGTTTCTCAAATGTTAATGTGCTTACCAATTACCCAAGATCTTTGTTCAGAGCAGATTCTGATTGATATATTCAGGTATTTTGCCTGAGATTATGCATTTGTAACAGTGTTTCAGGGATCATTCCAAATGTGGTCCCCAGATTACCAGCATCAGAATCACCTAAGATCTGAGTTAGAATCTACATTTTAATAATATCCCCAGGTGATTTGTGTGCACTTTGCGATTTGAGAAACACTGCCTTTGAAGGTATCGAAATCCATATGGTAGGAAATTATTTCTCATCTTCTTGCATAGCAAAAGCTATTAGTGATAGTTACTTCTCTTACCTCCACTCTGCTGATGCTGCTGGTCTAAGGAGAACTTTTTGGGTAGTAAGGCTTTAATCAGCATAATTTAAAGGGTAGCTTTTCTTCTACCTCTGGGCTACCATGACATCATAGCTTTAATTTCCTAGGTGTACTTGATAGTGTTGTTCTGACCTTCCAATTAACTTATCTTCTGAAACCAGGCTAACTGATTGCCCTAATCATCAGCATTTCAGTGTTTAAAAATATGCATTGAATTAAACTAATAAAAAAGAACAGAAAGCAAACAATTTACCCAATAATTAGTAAATCAATAGATTAATTGACAGATCAACCCTTATACCTGTTTTCTTTCATTAACATTTTAATATTTTGTGCTTGTCAGAACTCCTAGTAAGAGAATAAAGAAGAAAAAAGGTGAATTACTTCATTAAATCCAATTTATCTCAATTTAACAAGCCAATTGTTGAAGTAGATGCTCTGGTGGTACCAAGACAAACAGGCACAACATTTCCCTTCAAGGACTTTACAATGTCACAGGGTGAATGGACATTGCCGCAATATGAATGGACATCGGTGTGAGTAGAGCAGAAGATAAAAAAATACGTTCACAAACTATACTCTGCAAAACAGAGGGACAGAAGATGCTAAATGCTACTGAATAGGCAAGAGAGGAAAGAGTTTCAGGGTTTTAATACTGTTAAGTGTGGTCCATGCAGCAGCATCAGTATCACCTGGGACCTTGTTAGGAATAGTAATTCTTGGATCCTCATTCAAAACTACTCAATTATAGTCTGGGAGTAGAACAGCAATCATTGGTTTAACAAGCCAACCAGGTGACTATTAAGCACAATAAAGCTTGAGAGCCACTGTTATAAAATATGCTAAATGCTATCAATAGCCAATGAAATGGAGGGAAAAGAGCATTAAAGCAGTGGTGTTCATAGAAATATAAAATGAGCAATCAGAATCTGCTTTTAACAAGAATCTTGGGTAGTTGGTAAGCACAGTAAAATCTGAGAAGCACTGGATTAAAATTATAAAATAATGTAATTTACAAGTTTGTAGTTCTCCTTTAAACAATTAAAAAGAAGCAACTAAAATTAATTTGATTATATATTTTATTAAGCTCAATATAACCAAACTATTATCAACATGTCATCAGTGTAAAATACCAATGAGAAATTTTATATCCATGCTTTTTTAAATGAATCTTTGAAATCTTGTATTTTACATTTATAGAACATCTGAGTTTGAACTAGTTACACTTCAACTGCTTAATAGCTGCATGTGGCAGTAGCAACCATACTGGACAATGAAATTTTAGACCCTACTATTCCAAATGTGGTCCCTGGAATACCAGCATCAGAATCACCTGGGATCTGAACCAGAATCTACATTTTAATAATACCCCCAGGTGATTTGTGTTCGCTTTGTGATTTGAGAAATGCAGCTTTTGAAGGTATTGAAATCCACATGGTAGGAAGGTATCTCACATCTTCTTGCATGGAAAAAGCTATTAATGATAGTTACTTATCTTACCTGCACCCTGTGCCTCTCAGAGCTTGCAATCCTCTGTCAAATCTATCTAGTTCTAGACTCTGGGACCCTATGAATCTAGGAGTTAGCAATATTGCAGAGGGAAGAGCAGCATTCCAGCAGGTGGAAATACAGATTATTTGAGGAATTCCAAAGTACCTGAATTCCCATGTTTAGAACTATAAAACACCCTCACCTTCCTCCTGCATATTTGCTCAGAATTACACGAAAAAGTAGTTATTATATTCAATGTAACTGTTTTGAATAGAAAAATTAACAACATAGAAGTTCCTGAGAAGAAATAATATAGTTGTTCTTAGAAAAGAATAAGGCAATGTTCTGGAAAGGCTGATGAAAAACTGACAGATCACACTATAAAAATAAATTAATTAGTGAAGATGAATGGGAGAAGCTATCTCAGCAGCTGGATTGTAGGAGGAAGGAAAAAGGAAACCAATATTGCTGGCCCACGAGTAAGATACCAATAAGTAGATAACCTAGGGGAAGATGATGAGAATCTGTAGTCTCTCAATCCTGAGTTCTAGTTTGATTGCACTGTGGTCTGAGAGACAGTTTGTTATAATTTCTGTTCTTTTACATTTGCTGAGGAGTGCTTTACTTCCAACTATGTGGTCAATTTTGGAATAAGTGTGGTGTGGTGCTGAGAAGAATGTATATTCTGTTGATTTGGGGTGGAGAGTTCTGTAAATGTCTATTAGGTCCGCTTGGTGCAGAGCTGAGTTCAATTCCTGGATATCCTTGTTAAGTTTCTGTCTTATTGATCTGTCTAATGTTGACAGTGGAGTGTTAAAGCCTCCCATTATTATTGTGTGGGAGTCTAAGTCTCTTTGTAGGTCTGTAAGTACTTGCTTTATGAATCTGGGTGCTCCTGTATTGGGTGCATATATATTTAGGATAGTTAGCTCTTGTTGTTGAATTGATCCCTTTACCATTATGTAATGGCCTTCTTTGTCTCTTTTGATCTTTGTTGGTTTAAAGTCTGTTTTATCAGAAACTAGGATTGCAACCCCTGCCTTTTTTTGTTTTCCGTTTGCTTGGTAGATCTTCCTCCATCCCTTTATTTTGAGCCTATGTGTGTCTCTGAACGTGAGATGGGTCTCCTGAATACAGCACACTGATGGGTCTTGACTCTTCATCCAATTTGCCCGTCTGTGTCTTTTAATTGGAGCATTTAGCCCATTTCCATTTAGGGTTAATATTGTTATGTGTGAATTTGATCCTGTCATTATGATGTTAGCTGGTTATTTTGCTCATTAGTTGATGCAGTTTCTTTGTAGCGTCGATGGTCTTTACAATTTGGCATGATTTTGCAGTGGCTGGTACAGGTTGTTCCTTTCCATGTTTAGTGCTTCCTTCAGGAGCTCTTGTAGGGCAGGCCTGGTGGTGACAAAATCTCTCAGCATTTGCTTGTTTGTAAAGTATTTTATTTCTCCTTCACTTATGAAGCTTAGTTTGGCTGGATATGAAATTCTGGGTTGAAAATTCTTTTCTTTAAGAATGTTGAGTATTGGCCCCCACTCTCTTCTGGCTTGTAGAGTTTCTGTCAAGAGATCAGCTGTTAGTCTGATGGGCTTCCCTTTGTGGGTAACCCGACCTTTCTGTCTGGCTGCCCTTAACATTTTTTCCTTCATTTCAACTTTAGTCAATGGCCTCTCTGTCTCTCCAGCCAAAGTGGTGAGATATGGCTCTGCTTCTCAGTATTTAGGGGGCTTTTTTTGAAAGGACTCAGTAAGTTTTAACCTCTGGGGTGTAGTTCTAAGATAATGAATTAGCATATCTGACTGGTCCTATTACTGGTCGGAAATGAGGCAATGGAGGGAGAAGAGGTTATCTCTGGATGATGGGTCACAGAAGCAGATATTTTAGGATTTATTCATAAAAACACATTTCTGCTCTTTTTCTATGCCCAGACAAGGTTCTACTGAAAATGATAGGAGGCCGTGCTGCAAATGTGCTTGCCAGAATTCAGATGCACATAAATGGAGCAGCAAAGGGCTCGGCTACAGATGTATCTTTGTGAACAACCCAGTTAACAACAGACACAGATTGGGGAATTAGTAAAAGCAAGTTTTTGTATTTTACTGCTCATTCAAACTACAGGTAACAAAACTCTTCTAAAACCCGTATAGCACTTTCTTAAAGTCACCCCAGGCTTCCATTACAATAGTTTTGTTGTTGCTGTTGTTCCAGCAATGCCTTTTTAGGAAACAAGTGCTGTCTTTTATTACTGCTTAGCACATTCCCAAAGCTCCAGCTCTCATTTATGCAGCAAAAGTAAAATTGAATTATTTCTCATTTCTCTCCCTTAAAGGCCCAAAGTCAGATACAACTAAAACTATCTGTAAGTGCTAGCCATACTGAAAAAAAAAAGTGATGAAAAATCAAAAACACAAAGTAACTTCAATTACATCCACTGAGACCAATTTTGGCATCAGACAAGCAGGTGTATTTACTGATCATGTAAAGGTTGCCATGTTTAGAATGCGGCCTCATGATTCCTCATACACACCATCTCACAGAGGCTATCCATGAACAAAACGGATAAAAGCATCTCTGAGAAATCTAGTTGGCAAATGCCTATGGGGCTTGGAGGCTGGGCTTTACATAGGCTATAAAGCTCAACACCCACTGAGAATCCAGAACACCAGCTGGAGTGATCTCCCAACTTACTTTCTTAATAAGGATAGTGTAAACTGTGACTGGCTTCTGGTCAAGGCTATTAGGAGTCCCCTGGCCAATTCACCAATGTCTCATATCCTTGCTGTGCCCATGGACACAGGCTTCAAACACCAGCCGTCACCTTAAACCCTGACATGAAATGTCTCACCAGACACCAACCCAGAGACTCACAGAAATTCACACATGTCCAGAGTGCTTGAGGGGCTTCCAGTTTGCCTTGCTGGCCCCCCGTCTCTGATGCAAGCCTGGGTTTGAGATTCTTTCTAACTTTCAGTTCCCCAGCTGGACCTGGGTTTCCTTTTCAGACTGACCCATGGTTTCTGGAACCTACACTTCCATTTGTAATTATGAGAATATGTTGTAAACAGTGGCAAACAGCCTTAGTCAACAAGAGAGTACCTTCCTAAAGAGATGAAGTAAAAATAACAGAATAATAGAATTCAGTGGTTAAAAGGTACTCTTTGGTAAAATGTAAAAATCTCCATAAACTCCCAACTATCCAACAGATAAATGAATCTTCTCTACAACTTGTTGGAAGAATCAATATAAATCACTATGCGCAGCAGTACATTTTTCTCTAAGGACCTGGCCTTTGAGTAATTGGGGAAACATGTTCTCCTAAAAGGCCAAAAGCATTGAGTGGAGGGAGAGCTGCCCCTAGAGTGTGTATAACAATCACGAAGGGGGCTTTTTCAAGCTATAACCCTCCCTCACATTTCTGAAACATGCCCCTAGGGTAGCGTTAGGCATGAATATCTCTAGGAAAATAGTCTGAATTAAAATGCTTTTTGGTCACCTTGCTCCAAGGAGAATGACTCACTTCTTTTAAGTGTGTTGTGAGTTTCTTTGAGTCTGACTCTGTCAGATTAGTATGAGAAGACGAAGGTGCCAGAAATATAAACCACTACAGCAGCATAGAGAAGACTAAGACTATGCACCCATGTGGAGTCAGAAAACCTGAGACTTAGGCTGGTGTCAGCTGAGTGTTCTTGGGCTAATCTCATACACCTCTGAGCTTCAGTGTCTCCATATGTAAAATGGGTATGTGACCCACCTCCAGGGCAGTAGTGTGGATTGCAACAGATAGCACCTTTGAAGGCATTATAATAACTGTAAAATGCAAGACAAATGGTAGTTATGACTATAACTGGGTAGAACCACTCCTTGATATTGATGGTAGACAGCATCAACCCAGT
Source organism: Gorilla gorilla gorilla (assembly GCF_029281585.2). Lineage (NCBI taxonomy): Eukaryota > Metazoa > Chordata > Mammalia > Primates > Hominidae > Gorilla > Gorilla gorilla. The sequence continues at coordinate 44,756,605 of NC_086017.1, read as the reverse complement.
CATCTTCTCCCAGGGCAAATCATTGAGACCTAAGCATCAGGGTTTTTGAGAATAAAGCTATAATTCTCAAAAGACTTCTCCCTGGCTGGTGAGCATATAAATCATGAGCTCAGATGGCCCCAGCTTGATCTTATGATCACCAACCATAACCTACAGCTGAAACTAATTATGGCAACTGACCAAAAGAGGAACTCATAGGGAAATGAAGATGAGCCAGCCCAAACCTGGGCCCATGGCAGAAAGCAGTCAACATAGGGGAAAGCAGCATTTTTTTCTACTAGAGGATAAACTCATAAAGATACACACACACACACACACACACACACACACACACTTATATATATACACACTTACATAAGATCTACAAAGTTAGGTTTGTTTTAAAGGGAAGATTCTCATATTAAATATAATACCACATATAATGAAAACGTATAATCTAAATCAAATAATTTTCAAGTAATACAAAAATGAGAAAGGAAAAACAATGTTAGTGTCAGGCACTTTATGCAATTCATTTTTATTCTTAATCTTTTAAATTGGAAAGGAGAGTATTATTGTCTCCACCCTTTTACAGATGAAGAAATTAAGATGATAAGCAATTTGACCAAGTGAAGGCCAGAAAGAAGATTGTCTCTCAAGCATATACTATCCTAGCAACAGCACCATTGACATCAACACCATTACCATCCTCATGATATAAGCCACAGTCTAATAAGTACTAGAGTACAAATAACACACTAAAGGAATAAGAATAGGGCAGATTAAGTCTTTCTGGATTTAAAAAAGTAATAATAGAGGTGACAGTATTTAAGCAAAGCCTAACAGAGAACATGCAATCGACTGGTTGGCTAACTAAATATTCAGCAAGATAAGGAATGTTTTTTGATTAAGGACTTGGGGAATCATGCAAAAGCTTGAGAATCAGTGAGACTGAGACAAGTGTTTAGGGACTGCTGGTAAAGGCGTGTCAGGGCACCCTTCACAGAGTCAGTTCTGCAGCCCAGTAAGCCCTCTCCAAAGCAAAAGGTATCAGCTGTCATCTCAGCTAGAGCTCAGCTGACAAACCCCAAGCATCTGACAAGAAGGGACCTGGGAGGTAGGTGTCAGCACTGACAAGCCTTGGTCTCTGCCTCCAGGAAAGCAATACAGGCCTCCTTAGACTCCACCAGAAGGCTTACAGACAGACTGGGCTACAGAAGGCCAAGAGCCCCTGCCTCGTATCCCTCCAGTTCACAGCACATGAAGTTGTCAGTGTAAGTGCAGCAGGGTCTCAGTGGCCAGAAAAGGTCCTTTGTAGAAAATGGATCATGTCTCTTGCAGGGATTTTATGTCTAATGCCCAGGCTGTCGTTTAATGAGAGCCATGCTGTAATAAATATGCATTAGTTCCATTAAATTAGGTCCAGAGGTAGAGAAATCCCTGTAGATGTGGCTGTCAATTTTGTTCATGCCACAGAGCAGTCCTGCCTTACATTGTTTGTGAAAGCACCTAAATGTGTGAACTGTGTCTCCTCATTTTTGGAGTTCTCCTTCACCATCCAGCATATTGTTTGCTTCTTTAAATGTTTCTACAAACATCAGTGCAGTGTACATCTTTCTGTTATTTCAGTCAAATCTCAATTGTTCACTGTGGTAGTGATTGTGTATCATGTAATGTACTAAAATCATCAAATTACCCCAAACTAATTTTGAGAATTCGCAGTTTCTTTTGGGAGAAGAATTGTTTAAACTAAGTGCTTGAAATCCACCTTTTTCTTCTCTTTATTTATTTCATAAAGTTGCCACAAATTAGACTCTATTTAGAGTTGGAGGGGATGGGAGGCAAAATTCTGTAAAGGAGAAGCCTGCAAACCTGACTGTGTGATCTTGGGCATGCTAATTAAACTCTCAGAGTGTAGTTTCTTCCATCTGTCAAGGGTGAATAATATACTTATGCTGTATACTAAGCATTTCTATATGAATAAAGTAAGATAGTGTTTCTGAGAATGTACTTATTAAAGAGTAAAGAATCAAAGAGATGTAAAACCTTATACTTAATGAAGAATACACACCAAATTGTAATGATAATATGGTACAGCAAAAGGAGAGCATATATTAAAACACAATGAGAAACAATAAGGATTACTGTTAAATGTGGTTGGTAAGCCATATGTGTTTATCTCTTTTTCTGCAATTAACTATAATTAAATAACAAATTTAACATCATAATATTCCAAGAAGACCAAAAGGAAAAGCAGAAAAGACAATAGTAGACGAGGGATTGGTATTTCAACAAAACTTTTGGAAGCTGGAAAGTAAATGGATAATTAAGAATTACAGTTAACAGAATGATGGCGGCTGTAAGTAAAGCTTCTGCAGCAGGAGACACCACTGAGAAAGGGCAGTTGACCTTTGGAACTGAGAAAGGTATAGGACTGGGAGGATCCAGGCCATGTGTAAAGTTTGGATGAGGCATGCCTCTGGACACAGTGGATTGCCTGCACATCTGAAAACTAAAAACTAAGGCCATCACCCACTCCACACCCCAGGAAAAGAGAAGATTCCTCTCTATAAGAACAAAATGGTCCCATAGAAAATATCACCAGACTGTGACATTTAGTGATAATTCCCCAATAAAAATTTTATCTTATCCAAATCATCTTAGAATGAAGCCACAAAGTTTACAGGTCGTGTGCCTACACATAGAGCTCTTAGTAAATTTTTTTGTTCCTCCTTCTTAAAAATAAAATGGACAGCCAAAGCGCACTAACAATTGAAAAAAGTTTTCAACATAAGAAACACAGAGACCAAAACAAAAAGAAAGGTGGAAACCTAAAAGAAACAGGGGGAAAATTAGTGAGCATAAATTAGATAAATAAAAACAAATTTAAAACAAAAACTATTATATCCCATAAGAGATTAGAAAAGATATTACAAGAGTAAAAGGCTATTTTGAAAAATAATAATTTTTAAAACCTCATAGATATGAACATTTTATATCAAGAATCTTCTCAAAAAAATAGAAACATAAAAAATATTAGGGCTTTCCCAAAAAGCACAACTACAGCAACCAACAGAGAGAGGGAGAGAAAGAGAGAGAGAGAGAGCACACGTGAGAGAGAGAGAGAGAGAGAGAGAGAGATTAAAAATAAAGACATACTTCAATAAATGAAGAAGTTTCAACTAATAGTAAGAATTCCAGAAGACGAGTACAAAATAATCAGAAGGCAGGAAGTTATTGAATATAATACAATAAAGATTTTCAGTAATGAAGGACAGAAGTCACCAGAAGGAAAGGATTAACTAAGGTTCCAAGATTAAAAAAAAAAAATCCTTCCTACACAAACACATATACACATGCACATGCACACACATACATCCCCCCATGGACACCATAGTGATATTTCAGAATAGTGAGGATAAAGAGAAGATCCTAAAATATTTTAAAGAAAAAGAGTTAAGTCACATGTAAGGGAGCAGGATTCAGAATAGCATAGAATTTTTTAATAACAGCAAAGAAAACTAAAGAAAAATAAAGCATCATTTTTAAAATTCTGATTTCAACTTAGAATTCTTACTCAGCCAAACTACTCAACAATGTAAGAGTAAAGAACAGAGCATTCAAAATTAACAAAAATGACAACAAAAAATCTTTTTTCATATTCCTTTTTAAAATTATGTTTTATTATGATAGGAATATTTAACATGATATCTACCTTTTGACAATTTTTAAGTTATAAAATCCATTATTGTTAACTATAGGCACGATACTGTATAGCATATTTCTACAGCTTACTCATCCTGCTTAGCTGCAACTTTGTGCCTGCAAATTAGCAATTCCACTGGCCCCTATCTCCACTCCCTGGCAACCACCATTCCACTCTTTGATTCTATGAAACTATTTTAGATACCTCATGTAAGTGGAATTATGCAGTATTTGTCTTTCTGTAAATGGCTCATTTCACTTAGCATAATGTCCTCAAAGTTCATGTATGTTGTCTCATATTTCAGAATTTCCTTTTCTGAAGGCTGACTAGTGTTCCATTGTATGCATACACAACATTTTCTTTACCCATTCTTCTCTCTATAGACACTTAGGTTATGTCTGCATATTGCCTATTGTGAATATTCTTTGGGATCCTGATTTTTAATTCTTTTGGATAGATACACAGAAGTAAGATTGCTGGATCACATGGTAGTTCTATTTTTTTTAGAAATATTCATATTGTTTTCCATAGCAAATGCACAATATTTCATTCCCACCAATAATGTGCAAGGGTTCTGATTTCTCCACAATCTCGCCAACATTTGTCATCTTTTTTTATGATATCCATCCTAACAGGTATAAGGTCATATTTAATTGTGGTACTGATTTGCATTTTCCTGATGATTGCTGACATTGAGCATTTTTTCATATATCTATTGGCCATTTGCATGTCTTCTTTAGAGAAATGTTATTCAAGTCCTTAGCTCATTTTATAAAATACAGTAAAATTAAACTATCTAAGAAGAAAATTTGGAAGACAATCCCATCTATAGCATCACCAAAAAGAAATGTTTAGGAATAAAATTACCTAAGAAGGTGAAAGACTTTTACTGAAAACTACAAAACACTGATGACAGAAATTAAACAATACACAAAGAAATGAAGAAAAAAAACATGTTCGTAGATTGAAAGACTTAGTGTTTTTAAAATCTTCATACCACTTAAAGTGATCTATAGATTCAGTGAATTCCCTATCAAAATCCCAATAGCATTTTTTACAGAAATAGAAAAAAACAATTTTCCAATTCATATTGATCAGGAAAGATTCCAAATACAAAGCATTCTGAGAAACAAAAACAAAGCTGGAGGAATCACACTTCCTGATTTCAAATTATATTGCAAACCTGCAGTAATCAAAACAATAGTGGACTAGCATAAAGGCAACCATATATTCCAATGGAACAGAAATAAATCCATGCGTATACAGTCTACTGATCATTGACAAGAGTGCTAACTAAGATTTGGAGAATGGATACTCTCTTAAACAAATGGTCCTGGGAAAACAGGATATCTACATGCAAATGAATGAAATTAGTCCCATATCTTACATCATACACAAAAGTCAACTCAAAGTGGATTAAAAACTTAAACATAAGACCTGACCTGTAAAATTCCTAGAAGAAAACATAGGAAGAAAACCTCAAGGTCTTGGGCTTGTTAATGATTCCATGAATATGAGACCAAAAGCACAGGCAATAAAAGAATAAATAAGCAAATGGTACTACATCAAACTAAAAAGGTTCTGTACAACAGAGGAAACAATCTTTAGAGAGTGAAAAAAACAACCTATGGAATGGGAGTAAGTAATTTCAAACCATATATCTGATAAGAAGTTAATTATTAAAAAATATAACAAAGTCCTACAACTCAACGTCTTTTCTTTTCATATGCTTTCTAGAGAAATTATTAGGGACATGGTATTTTTGATATTTCACTACCAAAATTAGTAAATAAGTATAGAAAGAGAAAGAGATGGATGCAGAAAGGATGGGACCCAACACAGAACTGTGGTGAAGAGGTCTTCAGATGATAGTTAGAGGGCAGGCCTAACTGAAACCGGTTTCCCTTGAAACAAAAAGAGAAAGCACGACCTCTGGGGAGAGTGATGTAGTAGAGCATATAAAGACTTTCCACGTTTGACAGATCTATTAGGACATTTGAAAAGAAACTTGTAGGAAGTAATAGTTAAATAAGTCAATTAAGTAATAAACAAATATTAGTCCAACATTTAAAAAAATGGGGAAAAGGTAAAAGGAATCACTTAATTTGGCAGAAGACTTCATTTGCATAGACATAATGTAAAAATTATAATGGGGAGAACGAGGAAAGAGTAATTGGAATGAGGATATGTATTGGCAAAATAAATTTATATATATGATAACAAAGTATATAAAGTTTAAACTTAATAAATTAAAACACCCAATACAATCACATTTTCAGAAATATGAAGAAATATATGAGGAAAAAATCAAAATCATTAAAAATGTATTTTTCTGTGGAGCAGGATTGAAAAATGGGGAGAATTTTTTCACCTTCAGGCCTTTAGTGCCATTTGACTTTAACAACAGTTTGCTTGCATATTTGATTAGGAAAACTAACTGAATAGTTTCAATCAGAATTAGGCTCAATTTCTGGGTGATTCAGTAGTTTGACCTTGGACAATTTTTATAATTCTCTATGTTCTAGTATGTTTATCTATAAAATGAAGATTATAATACCAGCTACCTCATCTAGTTATTATGAAATTGTCATGAACATAAGTAAAAATCACAGGTAGATACCTGGTATTCAGTAAAAAGCAACAAAATGTTATTATTATTTTACCACGTCTTCCTTCTTTTCTTTCTTTTTTTTTTTTTTTTTTTTTTTTTTACCTTAACTAAGAGCTTTCCTTGAACAACATGAGGCTAATCAGGTTCAGTGGGTATAGTTCAGTACTGTATCTCAGTCTACTCTACAGAAGCTGTTTGAAAAGTACACAGCTGTTTACCTTAGAAGCTTAGCATGTACTGGACCTCCTTAATGCAATTTAAAAAAAAAAAGTGAAAAACTAAGAAACTAAAAGAAAACATTAAGATCCCTACTATTTTCTACAGGTTATAAATTCTCTCATAGAGGAAAGTAATTTTCCAAATGTCAGTGCCATAGTGTATATTCTTTCAATAAATTCCACAATGCAAAAGTTACATTAACTTTAGTTATGTAAAAGTTACATGTTACCTTAGTTATTTCTTATAAAAATACACAAAATAATTATAAATAGTGAAAAGACCAGCTTCTTTAGAGTCTCTAGGACACAGTGGTATATGGGCTCATGTAACTGTTTCAGGGTACATTGGAGCTTCTTCATTTAGGACGGAATGAAATGGAAGATTCCAAAGAAATGTTTCAGCTGTTATAATGAGAAGTGTTAAGAGCATGTTTATGCTGCCCACATTCTAGTCTCTTATACATTTAAGTTTAAGCAGTGTCAGCCTCCTAACATTTCCTGGCAAAGACCCACTCCAACCCCTGAAGGAGGCCCAGGGGAAAGTTCCTCACTGTCATAGGATGCCTGATCAGAATGCTATTTTACACTGAATGACAGCATGAGAAGAGCAGGAAGTCCCCGGAGAAAGCTGCTATGTTTGTCTCTCCTGCTAACACAGTTAACTCTTCTTTGCAACTCGCACAACACATCATTTGTGATTCTCTTCTCTTCGAATTCACTGATGTTTTCCCTGGTATAGGAGACAAAGGTCTGAAGTTAATAGCCTTATATCACCTCCAATCCCTAAACGTTGGCAAGGGAGAGCTAATACTCCACAACAAATCTTATCCTTTGTCTGCTGCTGCTTCCATATGCCATATTTAGGGCCTCTCTTTAATGTGCTCTAATGTTCATAAAAATCCCTGCTGCTGCTGTCACTGTACCAGACTAGAGAGAGCTTCTTCTGAAACTTGCAAGGCAGCTGAAACTAATTTTTCCTTGAAGCTTTGGAAAGTTCTAGAAGCTTACTTTGGAATCCACATACATTGTCCCCCGTATTTCCTGACTTCTGTGAAGTCTGTAGCACCACCATCCCCCAGGGAAGGAAGGTACTTGGGTTATTTTTAGCCTTGTTCAAAGCTAGAGATTTCAGGAGCCTCAAAGAGAGATTCAAGTTGCCAGAAGCAGCTAGTCTATTTTGCAGGATTATTCAGAATAATATTCAAAGAAGTGGCCTAAAGTGAAGGCCATTTTCAAAACAGCAATGAAACAAGCTACCCCTCCACACAAATTGAAGTATTTATTGCCTGAGATTTGTCTAGTCATGGGTGCATAAATATGTAACATGTATAAGTCATGTTATAGAGATTTTACTGTGCATACTTCAGTCATTGACTAATGTCTGTCTAATATTGAGTACCTACTGTGTACCAGGCTCTTTGCTCTAATCCACGTAACAACCCAGTAAGGTTGTTACATTACAGAATAAGTTGATTTGCCTAAGGCCATGAGGCTTGTATATGACAGCACAAATTCAAATTCAGGAAAGCCTGTATTTAGCATGTCTTTTTATTCTGATGCTTTGACATCTGGGAGACTTGCTGACCCTGGAGGGACTGTCCCTTCCTGGCTAGTCAATTCCCAGAAATAGTGAAAGACTGCCCCACAAGTGTACCTTTCTCATGCCAACCAATCAATGCAGAGCCTGTATCCCAACCACCTCCTTTATCAGGTTCTCTCAGTGCTACAATTTGCCTGCCTAGTCATCCCGGGGCCAGGTACCAGTTAACTAGAAACAGGCTCTTAACTCCTGAGCCTGCTGAAATTATTCAAACCAGCTAATTCTAAAACTATTTGCCCTGGCTTTCCCATTTTGTTCTGTAGAAATCACAATAAAACATTTTGCCCACGTTTTCCCCTTTCTCCCTCTGCCTCTTGACTCTGCTGCTTCCCAACACGGCACCTGCATGGAAGGGCACGCCACCTCCTCTTGGAAACTCTAAGTCACAAACTACCTTTCAAATAGCAGTTGTCTAATCTGTTGGCCTGCTGACTTCAAAATAATATTAAATCCAAATTTTAAAACAAAGCCTGACTCCAAATTGAAGTACTTCTTCATGTCACTGGCTTGCTAGAGATTTATTACATGCTAAGTACTCTACTCATCAATGCTTAACTAGAGCGAGGAAGTGAGGTAACTAATGTGTGAAATGTAGAAATGGGTTCACTCTGAGGTTTGTGCAAGTGCTGGCCCTGCACTTAATCTTGGTGCTTTGCTTGTCTCTTTCTAGTCTCAGCCCTGCTGCCTGTGTCCTGGGGCAGCAGAAACAAAATAATCAGATTCTGCCCTCAATGTTATGGAAGAGACAGGCACAGCAATGAACAATTATCAAATGGTGCACTGACTAGTGTGATAAAGGTTTGAGCCAGTGCTGCAGGAACCATGAGGAAAGATTCTCAAATCCGTGAGTGAGTGGGAGGCCGGGTTGAATGAAAAGTGGAGAAGGTGGATTCTTAGCAAAGAAGTTCCTTGAATGGAAACTCCAGGCACTGTCAGGAAAGAGGGTGCAGATGTGCTACCATACGTGTAAATAAAATAACCTCTATGAACAATGGAACTTTTGTTTCTAGAGTTCACAAGAAAACTTACCGAATTACATCCTATCTCTGGTTGTGGTCTTTCAAACATTTAAAAGGTCACTTGTTTAACAGAGCTATATTTTATTCTGATTTGGGAGAATTTCAAAAGTGTCCTTGGTTTGATGATAAATTATATGATTTTCTCATCTATGATCAACTTTAGTAATACCAAAGAACAGAATAAAAAGAATATTTCTATTAGAAGTTCTAGAAGTCTTTGGATGTTATTTAGTCAAAACTTTTCATGGCAAATGTGAATACTAAGGCACTGAGAGGTTACATAGTTTATATACTATCATTATCATTAAATGAGAGGTTTAGAATTGAAAGAAATTTCTTGACTCCAAAATGTCCCATATTTGAAAACCTACTTATAAAACCTCCTGAACTACATGTGTTCTTTCAATTCCATCCACAGCATATCACAACTTCCCTGATGTTAAAGATAAATATGAAGTACTCATGTCCAGTAACCAATAACTAATATAAAATCATGATTAACCTCAGAGGCAGAGTCAATAATTTAAAAAATTATCCATATCTTCTATATTATTAAAATAATAAAATATCCGTGTATACAAATATTTGCTCTCTCTTTCTATGCCCATCTCCTCCCCCTGCCCTCTCTCATCTGCTTCCTTCCTACCTCAATTTTTGAGATAGTACCTCCCTCATTAGTATTTCTCTTTAAAAAGCAGAGTTGTGTCATGGGTCCATTACTTAAGTTTGAATTGTTCTGTTGAAGTCCTAGCCAGCTGGAAGCCTTTCTCATTTGATATTGAAGATGTACATCACATCTTTAAACACGTCAGCAATTACATGAAAAAAAATCAGTGTTACATTTCCTCTGGTTTCAAATCAGAAGACACTTGAAGAGGTGGCATGAAAGAAATTAGACTGTCAGATGGCTTTCTGGCTGGGTGGAGCCAACCTCTAAATGGCCAGAACACTAAAGTCAGAATGACAGAAGTTAAGCAAGCAACACAGAGTGCAGGAGACTATCATATAGAGTTAATAGAAAACATAAGATTCAGAGCTCATATAAAATCTGATGCAGGCTGACCCCATGATCACCCCATTGTTAGGGGCATTCTCATTAGCAATACCATGCACCTGTCAAGCATGCCTGAGTTCTGGCCCTGTACTATTTCTCAGCAAACAAAGGAAACCTCTACACTGGCCAACAGATGTAATTGAAATGGAAGAAAAACATATATGCTGGATTTGAGGTGAAATATATTCTAGAGAAGGCACAAAAGTGATTACACTCATAAATTATCTGTGTAGACCGCAATGCATGCTACATCTCCTATGGATGGTGTGATGGAAGATCATGCACACTAAGAGGGGCTGGAGGAAAACCAATAAAGAGGGATGTATTAGCCTAATCAAAGCATTGGATAATAAATCAAGGGAACATGATCTGGATCCACTCTGAGGCAGACCAGTTCTATGAGCAAGGAGCATACTCATATTCATGCTAAGTACATATTGTGAACCTTCCCATTCATATATTGAAGCTCTAAACACCAATTTGTAAATTATATGTGAAGATGGGGCCATTGGGAGGTAATTAGGATTATATTAGGTTGGCAAGGTGGGGCTCTCATAGTGGGATTTTTAGGGTCTTACAAGAAGGAGAAGACAGAGACAGAAACAGAGAGAGAGAAAGAGAGAAGGAAGGAAACAGCAAAAGTGTTCTTTTTCTCTCAGCATGCATACACCGAGGAAAGGCCATGTGAGAACATAGTGAGAAGGTGGCCATCTACAAGCCAGGAAGAGAGCCCTCACCAGAAGTCTAGTCTGCCAGTATATTGCATCTGAAGGCTACACTTTCCAGCCTCCATATTTGTGAGAAAATAATTTTATTGTTTAAGCCACCCAGTCCATGGTATTTTGTTATGGCAGCCTGAGCAGACTAAGACAGTAGGCACAAATTTTTGCATAATCAGTTTTAAGATCACTAGGACACCTGCAGTAATTATTGACATCATTCAAGAGTAATGGGCCTGGAAAAAGAGCAAGGGGATTTCTAGAAAAAAGACCCACACTTGATAGAAAGAATCTATAGAAATTGAAGATGGAGAGGAGGCCTTGACATCCTACTCTCCATCAGAAACAGAGGGTTAGCTTAAAATTTTCTTGGAAATTTTTGGCAAAAAAAAAATCTGGTGTTGAAGACCCATAAAAATGTCCAATAGGTGAATGTACTACACACTTGTTTGACATGATTGTATGCCTGTAGTCAACTTAGGGAGGAAGAATGAATTACTAAGGATGAACATTTTTGTCTGCAAGCCAGTCGAGCATAGAGTGACAATGGACTGAGACTTGCTCTAGAATTCATTTCTAGTAGGGATTGTGCTTCCTTTGCCCAGGTAGGGCCTGGATGAAGAGAACTCTGCAACCATGTAGACTACAGATATACAATGGCTTTGTAGGAGGTTTAATGTATAGGTTATATTTAAGCAGATGAAATGACTCAGGATGAAATTTTAGAGAATGAGACTTGAAAATGGAGATTCTAAAGGTAAGTATAAGCAACATGTAAAAATAAATTTAGCATTATATCTATGGTTCTACCTGACCGTGGTCAGAAGGTCAGCTTCTTATTGTCCAGGGAGTCATGTTATGCTGTACCCCATTGTATTCCACTTACTCCTTCTCAAAGGTAAAATCAGACAGTGAGCTTCTGCAAAGTGGGGTTGGACTTACCCAGTCTGATTGTTCTTGGCAAGCCCTTTCTACATGCTCACTGGATAATTGGGGCCCACTCTTCACTTTGGTCTTGCCTGCCCATGAACCTTGTTCCTGGGTGGCCATGCCTTGTGAGGATTCATAGACTCACCAGACTCTGAGGCTGTCCATTCATGTCTGTGTCTCCACTCTGCGGCAGGTCATCTGCCCATCCTCAACCCTTATCTACAACCCAATATCTATTATTTGCAACACCTACCTCAAATATAGATCTTAACTGCTTAGGCATCTCTGCCTTGTTTCCCCTAATTCTGATAAATGAGCTCCTTCTTGGCTCTACTCCATTCACTGTCAGCATGTGTAACAAATAGCCAGCCTGGACAGTATACATGAACACTCTGCCTGGGGTATTCCATCAGGCAGCACCAGCTCTGCATTTATGTTCCTTGTTCTTTGACTGTACTGTGTTATGAGCTGTGTTTGAATTCGTATAATTCCAGCCTATTTTTTCTTGCTTTGATTGAATTTAATAATTATTTAGAAGATCCAACTTATTACAAGAGTCTCAGATTGCCAGACAAAATTACTGGCTTTATGTATCAGACAAATACAAATGATTCTGTGGGTAAATATTTTGTATATCTGGCTAAGTACAAGAGGAAAGCAGTGATAGACTTAATTGTTCCTTAAGTGTTGTTTCCAACCATCTTTCCATTAAAAAAGAAAAAATGTACCTGGTAAGTTTATTTTCTGCCTTAATTTCAAACCCACGAAGCTTGGAAAAATGGCTTTTATTTATTAAAAAAATAAAAAGCACAGGCATGGCCAAAAATAATAAAATACAGAAAAGCATTAACTCCCTGCATGTCTATTTCTCCTTACTCACTGCCTCACTCCACACAGAAACAGCCTTAACCTTTGCTACTCACAGCTGTTTTTGTGGCTATTTATGCTACCTTCTTCTTTAGTTCATCCATTTTAGGACATCTGCTATTAACTTTCTGCTCGAGATAAATTTAACATTCTTATACCATGTTAACTTTAAGATAAGATATATCTTATCTTTCTTGCCTTTCCCCCTAATTTTTTGTTCTTTAATTTTCCATTTTAGAACATTTGCTATTAACTTTCTGCTCAATATAAATTTAACATTCTTATACCAACCCCATCTTGTCTTTCATGCCTTTCCCCCTAATTTTTATGGTTCTATAAAATTAAATAAAATTAAATAATGTGCCAAAGCTTTTCTCATCAATTTGTGCAATGTAACTGTAATACCCATATTATAAGAAAAGAAAATAGTGCACCACCCCCCCCCCCACCTCCCCCCTCCGCCACCAGCTTCAGGTAGCTCCCATTTTACTTTGTCATTGCCAAGACAGCAGACACTTTTATCCTACCTTAATTATATGTTCTGTGCTTAATTGGCTGATTTTTTTCAGTATTTGAAAATCAATAGGGATCCATGCACTGAGTCAAAAGTCTTGAGCAGCAAGGTGATTTCTTCCACTTAAAAGCTATATAACACTGGTCACATCTCAAGAACATTCTAGACCCACACTGTCCAATATGGGAGACTCTATTATACAGATGTGGCTGTTTGAATTTAAATTAAAGTTTAAAATTGCTAGCCTTAGTCAAACTAACCAGATTTAAAGTGTATAACAACAACATTCAGGGAGTGGATACCATATCAGACAGTGCATATAGTATACAGAAAAGTTTTGTCATGGCAGTAATTTATATTTCTGCATTGCTAGACTGTGGGTTCTTGGTAGGTGAGAGGAGGAAGTCAAACTAGGTGATTTCCAAACTGCCTCTCGACGCTTAACTGCTAAGATTTTGTAATAGAATGCACCTTTTTCCAAAGCTGCTAAGCATACCCTCCCCAAAGCCAAGCTTAGTTAAAAGTATAGAAAAAAAAAAGTGGCAGAAAGACAAAAAAAATGTATTTACAGAGAAAGAAGATCCAAGCCAGAAGGAAAAAGAAATATCCCGTCAGAGATGTGCTTAAGAATAATGGTCTGTGGGAGTATACCAAGTGTTGCAGTGCAGCTCTTCAGGGGCTGCCTCCCTAACAGTGTTATTTGTCTTCATGCAACTCGTTCACGGTTAGTCTAGCACATGCCACATGATCCCTTATTTTCTCTTTTCAAGGGCTTTTCTCCCACTTAACCATGTTTGCTTTATTGTATGCTCAGATTTCTATATTGTAAAACAAATGAGAACTACATAGACCTGAGCGGACAGGCTAAGGGCTTTCGAAGTTAGAATTCACAATGTTCTGCTTTTTGTTAATTTCATGATATTAATCAGTTTAGTAACAGCAGAAATATAAGCACAGAACTAATGTGTACAAAGTCCACACATAGGAACAAATTAAGAAAAATTTTGTACAAAAAATTAGCCGGGCGTGGTAGCAGGCGCCTGTAGCCCCAGCTACTCGGGAGGCTGAGGCAGGAGAATGGCGTGAACCCGGGAGGTGGAGCTTGCAGTGAGCCGAGATTGTGCCACTGCACTCCAGCCTGGGCAACAGAGCAAGACTCCGTCTCAAAAAAAAAAAAGAAAAATTTTGTGTATAATGTATTTATTTCCATACCAGATACCTGGAAATGTTTGGTAAGTAACTATACGGTGTCACAATCAGAGGACCAATGTCTCTCAGAGAAAAATATCTCAAATCTTTTGTATCAAAAAGTCGCTTTCATCCCTGTATACTGATTCTTTTTTTTTTTTTTTTTTCTTTTTGAGACAAGGTCTCACTCTATAGCCCAGGCTGGAGTACAGTGGCACAATCTCAGCTCAATCTCTCAGGTGTAAACAATCTTCCTTCCTCAGCTTCCCAAGTAACTGGGACTATAGGTGTGCACCATCACAGCTGGCTAACTTTTAATACTTTGTAGAGACAGAGTCTCACTATATTGCCCAGGCTGGTCTCAAACTCCTGAGCTCAGTGATCTTCCCACCTGTGCCTCCCAAAGTGCTAGGATTACAGGCATGAACCACCATGCCTGGACTGCACTGATTCTTGAGTTGGGCAGGGCTGCCTCTGAAAATCTTGACTTTCACATTTGTGGGAAGGCAGATAGGGTAGGGAGGAAGGAAGAGGTGGAAAAGAGGAGTTAAAATGATATCATGGAAGGATCTGAAATATAAAAGAGAGGATTACTGAAGCAAATTAGTAAACTCTAGATTTCCATTATTATAAAAACAGGCAAAGTATCATCCATGGCACAACAATAGTATGGCAATTGCAAGCATGTTTAGGCAGATCACTAAAAGGATTAACATTTATGATTCTGTGATCTTATTTGCCATTGTATCCCCCTAGTCCAGTGCCTAGGACATGTTAGGCGGTCATTAAATCTGAATTGTAATTAGTCCCATGACATTTACGGAGCTTAATAGAAGCAACAAGGTGTGTTAGCTGTCAGAGTGTTTCTTAACCTAAGCATTGCATCACACTGTGATTTCACGTTAGGGATGTGGACAGGTCTCAGCTCCTGTAAGCTTTTTGAGCTTCCTTTTCAGTAAAATGGAGATCATATTATATGTCAGTATACACAGTTTGGTTTTTGGTTTGGGATTTTTTTTTAAGCAATGCAACCAACAAATATCTAAGATGCTACACTAAGAAATCACTAAAACAACATGAAGGTATTTGTGAAATATTGCATCTCTAAAACGTCAGCCTTGATAAGTAGGAGACAGTTAAAGGCAATGAGGTAATTCAATTGAAGGAGAAAAGTCAGCACTGATAGACCAAATGATTTTCAGCAGCCTCAGTTATGTCACAGATTTTTTTTTTATATCATCCTGCACTTGTCCTCACTCGTAGCCATTTTCCACCTGCTTTGCCAGGCTCTATGCCCTTCGTTCTGACCCCTTACATCATGAGGGTCCCTTGGACCTCTGGGTCCTGATCGGGTTCACTAATTTGCATCTATAACAGGAGTTTCTGACAGAGACAGGTCAATGCGCTTGTCTCCTAGCTGTCTCCATGTCTCAGTATCTCAGTTCTAGTAGAAACCATGCACCTCTACAATGACATTTATGTGTAGTGGTCTCAATTTTTCAGCTCCTGCACTTCCCAGGCTTCATTCCCTCTGCTTGTTCCTTCAGGCCCATGGGTGGTAACGGTTTTCCACTTTTGCCAGTACCTCAGAGTTTCAGCATTATTTGTGTTCCCCTACCTCATCTCTATAAAGAGTCACTTAATTAAATTCCTTTACAAATTCAAGATTTCTCTTTCATTTAAAGATCCTGTCAGATATATGCAGATCTCAGATCACAAATAGTCCCACAGCTCACTTTTCAGTTTTGTCTCAGTACTAGGAATGAATGGTGCCAAATATTCTCTACTAGAAGTGAGGATGGATGGAGAGGAAGTCACACGTATGCATATCTGTTTCTATCCAATGAGTGTGTAATAGGGCTGGAGGTCAGGGCAGTTTGACTCAGCACCAAAATAAGCGAAATGGATATGAAGACTATTAATCTAATTGTAGCCTTGTATGCTGGGCTTAGTGAATACATTTTGGCTTGATTTATGAGCGAGATCCTAACCTTGATCCCTGGTATAAGCCCACCCCTTTACCACATATTTCTATGAACTGGCATATATCCCACTCCTATTTCCCATTACAAAGTTCTATCCACCCAATATTTGAGTAATATAGATACCCCTACTGAATTTCCCTAAGGTACTGAATGGGCACCTGCATGGCTTTGTGAGCCACGTTCTGCTGTCTGTTACTGGCCTTCTTCCATCACATTCAAAATCAACCTCAAACTGAAAAGTACATATGAGCCTATTCACACACCTAAACTTAAAAACAAACAAAGAACCAAAAAAAACCGCCTTCAAATCCATCTAGGTCACAAGATGCCCTAGCTAGATGTCAAAATATACAACCAGCTACTTATTCTTTCCGACTTAATTTTTTGTACATCACCTAAGACAGCTGTCATTAATGGATTCCAGGAGGGTTTTCACTAATGTTTAAGACACAGAAACCGTATACAATGCTGTCCCCGAAAAGCAAGGAGGAAATCTGGTCTGAGACTGAAGATAAAGGCAATCTTATACCTAAATAAAGCCTTCTTCCTCAAGCTGCAAATTCAGGCATTCAAAAAAAAAAAAAAAAATGGGAACACACAACAGCCCTCCGAAAGCAGCTATAACCTAACATTTGCTGACCAAAACTGAATTCTTCCTTCTGTTGAAATACTGCAGTTTAAAGGTACATTAAATGAACATTTGTATTCAGAACTTTCCAGAGAGTTTAAAACATTTTAATACTGCATAGAATTTAATGAGTCTTTAGATATTAATAATGTCATTTGCTGCTCTTTATTGTTCTGTGCATGAAGTGTTTCCTGGGAAATGGACCTTAAAAGTAGGAACAATAAGAATTTGGGTTCTCAAATGAAACAAACAACATCTGTGCCTACTGGAAAATAATTGCTTGTATAGTCTTAATTGTCATATGGTAGCATGTGGGGGCCTAAAATGAAGCTAAAACAGAGAATATAGAATTTTGTAATTGAGTTTCCCAACCTCAGGAGGAGGTCCCCTTGAATATCAAAAAAAGAGAACATCTCTGAAATGGGAACACAAGAGAAATGGGAAAGGCAGAGCGAAAGAAGGATGAAGCTTGTTGAAGCCCTGGACAAGCTACATTTCCATCTTCTTGTCTGTGACTTTCACACACTTTTCTTCATTCAATTATCACAAAGACTCCATGTGGTAGGAATAACACAGTTTAACAAAAGAGGAAATTAAGGTTCAGATTATAAATAGATTGCCTAACTTGACACCATTAGTGTCAGACATAGAATTTCAAATGTGTCACATTGTCTCTGGTAGATTGCATGATTAACCGCGATTCTTTATCTGCACTGTACCTACACCTTTTGCCACTTAAATTTGTGGCACTTTCTCACTGTGGGGAGCAAGATATTTATCTTTTGGGTGCTATTGCATGACTTCGCTTTTGGAATAGAGTTCAGTGGAAATAATAGTGTTTCACTAGACCTTGTGTGTTTCCACTTGTGCTCCGAGCTCTCTTCTATCACCATGAAGGAGAAAATGGCTAGGTTAGTCCACTGAACCCAGGAAGAAGATGAGAGACACATGAATAGATAGTCTCCCTAATTCTAGATGGAGTCTAGATCTCTAGACAGCTGCAGATATGTGAGTCTGCCCCAAACCTGCCCGTAGTTCAGTTGAACTCCATAGTCATGTTTATTGTTGCATGTCACTGAAGTTTTATGGTGGTTTGTTATGCATTAAAGACTGATATGCATGGTCTTGGAAATAGACAACTGATTTTCAAGAAGAGTCTTATAAATGGAGCCTATTCATCATATCAGTGTTACTAAGAATCTTAAGGTTGGAAGCAGATAAAAGTGATCATTCATACAGGTTGTTGCTATGGTTCTATCCAAAGGTGATTTTACTGCTAGTCATCCAGTGAAAGGTGTCCCACCACTACTCCTTCTCTCCATATTGATACAACAGACAGCATTAGGAACATTCAGCATAGGAGGTGGCTGGAAAACTGGTCATCACTACTTCCATATCCTAAGAATGAAGATGATTTCTGGAGATTGCATGATGCCATACTGGAAAGTCTTTTCCAGACAACTCTGCTCCAAGTAATTTTACTGCAAAAGTGTAGGTCCTGACTATATCGATCATGCTTTAGTTAAGAATCACATTGGTGAGACCCACCTAGGCTTGAGATACATTTATAGTTGTTTGAATGAAATAGTGGCTTTGTGGCTCAGTCACAGGCATTTTACAAGCCTCTGCAATCTCTCATCCTAAAGAAAACCAATAAATTTACCTGTGAGAGAAAGAATGTAGAAGCGACAGAGATCATGGATATCAGAGCTGAGAACAAGTCCTAAAACTGTCCTGAGCTGTATGAGTTTAGGCAAAACGTTTACCAATGCTAGATTTCAGTTTTCTTATCTGTAAAATGATGGTAATGATACCATACCTCATATCACATAAAGATAACATAAGGAAAGCAATTAGTATGGTTTCTGGCATACAGCAAAGATTCAACGAGTATAGCAAAAAGGGGGGTAAAAACAGTATGACTGTTTCAGAGCACAGATCAGCCAAGAGAGTACCCACTGTCAGCAGTTTGGGCCTTCCACTATTGTGGGTTTCTGCTACCATCTGAGCAAAACGTCATTGATTTTTTTGCTCTGAAAATCCTTTATTCACATTAAATCTCAGCAGACTTCCCTCTATCACCCATGCCTTTGCCCATGTTACCATAGAAACAACTAAGCTTAGAATGTGCCAGCTCCATTAACTGTGGACTCAGCATATTTAGGAGATGTGAACATGCTGCTTTAATTTCTTAAAAATGTGTTGTATAGCTGCACTTCACCAACAAATTAAAATTATATTTCGATTAGCTTCAGTGTCTATTGTGTGTGTGTGTGTGTGGCATTGCTTATATTGACTCCGATAAGAATTAAAACACCTGTTCAAATTCTCTTAGTTTCATTGTTCCTCTCTTATTTCCCACCCCACTCTTTTCTTTTGTCTCTCCCTCCCTTTCTTCTCTTTTTCTGTCATTACCATAAAGTGTGACTGGGAATCTGAAATTAAATGAAATTGCTATCAAATTCCACTACTGGGTACAAGGAAAAAATGTCTCTGTGCATGTAATGTTTTCCATTTAAAGCTAGAAGCTGAAATATAGCTTAATAACCAAGAAATTGACAGAACTCAGTGCTCAACACTTGCTCACATCACACAGCTAGCTCCTTCCTTATTTCTAGCCCTTCACATCAGGGAAGCAGTTAGACTTATAAGGAAAGAACACAAGAGTTAAGTGAAGAACAAGGTGAAAAGAGCTAATAAATTCATTTCATTTAGTGGATTTCCAGCTGGTGGGTCCTTTTTAATGGGCAGAGAGAAGTGTGAGAAAAGTCAGGCTGAGTGAGTCATCAGATCCCGCAACGTGGGAGAATTAGATTTAAGTGAAAAGGGATGTTTCCTAGGAAACTACATGATCTGCTTGTGGAACATCAAACAAGAGCAATTTCCTAACAACAACCATGACTAAATTGATCTACCTCAGACAGCTTTATCAATAGGGGGGAGATTAGACGCCTTTTGTGTTTTCTTAGTTACTATCATCAAATTGTCTATTATGTGATGGCTTCAGCTGCTGCATTTCTGACCTTCTGTAAGGACAGGAATGGTATCTGCTATTATGTAATTGGAAAGCAGTTTTCCCTATTTTCCATCTCTCCCCCATCTTCCCCCAAACCTTTGCTATATCTCTTCATCACCCCTTTCTAACTTGAATAGCAGCTTCTAATACTGTCTTTGCAGCAAGCCACAAGATCCAGTCATTAGAGTCACTAAAAATATCCTTCCAGCTTTAGTCATCCAGCAATCTAAATTAACTTACTCTCTTTTAACCATGACAGTGACAGTGAATAATCTGTAATTCACACTAATAGGACAAGAGAGGTTGTTCTGAATTAGAAAATGATTTGAAAATGAATAAAAAACATCTTTTTCAAATATAGTTTATTACCACAAGCATATAGAATATTTAACTCAGATACTTTAACAATAGATGTTAGAAAGCTTTAGTTTAAAAAAGGTTTATAATTAGCCTACAAACTGATGAGAAAGTAGACTTTTGTCATTCAGAGAAGTTAATTATTCATAAAATCCCAAAGGCTTTCTGGAGTCACAGATTCTGAGAGTCCTGTGGTTTGGAGAGTGAAGCCACTGTCTTTATCACCTCACTGCTGCTAGAAGCTACACCCACATACAGCTTTGCCAGTCGGCCTCTGGCTGACAACAGTTGTTACCGTGATAAAAACAGCAGCTGAAATTTAATCAATATATTCATTCAACTGAAATTTATTTAGCATCTAGTATATGTTGGACATTGTTCTAGTTAATGAATAAGAGGAATGATACCCCTCTTTGAGAAGATTACCCTCTAGTAAAAGGAGAAGGAAAAGATAAAAATTCAACAAATGTGTTAATTTTAATTAGTTATAATTTCTATAAGGAAAATAAAGTAGGATGATCTGATAGAGTGATTGAAGTAGGGACTCACTTTGGACCCACACTTTCCAAACTATTCATAGTCTAAGTGAGATGTGAACTGTTATTTTCTCCCAATCCATTACTGGACAAAAGTTCTATAAAATATTATATGAATATATTACCAGAAAAATAATACAAAAATGCAAGTTTAGTTTTTACAGTTAGTAGATAAAAAAGAAATTACTCCATGAAATAGTTGTAAAAATATCTAAACGTTTACTCTCAATTACTGTTCTAATTTCAACATAGATCAGTAACAAGAGAGACTGCAGAGGCCTCTGTGTTCAGACCATGCTTGGACAGTAACTTATACATAGGCTGGTCAAGGAAACATTCTCTGAAATCTGAAGCCTTTTTTTGCACTCCATACACATTGTCTTCTCTTGGAGATTAGTTACTAGGTAAGTAGCGGGCTCTTAATAAATGTTAATTAATTAACAATGGTGTCATTAGGGATTCGAATTTTATACTTCCGGTCATTTAAGGGTTAAATTTGTCTTTTGGCCCTCACCTAGATATCTAGCCATCTCTTTTAATATTATTTCTTAGAATTCCAGTTAAACCATCTTCGAAACACATTTTTGCAGTGAACTCATTCAATGTATCTACTATTTATTGCATGCATTACCCTGGGCCAGGTATTATGGTGAGCATTTTACATACATAATTTCATTTTAATTTTCAAATAACCCTAAAAGCAGAAGCTTTTATTATCGTTTTACATGTTAGGAAACAAATATTTTATGTATGTGCCTAGAGGTGTCATTTTCTATTTATATTTTTAAGCTATTGGATTATGCAATTCCGTTACAAAGATGAAACTTTTACATTCTCAATTCTGTCAGTGATAAAGTTCATTAAAATTCCTTTAGTTATCTGGGAAATAGTGTCATAGAGTTTCTAGAGAATGGGAAGAAGAGATTTTGCTGTCTTCTCTTCATGGGTATAGTGGAGGATCCAGGATGAAGCTCAAGGCCAGGCACTGGGTAGGTCTCACAGGACTTTTACCTAGAGTTGAAGGAAGTGAGAATAAGACAGAGTGCACTAGTCCTGTAAGAAGATCCTTCTCTGGTGAAACCCCGTCTCTACTAAAAATACAAAAAATTAGCCGGGCGCGGTGGCGGGCGCCTGTAGTCCCAGCTACTCAGGAGGCTGAGGCAGGAGAATGGCGTGAACCCGGGAGGCGGAGCTTGCAGTGAGCCGAGATTGCGCCACTGCAGTCCGCAGTCCGGCCTGGGCGACAGAGCGAGACTCCGTCTCAAAAAAAAAAAAAAAAAAGAAGATCCTTCTCTGGTTTTATTTGCTCATTTGTTTTTTCCTTTTATTTCCACAGTTCTTTTCTACACCACTTACTGGTGTGTTCTAATGTGTTTAAAGTATATCTTTCTATTTATATATGTTCTTAACTTACATAAATAGTATAGGCTTTTAAATCTCATTGTTTCTCACTTTTTTCTACTCAGCACCTTCCTTATAAAATCTATGTTGCTATGTGTGCAGCTAGCAATGTACTGCTAACTGCTGCAGATCTACTTTGTTTTACTTAAGATGCAGCACAGATATGGACACCTTCATAAACTTCTACCTTCATAAACACTGCATAGATCAGCCTCATCTACATCTCCCTTCTAGTCTTTTGTGAAAACACCACAGAGATATATACCCAGGAGCAAAAGGGCTGGGTCACAGTTTGTACATCTGAATAAGTCCAGGAAGATTACTCCCCAGAATGATGCACACTGCCCTTAAGCCCTCATTCAGATCCCAAAAGTCCCATAGCTCCACATCTCTCCATCTCTCTAGACCTGCTGCACAGCTCTCTATTTTGCAACTCCCTTATTAACATCACCCAACAATGTCTTTCTCTTTGGTCCTATGTTGCGGCCCTTTTCTCGGACTCCACGTTTTCCTGTAGCTTGACTTATTCCATAATTTTGATGATACAAAATTATGACACATAATCCAGTATCTTCCTAATAAAAATGAGGTGATACATGTTTTGAGAACTTGCTTGTATAAAAATATCAATTGTTCTCTTATTTGATTCATAGTTTGAATAATTATAGATGTCTGGTGGATTTTTTTTTATCACTCAAAATTCTGAAGTAATTGCTTCCTGTGCTGCCGTTAATAAGTTCCAGGTCATCTGATTCCCAATTCTGTATATATTACTAATTTACTCCCTCTGTGGGAATTTGAGATATTTTATTTCTCTAAAGTGTTCTGGAGAACAAATATACATTATGACAATGTTACTTAACATATGTGGCTTTTCATTCATTTGCCACAATTTAGGCACTTAAATTCTAAACAGTCTTATCCTTTCATTTGAGAATATTTTCTTGAATTAGTTCTTAGTTGTATCTTTTCTAAAACTCCTGTTTTTCAGATGTTAAAGTCCATGAATTGCTCTCTACTTTTAAAAACTATTTTTAGTTTTTAATTGGAGTGTTTTTTTCTCTTCTAGTCCTTCTAATTTCTGCTATCATATTTTCAAGTTCATTGATCTGTTTTTATAAATCTGAATGCTCCTATTTCTTTGCTTTTACTTTTGTTTCAGAGTAAAATAGCCTTTATATTTTCTGAGGATATTTATTGTTTTTATTTTTTAGGTTGCTGTCTGCTTTCCACATTATCTCCATTTCCTCTTTTTGATTATTTTTATTGGTTTTTGTTTGTTTCTGTCTTGGCCTCTGTCTGTGATGCTAGGGCTTTTCCTCAACTGTTTTGTGGTCCTTGCCTTAGTATTCATATGGTAAGAAGGAAGCTGTGGCCCTTCTAGGAGTGGCTTCCTGGATGATCCTTTGACTCCTTCATTTTGGGGGAGACTCCTCAACTTTCTGTAACTCTAAGTCTTTTTTCTTGTTTCTCCAGAGAAGAATCCTCTCTTGACTGAGGGTGTAAGTTGACTTGTCACCATTTTCTGACTTTCTCTTCATCTCTATGATTTCATGCTATGCTTTTACATTCACGGTTGTGTTGGATTCCTCATGCTCAGAGTCCCTCTGTTTCAAACTTGCCGGCAAATTAGCAGGTTGCTCTGTGCTGAAATAAGGGAAGGGCATTTGCCCAGTTGAAAAGGAGCAACGAAGCGATCTGGGACACCTATTTCTAATATACACTTTCACTCATTTCCCAAATTGTTAACTTCACCTGCTTCCCCACTTCAGCGCTCTTGCAGCCCCCAGTCACTAAGATTTGTTTATGCACGTGGTGAGGGAGTCTCTGTTACAACTCTCCTGGCCTCTAGATTTCCCATACTGTTAATTAGGGGGCCAGCTTTCCCAGGTGTGTTAAATCAGTTTTTAATTTGCCTGTCTGCTCTCCAGTTTTCTGAGTTTTGCAGTTCTCATTGCCTTCCCTATATTCTTTACTCTGAACCGTTTCTATTTTATGTCTTTGCTTCATTTTTGTGAGATTTCAGAAAAGTATAGAAATAAATGCCCAGGTTAATCCACTTATATCATTTAACAAGAAAGGGAATTACTATTGTTGTTGTTGCTGTATTTTTTAACAGATTTTAGAACACATTCTTAGATACATAGTTCAAGGTACTATATACTTCCTTACACAGTTCAAGATACTGTACTTCCTTCTCCATAGATTTATAAACAGAAAAAAAAGTGATGATTTAAAAAATGTATTCTCTTCTCCGAAACTATTGAATTGTGTACCCACCAAAAGATATGTTGAAATCTTAACTCCTAATACTTTACAGTTTGACCTTATTTAGAACTAGGGTTGATGCAGATGTAACAAGTTAAGATGAAATTATACTGGGGTAGGGTGAGCCCCTAATCCAGTTTGACAAAAAGCCTATAAGACGACCATGTGAGGACACAGAGACACAGGAGCAACTCTGGGAAGATGGAGGCAGAAATTGGAGTGATGCATCTATAAGTGATGCATCTATAAGCACTGATATGGTTTGGCTGTGTCCCCAACCAAACCTCTGTTGAATTGTAGCTCCCATAATTCCCCTGTATCATAGGAGGGACCTGGTGGGAAGTAATTGAATCACGGGGGTGGGTTTTTCCCATATGCTTCTTGTGATAGTAAATAAGTCTCACGAGATCTGATGGTTTCATAAAGAAGAGTTCCCCTACGCTAGCTCCCTCTTGCCTGCCGCGGTATAACACTATGCCTTTCCCCTCCTGTGACTTCTGCCGTGATTGTGAGGCCTCCTCAGCCACATGAACTGTGAGTCTATTAAACCCTTTTTTCTTTATAAATTACCCAGTAGAAGCATGAGAACTGACTAATACAAATACCAAGGATTGGCAGATAAGCAATGTAAACCTAAGCTAGGAGAGAAGCATGGAAAAATCCTCCCTCAGATCCTCCAGGAGGAACCAACCCTGACAACACTTTGATTTCAGACTTCTAGCTGCCAGAACTGTGAGACAATACATTTCCGTTGTTTTACATGACAGTTTGTGGTACTTCATTACAGCAGTCCTAGGAAACTAATAGATTCTGGTACAAGGAAGTGGGGTGTTGTAAAACAACGGAACATGTAGAAGTAGCTGAGTCACAAACAGGAATATTAAACATATTTCCAAGCAAAGAGTGGAAGGTGTGGCCTGATTTCTCCTTTCTGCTAATAGTAAACTGTGAAAGGAAGGAGAAAAATCAAAGAAGAAACTACTAACAGAAAGGAACCAGCACTTTGACGAGTGAAAAAAAAAATTCTGCCAAAATATATTTATTTAAAGAGATTTATTCTGAGCCAATATGAGCAACTGTGGCCCAGGTTTACACAATCTCAAGAGGTCCTGAGAAAGTGCACCTGAGGCAATTAGGTTACAGTTTCATAGTCTACGTATCAGGGAGACAGGAGTTGCCAGTAAAATTATAAATTGACACATGGAAGCTATACATTGGTTTGGCCAGAAAAGGTGGGGCATTTGGGGATAGGGGTGGGGCTTACAAGTCACAGGTGGATTTTAGGGATTTTTTTAGTTGACAGTTGGTTGAGAGAGGTCAGCTATTGTCTAAAGACTTGAAGTCAGTAGAAAAGAAT
This sequence comes from Gorilla gorilla gorilla, assembly GCF_029281585.2. Taxonomy (NCBI): domain Eukaryota; kingdom Metazoa; phylum Chordata; class Mammalia; order Primates; family Hominidae; genus Gorilla; species Gorilla gorilla. Next base: position 44,730,652 of record NC_086017.1, on the reverse strand, counting down.
GTTTGAGTTAAGATAAGGGAGTGGGGACCAAACCCTTGTCCTGTAGTTGAAGACTTATTGGTGGCAGCCCTCAGAAAATAGATGCCAGATGTCTCTTTTCAAACTCTAAAGGTGTCAGGTTCTCAGTTAATCTCTCCTAGATCTGAGAAATGCCTAGAAGGGGAAGGCCTGTTTGCATTCATAAAGATTCTCTACAGGTGTACCTTTCTTCAACAAAAAGCTTTGCAGGGCCATTTCAATCTCGTGGCCCTATGAAACCCGTTTCAAAATATGTCAAATAAATATATTTGGGGGTAAAATATTTTTATTTTCCTCAGGGTTTGCTGTCGGTCATGAGATGCTATACGAGAGACAGGTTGGAAAGTAAGTCACATTATACAGCATTAATAAAAACCCGTCTAAAGAGATTTTATGGTTTGTAGGGTCTGGCTCCTCAGATCCTTTAGGAATTGGGGCAGGAGAAATTCAAGGTCAGAATTTAGTCCTCAACTTGATAATTTGCAACATTCTCAACTATCCAGATAGCATGCTCTGGAAAAAGGGCCAAAACTATGGCCAGACAGACATTTATTAAAGAGATTGCTAAAGGCATGTGATTCATGGATTCAGTCAATCATCTCAGGAACAGCCAGGAATAGAGATGTGGTTATCCAGGAAGGATTTGTTGAGAACCCTGGTGTCTAGCTTTGTGAATACCTTCAACATCCACAGATGACCCACAAGGTTTTTGAGAATTTTATACCAGCAAAAACAAAACAACAATAACAAAAACAAAAAACACTGCATGCCTGTACTGAAAGAATAGATATGGGATGAAATGAAGGAAGAACAACTCCTAGAACAGTCATGGATACAGAGGCCTGGGTCAATAGGACTTCCTAGGTTCCAGAGCACGGGGCTGCCACCCAGGTCCAAGAGGGTGGAGCCACTGCCTGGGGCCAAATGAGTGCAGCCATCCCAGAAATCCCAGAGGAAAGAGCATTAAGGCACAGATAATTATCCTCATGTCTCGGAACCTAACAGAATTTGCCTCACTAAGTTCCAAACTTACTTTAGACCAGTGATGCTTTTTCCCTCTAACGTTTTCTATTTGGAATGGACATGTCTGTCCTATACCTGTCACATCATTTTGTCTTAGAAGCAAATATCTTGTTGTCTAGGTTTCTCAGGTTGACAGATGGGAGGAATTTTGTTCCACGATGAACAGTATCAAGAGTGTCACCCAGACCAGATTTAGTTGTGTTTTTAAAATGGCATTTAGGGCTGGGCATGGTGGCTTACGACTGTAATCCCAGCAATTTGGGAGGTCGAGGTGGGTGTATCACTTAAGGTCAGGAGTTCAAGACTAGCCTGTCCAACGTGGTGAAACCCCATCTCTACCAAAAATACAAAAATTAGCCAGGCATAGTGGCAGGCACCTGTAATCCTAGCTACTCGGAAGGCTGAGGCAGGAGAATTGCTTGAACCTGGGAGGCACAGGTTGCAGTGAGTTGAGATCGTGCCGCTGCACTCCAGCCAGGGAGACAGAGTGAGACTCCATCTCAAAAAAAAAAAAAAAAAAAAAAGACATTTTTTAGTTGCATTAAGACTTTGGGGGTTGTTTGGATGAGGTGAATATATTTTCCATGTGAGAAGGACATGAATTTTTGTGAGCCAGAGGAAAAGTCATTATGGGTTGAATTATGTTCCCTAGAAAAGGTATATTGAAGTCCTAGCCTCCAGTACCTAAGAATATGACCTTATTTTGGAGTAGGGGCATTATAGATGCATTAATTAAGATGATAGGTCATACTGGAGTGCAGTATGATTGGAGTCCTTATAAGAAAATAGTCATGTGAAGACACAGGGAGAATATCATCTTAAGAAAGAGGTGAGACCAGAGTGATGAATCTACAAGCCAAGGAATACCAAGAATTGCCAGACATCAAGAGCAGTTCTCTCTCAGAGCCCTCAGAAGGAACCAACTCTACAGACACTTTGATTCTAAAGATCTATCCTGAAAAAGTATGAAACAATATAGTTCTGTTGTTTTAAGACACATGGTTTGTATTTTTTGTTATGGCAGCCCCAGCCCATGTTTAATCTACTTATGCCATTTGGCAAGAAAAGAAATTGCAGCATATTATTTATTTTAACTGTATTTAGAATACATTATTAGATATAGTTCAAGGTCAATGCACCTGAACTTTCTTCTCCATAGTTTTTACAAATTGAAAATAAAATGTGATAATAAAAACACATTCTCGTCTTATCCAAAACAGTACCCATGGAGAAGAGTATATTTTTTCCTATCATAATTCATAATATGATTAAAACAGGTATAAACATCAGATATGAAGGTCACAGAATTTGTTTTTTCAAAAGAAAATAAAGTAAGACATAGCAATGCAATAGAAGTGAGAAATTGTAATACAGCTCTCATTGTTTAATAGATCTTTTATATACAGTGCTTATAATAGAATTAGTAAATTAATAGGTATATCAAACTATATGCATCAGTATTACTATTAGATTTGGGAAAGCAGGGCTTTGATTCAGATGACACACTCTGGAGACCTCTTCTTCTCTCCAGCCATACCAGCCTCCAGAGATCAGAGTCCGCAAAGTCAAGGAAACATACCCTCCTTCTAAACCATCCAGGTACCTAGGACCAATAAATTCCAAGCTCAAATAGCCCAAAGCCCACTTCAAGGGTCTGCATGGACCTCTTCCCTAGGACCATCACTCAGAGAACAGACTATACATCAGTTTACACAAACTTAGTCCTAAAGTTTGGCTACAGCTGTGGCTGTTTACAGAGGATGCAGATAAAACAGGCTTCTCCATGATACAGATACTTTAATGTAGATTTCCTATAGACATCAGTTTATTTTACAAAAGAACAGCTTTTCAGAGCTACTCCTGTGTATGCAATTTCTCAAAAATAACCAGCTCAAAATATTTCAAAAAAGTATGGTCTTGGGTTGGCATATTCTGGTTTCCTACAGTCATATTTTGGGGTAATGTGTCCTGAGCTCCAATAACTTCTATCTCCACTGGCAAAACAAGGTGTATGACTATACCCGAAATCAAGAGATAGGGAAACATATGATACTCCTTCACTAAAAGATACTGCAAAGTCACATGGCAAAGCATATGGCTGTGAAGAGGAGTAAGGAATGTAGGCTACTTGATACAGTCTGCCATAGTTCAGGATGGGATAAAAGACGTGACAAACAGCAATGTAATTTTACCAGACTCAGCAGTATGATATGTTGTACCAGTACATCTATTTATTCATATACTTATATCAAATGATAGACACTTATCTAAATTCAATTAAAATTTAGCAAAAAGCAATACTTTTTACAAACTAGTAAGAGTTACTCTCATATTCTGACAAAAAAATAACTGCTCAATAGCTTGCCTGATACAAGTCAAACCCTAGAAACATCTGATTATAATACATATACATTTTTATATTTTCAAAATTTCCCAAATGATCAAATAGCAATTTATTATTATTATTTATTTATTTATTTATTTTGAGACAGAGTCTTACTCTGTTGCCCAGGCTGGAGTACAGTGGCATGATCTCGGCTCACTGCAAACTCTGCCTCCCAGGTTTAAGCGATTCTCCTCCCTCATCCTCCCAAGTAGCTGGATTACAGGCACACACCACCAGGCCCAGCTAATTTTTGTAATTTTATTAGAGATGGAGTTTCGCCATATTGGCCAGGCTGGTCTGGAACTCCTCACCTCAAGTGATCCGTCCGCCTTGGCCTCCCAAAGTGCAGGGATTACAGGCCAGAGCCACTGTGCCCAGCCCTGAAATAGTAATTTTAAAATCAGGAAACATGATAAATCAGAAGATATTTAAAATGTCTAAGAAATTTTTTAAAATGTGCTATTATTTTCAATAAAATAGAAAAAAAGCATAGCATAAAGATTTTTTCTTGTTTTGTACTATGTTTTCATTTTTGTAATGTTTTCTCTGATTTAAATTGATGATAAAATAACAGGAGGCATTCCAGTGTATGGGCAATATAATCAAAGTGCTGTGAAGTAAGATTTTTTCAAATATGCTCTCATAATGTTTTCTATTAAGTATAAAAATAATTTTCCAATTGTTATAATACTCTGTGTGTTCTTCCTGATAGTTTCTTTCCCCTGCTGTCTTTTAACATGTAGAAATAATTGTCACAAGGCTACCCATTCTAAGTGTGCCAATAAATGTGATTATATTTATTTTAGAACACGTAGTTAAATTTATGGAAGCAAAACAACACTATTTTTATTTATAACCATGAAAAATTTTAATAGTGAGTTTACTCTAACAGTGCATAATAGAATGACTGATATATTTAACATGATTATGATTTAATGTAAACCCTCAGGAATTCCTCAAGAACTCTTTCCCCTCCAGTGGTTCTGTCTGTAGCTTAGTAAAGGAGAACTGAATTAGAAATCAAGAAAGGCAGGCAAATTCTCAGCCTGGAAGCAAAGCCTCCCCTGTGAATCCATTGTTCCTCAGCTGACCTTTAATGTAGCATTTCCCAGACTGTTCTGCATTCACTGATCTACTTCTCAATTCCCCACTGTGCAGTTAGCTCCTTAAGTTTAGGTCTTGGCTTATTTCTCCTTATAACAATAGTGCCTAGCAAGGTGCTTAATAGCTCTTTGTTAAAATGAATGAGAAAACAATATGTGAGATGTTGAACAAATTATTTCAATGTTGTGAATATGTTTCCTCAAATGGGAAGGGAGCACCTCAGAATTGCTGGGTCAGCTGTATTGTTTTATACGCCATGGACAAAGTGATTATTCCATTTACCTGGCATGGCCCATTTACAATAACAATTTGTTATTTCAATCACTTTCTTGACATACAGAAGACACAGATTGATTCTAATTTATCTTGGTATCTCCAGCCCCTGAAAGAGTGTTCACCTTGCTACATGAATGACAGAATAAATGAATGGTTAGGAGTAATAGGTACTGTTGGTGTGTCACTCACATCCCCTTTATTTGGCAAGTGCACCCACTCCCCACCTGTTGTCAATGTTGGTTGCTAATTGGTCACAGCTGGCCTTTCCTGCAGGTAATTGCCCTTGGTATCTACACACCACCTTGCCAAAGAGGCAGTCATCCCCCAGATACAACCTGAATTCAATGAGTGACTGACCTGTCTCAAGATGGAGCCAATCTGTAGTGAAAAATTGTGTTCCATAATTCTTATGGGATCAGCCTGAAGCTGGGTTCCAGCTGAGACCACATCCTTGCTTAGTGCGTTTCCCTGGCCCCTTCTCCTTTCCTCACTCCCCTTTTCCTAAAAGCCTCTCCCCAAAAATCACTTGCACAAAAATATCCTGTCTTGGAGATAATCTAAGACACTATTTCAGTTTTTTAAGTTATTTTCTTTTGAGATCAGGTAGATTGTAGTTGGAAGGAATAATAGAGAGGAGTTCCACTTCTGGCATGACACAGTGAGGATCTCTGCTGAGCCACTTGCCAGTGAAATTGATGAAAACTATCAAAACTAAATTAATGCTTTTTGAAATGATCCTAAGGGTATACAGCAAAAACAAAAAAAAAATCAAGAAAATCTACAAAACTCTGTAAGAATTATGAGAGTTTGTGGTATTTGAACCAAAATCTATTCTTTTACTTCCCCTTCCCAACTCAGCAAGACAGAAATTCCACGCCAGAATGGCACAGCCAAGAATGTAGGAATCCCAATTTCCTCAGCTCCCAATATGAGGGCTATCTTCTGAGAACGGCAGAATGTCAGCAAATTCTTATCATGCCCCCACTGTCTGCCATTGAAAGTAAGTTTCAGATGAGTACAGTCAAGAGGTCAGGAATCCCTTCTCCTGCCCCTTACTCATCAGAACAGAACTCTACCTTGGATGAGGCACCACTAGGAATACTGGGGCCCTAATTGCCCTTAAAGGCTGGAGGTTCCACACAGGCAAACCAAGGAGACTTGGGGCTGCTGACTCCCTCATCCACCATGTCCTCAGCTCCTGAACTGAGGTTGTCACTCAGACACAAGCGTGCCATTTTCCCTACCCCCAGCACCAGAGTCTAGTTCAGAGATATTTTCTAAGTGAAATTACAGGCCATAGAACAGAGTTCCAAATACTTCCCCAAAGCAACTGACCTCATTTACAAAAGTGTAGAGAAGATCAAGCCTATGAGTACTCTCAGAAACAGTGGAATTCATGTTGAAAGACAGTTAGGAGGAGATTTATAGATTCACTGGAGATACAGGCTAAACTGTAGGGTAGCCAGTTTGTCAGAAACAGAGCAAGAGACAGCTGCAGGAAGTCTTCCCGATGTTGGAAAAATCTCAAACACTGGTCTGCACTGGGGCAGGAGTTTCAGATTTCCTCATGGTCTCCCCTGACACTGGTATGTTTGGCCTCATTACCAAATGATATAAGTTCTGACTCTCTATTGGGCCTCCATTGACACAACCCCAGAAGAGAAGGAAGGAGCACCTCATTACAGTTGTATGGGTATGGAATACAGGACCCAGGGATGAGGGGAAAAGGGGAGCTTATTACCACTCTAAGAAGATGAACATCCATGGTCTCCACTTGGCATTCATTGATGTCAACACATCAGGGTTGTTGGGCACATCATTATAGCTTTATAAGGATACAAGTCCAAGATCCCTACCCAACTAATGGCATGGATGGAGGTCAGAGCCATGAGTTTTCCTGTGGTGTTTATATAGAGTATAACAGTTACCGTCTAAAAGTTTTCTGTCTTCCTAGACTGTTCCTTTCCTGGTCTATTGCCTAGAGACAATAGGCTTCCATTGGAGCTTTTTTCTTTTTCCTGTGCCTATTGGCATTTCTAGTTTGCTTGCTTCTTCAGCTCCAAGTCTGGGGTATATGAGAAAAAAATGCAAAAAAAAATTATCATTATGTTTTTCCTCACGCCCCAAGGTCCCTGGTTGGTTTGTCGTCTTCTCTCTACCTTTCAGTCTTCTGATATTTGCTTTGTTTACAATATCAAAGGTTTGTAGTTGTACTTAGAAGGAGGACTAGAGAAAAGTATATCTACTCCACCTTCCTGGAAGCAGAAAATGCCCTTGCTCAATGATTTTTACTAGCTAGACTTAAAACTGGACTAATTTGAAGTCAACTTAACAATAGAAAAATGTTAAGATGATTTGTCTTCTCTAGTCCATGAAGGACAGTGCCACTTACTAAAATTTGCCTTTTTTGTCTTTGCTTTTCTAAGGTTATGAAATCCTCTTTAGAATGTTTGGCTATGACAATACAGTCCTTGCTGAGGATTTTGGCATTTCCTTTTTTGCTTCTCTAGTCCTACAAATTAGATGATATGAAAAGATTCCACAGATTGAACAAATGAAAAATATGTATTGCATAGATACCAAGTGGCAGGCACTGTATTGAGTAGAATACTTGTCTAAAGAGAAATTTATTTCACAGGCAGAAGAAAAAATTCAGCTCACTGAATTTAGTTTTCTGCATTGTAGAGGGCAGAGTCTAGATTTGAACACAAGTCTAACTTATTGGAAAAACCAATTATGCTTCTTCCCTGAATATTCTTGAAAAACTCACTTAGCCTCTCAGCTTTCTATTACTGTTTATTGGAAATATGAATAATACTTATTTTGCAAGATTATCAGAAAAATTTAACAAATTGTCATGTGGAAGAATTTTAGATTCCATGGAGATGCAACTATGAAAGATGGCTACCATTAGAAAGTCATTTCCCATCACCCATCAGCAGAACTTGCATCTGAAAACACTTGTTCAGTCGTGATGCCCAATATGTAGTAGAGCCCTGGAGTTTAAAAGTTTGGGAACTGGAGCAGATGCCTAAATTCTAATTTGGGATTATACTTACTAAATGTTTGCTCTTAGAGGAATTGCATAAATTTTTAGATTCTCAAATCCTGCATGTTGCCACTTATAAGTAGGAGCTAAACAATGGGTACACAGGTACATAAAGATGGAAATAATAAACACTGGGAACTCCAAAAGAGGGGTAGATGGAAGGGGGACAAGGATTGAAAATTGCCTGTCAGGTATAGTGTTTACTATTTGGGTAATGGATATACTAGAAGCCCTCTCTACCAGCACACAATATATCCATACAACATGCAAATGTACCCCTTGAATCTAAAAAAAAAATAAATTTTAAAAAATCTTTGACTTTCAGTTTCCTCATCTGTAAATAAAGGCAATATATTACCTATGCCATTTGTTTGTTGTGAAGATTAAATGAGCTAATAATGTAAAGGATCTAATATAGTACCTTCTTCATGGTTAGCACTTATTATCATATACCTTTTTTGCCCATTGTCTTATCCAGAAATAATAACTCAGATTTATAAGTCGTTCTAGCAGGGTCAAGGTCCAACCATGGTCATAGAACAGATTAAAATGAATGAATTCCTGAAGACATCTCAGGTTTGCAAGAATGGAAAAAAATAACAGAGAATTGGAGTCTAAGTTGAAATACTATATGGTGCAAAAGAGAGCATTAAGCCTTTGCATAATCCTTTAGCACTGCTTGCCTACATGGAGGTGCTGATTTAAATAGTGTGGAAAAAAAATCTTTGGAACTATTTCACACAGACTTTCATTTGATTCATTGCTTCTGTCACATTAAGGTACAATGCAATTGGCTTCAGAATCAGCATATCTACCTTGTATGTCTATCTCCATGTTCTTTTATTAAGATGCTCTTGCAGGGTTAATAAGTGTTTATATTTAAATTGTTATATCTGTCAGTCAAATATAGTCTCCAGTCAATCATGTATCTAGGTTAAGATGGAGAAGAGGGAAAAGCAGTAAAAATGACTTGGCTGACACAATGTTTATGAAACCTATCCAGGGAACAGGTTAAAAATGTATTTGTAATACTCAGTTAAGTTTGGAACAGAAAGTTTGTCCTCTTAAAATAGCCACTAAATAACTCAGGTGATGCACGATTTTTTCCTCTTCCCTTTAAAACTTACATATAAATATATATAGAGAGAAACATATTTCACACTCAGGTTAGTATAATTTTGACTGCAAATATCAATTAACTTCATTATGAAATCATCATTTTAATATCATCAGAAACAATTATCTGGGTACACAATAGATAATTTTTAAAACTTCCAGGCAAAGGTAACCATATTAAAAATGTACTAGGGATCAGGATTGTCTATGTCATGCCCCAATTTTAATAGTTTATGGCTTGGATATATCACAGCAGTTCTTTGACTCCCATTTTCTTTAAATTACAAATGGAGTGTGACTTCTCTTCCCCCAGGCTTCTCTCTGTCCACTTAAATACCCTTCACACAACCACCAGTGTGATTTTTGTAAATATGTATCAAATCCTGTTGCCTAAATGATTTAAAATCATTTAGAAACTCCTTATTGCCACTAAAATGAGGTTCAAATTCCCTAAGTGGAGCATAGAGTACCTTTTAATCCAGAATCCACTCACTTTTATGCCCAATCTTCTCCACATAGTCACATATGTAGATTGTATTTCAATCCTGTTGTAGCAATCAAAGTTGGCTAACATAACCATTCTTTTAATACACATGAATATTTGCAAATAAACTACCTTTCTTCTCAATGTCTCAATTGAAAATGTATTTTTCATCCTTTTTTTCCAAATCCTACCTACCCTGTTTCAGTGCTTTATTGAACATGCTTGTATGTGTTTTCATTTTGACATATGTCATTTCTATATAACCTATGTATTACACTTCCTCACTAAATTCTAAGTCCCCCTCAGGGCAAAAACAATGCTCCATACACATAGATTTTACATAATGTCAGCAATAGCAGATTATTCATTATGTTATCAGTAATGAACGATTAAGAGATAGCTATCCAAAACAGAGATAGTTGTCATAAGTTGAGTTCCAATCACTGAGCTAAATATTTCAAACAAAAAACCTTATTTGGCCTAAAAAGCCAGGAAAGGAGATATAAAATACTCAGTTAACCCAAAGGAGGACAGGAGTAGAACAGGAAAACAAAAAAGAGGCTAGTAAAACACAAAGAATGTAATAGTATACATCTCTAACCATGCAATAATTACATTAAATATAAATAGTCTAAACACTCAAAATGTGAAGATTTTCAGAGTAGACAAAAAGCAAGACCCAATTACATGCTATTTACATCAGACACTTTTTAAATACAAAGACATAAACAGATTGAAAATAAAAGGATGGAACATATATATACCATTCCAACTCTAAGCATAAGAAAGCAGGTGCTGCTATATTAACATCAAATATTGTAGTGCTCAAGACAAAAAATATGTATTAAGTATAATATATCTAAAATGTTTGGGACAAAAAGTATTTCCAATTTTGGATTTTTTTAAGATTTTGGAATGTTTGCATATACATAGTGAGATATCTTGGAAATGAGACCCAAGTCTAAACACAAAATTTATTTATGTTTCATGCATACCTTATACACATAGCTTAAAGGTAATTTTATAAAATATTTTAAAATAGTTTTCAACATGAAAGAGTTTTGACTGCATTTTTACTGCACCTTATTACATGAGGTGTGAAACTTTCTACTTGTGGAGCCATATCAGCACTCAAAAAGTTTTGGATTTTGGAACATTTTGAATTGGGGATTTTCAAAGGATGCTGAATCTGTATCACCATAAATAAAGAGGGTCATTTCATAATAAAATAATTTAATAAAATCTATTGTATAGATGGAAAACCTGAAGCTTATAGAGAATGAACAATATTCCAGGAAGTAGAAGAGTTGGGTATAAAACATAGTCTGCATGAATCAAAAATTCACTCCATTCACTGTGCATGCTGCTCAATGATGACTGCACATTCTGATAAATGAAGCAATGGATGAATAAACATAATTTCTAGGGTCTTTTCATTTCCTAACTCTTGGTAGTTTATTTTCTCCTCTTCTTCTTCCAAAGTATGACCTACTATAGGATCTTCATTGTCAATGGGTCTTTGGGAGAAAAGACCGTTCTATATTTCACATATATGCAGATGATTCTTAGTGGTATCAATCAGTCTAAGATAATTTGTGCTTTGTTGTTTGAATGATTTTCTTTCTCACAATTTTGATGTTCTCATAACTATAGTGGAACAGAGTTGTAAGGAATGTCTATTTTCATAAAGGTAGAGCTACGTTTCAGATATCCTGTTGAGTTATTAATTTCAAACATGTTAGTATTTATTGGTTTAATAAAATATGTGATACTTAAGATGTCACAGGTTAAATGTATTTGCTCTAGTACTAGCTAAGCAGGATAAATTGATGAAAGGAAACAAGATTAAAGATTTTTATTTGTAAAGTATCTCTGAATCTAGTATCTCAGGACAGTATATTAGTGTTGGTTAATTTAAGCTCAGAATAAGAAAGCATTGCAGCATTTGTAAGAATCTAACACTACCTGCTAAACATGTTAATACAATTTTTCTCTCAAACTCTTCTTAAAACTTTATTATTAAAGTGGCTTGTTTGAGCATCCTTGGAGAAGTGTGAAGTCTTTCCATGTTCAACTTCAGCATCACAAATTTTGCTTTAATGCCAAAAGTACCAACAGTGGTGACATCAATTCCCTTATTCCCAGGATTCTGGCCTCACTGTTATTGCCATTTGAGGTTTATTTGGGGAGACAATGTGACTTTATGGTCACGTGGCCATACCTTTGAACCAGAAAAAACTAAGTTTAATTTCTAATTTTGTTACTATCAGGGTGCCCTTCTGCTTGTCATTAACTCTTCTACATCTCAATTTTCTCTGTATAATGGTGATTATAATATTTACATCAAAGTAGGCAAATAAGATAATTTATGTAGAATATATAGCATAGTATCTAATACAAGGAAAGCTCTTAACACCTAATATGAAATAAGAAACAGAATGAAGTTGACTTCGCACTTTACAATCACATGTTGGTGTGTTATGGGTGCGGAGATGTTCCTTCATATGACTGTCTAGGCTACATTGTGGTAAGGTTGGTTACTTTTCACTTGGAGTGAGTTTCCTCAGTTTCTGCAGAACTGCTTGTCTTGCACACTGAACTTAGAGCCAGTTTTTGAGAAATGAATGAATCAATAGAAAAGGAGTTTGAAGTTTCGGGGTTTAACAGCAATAATTTATTTTTATTATTTGTATGTTATGATTATTGTGTTCACTTATTGTAGGTTTTGCAATCAGTTGACATGAAGGTTAGATGACAGTAATAGTGAAAAATAGTCTGAATATGGAAGCTGCTTATGTTCATACTATTTTTTGGATTTTTTAAAAAGAGATAACACATTTGCATGATTCCAAAGTCAAAGTTTTGTAATAAGTTATATTCAAAGAAGTCTTGCCTTCATTCTTACCCCTTCCCCTCCATCTCCCTCCTTCCCTGACCCAATATGTAACTATTTTTGTTTTTGGTTTCACTTTCCAATATTTATTTTTGCATATATAAGCAGATATCTATATCTGCTTTTGGAGAACAGGTGGTGATTAGTTACATGGATAAGTTATTTAGTGGTGATTTCTGAGATTTTGGTGTACCCATCACCCAAGATGTGTACACTGTATCCAATGTTTAGTCTTTTATCCCTCGCCCCCCTTCCACCCTTCTCCCTGAGTCCCCAAAGTGCATTGTATCATTCTTATGCCTTTACGTCCTCATAGCTTAGCTCCCACTTATAAGTGAGAACGTATCCTGAGTTACTTCACTTAGAATTATGGTCCCCAACTCCATCCAGGTGGCTGAGTAGTATTTCATTTTACATATATATCTCCTCTGTTTTCTTATCCATGTACTGATTGAGCATTGTGGTTTGTTTTTAGTGAGAAAGTTGCAAGAAATCTCAAACTTTAATTAAAAAGAGAAAAGTTCCCTTGTCCCCCTCACAGGGTGTATGATGGGGTATGGCTCACTTCTTCAGTGCCCCGCTGCTCAAAACCTCTAGGGGAGCATACAGACGGGCAGGCTGTGGAGCTCTGATGCCATGGCAGTGTCTAGGGGTGAATGTTTACAGCTCCTGAAGTCCCAGTGGATGTGTGTTACAGGGTTCTCTTAGTTTGCTGTCTATAGGTGGCTTGTGTTAACCAGCTCAATTAGACCCTCTATCTTGTTGCAAGGACAGAGGGCTTTCTGAATCCCAGGTTCTTGCCTTGGTATACCAGAAGAATCAGATCACAGGTGAGCTTGAAGAATGAATGCAAAGTTTTATTGAGTGCAAGTAGCTCTTAGCCAGTGGGGGAGCCAGAAGGGAGATGGTCTTCCCCTGGATTTGGGCCGCTCATAGGTTCTAGCTCTCCTCCAATGGCCCGGGCCAAACTCCATTTCCTCTCGCTGGTGGATGGCCTACTGGGGTGCCAGTGCCTGTCGGTGTGCTCTTCTGTGGGGATGCTCCTCTTGATGTTCTGTCGACAACCAGTTGCTTGTGTCTTCCTCCTCTGCCGCTGTGCTCCTCTTAATCTCCGGCTGTCTTTGTCTGCCCGGTAGGGTCTCTGGTTTTTAGAGGCCCAGGATGGGGGTGTGGCAGGCCAGGATGGTCTTGGAAAATGCAACATTTTGGCAGAAAAGCAGGATGACCTGTCCTCACCTACGTCGGTGAGGGTGGAGCCCTACCCAGGGACCACGTTCTCTTCTACCCAGCACTTCCCTTCGCCCCTTCCCCCCTTCCATATCATTTAAAAGGGACCATGTTATTCCCTTCCCGGCACTCCCATATCATAATTACTCCCAGTCACTTATAGACATAACATGGGAGAACATGGATGTTCCATAAGTGGGGAAAAAAGTAGATCTCAGAAATATTAAAAAGTCAGAATTTATTCTAAAGTATGTAAAATTAATCCTTATTTCATTTCTTCTGCAACATTGGAAACAGGAAAACATTTTCATCACACCAGAGAATAAGAAACTAAAAGACCATAAGAGTGCCTTGGCCATACTATCTCTGCGTGCCTATGTTCTTTTTACCATCCATGTGAAATGATGTGTTTGTTCAATTTGACACTTTTACATTTTCAATTGCTTCTTACACTTTCTTATTATTCACTTGTGTAATACTGCAGTTTTTACTGAGAGAGATTTTTTTCTTAACAATGGTGTTATTAATGGTTTCCCTTTTGATCTTTTCAACAGCTTTGTTGATCTCCATCCCCCCCCCCCCCCATTCTTTCTCTATTTCTTTCTTTTTCTATTGATCTCTTTTGGTCCACATTTCTCTTCGTGCCTCCTCATCCTTCATTCATAAGACAGGTTTCAATAGGTTATAAAAATGGCTGGCAATTCTTCCCCTTCCTGTGTCTATACATTTGCAATGTGACTTCGAAGATTCTCCCATCAAGCATGTTGTCTGTTTCTCCACCACTTAGGGTTGGTCTTGTAACTAGGTATGACTAGTGAGACAATAGCTACCTGACACAAGCAGATACTTTAAACGTACATATGGGACTATTGCTTACAGGAAGATGGAATGAATGTGCTTTTCCCTATCCCTCCCACCATGTACCAGTAAAAACCCTCAACATTATTTATTTAAAGAATTATAAGAAGACTCTGAAAGGTGGAAAGAAGTAGCAGTATTGGCTAAGAACTGCTGGGCATGGTGGCACATGCCGTAATCCCAGCTACTTGGGAGGCTGAGGCAGGAGAATTGCTTGAACCTGGGAGGCAGAGATAGCGGTGCGCTGAGATCGTGCCATTGCACTCCAGCCTGGGCAACAAGAGTGAAACTCCATCTCAAAAAATAAAAATTAAAGAAGGAATTACACAGTGGTGAATTCCTTGGGTTATCTTTTTGCCTCAGATATCCTTAGACTTGAGGCTGAATAAACTAGAAACCGAGACATGCCAACAAGCCCAGACAAAAATTCTAACAACAAGTTGCCTTCTGTAGCCAAAGGACAAGGAAAGGGAACCCTAGCAAGGCAGAAAACTTGTAATCGACAACCACTCTTTTCCATCCAAGCACCACAGTAATAACTGTGATGCCAGCCCCACCCATGCCATCGAAGGACAAGCGGGCAGTCTAGACTCACAACTTTGACAGGCTGTAGACAAGTTGCCTGAGTGCCTCTGTTGGTATAGTGTTATAGAAGATGAGCAATTAGCTGGAAATTTTTATCGTTGACAGTAGCAATCACACCTTTACTGACACATCCACTCCTACACTGTCAGCGAAGACCATGTAGGGAGTCTGGACTTCTACCTTCTCACCTTCACCTGGCAGTAATAAGGTATTCTTCCCTCTCCCTGACTGGGAGGTTTCAAAGGAGGCCTTGTGATGAATCAGAACTTTTACCATTTCCTAGTGTTAATAAAATTAATGTCATGCCCAGTGGTATCAATGGAGGTCATGTGACGGGCAATAATAAAGCACTTCCCAGCCAGGGAGTTATAAATGGAGGACTTGTGGGGAGCCGCAACTCCCATCCCTGCTAAGCAGTGACAAGAACTCTCGGCATTTGGATGCCAATGGAGGCTGAATAGAAAATACCATTCTTTTCCACCTGGCAGTAACAAGAGGGTACCTTTCTTCCTGTGAGAGATGTATAAGAAGAAAAGAGATGAAACAGAAGTTTTAAATAAGATTGAGAGTTTCACAAATTTATATCCAAAATATCCGTGTTTTAATCACTCATTATATCAAGAAAAAGGAAGATCTCAAACTGAATACAAAAATACATCATGGCTGTCAACACTGACATGGCAGAGAAGATAGAACTATTTGACAGATTTTTAAACAGCTTCAACAAGCAATTGCACATATACATGAAACCAATGGGAAAAAAACAGAAAGTTTCAGCAAAGAAATGGAAGATAGAAAGAAATCCCAATGCATATATTAGAACTAAAAAATAACAAATGCAATGGAGAAGCTTAATATCAGAATGGAAGATACAAAGCAGAGACTAGGTGTACTTGAAAATAGAACAACAGATATAACTCAATCTTAACAGAAGCAAAATAGATGAAAATATAAATGGGAAATTCAGGACCTATGAGAATTTTTTAAAAAATGAACATTTGCCAACATATTTCTGGAAGAAGAATGAGTACAGGGCTGAAAAAGTACTCAAATAACCACTAAAAAAAAATCCTGTATTTGGCAAAAGGCATAAACCTACAGAATTTAAGGGGGTGATTAAACTTCAAATAGGATAAAAAAGAGAAGTTTATTCCAAAGCACATCATAGGCAAATGGCTGCAAACAAAAGAAAACATTTTGAAAACAATGAGAGAACAATAACATCTTAAATATAATAAAAAGTAATTCAAAAGATAGCAAAAATCTAATC
The DNA here is from genome assembly GCF_029281585.2 of Gorilla gorilla gorilla. Classification (NCBI taxonomy): domain Eukaryota; kingdom Metazoa; phylum Chordata; class Mammalia; order Primates; family Hominidae; genus Gorilla; species Gorilla gorilla. The sequence continues at coordinate 44,714,363 of NC_086017.1, read as the reverse complement.
AGAAAACACAGAGGCCAGATGGAAATGGTGTAACATTTTTCTAATTGCTTAAAAAAAAAAAAAAGAATTGCTAACTCAGAATCCTATGTACAACAAAAATATACTTCAGGAAGAAAGGAGAAATAAAGACATGATCTGATGAAGGAAAACTTAAAAACAGTTTCACCAACATACTACCCTAAAAAATGACTAGACATTTTTTAAAATAGAAATGAAACAAATAAGGAATTTTGGAACATCAGAAAGAGTATGGTAAGCAAAAATCAATAGACTTTTCTTCTCTCTTTGAGTTTTCTAAATTATGTTTGATGCTTAAAACAAAACTGAATGTTTGGTATGGTCCTAAATGTATATAAAGGAATTATTTTTAGAAATATAAATAGGGGCCGGGCGCGGTGGCTCACGCTTGTAATCCCAGCACTTTGGGAGGCCGAGGCGGACGGATCACGAGGTCAGGAGATCGAGACCATCCTGGCTAACACGGTGAAACCCCGTCTCTACTAAAAATACAAAACATTAGCCGGGCGGGGTGGCGGGCGCCTGTAGTCCCAGCTACTCTGGAGGCTGAGGCAAGAGAATGGCATGAACCCCAGGGGGTGGAGCCTGCATAAGCCGAGATCGCGCCACTGCACTCCAGCCTGGGCGACAGCGAGACTCCGTCTCAAAAAAAAAAAAGAAATATAAATAGGTAGGAGGTGGGATATAAAGATGTAAAGGGAAGAAAGCTTTCTACATTTCATGTGAATTGGTAAAATGATGACACCAGTAGGATGTCATAAGTTATATAAATATATAATTCCTAGAACAAACACACAATATTATTCAAAAAGCTACACTCTAAAACACTATAGGTAAATTAAAATGATATTCTAAAAATGTTCATTTTACGCACAGGAAGGTTAGAGAGAGAAAAGAAAAATAGAGAAATAAAAGCATGTAGTGACCAAGGGGAAAGTTTCCCTTCATCGTCTGAAGGTCTGCTGAAAAATCAACTCACATAAGTCAGATTAATTGGAGAAAAGGCATACAAATTTATTTAATGTGTACACACAGCAACCTTCAGAATGAAGATTCAAAGATCTAGGGGAAATTGTTCATTTTTATGCTTAAGTTCAACAAACTGTGGATAACCATGTAGAAATATGATTGGACAAAAAAGGTTATACTCTAATTCTAATAGACTAATTGGGGAAACTCGGCATGGCCTGTCTATCTAGATTCTTCTTGGCCACTCTGAGTACAAATTTCTTTTTTCTAGTTATGGAACAGGACCCTCTGGAATGGCAGTCATAAGACCTATATTCAAACAAGGTATAGGTCAGATAATTTCTCAATGGCCACTTTTTTACACAGAAAGTCAGAGGGAAAATTGGAGTAATATTTTTAGGTTTTATGGGTGGCTTTCGGGAAAAAAAGGTTCTAGTTTCTGTGGCCCACCTTGGGGAAGAGGAATTTTAGTTTCTATGTCTAGCCTCAGGGAGAGAATGGAACTGAGAGACAGGAAGGGCAGGAGAAGGTCCAAGAAAAACTTTTGTTACTGAGGCTGCTTCTGAGGCCTTCATTTTGAGGTATGGTTTTCTGAGCCCCAACAACAGAAAAAGATGGCAGACTTAAGCCCTAACATATCAGTAATTACACAAATGCAAAAGGTTTCAAAAACCAATAAAGAGACAAAAATTGGCAGAGTGGAATAGACATAAACCAGCTGTATACTGTCAAGAAAAAACTCAATTCAACTACAATAATACATTATGATTAAAATTATGTCTGAAGAAAGTCTGTCATGTGAATATTAATCAAAATAAAGCAAGAGTATTTCTATTAATAACAGATAAAGTAGCATTCAGAGAAGAAACATTACCAGGTACAAAGAGAGCCATTACATAATGATAAAAGGGTCAGTTCATTAAGAACAATCCTAAATGTGTATGCACTGACAAACAGAGCTGCAAAATATAAAGTAAAAACTGATATAAATTAAAGAATAAACAGACAAATCTACATTATACAGAGATTTCAATCTTTCAACAATTTATAGACAGAAAACTAGCAAGCATAATCAAACAATATAATCTAATAGACATGAATAAATAGTCCATCCAGTAACAGCAGAATGCACATTTTTTAAGTGCCCATAGAACATGGAGTGGTATACTAGCTTATCAAACAATTCTCAACAAATTTAAAAGAAATGGAATGATGAAGAGTGACTTGTCTAACTACAATAGAATAAGAGCACTAGAAATAAATCACAGAAAAATAGCAGAACAATCTTTGTACACTTAGAAACTAAACAACACAGAATAAGTCAGGAGATAAATTTTAAAAACATGAAGCTAAATGAACTAAAATACAATATATCAAAATCTGTATGACACAGATACATTTCGGAAAGCAAAATTACAGTGATAAAAACATAAATTAGAAAAGACCACACATGGATATAAATGGGGACAGTAGACACTGTGAACTACTAGAGGGGGAAGGGAGGGAAGTGGAAATGGGCTGAAAACTACCTTTGTGTACTATGCCCACTACCTGGGTAGCATGACCTGTACCCTCACCTCAGCATCATGCAGTTTACCCATGTAAAAAACTTGTACATGCACCCACTGTATCTAAAAAGTTAAAATTTAAAAAAAGAAACTAAAAAAAGAAAGTCTCAGTCAAAAATCTAAACTTCGATGTTAAGAGCTTAGAAAAAGAAGAAAAAATGAAGCAGAAGGAAGCATATTACAAAGGTAAGAACCAAAATAACATTGGAAAGATGTCAGTAGGATGGCAGAATAATAGGTCCCCAGATTATAGCCTCCAACACAGACAAAAATCTAGCAGCCATCTATGAACAGAAGTATCTTTGTGGAAGCTTTTGGGTGCCTGTAGGAGATTATGAAATCCTGCTGAAGCCCAAGATTGGAGAGAGCTTCCTTGAGAAGGCAGGCACACACTGGTGCCAGGGTTAGCAATGTCTCAGCTGCAAGGCCAAAGCAACAGTCACTCTATGGAACTGGCCTCAGCTCCAGCTGGCCATGATCCTGCAACAAGCCCCATTCATCAAGGAACCCAGGAGGAACTATGCCCATCTGTGCCCCTGGTTATGGCATCACCCATAGTATACCTGACTGTGGATCTTGAAACCACCCTATGCCATGGCTCCAGCCCTAGTATACCGCTATTCCAGAGTCAGTCCTGCCTGCACAGGGATCCAGTGAAAGACACAACTATCTGTGCTCCCAGTAACATGCCTGCCAATGTCAGTCCCAACTGTAGATCCTGAAGTAGCACTGTGACCTAGCAGCCTTGACTTGTTTCTGATCTTAGAGTAAAAGTTTTCAGCTTGTCATTGTTGCATACGATGTTATCTGTGGGCTTGTAACATATGTTAAGGTACATTACTTCTATGCTTAATTTGTTGAGAATTTTTATCATGAAAGGGTGGTAAATTTTGTGAAATGCTTTTTCTGCCTCTATTGAGCTGATCGTATGATTTTTATCCTATATTTTGCTAACGTGGTATATAATATTGATTTGTATATGATGAAAAATCATTGCATCTTCAGGATAAATTTCACTTCGTCCTGATGCATGATTCTTATAATGTGCTGTAAATTTGATTTGCTAGTATCTCACTGATAAGTTTTATATCTATGTTTATCATTAATGTTGGCCTGTAGTTTTCTTTTCTTGTAGTATCTTTGTCTGCCTTTTGTATCAAGATAATGCTGAACTCTTAAATGGGTTTAGAAATATTCCCTCCTCTTCAATTTATTTAGAGGAGTTTGAGAAGGATTGGTATTAATTCTTCTTTAAATGCTTGGTAGAATTCACCAGTGAAAATGTCTGACCCTGAACTCTTTAATTGGGTGACTTTTGATTACTGATTAAATCTCCTTAGTCATCACTATGCTGTTCAAATTATTTTGTAGTTTTTTATGATTCAATCTTTGTAGATTGCACGTTACTAAGTATTATCCATTTCTTCTAGATTCTCCAACTTGCTGGCTTATTATTGTTCATAGTAGTCTCTTATGATTCTTTATGTTTGTGTGATATCAGTTGTATTTTAATCTTTCATTTGTAATTCTATTTACTTTAGTCTTCTGTATTTCCTAAAGGTTCGTCAAAGAGAACGCTAAAGGCTTCATTAAAAGATTGTTAAAACTAATGAAGAAATTCAGTAAAGTTGCAGGATATACAACATACAAAAATAGTCACATTCTTATACACTAACAATGAACTACCCAAAAATGAAATTAGGAAAACAATTCTACCAATATAAAAAAAATTATAAATTAAAATATTTTATAAAAATTGTTATAAATATATAAAATATTATAAGTAATATAAGAAAGAAAAATAAGTTTAACCAAGGAAATAAAAGAGCTGTACACTAGAAATAATAAAATACTGGTGAAAGATATTGAAGAGAACAAAAATAAATGGAAATATACCCCATGTTCATGTATTGAAAGAATTAATATTATTAAAATATCCATTCTACCCAAAGTGATATAGTCAACTTAATCCCCATCAAAATTCCAATGTCATTTTTCACAGAAATAAAAATTTCTAAAATTTGTATAGAATCTCAAAAGACCCTGACTAGCTTAAGCAATGTCAAGCAAGAAGAGCAAAGCTGAAGGCATCATGCTTTCTGATTTCAAATTATATTACAAAGCCATATTAATTAAAACAGTGTGGTACTGGAATTATAACAGACACATAGACCAATGGAACAGAATAGAGAGCCCAAAAATAAACTAAGGCATGGGTCAATACATTTTTGACAAAAGTTCCAAGAATACATAATGGAGAAAAGGTACTCTTGTCAATAAGTGGTGTGGGAACTGGCTATTCACATACAAAATAGAAGAAATTGAACCCTTATCTTACACCACGCACAAAAATCCTCTCAAAAGGATTAAAGACCTACACCTAAGACCTGAATTTATAAAACTCCTGGAAGAAAACTTAGATGTCATGTTCCTTGATGCTGGTCTTGGCACTGATATTTTGGATATGACCCCAAAAACATAGGCAAGAAAAGCAAAAATAAAGTTTCTGTGCAGCAAATGAAACAACTGAGAAAATAAAAAGGCAATTTACAGAATGAGAGAAAACATTTGTATGTCGTATACCTGGACAAGGGCATGATCACCAAAATGTACAAGAAAGCCATACAATTTAATAGTTAAAATTTTTTTTAAATGGGGAAAGGAGCTGAATAGACATTTTTTCCCAAGAAGACATAAAAATGGCCAAAAGTTATATGAAAAGATACATTCACCATCACTATTAGGGAAGTGGAAATAAAAAAAAATGAGATATCACTTCATATCTGCTAGGATAACTTATCAAAAAGTCAAAAGATAACAAGTGTTAATAAGAATGTGAAGAAAAGGAAGTTTGTATCCTGTTGTTGGAAATGTAAATTGGTACAACCATTATGGATCAGTATAAAAGTTGCTTAAAAAATTAAAAATAAAACCATGTGATTCATTAATCCCACTTGTGGGTATATATCCAAAGAAATAAAATCACTATGTCAAAGAGATGTCTATATTTCCATGTTTACTACAGCATTATTCACAATAGCCAATATATGAAAAAACCTAAGCTTCTATTGACAGATTAATTAAGATGATATCTATCTATGTATTATTCAGCCTTAAAAAACCCCGTCACTTGTGACAACATGGAGGACATTAGGTTAATTGAAATAAGCCAGATATAGAAAGAAAATTAACACGTGATATTGCCTATATGTTGTATTAGTCTCTTCTTGTGCTGCTATGAAGAAATACCTGAGACTGGGTAATTTTTAAAGGAAAGAGTTTTAGTTGACTCACAGTTCAGCATCGCTTGGGAGGCCTCAGGAAACTTACAATCACCGCAGAAGTTGGAAACAAGACACCTTCTTCACAAGGCAGCGGGAAGGAGAAGTGCAAGCAGGGGAAATACCAGATGCTTATAAAACCATCACATCTCCTGAGATTCATTATCACAAGAACAGTGTGGGGGAAACTGCCCCCATGATCCGATTACCTCCACCTGGTCCTGTCCTTGACACATGGGGATTATGGGGATAATAATTCATGGTGAGATTTGGTTGGGGCCACAGAGCCAAACCACATCATATATGAAATCTAAAAGTTTCTAATACATAGAAACAGATAGTAGTAGAATAGAAGAGTGGTTCCCAGGAGCTAGGCATTGTAGAAATGGGGAAATGTTGGTCAAGGGTACAAATGTGCAGTTATAAGATGAATAAGTTCTAGAGACCAAATACAAAGTTCAATAAGTTTTGTTGGTAATTATGTGTTACATACTTGAAATTTGCTCAAAAAATTATCTTTTGTATTCTTACCGCACATACATAAAAAGGTAATGGTATGAAGTAATGGCTATGTTAATTAGCTCAATTGTGATAATCATTTTACAAATGTGTATATATTAAAATATGTACACCTTATATACAATTTTTATTAATAATATCACAAAAGTTTAAAAAGGCACAAATGATATTGAAAACAAAAACAATAGAGAACATCAATAAAGAGCTTGTTTTTTGAATGGTCAATAAAATTGACAAACCTCCAGCAAGACAAAGAAAAAATGAGGCACAAATTCCCAAAAGAAGGAAGGAAACAGGAAATATAAAAAAGGATCCTATAGACATCAAAGGATTAAAAAAAAGAATAGTGTGAACTACTGTACATCATAAAAATAACAACTTAGATAACATGAACCAATTCTTTGAAAACACAAAATACCACAGCTGAAGGAACATGAAATTGACAAATAGTACTATACATATTAAAAAGCTTGAATTTGTAATTTTAAAACTCCCACAAAAGAAATCTACAGATCCAAGTGTGGGTGTGTCTGTGTGTGTGTTACCAATAAACTGTTTCATTTAAAAGTTAATACACCTTATTTTTTAGAGCAGTTTTAGATTTGTGGAAAAATTGAGCAGAAAATAGAGTTCTCATATGCCCCCTCTTGCCCCCTCCTCCAAACACTCCCTACGCACAGCTTTCCTAATTAAAATCTTGCTTTATTTGATAGATATATAACAATTGACAAACCAGTATTTTTATAATAAAATCCATGGCTTACATTAGAGTTTACTCTTAATGTTATATGTTCATTGGGATTTGACAAACGTTTAATGACAAGCTACCACTATTACAGTATCATTCATAATAGTTCACTGCCCTAAAAATTCCACGTTTTACCTATTCATTCCTGTTGACCCCACCTCCACCCCCCAAAACACTGGTAATCATTAACATTTTTTACTCTTTATAGTTCTGCTTTTTCTAGATTGTCATGCAGTTGAATCATATAGCATGTAGCCTTTTCAGATGACTCCTTTTACTTAGAAACATGCTTTTAAAAGATCCTCCATGTCTTTCTGTGGCTTTATAATTCCATTATATAGATATGCCTTCATTTGTTTATCCATTCACCTATTGAAAGAAGTCTTGGTTGTTTCTAAGATTTGACAACTGTAAATAAAGCTGCCATAAACATTGATGTGTAGGGCTTTGTGTAATATTTTCTTGTTTTAACTTGCAATTTCTTAATAACATGAATGAAGCAACTTTTTATAGGCATACTTTCAGTCTGTATACCTTCTTTGATGAGATGTCTGTTCAATATTTTTCCAGTTATAAATTAAATCATTTTCAAATCAGATGTTTTTGCTGAAGAATTCTGCCAAATGTTAAACAAAAAAATTAACACAAATTCTACACATTTTCAAAAATTCAAAGAGGAGAAAAGGATTTTCAGTATTTTATGAAACTAGTATTACTTTGTTGCTAAAACCAAACAAAACTGTATAAAAAAAAAGACCAACTTTTAAAATTAAAATAGATACAATTTTTCACCGAACATAAGAAATAGAAGGCAGAAATACACTCAAAATAATTGTAACCTATATGACTAAGTGAGGTAAATTCCGGTGATGAAATTCTTTTTCAATGGTCAAAAATTATTCTAAGTAATTCATTATGTTAATAGGCTAAAAAAGAAAAAATATCGTGTAATTTGATACAGAAAAGGCATTTGACAAAAATTCCACACAAATCTGTGATTTAAAAAACTATCAGGAAACTGAAATGGAGGGGCATATCCTCAACTTAATCAAAACATGTACAACCTAACATGATGCTTGATGGTAAAAGACTGTTTTTCCCCAAAGATGGAGCACAGGGCAAGGATATGTGCTCTTACCACACTTATTCAACATAGTTTTAGATGGTTTTAGCCAGTGCAACAAGGCAAAAAAGGTAATGAAAGATAGATAAAAAAGGAAGAAATCAAACTCCATATTTTTAGATGACATCATTATTTGCATAGGAAGATTTAAAAAAAAAAACTACCAAAAAATATTTCTAGAACTAATTACTGAGTTCGGCAAGGTCACAAGATAGATGAAAAATAATCAAATCAATTGTGTGTGTATATATAATACACACACATATGCACATATATATACACACACACACTAGTAATTAACATTTGGACATTGAAGTTAAAAGCACAATACCAATTACTCATAAAATACTTCTGTAAAACTCTAACAAAACGTGGTGTAGGTTTTGGTATCTTTAAAAGTATTAGATGTTGACAAAATATTTAAATAAGCAGAAAAACATGCAGTGTTCATAGATCTGAAGACTCAAAGATGTCAATTGTCCCCAAATTGTTACAAAGTTTTAACACAATTTCAATCAAAATCCCACAAAGATTTTTACATAGTTATAGACATTATTCTAAAATATATATGGAAATGCGAAGAAAATAGGATAATTAAAATAATTCTGAAAAAGAAAAAAGCTAGAAGAATCAGCCTACTCAATTTTAAGATAGTTACAATAATCAAGACAGTGTTGTAAAGTACCAAGTTTTGTGATTTTTTTTTTTTTTGAGGGGGGTGCAGCAACAAGTATCTAATACAGAGCCTGAAACAGTTCCCTGATTTCCCAAGTTTTTGAGACCATCCTCTGGGCTGGATTCTCAGAATTACAGGGAATGGATTGTGTGTCCAGAAAGCTGTAAGCTCTTTTGCTGTTCAGGGAAACTCAAGATTCTGATAACATCCTCCTCCTTGGATTATAGTTATAGATGTCTTCTGACCTGTGTTATGCTAAGCTCTGTGTCAAAGAGACAGCCAAATATCTCCTTTAATTAGAGCTAGTTCTTTAGACATTCGTGTCTGCTTCTGAATGCCTCCTGGAACTGAGAAAGACAAAAAACACTCCATTCTTTCTCATTTAATAAGTCCTCTGACACCTTGTCTCAGCCTCTCTTCACTTTATAAAAAGTAGAAAAAAAATTCTAGGTTATTTCTTCTCTTCACCCTCTACTTTTTGGCAAGATAATGTTATAAAAGCCTGGCTTTGAAGTCAGAGATTTTTGTTCAGATATTGGCTCCATCATTAAATAACATGTTGCTTCGGGTAAGTCACTTAACCTCTCTGAGCCCTGTTTTTTTTAATCAGTAAATTATAAAGGCTGATTACGTAAGATAAGGTATGTGAAAGAGCCTAAAGCTGTGTGTGATAGATGGTAGGTGCTTAAGAAAACTAAATTCCCTTCCTCATCAGTTTATTTCTTGAATCATGTGCCTGTGTAACTCCAGTCATCAGAGATGAAGCTACTGTCCCTAAATTCTTTTCAAATAAATCATGTTTGAAGATCTGCTCTTCTTCTCTCAGTAAGAATTTTTATCTTATAATATTTGGTATTGATATTATTGTCCATTGATGAACACTAAGATTTCCAGTGTTGATCATGGAGGGTCATCATACAGAGAAGAGGAGAGTACAGAACATCAGGGACTCTTCTTGCATAGCCCACCATTGCTAACTCCAAGAGGGTGGTTGCAAGAACTTGGTCAAAGATACAAATTCTTTTTGATTTAAATGAAAACTGGAGAGTTACCTTCGCAATTCTAGTGTGCTTTCTCCCTGGGAAAAAAAAAAATAGAAAGTGAAATTGCTTTGTTGCCCCTTGCTAACAATAGCTGTGCCACCATCAGGCCCAGTGACCTGAGCCCTTACCACTGAAATGAGATGACAAAGAAACACAAATTAGTGACTTTTCCTGAATGTATGAAAAAAGGCAAGACCTGCATTCATCTTCTGGGTGACAGGAAATGCAAATTAAAAATTAGAGCTGGCATATTCACCACCACCTTACAGGTCAACACTGCAATAATCAGCAAAAAAACAGAACAGAACTTCTATTTATATAAAAGGGCACCAGAAATGATCTAATCTCCATTGTAAGTTATATCTACTGTCATAGTTTTTTTTCTAGAAGCAAATGCTGAGACCACGATTGTCCAAAAAGTTTACTGAGAAAGTAAAAGTCACATTATGTATTAGTTTACTAGGGCTGCCACAACAAAATACTACAGACTGAGTCATTTAAACAATATAAATTTATTTTGTCACAATTATGGAGACTGGAAGTCCAAAATCAAGGCCCATCAGTTTTGGTGTCTTCTGAGGTCTCTCTTTGACTTGTTGATGACTACCTTCTCACTGTGTCCTTATGTGGTCTTTCCTGTGTGTGAATGTGCCCTTGGTGTCTCTTTGGATGTCCAAATTTTCTCTTATAATGATACTAGTCAGATTAAATTAGGTTGAACCCTAATGGCCTCATGTTAGCATAATCAACTCTTTAAAGACCTTATCTCCAAATATAGTCACATTCTGAGGTGTAAGGGTTAATGCTTCAACATACGAATTTTGAGGAAAAGAATTCAGCTCATAACACACTGGTAGGGAGATGAAAAAATGATAAAGGAAAGAAAAGGAAAGGCAGCCCATAAAGAGTGCATTATTAATCACACAGGGATATTAATTGTCATAGCTGGGGTGAGGGAGCTACAATATCTATATTACACATCCAGAAGTCACTGCTTTTAAGGGCTGCCTCTGGAAAATATTATCTCCCTGGACTCTCTAACCTACCAAGTGCATGAGGGAAATAAGTTCTAAAAATCTAAAGGCAACACTGCAAAAATAAATGCAGGAATGACCATTAGGTAATGGATTGGTGTGCATGGATCAGAAAGGACATGGATAGAGCACTGATTATGCCTGCTATCCCTACTAAACATTTTATAGGTGATTGTCCTTGGATTGCTTACGTTCTCGAAAGGTTTAGACCTAAAGCTTTAAATTGAAACTAGGATGTCTATTGTTTTAAGAATTTTATGTTGAAATACTTCACAATAAAATAACTGTAAAATTAAATGAAATAAAAGAACAAGACCTCTGTTGCTATAATCTTGCCAGTTTTAAGTTAGCTATTGCGTAAGCATCAAGGTCTATTGGTAAAAGTATAGGGGTAAGTTGCAAACGAATTGGGTCTGGTCCTGCTCAGTGCTCTGAAAATAACTGTTGGAAATAAGCTTGGAGAATTGAAGTTAATGTCTTCTCTCAGTTTCCATCCTTTTAAAATTTCTGAGACTGTTTCAAACTCATGACTAACAGTCTGTCATTGTAAAATTATATATTTTACAAAATGGGAAAATATTAACTGAAAACCTTACCGATTACAAACATGAATGACTCTCCACTGACCATAAAGTCCAAACTCATCAAGATTTGTCCACCCTAATATGATATAGCCCTAACCTTGCTTTTGAACTCACTCACTTTTGTAAAAAAAAAAAAAAAAAAAAAAAAAAAAGACAATCTTCCACCCCAGTCAAAGGAGCCTATTTATGGCTTAACAATCTAGCTACATCTTCTCTTGACTTCATGTCTTTACCCATGAATGATGTAGCAGAATAAAGACATCAGGAAAATGCAACCTTGAGCCATACTACCAAAGACAGGAATCACTTAACAACATGGATATGGATGAAGATATGCATCATTAGGCAATTTCATTTTTGTGTGAACATCACAGAATGTGCTTACACAAACCTAGATGGTATAGTCTACTGCACATCTAGGTTATAGGTTGTAGCCTATTGCTGCTAAGGTACAAACCACATGCCATTGTACTGAATACTGCAGGCAACTGTAACACAATGGTATTTGTGTATTTAAACATATCTAAACATAAACATATAGTAAAAATATGGTATAAAAGATAAAAAATGGTATACCTGTATAGGACACTTACCACAAATGGAGTTTGCAGGACTAGAAGTTGCTCTGGGTGAGTCAGTGAGTGAATAGTGAGTGAATGTGAAGGCCTAAGATATTATTCACTACTGTAGACTTTATAATCCCTCTCACTTAGGAAACATATTTATTTTAAAATCTTTTTTTTTTCTTTTTGTTTAAGAGATGGGGTTTTAAGGGTTTTATTCTGTTGCTTAGGCTGGAGTGCAGTGGTAATCATAGCTCACTGCAGCCTCCAACTTCTGGGTTTAGGGATCCTCCCTCCTCAGCCTTCTGGATAGCTAGGACTACAGGACTATGCACTACCATGCCTGGCAAATTTTTGAAAACATATTTTTGTAGGAACGAGAATCTCACTATGTTGCCAAGACTGGTCTTGAATTCCTGGCCTTAAGTGATCCTCCTGCTTTGGCCTCACAAAGTGCTGAAATTACAGGTGTGAGCCATCATGCCTAGCCAAAAAATATTTTTCTTTCTTAAGTAATAAATTAATCTTAGTTTAGTGTAACTTTTTTACTCTATAAACTTTTTAACATCTTTAAAATTTTTTTGACTGTTGTAATAACACTAGCTTAAAACACAAATACAGTGAACATTGTACAGCTGTGTAAAAATATTTTTTCTTTATATGCTCATTCTACAAGCTCTTTTTTCTATTTTAAAAATTTGAGGGGTTCTGGAGTTTTTCTTTTAAGCTTTTTGTTTGTTAAAAACTAAGACACATTAGCCTAGGTCTACATGGGGTCAGGATAATCAAGACAACACTAGGCAAATTTTCAGCTCCATTACAGTCTTATGGGACTACTATTGTATATGTGGTCTCTGGTTGGTTGAAATGGTGTTATGTGGGAAATGACTATACGTAAAACTGTGTAATCTCAAACAAGGATTCCCTCCCACTGCCTCAAGTCTGTTATCTGTAACAGGGGACAGTAACAGTACAGCTGACCCTTGAACAACATGGGGTTTAGGGGTACATTTGCATCCAGTTGAAATTTGGCTTATAACTTTTGACTTCCCAGAACTTAAACTAACTTAAATTACTGTTGACCTGAAGCCTTGCAGATAACATATACATTCAATTAACACACATTTTTATGTTGTATGTATTATATACTGCATTCTTTCAATAAAGTAAGCTAGAGAAAATAAAATGTTACTAAGAAAATTATAGGATGAGAAAACACATTTACAATTCATTCAGTGGAAATAGGTCACCATAAATGTCTTCATCCTCCTTGTCTTCACATTGAGGAGGAGGAGGAGGAAGCTCAGCTGTTGGTCTTGCTGTATCAGGGGTTGCAAAGGCACAAGAAAATCTGCATATAAATGGACCTGAGCAGCCCAAACCCCTGTTGTTCAAGGGTCAAGTACGTATGTAGCATAGGTTTTTAAAAAGATTCAATTTTTTTTTTGTTTTTATTTTATTTTATTTTTGAGACAGAGTCTTACTGTGTCTCCCAGGCTGGAGTTGAGTGGTGTGATCTCAGCTCACTGTAACATCTGGCTCCCGGGTTCAAGCAATTCTTGTGCCTCACCCTTTTGGAGTAGCTGGAATTACAGGCATGCATCACCACACCCAGCTAATTTTTGTACTTTTAGTAGAGACGAGGTTTCACCATGTTGGCCAGGCTGGTCTCAAACTATGGGCCTCAAGTGATCTGCCCACCTTGGCCTCCCAAAATGCTGGGATTAAGGATTCAATATTTAAATTAGTTAATAAACATACATATTTTTAGAATAGTGTCTGGCACGTGGTAAGCACTTTTTTAAACATTTGTAATATACACTATCTCTTATATAAAATGTCTACCTCTCTCGCAATTACAGCTGTATTCTAAATAAGATCTTCATGAAGCTTCCTCCACTATATTCCAGCCTTAAAAAGAACTATTTCCTCTGAACTCCTGGGGTATGTGTGATCCATTCCAGGTATTTGGGTCACATGATGCACACACACACACACACACACAATTCTTTGCCATTCTTTCCCTGGGCTAAACACTTTGCTTGCATTCCTTGACACTGCTCTCTTTGTTGGCTTTGCCCTGCCTCCTAACCTCTTCTTTTTCATCTTCTTTGCTAATTTGTTTTTCTGTTTCCAATCTACATTGCCAGGCCTCAGTAATCATCATTGACTTATTCTTGACTCTACTAACCCAACCTTTGGACAATCTCATTCAACAGTTTTAAAAGAAAACTTCAGACAAATAAAATTTGAAGGAATTTAATTGAGCAAAAACCAAAAAAAAAAAAAAAAAAAAAACGATTTGCGGATCAGGCAGCTTCCAGAATCACAGCAGATTTAGAGACACTCCAGGAGTGCCTTGTCGTCACAACGAATGTATAGACTAAAAAAAAGTAAAGTGATGAACAGGAATCAGAAGTGAGGTACAGAAACAGCTAGATTGGTTACATGTTGGCCTTTGCCTTATTTGAACACAATTTGAACACTCAGCAGTCTATGAGTGATTGAAGTATGACTGCTGGGATTGCCCATCACTCAGCTATTGTTACAGGCACATACTCCTAAGGAAGGTTTTCAATCCCATCTGCCTATTAGGTTAGGTTTCATCCGTAAGACTCACATATGGAAGTATGGAGTCATTCTCAGGCCATATTTAGTTTGCTTTAATAATTCCCCTCTTTTGGTCAGCCTCTCAATTTGGAGAGATTAACCAAAACTTTAGGAATTGATGCCACTCTCTGTCACCATCATAAAGACTTATTCAATCTCAGTGTGGAAGTCACAAGTCTTCTTTAGTTTCAGTATGGAGTTTCACAAGTTTTTGGTGTCAATATGGAATTCACAAGTCACAGCTTTGTACCAGCTGAATGATTTTTATGTTCTTGCTGACCCAGTTGGAGTGAGACCATTCAACTCTCAATGGATGTCTGCCTACACAACATTTAAGACTTGAGAGGATATAGCGTGCCAAGGGGACTATTATTATGACTATCAAGAGAATAATAATATCAAAATGCCAACACGTGCTCCTTAACAGGAGTTCTTATGAAATGAACCAAACCCAATTAGGCAAGTTTAGGTTCAGACAATATAGGCAGTTCAACAGTATTAGGTTCTAATTGGTCATAGTCCTCCTTTGGAGCGTGATAGCGATTAAAGACCATAGTTCACTGTAAAGTAGCCTGACTCAAAGAGGTACTCATTTTCATTGTTACCCTGGTAATACAAGTCATAATAACCTGGAAATATACTAGAAGAAATATAAAGATTAGAAATGCTTGGAAAACCCAAGCTTGTCATCCACCACTTAGGATGCCTGCAAACCAACTGTTAGTTGATCCTGTAAACACATCATAGGTTCCTCTCTCTTGAGAAAGTTCTTTAATGTATTTGGTGGCAGTGTCTAAGGAAACAGCAGTATCAGCCACCTTTTTAATTAAGTTTTCTCTGGTAACAAAATCGGGAGAGATAAGTACATCATTCAGTTCTGTTTAACACCAAACATAGGCTTCTAGCTTGAGCAAAAAGAAGATCTAAGGCTGCATGATGTTCCAAAACGTGTGTTTGTTGAATATGGGTGTTGTCATCTACCTGAGAGAAGCTTCTACCTGTCTGAAACCCTGGGAGCTCTGATTGGCTACAAAATCCAAGATTTTTCCCAATTTATGAATTAGCTTTAAATTCCAT
Organism: Gorilla gorilla gorilla; assembly: GCF_029281585.2. Classification (NCBI taxonomy): domain Eukaryota; kingdom Metazoa; phylum Chordata; class Mammalia; order Primates; family Hominidae; genus Gorilla; species Gorilla gorilla. The sequence continues at coordinate 44,698,550 of NC_086017.1, read as the reverse complement.
TTAACTGATACCCCATTACAACCAAAGGTGAGCCCCCAGGAACCCCACTCGAATCTGTCCTCAGTAGAAACCAGCTTATCCTCATCTATTTCAAGGCTAGTGCTAATTTTAGTTATTGTTCATTTTGGCCTCTGATGATAAAGGGCTATCATAAGAATTTTTGTGGCCAGGCTTGGTGGCTTATGCCTGTAATCTCAGCACTTTGGGAGGCTGAGGCAGGTGGATCACTTGAGGTCAGGAGTTCGAGACCAGTCAGTTAACGTGGTGAAATCCCGTCTCTACTAAAAACAAAAAAATTACCTGGGTGTGGTAGCGCACACCTGTAATCCCAGCAACTAGGGAGGCTGAGGCAAGAGAATTGTTTGAACCCAGGGGGCAAAGGTTGCAGTGAGCTGAGATCATGCCACTACACTCCAGCCTGGGTGACAGAGCAAGACTCCATCTAAAAAAAAAAAAAGAATTTTCACGTGAAAGCATTAGAAAGGCAGGAGAAAGCCAGGCCAAATAACAAGAACCGAGCCAACAAGGAGGCAGAACAATTGAATACACAGCTTCTCCACAGACCAAGTGTAGACCCTCAGAGGTTGGAAAGGACGGCCACCTAGTTGCATCTGAGCAGGGATCAGTCAGGTTTGACCGCAAATCTGCATCACTCCTGAACAACATCCAGTGAGAAATTTACCTTTTTGTGGCCCCTTTATGGCATGTTGTAGGGATATATAACCATATCTAGTAAAAAGAGACTCTACTGGATTTAATCTGGTTACATTATACCAGCAATTACTTGTGTCAACATAAGTAATTCCCACATCTTGAGTGTGTGATGCCTGGAAGCATACTATGCCTTTTTCAGGCATCACTTGGATTGGTTTTATATGTTTGCTAATGACTGAGTTATCAGTTGAAAAGTTAGAGAGTTGTTTTCAGTGAGTGTAGAAAAGCAAGTAGCAGTGATGTTTAGAATATCAGGAACAGCTTTCCATTCTTCTCTTGGAACTTCAAGGTGACTCTCATTGGGAACATGGAGAGGCATTGGCATCAGTGGAATCATTTCCTGATTTTTTGGCATTAGTCCAAAAACCCAACAATTACTCTGGTTCTGTGCTAGACCATAAGCTCAAGCTAACACCATCCACTGATTATGGTCCCATGGATTTTCCTGTGGGGAAAAGGAAATAAATAGTACAAAAAATTAGGAAAACAGAAAAACACATGATACTTTCATGATGGTAAAGAAGTCTTGATCTGTGATCTTGGGAAAGCTATCCACAACTAGGACGTCATCTGCTTCAGGGTCGAGAGATTTCCCTGGTCAGCTTTACCCTCAAGCCTCCAACAGTTGTACAGTTCCAGGAGTCTGAAGGGGCTCATTTGAGTTGTGAGATGTCAACCCAAGGTTCAAGGCCCTGAAGCTTCTCTACAGTGTGGGTGGTGAGAAGAACTTAGTATGGTCTCTTCCATCAAGGTTCACGAGCAGTCTTCTTCTTATGTCATTTCCAGAAGGCCCAGTCTCCAGGTTCCAGACCATGAGGGTTTGATTATTTGCAGTTGGTGGATCTCCAAAAGCTTCCTTTATCTAGCAGAAGTACACTTTGGCATAATGTATTAAAGCCTTGAAGTATTTAGTCATGTCAGAGTTTAAGAGAGCAGGAGAAGCATGAGGTGGTATTATTAGGGAGAGAGGCCTACCAGTGACTATTTCATGAGGGGTCAATTTATGCTTTCCAATGGGAGTGGATCTGATTGCCATTAAAGCCAAAGGTAGTACCTTTGGCCAAGGCAACCCAATTGATTCAGTTAACTTTTTCAATTTCAATTTTAATGTGCCATTTGTTCTTTCAACCTTTCCTGAAGATTGAGGGTGATAGGGACAATGGTAGTGCCACTGTGTCAGTAGCACCTTATTTAACTGCTTTATAATTTGCCCAACAAAATGAATTCCTCTATCACTGAAGATTTTTAGAGGGATCCCCCATAAAGGAAAAATATTTTCTAATAATTTCTATGCTACCATCACATCATCAGCTTTCCTACCTGGGAAGGCCTCTATCCAACCAGAAAACATGCAAACTATTACAGTAACATACTGATAACCCCATCATGGGTGGCAATTGAATGAAGTCCATTGTAAATGCTCAAATGGTCCATCAGGTGGTGGAAATACACCACCTGAAGTTTTGATTATCTTCCCAGGATTATGAGTTTGACAACTCAAACATTGATTATAAATCATTTTAGCAATTTTGAAACAGTCACCCCATGAGTATTTTTTCATAATTTGAATCATTTTGTCTGTTCCATGATGAGTTGTGGAGTGCAGAGCTTTCAACAATGGCAGCTTCAAAGACTCAGGAAGGACTAGGCGGCCATCCTGGCCTTCTGTAACTCTGCACTTCACATTAAATTTACATCCTTTTAGATACCAATTTTGTTTTTCCAAATCAGGTGCATTGCACTAGTTATTAAATAGGTCATCATAAGGAATTGGCTTGGATTAATCTTATGGGGTTCATTCAAATTGCATATCTTAACAGTTTCATCACTAGCTAATTTAGCATAAAAATCTGACAAAGCATTTCCCTGTTATTTGGGTTCAGTTCTACAAGTATAAGCTTCAATTTTAATCACAGCAATCTGCAATGGTAACAAGATAGCAGAAAGGAGCCCATTCATTTAGAGTCTATTTTTGGTGGGTGTCCCACTAGAGGAGAGAAACCCTCTTAATTTCCATATTATGCCAAAATTATATACTACTCCAAAAGTATACTTACTATCTGTATAAATATTTAATGACTTGTCCTTAGCTATATGGCAAGCTCTAGTGAGGGCAGAAAGCTCCACAGGTTGGGCTGACTTAAATTGAGGAAGAGTTCCCTTCTCTATTAACTCATTTTGAGTGGTAACAGCATATCCTACCTGATATTTTCCTTCTGAGATTTTTGCAGAGAACCCATTAAAAAAAGTATTAATTCAGGATTATCCAGTGGAGTATATTATAAGTCAACATGAGGGGCCACCATTTCTGACACTACACCTACACAGTTGTGGTCTTCACCATCGTCAGACAGAGGTAACAAGAGTAGCAGCATTCTGTTGATTACAGTATTTGAGATGAAGATTAGGAGGAGATAGGCGAAGTAATTAATAAGATGTTAATCTACTTCCTGAAAAGTGCTGGGTTCGGTTGGAGTGTAATAGACTTTCCACAGTGTGTGGGAGTTGCAAATTAAGTTCATTTCCTAAAACCAAATCTTATGAAGCTTCTACCAGCTTGGCTGCCGCTGCTACTGCTTTTAAACAAATTAGGATATGCCTTAGTGACTGGGTCTAATTGCAGGCTATAGTATACAATGGGCCTGTGTTCACCACCATGTTCTTGAGTAAGGACTCCTAATGCCTGATTTTTACACTCATGAACAGACAAAGTGAAAAGTTTAGTGTAATTTGGAAGTCCTAAACCTCGGTGCTGTTGTAAGGTCAACTTCATCAGGCTAAAAGCCTGCTCATGACTATCTCCCCAAGGTAAAGGCTCTGGTATGGCATTTTTAGTGAGCTCATAAAATGGTGAAACTATTAAGAAAAAATTTGGAACCCAGGATCTGCAATATCCTGCAAGTCTAAGAAAGTCTCTTAACTGATTTTTGGTTGCTGGTTGAGGAAAACTTTGAATAGTTTTTATCCTCTCAGGTGACTGGAACATCCTGTCAGCAGTCAAACCATGTTCCAAATAGTGGACTTTTTCTCTTAAAAACTGAAGTTTTTCCATTGAAGCCTTGTGATTTTTATATGCAAGTTGCTATAAAAGGTAAATTGAATCAATTTTAGCACACTCCTTAGTGGGAGAGAGTAACAATAAGGCATCTATGTACTGAATGACAGTAAAATTTTGAGGAAACTGTAGTGTCATTAAGCCCTGATGCAATGCCTGAGAAAAATATAAGGGATTTCAGTAAGCCTTTGCAGTATTACAGTCAAGGTGTACTGCTGATTTTTCCAAGAAAAGACAAACAAGTATTAACTTACTTTATGAATTGGAATGCTAAAGAAGGCTGAGCAGAGATCTGTTACTGTGAACCACTTGGAATTAGTTGGCATGTTAGATAATAAAGTATTAGGATTTGGGACTACAGGAAATCTTGGTATTACAATTTTACTAATTGCCCATAAATCTTGAACAAACCTCCAGCCTCATCCATCTGGTTTTTAACTGGTAGGACTGGAGCATTACAAGGGCTGGTGCATGGGATTATGAGTTCTTGTTTAATTAAATCTTCTACAATTGGTGAGAGCTTGAATTGCCTCAGGTTCTAGTGGATATTGGGGTAATTCAGGCCAAGATTTAGAATGATCTATTTGGACTTTTATAGGTTCCACACTTTTAATTCTTCCTATATCAGTTAGGGAAGTGGCCCATAAACATTTAGGTATTTTTGAAAGATCAGGGGTATTACAGGCCTGAGTTTCAATCTTATCAATTTCTACCTGTAGATAGTATAACAATTCTGGTTCAGGAGAATCAGGAAACTCTAAGATTATTTTTCCTACTGAGGAAAATTTTATGTGCCCTTTTAGCTTTGAAAGTAGATCTCACCCTAACAAGTTTACTGGAGTGACATCACATAAAAGTGTTTTTCTGAAAACAGCCCCAAAGTTAATTGGATGGGTTCAGATATGAGAACCTCTTGAACTTGATTTGAAAACTCTACCACAGAAATGACCTTTTTACTCCGAGGAGTTTGTTGGCTTATTAAAGTGAGGTTTATGGTAGATAGAGTAGCTCCAGTATCCACCAGGACCCTACATGACTCCTCATTACCTTAACCTCTGTTTCTCCATGTTCATTTGAAGTTATTTCGGGGAGCAATTTACTGGAGAATACTTGCTGGTCTCTTAGAATCCCTCTTGTGGTGAAACAGTTTAGCCTAAAGGGAGGCCTATTGGCAGATGGATATAAAAATGGGCAATCCCTTTTCCAGTGCCCTAGTTGTTTGCAACACAGCCAAACATATTGGGGTAAAGAACTTCTTGTTCTAGGACCTCTTGATTGTGATTTAAAATGAGAACAAGAAGGTTCCTTTGGTCCCTTTTGTCCTGGTCCCTGTAACTGTTCTAATTGAAGGGGCATAAGCTTGTTAGCTTTTTGAGTTTTTTCTTGCTGTAGAGTCCTGCAAAAATGTTCAGTTAAGGCCACCAATTCAGTCATATCTGTAACTTCCTATCCAAACTAATGTTTTTAATTAAACTGCTAGGAGTTCATTTATAAATCGAGCAGTTAATGTCATTTCAGTTCCTACCAGGAAATACTCCTTGCTGTACTTTAAGCCCACAAATGTTTCACAAACAAAATTTGAAGCAAGTTCTGTAATCTGAAACTGGTTCATCCTTTTTTGGTTTACATGATTGTATGAAGGACCAATCAATTTTTGGCAGAAAAATTTTAGGAATTGAATTTAAAAGATTTTCAGCAATTTTTCTAGCTACTTTTGGTCCTCCCCATAAGGAGCTTTTGGAGGGATCTTTAATATCTACCTCAGGTTTGTCCCAGTCTACTGCTGCCATCCATCTCTGAGCTTCACCAGGCTCCAATATCATGTGAATAAACTGGTAAAGGCCAGGAAGGTCCTCAATCATACGCTCCTATGAGTATTATAAATCCTCAGTTAATTTTTGAGGGTCTTCCCTTGGATCAGAGAAGTCCTTCACAATGACTGTAAGCTTAGTTTTAGAACATGGAGTGAAAGTAGTTACAGCAGGCAGGTCTGCCTGATCAGGTCTCACTTTGTAAGGCATCTGTCTAACTTCCTTTATTTTATCATCTTCAGTGTGAAAGGGTAACTTGGCAAAAAGGTTAGTGGACTCAGAGCACGTAGGTAGAGACATATAAAGAGAAGGAATAGTCAAGGTTAGTTCAGAGTACAGTCCTCTTTCATCATGTCCTTAGTCTCTTGCTTAAGCTTTTCATTTTCTTTTTGCAAAAATCTTTTAAGGAGGCAATTTTTGATTCATTTAGTCTTTTAGAGCCCTCTGCATACTAATGAAAGAACGCATCCTACTGTTTTTGTGGGCTTTTTGATCCCCCTTTTTCTAATATGCCTCGCAAATAAATAATTTTATCTAAATTAAAACTTCCCTATTTTGGCCATCTTCATTCTAAGTTTTCTTTAGTTAGGTTAACCCATTTTTCTAAAAATGCACACATTCTGGGCCATAATTATTATACATAAAATTAGCTGGAGTCCCATATTGTGGAGTCCCAGACTCCTTGGATGGAGACAATCCCATTATTAAAATAAGTTACCTACTGGAGGTTCAAGGCCTCTAACTGAATCCAGTCCAGTTAATTATTGAATCCAATTCAACCTGAGACTCGGATCAGTCTAAGTATTTCTCAAGTAAACTGAGAGAGCTCCAAACACAAGTTAGTGGAGCTTGGAATCTGAGATAAAACTCACCCATGACCTCCAGTTATAATCAAGAGACCAGTGTGCATAACAGGCTTGGCAGGCACCTCTGCTGGTCACCTAGTGTTCCTGGGGTCACTGGAGTTTTACTTCAAATCCCACTACTGATGCCAGATCTGTTAAAACTTCAGACAAATTAAATTTGATGGAGTGTAATTGAGCAAAAAAAGAAGAAATGATTCACGAGTCAGGCAGCCTCTAAGATCACAGCAGATTCAGAGACTCCATGGGTGCCTCAGGGTCAGAAAAAAATCTAGAAACAAAGAGGGTAAAGTAACGTACAGGAATCAGAAGTGAGATACAGAAACAGCTGGATTGGTTACTGGTTGGCCTTTGCCTTATTTGAACACAGTTTGAACACTCAGCAGTCTATGAGTGGTTGAAGTATGCCCACTGGGACTGGCCAACACTCAGCTACTGTTACAGGCACATACTCCTAAGTTAGGTTTTCAATCTTGTCTGCCTATTAAGCTAGGTTACCATTTGTCCGCAAGGACTCAAATACAGAAGTACTGAGTCCTTCTCAGGCCATATTTAGTTCTCTTTAATGATAGTAAGAATAAAAACAAAACAAAACACCTTTATGTCAATGTCTTCCAAATTTACATCTGGAACACAGATCTTTCTCTTGTCCCAGACTAACATAGGACATCTGAAACTTATGTTAATAACTAAATTCATAATTTCACTCCTCATCTACACTCCTCACGTTTTCACTGGTTCCTAGATGGCAAATCCATACTTCTGTTTATTCAGGCTTCCAAACCTTTGAGAGTCATTCTCAGTTTGTTTCTCTCAACCCCTATAGCAAATTCATAAACAATATTGTTTCTATCTTTAAAAATACATTCAAAATCCAACCTCTTCCCTTTTTATCACCCTGATCCTACCCACCTTCATCTCCTGTTTGGATTATTGCAATAGTTACTTACCTAGTTTCCTTGCTTATTTGTCACTGTCCATTTATTCTTCAAGAGGACCCAGAATAATCTTTTTCAAACTTACCCAGATCACATCCCTCCTCTGCTGATTCCCTCCAATATGTCCCAAATTATTCAGAGCAACAGATATGGCCTTAGCAATACTACATGGTCCCTTTTGTTGTGACTGCTCTCCTTCCTCTCTCTCATTGTTTATAGCCCTCTGACCCATACTGACCTCCTTGCTGGTCCTTGACCCCTAGGACCAAGCACACTGTCCTCTCATTTCCTGTTCACCTGTTTTCTCTGCTTAAAACACCTCTTCCCTCAAGTACACATTGCTTTCTCCATACTTTTTTCCCTAATTTCTCCAATGTCTTTTAATGAAGAAGACTTTTCTAATCACTCTAATATAAAATGGCACTCCCAGCCCCAACCTCAATACTCTATATCCGTCTTTTACTCCGTTATTCTCCTTCATAGCATTTATCAGCTTCTTTTACAGTACAAACTTTATTTATCTGTTTACAGTCCAAAGTTCTTTCCTAAGAAATTGTGTAGCAATTGTCTATTTTAAGTTCAGTCTCAATCCCCACCTTCTAGAATACTAGTTGCTTAATAAATATTTGTTGAGTGACTGAAAAAAAAAAAATGCTTGCAATGTGTACATCATAAAAATTTCCAGTTAGGTTGCAAGACACCCAAGAAATAGAGAGTTTTCTCTTTCCTCATATTCATAGTTTTTGGCCCAAGTAGAAGCTTAACAAATGTTAGCATTGGGGGTTAGAATCAGAAATTGATACAGTTGCCCTGAGCTGAGCTAAATGATTTCTTCAAAAGGCTTGGCTCAGTAGCATGAACTTGTAGCAAGGCAAATGGATTATGCTTCCTACTGTGTATTTGCTTTGACATTATGCTTCAACATGGAGCAGTGTTTATTTTTCTTAATTAACACAAGCAAAAGCCACCATGTGAATGATAATAGAAAGTGTCAAAGTGCTCAGCAGCCTTTCATTTGGCTGAACTGTTCTTATCAGTTTTAAATATTATTCTTAATCTTGCTTTAATTATAAAGCCACCTCATTTCTATTCCTGAACAACTTTCTAGGGTAATGGAAGGAGACATGAAGAACATAACAGATAATTTATGGTTTTGGATAAACAATACTGATCAGTCAGACAACCTGGGCAAGGGAAATCAGCCACGACTGTGGTTTTCTTTGAATTCAAAGCCTTTCTGCCTCCAGGAGCAATTTGTGGCAGAAAATGACATATTATAGCACATTTCCATTGGGGCAGCACCCAACTTTCCAAAGGAGGAACTAGGACATTTACTCTGCTACTCAGCTTATTCTACTGCCTGACAGGAGAAATCACCTTTTCCCAAACCAGAAAGCTGGATTTTTAGATTCAGTGCTCTTGTTTTCTCTGGAGAGAAGGAACTACATTTTGAACCTAACTAGGCATCAGAAGACTTGTTCCTAGATCATGAAGAAAGAAGTCTGTTAGGAATCTGTGCTTTGCCATTAGGCCACAATAAAATAACTCTAATTAGGCTTGTGAAAAATATCCAGTGATGCTTTGGAAAACAAGGACTTGGTCGAATACTAGGTTCCCAAGGGGTCAACCCCAGTGCTTTCATTTAGATTCTGAAACCAAAATTACTTGCTTTAGTGTTGATGGAAAAACAAAAACATGCAATGTAGTGAAAACACCTCTGTGCTTGGATTTTAAAAATCAGAATCTAGTTCCAGCTGTAGCACTAAATAAGCCATGTGCCTGAAGGAGGGGGAGGGCCAGCTCTGAACTCGTATGAACCTGAGTTTAATCCTAAATTTTAGGCAACTAATTCGATAAACTTCAGTAATTTCTTGACCTCTCCAGGCGTCAGTTTCCCCATTTGTTAAAGAATTGCCTACATTTGAACCTGATAGAAGTGTAAAGACTAAGCAATATGAAATTTTAAAGCACAAATTTCAGTAAAAGTGACTACTCAACTAATCTTGTTTCATGTACTTGATGAAAACCTTAACATCTTTTACACCTCTGTTCACATGTTACTTTTGATTAAGTGGATTTTATATGATGCATATCTTTTCACATTAAACAGCTTATTTTTCTACCCTTATTTATCCTTCCAGTCTAAATTAAGGGTTGGCTTTGCAGTCTTGGCAAAGCATTTTATACATAGCTTCATTCAACAACAACAGAACTCAACCAATATTTTTGTCTTCAATTTGATGTGGGTATTGATGAATAAGATGTAGTCCCCACATTCTGTGGGCTTGTAATATAGTAAAGAAAACAAACATGTAACTAAGTAAGTAGAGTAAAATCTTTCCTGCATTCATTTGTTATTTCTTTCAACAAGGGAGCAACCTAACTTGGTGTTAATGCCACTGATGTGGACATAAACAGAGTAGGACCTCTGTGCTCAAGGCATATTTGGGATTGCTGTTACAGGGTTTTAAATATCATGTAATATGTCCCATTCTGCCTGTGATCTGATCCATGCAGCTTGTCTTAGCCATCTCTCCTAAATAGGATTGTGAGCTACCTAAAGGAAGAGATTTTGTTATCTCCATTTTAGTATGTCCATTACTTTGCTTAATGAAATATTTAGCAGATAATAGATGTTTATTAAACAGCTACAATTTTTAACTTTGTAGTTGGCAGAATAGTGAGTACATTTCTACAAGCAATCTCATTTCTTTTTCGCAATAACCCTGAAACATGGGCCTCATTGTGTACTTTCTATCAATGAGAAAACAGGCTAAATTTACTTGCTTAAAACCTGACAACTAGTACTTGGACTTATTAGCGGGATTCATACTCAGTCTTCTGTCTCTAAATCCAATATTCTCCTCATGGTATCAGAAGCCTGTGGACATTGGCATGGAGACTCAGGCTTGGAAAGGGGTTGAATCTGCCAGGTCCTGACACAGCATCTAACACCATGCCCACCCCCTCCCCCACCTCTGCAGCAACCTAGATGACTTTTAAGTCCTGAATGTTCCCTGTCCCATCCCCCAAGTTACTGGTTCTAGCTGCAGATCTGCACTGCATGGGTCTCAGACTAAGAACTATAGGTCTGGGAGAAAGACAGCATTATGCTCAGGAAATAATCTCTTTTTTATAATTGAATAGGAGAGCAAGATCTCACTTCTCACAGATGCTGTGTGGACAAAAGCAGACTTTTTTTCATTTTTCATTGTTTCCCACATGAGAGATATGTTCTCTGAGTGCTTTTCCATACACTTACCAAACCTTTTCTTCTCTTGGTTTTTGGACCAATTGCAGAAAGACTGTGTCTGAATCATAAGCTAGCTGAGGCTAAGTATGGCCTTTCCACCATGCTAGGGCTAATCCCTGTGCGTGTTGGATTCTTACAGGTTTATTTGCTTCTATCCATCATGGAGCCCTATCCTCAGCCTGAGAAGATGTTCCTGGGGTATCTTGGGCCTACCCATCACTTTTGATCCACCCATCAGACTCCTGATATGTGCCTAAAACTCTTTAGCTACTTTGGATCAAGGGCTTTTAGTTGGAGGCTCCTGGCCTAGATGTGAGAAGGAAGAGTAGCTACAAGTTCAGGACCTCCACTTTTGAGTCAAGGGAAGCTCCTTTGAGCCAGGTTTATTGTATTTCCTCCTAGGTGCTTTCTCCACTACTCAGTACAGCAGACTTAGGTGTCCAGGTCTCAGCACAGATCTGCAGGCAGGCTTCCTGTGCTCCTCAGTGTGTACATACGCCTGCAAATGCTTTTGTATACAGGTGTCTCCCAGTCTGTGGAGGCTCCGCAGGGCACAATGATGCTCAAGGGGATGTGCCAGCTGTAGTTCAATGAGGCTTCAAAGCTCTTTGCTTTGGAATATGAAGGGTCCAGCTCCCCCTCTGCAGTCTGTTCAACTAGTCCAGCTGCAACATTTCTGCCCATGGCTCAGGATTTCTCAGGCCTGGAAGCTTCTCCACGGGTGGTAACAAGGCAACCTGGCACCTTGGCAATTTTATAACCGGCTCCATGATGGTATACCATCCTTGCTTTTTTAAATGGTTTGTTTATATGACTCAGAACAGAATTTAGCAACAATGCTTAAGTCATGAGGATGGCCTGGAGCCATCCCACTTCTCCAGTCTTGTCTGGGGAGACATTGTGTTCCCTTGATGGTCCCAGTGGCCTTCTATCATTACATCCACCTGTAAGACAGACTTCTAGAGACTTGAATTCCAGACAGACCTGATATCATGCCTGTTGATTCTGGACATTCTTGCCACCCTCAAACAGTGTGAAATAGGTGGTAAATGGAGAACTTGGTACCCTCAGTTGGCAGAAGGAGGTGGGGAGAAACTGCTACTCTTAGAAACAAAACCTCAAGTATGGAACTCTACCCTGCCGCATCCTCTCTAGGTAAAACAAGCTAGAAATTTTATGGGGCTCTCGATAAAAGTTAGAGCCAACTTTATGATACATTGTAATTTGTCGATAACATAAAGCCATGCAAATCACCATGTAAGCCTCAGTGAAGGAGAAACTGGATCAGCCCAGAGCTGAGGAGAAGAGTCAGGACAAGCAGGAAGTGTTCACTCAGAGAGTGACATAGAAGTGAGATCTAAAGCACGAGGCCAGGGTTCAGGAGGAGAAAGAAAGTTTAAGCATGGAGAATGGTTCAGTTCACTGAGCTCCTGCTGTGTTCTCGGTGGCCCATCACTAATGTTTGATGAGCAAAGTATCCCCCCATCCTTCTGGCTTAGTTGGGTTCCCTAGAAAAAAAGCCTGAGATGGGTATCCTCATCCAAATGATTTCTTGAGGGAATGCTCTTTGGTGAAACATGGAATGTAATAAAGGTAGCAGGATGAAGCAGGTGAAGAAGCTAAGTAAGGATGTGCTCTCAACATCCCGATCCCATGGGAAGCTCTGGAGCATGAATTGTCTCACAGAGTAAGTCCCACATTGAGGGAAAAGGGGTGGCATTTTGTACCCTGTGTCAATCAGTCGTTGATCAAATCCTGACTCGAGCAGTGGGCAGCTTATCAAGCAAGATAGCTCCTTTTAGGCCAAGGGCAATTTTTTTGAGAAAGCAAGGATTTTAGGATGCTAACAGTCAATACTCTCAGTAGGTGGAGAATGGACATATCTGCTGGTAAAGTGGATCTGAATGGGCCACTGACAGCATCTATGATGCTTTTTACCTCAGTAAGACACAGAAGAGGCTGGGAGGTACCCCGTGGTCCCTTCAAATCTGCCAGACTTACCTACATGCGTACATCTGCCCTCTGGAAGTGGAATAAAAATATGAGCCCTGTTTGAAACAATAGCCCAAGACTTACTTCTCAGCAGTTTGATTCCTTTCTGCTCTTTTACTCCTGCTCCTGCCAATGCTTTCATGTTTGTGGTTCTCATTTCTGAATAGATTCTAAGTTTGCTCCTCCAGGCTATGACTAGGTTCATTCCTTAAGCTTCCAGTGCCCCATGGGTTGAGACTAGAAGTCTTAACCTCAGGCTCTTAAAACCACCTCCCCAGTCCTGGCTACTCATCAAGAGTGGCCTCTGTTGTCTTTCTCTCAGGCAAAAGTGACAGACCTGATTACTCATCTGAGTTTATAAGAAGAAAGTCTTATAAAAATCTTTACCATCATGCCTGTAAATTAGTATTTTACAGTCTTTTATTTCATGAACAACAAACTGAAAGTGTTGTTTTTACATTAAAAAGAGAGACTATTTTTAGCTTGCAAAGGGAACAAGATGATATATGCTGCAGTTGTCAACTGTCTTTTAAAATGTATGTAGCACACAGAACTCATAAATATTTAAAAGGACTAAATAATTATCTGAAGCTCCCCAGTCTACTTTTAAAAATTATCATTTCCACAGGGATCCAGGGAGCATTTGTTCTTTGTCAACTGTCCAGGCTGAATTATCATATTTGAAAACTTGTCCCTCCTGTTTGTTACTGTTTTTGTCATTTTTGAATCACTACTCAGGCCCTTTCTTTATCTCCTCACTAGTTTCAATGCCACAAATTTGGCAAGTGTGACAAAATAGCTCCATTACAGATGGAGGATCTGACCATCCTGGAACCTGCTAGAGAGGGGTCATAAATGGGGGCCAAAGGATAGACATAGGGGACATGCTGCCTTTTTCTGGATTGTCAGGAAATCTCCTAGGCAAGGAAGTATGATAATGCCTTCACTGCCTGGGACATTCTGAGAATGTGTATACAGAGTAAGAGATTTTCCTGGATGGAAAGAATGGCAGTGCAGGAAAATAGAGCAGAGAAATTGTAATCCTGTCTAGGCCACTTACTAATTATGTATCATTAATGCACTTATTATAAAGCAAAGCTCATAATAGTTATCTTGCAGATTTATTGTATTAAGGCTAATGTTGTTCAAGCTAGTTAAAAGGTACAGCACAGTACCTGACACCTATTAGAAGCTCAATAATTGGTTATCTTCTTATTATTCAGTCTTTTAAATAACATCATTTACAATTATTTTTAAAAGTAGAATTAAATATACTTATGTAGTGTTCCTATCTTCAACATGTTGAATCTTTTTTAAAAGTTGCATTTCCTTGATGACTCCGTGTCAACATTATCAACAATAATAATAATTTAAGCCTAGGACATGGATGACCCTCTGGTATACAGAAATACATAGTGCTGATTGTCCCTGCACTAACACTTCTCAGACTGCAATGCATCCTACTTTTCCTCTACCTATTTTTTCTGTATTCTCTTTTTCCATATTATTTATCAGGAAAGACATGTGCTTACTTGTAGAAAATTCCCCTCTTGATTATTGCTTAGAAGTTGATGTGCATTTATAGACCAGATCACCAAGCCTGACAGAATTGCAAATACTCAGGGTTTCTGTTTCTGAGAATACAGAAGACAATATATCATGAACATCCTACCAATAAAACACTTAGAAAAAAATTGTATGAAGAAATGATAAACATGATTTTATATGCACAGCAGGGCTCTAACGAATGTAAGGGAAATATCAAGGAATGAAAAGTGAAGAATCTGAAATCAGACGTGAGTAGACACTGAGGTTTCTGCTGCTTTAGAGGTGGCTGAAATATTTGAGAGTTAGAGTTTTACAAGCCACATATGTTTAGAAGGAAAAATGTTGGACCAATACTAACATCCCCATGTAAACCTGTGATGCTGATAATGCTTCATCTTCAGTTATGAGATGGACCAGGCTTTTACAAAATGGCACCTCAGAGATAAAGAAAAAATAACTTGTTTATTTTGCCATAAATTCTACATAAGAAAAAGAAAAAAAAATCCCCTGAGAATGTATAACCATAGTGCTCTGCTCGTAAGAGTTTAAGTTTAAATTTAAATTTGCAATGCCTGCATGGCCCAGGAAACCCTAAGCTGATAAATTTAGACAAAAGGTGGTCCTAGGCTGGTAATATCTCAAGAGGACTCTGCAGAGGCAGTTGTCTTAGCCTAGATTCCTTAGAAGCCAAGTCTGTGGCAAAGGACTTGGCTACTATTTTACTAGTGTAAGTGAGAGACTAAGTGAGTTAAACTGGAAAGGAAGAAAAGCTGCCAGTATAAGGATGTGTTTTGGGGTAGTGCGACTTCTTATTGATCCCACAGGACTTTCTTCCAAGTAACCATATGACTTATCTTGGCAGTCTTCCCAGAAGAAGCAAGAGGACAGCTCTATCTTTTAATTTGTCAAAGGTTTTCCTCATAAGGTATTAACTACCCTACTGTGTCAGTGTTTACTGAGCCAGGTCTGTGATGTTCTCAACCCTGGCATCAAAAGGGAAGTTTCAGGCAATAGGCAAGAGACAAGTGGTATGAGTGTGCTGGTGGGTGATATTGGGTGTGCCTACATGAAGTCGGTAGGACTCATAGGAGATCTGGTCACCACAATGGCAATAGAAACAAAAAGCAATTTAGGCTGAAAGGCTCTGAAATGGAACAGAAGTGATGTCTTCTATACCATAGTGCACATGATTACCACAGATAAGATTCCACTGATAGTACACTTGCACCGAAAATTTACACAACACACAAAAATGCAAAACACCGTGAGGAAGAGCAAACAAACCAACATAAAACCCAAGAAAATGTGTGTGACAAAAAAAGTCAGGCATCATTTAAAAGGCATGTGTAAAATCACCACACGTGATGAAAGGAGAAAAAACCCTAACAGCAGATTTCCATCTAATTTATGGACATGCTTCTCCCTCCAGCTTAATGCACTCCTTCTGTCTTTAGCTACAGGTTCTGCTTAGTGACTTGCTTCAAAAGAGTACAGAGTGGAAAGGAGTGAAAAGTAATGTTATAGGACCAACAGGTTTGTATGCCCACTGTGCAGTAACAGACCCATTACACTGAGGCAACAGGGTCTGCAGCAAAGAATTTAATGATCACAGCGTGCTGAGTGACAGGAGACCCTCAAATCCATCTCCCCAGGGGACTCTGGGCTGGGGTTTTTAAAGGGCCCATGGATGGTGACGGGCTAGAAAACTGGGGATGCTGAATTATTGGGGAAAGGGGGATGCAGACATCAGGGTGTGGAAACTGCCTTTTTTGGTGAGTCAGCTTCCTGTGGGCTCCTTTGGACCAGTTGATGTCAGCAAGATCCATCAGACCAGCTGGTGTCAGTAGTTTTATCAGTAGGCAAGACCTGAAGGATTATCTCAAAGGGAAAGCTTAATGTTATGTAACATTCATGTTGTTATCTAAAGAGCAGCTAAAAAGAACTACAATCTTGTAACAGAGTCTGCATGATTCTGGGACAATAGGGGCACTAAATAACTATAAGGAAGGAGGTCAGAGAATAAGCTGACTTAATGATCAATGCTGATGTGCTGCAAGCTTGGTTTATTTTTGTTTCTCCTCCTCCCTTCTTCCCTGATTAATTGTATAAAGTTTGTAGGGGTGGTTTCAATAACTTTACAATAGAGAAAATGGGCAAACACCACCCTGGTCAGTTGACCAAAGCTAACGTCATCTGTAATAAGTCATATCAATAGAATGTACCCTTTATGTGACATGATGAGAATGGCACTTTACCTGTGTGATCCTCCTCCCCCAAACCAATAATTCCAGTCCAGTCTTGAGAAAATCATCAGAGAAATTCAAAATGAAGGACATTCTAAAAAGTACCTGATCAGTACTCTTTAGAACTGTCAGTCATCAAAAACTGTCACAGTATTGAGAAGCCCAAGGAAATAAAATGAATAAATGTAATGTGATATGCTAAATGGAATTCTGGAACAGCAGAGGGACAGTGGGTGAAAAACTTGTGAAACGTAAATGAACCACAAGTTTAGTTAACAGTAATATACTAGCATTAGTTCCTTAGTTGTGATAAATATACTATGAATTGTAAGATAATAAAATGCAAGATGATAAAGTTAGGGAAAATAGGGTAAAGGAATGAGATATGGCATACAGAAACTCTCCATATCAACATATAGCTTTTCTGTAAATATAAAATAACTACTCTAAAATAAAAACTTTATTTAAAAAAATGACTGGCACGTTGACTAATAAAATTCACAAAATCAAAATCTAAACTCATCATCATCAGATAGGTTGCCTTTCTTTCCTGGCTGTACCGAGGAGGGAAATGGAGCAGAGCAGTAAGGCAGCCCACCAGGAGCTGAGGCATGTCCAAGAAAGTTGCCAGAGCTGGCTTGTGGTCCTGAAAGAGTCAGAACTTATGTGATGAAGTCCTCTAAGAGGGGAAGCAATCCTGGAGGTTAGAAGATTTATTATATGTAGGGAAAATGAACAGATAAATAAATACACTAAGGAAAATGAAAGCCAAGATTCTAATGCCAGAGAAGAAAATACAAATATGAAAATGTGGAAAGCTAGAATGAACACTGTGGTGTTGCATTAGTTAGAGGTATCAGTGTAAACACACGGTCTTCAATAAATACATGTAGATATAGAAATATATATATACACATGTAAACACATATATGTATCATTGCACCATGTATAATACATATGCATCATATATGTATAGGTAATGTATGTGATATATATGTGCATATGCACATAATTACATATGTATAAGATACATGTAAAATGACTCCACACTGAAAGGTCTACAGGCTTTTGGTGAAATGGCTGATTTCAGGGCTGGGGCAAAGAAAGTTAAAAATGAATTTGGAATATGTTATGCTGGGAAGTAGGCACAAAGTATGATGGGGACACCTAAAAAGAACAGGAGTCAGCACAAAAATTACTGGCCAAATCTGAAGGAATGTATCAAAATAATTAATGGGAGTAATGAATTCTAACCCACTGAAGAAATTAAGAGTCTATCAATCCACATGGCTATAAATAGATAAACAGAAAATATTCTTTTTTACAGTAGAATTTCCAGCAATAGGCCGGGTGCGATGGCTCACGCCTGTAATCCCAACACTTTGGGAGGGCGAGGCCGACCGATCACGAGGTCAGGAGATCGAGACCATCCTGGCTAACACGGTGAAACCCCGTCTCTACTAAAAATACAGAAAATTAGCCAGGCGTGGTGTCAAGTGCCTGTAGTCCCAGCTACTCGGGAGGCTGAGGCAAGAGAATGACGTGAACCCGGGAGGCGGAGCTTGCAGTGAGCGGAGATCGCGCCACTGCACTTCAGCCTGGGTGACAGAGCGTCTCAAAAAAATAAATAAATAAAAGGAAAAAAAAAAGAATTTCCAGCAATAAATATAGAAAGAATGATGGAATTATAAGATCAGCATTTAGTAACCACATAGTTATAATAAATGAAGACAAGAAATGTCAATAGTGAGTGATACTGACATAAGAAAGAAAAGTTTTACATAGTCTCAAGGTATCTCCTCTTACAATGTATACTAATTACAATGGGAAAAGAAGTAACTCTACAATGTTGAAATCTAGCGGGCACAACCTTAAGTAAGGCAGCAAGTTCACACCACCAGTTAGGGACAAATCAGTATTGTGTACCACAGAAGAGAATGCAAGGAGAATATAGTATCAATTCTGTAATATTCTGTCCAAAAATGCATAACTAAAGGAACATTATAAATAAACATTAGACAAACCCAAGGTGAGAAACATTTTACAAAATGACTGGCATTAATCTTCAAAAACATCAAGGTTGTAAAGCTAAGAAAAAACACTGAGAAATTGTTCCAGATTAAAGGAGACTACATGGCAACTGGGTGCAAAATGTGACCCTTAATTGAATCAATTTGCCAAAAAAAGGTTATTGTGACTTCCACTCTGAGCCATGCTGGAGTAAGAAGGGCCAGATCTATATACCCCTACAATAAACGACTAGAAAACGAAACACATTATGTGAGTCAATCATTTTTAGTCATTGGGCAGTAGCATCTCAGGACTGTAATCTCTGAAAGTCTTTCTCTGTGCAGATTGTTCTTCTTTGTTTTCTTCTTTGGAAAATCTAACAATTTGGGCCTTAATTCTGATCTCTCTAATCAACTCAGCAAGATGACCAGGCTTTGATTGTTCTTCCTTCCCTGTGCTGTAGCCTGGAAACTGCTTCATTTTCTTCTTTTTTCTATCTAGGATCACAGGTGGGAGATAATTTGCACCCTCATAGCTAAATCAGTAGAACATCATGAAATGTGACATTGGGTAGTGTCTTCAGATGATGATTGGTTTAGTAGTGAGATTAAATTGGCCTTATGTGATAAAGATTAGATTCACAATAACAAAGCATGAAAACATGCATGGAAAGGAATACAGTGATCTTTAGTAACTGTAAGTCAGAAAAAATGTCCAGCCATATTTAAAGGAATACACCAAAATTTAGCACCAAACAATATAAAATTCGAAGTATCCAAAAGTCAGAAATTCCTGGGCATAACAAAACAGTAGTATGTGCCCATAACTAGGAAAAAAAATTAATAGAAACAGACCTAAAAATGACAGAGATTATCACCCTAATTGTTGACTTTCTTGTACTATTACAGAAATTTTTCACAGACTAATTATCAGTATTTGCACATAAGTACAGATATGCAATGAAACCCCTCCAGATTCCTGTTTAGGCCAAGGGGAGGCACCACTTAGAGATTAGATGGAGGAGGAGGGGGAGCCTGGGGTATTTACTCGCCTGGCTCCCTTCCTGTTGCTCTGTGGTTTTTGGTAGCAGTGTTCCTCTACCACCAAAGGCTACAGATACAACTCTTCTTCTGGTAACCACTATTTCTTCTATTTCTTCTATTATTTCAGCCTAATGACATGCTGAAGTAAAGCCCAGCCTGAGACCCAGTGAAAATTAGAAAGGCATTCTGTTTATAGAGAAGCAGGCAAAAAACTTCCCACATCAACTTCTCATCCTTGTGTGATCACAGCCACTTCACACCTCTTATGACCATGTTGAAACAGAAATAGAAGTGGGCCAGCCACTTCATGTTCTCTATAAAATGTAAAGTATACAGAGTTTAAATAGAGACTGAAGATGATGTCCGTGTCAACCTAAGTGAGAATCATCCAATGCAGATGAATAAAGCTTTTAAAACACTCTGTGAGTCATTTTTGAGAGTACATGGAAGAAAGAGAGGAAAGGAGAGGATTAGCAGCTGCATGTGTGTGGGTAGGAAGGGGCTCCCAAGAGGCAGGCTCTTGGCTTTAGTCCTTCCAGAGAAAAGAAAGGTGGAGGACACGGATCAGTAAGGGAAGGCATTCCACATAACTTTGAACACCTGTGTTTCCATTTCTAAGGTCACAAAGCCACAGAATCAGAACCAACTGATCCATGGAAAGAAAGGACAGGGATCAATGTGAGGTGGGAGCAAAATCTGCCTCTTTGTTTTTCTTTTCCCACTAATGGCTTGTCTCATATAAAGAATGGGTCTTACCTATTTTACTTTTTGGCAAGGATCAAGGCAGGAAATTATCTTGTTAATTTCTTATTTAAATTTTCTGCTTTTATTATTGCATCTATCAGTGTTGATTTGAGCCTTTTGTTTCCCCATTACTGTGAGTCCTAGTAAGGTGAAGTGAGCCCAGACCTCCCAAAGAAAATTTGCCAGAGCATCTCCATCTGTCCTGGTTTCTCAGGGACAGCAGATGTTGTGAGTTGTGGCTGCTCTGCATTACTAACAATTTTTCTTTGTATTTCAAGTAGTTTTAACAGTAAGTGTTACTCTGAATATTACCTCTTAGCCCCAGGCTTCCCAATGAGAATGGATCAGATTGCCTGTGAGGCTGCAACTCTCAGAGGGCCCTAGCCTGCCAATCATTCAGCAAAGAAAGCTCTGGACTGTTCTTTGTGGGGCTGCCTAGATCTGTCTTTGGATGCACAGAGAGCAGAACCAGGAAACCAAATGCTAATCTGTTCTCTGAAGGATTTCATAATGCTTTTTTTCTTCTATTTTTCAAAAACAAGTTTTTATAAAACATTTCAGTAACTTTTTCAAGTCTTAAAAGTATAACATGTTGATCATACATAATTGAGGAAATAAAGGTTTATATAAGAAAATAAACATGAGCCGTAAACCTAACACCCAGATGTATTCACTGCTTAGACATTAAGATATTTCTTTCCATACCTTCATCTAGTTTATCTATTTATGATTTTTAGGCTGCTACTATTTAAGAAGATTATTTAAAGAACCCCACCTTCCTTTTTTCCTCTCCATTTCTATCTTATGAGTACATGTGTGTATGCTTCTGACCTGTTCATGACTCTGTTAGTTTATCTTTCTGAATTTTTAGCTGCTGCTGCCACAGTTAGCTGTTTATCACTCTTTTATAAATGCCCCAAACCTTGCTATTATTTATTTACGTAAGTTCCAGAGTATTTCTCAAAATCCATGCAGTAAACTATATAATTTGAAAATAAAACAATTCCATTTTTGAACAACTTTCTTCTCCCTGATCCTCAGATTTAGTATCAGTTCTGGCAGAATTATTCATACCTTAAGGTCACGCTAGGTAGGCCTCTGGATACTATTCCTATGTGTTCCCATAGTTTTCTGGTCTTTGTGTAGGTACAGGAGGCTGCCCATGACGCTACCCTCTTCCAGTACTCATACCCATCTTGACTAGCCTTCTTAGAAGATTCTTACCTTATTTCACAATCCTAATGTTACCATCATTCTCATTATTGTCTGAACCAGAAATCTGTGAGGCATCAATGACTCCTCCCTAGCCTTTATCCCCAGCATACAATCAAGATCCTCTGATTCAAACTCCTGAATTGTTCTGAATTAATATCTTTCTATCCTTTCCCTTCAATGTCACCCTAGTTTGAACTCTGCTCGTGTCTCCCCTGAATTACAAATCCATACAGCCTCTTTGAAAACACAAGTTGGTTCCACACTCACTGCCTCTAAAGCCTATCACACTGACATTTAGAAATTCTCAATAGTTTGTTCTTTCCCAGGCTTTGTTTTTCAACTTGCATTCCTTAAGTTCCTGAGAAGTACGCTAAAGCAGTAGTTCTCCAAGTGTGGTTCCAAGACCAGCAGCATCAGCATCACCCAGGAAGTAGTGATGCAAATTTAAGAGATTCAAATTTCCATGCCCCAGCTAACACCTCTTACAGTGGGACCTCGAAATTTGTTGTTGTTGTTTGTTTTTGAAATGGAGTTTGGCTGTTGTTGCCCAGGCTGGTGTGCAATGGCATGATCTCGGCTTACTGCAATCTCTGCCTTCAGGGTTAAAGTGATTCTACGACCTCAGCCTCCTGCGTAGCTGGGATTACAGGCATACACCACCACGCCCAGCTAATTTTGTGTATGTTTAGTAGAGAAGGGGTTTCTCCATGTTGGTCAGGATGGTCTCGAACTCCTGACCTCAGGTGATCCACCTGCCTCAGCCTCCCAAAGTGCTGGGATGAAATTTGTTTTAAAAAACTTTCCTGGTGACTCATGCATACCAAAATTTATACTGAAAGAATATGCTATTTAAATACCTATTTTATTGGCTTTGGGGATAGTGTAACTTTACATGTATAAAGATTTTTGGAGAACTCTCACTTTCTTCAATGAGGATACTAAGGTTCAAAAGTATATATGGCATGGCCAGGATAACCAACTAATTAACAGAAATGCTGGAACCAGCAGCTGCATCAGTGACAAATGGTGTTTCCACCATTCTATGCTGTTGACAGGACAGTCATCATGCCTACAGCCAAGAGGAATACCTTTGAATTCACGGCAGAGGTTTTTAGTCATATAGATCCCTGATGATGCAACTTACTTCAGCAGACTTTATCACCAAAGAATGAAAGCTTCAATCAATGTCAAAAAGTTGTGCAAAATGACCATTACCTTCCTTTTCTTTTTCTGGAAATTTCGTTATTGTCATTTTTTTTGTTTTCTTTTGAGACAAGGTCTCCCTCTGTCACACAGGCTGGAGTACAGTGGCATGATCAGAGCTAATTGCAGCCTCAACCTCCCAGGTTCATGTGATCCTCCTACCTCAGCTTCCCAAGTAACTGAGACCACAGGCATGTGCCACCACACTTGGCTAATTTTTTGTTGTTGTTTCTTGTAGAGACAGATTCTTCCTATGTTGCCCAGACAGGTTGGTCTTGAGCTCCTGGGTTTAAGTGATACTTCCACCTCAGCCTCCCAAAGTGCTCCAAGGTGGATCACAGGCATGAGCCACCACACCTGACCAGTCTTCTTTAACTTTCAATCACCTCCCTTGTTTTTCGGTCAGCCTCTGAGATGTTGACTGTAAGGTCTTGCAGGACAAAAAGTATGTCTTCTATGTGTTACTAAGCTAATAGTAATGTTTCTATTAGGGAAAACACAGACTCATGGGAAAATTATAAAAATAGGATATTTGTGAAATGTGCCAGGCACTTTTATGTGCTGCCTTGACATCTGCCAATGTCAAGCTTGGTTCAGCCATGTTTGAGGGAAATATTATATAAGAGATATATTACAATTGTAAATATAGTTTAGTAAATTCATTTCTTAGAATTATTCCAAGAAAAATACATGTATGCATTCAGATGCATAGCACAAGGATATTCTGTGCAGATGTTTGTATAGTAACAAATAGGGTAACTATTATAAAAACTAAGACACATTCATGTTAAGAATGCTACTTAGCTATTACAATTGAATAGGTTTCATTTATATACACTATTTTGATAGAAGAAACTCTCCAGGACCTATGCTGTTGCATGAAAAAAAAAAGCTATGATACACTTAAAATTTGTAGTTAAAATAGCCATCAAAAATAATTGTATGTCTGTAATATCTATCATATGTAACAAAACAAACAGCATCTGATGTATAGAATATTCTCACTCCAATCTTTTCTATTGTGTTTGATTAAAGTTTAATGCACACACAGCAAAATGTACAACCTGAAGTGTAAAGCTCAATTACATTATATAAATGCATGTACTTATATGATTACCACCCAGATCAAGATATAGAACAGTTCCATCATCCCAGTGTGTTCCTTTATACTCATTTCCAATTAAGTCCCTGTATACCCAAAGAGTGAATCACTTTTCTGACTTCTATCCCCATAGGTTAATTTTGCCTAATTTTGAACTACATAAGAATGAAATCATACAGTATGTATGTTTTTGTGCCTAGCTTCTTTTACTCAACATAATGCATTTGAGATTCATTAGTGTTGTTGTATGTGTCAGTAATTTATATCTTTTTATCAGAAAATGGTATCACATTGGGTGAATATACTACCATTTGTTTAGTCATTGTCTTGTTGATGAACATTTGAGTACTTCCCAGTTTTTTGCTAAAGCTTCATTAATTTTTGCATATAAGCCATTCCACTTGTTTTACCCTCTTTCTTTTTCCCACCAGTTTCTTGCATATTTATCACCCTCAAGACTTTAGCCAAGCCAAGATGTATTTTCCAACCATGAAAACCCCATTGTGACCTTTCTCCATTTATTTCCCCACTGCCAATAACAACAGTGATTTCTGTTATCTGAAAATGTTATATCCCTAAGTCACTTGCTACTTTATTTTTTTCTTGGGACAGTGCTCCACAAACTAGGTGGAAAGTAAGAACAAAGCAAAGGTATCATCCCCTATTTCCTTGTATATACCATAGCTTCTAGCATTGTGCCATGTGCCATATTTGTTAAATATACAAAATGTTAACTTTAACCTTCATAAGAGCTCAATAGGGTAAAAATATTTGCAAATTTCATCAACGCCGTTAATTGAGTGCTTGCTATGAGTCAGATGCTTACACTTGAATTCCTTTGTCAGCTTCACTTCTAACTAGCTACATTTACTTGACAAACTACACAGCTACTCAAAACCTCAGTTGCAGTATCTGTAAAATGACAGTATTAGCTCATGTTGATATGTTGATATGAGGTTTACTTAAGGCATAGTGAGTTGCCTATTGTACCAGGAACCCAGAAACTTTTCATACATATTATTCATTATTACCTAATTTAACTTTCATTAGAAATTTCTAAATTTCATTTAATTCTGCAGCATTTCCATTTCCATCATCATTCTGTACCCACTAATAGCACTGTTACATGACAAACAGTTATTAATTTGCTTGTTTCTGGTCTTTCCTCATTAAAATGCAAACTCCATGAGGGTAGACATTTTGTCTCTTTTAGGAAGCATTGCATTCTTATCCCTAGAAGAGTGCCTGGCATTCAGTAGATTTTCAATTAACATTTATTAAATAAATGAATTAATATTTTTAGTATCTGCTTTGTTATGGGTGAGACTGAGGCTTAATGTTGCAAGTTCTATTGCTGAGGCTAACCCTCCTTTCCTATTCCTAGCAAGCCACCCCTCTGCTTGAATCTGGCCAGTAGTGGAGACCCCACTACTCAGCAAAAGTCTATTTGGTATTGGTAGTTCTGATTTTTAGGAGTTCTTCCTTATTCTTAGCTGACAGCTCTCCCCCTGTGCAAAACTACAGTGTCTCTGAGTTGAAAAGAAACTTGGGTAAAAATCCCAATGCCTGAGTACCCAGCAGTTCCTGTTTGCCTGATATGTCATGCTGGAGGCAGCATTTAATTCAGATGAGAAGTGACACCCACGTCCTGATGCCTCAGCTGCCAGCAAAAGGCCAGTGACAACTTCCATTACACAGAAGGGTGAGGCAGGTGTCCTAGAAAAACTCCAGCTTCTCAAATCCCGTCTACCTAATTAGATTCTCTCTGCAGTTAGCTGGATCCCTTCCACTGTGTCAAGCCCCAAATTCTGCCTTTAAAAGTGTGCGACTTTAGTGCTGCAGTTTAGTAAAGAAGGAGCTGAAGTTGGGGATGTTAGGGACAGCAGAAGCTAGGTGACAGGAAGGACGAAGGGAAGAGGATGGGGAAAAGAGAGAAATGAATATCAAAATGCACCCATTTCTATATTTAGCAGAAGATGTTTTGTTTTAAGACATTGATTTGTGAGAAGTGTTTAACCTCATTAAGTTTACAGTTTTGGGATTTGGAAGAAAAAATTCTCTCCCTTCTTGGCTTCTGTAGGATGCTAAAATGGTTGGCTTTAGAAAACCTTTAAATGAAATGGTTATTATTAACTCTAATCATCTTGGTTTCTCTTTTTGGTTATGAGCTTTTAATGCCAAGAGTTGGAGACCTATGTCCCCTAGGTATGCACCTTAAATTACATACATAAATGCATTAAGGAAGGAACTACAGAAATGGTGATGGGAAGCAATGGCAGCAAAGGTAATTTGAGATAGTAAAATGAAACGGGTTTATTTCAAAGTCATTTTCAGCGACTACACCACTGACATCAAAATTGTGTTTGCGTGTGTGTGCATGTATGTGAGCTGGAGCAACCACAAGTCAAGTAAAATTTAGAAAAGGTAAAAATTGTTTCATGAATTCAGAGCAGAAATGATTCTCTCATGTTAAGCAGTATGTTTCACATGAGAGAGATGAAATCCACTAATGTCACCATATTTTTAATCCAAAATCAAGACATATTATATGACACTAAAATATAATTTTTGAAATTGAGAAAAATCACAGAAAATTGGGTCTTTCTAAGAATGTCCTCTGTATGCAGAAGGCCACAATGTGGCCCTCACTAAGCACAAAGAGGAACTTTATTTCCTATTAATCATTTCCAATGTACAAATATTTCTTCAGCCATTTGCAAGGCCCTGGTAAAGAGGGGATGCCATTCAGCATAAATCCAATAATGACATGCCTTCAAGAAACTTGCAGTACACTAGAGGAGAACCAATGTTTATGCCGGTTACCACAGGACATGGTCTACAGTGATAAATGCATTGCTGATCACCGCAGAGAAATTGAACTAGAGCATCCCAAGGGGAGATTATATATTACTGCTAAGTGGTGGCTGATGGCTCATGATGTAAATCTATAGAATCAATTTAATGTAATTACTTTTTTAAAAAAATGAAAGATGTCCTGAGGGTCCTTTGATTTACATGAGCGGAGGAGGCATGTCTATCCAGTTAGGTCTTAGGAGATTCTGCATAATGTTTGAGGGCAGAGGGTGGGGTTAGGATATCAGAAGAACAAGACACTAAAAGAACAGGATGCCTATGAGGAGAACACCCGAGTCAGATGCTGCAGGAGGCACTGGGGGCTTTTAACCAAGACATCGAAGAAAAAACCTTATGCTAGGAAGGTCGCTAAAAGCATGCTTACAGAGAGCAGTTCCTGATTCCTTTTTCTTCTCCTGCCAGCTGAGGTGAGGGCCTATTGGAAGAGGTGGCATTTGAGATGGTACTGTGGTCGAGAGAAGAGCATATGAACGTGAGACTGAAGGGAACATAAGGGTAAGTAATGCCCAGACTCCATCCCATCCATGGTCTGTGAGCCAAGCCCAGTTTTACCCTCCAACCTCCATGCCTAGGCTATAGGAAGGTTGAAGCAGAAGCAATTACTCATTAGACAAAAGCTGCCTCTAGCGTTTTAGGCCCTTGGCCCATGCAGATGCCTTTGCTACAGCTCCAAACAAACCTCTTTCCCTTGCTCTTGCCCTAAAGCCCTTTTGATGAGGGATGAAAGAGTGCCTTAAAATTCAAACAACTGCTACCACAGAATGTTAATGTAGGTTCAAATTAAAGCATCACTTTAATCCCGTGTATAGGCGCTCCTAATTTTACTGTGATCCTGTGTAGGACCACTGCCCCTTTCAAGACCCTGAGGTTGTAAAAGATTGATGGGAAAGGAGGCAGACAGCATTAGAAACGTAGATGGTAGGATCATTTGACAGGGAAAAAAAGGGGGGAGGGTAGGCAGAACATAAAGATCAGAGGGCTATTGACCTCTCTGACTGAGATTAACCCTGTATTTCCATTTCTGGAATACAAAATTCTTCAAACCTTAAGGAAGCTACAATAGGCCATAATACAAGGTCTTCTCCTTACAGTTGTATCAGTATCAAGTGTCAAATTCATCTCCTGGCACTCATGCATAGCAAGTCATTAAAAAAGAGGTATAACACACCTACACATGCTATAATAATAGATTATCATTTTTTATTGATACAGTGTCATCTCAGCATATTATATTCCATTTGTATTCATAGAGGAAGATTGAGCACTCACCCATATTTGAAATTAAAATATATTTTAACTTTGGAAATGTATTGTTTAAAGAAAATATACACATCTTGTCATAGTTGATAGGAAGAGAAAGATGTTGGAAGAAATACAATATGAGAATAAAATGTGCATTTTGAAATCCTTACTCCTCTTGCTACCTTGTGTGTGGCATTAGCAAGTCCTATTGACATCTCTGAGTCTCTGTAGTTTCACACATATAGTGGCTGTCTTGTATGATTTGCATCATTGTGGCATAGATTTAAAAGAGAATGTATGAAAAATTGGCTCATGGTCACAGTAAGTTTTCAAGAAAGGTTAGAGCCTTCCAACCCCCTGTACACACTTAAAAGGCTCTTTAAACTTTACATAAAATAAAAAAGGCAAAAATGCCTGTGATCTCACAAAAAATATATCACACTCTGTGTGGATATATTTTATAAGAAAATCATTTTGGGGACAATTTTGGAAAACTCAAATAATATAAAAAAATATGGTGAAGCAGAGTGTCCTTCCCCACATTACAATTCCCCTGGTACAAAGTAACCAAGATAATAGGTTCATATAATTGTTTCAAGATAATTTTTGTGCATGTGTCAGTGTATACTTGATATTAATATATAATCATATTTACACAACAGATCATAGTATAAAATGTCTACTGGTTCTTGTTTATTGTACTCAATAATACATATTAGAGCTCTTTCCATAAGAGCATACATATAGATCCTCTTGCATTAGTTCATTTTCATGCTGCAGATAAAGACATACCTGAGACTGTGTAATTTATTAAGAAAAAGAGTTTCATTGGACTCAAAAGTTCATGTGGCTGAGGAGGCCTCACAAACATGGTGGAAGGCAAAAGGCATGTCTTACATGGTGGCAGGCAAAGAGGAAATGAGAGACAAGTGAAAGGGGTTTCCTTTTATAAAACCATTAGATCTTGTGAGACTTACTCACTACCATGAGAACAGTATGGTGGAAACCACCCCCAGATTCAATTATCTCCCACTGGATCCCTCCCACAACATGTGGAAATTATGGGAGCTATAATTCAAGATGAGATTTGAGTAGGGACATGGTCAAACCATATCATTCTGCCCCTGGTCCCTCCCAAATCTCACATTATCACATTTCAAAACAAATCATGCCTTCCCAACAGTCCCCCAAAATCTTAACTCATTTCAGCATTAACTCAAAAGTCCAGTCCAAAGTCTCATCTGAGACAAGGCAAGTCCCTTCTGTCTATGAGCTTGTAAAATCAAAAGCAATTTAGTTACTTCCTAGATACAACGAGGGTACAAGCATTGGGTTAATACAGCCATTCTAAATGGAAGAAATCAGTCAAAACAAAGAGGCTTACAGGCCCCATGTAAGCCCAAAATCCATCAGGACAGTCAAATCTTAAGGCTCCAAAATGACCTCCTTTGACTCCATGTTTCACATCCAAGTCATGCTGATACAACAGGTGGGTTCCCATAGTCTTGGGAAACTCCACCCCTGTGGCTTTGCAGGGTACAGCCTCCCTCCTGGCTGCTTTCACAGGCTGGTATTAAGTGCCTGCAGCTTTTCGAGGTATACGGATCAAGCTGTCAGTGAATCTACCATTCTGGAATCTGGAGGATGGTGGCACTCTTCTCACAGCTTCACTAGGCAGTGCCCAGTGGGAACTCTGTGTGGGGACATCAACCCCACATTTTCCTTCCACACTGCCCTAGCGGAGGTTTACCATGAGGGTCCTGCCCCTGCCATACACTTCTGCCTGAAAATCCAGGTATTTCTGTACACCCTCTGAAATCCAGGTGGATGTTCACAAACCTGAATTCTTGACTTCTGTGAACTCACAGGCTCAACATCATTTGGAAGCTGCCAAGGCTTGGGGCTGGCACTCTCTGAGTCCCTGGCCTGAGCTGTACCTTGTACCTTGGCTCATTTTAGCCATGGCTAGAGTGGCTGAGACTCAGGGCACCAAGTTCCTAGGCTGCACACAGCAGGAGGGCTCTGGCCCCAGCCCAAGAAACAATTTTTTTCCCATAGGCCTCTGTGCCTGTGATAGGAAGGGCTGCCACCAAGGTCTATGACATGCCCTGGAGACATTTTCCCCATTGTCATGGTGATTAACATTTGGTTCCTTATTACTTGTGCAAATTTATGCAGCTGGCTTGAATTTCTCTTCAGAAAATTTTTTTTCTATTGCACCATCAGGCTGCAAATTTTTCAAACTTTTATGCTCTGTATCTCTTTTAAAACTGAATGCTTTTAACAGCACCCAAGGCACATCTTGCATGCTTTGCTGCTTAGAAATTTTTTCTGCCAAGTGCCCTAAATTATCTCCCCCAAGTTCAAAGTTTCACAAATCTCTAGAAGAGGGATAAAATGCCACCAGTCTCTTTGCTAAAACATGATAAGAGTCACGTTTACTCCAGTTCCCAACAAGTTCCTCATCTCCACCTGAGACCGTCTCATCCTGAATTTTATTGTCCATATCATTATCAGCATTTTGGTCAAAGCCATTCAACAAGTCTCTAGAAAGTTCTAAACTTTCCCACATTTTCCTTTCTTTTTCTGAGCCCTCCAAACTGTTCCAACCTCTGCCTGTTACCCAGTTCCAAAGTTGCTTCCACATTTCTGGGTATCTTTACAGTAGTGCCCCACTCTACCAGTACAATTTGCTGCTGATAAAGACATACCCAAGACTAGGTAATTTATAAAGAAAAAGAGATTTAATGGACTGACAGTTCCACATGGCTAGGGAGGCCTCATAATTGCGGTGGAAGGCAAAAGGCACGTCTTACATGGTGGCAGGCAAAGAGGAATAAAAGCAAAGTGAAAAGGGTTTCCCCTTATAAAACCATCACATCTGGTGAGACTTAATCACGATCACAAGAACAGTATGAGGGAAACCACCTTCATGATTCAATTGTCTCCCACTGGGTCCCTCCCACAACATGTGGGAAATATGGGAGCTATAATTCAAGATGAGATTTAGGTGGGGACACAGCCAAACCATAACACCATTATTATATGTTAATTTTTATAAAATAGTTTCCTGTAATATTTATTTTCATTTTTAAAAATATTTTATTTGACAAGTATCTAGTGAAGAATGCACTGCTTGGTTTTTGTTTGTTTGTTATAATAATCAAAGCTCTGCTGTGCATTCAAGTTGAAATAACTTGGCCAATGTTTTTAGGTGCAAATCAAAAGATTGGTGTTGTTAAATCTAAGGACACTAACTTTTATTTTCCTCAGATAAGAAACAAAACTCTACAAATTTTTCCAGTACTAATATTATCAAATTTAAAATTTTGCCAATTAAA
Source organism: Gorilla gorilla gorilla (assembly GCF_029281585.2). Lineage (NCBI taxonomy): Eukaryota > Metazoa > Chordata > Mammalia > Primates > Hominidae > Gorilla > Gorilla gorilla. The sequence continues at coordinate 44,667,359 of NC_086017.1, read as the reverse complement.
TCGATAAATACGGTATCTGATTTTTTCTTTCACTTAAATGTCTTTAGGAGTATGCTTTAGCATATTTTATTTATTTTTTCATTATTTGTATTTGTTTAGCTGTGACACATTTAAGATGTTTTCTCATTTATTGTATTTTACTAGTTTTTTGGATTTTTATAGAATCCTGGTAAAATATATGTTAAGATATTTATTGTCCAGTTTCTCATTTGTGTTTTGATTGTGATGTTATTAATATAAGTTCAAAGTTTTTATGTGACTATATTTATTATTATTTTAATTTAGAGTTTGTAAATTCTGAGTCTTACATACAATGCTTTGTCTGCTTCAAGATGATATGTAAATTCAGTCATGCTTAATTTTAGTATTTTTGTGGCTTATTTTTTAGGTTAGAATTTGATCTAACTGAAAATTTTGGGGGCATAAGAAACAAGGTAAAACTCCAACCTAAAAAATGCTACTACAAACAATCAGAAAATTCAGGAGAACTTTTAGGTAATTAAATTAATAAATAATGATAAGTCTTCTGCAAGTATAATGGCTTTCTCTTTATTTAAATCTTGTGTCTGTAAGTGTGTCTGAGTGTGGGTATGTGTTTACTCCACTGGAATTTTAGAGGTGACTTTATAAAAATTCTGCCTATTGCTTAAGTGTACACAAAGATATAATATACTTGTTTGTTAAATGTATGATTTTAAGAATTTTTATAGACAATAATTTCTTTTATTAATATCTAGTCAGAATACCACTGCATATAGTCAAAACCGATATGATGATTTTAAGCAGAAAGGTATTTAAAACCAGGAGTTCAGCTTCGGATTAGCTCTCCAGACTCTCCTAGAACAACTGTGCAGAACTGGCTCATCAAGGCAGCTGCTACCTTTAGCCATACCAGGAAGCCAGAGAATCAGGAAGCCTCTGTGACTGCTGCCAGTTTCAATATCACACCACCTTAGTGGAAATCTTGGAATCAGAGAGAGCTGTTTCCACACCTGACAGCTGAAGGAAATCACCATTTATGCTGAGGTCTGGATAAGAGAGAACCACCTCCATAATTGTTGGTCTTGTCAACAAATCCACAATATCATATCTGCCTCTCTCTCCATGAGGAGTGTGAAAAATGTAGATTTTTAGTAGTTCATCCTCTTCGATATCAACATGTTCATCCTAAGGAAGCTGGCATACATTTTGAATGAACCAAATAGTCTAACAATAAAACTCACTTGCACACTTACCACTTAGATCATGGTATATTTTATTTTAAACATACACTGAACTACATTTTCTTATATGTGATTTTTAAAGTTTTTTTTTTCTTTTTAAAGTAGACTTTATTTTTTAGAGCAGCTTTAGGTTCACAACAAAATTTAGAGGAAGGTTTACCCATTTCTCATACACAATTTTCCTCACACATGCATAGATATAGATTTCCCAATTACCAACACCCCCTACCAAAGCAGTACATTTGTTATTTTTGTTTGTTTGTTAATTTTTATTTTTATTTCAAGTTCCAGGGTACATATGCAGGATGTGCAGGTTTGTTACACAGGTAAAAGTGTGCCATCGGGGATTGCTGCACCTATTAACTCATTACCTAAGCATTAAGCCCAGCATGCATTAACTATTTTTTGTAATGCTCTCCCTACCCCCACCCCACCTCCGGCAGGCCCCAGTGTGTGTTTTTCCCCTCCCTGTGTCCATGTGTTCTCATTATTCAGTTCCCACTTATAAGTGAAAACACGTGTTGTTTGGTTTTCTATTCTTGCATTAGTTTGCTGAGAATAATGGCTTCCAGTTCCATCCATGTCCCTGCAAAGGACATGATCTCATTCTTTTTTACGTCTGCATATTATTCCATGATGTATATGTACCAGTTTATTTATCCAGTCTATCACTGATGGACATTTGTGTTAATTCCATGTCTTTGCTATTGTGAATAGTGCTGCAATGAACATACTTGTGTATGTATCTTTGTAAAAGAATAATTTCTATTCCTTTAGGTATATTCTCAGTAATGGGATTGCTGGGTCAAATAGTATTTCTCATGCTGGATCTTTGAGGAATCACCACACCATCTTCCACATGGTTGAATACATTTACATTCCCACCAACAGCGCAAAAGCATTCCTGTTTCTCCACAACCTTGCCTGCGTCTGTTGTTTCTTGACTTTTTAATAATTGCCATTCTGACTGTCATGAGATGGTATCTCACCGTGGTTTTGATTTGCATTTCTCTAATGATCAGTGATGTTGAGCTTTTCCTCATAGGTTATTTGGCCACACAAATATCTTTTGTTGAGAAGTGTCTGTTCTTGTCTTTTGCCCACTTATTAATGGGGTTGTTTGGTTTTTTCTTTTAAATTTAAGTTTCTTGTAGATTCCAGATATTAGACCTTTGTCAGATAAATAGATTGCAAAAATGTTCTCCCATTCTGTAGTTTGCCTGTTCACTCTGATAGTTTCTTTTGCTGTGCAAAGCTCGGCAGTTTAGTTGGATCCCATTTATCAGTTTTTGCTTTTGTTGCAATTGCTTTCGATTTTTTTTTATTATACTTTAAGTTTTAGGGTACATGTGCACAATGTGCAGGCTAGTTACGTATGTATACATGTGTCATGTTGGTGTGCTGCACCCATTAATTCGTCATTTAACATTAGGTATATCTCCTAATGCTATCCCTCCCCCCTCCCCCCACCCCACAACAGTCCCCGGTGTGTGTGTTCCCCTTCCTGTGTCCATGTGTTCTCATTGTTCGATTCCCACCTATGAGTGAGAACATGTGGTGTTTGGTTTTTTGTCCTTGCGATAGTTTGCTGAGAATGATGGTTTCCAGCTTCACCCATGTCCCTACAAAGGACATGAACTCATCATTTTTTATGGCTGCATAGTATTCCTTGGTGTATATGTGCCACATTCTGTTAATCCAGTCTATCATTGTTGGACATTTGGCTTGGTTCCAAGTCTTTGCTATTGGGAATAGTGCCACAATAAACATACGTATGCATGTGTCTTTATAGCAGCATGATTTATACTCCTTTGGGTATATACCCAGTAATGGGATGGCTGGGTCAAATGGTATTGCTAGTTCTAGATCCTGAGGAATCGCCACACTGACTTCCACAGTGGTCGAACTAGTTTACAGTCCCACCAACAACAGTGTAAAAATGTTCCTATTTCTCCACATCCTCTCCAGCACCTGTTGTTTCCTGACTTTTTAATGATTCCCATTCTAACTGGTATGAGATGGTATCTCATTGTGGTTTTGATTTGCATTTCTCTGATGGCCGGTGATGATGAGCATTGTTTCATGCGTCTTTTGGCTGCATGAATGTCTTCTTTTGAGAAGTGTCTGTTCATATCCTTCGCCCACTTTTTGATGGGGTTGTTTGTTTTTTTCTTGTAAATTTGTTTGAGTTCATTGTAGATTCTGGATATTAGCCCTTTGTCAGATGAGTAGATTGCAAAAATTTTCTCCCGGTCTGTAGGTTGCCTGTTCACTCTGATGGTAGTTTCTTTTGCTGTGCAGAAGCTTTTTAGTTTAATTAGATCCCATTTGTCAATTTTGGCTTTTGTTGCCATTGCTTTTAGTGTTTTAGTCATGAAGCCCTTGCCCATGCCTATGTCCTGAATGGTATTGCCTAGGTTTTCTTTTAGGGTTTTTATGGTTTTAGGTCTAACATGTAAGTCTTTAATCCATCTTGAATTAATTTTTGTATAAGGTGTAAGGAAGGGATCCAGTTTCAGCTTTCTACATATGGCTAGCCAGTTTTTCCAGCACCATTTATTAAATAGGGAATCCTTTCCCCATTTCTTGTTTTTGTCAGGTTTGTCAAAGAGCAGATGGTTGTAGATGTGTGGTATTATTTCTGAGACCTCTGTTCTGTTCCATTGATCTATATCTCTGTTTTGGTACCAGTACCATGCTGTTTTGGTTACAGTAGCCTTGTAGTATAGTTTGAAGTCAGGTAGCATGATGCCTCCAGCTTTGTTCTTTTGGCTTAGGATTGACTTGGCAATGCAGGCTCTTTTTTGGTTCCATAAGAACTTGAAAGTAGTTTTTTCCAATTCTTTGAAGAAAGTCATTGGTAGCTTGATGGGGATGGCATTGAATCTATAAATTACCTTGGGCAGTATGGCCATTTTCACGATATTGATTCTTCCTACCCATGAGCGTGGAATGTTCTTCCATTTGTTTGTGTCCTCTTTTATTACATTGAACAGTGTTTTGTAGTTCTCCTTGAAGAGGTCCTTCACATCCCTTGTAAGTTGGATTCCTAGGTATTTTATTCTCTTTGAAGCAATTGTGAATGGGAGTTCATTCATGATTTGGCTCTCTGTTTGTCTGTTATTGGTGTGTAGGAATGCTTGTGATTTTTGTACATTGATTTTGTATCCTGAGACTTTGCTGAAGTTGCTTATCAGCTTAAGGAGATTTTGGGCTATGAGGATGGGGTTTTCTAGATGTACAATCATGTCATCTGCAAACAGGGACAATTTGACTTCCTCTTTTCCTACTTGAATACCCTTTATTTCCTTCTCCTGCCTGATTGCCCTGGCCAGAACTTCCAACAGTATGTTGAATAGGAGTGGTGAGAGAGGGCATCCCTTTCTTGTGCCAGTTTTCAAAGGGAATGCTTCCAGTTTTTGCCCATTCAATATGATATTGGCTGTGGGTTTGTCATAGATAGCTCTTATTATTTTGAGATACGTCCCATCAATACCTAATTTATTGAGAGTTTTTAGCATGAAGGTTGTTGAATTTTGTCAAAGGCCTTTTCTGCATCTATTGAGATAATCATATGGTTTTTGTCGTTGGTTCTGTTTATATGCTGGATTACGTTTATTGATTTGCGTATGTTGAACCACCCTTGCATCCCAGGGATGAAGCCCACTTGATCATGGTGGTTAATCTTTTTGATGTGCTGCTGGATTCGGTTTGCCAGTATCTTATTGAGGATTTTTGCATCGATGTTCATCAGGGATATTGGTCTAAAATTGTCTTTTTTTGTTTTGTCTCTGCCAGGCTTTGGTATCAGGATGATGCTGGCCTCATAAAATGAGTTAGGGAGGATGCCGTCTTTTTCTGTTGATTGGAATAGTTTCAGAAGGAATGGTACCAGCTCCTCCTTGTACCTCTGGTAGAATTTGGCTGTGAATCCATCTGGTCCTGGACTTTTTTTGGTTGGTAAGCTATTAATTATTGCCACAATTTCAGAGCCTGTTATTGGTCTATTCAGAGATTCAGCTTCTTCCTGGTTTAGTCTTGGGAGAGTGTAGGCATCCAGGAATTTATCCATTTCTTCTAGATTTTCTAGTTTATTTGCATAGAGGTGTTGATAGTTTTCTCTGATGGTCGTTTATATTTCTGTGGGATCAGTGGTGATATCCCCTTTATCATTTTTTATTGCGTCCATTTGATTCTTCTCTCTTTTCTTCTTTATTATTCTGGCTAGTGGTCTATCAATTTTGTTGATCTTTTAAAAAAAACCAGCTCCTGGAGTCATTGATTTTTTGAAGGGTTTTTTGTGTCTCTATTTCCTTCAGTTCTGCTCTGTGATCTTAGTTATTTCTTGCCTTCTGCTAGCTTTTGAACGTGTTTGCTCTTGCTTCTCTAGTTCTTTTAATTGTGATGTTAGGGTGTCAATTTTAGATCTTTCCTGCTTTCTCTTGTGGGCATTTAGTGCTATAAATTTCCCTCGACACACTGCTTTGAATGTGACCCAGAGATTCTGGTATGTTGTGTCTTTGTTCTCATTGGTTTCAAACAACATCTTTATTTCTGCCTTCACTTCATTATGTACTCAGTAGTCATTCAGGAGCAGGTTGTTCAGTTTCCATGTAGTTAAGCTTTTGAGTGAGTTTCTTAATCCTGAGCTCTAGTTTGATTGCACTGTGGTCTGAGAGACAGTTTGTTATAATTTCTGTTCTTTTACATTTGCTGAGGAGTGCTTTACTTCCAACACTGTGGTCAATTTTGGAATAAGCGTGGTGTGGTGCTGAGAAGAATGCATATTCTGTTGGTTTGGGGTGGAGAGTTCTGTAGATGTCTATTAGGTCCGCTTGGTGCAGAGCTGAGTTCAATTCCTGGATATCCTTGTTAACTTTCTGTGTCATTGATCTGTCTAATGTTGACAGTAGGGTGTTAAAGTCTCCCATTATTATTGTGTGGGAGTCTAAATCTCTTTGTAGGTCTCTAAGGACTTGCTTTATGAATCTGGGTGCTCCTGTATTGGGTGCATATAGATTTAGGATAGTTAGCTCTTCTTGTTGAATTGATCCCTTTACCACTATGTAATGGCCTTCTTTGTCTCTTTTGTTCTTTGTTGGTTTAAAGTCTGCTTTATCAGAGACTAGGATTGCAACCCCTGCCTTTTTTTTGTTTTCCATTTGCTTGGTAGATCTTCCTCCATCCCTTTATTTTGAGCCTATGTGTGTCTCTGCATGTGAGATGGGTTTCCTGAATAGAGCACACTGATGGGTCTTGACTTTTTATCCAATTTGCCAGTCTGTGTCTTTTAATTGGAGCATTTAGCCCATTTACATTTAAGGTTAATATTGTTATGTGTGAATTTGATTCTGTCATTATGATGTTAGCTGGTTATTTTGCTCGTTAGTTGATGCAGTTTCTTCCTAGCCTCGATGGTCTTTACAATTTGGCATGTTTTTGCAGTGGCTGGTACCAGTTGTTCCTTTCCATGTTTAGTGCTTCCTTCAGGAGCTCTCTTAGGGCAGGCCTGGTGGTGACAAAATCTCTCAGCATTTGCTTGTTTGTAAAGTATTTTATTTCTCCTTCACTTATGAAGCTTAGTTTGGCTGGATATGAAATTCTGGGCTGAAAATTCTTTTCTTTAAGAATGTTGAATATTGGCCCCCACTCTCTTCTGGCTTGTAGAGTTTCTGCTGAGAGATCCACTGTTAGGCTGATGGGCTTCCCTTTTTGGGTAACCTGACCTTTCTCTCTGGCTGCCTTAACATTTTTTCCTTCATTTCAACTTTGGTGAATCTGACAATTATGTGTCTTGGAGTTGCTCTTCTCGAGGAGTATCTTTGTGATGTTCTCTGTATTTCCTGAATTTGAATGTTGGCCTACCTTGCTAGATTGGGGAAGTTCTCTTGTATAATATCCTGCAGAGTGTTTTCCAACTTGGTTCCATTCTCCCCGTCACTTTCAGGTACACCAATCAGATGTAGATTTTGTCTTTTCACATAGTTCCATATTTCTTGGAGGCTTTGTTCATTTCTTTTTATTCTTTTTTCTCTAAACTTCTCTTCTCACTTCATTTCATTCATTTCATCTTCCATCACTGATAGCCTTTCTTCCAGTTGATCGCATCGGCTACTGAGGCCTGTACATTCATCACGTAGTTCTCGTGCCATGGTTTTCAGCTCCATCAGGCCCTTTAAGGACTTCTCTGCATTGGTTATTCTAGTTAGCCATTCATCTAATTTTTTTCAAGGTTTTTAACTTCTTTGCCATGGGTTCAAACTTCCTCCTGTAGCTCAGAGTGGTTTGCTCATCTGAAGCCTTCTTCTTTCAACTTGTCAAAGTCATTCTCCATCCAGCTTTGTTCCATTGCTGGTGAGGAGCTGTGTTCCTTTGGAGGAGGAGAGGGGCTCTGATTTTTAGAGTTTCCAGTTTTTCTGCTCTGTTTTTTCCTGATCTTTGTGGTTTTATCTACCTTTGGTCTTTGATGATGGTGACTTACAGATGGGGTTTTGGTGTGGATATCCTTTCTGTTTGTTAGTTTTTCTTCTAACAGTCAGGACCCTCAGTTGCAGGTCTGTTGGAGTTTGCTGGAAGTCCAGTACAGACCCTGTTTGCCTGGGTATCAGCAGTGGAGGCTGCATAACAGCAGATATTGGTGAGCAGCAAATGTTGTTGCCTGATCGTTCCTCTGGAAGTTTTATCTCAGAGGAGTACCTGGCCGTGTGAGGTGTCAGTCTGCCCCAACTGGGGGGTGCCTCCCAGTTAGGCTATTCGGGGGTGAGGGATCCACTTGAGGAGGCAGTCTGTCCATTCTCAGATCTCCAGCTGCATGCTGGGAGAACCACTACTCTCTTCAAAACTCAGTTGGAAATGCAGAAATCAGCCATCTTCTGCATCACTCACACTGGGAGCTGTAGAGTGGAGCTGTTCCTATTTGGCCATCTTGCCGGAAGCGCTTTTGGTGTTTTTGTCAAAAAATCTTTGCACATGCTTATGTCCTGAATAGTATTGCTATATTTTCTTCTAGTGTTTTTGTAATTTTAGGTTTTACCTTTAAGTCTTTAATCCATCTTGAGTTAATGTTGATATAAGGTGTAAGGAAGGGGTCCAGTTTCAATTTTCTGCATATGGCTAGCCAGTTTTCCAAGCATCATTTATTAAATAGGGAATCCCTTCCCCATTGCTTGTTTTTGTCAAGTTTGTCAAAGATCAGATGGTTGCAAATGTGCAGTCTTATTTCTGAGATGTTCTATTCTGTTCCATTGGTCTATATATATGTTTTAGCACCAATATCATGCTGTTTTTGTTATTGTAACCTTATAGTATAGTTTGAAGTCAGATAGCGTGATTGCCTCTAGCTTTGTTCCTTTTCCTTAGGATTGTCTTGGCAATATAGGCTTTTTAAAATTTTTGTTCCATATGAATTTTCAAGTAGTTTTTTGTAATTCTCTGAAGAATGTCAATGGTAGTTTAATGGGAATAACATTGAAGTAATCTATAAATTACATTGGGCACTATGGCCATTTTCACGATATTGATTCTTCCTATCTGTGAGTATAGAAAGTTTTTCCATTTGTTTGTGTCCCCTCTGACTTACTTGAGCAGTGGTTTGTAGTTCTCCTTGAAGAGGTCCTTCATTTCCCTTGTCAACTCTATTGCTAGGTATTTTACTCTCTTTGTAGAAATTGGGAATGGGAGTTCATTCATGATTTGGATCTCTGCTTGCCTGTTGTTGGTGTATAGGAATGCTTGTGAGTTTTGCACATTGATTTTGTATCCTTAGAGTTTGCTGAAGTTGCATATCAGCTTAAGAAGCTTTTGGCGGAAAAAGTGAGGTTTTCTAGATACAGGATCATGTCATCTGCAAACAAAGATACTTTGATATTTTCTTTTCCTATTTGAATACCATGTATTTCTTTCTCTTGCCTGATTGCTCTGGCCAGAACTTCCAATACTGTGTTGAATAGGAGTAGTGAGAGAGAGCATTCTTGGCTTGTGCCAGTTTTCAAGGGAAATGCTTCCAGCTTTTGCCCATTCAGTATATTAGTTGTGGGTTTTTCATAAATGGAGCTTATTATTTTGTGGTATGTTCCTTCAATACTTAGTTCACTGAGAGTGTTTGAGGTTAAAGGATGTTGAGTTTTATTGAAGACCTTTTCTGTGTCAGTTGAGATAATCATATGGTTTTTGTCTTTGAATCTGTTTATGTGATAAGTTACGTTTATTGATTTGCTTATGTTGAACCAGCCTTGCATCCCAGGGATGAAGCCAACTTGATTGGGGTTGATAAGCTCTTTGATGTGCTGCAGTATTTGGTTCGCCAGTATTTTATTGAGGATTTTTGCATCGATATTCGTCAGAGATATTGGCCTGAAGTGTTCCATTTTTGTTATATCTCTGCCAGGTTTTGGTATCAGGATGATGCTGGGTTCATAGAGTGAGTTAGGGAGGAGTCCCTCCTTTTTAATTGTTTGGAATAGTTTCAGAAGAAAGGATATCAGCTCCTCTTTGTATTTCTGATAAAATTCAGGTTTAAATCTATCTTGTGCTGGGCTCTTGGGATTGGTAGGCTATTTATTACTGCCTCAGTTTCAGAACTTGTTATTGTTCTATTCAAAGATTCATCTTCTTCCTGGTTCAGTATTGGGAGGATATTAAGTGTACTGGAATTTAGTTCTGTTGTTATTTTGTTGATCTGAGATCTTGCTAGCTTTTTGCTGTGGGCAGTTACTGCTATAAATGTCCCTCTTTAACACTCCTTTAGCTGTGTCTGAGAGATTTTGGTACATTGCATCTTTGTTCTTATTGGTTTCAAAGAACTTCTTGATTTCTGCCTTAATTTCATTATTTACCCCGGGGTCATTCAAGAGCAGGTTGTTCAATTTCGATGTAGTTGTGTGGTTTTGAGTGAGTTTGTTAATCTTGAGTTCTAATTTGATTATGCTGTGGTCTGAGAGACTGTTGGTTATGATTTCAGTTATTTTGCATTTGCTGAGGAGGAATTTACTTCCAATTATGTGACTGATTTTAGAGCAAGTGCCAATTGGCACTGAGAAAAATATATATTCTGTTGTTTGGTAGTGGAGGGTTCTGTAGGTATCTCTCAGGTCCACTTGATCAAGAGCTGAGTTCAAGTCTTGAATATCCTTTTAAATTTTCTGTCCCAGTGATTTGTCTCATATTGACAATGGGGTGTTATAGTCTTCTGCTATTATTGTATGGGAGTCTAAGTCTCTTTATAGGTCTCTAAGAACTTGTTTTATAAACCTGGGTGCTTCTGTATTGGGTGCCTATGTATTTAGGATAGTTAGCTCTTCTTGTTGAATTGATCCCTTTAGCATTATGTAATGTCTTTCTTTGTCTTTTTTATCTTCGTTGGTTTAAAGTCTGTTTTGTCAGAAACTAGGATTGCAGCACCTACTTTTTTCTGTTTTTCATTTGCTTGATAATTTTCCTCCACCCTTTTATTTTGAGTCTATATGTGTCTTTGTATGTGAGATAGGTCTCTTGAATACAGTACACCAATGGATCTTGACTCTTTATCCAGCTTGCTATTCCGTGTGTTTTATTTGGGGCATTTAGCCCACTTACATTTAAGGTTAATATTGTTATGTGTGAATTTGATCCTGTCATCATGATGCTGCTTGTTTTGCAGACTTGTTCATGTAGTGGCTTCATAGTGTCACTAGTCTGTGTACTTCAGGGTGTTTTTTTAGTGGCCGGTATGGGTTTTTCCTTTACATATTTAGTGCTCCTTTCAGGAGGTCTTGCAAGGCAGGCCCAGTGGTGATGAATTCCCTCAGCATTTGCTTGTCTGAAAAAGATTGTAATTTATGAAGCTTCATAAATGAAGCTTCATAATGAAGCTTAGTCTGGTGGGATATAAAATTCTACATTGGAAATTCTTTTCTTCAAGAATGTTGAATATTGTCCCACAATCTCTCTGGCTTGTGCTGGTTTCTGCTTAGAGATCTGCTGTTAGTCTAATGGGCTTCCCTTTGTAAGTGACCTGTCCTTTCTCTCTCGCTGCCTTTAACATTTTTTTTTCTTTTCATCCTTGATGAATTATGTGTCTTGGGGTTGATCTTCTTGTAGAGTATCTTATTGGGGTTCTCTTAACTTCCTGAATTTGAATGTTGGCATATCTTGCTAGGTTGAGGAAGTTCTCCTGGATGATATTTTGAAGTGTGTTTTCCAACTTGGTTCTGTTTTTCCTGTCTTTTTCAGGGACCCCATCAGTCACAGGTTCAGTCTTTTAACATAATCCCATAGTTCTCAGAGGTTTTGTTCATTCCTTCATTCTTTTTTCTCTAATGTTGTTTGCCTGCCTTATTTCAGAAAGATAGTCTTCAAGCTCTGATATCTCTTCTGCTTGGTCTGTTCGGCTATTGCTACTTGTGTTTGCATTTTGAAGTTTTCATGTTGTGTTTTTCAGCTCCATCATGTTATTTATGTTCCTCTCTAAATTTGTTATTCTGTTTAACAACTCCTGTAATGTTTTATCATGGTTCTTAGCTTCTTTGTGATGAGTTAGAATATATTCCTTTAGCTTAGCAAAGTTCGTTATTATCCTTCTTCTGAAGTTCATCCATCTCAACCTCTGCTCAGTTCTGTTCCCTTGCTAGGGATGTGTTGTGATCATTTAAAGGAGAAGAGGTACTCTGGCTTTTTGAGTTTTCAGTGTTTTTGCATTAATTCTTTCTCATCTTCATGGGTTTATCTACCTTTGATCTTTGAGGCTGCTGAACTTTGGAAGGGGTTTTTGGGGATCTTTGTTGTTGATGTTGTTGCTTTCTGTTTGTTTTTTTTGTTACCAGTCAGGCCCCTCTTCTGTAGGGCTGCTGTGGTTTGTTTGGGGTCCACTCCAGACCCTATTTGCCTGGTTCCCTCCTGCCCCTGAAGCACTTTGCTTGTCTGCACCAGTGGAGGCTGCAGACAAGCAAAGATGGCAGCCTGCTCCTTCCTCTGGGAGCTCTGTCCTGGAGGGGCACTGACCTGATGCTGGCCTGAATGCTTATGTATGAGGTGTCTGGAGACTTCTGTTGGGAAGTCTTACCCAGTCAGGAGGAGCAGGAGCAGGATCAGGGACACACTTAAATAAGAGTCTGGCTGCCCCTTGGCAGAGTGGGTGTGCTGCACTGGGGGGAATCCCGCTTGTCTGGGTTTCCCTGACTCTCCAGAGCCAGCAGGCAGAAAAGACTGAAACCATTCATTGACCCATGATACCACAGCCGCCCCTTCTCCTAGGGGATCCTCTCGGGGATATCATAGTTCTTTTCATAAACCCATGGCTGGGGATGCTGAAATTTTCACAGGGAGGCCCTGGTGCATGAGGAAGAGTGGATTGGGGTTCCACTTAAAGAAGCAGTCTGGCCACAAACTGACCCAGCCGCTGTGCTGCACTGTGGGTAACTGCTCCCAGTCCAAACTGCCCAGTCTTGCTGGCACTGGTGGCAGGGGTAAAAGGCCTACTGGAGCTGCAGTAATGGCAGCCACCCCTCCCCGCCGCCAAACTCGCTCTTGTTAGGCAGTCTCCAGCCTGCTGCGCTGGCCAGCAGGGATTCCAAGCCAGTGGGTTTTAGCTTGTGGGGTTCCATGAGAGTGAGGCCGCTTGGCTCCCTGGCTGTAGCCCCCTTCCCACAGAAGTGAATGGATCTCATGCCTCACCAGAGTTCCCAGAGCTGGAGTATGCAAATACTCCTGTGTCTCAGTGCCTGCTCAAGTGGCCGCCCACCCGAGCAGCTGCTGTGAGTCTGCACAGCTGTGTGCTTGGGACCCAAGGCCCTGGTGGCATGAGGTCATGAGGAGACCTCTTGATCTGTGGATTGAAGGCATCTGTGGGAAAAGTGTGGTTTTCAGGGAGGGGTAACACAATCTCTCACTGCCTTCCTTGGCTGGAGGAGGGAGCTCCCTTTGCTCCATGCAGCTCCTGGTTGGGCCCTTGCTCCACCCTGCTTTTCCTCACTCTCCATGGGTCACGCCAACCATCTAGTCAGTCCCAATGAGAGAACCTTGGTATCTCAATTGAACCTTGGTATCTTCACTTGCCATTTTCATCCTTCTCGGTAGGAGCTGAAGAGCAGAGCTGTTTCTATTTGGCCATCTTGGCTGCTGTGGTCGATTTTTAAAGTTTCACCTTAATATTCACAAGCAAAGTTGGTTCATACTTTTCCATATTGTTGCACTCTTTATAACGTTTTGAGTGTCAGTTAAAATAATTTTGAAAGTATCATCTAACAGGGATGCATCATAAAGTCTCCCCCTTATACTTAGGTTTATATTAATGTCTCTTTATCTTTCACTTATTTTTGCTGCTAAGATATTGCAGATACTTGTCTGTCATTTTACATTTAAAATTTTTGGTTCACATTATTTTAAATATGTTTCTTGTATATGATGCATACTGGAATTTTTGTGAAATCTGAGCCTTTAATCTTTTCAATAGATTAAAATTTATATCATTTTTCTAAATTAACAGAATTGGCCTCTCCAGTGTCTTCTTATTTAGCTTTTGTTTTTAATGTTTTCTGTCTTTTGCTATGTGTGTATGTATTATTTTAGGCTATATGAGGTATGTTTGTGTATAATTTCCTTCTTATATTTTAGAAGATCTACTGTCTCTATTTTTTTTTAAGTGCATAAGTTTACTTTTTGTAGTATATTGAACTCTCTGTGTCATCTTTGAACAACCTATCTATAAAGTTCCTGTTATGGCAGGAGAAAAAATAACATCTATCACCTTCCCTACTCCTTTTAGATCATTATGTTTATTAATATATTTGTATTATTGCTTCTTCTATTGATTTACTCTATAATTTTGTTTTTCCTATTGTAGACGTATCTAAATTCAGCAGAAGAAATTGGCTGACTTTTTGAGAAGCTGTAAGAAAATATGCAAATCTTTCCTTACAGCTTCCTTTATCATCCACTTCCAGGTTTTGTTTTTGTCATTTTCACTTTTATATTGTCAGAGTTCCTAATATTTACTTCCTGGAACTATATTCCTGACAGAAATTTAGTCTTTGTTCTGTATTTAAATGAATTCAATACTCACAATCAATTTTGTTTTCATGCTTTCACCGTTCATATCCAGTTTAAGTATCTTTTGTTGTCGAGGTCTTTTCACGAGAATATCTCATATTCCTTCCCAACAGAATAAATGGCCAAAAATATGCATGAGCAATATGCAGAATAACTTCAAAAGTCCACCAAATACAAAAATAAACTTCTATCACTGATCATCAAAAGCCTACTAACTAATACACTGTGATAACATTATATTTTTCTCTTGTAGTGAAGTCTGTTAGTTGTCTACCCCAATATCTGTTCTCTTCTTCCTCTCTACCAATAAAATTTTGCTTTTTGCTTGACAATATTGCCATCAAGAAAAAATCCGTATTTCATAATCTCACTCATATCTGAGTATAGTCATGTGGTATTCTGGTCAATAAAATGTAACTGGAGGCTTAGTATGAAATTTCTGGGAGCAGTCCTAAAAGAAAGTCAAGTCACTTGAAAGGGCCTCTTTTCTGTCCCCTCGTTTTTCCTCCTTCCACTTTGTGATGCAGAAGTGATGGCGGGAGCTCTAGCATATGTTTGTACCATGGTTTACCTTGAAGTATTAGAGTCATGCTCTAGAATTGTGAAGATGATGACAGAAATCAGAGACCCTTAACATGTAGTGGATTGTATAGTTCCAAATTTCTGATACTTTAGAGAGAAATACAATTTTACAGTGTTTTAACCAATAAATTTGGGCATTTTTGCTGTGTGCAACTGAACCTCATTTTATTGACAAGACTTTTTAAAGGTGTTGATAAGAGTGTGGGAAAATAGGCCACCAGCTCTGTATATGGTTAGTAAAAGTTAAAACTCAGTGAGAAATTTTGTGTTGTATATTAAAAATCCATTGATGCACTAATTTTACTTTTAGCAAAATTGTATTTGTTATGATATATCCATACAATTCAATATTCTGAGTGCAAGTTATTATTTTAAATGCCCTGGAGTGCATATTTCAAACTATTTTGTATAGTAAAAAATAACCCTGTGTTTTTAAAAGAAAAAAAATAATAATGAGATAAGAATGAGAGAGATAGAGAGAAAGAGAGGACACATAGGGTAGAATATAAGAAAAAAATAAATGAAAACCTAAAGGAGAAATTACCAAAGCCATGATTGGCTAAATATAGAAAATAGTGATGAATACTGAGGACAAATTGAATACATTCACAATAGAGGTACTAAGAGAGAAGAGCCAGAAAATATTTGATCTAATTCAGCTCCAGAACAATACTTTAAAATGGAGGAGTGGTTTTGCGAGCAAGCCTTAGAAGCTGGGGTCCTCCTTCACAGTAGTCTTCAGTGTGACAGTTGTATGAGGAGAAGAAACATCTGTCCAGGACTTCAGGATCCAAAATCTAGGCCACAGAAGAGGCTTTCATTTTTGAAGAATGAACATTAGGAGAATGGCCACCTGAAATCATAGAAAAAAATCCAATTCTGTGACTTACAGCCTCGATTATCTCCATGAAGAAAAAGAGCTATTCACAACTAAAGAGTTAAATTCCAAACACAGGACAGGAACCAAAATATTTTGTTGAGACTTGTGAGGCACAGATTACACAGAAAAACAGAGAGTTAAGTTTTTCTATCGTGGGAAAGGGCAAAAAGAACCAGGAAGGGAATTGATCACTCTTCTTTGGTAGTTAACAGTGAGGAAGAATCTATTACATCCTTATTGACTTCATTTATGCATTAATTTATTTTTTATTTACATATATATCATGTTTTACCATGAACAAAACAAAGTCAAACTGAATACTATCCCACGCATAAAACCACAGGTGAGTTTTTACATTGCACATTCTAGCAGTCATTCAACGATCAATTTCCTTCTTTCCCTGCTACTCTGTACTCACTCTTACTCTCCCTTTCATAGATGTGTGATTTCAACTTGTTTGATTCCCTTCTTGTCTGCTAACACCTAGTTATCTATTTGAGGCCATTTTCTGGATGCTTCATTGAAACAAAAACAGATGAATGTCATCTTCCTCACAGTAAGCACTAATCCACAAAGATATACTTTCAATGCCTTCCTATTAATATGAAGTAAATGAATAAAAAAGACACTTGATGTATTTCCTCAAATTACTATCTAGAAATACTGTGCAGATTTACATTCCCACTGGCTCTATATAAATATGTAAATTTTCTTTCATCAACAGAGATCATGATTTTTAACCTCTGTTAAAATTAAGATTTATAAAGTCTTTTCTAGTGTGACAGGATAAGAGCACTATGATCTGCATTTATTTGATTAAATGTAGGAATTATAATTTTGTTATTGACCATTTATAGTTTTTCTCCTGTGATTTTTCTCTTCTTGTCTTCAAACATTTTTTTTCATTTTTGTATTTATCTCCATCCCCTCCCTCTTTTTTTTTTTTTTTTTTTTTTTTTTTTTGAGACAGAGTCTCACCCTGTCACCCAGGCTAGAGTACAGTGACACAATCATGGTTCACTGTAACCTCAAACTCCTGGTTTCAAGCAATTCTTCTGCCAAAGCCTAATGAGTAGCTGGGATTACAGGCATGCATCACTATGCCCAGTTAATTTTTAAATTTTATTTTGTAGAGATGAGATCTCACTATGTTGCCCAGGCTGGGGTCAAACTCCTAGCCTCAAGTAATCCTCCCTCCTTAGCCTCCCAAAGCATTAGGATTAGAGGTGTGACCCACCATGTCCAGCCCTATCTCCCTCTTTAATTAATTTGCAATTACACTTAGTATATGAAGAATATTGACTCAAGGTCATAGTTGATAATAAAAGGTAATTTCTTAGGTTTTTAAAAGAAGTTCTTTCTATGTTGTTTGCAATTAAACTTCAGAATGTCCCCAATGTCATCCAGTTTAAGCAATCTCTGATTGCATACTGGTGTACTGTCTCTTGGTAAATAATTCCCTATTCTAGGCTTCTTATAGCAAACCATGGTTTGGGAGGAGGCAGCTGGAGACAATCTTTGTAGTTAAAGTCAGTTAGCAATTCTGACCCTTCCACAAATGAAAATTTGAGATAAAATTGTTTGTATTTGTGTGTTTGCTTGCAACTTGTGTGTTTATTGTGAAAGACAAGAATCAAGTCCTTGTTATCTCTTGCATTCAAAATTTTCACTCATTCTTTGACATTGCTTTGTGGTAAAATATGATGAAATATGAAATGTGAAAATATTTTCAGGTAAGACTTAGAGGATAGAAATCAAGTGGAAGCCATTTTTGTTTTTGACACTCAGAAACTCAGAAGACCCAGACTGGTACATGGAGTGAGAGAAGTGTGTGAGGTAACCTATTTCATCATCACTTGCTTTTTCACTATTCCTGAAGTCATCCAGGGGTGGCTAAGTTTTAGGAATTTCCAGCCTTGGTTTTATATTCCAGAATTGCAAAATTTTAAGCCTAGTGTTGAACTTGGGACACAAATCCAGGGTCTGTCTTCCTTCTGGTGAATCTCCTTTTCTATTTTTATTTTTTTGTAAATTTCAACTTTTATTTTAGATTCAGGGGGTCCGTGTGCACATTTGTTATATGGATATATTGTACCCAATAATGAGCATAGTACCCAATAAGTAGTTTTTCAACATACACTTCCCTCCCTACTTTCCCCCTCTAGTAGTCCACAGTGGCAGTTGTTCCCATGTTTATGCCCATGTGTTCTCAATGTTTAGCTTCCACTTATAAATGAGAATATGTGGCTTTCTTTTTCTATTCCTGCATTAATTCACTTAGGATACATTATTTTTTATAGCTGTGTAGTATTCCATGGTGTATATGAACCATGTTTTCTTTATCCAGTTCACCATTGATGGTCACCTAGATTAATTTCATGTCTTTTCTATTGGGAATAGCATGGCGATGAATATACAAGTGTGTGTCTCTTTTTGGTATAATGATCCATTGTCCTTTGGGTATATAGCCAATAATGGGATTGCTGTGTCAAATGAGAGCTCTGTTTTAAATTCTTTGAGAAATCTCCAAACTACTTTCCACAATGACTAATTTCCCACCAATAGTGTATGTGCTCCATTTTCTCCCCTGTATCACCAGCATCTGGTTTTTTTGTTTGTTTGTTTGACTTTTTATAATATAGCCATTCTGACTTGTGTGAGATAGTATCTCATGTGGTTATAATTTGCATTTCTCTGATGATTTGCAATGATGAGCATTTTTCCATGCCTGTCAGATGCTTGTATGTCTTTTTTTGAAAAGTATCTGTTCATGTTCTTTGCCCATTTTTAATGGAGCTATTTGTTTTTTGCTTCTTGATTTCTTTGAGTTCCTTGTAGATTCTTGATATTAGACATTTGTCAGATACATAGTTTGCAAATAGTTTCTCCCATTCTATAGTTGTCTGTTTACTCTGTTGATAGTTTCTTTTGTTGTGCAGAAGCTCTTTAGTTTAACTAGATCCCACTTCTCAGTTTTTGTTTTTGTTGTAATTGCTTTTGGGTACTTAGTAAAAAAAAAAAGAAAAGAAAAGAAAAACCTTGCCAATGTCAAGAAGGGTATTTCCTAGATTTTGTCCTAGGATTTTTATAGTTTGAGGGCTTACATTTAAATATTTAATCCAATTTAAGTTGATTTTTGTAAATAGTGAAATGTAAGGGTCCCATTTCATTCTTCTGCATATGGCTAGCCAGTTGTTCCAGCACCATTTATTGAATGGGGAGTCCTTTCCCCATTGCTTGTTTTTGTTGGTCTGTCAAAGATCAGATAGTTGTAGGTATGCAGTTTTATTTCTGAGTGTTTTATTCTGATCCATTAGCTTATGTGTCTGTTTTGAACCAATACCATGCTATTTTGCTTACTGTAGGCTTATAGTGTAGTTTGAAGTTGGGTAGTATGATGCCTCAAGCTTTGTTCTTTTTGCTTAGGATTGCTTGTCTATTTGGGCTCTTTTTTGGTTACATATTAACGTTAGAATAGTTTTTTTTTCCTAATTCTGTGAAGAAAAAAATTGGCAGTTTAATAGGAATAGTGTTGAGTCTGTAAATTGCTTTGGGAAGTATGACCATTTCAATGATATTCATTATTCCAATCCATAAGCATGGAATATTTTTTCCATTTATTTATGTAGTATCTGATCTTTTTCAGCAGTGTTTTGTAGTTCTCCTTGTAGAGATCTTTCACCTCCTCAGTTAGCTATATTCCTCAGTGCTTCATTTACTTTGCGGCTATTGTAAATGGAATTGTGTTCTTGATTTGATCCTCAGCCTAGAAGTTGTTGGAGCATAAAATACTACTGATTTTGTATCCTGAAACCTTGCTAAAGTTATTTATCAGTTCTAGTGGCCTTGTGCAGAGCCTTTAAGATTTTCTATGTATAGAATCATATCACCAGCAAAGAAATATAATTTGACTTTTTCTTTTCCTATTTGGATGCACTTTATTTCTGTCTCTTGTCTGATTGCTCTGGCTAGGATTTCCCATACTATTATGAATAGGAGTGCTGAGAGTGGGCATCCTTGTCTTGTTTCCATCCTTAAGGGTAATGCTTCCAGGTTTAACCCAGATGTTGGCTGTGGGTTTTTCACAGATGGCTCTTCAAGGAATGTTCCTTTAATGCCTAGTTTGCTAAGAGTTTTTATGATGAAGGTATGTTGGAATTTATCTAGAGATTTTTCTGCATCTATTGAGATGATCATATGATGTTTGTTTTAATTCTGTTTTTGTGCTGCTAGATTTGATTTGCTAGTATTCTGTTGAAGATTTTTGCATCTATGTTCACCAGAGATATTGGCCTGAAATTTTGTTCTTCTTGTGTTTTTCCCAGATTTTGGTATCAGGATGATGCTGGCTTCAGAAAATGAGTTGGGGAAGAGCCCCACCTTAATTTTCTGGAACAGTTTCAGCAAGGTTGGTACCAGTTCTTCTTTGCACATCTAGTAGAATTCAGCTGTGAATCTAACTGGTTCAGGGATTTTTGTTGATTGGTAGGTTTTGTATTACTGATTCAATTTTGGAGCTTATAATTGGCCTATTCAGGTTTTCACTGTCCTCATGGTTCAGTCTTAGGAGGTTGTGTGTTTCCAGGAATTTATCTATTTCCTCTAGATTTTCTAATTTGTGTGCATAGTGGTGTTCATATTAGTCTCTGAAGGCCTTTTTGTTTCTGTAGAGTTGGCTGTAAGGTATCTTTGTCATTTTTGCTTGTGTTTTTTGGATCTTCTATTTTTTTTTCCTTTCTTAATCTAGCTAGTAGTGGTCTATGAATCTTGTTTATTCTTTCAAATAACCAATTCTTGATTTCATTCATCTTTTGTTTGGACTTTTAAATTTCATTTGTTCAGTTCTTTTCTGATTTTGGTTATTTCTTTTCTTGTGCTAGCTTGGGTGTTGCTTTGTTCCTTTTTCTCTAGTTACTCTAGGTGCACTTTTAGACAGCTAATTCAAGATCTTTCTAACTTCTTGATGAAGACATTTAGTATAAACTTCAGTTTAGTGTAAACTTCAGTTTATACTAAAGGAAAGTTTAGTATATACTAAACATTAGTTTATACTGGAGGGAAAGTTTAGTAAAAACTTTCCTCTTAATACTGCTTTAGCAGCATCCTAAGGATTTTGGTTTTATCTCTATTTTCAATAATTTCAATGAATTTTTCAAGAAACAATTTCATTGTTCACTCAAGAGTTATTTAGAAGCAAGTTGTTTAATTTATATGTTTTTATGTGGTTTTGAGAGATCTTCTTGGTAGTGATTTCTGTTTTTATCACATTATTGTTCAAGAGTGTGCTTGGTATGATTTTAATTTTTTTAAATTTATTGAAACTAACTTTATGACTGAGAATGTGATCAACCTTAGAATATGCTCCATGTGTGGATAAGAAGAATGTATCTTCTGTGGTTGTCAGGTGGAGTATTCTGTAGATGTCTATTAGGTCAGTTTGATCAAGTGTTGAGTTTAAGTCCAGAACTTCTTCATTAGTTTTCTGCCTTGATGATCTGTCTAACACTGTCAGCGGAGTGTTGAAGTCCCCCACTATTATTGTGTAGCTGCCCTAGTCTTTTAGTAGGTCAAAAAGAACTTGTTTTATAAATCTGGATGTCTCAATGTTGGGTGCATATCTATTTAATATAGTTAAGTCTTCTTGTTGAATGGAATCCTTTATCATTAGGTAATGCCCTTCTTTGTCCTTCCTGATTGTTGTTGGTTTACAATCTGTTTTATCTGATATGAGAATAGCTATTCTTGCTCTTTTTTTTTTTGTTTTCTGTTTGCATGGTGGATCTTTCTCCATCCCTTTACTTTGAGCCTATTGGTGTCATTATATGTGAAATGAGTCTCCTGAAAACAGCAGAGAGTTGGGTCTTGTCTTTTTATCCAGGTTGCCACTCTATGTCTTTTAAGTGGGGTGTTTAGACTATTTGCATTCAGGGTTAATATTGACATGTGAGATTTTGATCATTCCAGAAGGTTGTTAGCTGCTTGTTTTGTAGACTTGATGGTGTAATTGCTTTATATTGTCTCTGGGCTATGTGCTTGAGTGTGTTTTTGTGGTAGTCTAACTGGTAACTTCTAAGGAAATGTGATAAATTCCTGTCCTGGCTCTCTTTGCCTTCTTCTATGACAGAAAAATTTAATTCTGCATTTTTCTGTTTAATCTGTGCCTCAGAAGTCTCAATAAAATTTTTGGATTCTGGAAAGATTGAGTCAAAAACCTCACTTTTCTGAGAAATGTCTTTGGATGATTGTATTTATTCTGTTGTTTATCAGTTACTAAGTTTGCATAACATGTGAATAAACAGTAATTTGCTTATATTTTCTAGCTCTAAAATGCAAACTAAAATAATGATTCCCTTATAAAATAGAAATAAAATTATCTTATTAGTATAAATTTTACCACTGGATAATTTTAAATTTCAATTTTCATAAATGTAGCATACATGGGATCACTGGGAGAAAAAAGACATTTCTAGGTACCCATGTGGACAGGGCTAGGGCAGACTCATAACACTGTGATAGACTCATGATGAGAAATCCAGAAGGAATACGCTTGGCAGAGATGAGCTGGTGTCTAGAATCTGAGCAACTCTAAATATTCCAGAATACTCCTCATGGGCCAAACTGTCACAAATAAAAATGACGGCTGATGGCAAGAAGTGTCAACAATGAAGAGCATGTCACTACTACAGGGCTGAAGATTATTGAAGTATGGGAAGGTTTGTATAGGGACAGTGAAAAAGCATAGACTTTGCACTTAGATATATGCATTACAATCCTAGCTATATAAAACTCCGGGTGGCCATATGTATCCTCTAGGATACTTTTTGTTAAATTGTAATAATGAAGCCAATCTCATAGGATTGTTGAAAAGTCAAATGAGACACCTACGTAAAGGACTGGAAGGGACACCTCTTCCCCTAATTTATATAATTTCTAACATTTACTGTAACCATTACTACAACATCCAACATTACACAATTGTTTAATGGAGCACATTGCCTTAGCTCTACGTATATCACTGACTTTCTTGCTAAGTGATCCCTGACATATAGAGTAAAGGAATCCTTGCTGCAACTTTCTAGGTGCTTGTATATACACAACCTAGAAGTTCTACTGGAAAGCCTTAACCAATAGGTAGTGGAAATTAGTGGGTGAATGCTCTTATGTCCCTTGGAGATAAAAAAATTTGTGCCGGGCGTGGTGGCTCACACCTGTAATCCCAGCACTTTGGGAGGTTGAGGCAGGTTGGATCACAAGGTCAGGAGATCGAGACCATCCTAGCTAACACAGTGAAACCCTGTCTCTACTAAAAATACAAAAAATTAGCCGGGCGTGGTGGCGGGCGCCTGTAGTCCTAGCTACTTGGGAGGCTGAGGCGGGAGAATGGCGTGAACCCGGGAGGTGGAGTTTGCAGTGAGCCCAGATCGTGCCACTGCACTCCAGCATGGGTGACAGAGCAAGACTCCATCTCAAAAAAAAAAAAAAAAAAAAAAAAAAAATTTGGAGGCCCATGCCATCTTTTGGAGGTTTCAACCTGATCATTTATCCCTGACCTTCTCTCCTCCTGTTTCAGTCTCTCAGTCTCATTCCTGTTTCCTGGGATCGCTTCCCAGACTATATTACCTGCATAGGAGTCCCTGCTTCCCGAGTTCAAGCTCTACATCCTCAAGGAACTTAGGCTAAAACAAGCATCTAGTCAAGCATATACTAAGTACTTTGAATATTCATACTCTAACTTTGGATCGCTGCATTTTTTGACAATAAATCTCATATCCCACCAAGGCTACTTACTATCTTCTCCCTTGAATTGATGATCCATGAAATGTGGGATGAGAACCACTAAATATGCTTTTCAGCTTTAGTGCCTTGAGAACTAAGTGCAATATACAGAGTCAGAAATAGAGAGCGTAGGGGATTGGTGGTTACAGTGGGATTGTGTACAACAACTGTATACAGCATTTATGCTCTAGGACAAGTTGATAGCAGGTAGATAAAGAAAAATTTAGTTTTAATGGGCATTGTAGAGAAGCATTGGTAGAAGACAGAATTTGAGTTGAAAATGGCTGGTAGAAGGACAAAAGATGCTAAATTGGACCAAGATAGTTCTAAGTACATGATTGAGATTACTTTACACATTCTGCAAGTATGAGTGTTTACCATGTGTAATGGTACTTCTAAGAACCTAGGATATGAAAATGTTGAGATATACCTCATAGTATTGAGAAGACCTTTGCTTTTGCAGAGCCACATTTGTCTGCTTATGTGCTAGATGATTCCTATGCATTGATTCATTTCAAGTTAACAGCCATACTATGAGTTAGGTAATGTTAGTTTGATCTTTCTTCATGAGCTTTCCTTCAAGGAGTTTAGTTTTAAATGTCAGAGTAATTTCCTACCATCATTCAAAATAAGAGATGTAATCAAAGCAACGGATTCCTGGCAATGATCCACAGTGGTGGTTTTGCACACTTTCTAGCCTTCTTCCAAAATGTCCTACACCTATATAGCACACCTTCTAGGAAAATCTTCCTCAAGTGTTTCTCTGCATATTATTCTAGATCAGTGGTTCTCAAAATGTAGTGCATTAGCACCACCTGGGAACTTATGGAAAATTTAAATTCTGAGTCAAAAACTCAGAGTCAAAAATCGGATGATTTTGATACATAATAAAGGTTGAGAACCACTGCTCTAGATCTTGTTCCATTCCTCTAGGTCCTGTCATCATTTTCTCTGCCTATTACCTTAAGCTATAATATCAGGACCTCTAATGAAAGGCCTGTCCCCATTTAATATGACCTTTCTTCATTCTTTTATGTTATCATCGCATGTTAGCATCCACACATGGCTACTAGACAGTTCCCTTTTTGGTGCATAAAGATAATTTGGAGATAAACGGCAAGCACTGAGGCTGAAAAGGCATTAAAAAGGCCATATAAAAAAAGATCTCATTATTCATGTCAGGCAGCTTTAATTTTATCATAAAATTATGTGAACCCATTGAAGAATTTTAAGCAGGAAAATAATCATGATTAGGTATACATTTTAGAAAGCTCATCCTAGATGCTATATGAACCATTGAAAGGGAGAATGGAGATCGTCTCTGCCTTTCAGGGCTTATCTCGGTCCCACCACTTCTATACAGCCTTTCCTGATCCCTGGCCACCAAAGAAACAGTCTCCTCTTTCTGAAGCTCCCTAGTTCGTGTGTCTCTTGCATCCTTTAGATTACTCAACCATGGCTATTTATAAATGTGCCTATCCCTCTGATAGTTAATAAATTCCTAAGAAGAGCTCTTTACCTCCCTCAGAACTTGACTTTGCATCTTGCATAAAGAAAGTGTCCAGACAATATGTGATAAAATGGAATTGATCTTTTCCACAATAAACTATTGAAGACGTGGCAGAATTTATTCATCAATTTGATTTGTTTGTTTAACTGCACTAGATAATAAAGATTCTGGTATTTTCCCAAGAAGTATACGTTTCAGTGAGAGAAAATGATACTGTATGAATTTTAACAATTAGCAGTTTTCTCAGCTCACAATGTTAATTTAGATTATTTAAAAGGTGAAATTATTAAATCTCATGTTAATTTGGATTATTAAGAGGGTACAATTATTTTTCCAGCCAGTAGCACATCACACATTTGGAAACTTGGATGGTACTATGTTCCTTATTCTCACAAGTGCATTTTGAAAATGTTTCATAGACTCTGATAGAATGTCAAAATGTTCAAAGGATTAGCACATGTTTAGTAGTTGTGACCCAATCTATTTAACTGGCTTCACTTTATTTTCAAGGATAAAAAGATTTTTGAGATGGTAAGAAAAAATAATGCTCTGTTCAAAGACTACTTTTGACCTGCAGAGTAGCATTTTCTTTGAACCATTTTGGGGCTATTTTTATTAGCCAGCCACTCAGCAGAACATACTCTGTAGCTGAATTTAATAGTGTAGTACAGAACACCTTCCTTCTTTTTAATTTTTCAGTGTAAATTACTGCAAGGAAATGACATAGCAAGTAGTACCAGTACTAAGGAAGATTAATTTTATGATATTAAAAAGTTGGTTGTCAAAAAAGCCCTCTCCACACCCTGAAGCAGACACTATAGTCAGTGCTGACATCTCCCTGCCACCAGCCCTTCTACACAACCTGGTAGGGTCTTAACCAATGCCCATCTGTGGCAATAGGATGGTGATCATTAAATAACCCATATACCTGTGACACAAATGCACGTATTTTTCTTATTCTCCCATATACTTTCATCATTCTTCCTTTCTCAAACCCTTTTTTACTTTTTTTCTCACCTTCCAATTCTCAACCTAATTTTTCTTATTTTTTCCCACCTCTTACTCTATGTCTGTATCCATATGTAAATTCCACTATCCATCTTTCCATCCATTTAACTTTTCATCAAATCTTTCTTTCACTCATGGGATGTTCATAGCCTAATAAATGTGATTGCAACAAGCTCATACTTCGGGAGAATTGCCACCTCTGTGGCTTGCAGACTGATTTCTGCCTGAGGGCATGGGCTAGGCAGCACTATCTCTGTATTTCCAAAGTAGACTGGCAAGGAAAAAATCAAGAAGGTTTCAAGACAATACACAATGATTAGGTTTATCCCCTGAGTGCCAGATAAACCAGTGAACGTTGTTAAACAAGCTGATGGCTTGATCAAATTTATATTTAGAAGTTGCATTATGTTAGCAGTATTCAAATAAGTTAGGGGTATTTTATTGATAATAGAAAGGTATAGGAACACTTTTTAAAAGATCTTTGTATTAAAGACAGAAGTGTCAAGTTTCTGAAATGAGCAATTGTCAGAATGAGGAGATGGGAGGCAAGACTTGTTGGTTTAGGTAGGTGGGAATAAAAGTGCAGGAGGCTCACTGAGGTAACTTTGTAAATGAAATTGCTGGAGAAACAAGGATAGGGGCTTTTGAAGTTCCCATGGAATCAGATGCGAAAGTGGCCCTAGGTCGTGATTTCCCAACCAAGTATAAACTATGTTCATGCCAAGTAAATAATAATCAGACAAGGCCACTCCAGGACCATGTCTAAAAGAAGATAGAGTCAAGGTTACCCTATAAACCCCAAAATAGCTAAATGTCTCCTTATCCAACTGACAGGAGCGGTCACTCTTCTTTATTAATGGTGACTTAGGCCTCACATTAATCATCATGTTTCCTAGGTAAAAATCACCAGGATACACAATTTTCAACTTGTCTTTGACAGCACACAATTTAGATTTAATTCTGATGGTGTCTGTGGTGTGCATTTCCTGAGCCACAGCAAGCTAAATAAATATTGTAGCTTGTAAATAAATCTGTAGCTTATTTGGCTATAGGTGTATTTCTTATTGCCTGGTCTTTGTTGACTAGACAACAAGAACAACCAGTTAGAGCTCTGTGGTAAGTTGCAGAATATGTGGGCAAAGAGCTCATCAGAGAGGGCCCAAGTGAAGATAGAGCTCTTGAAATTATAAATATATAAGTAATCTACACACCAAAGAATATAATGAGATTTTGTACAGAGAGAAGGGGCCTGACTAGATCCCCCAAGCCACAGATATCAGGGATGGGCAGAGGAGAGGTAATAAAAAGAATTTTTAAGTATTCTCAATGTCAGACACATAAGAAAAGAGGATGTTCTAAAAAAGAGGTAGCTCTCCATAAAATGTCCAATGATATGGAAATAGTTGAGGAAAATAATAAATCAAGAAATCAGTTCAGCAATGTGTAGAAAATAATTATGGTCAAATGGATCATTTAAAGGTTTTGTTGGACTGCTGTTAACACTGAGAGTGAGAAGTAAATTTGAATGTTATTATACAAATGAAGCATAAAATCTGTGCATAGGGCTGACTAATGTAGCTATGATTTCATTGATATTCCAGATTTCAAACTCAAAGTCTTGTAAGGGATGCAGTGTTTGCAGTGCTTGATTCTTCTGTCACATCCACTGTAGCTTTATATGGTGATTAAGAGCAAGCAGATTATTTGTCATTAGTTAACCTCTTAACTCTCTACCATAATAATAGGAGTAGGTTCAGGCAGATCCAGTAACATTTTATAAGAGCAAAAGTATTACAATAGTGAGAGCCCCTGAAATGTGCCAAGAGCTTAGACTATAGCTTTGTATAGATTGTCTTTAATCTTCAAAACATCCAGCAAAGTAGGGCTTTTTTTTTCAGGTCTCAGAGTAGGACACTGATGACTGCAGAAGTTCAGTAACTTGCCTAAGTTCACATTTTAGGAAATCAGGACTTGACTCCAGAGCCTATGGTTTTTCCTCTGTGCTTTGCTATATGGGGAAGGAAGATGTTGGTGGATACTGCAGTGAAGATATTTGTCTTCCAGTGTGAGGGCCTTGGCTAGCATGGAGAATGTTGTCCCTTAAGAAATGAGATCAAGTAGCAAAATGACAACAGAAGAAGACACTATACAGTAACATTGTAAATGCCCCAAGTGCGTGGCCTATGTCTTATTTTTAAATTTTTTTAATTTTTATATATTTAGGGGATACAAGTACAGTTTGATTACATGGATATACTGTGTTGTGGTGAAGTCTGTGTTTTTAGTGTACCCATCACCCAAATATGTCTTATCCATTCCTATTTTATCACCAGCAAGCACAGTGTCTGGTGCAGAGCAGATGCTCATTCTATATATTAACTTAGCGTCCGACCTGGTTGCAGCACTAGGAAACAACCTCTCATTCTGATCCAATTTTTGCCAAGTGCATACAATGAAAAAATTAGATTCTCTTCTCCTCCCTCTGGAGTTGGCTAGTGCCAAATTACAATTAAATCCAAATGATGGTTTCAGTTAAAGGTCAACAGCGTTGGTAGCACGGATCGTTGAGCTGGGCTGAGCCCTCTGTGAATATTGATTATTGAGTTCAGGCGCTCACCTTGAAGAAACAGGCCCAGAGATGGGCTCCCAGGTACTCCAGGCAGAGTAGGAAGGGGACCAGGTGTCAGAACAATGGGTCTGCTTTTTCCTTCTCTCTGGGCTGCCTCTAAGGTAGGCTCTTTGCCAGGAACAGGATGTGTTACATCTTGTTTCAGAAAGTTTTCCAGAAGGTCTGTGGGGGGCATTTTGTTCCTGTAAAATTTCACTTGGGCATCTCCTCTTCTTTTCTAATTCCATAAGCTGGTATCTAGGATCAGTTGATGTGATGGAAAATATTTCAAGAACTTTAACCTTCTTCCAGAATGAAGTCATTATTTCAAGGGTAATGATCAGACATTGAAAGTGCTTGACCCTTCTCGGGGATCCCAAGATTGTGTGGATTCAAGGTATCAAAGGAAAATGCTGTGTGTGGCAACATTGGGAAGGCTCCTTTCAGTCTCTGACTCTGGGGAGTGTCTTGATCAAAAGTCTCAGCTGCTGTGTGCTGAAATCCATCATGCCATTTGTACCAAAGACACTCTTCCCACAGGTGGCTCCCAGCCAAAAACTGAGCACAAGGATGCTATGGTGGTAACTCACTCTGAAAGGCAAAATGACCAAACAGTGTGCCTCTTTGAAATAATTACATCTTCATTGCACAAATATTTACTGAGAACCAAGCTATATGCTAAGTTCATTTCAATGCTTTGGAAGTCCAAAAATGAACCAACCAAACAAAAATCCTTGCTCTCTTCAAGCTTACATTTATGGCTGCAGAGGGCGGGAAACAGATGATAAATAAAATTATCAAAATATGCATGTAACTTAGACAATGTTAAGTACTAAGGAGAAAAACAAATCAAGCAATGGGAAAAGTTCATGTCAAGGATTGGAGATTTGCAGATTATGAAGGTGTCCGGGAGATGTTCATTGATATAGGGACATTATTGCTGTGAAGAAACAAGGATGAAAGAAAATATCAGAGACTAAACATTCACAAATTTTCATCTTTCCTATTCTCCAAGGAGTGAAGGAGCAGGGTAGCTACTAGAACCACATAATCGATAAGGAAAGGGCACACAAGTCTCTGAGGAAATGGGAGGCAGGCAACAATGGAGGCAGGCAGGGGAAAGAGGGAGCGAGATTGAGTGAGAGACACAGAGAGTCAGTGAAAAGTAGAGCAGCTGCTTTAAATTACAGAGCTCTGATGGAAGAGATGCATGAGAAAGGAATACAGAAGTTTTCCAGTGTGATGTGCTGTGAACTCCATGTTTTGTGTTCCCACAAACACTTGATTGAAAGCTGTTGAAAGTTAAATTTATTTCTTCTGGTTGAATCATATAACTATGCTGAGAGGGTTTTAAGATGAAAACAAAAAGGCTTGTTTGAAGTTTTGTTTTTCAGGTTTTCAGGTTTTTATAAAGTTTTCAGTTTACCCTAACAGCATTCCTAGTGCTCAATCTTAAAGCCACCCCATTAGACTCCACATCATCCTATCTAGACTCAATAAATCTGATATTTTGATCTGCAGCTGCCTGATTGCTGTGTCTTTTTCAACTGACTGTATTATCAGTTTTGGAACACTGGTGTCTTCATCAGACTTCCTCAAATCTGCATGCCACTAAAAAGTTCAAGGGGTGGCATCCCTCAGAGATGGAAAAATGTCGGAGATCAAGTGAGAGTGTATGTCTCTGGCTCTGGTAGTTATGTGTCGAATTAAAGTTGTTTCTGTAGCTTTAGTGGCTGCTTTAGAAGCCAGATCAAAATTTAGTTGGAGGGCAACTTGGTTGTGCATGTGGATTCAGGCTCTATGGGCTCTCACTGGGCCATCCTCTGATGAGCAGGCAATATTTATCTTAATCCCGCATGGCACCAGGAATCCTCAGAGCTAAAGTCAGTGCATGTTTGACCAGAAGTCACCAAGGCCACTGCTGCTGGGTTTAGCTGCAATTCTCAAGAGCCATCAGGCTCTAGTCATCAGTGTAGGCATGTATCTTTGAGCCAATAACCAGGATCCAGCCAGTCACTATACATTTAGGTTACCAGATAATGAGTTACAAATAAGTGAGGAAAAGCAAAAAAAGCTAGACCACGTAATTATAACAAAAGGGCTTCAGATCTTAGCATCTTCATCACTTTGGGTAGTGAAACCTCTGCCAGGTACCCCATCCAAGCCTGATTAGCCCATGACATAGTACATCTGATTTTTAGACAGGACTCAGGTTTTCCTTGATATTATGGCCATGAATCAAAATCTTTTTTTAAGTAAGTTTATTAAGACACAATTTATATACAATAAACTGAACATATTTTAAATATATAATTTATTTCCATGTATGAAACTCTCATCACAATCAACAGAGTGAACACAGTCTTTACCTCTAGAACCTTCTTCCTACCTGAAGTTCCTCTCTTCCTTATCTTCCAGGCAACCACTGATTTGCTTTCTGACACTAAAGAATGGTTTACATTTTTCAGAGTTTAATACGAATGGAGTCACATGATATATACTCTTTTGTGTGGCTTTTTTTTCCATCAGCATAGCTATTTTGAAATTCATCCATGTTATGAATAGTTCATTACTTTTTATTACTGGATAATATTTCATTGTATGGATATATCTCAGTTTGTTTATACAGTTACCTTTTGATGGATATTGGTTTTGGCGATTACAAATAAAGCTGTTCTGAGTTCCTACACAAGTCTTTTTTATAGACATATGCTTTTATTTCTCTTGGGTTAATTCATAAAAATAGGATTACTGGCTCATATAGTAGATGTATATTTAACTTTTTAGAAAACTACAAAACTATTTTCCTAAGTAGTCAGACCATCATACAGGTCCACCAGCATAGACTGAGAGTCCCACTTCTTTTACATTTCTCACCAAAATTTTCTATGATCAGTCTTTCAAATTTTAGCATTTCTAATAGGTGTGCACAATGTCATTGCAGTTTTAACTTACACTTTCCTCAAGACTATGTTGGGCATCTTTTTATGTTATCTCTTGTATGAATATTTTCTTTAGAGAAATATCTGTTTAATTCTTTGAATATTTTTCAAGAATTTTTTTTGTTTGTTTGTTTTGTGTTTTTTTTTTTTTTTTTTTTTGTGACAAGGTCTTGCTCTCTCATCCTGGCTGGATCCAGGGGCGTGATCGTTTAACTCCTGTAGCCTCAAACTCCTGGGCTCAAGCAATCCTTCTGGTCCAGCCTCCCAAGTAGCTAAGACTACAGGCACAAGTCACCATGCCCAGCCCCCTTTGAAATATTTTATTGGGTCTTTGTGTTCCTATTATTGAATTTTAGGAGTTCTTTATATAATCTGATTACAAATTCTTGATGACACATGAAAAATTTTTACATTTTTGGTTTGCCTTTTTATTTTCTTAGTAGTGTTTTACAAACAGCAGAAGTTTAATGTTGAGAAAGTCCCATTGGTAAAGATTTTACTTTATATATAGTGCTTTTGGTGTAATATCTTAAGAAACCTATGTCTAACCAATAGCCACAAACATTTTTTATTTTCTTCTTGAAGTTTTATATTTTTGGTTTAATATTTAGGTATATTATCAATTTAGTGTTAATTCTTAAATGCAATTTGTGGCATACATCAAATATCTTTTTATCTTTTGCATATTGACTTCCAATCATAGTACTAACATTGTTAAAAAAAAAACAAGACTATCATTTTTCCACTGACTTGTCTTTGCATCTTTGTCCAATATCAGTTGTCCACATATGTGTGGCTCTATTTCTTGATTCTCAATTCTTTTCTATTGATCTATTTGTTTTCATTGATGGCTCTCTTGATTACTACAGCTTTAATATAAGTTTTGAACTTTGGTAATGTTAGTCTGCCAAATTTATACTTTTTTATAACTTTTAGGTTCGGGGTGCCTGTGCAAGTTTGTTATATGGATAAATTGTGTGTCATGGGGGTTTTCTGTACAGAATATTTCATCACTCAGGTAATAAGCATAGTAACCGATGGGTAGTTTTTGAACTATCATCTCCCTCCTTCCACCCTCCATCTTCAAGTAGGCTCTGGTGTCTGTTTGTGTCCATGTGTTCTTCCTTGTGTCCATGTGTTCTCAATGTGTAGCTCCTACTTATGAGTGAGAACATTTGGTATTTGGTTTTCTATTTCTGTGTTAGTTCGCTTAGGATAATGGTCTCAAGCTGTATCCATGTTGCTGCAAGAAACATGATCTTGTTCTTTTTTATAGCTGCATAGTATTTCATGGTGTATATGTACCACATTTTTTTTTCATCTAGTCTGCTATTGATGGTCATTTAGGTTGATTCTACATCTTTGATCTTGTGAATACTGCTACAATGAACATACATGTGCATGTGTCTTTATGGTAGAATAACGTATTTTCCTTTGGGTATATGCCCAATAATGGGATTGCTGGGTTAAGTTGTAGCTCTGTTTTAAGTTCTTTGAGAAATTTCCAAATTGCTTTCCACAGTGATTGAACTAATTTACATTCCCACCAAGAGTGTATGTGTTCTGTTTTCTGCTAGCCTCACCAGGATCTGTTGTTTTTTCACTTTTTATAATAACCATACTGACTGGTATGAGGTGGTATCTCAAAGTGGTTTTGATTTACCTTTCTCTAATGATTAGTGATGGTAAGCATTTTTTCATATACTTCTCGGCCCTGTGTATGTCTTCTATTAGAAAGTGTTCATGTCCTTTGCCCGTTTTTTGTTTTTTTGTTTTTTGTTTTTTCTGCTTATTTATTTATTTAAGTTGCTTTTAGATTCTGGCTATTAGACCTTTGTTGAATGCAGGTTTGCAAAGTTTGCAAATATTTTGTCCCATTCTGTAAGTTGTCTGTTTACTCTGTTGATAGTTTCTTTTTTATTTTATTTTATTTTATTTTATTTCCACCTGCAGGATGTGCAGGTTGGTTACATAAGTAAATTTGTGCCATGATGGTTTGCTGCAACTATCAATACATCACCTAAGTATTAAGCCCAGCATGAATTAGCTATGTATCCTAATGCTCTCCCCACCACCAACAAGCCCCAGTGTGTGTTGTTCCCCTCCGTGTGTCCATGTGTTTTCATTGTTCAGCTCCCACTTATAAGTGAGCACATGTGGTGTTTGGTTTTTGTTCCTGTGTTAGTGTGATGAGAATAACGGCTTCCAGCTCCATTCATGTCCCTGCAAAGGACATGATTTCATTCCACTTTATGGCTGCATAGTATTGCATGGTGCATATGTACCACATTTTCTTTATCCAGTCTATCATTGATGGGCATTTGGGTTGATTCCATGTATTTGCTCTTTTGAATAGTGCTGAAATGAATATACACGTGCATAAATATTTATAATAGAATGATTTATATTCCTTTGTGTATATACCCAGTAATGGGATTGCTGGGTCAAATGGTATTTCTAGTTCTAGGTCACTGAGGATTCCACACTGTCTTCCACAGTGGTTGAAATAATTTACCTTCCCACCAACAGTGTGAAAGCATTCCTATTTTTCTACAGCTATGCCAGCATGTGTTGTTTCTTGAATTTTTAGTAATCGCCATTCTGACTGGCATGAGATGGTATCTCACTGTGGTTTTGATTTACATTTCTCTAATGATCAGTGATGTCGAGCTTTTTTTCATATGTTTGTTAGCCACATAAATGTCTTCTTTTGAGAAGTGTCTATACATGTTCTTTGCCCACTTTTTAATGGGTTGTTTGTTTTCTTGTAAATTTATGTAACTTCCTTGTACATTTTGGATATCACACCTTTGTCAGATAAATAGATTTATCCCATTCTGTATGTTGTCTGTTTTCTCTGATCATAGTTTATTTTTCTGTGCAGAAGTGCTTTAGTTTAATTAGATTAATTTGTCAATTTTTGCTTTTGTTGTAATTGCTTTTGGCGATTTCATCATGAGCTTTGCTCGTGCCTATGTCCTGAATGGTATTGCCTAGATTTTCTTCTGGGTTTTTATAGTTTTGGCTTTTACATTTAAGTCTTTAATCCACCTTTAGTTATTTTTGTATAAGGTGTAAGTAAGAGGTCCAGTTTCATTTTTATGCATATGGCTAGCCAGTATTCCCAGCACCATTTGTTAAATAGGGAATCCTTTCCCCATTGCTTGTTTTTATCAGGTTGGTCAAAGATTAGATGGTTGTAGATGTGCAGTCTTATTTCTAAGGTCTCTATTCTGTTCCATTGGTCTATGTGTTTGTTTTTGTACCAGTACCATGCTGTTTGAGTTACTGTAGCTTTTTAGTATAGTTTGAAGTCAGGTAGCATGATGCCTCCAGTTTTGTTCTTTTTGCTTAGGATTGTCTTGGCTATACAAGCTCTTTTCTGGTTCCATATGAATTTTAAAATAGTTTCTTCTAATTCTGTGAAGAATGTCAATGATAATTTAATATAGTATTGAATCTATAAATTACTTTGGGCAATAGGGCCATTTTCATGATATTGATTCTTCTTATCCATGAGAATGGAATGTTTTTCCATTTTTCTGTGTCTTCTCTGATTTCCTTGAGTAGTGGTTTGTAGTTCTCCTTGAAGAGGTTCTTTGCTTCCCTTGTTAGCTGTATTCCTAGGCATTTTATTCTATTTTTAGCAACTGTAAATTGCTCTCTGCTTGATTTGGCTCTCTGCTTGTCTGTTGTTGGTGTATAGGAATGCTGTGACTTTTGCACATTGATTTTGTATCCTAAGACTTTGTTGAAGTTCCTTATCAGCTTAAGCAGCTTTGGGGCTGAGACGATGGGGTTTTCTAGATATAGAATCATGTCATCAGCAAAGACAATTTGACTTCTCTTCCTATTTGAACATGCTTTATTTCTTTCTCTTGCCTGATTGCCCTGGCCAGAGCTTCCAATACTGTGTTGTTGAGTAAGAGTGTTGAGAGAGGGCATCCAGTTTTAGTTTTCAAGGGGAATGCTAGTTTTCAAGGGGACTGCTTCCAGCTTTTGTCTATTCAGTATGTTATTGGCTGTGGGTTTGTCATAAATGGCTATTATTATTTTGTAGTATGTTTCTTCAATACCTAGTTTATTGAGAGTTTTTAACATGAAGGGATGTTGAATTTTATTGAAGGCCTTTTCTGTGTTTATTGAGATAATAATGTGGTTTTTGTCTTTAGTTCTGTTTATGTGATCAATTACATTAACTGATTTGCATATTTTGAACCAGCCTTGCATCCCGGAGATGAAGCCCACTTATTCATGGTGGATAAGCTTTTTGATGTGCCGCTGGATTCAGTTTGCTGGTATTTTATTGAGGATTATTCATCAGGGATACTGGCCCAAAGTTTCCTTTTTTTGTTGTATCTTTGCCAGGTTTTGGTGTCAGGATTATGCTGGACTCATAGAATGGGTTAAGGAGAAGTTCCTCCTTTTAATTGTTTGCAATAGTTTCAGAAGAAAAATGGTACCAGCTCCCCTTTGTACCTCTGGTAGTATTCAGCTACAAATCCCTCTGTTCCAGGGCTGCTGGGTTTTTTTTGTTTTTTGTTTTTTGTTTTGTTTTTTTTGTTGTTGTTGTTGTTAATAGGCTATTTATTGCTTCCTCAATTTCAGAACTTGTTAGTGGTCTATTCAGGGATGCAACTTCTTCCTGTTTAGCCTTGGGGGAGAGTATATGTGTCTAGGAATTTATCCATTTCTTCTAGATTTTCTAGTTTATTTGCACAGAGGTGTTTATAGCATTCTTTGTTGGTTGTTTGTGTTTCTCTGGGGTCAATGGTGATATCCCCTTTATTATTTTTTATTGTGTCTATTTGATCCTTATCTCTTTTTTTCTTTACTAGTTTAGTTAGCCACCTATTTAATTTTTTTCAAAAAAAAAACCCCAGCTCCTGAATTCACTGATTTTTTTTTTTTTGAACAGTTTTTCATGTCTCCATCTTCTTCAGTTCTGCTCTGATCTTGGTTACTTCTTGTCTTCTTCTAGCTTTTGGGTTTGCTTGCTCTTGGTTCTCTAGTTCTTTTAGTTGTGATGTTAAGGTGTTGATTTGAGATCTTTCTAGCTTTTTGATGTGGGCATTTAGTGCTATAAATATCCCCCTTAACAGTGCTTTAACTGCATCCTAGAGATTCTGGAATGTTGTCTCTTTGTTCTCACTGGTTTCAAAGAACTTGTTGATTTTTGCTTTAATTTCATTATTTACCCAGGAGTCATTCAGGAATAGGTTGTTCAATTTCCTTGTAGTTGTGTGGTTTTGAGTGAGTTTCTTAATCTTGAGTTCTAATTTGATTGCACTGTGGTCTGAGAGACAGTTATGATTTCAGTTCTTTTGCTGAGGAGTGTTTTAATTTGGATTACATTATTGATTTTAGGGTAAGTGCCATATGGCACCAAGAAAAATGTATATTCTGTTGTTTTAGTGTGGAGAGTTCTGTAGATGTCTATCAGGTCCATTTGATCTAGAGGTGAGTTCAAGTCCTGAATATTTGTGTTATTTTTCTGTTTCAATGATCTGTCTAATATTGACAGTGGGGTGTTAAAGTCTCCCACTATTATTATGTGTACTCTAAGTCACTTTGCAGGTCTCTAAAAACTTATTTTATAAATCTTGATGCTCCAGTATTGGGTGCATATATATTTAGAATAGTTAGTTCTTCTCATTGAATTGATTCCTTTACCGTTATGTTGTACCCTTCTTTGTCTTTTTTGATCTTTGTTAGCTTAAAGTCTGTTTTGTCAGAAACTAGGACTGCAACCCCTGCTTTTATTCTGCTTTCCATTTGCTTGGTAAATTTTTCTCATCCCTTTATTTTGAGCCTATGTGTGTCTTTGCACGTGAGATGGGTGTTTTGAATATAGTACACCAATGGATTTTGACTTTTTATCCAGCTTCCCATTCTGTGTCTTTTAATTAGGACATTTAGCCCATTTACACTTAAGGTTAATATTGTTATGTGTGAATTTGATCCTGATGCCAGCTGTCATCATGATGCTACCTGGTTATTTTGCAGACTTGTTTATGTAGTTCCTTCATAGTATCATTGGTCTTTGTACTTCAGTGTGTTTTTTGCAGTGGCTGGTAATGGTTTTTCCTTTTCATATTTAGTGTTTCCTTCAGGAGCTCTTGAAAGGCAGGCCTGGTGGTGACAAATTTCCTCAGCATTTGCTTGTTTGAAAAGGACTTTAGTTCTCCTTTCCTTATGAAGCTTAGTTTTGCCAGATATGGAATTCTGGTTTGAAAATTATTTTCTTTAAGAATATTGAGCTGGGCGCAGTGGCTCATGCCTGTAATCCCAGCACTTTGGG
This sequence comes from Gorilla gorilla gorilla, assembly GCF_029281585.2. Taxonomy (NCBI): domain Eukaryota; kingdom Metazoa; phylum Chordata; class Mammalia; order Primates; family Hominidae; genus Gorilla; species Gorilla gorilla. The sequence continues at coordinate 44,629,506 of NC_086017.1, read as the reverse complement.
AGGTTGAGGTGGACAGATCACTTGAGGCCAGGAGTTTGAGACCAGCCTGGCCAATTTGGTGAAACCCCGTCTCTACTGAAAATACAAAAAAGTTAGCCTGGCATGGTGGCAGATGCCAGTAATCCCAGCTATTCAGGAGGCCGAGGCAGGAGAATCACTTGAACCCAGGAGCTGGAGGTTGCAGTGAGCTGAGATTGCACCACTGCACTCCAGCCTGGATGAAAGAGTGAAATTCCATCTTAAAAAATAAATAAATAAAAGCATTTTGAATATTGGCCCCCAATCTCTTCTAGCTTGTAGGGTTTCTGCTGACAGGTCCTCTGTTAGTCTTATGGGCTTCTCTTTGTAGGTGACCTGGCCTTTCTCTCTGGCTGCCCTTAACATTTTTTCCTTCATTTTAACGTTGGAGAATCTGATGATTTTGTGTTTTTGGGTTGATCTTCTCATGGAGTTTCTTAGTAAGGTTCTCTAGATTTCCTGAATTTGAATGTTGGCCTGTCTTATTAGGTTGGGAAGTTCTACTGAATGACATCCTGAAGTATGTTTTCCAACTTGGTTCCGTTCTCCCTGACTCTTTCAGGTAAGGTCTTTTTTTACATAATCCAATTGTTCTCAGAGGTTTTGTTTATTCCTTTTCATTCTTTTTTTTCTCTAATCTTGTCTGCCTGTCTTATTTCAGCAAGACAATCTTCAAGCTCTAAAATTCTTTTCTCTGCTTAGTCTATTTGATTATTGATATTTGCGGTTGCCTTGTGAAGTACTCGTGTTGTGTTTCTCAGCTCCATCAGGTCATTTATGTTCCTCTCTAAACTCGTTATTCTGGTTAACAGGTCCTGTAGTGTTTTATCATGGTTCTTAGCTACTTTGCATTGGGTTACAACACGCTTCTTTAGCTCAGCAAAGTTTATTACCCACCTTCTGAAGCCCGCTTGTGTCAATTCATCCATCTCAGCCTCTGTTCAGTTCTGTGAACTTGCTGGAGAGGTCTTGCAAATATTTGAAGAAGAGGCATGCTGGATTTTGAGTTTTCAGCATTTTTGCATTCACTCTTATCTTTCTGGGTTTGTCTAGCTTCGATCTTCGAGGCTACTGACCTTTGGATGGGGTTTTTATAGGGCCTTTTTGTTGATGCTATTGTTATTGTTGCTTTCTATTTGTTTGTTTTTCTTTTTGACAGTCAGGTCTCTCTTCCATAGGGCTGCTGTGGTTTTTTGGCTGTCCACTCCAGACTCTATTCACCTCGTTCCCTCCTGCATCAGAAGGTGTCACCTGTTGAGGCTATTGAATAGCAAAGATGGCTGCTTGCTCCTTCCTCTGGGATCTCTGTCCCCAGGGGAACTGACCTGATGCCAGAGGGAATGCTCATGTATAAGGTGTCTGTCAACCTCTGCTGAGGGGTCTCATCTCACCCAGTTAGGAGGCACAGGATCCAGGATCCGCTTAATGAAGCACTCTGGCTATCCCTTGGAGGAGGGTGTGTGCTGCACTGGCGGAATCCCACTCATCTGGGCTGCCCAAATTCCTCAGAGTCAGCAGGGGGAACGACTAGATCTGCTGATCCATGGAGACCTTGGCCGCCCCTCCTCCAAGGGGCTCAGTCCCAGAGAGATCAGAGTTCTGTCCCTAAACCCTGGGCTGGAGTTGCTGAAATTTTTGCAGGGAGGCCCCACCCAGTGAGGAGGGATGGGTCAGGGTCTGGCCTAAGGAGGCAGTCTGGCCACGATCTGTCATAGCTGCTGTGCTGCACTATGAGGGAATTCCTCCTGGATCCAAACTGTCCAATCTCCCTGGCATCAGTAGGAGAAAAAAGGTAGACTGTAGCTGCAGTGATGGCTGCCGCCCCTCTCCCACGGAGCTCAGTTTTCTCAGGCAACAGGCAGCCACAGTGATGATGGCCACCCCGCGCCCGTGCCCCATCCCAGGAACTCGGTAGTATTAGACAGTCTCCAGCCGAGTAGCCACTGAGAATCTGCACAACTCTGTGCTGGAGACCCAAGGCTCTGGTGGCGTGGGCTCACAATGGACATCTGATCTGTGGGTTCCGCAGATCTGTGGGAAAAGCGTGGTTTCCCAGGCAGGGTAGCACAATCACTCACCGCCTCCCTTGGCTGGGGGTAGGAGCTCCCCTTGCCCCATGTGGCTCCCAGGTGGGCCACCCTGCTTTTCCTCACTCTCCATGAATCACACCAACCTAGTCAGTCCGAATGAGAGAACCTGGGTGCCTCAGTTGCCAGTGCAGGATTCACTTGCCACTTTGGTTCTTTTCGTTGGGAGCCTCTGACCACACCTCGTTAGTTTCTTTTGCTGTGCAGAACCTCTTTAGTTTAATTTGGTCCCACTTGTCAATTTTCATTTTTTGTTGCAATTCCTTTGGTCTCTTTTTCATGAAATCTTTGCCAGGGTCTATGTCCAGAATGATATTTCCTAGCTTTTCTTACAGGGTTTTTATAGTTTTAGGTTTTACATTAAGTCTTTAATCGATCTTAAATTGATTTTTGTACATGTCCATTTTCAATCTTCTGAATATGACTAGCCAGTTATCCCAATACTATTTATTGAACAGGGAGTCCTTTCCCCTTGCTTGTTTTTATCAACTTTTTCAAAGAGCAGATGGTTGTAGGTGTGTAGTAGTATTTCTGAGTTCTGCATTCCATTTCATTGGTCTATATATCTGGTTTTGTACCAATACCATGCTGTTTTGTTTACTGTAGCCTTGTAGTATAGTGTGAAGTTAGATAACATGATGTCTCCAGGTTTGGGTTCTTTTTTGTTTGTTTGTTTGGCTTAGGATTGGCTTGGCTATTCAGGCTCTTTTTTGGTTCCATATGGATTTTAAAATAGTTTTTTTCTAGTCCTATGAAGAATGTCATTAGTAATTTGATAGCAATAGCATTGTATATGTAAGTTGCTTTTGGCAGTATGGCCATTTTAAAAATATTGATTCTTCCTATCCATGAGCATGGTATGTTTTTCCATTTGTTTGTGTCATCTCTGCTTCTTTTGAGTAGTGTTTTGTAATTTTTGTTGTAGAGATCTTTCATCTTCCTATCTAGCTGTATTCTGAGCCATTTTATTCTTTTAGTGGCTATTATGAATGGAGTTGCATTCTTGATCTGGCTCTCAGTGTAAATGTTGTTGGTGTATAGGAATGCTACTGATTTTTGTACATTGATTTTGTATCCTGAAACTTTGCTTAAGTTAATCAGAACAAGGACCTTTTTGGCAAAGATTATGGGGTTTTCTAGATACAGAATCATTTTGTCTGCAAGCAAGAAGAGTTTGACTCCTTCTCTTCCTAGTTGGATGCCTTTTATTTCTTTCTCTTGGCCTGATTGTTCTGGGTAGGATGTCCAGTACTATGTTGAATAAGAGTGGTGAGAGAGGGCATCCTTGTCCTATTACAGTTTTCAAGGAGAATGCTTAAACCTTTTGCCTATTCAGTATGATGTTGGCTGTGGGTTTCTCACAGATGGCTCTTATTATTTTGAATTATGTTCCTTCAATTCCTAGTTTGTTGATGGTTTTTTTCACATTGAAGGGATGTTGAATTTTATAAAAAACATTTCCTGAAACTATTGTGATGATCATGTGGGTTTTCTTTTAATTCTGTTTATGTGATGTACCACATTTGTTGATTTGTGTACATTGAACCGATCTTGCATCACAGGGATAAAGCCTACTTGGTTGTGGTAGATTAGGTTTTTGCTGTGCTGCTGAATTCGGTGTGCCAATATTTTTTTTGAAGAGTTTTTCAGCTGTATTCATCAAGGATATTGGCTTGAAGTTTTTGTTGTTGTTTTTGGGTCTCTGCCAGGTTTTGGTATGAGGATGATACTGTACTGACCTCATAGAATGACTTAGGGAGGAGTCCTTCCTCCTCAATTTTTTGGAACAGTATGTTGCTGGGGTTATTTGCATTTGTTCAATTTAAATATTGGTCTCTCTAGTGAGGTTGGGGAAATGTTTATGGATGATATCATGAAATATGTTTCTCAACTTGCTTGCTTTCTCTCTCTCTCTTTCAGGGACATCAAGGAGTCAGTCATACATTTGGTCTCTTTACATAACCTCAAATTTCTTGGAGGTTTTATTCATTCTTTTTTATTGTTTTTTCTTCTTTTTGTATGACCGAGTTAGTCCAGAAAGCTCTGTGCCACTCCCAGGTGGGCTGCTGTCCTGTCTTGCTCTTCTTCATTCTCTGTGGGTCACTTTGTTTCCTTGATGAATCCCAGTGTGTCTACTTGAAGGTTCGAGTCACCACTCTTCTCTTCATGGAAGTGGTGCATATTAGCTGCTTCTAGTCAGCCATTCAACCATCATGACTGGACCCTTCATGCTTTTTTTTTTTTTTTTTTTTTTAGATGGAGTGGAGTTTCGTTCTCTTGCCAGGCTGGAGTGGAGTGGCACAATCTTAGCTCACTGCAACCTCCGCCTCTTGGGTTCCAGTGATTCTCCTGCCTCAGCCTCTAAAGTAGCTGGGACTACAGGCGTGTGCCATCATGCCCAGCTATTTTTTGTATTTTTTTTTAGTAGAGACTGGGTTTCACCATGTTGGCCAGGATGGTCTTGATCTCCTGACCTCGTGATCCGCCCGCCTCAGTCTCCCAAAGTGCTGGGATTACAGGCCTGAGCCACCATGCCTGGCTGCTTTTTCTTTTTCCAAAATTTTTCAGCTACTCTAAGATCTTTGTATTTCCATATATATTTTAAAATTAACTTGTCAATTTATATAAACAAACAAAACAAGCCTACTTAAATTTTTACTAGGATTCTGTTTGGTCTGTAGACCAATTTGGGAAGAATTGATATCTTTACAATCTTGAGTCTTTTATCCCATGAACATGGTATATTTCTTCATTTTTTAAGATTTTCTATAATTTCTTTCAGTACTGTTTTATAGCTTTCAGTGTATAAGTCTTTCACATCCTTTGTCAGATTTATGTTTAAGTACTTCATATTTTTGAAAGATAAGTACTTCATATTTGAATGATATTAAGTACTTCATATTCATAAATGGTATTATTTATATTTTAATTTCTGATTATTAATGACTAGTGCATATAAATATATTTTATATGAGTCTTGTTTTCTTGCAGTATTACTAAATTTACTTATTACTTACAATAGTTTTTCTGTATATTTTGTTGGATTTTCTATGTAGAAATTCTGTTATCTGCAAATAAAAACAGCTTTACTTCTGCATTTTCCATTGAAATGACTTTTATTCTTTTTCTTGCCATATTACACTGGCTAGAACCTCCAGTAAAATACTTCATAAAATGTTAAGAGCAGATGGTCTGGTGTAAGTCCTGACCTGTCTTTAAGTGTGTTGACCGCTGTGGGTTTTTGTAGGTTCCCTTTCTTAAATTGAGGAAGTTCCCTTCTATTTTTAGTGTGCTGAATGTTTTCATTTTGTCTCTCAGAGATCATTTTCCTTGCCTAATATTCAGTATCTTAAAAATATATATTTTGTTTTTTTATTGGTTGTTGCAGGCAGGAGAGTAAATCCAGTCCCATTATTCCATCTTTGCCAAAAGCAGAAATCTAAAGCTCCTTTTGAAAACAAGCAAAGTAACATGAAACTCAACTTATACATTGGATATGATTTATGGTTATCATTGATGTCAGTTTTTCTTCTAGTTCACACAAGTTCAAAGTTTCTAAGCATGGTTGCGGAGGTGGTTTGATATGACAGTGAGTGATCTTGAGGCATTCTGCTAATGAGTCATAGTGTTCATCTCTGCCAATTTCTATTTACATAACCTTGGAAGTTTACCTAATCACTGTAAGCTGTAGGATTCTTATCTGTTAAATGGGGAGGTGCATAAGAAAAAAGTAAGATTATTAACATAAGTAATCTAAGAAAATATATGTCATTTAATGGGTATTCAATAATTGATAACTTGTATGATTGGGGAAAAGAGCCCTGAATTAAGAGTCAGATTTTAATACCTGTGTTGACTGAGTCAGTTTTTCACTTTTTGTCCAGGATCAGTCAATTGGTTTGGTTTTCTTTTCTTTTCTTTTCTTTTTTTTTTTTTTTGAGACAGAGTTTCACTCTGTCACCCAGGATGAAGGACAATGGTGTGGTCTTAGCTCACTGCAACCTCCATCTCCTGGGTTCAAGCAATTCTCCTGCCTCAGCCTCCCGAGTAGCTGGGAATACAGGCACGCACCACCACACCCAGCTAATTTTTGTATTTTTATTAGAAACGGGGTTTCACTATGTTGGCCAGGCTGGTCTTGAACTCCTGACTTCATGATCCACCCTCCTCGGCCTCCCAAAGTGCTGGAATTACAGGTGTGAGCCACCGTTTGGTTTTCTGTGTTGTCATATATGTGTATAGATATATCTAAAATGTATATCTATCTTTCTATACATATTTAAAAGGCATTATTAAATTAGATGATTTTTACATTGATGACCCAGAAATCTCTAGAAAATTTGTCTGGAGTATAGATAATACATTAACACAATAGAATTTAGATAACACTCTTCATAGGTATGACATTCAAGTCCTCCTTCTCTTCTCAAGTTCTATCACTGGCCAAATCCACTGAATATGAAGCCAGCTTCACTTTTCTATTTTTCTTGCACAGATATTCCTGTTGTAGTAGGAAATCACACAGTAATAGCACCCAGAAAATCTGAGTTATAATTCCAGTTGCTCTCTGATATGTGGTCTCTGTTTTCTTGTCTCTAAAATGAAGGTGTTGAATTAGGTTCTTTTAAGTACTCAAACATTCATTCATTGTGTTTCTACTACGAGCAGAGCCCTATATTATCTCCTGGAGATTCAGAGCCAAAAAATGGCATTCCTCCTCTCAGGATATTCACAATCCAGTATGAAATGCAGGCATGCAAATAAAGAGTAAAATGATAGTAATTATAAAAATAACATTACAGTAATAATAGCCATTAAAATGTATTGAGCATTTATTGTATCCTAGACAGTCTTAAAGGAACTACGTACATGTGTTATCTCATTTAATTTTTGCACCACAACCCCATGAGGTAGAGATTACATTTACCTCCAATTTATTAATAAGTAAACTAAAGTACAGAGTGGTAAAGTAGCTGGTTCAAGACAATACAGCTGGTAAATGGCAGACCTGACATCCTCTCCTGAACAATTTGATACCAGAGGCTGCCTTCCTGGCCACCGCTCTGCAGTACCTCCCACAACAACAAGAGCTATGACACAGAGAATGTGGAGGTGTCTTCAAAGGCGCAAGAACACCACCTACATCAGACTGGCAATTGCACAAATGGAAGGTAGACAGTAAGGGAAGCATTAAGATGCTCCCCTAATATTCCTGTACAAATTAAAGGCCATGCATGGTTTCTTATAACACTAAAAATTTCCCAATATTGAAGAACTTGGCTTGGTTGATTTTTCTTGTTTAAATGACAGGTCAAAACCTTTCCATTCTAGCTAATGGTTGCAGATTCATCCAACCCAAGGATTTCTGGGAGGATAATGATGACGTGCTGGACTTAGTCTGCCCGAGGCACTGCCTGGGGGGTTTAACTGCCAGACCGTCGTTTAATAACTGGGACAGCAGGGGCATTTCAGTTATTTTTAGCCTTCCATCTTGACTCATTTTTAAACCTTTTAATCAGGAGAAGCTCCCCTAAGTGTTATGGCATTCTAAAAATGCAGGCAGAAAGGCAGGAGTGGGGGTGTCTGGGATCAGTGGACAGGCTGTTCTCAGCAGAGAGGTGAACTCTGACCCACATGTGGGCAACAGCTAATTAGAACTTGCAGGTTTAAAAGAGGAAAAAATTAAGTGCCAGGCAAGTGCTGTTTAACTTCCCCATCATTTTTGCAGGTTTTAATGAGAAACTGAAAAGAGGACAATACAAATGTTTGCAGGTGAATGTCAGGATTGTCAGGGTGTGATTACATTTCTGAATTCTTCCTGATTAATCCTTTTATATCTTCCACTTCTCTTAGTGGAGAAAGACTGGGCTCAGTATTCCTTGAATTTAGAGCTTTTGTCTCCCATCAGTCCTGAGTAACAGGTGAACCACTGTTCTATACACAGAATACAAAGATTATGTAGAACAGTCTCTACCACCTAGAGGGATAAACTCTAGAAAGAGGTATATATAAAACAATAAGAGAAAAATTCCTCCCTCAGTGATTTAGTCATTTTTTCACTCACTAACTACTTCAAATATTTAGTGAATATCTACAGTGTATAAGGCATTGCATGACAGGAATCAATAAACCATCAATCCTGCTTTCAGGAAGCTGACAGTCAAATGGGGAAGAATAATGTGTAAATAGATTATTACAAGACAGTGTGGAAAGTAGAAAGCACAGAGGACATGAGAACAGAAAAGAGGTAATTAACCCAGCCTTGGAGCATTTGGGTTGCTTGCCAGAGGAAAGGGGAAAATGAATAATCTCTCTGAAGAGAGAGAGAAAACTATCCCAGAAAGAGAAAGCAGCTTACAGTAAGGCACTTTCAGTGGACTTCCAAATAGCTTGGCAAAATTCAGGGGTGAAAGATGGGAGATGGATTTTCTCCTATGAAGATTTACAGCAATGAGAAGTTAATGTAAATGATTTAACTCATTATCATTCACTTCACGTTTGGTGGCTTTCATGAACCTATTCTGCTGCTGCTTGCAATGGAATTTGTTGTACTTAGTTTTCCTAAAGTAAGCATTTGTCAAGGGTATTTTCCTGGCTTTTCCACAACATTTAAAAAATTAGGGCACTGACACTGAGAAAGGAGAAAAGGAGGGGACATAGGGAGACTAACCTTGGGCACCTAATATGGACTGTGATCATGACAGTTTACATAACTGATCCTATCAAATGCTCATGACTTCATTCATTCATTCATTCATGTCCTAAACCTCACACTGTTCTAGACTCAGTATACAAGGATTATATGGATAGTCTCTTCCATTTAGAAGATATACTCTAAAAAGGGGTATATATAAAACAAATCCTATATAGTTCAATAAATGTAATAATACAAGTTTGTTCAAATAATAAAGATTATTCAAAGGAGGAAGAAGGGTTGAGAAGAAATGTTTAAGCTGTGCTTCAGTAGATAAGTAGTAAACAGTAAAGCTACTGGACAAGTAAAGCAACGCCTTGTAGAGTGACTCCATAGCCCTAGGGACAAGCCTGCACAAAGGAATTCAATAGCTGGCTCAACAAGGTTAACTAAGTATTATAGAGATAAATAAAGAAACAATTAGAGTTTCAGGCTACAGCCAGACTGTGGAAAAGGTCACATATCATTAAAAGCCATCTAGACTTTACTGTCACTTTTTTGGTTACAATGAATGGCCAGGAATTGAATAAGATATGGAACTAGAAAGAATATTATCTTGAATAAGTGAAAAATAAATTGGAAAAGGGTGTCAGACTAGAGGAAGAAAAACCAACTAGAAGGTCATTTCAATAGTCCAAATCAAATGTGGTGAAGTTCTGGTCTACAGAAAACTTAGCAGGTGATAATCTCAAAATATATTTGTAGATAGAGTTGGAGAAGGCTTACTGGTCAATTAGATGTGAGGGATGGAAAACAGGGTCAAATCAAAGATGACTTCTAAGTTTCTGACTTCAGAGACAATGTAAAACTTTGTAATCACCTATGACCCTCTCCTCTCTTTTCTTACATGAGAACAATGAGCTGCAGATAAGTCAAGTATTTTGCCCAATGTCATAAAACTATTAAATGGCCAATTTGAGATTCAATCTAGATCTTGCTAACTAAAAGCATGCTCTCTCCCAGGTGTTTGGTGAGATTGCCGTGTTAAAGTTAGAGAGTAGCATTAGCATGTGGAAAAAGTCCTAAACTATCAGCCTCATCATCTGAAAAATATAGGGCAAGATAAAAAATTTTTTAAAAAGTGGAATGGAAAGTAAAGAGGCACCTGGAGCTGGTCCATTAGTGTTATTATCCATGTTTACTGTTTGGTTTCCTCTGAATTACCCACTGGTGGTCTAACAAATCTTTTCTGTTTTGATCCTCCTCATCCTAAGTTGCTCATCACAGCATTAATCAATGTTGCCTGGAAAATAAAATATAATTAGAAGTAACTCACACTAATTATGACTTCATTGAGTGCGTTGAATAATGAGAATGGTAACATCTTTTTCCTGGCATCCGAAGCATCTGTCGTCTCGTATTCTCCCTCCCCCTCCCATGGCCAGGAATTTTTAACCCATAAAAGAAACCGTGTTGCTCAGCTAAATGTCATTTGAGAGATCTTTTTCTCAAAATAAGAAAATGAAATAAGGGGAAACTGTAAGTTATAACATGAACACCCTTTAGAGCTCACACATATTTCTAGGCAGCAAAATGAAATCATTAATCCATGAGGACTTCATCTATTTATCTCTCTTCTATTTTCATCTTATGAACACAAATTTTCTGCTACATTCCCAATACATTTGTTGGAAGAAGGGGATGAAAGATGAATTAATGAACACCCACTCGATAATTCCTGACCTTTCCTCTAGCATGACAGTTTTATCAGTCAAGCAGAGAGATAATATGATGAGGATAAAAAGCTAATATTCTCTCCTGGTGAAAAAGAATCAATGACACTTTCACCCACAACTTTATTGAAAAATGGATGATAATGGCTCGAGCACACCTACCAGAGTGAGCTGCTTGAAGCTACATTTAGCAAACTTCTAAGAAGATGAAATATAACTGAAATTGTAGGAAGGCCCACAAAAGAGGTGAAGGAATATTTCTTAAAATGAATGCAATAAACCCATTTCCCTCCAGCCTATTGAGGAACAATGAAGTGCCATTTATGGAAAGAGAGAATGAAAGCTGTAAATTGTTTGAGCTCACTGCATTGCACATTGAACATTCTTGTTTGGTGATCCTAACGGTTTTAGCCCTTAGGGAAACTTCCTCCAACTTCTGGACTACAGCAACTAGACTACAGAGAGAAAAGAAATGCAGTCACCTATAAAATTTTTATTATCGGTGACAACTGGAGCTTTTAAAAATTATGTATATTTGAAAAGTATATTTCTGACCTTCAGGGGAAAGAACATTCTTTCTTCCCTCAAATTACCTAATTAATCCACCTTCAAGAAGGAGTATTAATCTTATTGGTCAGAATACAAAGCTCACATTCTTGAGTTATCAATAAAATTATATAATAAATTTTCTCCTGATGCTGAGAAATGTAGAGATCTTTCAAACTGGGGCACTTTGCGATTGAGTCTGAGTTTGGGGGACAGTTTTCCATAGGTACTAGTCTAGATTGCTGGAGTTTTATATTGGAGTTTGGATTTAAAGACTGAGCACTAGTAAACATTTAGGCTAATTTAATTGTGTTTTTATGTGTGTACGTTAGGGACTTGGCTGAATAATTCAGATAATCTTACCTCATCATTTCAAAAGGATGTCTGTTCTCATTTCCCAATATTGTAAGGCTAATTTTTCCTATTCCTCTTCCTCAGCTTTTCTTCCCTTTCTACTGGATTTTTCTATCAATAATTAGGGGTCCCTGGCCTCTCTTATCACCTCAAATTCATGATCTACAATAAGCAATATCCAAAAAGAAAGCTCAAAGAAGACTCAAGAGCTTCCAAAATCCCTAGGCACACAGAAATGTGCAAGTGTTACACTATGGTCAGGACTGACTACATAATTTTCAGGGCTCAATGCGAAATAATGATGCAGGAACCCCTCATTTGAAAATGATGAAGAATTTCAATATGGCAACAGCAGGGCGTTAAACCAAGTATGGGTTCTTCTAGGTATGGGTCCTAGGTGACTGCATAGATTATATGCCCATGAAGCATAAATCGACAACAACTCTGGCCTTGACCTTCACTAACTCTCCTCCGTGGAATGTGGGCTGAGGAGATGAAAGAGCTGTTGCTTACATCCCACTGCTATGGGTTCTTTTTCCTAATAACCTAGACCTATTCCAATGATTAGCCAGGATTGGGGCTATTCTGGCTAATAGATTAATTAGGTAATTTGAGGGAAGAAAGAATGTTCTTTCCCCTGGAGGTCAGAGTGGGGAATATCAACATGTTATAAAAGGCAAGTATGTCTTTATCAAAATGATTCTCACATCCTTTTCCATGCTCCTGTGTATTTACCTGGGACCAATGAGGCACACTGCAAGTCCTCAATCACATGACAAACATCACTTTGATGTTGACTCCAAACACTTCAGAAATGAATGAGATCATGTCTTCTGCTGGACTTACTGCCTGGCCACACTCTACACTAGGTCAACAAATCACTTTTTATTCCATTTTGAAATCTGATTTATGTTATTCAGTTAAGTTGTTTATGTTATTTGTTAACCCAATAATTATGCACAGTATTATTAAAATAAAAAGGAATAGATTTGCCATCACCTTATAATCTTTAACCTAATAAAGATCATTATGTTATTAATATCAAACAAATTCACTATTCTGACAGAGAAAATCATATTGCACTCTATGTAAAGACTACCTTCATGCTACTCACCCTATCCGAGCCAGTTCTACACTCACTCACATGCTTGATAGGATCATATCTTTAGAAAGTACAGTTGGTCTTCCACTGAAACCAGTGCTGCTTCTTTGGCCTCACCCAAAATAGGCTACTCCAGCCCCATGTGCTTTCAATGACTCAGTGAGTTATCATAATGCTAATCCCTCTATCATCCATTTATATATTAAATCAAGGCCCACACAGAACAAATGCTATTACTGTAAGACTTTATCTAAACATAGATTTTTAAAAATATAATTGACACTTTCTGAGCCCTGGCAGTGTTTCCAGGACACAAATTATAATCTAGATGAATATTTACCAAAATATTCAACAGAATGCTAGCAGTCTTCCATGAGAAAAAAAGTTACTTGTGAGAGCTAAAAAAAAAATTAAAACAATTGAATTCATGGAGATAATAGAAGGATGGATACCAAAGGATGGAAAAGGTAGCAAGAGGGGAGTGAAAATAGTTAATGGGTACCAAAAAAAGTTAGATAAAGTAAAGAAGATCTAGTATTTGATAGCACAACTGGGTGACTACAGTAAACAATAATTTATTGTATACTTTAAAATAACCAAAGGAGTACAATTGAATCACTTGTATCACAAAGGATAAATGCTGGACGTGGTGGATGCTCCATTTACCCTGATGTGATTAGTACCCGTTACACCCCTGTATCAAAATGTCTCATGTACCTCATAAATATATATGCCTACTATGTACCCAAAAAATTAAAATTAAAAACTGTTTGTGACACTCTTTGTCAAGCAGACCATCTTGTGTGTTGAAGTAGGACATCTGAACAATTCTTGTCTTTTTCAAAATATGAGTATTTGCAATGGTGTCATGCCTATCCTTCCTGGAAGTTTCAATCTACCCTTAATGTCCATTTCTATTAATGCCTTTCCATTTCCACCGGCCATGCTTCTTCACCACCCCATTCTTATCATCATGGTCCAGCAGCAAGCACCTGGGCCTGCTATCTGATGGTGAAAACAGGCTCCTGTACAAGCTCCACAGGCTTTCTCTCCTCACAACACCAAGTTATCTCTTCTGTTTTTCCCCAACCCAAGAATAACCCCAAATAACTTTTAGCCTTTTTCTTTTTTTTTTTTCATGTTTCCAAAGTGATCCCTTCAGAGGCCCACACTGAAGAAAAATGCCCTTTGCCTGGTGCCTTTTCCAACTTTGCTTTTCTCAGCTTTTTGCCCATCTGAGTAGCAGCTGCAAATGACTCCATTAGTGATAGCCATTTCCATCACTTGTTCTTCTGTTGACTCTATTTAGGAAACTTCTATTTAAAATGATACAGAAATATTACACTTTTATGAATCTCTGCTGTTCCAAATACATAACATTCATGAGTGTTTTTCTGCACTTTGTTTACAACCAATGTCTATGTTTTAAGTAAACAATTTGTTTTTCACAGTAAATTTTAGAAGTTCTTACAAAATCAAGGATACTAAATTTATGTGTTTTGGTTATATGTGGCTGCAAAGCTTCTGTGTAGTTCACGACTTTCTGCTTAACCATATTTTATGATATTGTTTTAAGGCAAATGTAAGGTAATAGGATACCTCAATCATTTTCTTCATGGTGGTAGTGTGTGTGCACATGTGTGTGTCCAGTTAGAAAAAACTTTTCTACTTCAGGATCATAATATCTCCTGTAGTTTCTCCAAACAATTAAATCCTCATTTCAGTGGCATTTATTCTGGTATATGGCATAAGGTGAGGATGAATGTATGGATTATATAAATAGTCAGTGCTCTTACATAATTTATGGAATGGTATACAACATCTACTGTGTATTAAACTTCCATATATTACTGGGTCTCTTTCTGGGTGCTCTGTTATATTCTATTATGCAAATACCGCACTCTGTTAATTAAAATACAATTAGAACATGTCTTGATAGCTAGCAGAAATAAGTCCTATCTTCCCAAGTTTTAGATCAAAATGTAAATGCTACTAATTGTTTTTTTCTTTCATATTTTCAATATCATTTTGTCAAGCAACCTCCACCAAATAAAAACCCTTCAGATTTTTAGATGAAAGTGCATCAAATTTGTGAATATATCTGGAGAGCTGATATATTGTACATATTAAGGCTTCACATGCATAAATATTACTTAGAGCTCTATATACTCGAGCTCTTCAGTAAAGCCTTATTTTTCCTAAAGTCGTTGGGTAAAGTTCCAAGTATCATATATTTTTTCTTGTTACTTGTTAAAAATGATGCTTCTTTTTTCATTGTAATTTTTACCTGGTTATATGTATGTAAATGCTTAAAAGTTTTTGATGTAAATATTGTACCAGTAGTACTGAACACTTATCAGTTTTGAATGCTTTATGAAGTTTATTGATTAATATTACCAATGAAAATTCTGAAAAACTATTATTTTTCTGGATTGTGAATGAGTTGATAGAGGAACTCAGAAAAAAATGGCAGAAAAAAATCAACATTGAGTGACAATGAAAACAAACAAAAAAATCCCTGTAAGACTCTTTAAAAGAGCCTGGAAATAAAAAATTACAAAATGCACTTAAAGTACACTAAAAACAAGAACAAAACATTACTAATCTAAACATAAATTTATTTTGTATGAAGTTACTTTTATTGAAATATCTGAAAAAGACATTAATGAAAAATATATTTTGTGCACTTAGAGAAAAGTAAAGAAATGGCTTTGATTAGAAGATAAATAATCGGAATATACAGGGTAATATAAAAAAGACTTAAGACAGAAGTTAGATGTGAAATATATTATTAGAGAAAACATAAAATCCTCAATATAAAAAATATCTTGCCAGGAATCAATTAAAACTAGCTCATCAGAGTGAAAGATAAAACTGAGAAATGGGCACAAAATGTATCACGGGAAGACCAAGGGAATAAAAATTATAAAAGTAGAGTGAAGAGATATGATAGATAAGCTAGGAAGCTTCAACATACATACAACTGCAATCCTAGAAAAACAGAAAAAAAGAGAAGACAAAAAAAAGCTAATAAGTTCCTATAATTGAGGAAAGCCTTAAGTCCTTTTAAATAAAAAGTGCCATATAAGTACAGATTAAAATAAACAAAAATAAATCTACATCCCAAAACATCTTAGTGAAACTGCATGGCATCATGTTACAGTGAATATCTTTTTCTTAACTTTTACTCTAAGTTCTGAGGTACAAGTGCAGGTTTGTTACATAGGTAAACTTGTGTCATGGAGGTTTGTTGTATAGATTATTTTGGGATCAGAAAAAAATAACTAATGGGTACTAGGCTTAATACCTGCGTGAGAAAAATCTTAATATTTAAAGAGAGAAGGGAGAGATTAAGAGCAAATAAACAATAATTAGAATGAAAGCAGACTACCCGCCAGCAACAATATATATCAAAAGAAACTGTCTTATGGGAAAATAACTCAACCCAAAATTTTACAGTCAGCTAAACTATTCTTCAATATAAGCACAAAATAGACACATTATAAAAGAGAAAGAGATGTTACCATTTGCAGACTTCAAGTGAAAAAAATTGAAGAATATATTTTAGCAAGAAGATTAAATATATTAATAGAAAATGTGGGAAACATTGAGGTGATGGTGACAAATATGACCCTCACCCAAGTCCTTGATTTTAAGTTTTCCTTCTGATCCTGATTCTGACATATTTGGTTGCCACAAAACTGATACTACACTAAAAAGAGACTAGCAGTTAATCATCAAATCCATAGAACATTTTTCCCCTCTCTCCTTTTTAGTGTTTTCTTTTTTTAACCTCACTTCAGCATTTTTACATATTTGGTCATCCTCTCTTAATTAAAACTTCCTCCTGTCTTGGCATAGAAATATCTAAGGTGACAATGTGGCATAATAGAAAAGCCACACATTTTGAACTCAAACAAATCTGGCTTCAAATAAATGTTAAGACAACAGTTACAAGTATGTGATGACAAAGTCATTTAGACATCTTTAGATTCAGTTTCTCTATCTGGCGTGAAGCAAAAATAGTATGTACTTAATAAAATAGTTCTCATAGAAATTCATTACTTCATTAAAACATACATATTTATTTTTGCTTGTTCTGTGCCAGGCACATTTAATGTTTTAATATATAAATTTCAAGTCCAATGCTTGGTACATAGTAAGTATTCAATAAATTTTATATATTATGTTCCTTCCCTGCCTCTTTCAATTGTGGGTTTTTCCAATGTCCAAACTAATTTTGATGATGCTTTCTCTCTACTTTTTATCTAGAAAATCTCATCCATGCCCAGGGCTTTAACTGTCATTTCTATGCTGAATGATTCTGAGCCATATCCAGTTTTGTGCCACATTTCTATTTATCTGCTATAAATATCCACACGGATAGCTTCTCCATACTTAGATTCTCTCCCCTCACCCCAGCTTTGGGACAGGGCTGTCTGGGAAGGAGCCCTCCTAACAATGGTGGACTAAGCTCCTGAACATAAAAGAAGCTAAAACCCTTTAGGTTCATCTACAATGCTTTCTTCAAAAGATCTTGGCAAAAAGGGGGAAATGAGAACAGAAAAATAGTCCAGAGCAGTCTGAGCTCTGTGGGGTATGCCAAACTGTTATCAAGCCCAGAGAGACAAGAGTATGGGATGACAATCATGCCTTCACTTCCTCCCCTATTCCGCATGCTCAGAGGCAGTTGTTAAAGACATTTGGTTGCTCACTAGCTGTCTCACTCGTTATCTTCATGTTCCTGGAAGTTATGTTACAAAGAACAATGTATAGCCAGTTAATAGCTTATGTTATTTTAATGTAAATTATTGGTAACAACTTAGAAACTCTTCTTTTTTCCGTAAAAACACACTTGTAACTACTGCTAATGGAAGGGTATATTCAGGACAACTTGAATCTGTGCTCCCAGGTGGCCATCCTCAAGCTTTGAGCTTCAATAAACTCTAGACTTAATTGTAAAAATTTGAAATTCAAAATTTCAGAAATACAAATATCTTTGTAGAAGAAAGTATATTCTATAAACTATCTACCCCAGTGCTTACAACAGGCAACTGAAGCAAGTTAGTTCACTTTTCGTCTTCTATACCAAAACTCTCTTCACCCACTGACTTCCGTATTTCTGTCATCAGCACTACGTTCTCAGGGGTAAAACTTTGATGCTATAAATGAGGCTTTTTCTTCTTTGCCATAAGTGATCAGTCACTAGCTTCTATTACTACTTCTGTTGCCACAGTGTCCCCTGTGTGACCTTCTCTGTGATATATACTGGAGCTTCATGTGTGACCTACTGTATTAATTAACTCCCTAATTTGTCCTTCATCTTTCAGTTTCTTCCCCTATCACACTGCCCTGCATACTGCAATCACTTTAGTCTTGCCAAATATCTACATTTTTACCATGTCTATCCCTTGGAATGATTCATTTTTTCCTTAACTTATCAGATACATCTTCGACTCCTTACTCTAACTGATATTCATGTCTCTCTGTTATTTTCCCCCAGTCACCCTTCCCAATATTATATCCATTAGTTCACAAGAACGTTGTTTCTTCCAAATGTGCCTATTCCTCAGTTCTTATATATGCCACCCTGAGCCCTTCCCTTGTAGCACTGACTCTGCCTCCTTCCATATACTAATTTCCAGGGACTTACAGATACATACATCACTTAATGAATTCACATACTTTTGTAGAAGACAGACAACTGATTAGATAAATCAGAATAATGAGTGATAAATACTAACACCAATATGTAACTCAAGTGCTATGAAACCATACAGCACAATTAAAGAGACAAAGTCTACATAGAAAAATAACTTTTTAATGCAATGTGTTTTTTAATCCTCCCAATTGTGAGAGGATCAAACAGACATATCCAAGTAGAAATATTGTAATAGAAGATAATTAACAGGTCAGTATTATTTAAGGAAATTCTCAGTCAGAGAATGTTCTTAAGAACAGGTTGAAATTCCTCAGTTATGTGAAAATTTATATAAACATAGATAGGAAGTTACACAGTGGACACAGTATTCCACAGCACAGCTGCATAATATACAGAATAATTTTTATATGTTTTTCCTACATTTATTTTAAAAGAGTCAAGAGCAAAGCAGTAACAGGTACTTTTTGCTGAATACTCACTTCATTTCACTTCTCATATATTGTCATCCTTCAGAGCAAGCAGTATAATCTTCCACTCTGATAAAACTGAGACTCAGAAAAAAGTAAGTTTCCCAAGATCACAGTGCTGGTAAATGATAAACTACATTCAAGCATTGGATGTTACACATAATTTTATTCCTATTCTAGGTAATCATTTATCAACCATAGCACTATTGATAAGTGTGTTATAGGGGTCTGTTCAGGGCATTGTAAGACATTTCACAGCACACCTGTAGATGCCAGTAGCATGCTCTGGCTTGTGACAACCAAAAATGTTTCTAGGCACTGTACATCTCCTGAGGAGACAAAATTTCCCTCAGTAAAGAACTACTGTTCTGGGTGGAGGAACTGTCATCAGATGTGATTTATAACCTAACAGTAATATATGATCTTGAAACATATCTAAAGATACATATCAAATACAACAGAATTGATAATCAGAGTGGGAGTGAGAATGAGAAATGAGGAAAAAAACATGAAGTAAAATAAAATTAAAAGGGGGGCATTTACTGGACAAATAATATTAATGTGCTATGAACTAAGGAGAAGGAGAAACACCACTTTGTACTTAAGTTCAAAAATAGAGAAATATAACAAAAATGAATGTGCTCAATGCAGGATAAATGCCCAGTTTGTCCCAGATTCTAGGCCTGTAGTCCTTTCCACATTAACAAGTCAATGTGCTAAAACAATTACTATACCGTGGCTTCTAAAGTTGTCATCAGTTAGCATTATTTTTTGGCTTATGAGATTATTATTCCATGCATCTACAATATCTATATGTAGCTATATGTATAAGACAATATAAAGAAGGTCAGGATGCTACCTTAGAAAAAAAGCACTGTTCTTGGAGTGGAAAGTCCTACTTATAACTGTCTTTTATGGCTTTGAGCAAGTCACTTAACATCTGGAAAGTGATTGGCTTTGAGGAGATTCTCTCTCAGTTTTTCTTTTCTAAAATATCTTTATATCCAGAGAGAAACCTGTGAAAATCCTGTAAACCCACCCTGAGCATTTACACACACATTGACTAACACACAAACACACATAAGTTGAACAAGAGCCAGGGAGCTTTTTAGGACATAAAAATATATGTGTTTTCATCCTAAGAAGTTAAGAGGTCCAGAACAAGAGAATGACTGCAGAAATTTTTTTAAATATAAATAAGATTAATCTTGAATCATTGTCAAAGTGACTCTTATTGTGTAAAATAATTTCAGAGTCACAAAAATATTTTTGTTATTAAACTCTTTAGTCAGGTATTCATTGATTTGCTAATTTAACAATGAGTAACTATCAACTTCCAGGCCCTATTGTAGATGCTAGGGAATCCAACATTTCATAGAGCCTGCCTTCATGGATTTTATAGTCTAACAGAAAAAGAATAACCCAGTTATTACACAAATAACAAACATAGTTAATTACATTATAATACATGCTGTGGACAGGTTGTTATAATATAAAACAGGAGATTCTTTATTAGCTTGAATGACATGCGGGAAGATTTTCTGTATGGATGTGCCATTTAATTTGAGACCAGAAGAGTAAATATAAATTGGCTGGCAGAATTGCATTAAAAAAAGAAAAATGGCCCAGGGCAGTGGCTCATGCCTGTAATCCCAGCACTTTGGGAGGCTGAGGCAGGCGGATCACCTGAAGTCAGGAGTTCGAGACTAGTCCAGCTAACATGGTGAAACCCCGCCTCTACTAAAACTACAAAAATTAGCCAGGGGTCATAGCGGGAGCCTGAGGCAGGAGAATTGCTGGAACCTGGGGGGCGGAGGCTGCAATGAGCTGAGATCAGGCCACTGCACTCCAGCCTGGGCAAAGGAGCAAGACTCTGTTTCTAAATAAATAAATATATAAATGAAATAAAATGTTCCAGAGACAGACAGAATACAGAGAGAAGAAGGCCATGTGGTAAAGATGTTAGAAAGCATTTGTATTAGTCAGGGTCCTCCAGAGGGACAGAACTAATAGGATATATGGATATATGAAAGGGAGTTTGTTAAGGAGAATTGACTCAAACGATCACAACATCAAGTGATCAAGTGCTACACAGGCTGTCTGCAAGTTGAGGAGCAAGGGAGCCAGTAATGGCTCATTCCAACTCCCAAAACCTCAAAAGTGGGGATGCCGACAATGTAGCCTTCAGTCTGTGGCCAAAGGCCCAGGAGCCCCTGGCAAAACACTGATTTAGGTCCAAGAGTCTGAAAGGCAAAGAATTTGGAGTCTGATGTTTGAGGGCAGGAAGCCTCCAGCATGGGAGAAAGATGAAGGCCAGAAGACTCAGCAAGTCAGCTTCTCTCACCTTATTCTGCCTGCTGACAGCTGATAGGATGGTGCCCACCCAGACTGAGAGTCTACCTTTCCCAGTCCACTGACTCAAATGTTAATCTCCTTTGGCAACACCTTCACAGACAGTACTTTGGATGCTTCAATCAAGTTGACAATATTAACCATCACAGCATCGTAAAGAAAATGGGAAACAAATGGCTTTAAGAAGGGAGCTGGCCGGGCGCGGTGGCTCACCCCTGTAATCCCAGCACTTTGGGAGGCCGAGGCAGGCAGATCACGAGGTCAAGAGGTCGAGACCATCCTGGCCAACGTGGTGAAACCCTGTCTCTACTAAAAATACAAAAATTAGCTGGGCGTGGTGGCATGCACCTGTAATCCCAGCTACTCGGGAGGCTGAGGCAGGAGAATCAGTTGAACCCAGGAGGGGGAGGTTGCAGTGAGCCAAGGTCATGCCATTGCACTCCAGCCCAGGTAACAGAGTGAGACGACGTCTCAAAAAAAATAAAAAATAAATAAAAGAAGGGAGTTAACATGATTAGATTTTTATTGTTCAGACATTAGAGCAAATGCTATTTAGAGAGTATATGGTAGAAGATAAGAATAAATGTGAAAAGATAGTTACAGAAGTCCAGTTAAGAGATGATAGGACATAGAATAGCATCATAACAATGGAGATGGTTAGAAGTGCATGTATTTCAAATACTTATAGGAAACAATTTACTTAACTTGGGCATTGGTTAGATATAAAAGAACAAGGAAGAGAGAAATTAAGAATGATTCCCAAGTTTTTGTTTGTTTGTTTGTTTGTTTGTTTGTTGAGACTCACTCTGTCACCAGGCTGGAGTGCAGTGGCGCGATCTCTGCTCACTGCAACCTCCGCCTCCTGGATTCAAGTGATTCCCCTGCCTCAGCCTCCTGAGTAGCTGGGACTACCGGCCTGCACCACCACGCCCGGCTAATGTTTTTTATTTTGGTAGAGATGGGGTTTCACCACTTTGGCCAGGATGGTCTGGATCTCCTGAGCTCGTGATCCACCGGCCTCGCCCTCCCAAAGTGCTGGGATTACAGGGGTGAGCCACCGCGTCCGGCCTCCCAGGTTTCTTTCTTGGAATCTGGGTGGTTCATTCATTCAACAAGATGGACAAGATTGGGAGAAGACAAGTTTAATGGGAACACCAAGTTAGTGCCCAGGAGAAACATATCAAATCTAGCTTAAGTGCAAGTTCTAGAAATAAAGGATTCATAAGCTTGCTACAGTCCCACAGTAAAGTCTGATATTAAGTACAGCTCCATTCTGTTCCCAGTGAATATGGTGCTCCGCTCCAACATCTTGCAATCTTACCTCTAGCTCCTCTAAATACAGGCAGGCCTGATTGCTCTTCGCGTTTTTCCCAAAGACTCCGTTTGTCTACTCATCTCAGCATAACCAAGCCTGCTACCCTCTCTCGTATGTTAACTTGCATATTCCTGTCCACTTAAGACAAACGTTTTCTTTCTATCCAGTGCTATTTAATGTTAGTTTTGCTAAGACTCTACTTCCTTTCTCCAAGTTTCACTCATCTCCATGAGGAAATACATAACTGTTTTCCAACAAGTCTAAATTTACAGAGACCTGGGGGAAAAAATTAGTTAGCGAAGTCCAATACAAATATTGCTTGGCTGTTAAAGTAGATGAGTCAGATGGTTCTTAAACTAAAATATTTTTTAATATGGCAGTCTCATAGTGAGAATGAGAGATGATCTTTTATATTGAATGTTACTACTTTGGGAAAATCACAATTACCACTGACATCTCTCTGAAAAATGGCTTCTCTTGGGCCGAATATTAACTCTAGTGGAACAGATCTTCAACAGCAGTAAGTTCCTTTTTATAATGAGATCTCAACTTCAACTTTACAGCTAAGTCTCCTGGATTGCTGTTATACATGAACCACTGAGCTTGTGCTTGCTTTGCCCATAAGCCTGTCACCAATTCTAGCAGCATTACCTTGTCAAACTTAAAAAAAAATCTTATTTGTTTTAAAACAGTTTCATTTTGTTCCATGAGAGAAGGATTTCTTTCATTAAAAAATGGTTCTTTATGCAATAAAGTTCTTTGCTAAACAAAATATTTAATTAGAGATGCATGACTGAATGATACTGAAGGTTGCATTTCCTCATGTTTCTAAGCAGATAAGAATCCTAATTGCGGTTATTCTGACTTTATCTTACCAGTTCTAATTCTGGCCTTTTCTTCATATGTACTACAGTTAATACTGATTATTTAGTAGCATATTGTGGATAAATTATTCTTTACTTCTATATTGCAAATTTTGAATATTTACAGACTTCTGAGGTCATTAACGTATAGCCAAATATCAAATAGTGATTACAATCCCCAAAAGAGAAGAAATAAAAATATATTTGATAATAAATAGGCTTCTGGTTATACTCTAGGTATTAAATAAGTAGTGTTGGCTTCATAGTCCATGATTTGATTAAAAGGTTTCATTTTTAAGGGAATATCACTCATAATGTAGGCCTAAAACCTGTTATATCTGTGATCCTGAGTGGCAAAAAGGAGAACCAATGATTAACAAAGGAGATAAAAAATTGATATTTAATTCATATTGCCTTATTTAGAATTAAATCTAAGAAACTTTCTTTATTACCAAGAAATCTGTTTCTCTCTGTAGTTATTTTCCTCCTCTTGGCACAAAATATGCTCAGGTTTCCTTTGAGTACAAAAATAACAAATAAAAATCCCCCCATCAAGTCTTCAACTAACCTTCTCAATTCTTTCTTTTTCTTCACAGTAACATGTATTTCTTCCTTCTCACTTTCTCATCCATTAACTTCTCAACCTGCAGCAAACCCATTCCATCACTAGTGAAACTATTATTTTGTTGCACCCCTCAACTCCACTTCCAGGGTCCTTTGGAGGTTATTTTTTGTCTGTTTATTTCTTCAGTGTTTATATTCATAAGGTATTGGTCCTGGACAATGTCTCTTCTCATAGCATAAAAACTCTTGGGTATTATCATTCACTATCATAATTTCAATATCAATTTTAATCTATGCTAATAACTGTCATTACTAAGTGTCCAGCCTTATCTTTTCTTCTGAGCTCCAGAATCATATCCAGACCTTCAATTGGCATGTGCTTTTTCATAAACCATAGGTATATCAAAATTAGTTGATTAATCTGAAGTCATCTTCCTCTCCAAAAACTTACACCATATTCCAGAGTTCAGTGAAAGGTATTATTCATCTGTTCATAATATCAAGCAAGAAATATAAATGATAGCTGTGTTAGCCAGTGTATCTCTAGCTTCTGTTTAAAAGATACAACTCAAAGCCAGGTGCAGTGTCTCACGCCTGTAATCCCAACACTTTGGGAGGCCAAGGCGGGTGGACCACATAAGATCAGGAGTTCAAGACCAGCCTGGACAACATGGTGAAACCCTGTCTCTACTAAAAATACAAACATTTGCCAGGCATTGTGGTGCACACCTGCGATCCCAGCTACATGGGAGGATGAGGCAAGAGAATCACTTGAACCTGGGAAGCAGAGGTTGAAGCGAGCCAAGATTGCACCACCGCATTCCAGCCTGGGTGACAGAGTGAGAGTCCATCTCCAAAAAAAAAAAAAAAACCTCAAAATCTTAAAGCACTAGTGTGCACAAAACACACACACACACACACCCCTCCATTTATTTCTCATTCAAATTTGAGTCAAATGTGGATCAGTGGGGTGGGGTTTGTACCCATGCAATCATTCAGGGATGCAAGATACTTTAATTTAATGAATCTGCCATCTTCAAAATGTGGTACCAAGTCATTTTGACATCATCCACCTCAATAACTGGGAGATCAGAGAGCTTGGAAAAGACATGTACTTTAACTCTCTTACCCACAAATCATTTACATTTATATTCCACTAGCAAAAGTGTTTCATGTGGCTTCACCCAACTGCAAGGTACATAAAATAAATATCAATTAACTTTGTTCAAAGAGAGAGAAAATGACTTGATGATCATCTAGCTAATGTTCACTGTATCATCTTACTCTCCCTCTTCTTCCTTAACTCTTATTTAATCACTTACTTAGTCTTGCTTATTCTTCTTGAACACCCTATAGTGCTATTTCCTATTCTACATTGCCAGTGCTTTATAGGAGATTCTCAAAATTCTTACCATGCTTTTGCAGTTGTCCATGCTTTTCACGGATCTTTTAAATAAGTGAAATGATCAGACACTGGTATTTTTTTTTCTTCAACTTTAAGTTCTGGGGTGCAGTGTGTACAGGTTTGTTACATAGGTAAACATATGCCATGGTAGTTTTCTGCACAAATCAACCCATCACCTGGGTTTTAAGTGCAGCATCCAATAACTAATCTTCTGATGCTCTCCCTCAGTGTGTGTTTTTCCCCTCCCTCTGTCCATGTATTCTCAGCGCTCAGCTCTCATAAGTGAGAACATGTAGTATTTGGTTTTCTGTTCCTGGGTTGGTTTGCTAACAATGATAGGCTCCAGCTCCATCCATGTTCCTGCAAAGAACATGATCTTGTTCTTTTTTATGGCTGCAAAGTATTCCATGGTGTGTATGTACCACATTTTCTTTATCCAGTCTACCACTGATGGACATTTAGGTTGATTCCGTGGTTTTGCTATTGTGAATAGTGCTGTGATGCACATACCTGTGCTTATATCTTTAAGTTTGAATGATTTATATTCTTTTGTGTATATACCCAGTAATTAAATTGCTGAGTCAAATAATAATTCTGTTTCAGGAATCACCACAGTGCTTTCCACAATGGTCGAAGTAATTTACACTTCCACCAACAGTGTATAAGCATTCCCTTTCCTCTACATCCTTGCCAGCATCTCTTATTTTTTAACTTTTTAATAATAGCCATTCTGATGGTGTGAGATGGTATCTCATAGTGGTTTTGATTTGTATTTCTCTGGTGATCAGTGATATTGAGTTTCTTTTCATATGCTTGGCCGCATGTATGTCTTCTTTTGAAAAGTGTCTGTTCATGTCCTTTGCCCACTTTTTAATGGGGTTGTTTGTTTTTTTCTTATAAATTTATGTTTCTGATAAATGCTGGCTATTAGGGCTTTGTAAAATGCGTAGTTTTCATATATTTTCTCCCATTCTGTAGGTTGTCTCTTTACTGTTTTGCTAGTTTCTTTTGCAATGCAGAAGCTCTTGAGTTGTATTAGATCCCATTTGTCAATATTTGCTCTTGTTGTGATTGCTTTTGGTGTCTTTGTCATAAAATATTTGCAGTTCCTATGTCCAGAATGGTATTTCCTAGGTTGTCTTCCAGAATTTTTATAATTTTGGGTTTTACATTTAAGTCTTTAATCCATCTTGAGTTGATTATCGTATATGGTGTAAGGAAAGGGTCTAGTTTCGATCTTCTGCATTTGCCAGCCTATGTTTTAATCCCAGTTATGACTCTTCACTATTCCACTTCAACCTAGTGACTAATATTTCTGAAGCACTATTCTTTCATCTGTTGAGTAAAGACCATTGTAGACAAATGACAGGACTCTAGCAATGATTAGAAACAATATAATAAAAGTAGCTGCCACATGATAGTCACTCAAATCATATTTTAAGTATTTAGGAAGTGGGAATGAAAACACTGTAAAGGAGTATATGGTAAATGTAAGGAATAATAAGAAGTGCAGATTAGGAGGATCGGTTGTTGTGTACTGTAAATGAAAGAAAAAATATATATGAATAAATTGCTTTAATTCCTATTTTTCTTTTGGGCAAAATTCCATTTGTATTTTTAAATGAATTTTTTATATAATAATAGCCTCATGAATGTAGAAGCGGAGAGAGAAATGTCTACTTCTCAAATTTGAAAGAGAGCATTACTTAATACGATGGCTTCATTGTACCCAGAAATGTTCCCAGAAGGAATTGGATTCTTTAGTTTAGAGAAATAACTGAAGATCTTCCCTAAAGTTATTCTGGGGAAGTATGGCAGATGAATGAGTGCTAAGAGATGATGAGATTTTTTTTCAGACTGAAAAGACTAAGGTACAGAACATAGGGACACTTCATTATTTAAAAGGTCGCAGAAGGAACTCAATTCCCTTTACTTCTAATTTGAATTCCATAGAGTGTACACAGTAATATTAAGAGGATCAAAGAATAAGCCCAGAAGTAAAGGCTCAGGAATAAACCTTCCCCTCAAACTATAAGTGTCCTCTCACGAATGATAATGAGAAAAAAAAGAGTGAAAAGAAGTGATATAAACTGTTTAATCCAGTCCTCAGTTACACAGATAAAGCAAGTCTGTTGTATAAGTCACTGATTCCAGTGTCTTTCTTTAAAAAAATGAAATAATAAGGACCCTTCTCCCCACTCCTAAATATGTCTAGCTTTATAATGATTATAACCTTAATCGAAAGTAATTTATTTTTATTATGGTTACTCTAAAACTGTTTTAATCATGATTAAGTCCTCCATGACTTTATTTCTCTCTCTTTCATTTAGCTGATAACTGTACTAACTCTAACCAGGTATCCTGAACAACTTCTCTTCCTGTCTGCCTCCTACCGTTATGAGAACATTTGATATCCAGTTGTTGTAGCTAATGATCAACATTAAATAGAGCATTAGCCAGAGAGGCCATTTAAAACACAGTTGAACATTAGGCAGGGAGGCCATGTAAATCCTAGAAAATCAAAAATGGAAATTATTCTCAACTCTTTAAGTGCACACCTTATGATCTGAGCTGATTAGTAAAGCTAATCAAAAATTATATATATTTTTATATATATATTATATATAATAATTATATATTATGTATAATATATAAAATATATATAATATATATGAAATACATATTATATATACTTTATATTATATTTTATATATAATATATAAAAACATATTTATATATATTTATATATGAATATAAATATATATAATATAAATGTTTATATAATATATAAATATATATTTATATATAATAAATATACACATATTTTATAAATATATAAGTATATATTTATATATATTTATATGTAATATATAAGTATATATTTATATATTTATATGTAATATATATTTAATATAAACATATATATTTATATATAAGTATATATTTTTATATATAATATATATTTATATATACACATTTTATATAATATATATAATTTTTATATATATAAAATTAATATATATTTATATATATAATTTATATATATATATAAATTATATATATAATTTTTAACATATAAAATTATATATATAATTTTTACTATATAAAATTTATATATATAACTTTTACTATATAAAATTTATATATATAAATTTTATATATATAATTTTTATATATATATAATTTATATATATAATTTATATATATATAATTTATATATATAATTTATATATATATTTTTATATATATAAAGTTTATATACATATAATTTTTATATACATAAAATTTATATTTTTTATATATAAGAATTATATATATAAATTATATGTATATTTATACATACATATATATAACTGTATATTTATACAATATAAATATAAATATATAATATAAATATACATTTATATTAAATATATATAAATATATAATATAAATATATATTTATATTAAATATATATAAATATATAATATAAACATATATTTATATTAAATATATATATAATATAAACATATATTTATATTAAATATATATAATATAAACATATATTTATATTAAATATATATAAATATATAATAGATATATAATAGATATGATATATATAAATATATATTTACAATTATAAATATATAGATATTTACATTTATAAATAGATATTTATATTTATATATAATAAATATATCTATATATAATAGATTTATTATATATAGATATATTAATAAATATATCTATATATAATAGATCTATTATATATAGATATATATAATAAATATATCTATATATAATATATATTATATATAATAAATATATCTATATCTATTATATAATAAATAAATATATATATTATATATAAATATATAATAAATATATAAATATAAATTTATAGTTTAATATATAAATATAAATATAAATATATATTTATATATATATTTATTTATTATATATGTATATATATAAAATATATATTTTTGTATATATATACAATTTTTATCTATAAATATAAATATAATTCATTTATATATAAATTTATATTTCTATATATTATATAGAAATATATATAAATTTATATATCAATATATTACATAGAAATATATAAATTTATATTTCTGTATAATATATAAATATATATAAATTTATATTTCTGTATTATATATATAAATTTATATTTCTGTATAATATATAAATATATATACATTTATATTTATATATAATATACAAATATATATACATTTATATTTATATATAATATACAAATATATATACATTTATATTTATATATAATATACAAATATATATACATTTATATTTATATATAATATACAAATATATATACATTTATATTTATATATAATATACAAATATATATACATTTATATTTATATATAATATACAAATATATATACATTTATATTTATATATAATATACAAATATATATACATTTATATTTATATATAATATACAAATATATATACATTTATATTTATATATAATATACAAATATATATACATTTATATTTATATATAATATACAAATATATATACATTTATATTTATATATAATATACAAATATATATACATTTATATTTATATATAATATACAAATATATATACATTTATATTTATATATAATATACAAATATATATACATTTATATTTATATATAATATACAAATATATATACATTTATATTTATATATAATATACAAATATATATACATTTATATTTATATATAATATACAAATATATATACATTTATATTTATATATAATATACAAATATATATACATTTATATTTATATATAATATACAAATATATATACATTTATATTTATATATAATTTATATATGTATATATAATATATATTATATTATAAAATTTATATATTATATTATAAAATGTATATATATATAAAATTTGTATAT
Source organism: Gorilla gorilla gorilla (assembly GCF_029281585.2). Classification (NCBI taxonomy): domain Eukaryota; kingdom Metazoa; phylum Chordata; class Mammalia; order Primates; family Hominidae; genus Gorilla; species Gorilla gorilla. The sequence continues at coordinate 44,599,480 of NC_086017.1, read as the reverse complement.
ATTTATATGTAATATATAATATATATTTATATGTAATATATAATACATATTTATGTATTTATATGTAATATATAATATATATTTATATATTATATGTTATATTTATATATAATATACATATATAAATTTATATTTATATATAATTATATATAATTTTTATAAATAAAAATTATATATTTATATACATTAAAAAATATATATATACACACACACACATAGATATGAAAAATTTTCAAAGGAAGAGACATTCACATCAAATTAGGAGTCTGTTGGCCATGAGAATAACATATGCAATGAGTTCCTTATTTGGTCATCTGTATCCAAATCTCAAATTTTTCTGCTGCTGATTTCTAATGTAACTTTATTATGGTCAGAAAACAAACTTTATGTAATTATTTTATTTCAGATTGTTTTAAATTTTTTGAGGCTTCCTTCATGGCCTAGCATATGTACTATCCTACAGAATGTTCCATGTGCACTTGAAAGAATGAGCCACTGACCATATCTTTTCTCACACAGAAGAATATGTATTTTGTCATTGTTCAGTGGAGTGTTCTGTAGATATCTGGTATGGTTTGACTGTCTCACCACCCAAATCTCATCTGGAATGTTAGCTCCCATAATTTCCACATGTTGTGGGAGGGAACTTGTGGGAGATAATTGAAACATAGGGGCAGTTTCTCTCATACTGTTCTGGGGAGTAAGTAGTGGTGAATAAGTCTCAAGAGATCTGATGGTTTATAAGGGGTTTCCCTTTTCCCTTGGCTCTCATTCTCTCTTTTCTGATATCAGGTAAGACTTCCCTTGCTATTCCACCATGACCGTGAGGCCTCCCCAGCTACATGGAACTGAGTCCATTAAACCTCTTTTTCTTTATAAATTATCCAGTCTTGAGTATTTCTTTATCAGCAACATGAAAATGGACTAATAGAGTAAATTGGTACCGGGAGTGGGGCGCTGCTGTAAAGATACCTGAAAATGTGGATGTGGCTTTGGAATGAGATAACAGGCAGAGATTGGAACAGTTTGGAGGGCTCAGAAGAAGACAGGAAAATGTGGGAAAGTTTGGAACTTCCTAGAGACTTGTTGAATGGCTTTTACCAAAATGCTGGTAATGATATGGACAATGAAATCCAGGCTGAGATGGCCTCAGATGGAGATGAGGAACTTGTTGGGAACTGGAGTAAAGGTGGTTCTTGCTATGTTTTATCAAAGAGACTGCTGGCATTTTGCCCCTTTTCAAGAGATTTTCGGAACTTTGAACTTGAGGGAGATAATTTAGGGTATCTGGCAGAATAAATTTCTAATCAGCAATGCATTCAAGAGATGACATGTGTGCTGTTAAAAGCATTCAGTTTTAAAAGAGAAACAGAGGCCGGGTGTGGTGGCTCATGCCTGTAATCCCAACAGTTTAGGAGGCTGAGGTGGGTGAATCACCTGAGGCCAGGAGTTCGAAACAAGCCTGACCAACATGGAGAAACCCTGTCTCTACTAAAAATATAAAAAATTACCCAGGTATGATGGTGCATGCCAGTAATCCCAGCTACTCGGGTCGCTGAGGCAGGAGAATCACTTGAACCCAGGAGACGGAGGTTGTGGTGAGCCAAAGTTGTGCCATTGCACTCCAGCCTGAGCAACAAGAATGAAATTCTGTCTCAAAAAATAAATAAATAAATAAAAATAAAAGGGAAACAGAGCATAAAAGTTTGGAAAATTTGCAGCCTGATGATGCAGTAGGAAAGAAAAACCCATTTTCTGAGGAGAAATTCAATCCAGCTACAGAAATTTGCCTAAGTAACAAGGAGCCAAATGTTGATCACCAAGACAATAGGGAAAATGTCTCCAGAGCATGTCAAAGACCTTTGTGGCAGCCCCTCCCATCACAGACCTAGAGGTTTAAGAGGAAAAAATGGTTTCCTGAGCAGGACCCAGGGACCCCCTGCTGTGTGCAGCCTAGAACTTGGTGCCCTCCATTCGCAGCCATGGCTAAATGGGGCCAATGTAGAGCTCAGGCCATAGCTTCAGATGATGCAAGCCCCAAGCCTTGGTGGCTTACAGGTGGTTTTGGCCCTGCAGGTGCACAGAAGTAAAGAATTGAGGTTTGGGAACCTCCATTTAGATTTCAGTGGATGTACGGAAACACCTGGATGTCCAGGCAGAGGTGTGCTGCAGGGGTGGAGCCCTCAGGAGAACCACTAATAGGGCAGTGCAGAAGGGTATATGTGGGGTGTGAGCCCCCAAAACAGAGTCCCCACTTGGTCACTGCTTAGTGGAGCTGTGAAAAGAGGGCCACCATCCTCCAGATCCCAGAAAGCTAGATCCACTGACAGATTGCACAGTGCACCTGGAAAAGCCAGACACTCAACAGCAGCCTGTGAAAGCAGCCAGGAGTGGGGCTGCACCCTGCAAAGCCACAGGGGTGGAGCTGCCCAAGACCATGGGACCTACCTCTTGCAGAAGTGTGACCTGGATGTGAGACATGGAGCCAGATGAGATCATTTTAGAGCTTTAAGATTTGATTGCCCTGCTTGGTTTTGGACTTGCATGGGGCCTTTAGTCCCTTCATTCTGGCCAATTTATCCCATTTAAAATGGGTGTATTTACTCAATGCCTGTACCCCATTATATCTAAGAAGTAACTATCTTGCTTCTGATTTTATAGGCTCATAGGCAGAATGGACTTACCTTGTGTCAGATGAGACTTTGGACTGTAGACTTTTGCATTACTGCTGAAATGAGTTAAGACTTTGAGGGACTGTTGGGAAGGCAAGATTGGTTTTGAAGGCAGCTATGCTCTCCACTATACCACCAATGCCCCAGCATTGATTGGTTTTGAAATGTGAAGACATGAGATTTGGGAGGGGCCAGGCTTGGAATAATATGGTTTAGCTCTGTCCCCATCCAAATCTCATCTTGAATTGTAGCTCCCATAATTCCCACATATTATGGAAGGGATCCATCCAGTGGGAGATCATTGAATCATAGGGGCAGTTTCTCCCATACTGTTCTCATGGTAGTGAATAAGTCTCAAAAATGTGATGGTTTTATAACGGCGTTTCCCCTTTCCCTTAGCTCTCATTCACTCTTGCCTGCCACCATGTAAGATACACCTTTCACTCTCCACCATGATTGTGAGGCCTCTCCAGCCACATGGAACTGTGAGTCCATTAAACCTCTTTTTCTATATAAGTTATCCAGTCTCAAGTATGTCTTTATGAGCAGCATGAAAACAGACTAATATAATATCTGTTAGGTCTAGTTGATTTATAGTGCTATTCAAGTCTTCTGTTTCCCTGTTGAATATTTTTTTAGATTGTGTGCAAAATATTTACTTTTTTTAACCTTTATTTTAGGTTCATGGGTACATGTGCAGGTATGTGTCATGGAGTTTTGTTGTGTAGACTATCACATCACCCAGGTACTCAGCCTAGTACCCGTTACTTATTTTTTTCTGATCCTCTCCCTCCTTCCACCCTCCACCCTCAAGTAGGCACCAGTGTCTGTTCCCTCTTTGTGTCCGTCATTTAGCTCCCACTTATAAGTGAGAATATGCAGTATTTGGTTTTCTGTTCCTGGGTGAGTTTGCTAAGGATGGTAGACTTCAGCTCCATCCATGTTCCTGCAAAAGAACATGATGTCATTCTTTTTTATGGCTGCATGGTATTCCATGGTGTATATGTACCACATTTTCTTTATCCAGTCTCGCATTGATGGGCATTTAGGTTGATTCGATGTCTTTACTATTGTGAACAGTGCTGCAATGAACATACATGTGCATGTGTCTTTATGGTAGAATTATTTACATTTTGGGGGGTATATACCCATAATGGGATTGTTAGGTCAAATGGTATTTCTGACTCTAGATCTTTGAGAAATTGCCACATTGTCTTCCATGTTGGTTGCGCTAATTTTCATTCCCATCAACAGTTTATAAGCATTTCCTTTTCCCTGCAACCTTGCCAGCATCTGGTATTTTTTTATTTTTTAATAATAGTCCTTCTGACTGGTATGAGATCGTATCTTATTGTGGCTTTGATTTGCGTTTCTCTAATGATCAGTGCTACTGAGCTTTTTTTCATATACTTGTTATAAGTGGGCAAAGGACATAAATGGACACTTTTCAAAAAAATATATACATCTCTGTTAAATTTTTACTAATTATTCTACCTATTGTTGAAAGTGAATTATTGAAATATCCAGCTATTATTATTAAATTGTCTTTTCCTCCCCTCAATTCTTTCAGGTTTTGCTCCTTGTATTTGGGGCTCTATTTGTAGGTGCATAGATGTTTATAATTTTCAAATATTTCTTTTTGCTTGATCCTTTTATCATCCTAAATATCCCTTTTTCTTCTAATACTATTTTTGTCTTAAAGTTGATTTTTTCTGACATTAGTATAGTGATTCCAGTTCTCTCTAGGTTGCTGTTTTCATGGTATATCTTTTTTCAGGCTTTTAATATCAACCTATTTGTGTCCTTGAATATAATGTGTGTCTGTTATAAGAAGCATAATTTGGATCATTGTTTTGTATCCATTTTGCCAATTTCTACAATTTGATGGAATGTTTGATCACTTTACATTTAATATAATTACTTATAGGATAGTATTTATATCTGCCATTTTGCTTTTTATTCTCTATATATCTTATGCCTTTGTTCCTCTATCCCTCAATTTTTATCGTTGTCTCTGTAAAATACTTTCTAGAATCCCATTTTAATTTCCTTACTTTTTCTTGTACTATATATTTTTAGTTATTTTATTAGCAGTTTCCCTGGGCATAACAATTAGCATCTTATTTTAAGACAATGTGGTTTAGATGAATACTACCTCATTTTCAAGCATGTACAAAAATTTGGTTCAATGTATTGATAAACTTTGTTAGTTTCCAGGTAAAGTCTTACACATTTTTTATACCTAGGCATATGATATATGTATTTCTAAACCGCATAGATGATTTTGTTAAAATCCACCCACAAGTTAGAGCCACTGATCTCATCTAAGCAAACTAGAAGGGGAGAGGCCATATAGAGGAATTTATTCCCCCAATATGGGGGAATTTTAATACGCTGTTAAAATCAGTGCCAGGACATCTTTAGGCCAGTGCCCTTTCAATCTTATGGGATAATAGTCTTTTCTTTTGGCTATTTTAGCTCCAGAATTCATTTTTAGAGAGATGCATCATTGATGATCTCAAAATTCTATTGACTAAGACACACAAGAGATTTAAATGGGTCTCTAACTCTCCATAGGTTACTTTCTTGATTTAAACATTATCTAAGTCACTATGAATAGCAGGATCTAATCTGCAAGGAATGACAATTTTTAATTTTTTCTTTTCATTCAATACACAAATCCAAGCATCAAAATACACATAACAAAATAAAATATTAAACTGAAAATTTGAGTCCCCTCATCTCCCACATCTCCTCAGGCAGGGCAGGTCACTAACTAATTACCTACTTTATTCCCAACTCTTCAATCACTTACTGTGTATTCATACTTCTCATTACTCCCCTATTTTAACTGCAAAATATAAAAGTAGTATTGAAATGGTAGGACAAATACCCTAGAAATAAGAAGAGAGAAACCTCTCCCTTGCAGACACCAGAGAAGTTATTAGTATAAATGGAGTCACTTGACTGCAGAAAGCACATTTAGCACAGAGAGCTCTTCATCTGAGGGCTATTCACACCCTAGGGATAAAACCACTCAGATTCTGGGTACTTGATAATAGAATGAAATCCAAAAATACTAGCTCTCGTCCTATTACATGGTTTTACCAATTCACCCAGAGGCATAGCTTTTGTTCTCTGGATGATATGTGAACTTGATAGGCAACTGTGTTATCTGTATGGTTTATTACTGTTACATTGGCTTGGAGCCCAGCCCTGTACAAAATATCACTGATGAAAAACACTTAGTATCCCTATTTTCATCTCTAGAATACTGAAAAGTGTCCATATTTATATCAGTCATATTATGTCAAGTTATCATGTGATAATAAATGATACATAAAGTAGTAATTGTAACAATAAAGGGTTATTTTCTTCCATATTAAATATTAATTATGGATGTGTTCCAATCTGTTTAGTGCCACTTTAATTCAGGGACTCAGAAGAAACTCTATTTTCAAACAGTGTTGTTCTCACGACAGAGGGAAAAGATATTGTGGCGAAGTATACACTGGCCACTAAAGCTTCCTCTTATCAGTTACACACATCACTAGTGCTTATAATTCATTGGACAAAGCCAGCCATTATTCAAGTTTGATGACAATGGGGCAAAGGTATATACAATCCTTTTGCAAGGAATGGCACCATATTCAGGGAACTCCATGGAGAGACATACAATGGAGGTACAAGATATATCATGAAAATTAATGCAATCTACTGCAATATTCATTAAGAGATATCTTTTTTAGGAAATCAAAGCTCTAAAGCTAAAAACTAGAACTTTTAGAAATAAAATAAATATATTTGCAATGTTCAATACTGCAGCAACAAGCCATATAAGGCTATTGTACACATTAAACATGGCTAGTAAACTGAGACACTGAATTTTTTGTTTTATATAATTCAAATTAATTTAAATTTAAATTTACTATATTGGACAGCCCTACACTAAGGTTCGGATATAGAGAAGAAAAAAAAAGATAACTACTAGATCCTAAATAAAATAATCATGATAATGATGCTTGAGAAAGAATAGAATGGGGGAAGTAGTGGGAAATCACCCAATAAAGTATCTGCATGGGTGATAAGAATTTAGTGACAAAACAGAACTTCCTCTTGACAAATACCTCCATAAAGAGAGCTGGTTGCTTAAAAAATATTTTTAAAATGTTGATGTGACATTGCAGAATGTTAACGTGACCCTGTAAAACATTTTTAAATAATGAAAAACGACTATGTGCTTCTGGAATGAATACAAAGAACATTTCTCCCCAAAAGCAAGAATGAGGACAAGGTCTGTGTTTTGAAATTTCTGATGACTACCTAGAATGACAAAATGGATTTCTCAGATTTCAAGAGTTAGCATGGCCCTATGACTTTACCAGTCTGGAGGTTGCGTCTATGCGCCTATAAAAACAGTCTTCCCAATTGACATTCATTGCACGCAAAGTGAAAATAAGTGTAAAAACTTTCCTTTACTGTGGTGCATACACTACCATAAAGACTGTATGCTGAAGCTCTTCCTCTTTTGCTTGTTTAGTAGAAACACAACACCAGGGAGGCGTGGTGACTCACGTCTGTAATCCCAACACTTTGGGAGGCCGAGGTAGGCAGATAACCTGAGGTCAGGAGTTCAAGACCAGCCTGGCAAACGTGGTGAAACCCCATCTGCACTAAAAATACAAACAAAAAAAAAATGCGGGGTGTGGCAGCATGCACCTGTAATCCCAGCTATGCTTGAGCCTGAGGCAGGAGAATTGCTTGAACTCGGGAGGTGGAGGCTGCAGTGAGCTGAGATCACGCCACTGCACTCCAGCCTGGGCAACAGAGCGAGACTCTGTACCAAAGAAAAAAGAAACACAACACTGTCTCAGCCCTACTTCCAGCCTCAGTCCTTTCATTCCCAGGGCTGATCTTAGACTCTGATAAAACTGTAAAAAACAGTTTTTAAGTGGATTCCGAGCTTGTTTTACAGGAAAGCGTGGTGGTTAAGGATGTGGCTCTGGTTTGAGCCCCAATTTTGCCACTTAAAGTTGTGTAACCTGGAGCAAGTTGATAAACTTCTCTGAGTTGCACTTATTTCATCTGTCAAATACAAATAAAAGCACCTACATAATTTCTTCTGAGGATCACATGAACTAATGCATGTAAAGTGCTTAACCCATTTTTCCAGGCACACCAAAAGAAATACTCAGTGAATAGCAAGGTTATGACAATAATTCATTACAACTTCTTTTTTTAAATGGAACTTTGCAAAGTGGGGGCTAAATTCATCATAAATCTAAACCTTATGACACCTAATATATTAGTGACACCTCACTGTATCCCCATGAAATATTTCTTTTATGTATTTAGACTGAAAAGGATGCCAGACAGATCTGGATATTGATCACAGCTCTAGCATTTCGAACCTGGGTGACAATGTGCATAGTCCTCACAGTCTTTTATCTGGAAAATGGAGATACTCATGCTCAACTTCCTGTGTGGGTATGAGGATTAAATTGTTTCCCATATATAAAGAAACTACTGTAGTTCCTGGAACAGGTGTTCTGTAAAAGAGATTATTTTATTAGGGTTCTTACCCTATTGTTGTATTCAGAGAAAGAAATTCCAGATAGGCAAAAAACATTAAATATTTAATCCCATAATCAGCATCTCCTTTATTAAGGATTTATAAAGGAGTTCAATTGAAACAAAAGTAAAAAAAGTATATCTTTATTGTATGGAGGGGAGCTCTACACAAGCCTAAGCATTAATTCCACTGGAGAAAAAAACATGCAAAGATTAATTGTTCATTACAGTTACATAATAAAGAGTAAAACAAGAGATTGATTCATGTTGATGCCCTAGTCCTAATATAATTTGCAACTAACATCGCAATGCTGTTCTTGTTGCATAAAACTTAATCGTTTTGATAGCATCTTGAGAATTTTCTTTTTAAGAGAAAAAGAGAGAGAGACAGATGACAGATAAACAGATGGAGAAAAAGAGAAGACCTTAGAAATGATATTTATTTGGGGTACCACACAATTCTATAAATCTTTTAGGGGGAACATGGGACCTTGACTGACATAGACTTTACTTGGCAGGCTAATGTGTTTGACCTAAGGTCAAGTATTAATGAAATAACAATTTAGTATTTGAACATGAATAAAGTATACTTAAATTATGTAGCCTTTGGCAAGCTAATTTTCAGTGCTTTTTTAGTCATGGCCTTTTCATAATAAACATTGAAAATAGTAGGATTCACATCAAGAGTCATAACATTGTCATGGTGGTCCCACCAAATTATTCAAGTTCATCATACTCTGTTGCATTGTTAGACCTGTTTTTCATGCAGGTCACATACTTTGAAATCTCTCCAGCAGATTTAACTGGAGTATGATTTATTTATTCATTTTGTTATTCAACTATGTATTAGAAAGCTCTTCTGGACAGGCACAGTGGCTCATGCCTGTAATCCCAGCACTTGGGGAGGTCGAGACGGGTGGATCACCTGAGGTTGGGAGTTCGAGACCAGCCTGATCAACACGGAGAAACCTCATCTCTACTAAAAATACAAAATTAACTGGGTGTGGTGGTGCATGCCTGTAATCCCAGCTACTAGGGAGGCTGAGGCAGAAGAATCGCTTGAACCCGGGAAGTGGAGGTTGTGGTGAGCCGAGATCGCACCATTGCACTCCAGCCTGGGCAACAAGATTAAAACTCTCTCTCAAAAAAAAAAAGAAAAAAGAAAAGAAAAGAAGAAGAAGAAAGAAAGGAAAAGGCAAGGCAGAAAGAAAAAGAAAGGAAGGGAGGGGAGGGGAGGGGAGGGGGAAGGGAGAAAGAGGGAGGGAGGAAGGAAAGAAAGGATGGAAGGAGGAAGGGAGGGAGGGAGGGGAAGGGAAAGGGGAAGAAGGAAGGTAGGGAAAGGAAAGGAAGGAAGGAAAGGAAGGAAAAGAAGAAAAGAACAAAATTCTGGCCCTAAAAGGGTTTTAAGTGTATGTGAATGTGTGTGTGGTCTTTGTCTGTGGTGTCTGTGTATCTTGGAGGGGAGAGATACATTAGCAAATATGTCAAAAATTATTCCAATATGAAAATTAGTTAAATATGTTAATAAACAATATGAATATTCATATATGTATAATGTATATAAGGTGACTATACCACATACATTCTGACTATAAATTATAGTTAGCTCCCTATACATGGTGGGGCAGAAGGATAAGAAATATTTCAGCCCAAGAGAAAACCTTACAATCAGACTTTTGTGCAACCACAGCAGTCTGTAGGTATCTTCTTGTGTAGTAAATACTCTAGCTTATTGTATAGTAAATACAAGCCAGAGTTTAAGAACAAGCTTATTTTCTCAGTCATTTTCTTTCCATCTCCACTTGCTTTTACTCTCAACTTTTCACAACAGTTGCTTTCAAAAGAAAGAAGAGTCATTCTAAAATTAATAAAATGTGGAAAATAGGCATATTCATCTGCTAGGGCTGTCATAACAAAACAGGCCGGGAGGTTTACACAACAGAAATGTATGTCTCACAGTTTTAGATGCTAGATGTCCAAGATCAGAATGAGAATGCTGTCCAGTTGGTTTTTGGTGAAGCCTCTCTTTCTTGCTTATAGACAGCCACCTTCTCTGTTTTCTCACTTGGCTTTTCTTCTGCGCATGCACAAAAGGAGAGAGATCACTGGTATCTATTTCTCTTCTTGAAGGACACCAGTACTATCAGACTAGGCCCTACCTCATGGCCTAATGTAACCTTAATTGCCTCATTAAAGGCCCTAAATTCAAATACAGTCACATTGAGGGTTAGGGCTTCAACATATGAAGGGTAGAGGCATGATGTAATCAATAACAATGAAGCTGTTAAAAAATGAAATTTTGAAATTGCATTGTGCATGGACCAGGAAAGAGCAGAATACTAACTGGGTGCTCATTTCAGATCCTGTAACCACTAAAGACGTTTGTCATCATTAAACTAAAACATAACTTACTTTTTAAATAAGTTGTAAGTAATACCTTCCTTACTAGAATTCTGAAGGTAACATTTGCTTTCCATTACCACAGTTCACATTTGATTGTACTGGCAGGAAGTCAAGATTCACAGAGCCCCCTTCTGTATAACCAAAATTAATATACAGTAAGAATAGGAGGGCCCCCTGGCACACAACATTTAATGATGCCAGTTAGAAGCAAATATTATGCTGAGTTCAATGTGTATATTTCAGAAGAAAGCTGGAGAAAGCAATTTCAATCCATACACTGGGTGGCTTAAATAACAGAAAGTTATTTCTCACAGTTATGGAGGCTGGGAGTTCATTATCAGTGTGCAGGCGTGGTCCAATTCTTGCGAGGTGTCTCTTTATGGTTTCTGTTGAGATGGCTGATTAGGTTTATAGTTCATACCCACAGAAATTTTTTTATCAAATAGTTGTTCAGCTACACACTTGAGGTTATCTTCCAAACAAGTTTTCTCAATTTTTGCAATGTGCGTAGGCTCAGAATTTTACAAATATTTTTTGGCAATTCCTTCTTCAGTTTATTTTTAACTTCTCACATTTTATTATGAACAATCATGAGGATTCAAGTCACTCCTTCAATGCTTTGGTTAGAAATGTCCTCAGCTAAATATCCAATTTCATTGCTTGAAAGTTCTATATCTTATAAAACTTTAGAACATGAATACAATTCAGCCAAGTTCCTTGCCATTTTATGAAAAGGATTGCCTTTTCTTCATTGTCTAATAACATGTTCCTCACACCTGTATAAGATATCACTAGAATGGGCTTTATTGTCCACATTTCTATCATTATTCTGTCTATGACTACTTATATATAAGATGTAAACTTTCTCTACAACTCCTTTCTTCTGAGCTCTCATCATAATTGTCCTCATTGTGTACATTTCTATAATGTACCTCAAAACTATTCCAAGCTCTACCCATTACCTACTTCCAAAGCTGCTTCCACATTTTTAGGTATTTGTTAAATAAGCATCCCACTTGTGGTACCAATTTCTGTGTTAGTCAGCTAAAACTGCTACAGCAAAATACCATAGACTCCACAACTCAAAAAAAAAGCATTTATTTCTCACAGATTGGGACACTGGAATTTCAACAACAAGGTGGCACCAGATTTGGTTCTTGATAAGGGTCCTCTTCTTAGCTTGAAAACTGCTGCCTTCTCACTGTATTGTCACATGGCAGAGAGAGAGAGAGAGAGGGAAGAAGGGAGACAGAGATCAATTTTTTCTTCTTCTTATAGGAACACTAATCCCATCGGGGGGGCCCCACCATCATGATTTTATCTAAACCTAATTACCTCTCAAAGCCACCCCCCAATATGATCATATTGGGGTTAAGACTTCAAAATATAGTTATTATAATTAAAATTATGAGTTATAGATAGATATGAGTTAAATATATATATAAGTATACATATATGAGTTAAAATATCAGTTAACCGTAATAACTAGTGAGTTAAAATGTCAGTTATTTCCATTTTTATTCTTCATTATTGAGATAACACAAATGTCAAAAGAGTTGATGATGCATATCAATAACTATTTCAAAAGATATTACTTATATACAATGAAACCTATATTTCTTTGCCTAATAGCATATTAACTCAATAAATTTTTAAGTTTTAATGACAAATAACTAAAATGTTAGGAATATCTTCTTATATAATAATTACAACACGAAAGCTAGGATGCTCACTATTAAATAGGAATGTTTTGTATTTCTGCTAGAATATCTAACATTATTCATTTTTCAATAACTTTCACATTTTCCTCTAAATTCATCATTATACATATAAATATAAATATATATAAATATAAATATATATATTTATATATATATATATCTCCACCTTTTTTTAAAGTAACCTTTTTAAAATTGTAGAATTGTATGTCAGGTTTTCATTAAGTGCAGCCCAATTATATTGGAAATAAACAGAAAGTAACTTCTGGTTTCATTGAAGAGGACTGGCAGCATAGAATGGTGCTGGAGATAGCACCAGGAAATGCTATTAAACCCACTCAGATTGACAAAATAGTTTCACTTGGGTCAGGAAAGATAAAAGTCTTTCAAGTATAACTTAAGCAAATAAGATGAGGGCAAAATGTACAGTAGCTGCAAGTACATCAGTGAGATGAGTGTGAGCCAGGTGGAAGAAACAGGTCTGCACCAGAGAATGCTAGGAAGTGGATAAAAGTATGAAGAAGCAGATAATCTAGCCTTTTGGAACTCAAAATGCAATCAATAGACCACCAGCAGCCACGTCACCTGAATTCGTAGGCACCACTCCAGAGCTACTGATTCAGAATCCACATGTAAACAAAATCCCCAAGTGACACATATGTAAAGTTTGAGTTTGTTGTTTGGTTCCTGCTCAGTTTTACCTGACAGTCTGCCTCCGTTCTCTGCTATTACAGTATTCATGACCTTGGATACTCATGTCTTTTGCCTACTCTATATTTTTTGTCCAAACGACTTCTTTTTGTTCACCCTAATTATACCTATTTCTTCTTTTATCAATAGGTATATAAAAATCTCATTGAAAACTTAAGATTGACACTCTGAATAAAGGTGAATTAATAAAATGATAAAATAATACAAAGCTACAGTGACCAAATTATGAAGCCAACATATTAAAAGATTAAAAATAATTATGTATACATACACGTACATAGGGAATATATATATATTCCCAGTGTGACACAGTGAGCCTCGAGTACATATTGAAAAATGCATTTTTGAAATTATTGAACAAGAAAGTAACAATAGTTGTATTACCTTGTTGGAGCTGTAACAAAGTACCACAGACTGGTCAGCTTAAACAACAGAAATGTATTATAGTTCTGGAGATCAAGGGTGTCTACAGGGCTGGTTTCTTCTGAAGCATCTGTCCTTAGCTTGCAGATGTTTATCTTCTATGTCTTTACATGGTCTTCCCTCGCTGTATCTGTATCTTAATCTTCTCATAAAGATGCAAGTCATATTGAATTAGGACCCACCTAATGGGTGCTGATGCCATTTTAAGAAGACCTTTAGTCAAATTGGGTTCAGTGTATACTGCTCGGGTGATGGGTGCACTAAAATCTCACAAATCACCACTAAATAACTTACTCATGTAACCAAATACCACCTGTTCCCCAAAAACCTATGGAAATAAAAATAATAAATAAATAATACAAATAAATAAATTAATATAATCTGTAAATTCAAAAAAAAAGCCTTTCACAACCCAAAATGCAATCCATAGACCAGCAGGAGCAGTTCTAAAAGAACATCAGAACTTATTTCTCCTAATTGTAACTTTATACCAATTGACTATCCTCTTCCCATTCCCTCTTCTCCCTCCTCTCCTTAGCTGATTTGATATTAGAGAATGAACATATGTACCAAAATACCACACTGTACTCCTTCAATACGTATAGTTATATGTCAATTTAAAAATAAAATAACAAAAAGAAAATATATAAATGTCAAAAATAATTAAGCGCACTACATGATATCAAGGCTCATTATATAGTTACAGCAATTATGACAATGATATTGGCATAAGGAGATACAAAAGGACTCTGAAACAGAATAGAGTGCAGAGAACCACACTTACATGGCTCTCTGTCAATTGACTTATGACAAAGGGAATATTACAGAGCAGTGGCATAAGTGTGGCCTTTCCAATATGGTACTGGATGAACTGAATATCCTTGTTGAATTAAAAAAAAAATCTTGGTTCCCTACCTCAAACCACTAAAAAAAAAAGCTATTACAGATGGGTTGCAGATCTAAATGTGAAATATAAAGAAATTATTTTAGGAGAAAGCATAGGAGAATATCTTTATGTCTTTGGAATAAGCAAAGATTTTTCAAACAGAAAAAAGATGCGCAAATCATAAAATCTGATACACTGAATTTTATTAATATAGTTCAATTTTCAATAGATACCATTAAGAGAGGAAAAAGGTAAGCCACATAGATAATATAATTGCAATATATCTATCTGAAAAAGGGCTCTTATCTAAAATATATAAAAAATGTTAGAAGTCAGTCCAAATAGGTAATTAAATAGAAAAAAAATAAAAAGTTTGAATAGAAACTTTACAAAAGAGGATATCCAAATGGTCAGTAAGCATGTGAAAATGTGCTGAACTTTATTAGTCATCAAGATAAAGCAAATTAAAACCACAGTGAGGTATCATTAGCCTCCCATCCAAAAGCCTAAAATAGTAAGAACAACAGAAAAAAACAGTGTTTAATATTTCTAAGATTCTCCAAGTTTTTTTTTAGTATACTTTAAAATCATGAACCCAAAGAATGGGAAAATAAGGTTGCATTAAAATCTTCACATTACAGAAATCATGTCCAATATTTCTACTTCATAATGTTAGATTTAAAGTAGCACTGTCAAACTCATGTCCAAATTGATTTTATCCATGGAACTAATTAAAATCTGATTAAAATCAGATTCTTAGCATCAAAGTAAGATAATAGAGCCACCTGTTTGGCTGCTAAGTTATTGATCAAGTCAGCAGAAGATCAACTCCATGTCAAATGCAAGTTACTGTAGACTACACTTCTCAGTATAACTGGCATAGTAGATTATCAGCCTCAATTAGCTTTTTAAAAGTATGTGACTGTACTGTCATAAAATCATTTTCATTTGAAAAGGAATAGGTTTCTTAGACTTTTCTCAAACATGTTGTCATTAAATGGTTATTTTTAAAATTTAGTGCAGAAATTAAATGGTATCTTAAAGTCAAGTGAGTTATCTTAGGCAGGAAATTTTATACCCAAATCACTCTGAGGATGCTAGAAAGATATTGCCTTATCGTCTGTCCTCACATCAACCTGGGTATAGCAATCAAAGATACCTGCAAGTAAGAGTGGTCTGCCCTTAGAAGACCAGAGGCTAGTTTCTCTGAGGTGTTTTGGTTCTGTTGAGCATGGGACAACCAAAGAATTGAGTGCTGGTGATCTAGATGAAGAGAAATGGCATAACTGCCTAAGACATTTACCAAGTGGAAATTATGGAGGATTCTCAGACACATATGTAATATGAACAAAATGTGAGGTAAAACTGAGTCAGCTATCAAGAGCCATGAGGCTTTGAGAAAGTTGAAAAACATTTTCATTCAAGTGTTTTATTGCTGTGTAAGAAACCACGCCAAAACTTACCAGCTTATTTTCTCACAATTTTGTGTGTTAGGAATTCAGGAAGGGTAAAATGGAGCATCTCATCTCTATTCCACGCTGCTTGGGACCTCTCCTGAGGTAGCTTACACTGACAGCTGCTAGCTGGGATTGCTAAATTTAGGTCATATGTCTGAGGTCTCATTCTAGCTCTCAACTATGTTTCTCAGTTCTCTTCCATATGGCTTCTTCATGTGACTTTGGCTTCCTCATAGCATGGTAGTTACAAGGTTCCAAAGAGGACTATCTCCATTGTGCAAGGCTTAACAAAAATCTGCTGACATGATACTTGCTAATGTCAAACTGGTCAAAGCAAGTTATATAAGCCCACAGTGGAAATGGAAGAGGACAATACACAGCGTGAATTCCACTTCATCTGGAGGGAGTGGTCTGTTTGTAAATATTTAACAATCAACTCTTCAAGAGAAACAGCTGAGATTTGTAGCATTTGCCAATTTCCAGGTTATAAATACTCCAAGCATGGCCCTTTACAACTACCAAGTGACAAGCCAAAATGACAAAATATAGAGTTGGGACAAGATGTACACAATTGGCTTTCATAAGCTAGTACAAGTTGGCTCTAGCATACCACTGTCTGGAAACTTAAGCTGTGTAAGCACATAATGGGGACCAATACCTAGAAGACTAGCAAGATCAGAAACACCACTGATGAGATCAGAACACCTAGAATAAAAAGTGAAGATACTTTAATTTCACCCACCTCATCTATAGGCCCCAATACCACATTTTGGAGGAGGGAAGTAGAAAGAATTTTAATTTTGAAGGCATGAACATTAACATATTTGACCTATTGCATCTAACTCAGCTCAATGGGTTCAACTAAAATATAGTATTCCCTGTGCCCTAAAAAGTAATATAGATTGAATCAATTAGAGAAAAGTATAACAATTTTTTTAGATTGGCTCTCGCTATGTTGTCCAGACTGGCCTTGAACTCCTGAGCTCAAGGGATCCTCTTGCCTCAGCCTCCCAAATAGCTGGGACTACAGGCACATGCCACCACACCCAACTACAAAATTATAATTTAAATAAGGAATTTTATTAGAATATAGTGTTGTGGGACAATCAAAGACTGGAGAGACCAAAAAGCATTCAGGAGGGTTTATTAAATTAAGGTGATCACTGACTCAGCCAGACATATGTCCAGAAAGTCTGAGCCTCAAACAAAGTGCTTTTCCTACTTTTAAACATCTTAAGGTGGGAACTACATGAGGCAAGAAGCAAGTTACAGAAGCAAGAAACAAAGGCAGCATTACAACATTTCTTACATCTTGAGAGAAACATGTCTTGCAACCTAAACTTATCGGTCTTGTGACCCTGCAACAGTGCAGGAACTCGCTGGGCCTGTAATAAACATTGAGGAATGTGGAGCTGGGGAGTATAAATAAGGTCCACTGTCCACAGAGAGAAGACAGGCTGTTAGTATTCTCTTTTAACTTGAGTGTAAGTGGGGGGGTCACACTTTGCAGCAACTTTAAGAGGATTTTAAAATTTCTATTACTACTACTATTATGTTATAGTTGATTTCATTAATTCCTTCTTCATTACCCCTTTTTGGTGCTCAACACAAATGTAAATTAGTAAAGAGCACAATAGTTAGCTACTTCTTCTTGAGTGGGTACATACTCATCTTGGGATACTTGTTGGTACTTTTGCAGAGCCATTATTCGGGTGGTGGTATGTCTGTCCTTGGTGGCTCTGGTGCTGAATATCTTGTCCTAGATTTTTACAGATGGTCCCAATATTATTTAGTTTACTGAGATGTACAGCTTGGCAGGCATCAAAATATACAGAGACAGGCCGTTTATGTGAGTAAGGGAATACGTCCGTTTTGTTTACAAGTTTACAGACCCCGGTTTCTGTGGGGTTTCTATATGATGGCATTAGGGGTTCGCTAATTTGGACTTCAAACCAGAAGTCACAGGGCAAGAACTCTGGGTCATAACGTACTTGGGGCTGCCCATTTCCAGGATCACAGACCAGGTAACTAGTCTGGTTATAGACACTAGTTCCTGTAGGAGTCCCTGTACACTCATAGTAGGTCTGGTATAACAGAGTTTTAGAAGCTGGTCTGGAAAAGGTGTGACTATCATACAGTGATGACAGGCATCCTGGTCCCCTTTTATAACCATAGGTGAAAGTGTCAGTGGCTTCAGTATTACTAATATAATTAAACTTACTTATACTATGCATGGGCACCCTTCTGGATAACAAGTTTGGCAGCATTTGCAAAGATAACATGACAGCAAAACAATCAGTACAAGTAAGAATATAACTATGTTTGTAAATTTAATCCACATTTTCTTGTCTATTGTTGACTTCCTCAGGCTTTGCCTGTGCATAGACTAGCCAGCTTCCAGTTGTGTGACTAGAACAAGGCTCCATGTTTCCTCAAGCTTCAGCCATGCATGGACCGACCAGCCTCCAGTGTGGTCGGAGCAGGGCAGTTGTCCTTGTCAGCAGCGGCTTGGTTTCACTGCAGGATCAGCCGTGTCGGGAGGTCTGGGTTTTGTTGACTGGTCCACTGGTCCTGGGAGGTGGCTACTGCTGGTTTCAGCCAGCTATGATGAACCCAAGGTGTGATACCTGAAACTTTAACAGCAGTGGGGGTAGACAAGATCACAATATGGGGACCATCTCATAAAGGCCTTAAAGTGGATGGGTTCCATCATTTGATCTAGACAGAGTCTCCAGGTTGGAAGTGATGTACTGCATCTGTGAGGCTAACAGGTATTCTTTCTCTTACCCACCCTTGTATTTCCTGCACGGCCTCACCTAAGGCTTGCATTTGCCTTCTTAAGGTTAATCCCCCAATTTCTTTTAAATCCCCTTTTATCTGAGTTATGATAGGGGGTGGTCGGCTGAACACTCTCATAGAGTGAATACCCAGTTAATTTAGTAGGGGTGCACCAGATTCGGAGAAGGACCATGGGCAGCACCTGATCCCACCTTAGATGAGTTTCTTGGCAAAACTTCTTTAACAGCTGTTTGAGTGTCTGGTTCATTCTTTCAACTTTTGAGAACTCTGTGGGCGATAGATAAGCTGTTGGTAGTTTCCATTTGATTTTTAACATCTGCGTTAGCTGTTGTACTATTTTTGCCACAAATGCTGGGCCATTGTCTGGTCCTAAAGTTGGAGGCAGTCAAAATCTAGGAATAATGTCCTTTAATAAGATTCTGGTTACTTCCCGAACTTTCTCTGTCCTGGTGCGAAATGCCTCGGCCCACCCTGAGAAAGTGCAGACAAACATTAGCATGTACCGGTAGCCTCTGGCTCGAGGCAGCTAGGTAAAGTCCACAAGCAGGTTTTCACAGGGTGTAGCTCCAGTTTCTTGAATCCCTGGGGGCCATGTTGGCCCCTGCTGTGGATTGTTTTGGGCACAAGTTAAACATTGCTCTCAAACAGCTCGAGTGATGGCAGTTAGGCACGGCACATAGAAATGCCATCCTACATGAGTCTCTAATGCGGTTTTTCCCATATGCGTTTCTTGATGAAATTGCTTTATGAACTGGGGAGCTATTGCTTCTGGGATGGCAAGTCTCCCATCTGAGAACTTCCACAAACTTCCTTTCTGGTAACTTCTGCTCTCCTGCTCAAACCAAGCCTTTTCATTAGAGGAGTAGTTAGGGGGTTCTGTAAGGGGACGCTCCAGTAGGGGCGTGGTAAGGGTTTCCTCTTCCTTCTTAGTTACGTCTGTCATTGCAGCTCTTTTGGCTTCTCTGTCCACCTTTCTTTTTCCTCTAGCCTCATCACCTCCTCCTGTTTGATGCCCTTTGCAATGGATGACTGCTACTTCTTTTGGAGCCCATACGGCTTCTAAGAGCTGCTCTATTTCCTTTTTATTTTTGACTTCCTTTCCTTCAGTTGTTAATAATCCTCTTTCCTTAGATATGGCTCCATGGGCATGCAGAGTGGCAAAAGCATACCTTGAGTCAGTATAGATGTATACCGACTTTCCTTTGGCCAAGAGCAATGTTTTATTGAGGGCTATTAGCTCAGCTCTTTGGGCCAAAGTTCCAACCGGCAGAGGGCAGGCTTCGGCTACTGAATTCAGTGTTACCACTGCATATCCAGCCAGTCTTCCTTCAGATACGAAGCTGCTTCCATCAGTAAAGTATTCAACATCTGGGTCCTTTAAGGGCTGGTTCTTTAAGTCTTTTCAGCTTCATCCACTGTTTCCACAAAACAGTGATACCCTGGGCCACACAACGGGACTTTCCATGCTCCACCCATTCTATTGGCAGCAGTGTGGCTGGATTTAGAGCATTCACAGTCTCCAAGGTTATATACAGGTTTTCACACAAAAACCCTTGATATCTTAACATCCTAGTGTTAGAAAGCCAGCCATGACCCCTCTGCTCCATCAGGGTGACGACTGCATGGGGCACCCAAATTATTAACCTTTGTTTAAATGTGAGCTTGTTAGCATCTTCCACTAACAGGACAGTGGCTGCCAATGCCTTGAAACAGGGTGGCCATCCCATAGCCACCAAGTCTAGTCGCTTGGACAAATATGCCACGGGCCGATACCATGACCCTAGTGTTTATACTAAGACTCCTGTAACTAACTATTCCTTTTCTTTCATGGACATATAGGTAAAAAGGCTTTATCATGTCTGGCAGTCCTAATGCTGGGATCTGGATCAAAACCTTGATTTCTTTGAAGGCCATGTCCTGTTCTTTCCTCCACAGGAGGGGTTCCTTTTCCCCCACTTTGGTAGCCTCATACAATGTTTTTGCCAAGAGCGAGTAATTTGGAATCCAAATGCAACAGAAACCAGCTGCCCCTATAAACTCCCACACTTGTTGTCTAGTGTCAGGTCAAGGAATGCCACACACAGTCTCTTTTTGCTCATGTCCAAGCTCATACTGCCCTTGAGAGATGTTAAAGCCAAGATACCTTGCTCTTTGGCCACAGATTTGTGCCTTTTCCTTAGATACCTTATAGCCAGCCTTCCACAGAACACGAAGGAGGCTTTCTGTGCCTTGAAAGCACTCTTCTTTTGTGGTTGCAGCCAACAATAAATCATCCATGTACTGCAACAGGACACAGTGGTCACTTGGCGGCACGAAAGCCTTCAGGTCTGAGGCTAGTGCTTCCTCAAAAAAATGGTTGGGGAGCATTTAAATCCTTGGGGGGCCTGGTCCAAGTATACTGTGATGAGCTCCACTCAAAGGCAAAGATGCCCTGGCTTTCAAGAGCTAGTCAGATGCAGAATAATGCATCCTTTATGTATAAGCACATAAACCCAGCAGCATCAGCAGGAATTTGCCCAAGCATTGTATATGGGTTGGGCACAATGGCATATAATGTAGCTGCAACCTTATTTACTGCCTGCAAATCCTGTAGCGGCCGGTAATCCCCAGAGGGCTTTAACACCAGTAGCAATGGAGTGTTCCAAGAAGAGGCACATCTTTCTATTATCCAAATTTAAGAAGCCAGTCTATATGCTTTATAATCCCATTGGTGGCTTCTACTGGCATGTGATACTGACAGATTCACACTGGGTAATTGCCCCACAGCAGTTCCACCACTACGGACGCCTGATTTATGGCTAGCCCCAGGGGATTGTCTTCTGCCCAGACCCCTGGCAGCTTGAGAAATAATTCCTCATATATTGCCTCATTTTCCCACTTTCAAAATGCATCTTTACAAATTTTGCATCTCTCATAGAGTGTCCATTCCTCTGTTGTTGGGACAGTAAGGGTCATTATCATGGCTTTTCTTCGACCTAGGTTTAGAGTCATGTCCCCTTCTGGTGTAAAGATTTGTCCTTACAATTTCTGGAGCAAGTCTTTTCCTAACAAGGGCACCAGACAATTCTGCAAATATAAAAATTCATGTTGGACTTCTTGTCCTCCAATGACACACCTTATGGATTGACAGAAAGGCCTTTTCTCTGATAGTCTGGTTGCCCCAACTATAGTAGCATAGTTTTTAAAAAGCAGCCCAAAGGGCCATGTCACCACCGAGTGTTCAGCACCTGTATCTACCATAAAGTCCATCTGTTGGCCTCCCACTTTCATGGAGACCAGGGGTTCCTGGAGGCCTAGAGAGATGGAGCCCAGTCTGTCTCAGTCCTTATATTCCTCAACTCCTGCTAAGCCAACCAGATCAGCGTCTGGCTTTAGAACAACAGCTAGAGGCTGCAGTCCTTGGCTGGGCATCAGGTCCCTGGCTGCTGCTTTCTTCCTTTTCTCTTTCTGGACATTTATCCTTCCAATGCCCTTTCTGTTTGCATCTCACACATTGATCCCTCTCAAGCCTAGGCCAGCCTTCAAACCCTGGCCTAGCTTGTCCTCTCCCATGACCACATCCATGACCATGTCCACGTCCTGTCACAAACCCAGTCTCTCTTTCAACCAGAGCAGCAGCCAACAAATCAGCCTTTCCCTTGGCTTTACACTTTGCCTCTTTCTTGGTTGCCTCCTCTTGATTAACAAACACCTTAGTAGCTACTTGAATGAGCTGGATAATATTCATACCCTCAAAACCTTCCAACTTCTGAAGCTTCCATCTAATGTCACCTTGTGCCTGGCCCACAAATGCCACATTAACCATGCATTGATTCCCTACAGCCTCCAGATCAAATGGTGTATAAAGCTGGAATGTTTCACAGAGTCTTTCATAAAATTCACTGGGACTCTCATCAGCCTTTTGGCATAACTCTGAGACCTTTCCCACATTCATTGCCTTTTTCCCTCCAGCCTTTATTCCATTAAGAAGTGCCTCCAAATACCTCTGCAGGTTTTGCAGTTCTGCCTGGTTGGATCCCAATTTAGATCTGCTTCTGGGAACCTCTCCTGTGCATACCGCTTGACATAATTTGTGCCTTCAGGTGCACTGCTATCTAACCACTGTAAGGCTGCCTGAGTAACTCTCCCGCATTCTTCTGTATTGAACAATGTTAAAAGTAGTTGCTGACAATCAGGCCAGGTAGGGTTAAGAGTCACAAAGATGGACTGCATCAAGTCTTTGAGGGCCTGGGGCTTCTCTGTGTAGGAGGGTGTATGCTGTTTCCAGTTAAGGAGGTTAGTGGTGGAGAAAGGCTTGTAAACAAAAAGGCATTGCCCTCCTTGTACTTGACCCTATTTATCATGATAAATTTGGCTTTTTGTCTCCTGGAGAAACATCTGCAAGGCTCGAGTCTGGCCGGATCTGAGACAGCCTGCCCTGTCACCTTGAAGTGCTTCTTTAGTCTTTATAGGTAGGGGGCTCTGACTCTTCCCTGTGGGGTGATGCCTGAGGCTCACTCTCCTCTGAACTTGATTCCTCAGGGGCTGCTTGTGCAGCATCTTGCCTTGGCCTTGCTAGAGATGGATAGATTGGGACATAGGGAGGTGGAAACTCCCTCTTCTCCAGCAAGGCCTACAGAACAGGTTTTTTATGTTTTCCTTGAGGCTTTTCCTTTCTTTCCACCATCCCTTTAGGTTCTTTTGCTACCTCAGATCTGGCACGAGCTACCAAGGTCTTACAGTAAGTCTCAAAACAGGCTTGTAACCACTTGGGGTGAGTTTGAATGATGCTTAGCCAGGAGTCAATGCATGGGAAGAGGTCCAGGTACCCAGGCTGTTTTTTGACTCTGGTTATGACCCTAAACACAAGGCCAATTATCTCTCTGTCTATCGTTACTTAGGCCAGCCACCCAACATTAAAAGAAGGCCAATCTATTTCACAGAGAGTTCTCAATCTCTGAGGGGTTAATTTAACTCCATAATATCCATTAAAACCTTTCTTGAAATTCTCCAACATCCACTCCAATGGAGTAGGCTTTGATGCTTTTCCTCCCATTCCACCCTTTGTGATGCACTTTCACTCTCACTTTCACTCCTGGACAGACCAGACCAGGTCCTATTACAGCAGGTTTAGACTCTGCTTAGCCAGGAGCATGCCTGTCACAGCTAGCTGCAGCTGTGGAGCTGGTTCTATGGGCCGTATGCAGTGTCATAGGTCTGGTTTTTCCCACACTTGCCTTGGAGCACACAGTACACACTAAGAGATCTGTGTCTCCCCACATCACGCCCCACATTGGTCTCTCCCAGGACCATCTCTTTCACTCACTTTCACACACCTCCCCATCCCTGAAACAGTTTTTCTTTCTGACCGACTCACGAGCCCCACCCACATCTGGTGTCGGTTAGGGTGTGAGTTTCATCCAAATCAATGGCCTTCTCCAATTGTCCCAACCCCCTCAGGTCAGACTAGTCCTCATACCCTGGCAGGTGATCAGGCTCCCCTTCCATCTTTATGGGACAGGTCTTGCCTTAGGGCCAAAACCTTACCACGGTTCAGATGTCTGTGTGCTGCTCCCGTGACTGTCCTGCAACCCTTTCTACTAGTTCCATTTGTGCTGTCGGGGGAGGGCTCTGGAACGAGGGAGGGACATTCTCCTTCCAGGCTGAAACTCTCCTGGTGGCACCAAGGACCCCAGGTCTCCTGCATCCTGGGGCTCTAGCCCACAGGCAAAGAAGATAGAAAATAGACCATCTCCAATCCCAGACAGGCCCGCAGAAATATTATGGGACAATCAAAGACTGGAGAAACTGAAAAAGGTTCAGGAGAGTTTATCAAATCAAGGTGATCACTGACTCAGCCAGACATACATCCAGAAAGTCTGAACCCCGAACAAAGGACTTTTCCTACTTTTAAACATCTTAAGGCAGGAACTACGTGAGGTGGGATGCAAGTTATAGAAGCAAGAAAAAAAGGCAGCATTACAACATTTCTTACATCTTGAGAGAAACATGTCTTGCAACCTAAACTTATCAGTCTTGTGACCCTGCAGCCATGCAGGAACTCACTGGGCCCATAATAAATGTTGAGGAATGTGGAGGTGGAGAGTATAGATAAGGTCCACTGTCCACAGAGAGAAGACAGGCTGTTAGTATTCTCTTTTAACTTGAGTGTAAGGAGGGGTCACCCTTTGCAGCAACTTTAAGAGGATTTTAAAATTTCTATTACTACTACTATTAGGTTATAGTTGTTGATTTCACTAATTCCTTCTTCAATAGAGTACTTCTTTTGTGAAAACAAGAGCCAGTCTTTAAATAAAAATAATTTTTATTTGAGCGGGTCGGGAGGAGCAGCAGAAAAAAGATCAATTACCTCTCTAAGTAATGGTAATTAATAATTCTAAGGAAAGGAGAAAGTACTGTACTTACAGTAAGACAGTAATATAACCCTTTTCTTACTCATTTTGGATTTAGCTAGGATTTATGTCTCAAACCCTAAGGCCTGGAACACCAGAAGAGGTGTTAGGCACACACTTGGCAATGCCTGACATTTACCACTTAGCCTTAGGGCCTGGGAGATAAAAGGAACCAGTGAAGAATGTGACACAATAGTGATCATATGCCCAAACTAGGGAACTGGCCACTTCTCTACTTGTTTTTTGCCTAATGGAATGTGTGCTTGTGTTTGATATTCTGTGTTTCAAGAGAACCTGGACACACAGATGTTTAAGTAAAATCTCTAGAGCTTCCACATATGTTCAAGATCTCTCCCTCCTTTCTCCTTTCCTGCCTTCCTTCCTTTTATGTACCTTCCTTCTTTTTCTTCTTTCTTTTTTATTATTTAACATCAAATAGGTCAAAGTTAAATGCTGAAACCAAGCAATTATGCAAATTTAAGTCAACTGGTTTGTGATTTCTGGTTGAGATAAAACTGTGCCTGAGAATCCACCTCCAGGGTTCTCAGAGTTGCATCTATTATTGGACTAATGTCTATGAAAGTTAACAAACACACATGCCCATAATCTCATTGAACTTGTAGGAATTAAAAATTAAACCCAGGTCCATGCAACTTCATGTCCAGTATTATTTCTACTATGCATTTTGGATCTTAGGCTATAGAAATAAGATCTACCTACTGTCATCCAAAGGAAGCATAAAAACATGATGTTTTATATGAATACAAAATTTTATATATATATAGTTATGATCACACATGTTTAGTTAATGTATTAGGCACCCTGAATAGAAGAATTTTCATAATAAGATTGATAAGATATATTCTGCATCAATCCTATATTCTTTGTTAAATAGAACCACACAAAATTCAACAATGACACCCCTCTGGAATCTTGGGACCCCCAGAAGCCCTGTAGCTGAATGGCAAACAGAATGAGGCTGGTAATGAGTTGCATTGGGTGAAGTCCCTGCCCCAATATTTACTAAAAATAAAATGTTCAAAGGTGTCTCAGCCTTCTTAAGCTTCATTTCCTTTATAAGATAAAGAAATAATAAAAATAACATTACCTATCTCAGAGTGTTATTTAGAGAAAAACAGAATTATAAATGTAGAGACTGCAACAGAGGATCTAGTGTATACTATGCACTCAAAAAATAACATAGTTATTGACATTATTTTATTCTAGGACTTGTGGGTCAGCTTGTGACAAAACCCTCAAAATTTTGATTAAAAACTTAGAAAATTATCTTTGGCACTCAAATCACAGGCAGAAGGTGATAAAACATTTTACTGCTGCTGCTTTCTATTCTGATTTACTGCTGCAAACACCCCTCCTCCCCCAAAAGAAAAAAAAAGTCTATGAGGAACCTCTGTGAGGAGGTAATTGTGTGAATTTGTGTGTGTGTGTGTGTGTATGCATGATAGATATCTATACTATATTTTAGACTAAATTCAGAAGTTTTCTCATTTGCATATAGAGTATATTTCTATCTGCAGGAGGCCAGTTGGACCCTGTCTGTATTTGGAAACCATTTAGGGAAACTCTAAGTCAGCTTAAAATGTCAAACAATTCTTTGTGGCTCAATGGGATTATAGGCTTTTTTTCAAAAATTTCTTCTTTGCACTTTTTTTTTGCATTTTTCTTTCTTAATGAACATGTAATATATTTAAAACTAAAAAGTTTTAATTTAAAAGGAAAATAGTTAGCTCAAGAATTATAAGTATTTAGTGATTTTTTGATATGACTAATAAAATCAAATAAAAATATATTAATATTTGCAAGTACTTTTGAGACATTATTGGCTTTGAGAATTTGATCAGAATGACCTTGAAATACAGACTGTAATTTCTCTTGAGTAGAGTGGAAAGATAATTTAGGCCAGCACATTTACCTTAAGTTATATAACAACAAACCTGTATTTTTTATTGAAAATGTGACTTACATTGACTTCTACTCAGAGCAAGTGGTTCAACTATTCTTCATAACAAGATAGTTTAAACCCTATGCCATTTATCACTCATTAAGTCACTTAGTGATTTAAAACAAAAGAGACATATTTAACTCATGAATCTGTGGGTCAGCTGAGTCATTCTTTTGGTGCCAGCCATATTTAGCTGATCTGAGCAGAGCTCACTCATGTATCTGCAGTCATCAGGTCAGTGGCTGGCCTAGGATGTCCTCACTCCCATGTCTAATGATTAGCTGGCTGTTGGTCAGGGTGAAGATGGTGATGGTTCACTTGTCTCCCTCCAGCAGGCCATCCTGGATTTGCACGCATCGTTGTTTCCAAGAATCTCAAGAGAGTAAAGCCTAGACTTGGAATTGGCACACCATCACTTCTGCTGCATTCTTTTGTTCAGTGTCACTCACCAGGCACAGTCAGATTCAAATAGTGAGGAAAGAGATTTCACCTCTTAATGGTAAGAGCAGCAAATCACACTGCACAGGACATGGATACAAGAAGTAAACAATTGGGGGTCATTATTGAAATTGATTAATTATAAACCTTGCTGGTATTTGCAAGTGTGCAATCAAATATCCCACAGGATCAAACTCCTGGCATTCAAACATTGATGGTATTAAAATAAATGGGTCGGTATGGCAGTATGTAGAGACAGAGTGTACTGTATCAACATTTTAGGTATAAAACTTCTAATAGCCTAATGAAGTCTCATTCCTTGTGTTCTCACTTTTCCATTTTAATGGAAATGTCACACATTTGGTTCTTTCACAAAAAGAGAAAAGGCAGCTGTGTTCCAAAGAGCCCCAGTCCTTCTGCACTTCTGCCTGCCTTTAATGTAAAACATCCCAACCAGGACCACAATCTCTTTCTTCTTCTCTAAGTAAAGTTAGACTCGGTTCATAAGTCTTCTACATGCTCTTTATAATTTTACTCAATAACTTCAATACCAGTTCCAAACAGTAGTTGTGGTTTGAAGGAGAAAACCAGTGGTATGCTATGAATTCATGTAAATGAAGTAATTGACTGTGGTTAAGAATTGAGCAAGAACTTTTTTGTTACAGAGAAGTAAGTTTCACTTACTGAATAGAACAGTAAACAATTAGAAAATGGATTTTCTGTAGGT
This sequence comes from Gorilla gorilla gorilla, assembly GCF_029281585.2. NCBI lineage: Eukaryota > Metazoa > Chordata > Mammalia > Primates > Hominidae > Gorilla > Gorilla gorilla. The sequence goes on along the minus strand of NC_086017.1, from coordinate 44,571,320 downwards.
GAAATTAAGACTATGTAGTACACAGTATGTCCTGTTTATGTGCTGGGGGTGGGAGGAGAGGGCTAAAGAACAATATATCTGGCACTATTTTCCCCCTACCTAACATACAATCCCCTTTATCTTCCTAGTTAATAGAACTACAACTTGAGAGAATGAGAGTATGGATGGCACCAAAGTGCCCAGCACCCAGTGATGACAAATCATGACTTGTCTAAGCCATATTGTTAAACCTGCCCTCAGCTTGTCTAGATTCCCTTATAGACAAAGGTGGCTATGTAATCAGTTATTTACCAATGAGTCACAAGAAAACATCTAGTAAGGGTAGGGATTTGGGGAAAATAATGTAAGTTTTAAAGACAGTATAAATGCACATTTCTATTTTTCTTTTTTAAATTTTTGTGGGTATATAGTAGTAGGTGTATATATTGATGGGGTACATGAGATGTTTTGATACAGGCATGTAATGTGAAATAAGCACATCATGGGGAATGAGGTATCCATCCCCTCAAGCCTTTATCCTTTGAGTTATAAAGAGCCCAACTACACTTTTAAAGTTATTTTAAAATGTACAATTAAGTTACTATTCACTATTGTTACCTTATTGTGCCATGAAATAGTGGGTCTTATTCATTCTACTTATTTTTTTTGGTATCTATTAACCATCCCCCTCTCTGCCCTCCACTACTCTTCCTAAACTCTGGTAACCATCCTTTTACTCTCTATGCCTGTGAGTTTAATTGTTTTGATTTTTAGATCCCGCAAATAAGTGAGAACATATAATGTCTGTCTTTTTGTTCCTGGCTTATTTCACTTAACATAATGATCTCCAGTTCCACCTATGTTGTTGCAAATGACAGGATCTCATTCTTTTTTATAGCTGAATTGTACTCCATTGTGTATATGTACCACATTTTCTTTAACCATTCATCTGTTGATGGACACTTTTGCTTCCAAATCTTAGCTATTGTAAACAGTGCTACAACAAACACAGGAGTCCCTACAGATTTCCTTTCTTCGGGTCTATACTCAGCCAGTGGGATTGCTGGATCACAGAGTAGCTCTACTTTAAGTTTGTTGAGGAACCTCCAAACTGTTCTCCATAGTGATTGTATTAATTTACATTCCCACCAACAGTGTATAAGGGTTCCCTTTTCTCTACATCCTTACCAGCATTTGTTATTGCCTGTCTTTTGGATATAAACCATTTTAACTGGGATACAATGATAGCATATTGTAGGGTTTTTTGTTTGTTTGTTTGTTTGTTTTTTGAGATAGAGTCTTCCTCTGTCACCCAGGCTGGAGTGCAGTGGTGTGATCTCAGCTCACTGCAAGCTCTGCCTCCCAGGTTCACGCCATTCTCCCGCCTCAGCCTCCTGAGTAGCTGGAACTACAGGCATCCATCACCACACCCAACTAATTTTTTGTATTTTTAGTAGAGACGGTGTTTCACCCTGTTAGCCAGGATGGTCTCGATCACCTGACCTTGTGATCCACCCGCCTTGGCCTCCCAAAGTGCTGGGATTACAGGCGTGAGCCACCATGCCCAGCCATCTTATTGTAGTTTTTTTTCTGATAATCAATGATATTGAATAATTTTTCATATGCCTTTTTGCCATGTGCATGTCTTTTGAGAAATGTCTGCTGAAATCTTTTGCCCATTTTTGATTGGATTACTAGACTTTTTTCTATAGAGTTGTTTGAGCTCCTTATATAGTCTGGTTATTAATCCCTTGTCAGATGGGTAGTTTGCAAATATTTGTTCCCATCCTGTAGGTTGTCTCTTCACTTTGTTGGTTGTATTCTATGCTGTGCAGAAGCTTTTTAATTTGATGTGATCCTATTTGTCCATTTTTGTTATGGTTGTTTGTGCTTGTAAGGTATTTCTCAAGAAATCTTTGCCCAAAAAAATGTCCTAGAGATTTTACCCAAAGTTTTCTTGAAGTAGTATCATAGTTAGAGGTCTTGGATTTAAGTCTTTAATCAATTTGATCTGATTTTTCTATATGGAAGAGCTAGCAGTCTTTCTATTTTTATTCTAGTTTTATTCTTCTGCATATGGATATCCAGTTTTTCCAGAAACATTTATTGAAAAGACAGTCTTTTCCTTATTTGGGTCTTCTATTTTTCTTGGCACTTTTGTCAAAAATGAGTTTACTGCAGGTGTGTAGATTTTTTTCTGGATTTTCTATTGCATTCCATTGGTCTTTTTTTTTTTAATGCAAGTACCATGCTGTTTTGGTTATTATAGCTCTGTAGTATAATTTGAAGTCAGGTAATGTGATTCCTCCAGTTTTGTTCTTTTTGCTTAAGATAACTTTGGCTATTCTGGGTCTTTTGTGGTTCCCTATAAATTTTAGAATTGTTTTCTCTATTTCTGTGAAGAATGTCATTGAAATGTTGATAGGGATTGCACTGAATCTGTAGATTGCTTTGGGTAATATGGATAGTTTAACAATATTGATTCTTCCAATTCATAGACATGGAATATTTTTCTATTTTTTGGTGTCCTCTTCAACTTCTTTCAGCAGTGTTTCAGTTTTCATTAGATCTTTTACTTATTTGGTTAATTCATAGATATTTAATTTTATGTGTGGCTACTGTAAATGGGTTAACTTTTTAAATTTCTTTTCCACATTGTTCACTGTTGGCATATAGAAATACTACTGATTTTTGCATGTTGCTTTTGTATCCTGCAACTTTACTAAATTTGCTTATCAGTTTTTAATAGTTTTTCTGTGGAGTCTTAGGTTTATATAAATAAAATATTATATCATCTGCAAATAAGGATAATTTGACTTTTTCCTTTCCAATTTGGATGCCTTTTATATCATTCTCTTGTCTGATTGCTTTAGCTAGGACTTCCAGTACTATGTTGAATAACAGGGTCGTGACAGTGGGTATCCTTATCATGTTCCAGATCTTAGAGAAAAGACTTTCAGTTTTTCCCCATTCAGTTTAATACTAGTCGTGGGGTCTGTCATACATTAATTTTATTATCTTGAGCTATGTTACTCCTATCCCCAGTTTCTGGAGGGTTTTTATTATGAAGGGATATTAAATTTTATCAAGTGCTTTTTCAGCATTAACTGAAATGATCATGTTTTTTATCCTTCATTCTATGTGTATAATGTATCACATTGATTGATTTGCATATGTTCAACCATGTTTGCATCCCTGAGATGAATCCCGCTTGGTCATGAGAAATAATATTTTTCATGTATTGTTGAATTCAGTTTGCTAGTATTTTATTGAGGATTTTTGAACCAATATTTATCAAGGACACTGGTCTGTAGTTTTCTGTTTCTTGATATGTCCTCCTCTGGTTTTGTCATCAGGGTACTACTGGCCTTATACAATGAGTTTGGATGTATTCCATTCTTCTCTCTCTTTCAGAATATTTTTAGTAGGATTGGTATTAATCTGCCTTTAAATGTTTGGTAAAATTCAGCAGTAAAGCCACAAGATCCCAGGCTTTTCTTTCCTGAGAGACTTTTCATTATGATTTCAATCTCATTACTTGTTATTAGTCTGTTTAGATTTCTTCATAATTCAATCTTGGTAGGTTGTATGTGTCTAGAATTTTATCCATTTCTTATAGATTTTCCAATTTATTGGCATATAGTTGCTTATAGTATCTGGTAATGATCCTTTGATTTTCTGCAGTATTGGTTGCAATGTCTGCTTTTTATCTCTAATTCTATTTATGTGGGTCTTCTATTTTTCTTGGTTAGTCAGGCTAAAGGTTTATATTTTTTGGTATCTTTTCATAAAACCAAGTTTTCATTTCATTGATCTACTTTTGTTTTCTTCATTTCAATCATTTTTACTTTCTACTAATTGTGGATTTTGTTTGCTCTTGCTTTTCTAGTTCTTTAAGATGCATCATCAGGGTATTTATTTGAAGTTTTTTTTTTTTTTTTTAGGTAGGTACTTATTGCTATAAACTTCCCTCTCAGTACTGCTTTCTCTGTATCCCTGATGTGTTTCCATTCTCATTTGTTTCAAGATATTTTTCATTTTCCTTCTTATTTTCTTCATTCACCCACTGGTCATTTAGGAACATATTGTTTAATTTCCATGGGTTTCTTTAGTTTCCAAAATTCCTCTCGCTATTGATTTCTAGTTTTATTCCATTGTTATCAGAGAAGATACTTGATATTATTTCAATTATTTTGAATGTTTTGAAACTTGTTTTGTCTATCCTTGAGAATTATTCATGTGCTGAGGAAAAGATTGTGTATTCTGCAGCCATTGGAAGAAATGTTTTGTAAATATCTATTAGGTCCATTTGTTCTACACTTCAGATTAAGTCTGATGTTTCTGTATTAATTTTCTTTCTGGAAGATCTGTCCAATGCTGAAAGCACTATGTTGAAGTCTCCAGCTTTTTTGAATTACGGTCTCTCTCTTTAGCTCTAGTAATACTTGCTCTATGTATCTGAGTGATCCAGAATTGAATGCATATGACTTATAATTGTTATATTCTCTTGATGAATTGACCCCTTTATCATTCTATAATGACCTTCTTTGTCTCTTCTTTTTATTTTTTTGAGATGGAGTTTTGCTCTTGTTGCCCAGGCTGGAGTGCAATGGTGTGATCTTGGCTCACTGCAACCCATTTCTCCCAGGTTCTAGCAATTCTCCTGCCTCAGCCTTCTGAGAAGCTAGGATTACAGGCACCCACTACCATGCCTGGCTAATTTTTGTATTTTTATTAGAGATGGGGTTTCACCATGTTGGCCAGGCTAGTCTTGAACTCCTGACCTCAGGTGATCTACCTGCCTTGGCCTCCCAAAGTGCTGGGATTACAGCCATGAGCCACCGGGTGCTTCTTATAGTTGTGGTCTTGAAATCTCCTTTGTCTGATATAACTACAGCAACTCCTGCTCTCTTTTAGTTTCCATTAACATGGAATATCATTTTCCATCTCTTTATTTTCAGGTTATGTGTATTTTTATAGGTGAAGTGTGTTTCTTCTAGGCAACAGATCATTGGGTCCTGTTTTCTCATCCATTCACCCACTCTATGTCTTTTGATTGGAGAGTTTAGTCTATTTCTATTAAATGTTATTATTGATGAGTTAAGGACTGATTCCTGTCATTTTATTATTTGTTTTTTCGTTGTTTTGTGATCTTCTTTCCTTTCTTCCTGTCTTCCATATAATGAAGGTAATTTTCTCTGGTGATGTACTTTACTTTCTTGCTCTTTTTTTGTGCGTATCCATTGTATGTTTTTAAATTTGTGGTTACCATGAAGCTTTGCAAATAGTATCTCATATCTTATTATTTTAAACTGATGACTCCTTAACACTGATTGCATGAGCAAACAAGCAAATAATAAAAACTAAAAGCAAAAAGAAACTAAAAAATCTAAAAGAAACAAAAAGAAAACTAATAGAAACTCTACTCTTTAACTTCATCTCCCTGCTTTATAACTTTTGTTGTCTCTATCTTATTTTACTGTCTATGTCTTGAAAAGTTGTTGTAGTTATTATTTTTTATGTTTATCTTTTCATATTTCTACTTAAGAGTGGTTCACACACTACAGTTACAATGCTATAACAGTCTGTGATTTTCTGTTTTGTACATTCAAATGATTTTTTTGTTGCTCATTACAAACTTTTTCTTGCATACCGAAGTACTCCCTTTAGCATTTATTGTCAGACAGGTCTGATGTTGATGAAATCCCTCAGCTTTTGTCTGTGAAAGTCTTTACTTCTTCATGTTTGAAGAATATTTTCACCAGATAAACTATTCAAGGGTAGAAGTTTTTTTTCTTTAGGACTTTAAGTATGTTATGCCACTCTCCCCTTGCCTATAAGGTTTCCACTGAAAAGTCTACTGCCAGATGTATTGGAGCCCCATTGCTTGTTATTTATTTTCTCTAGCTACTTCTAGGATTCTTTACCTATCCTTGACCTTTGAAAGTTTGATTTTTTTTTTTTGAGGTGGAGTCTCACTCTGTCACCCAGGCTGGAGTGCAGTGGCACGATCTTGGCTCACTACAACCTCCGCCTGCTGGGTTCAAACAATTCTCTGCCTCAGCCTCCCGAGTAGCTGGGATTAGAGGCACCATGCCCGGCTAATTTTTGTATTTTTGGTAGAGATGGGGTTTCATCATCTTGGCCAGGCTGGTCTTGAACTCCTGACCTTGTGATCCACCCACCTCAGCCTCCCAAAGTGCTGGGATTACAGGCGCAAGCCACTGCGCCCAGCTGCAAGTTTGATTATTAAATGCCTCAGGGTAGTCTTCTTTGTGTTAAATCTGCTTGGTGTTCTATAACCTTCTTGTACTTTCTGTAGGTTTGGAAAGTTATCTATTTTTATCCCTTCAAATGAACTTTCTACTTTTATCTCTTCTTCTACCTCCTCTTTAAGGCCAATAACTCTTAGATTTGCTCTTTTGAGGCTATTTTCTAGATGCTGTAGTCATGCTTCATTGTTTTTTATTATTTTTTTCTGTCTCCTCTGTGTATTTTCAAATAGCCTCTATTCAAGCTCACTAATTCTGCTTTATCCATTCTGCTATTAACAGACTCTGATGCTTTACTCAGTATGTCAAATACATATTTGTGCTGCTTTTTTAATTTTTCAATCCCTTTGTTAAATTTATCTTATAGAATTCTGAATTTCTTCTCTGTGTTATCTTGAATTTCTTTCTTTGAGTGAGTTTCTTTAAAACAGCTATTTTGAATTCTCTGTCTGAAAGGTCACATATGTTTGTTTCTCCAGGATTTTTTCCTGGTGCCTTATTTAGTTTATTTGGTGAGGTGTTTTCTGGATGATGTTGACAGTTATTGATGTTTGTCAGTGTCCAGGCATTGAACAGTTGGGTATTTATCATAGTCTTCACAGTCTGGGCTTGTTTGTAGCCATCTTTCTTCAAAAGGCTTTCTATGCACTTGAAGTGACTTAGGTGTTGTAAGCTAAGCCAAACTGCATTAGGGGGCACACCCAGCCCAGTAACACTGCAGTTCTTGCAGACTTGTAGAGATACTGCATTAGTGGTTTTAGATACAATCCAGAAGAATTACCTGCATTACCAGGCAGAGACTCTTATTCTCTTTCCTTACTTTTCCACATAGATGATGTCTGTCTCTCTGTCCTGATTCAGGTGACACAAGCCCCCACTGTGGCCACCATCACTGGGACTGCACTAAGTCAGACCTGAAGCCAGCACAGTACTTAGTTATTGCTCAAGGCCTGCTGTAACCACCACCTACCTGCCACCTATGTTTGCTAAGTGCCTAGGGCTCTGCAGTCAGCAGGTGGCAAAGCCAGCCAGACTTATGTTCTTCGCTTCAGGGCAGTGAGTTCTCCCAGGCCCTCCTGCATCCAGAGATGCTATCTGGGAGCCAGAAACTGGAGTCAAAAACCTTAGAGATCTACCTGGTGCTCTATACTACCATGGCTAAGGCCACTCTTCCCTGCCCTTCCCACAAACCAAGGAGTCTCTCCCTGTGGCTACCACTACCATAGGCCCACAGGGAGTACTATCAGGCTACCACTGATGTTCACTTAAGACCCCAAATCTCTTCAGTGAGCTTGTGGTATATACCGCTAGGCCTGACACTTACCCTTCAGGGAAGTGTGCTCCCCTATGGCCCAGGGCAGGTCCAGAAAGGCCATCCAAGAATCAAGGCCTGGAACTGGGGACACCAAGAGCTTGGTGCTGTACCCTGCTGTGGCTGAGCTGGTACCTAAGGTACAAGACAAAGTCTCCTTTACTTTATACTCTGCCTTTCTCAATTAGAAGGAGTCTTTACCTATAGACAACACAGCTAGGAATGTGCTGAGTCAGTCAGACCTGAAGCCAGCATGTCTGTCTCACCCATAGCCTAGGGTATGTATTACCTGGGTATCAGTGCTCATTATTCAGGGTTCAAGTGCTCTTTCTTTAGTCGGCAAATGATGAATCCTGCCAATGACTGCTTCCTTCCCTTCAGGCCCAGAGTGTGTCTAGAAATGTCATCCAGGAGCTAGGGGCTGGGATGGGGAACTTCAAGGCTCTTCCCAGTGCTCTATTATACTGTGACTGAGCTGGTATTCAAGATGCAAAACAAAGTGCTCTTTACTCTTCCCACTTCTCAAGAAGGAAGAAGTCAGTTTTGTTGCTACGAACTCTGCTGCCTGGTGTTGGAGGATGGGTGGTGCAAGCACTCTCTTAGCTGCCCCAACTGGTGTCTCATTAGGATATGTGACCCCAACATCCACTGTCTTCATGCCCAGGACAGTGCTAGGACTTACCTTAGAACTGTAGTCCGTGTAACCTACACCGCCTTCCAAGTTTGTTTAGAACCCCAGAGCACTTTAGCCCATGGTGGTGAGACTTGCTGGAGCTCAATTGCTGACTGCTGGGATTGGCAGTTCTACTCTGGCTGGGGCTGGTCTAAATGCTCTCTCCATGAGTGGGCATCCACTGAGTTCAGGCTGGGTTTGCTTTCCGCTGTGACAGGGCAGCAAGGAGTTCAATGCACTGTCTCACAGGCACTGAGACTTCCCTTCCTCAAATACACAGATTCTCCATGCCACACAGTCATAGTAGTGCAGATGGAAGAGGGGTGGCATTAGTGATTCAAAATTGTTTTTTCTATCCTGTTCAGTGCTTCTTTCAGTGATATGAATAAGTTAATACCAGGTACTGTGATTGCTTACCTGAGTTTTGGTTCTTATGAAAGTGCTTTTTTATGGAGATAGTTGTTAAATTTGGCATTCCTGCAGGGGGGATGATCAATAGAGGCTTCTATTTGGCCATCTTGCTCAGCCTCCCCCATCTGTTGAAATAATTTAAAGTGGACTAAATAAATGGAAAGATATTCCATGGTCATGTATCAGACGACTTAGTATTGTTCAGATGGTAATATACCCCCAAATTAACATACACATTCAATGCAAATCCCAGCAGGCTTCTTTGCAGGAATAGACAAGCTGATTCTAAATTCATTTTGAAATTTAAGAGATCCAAAATAGCCAAAATAATGTTGAAAAAAGAACAAAGTTGGAAGACTCATACTTTCTGATATTAAAACATACTACAAACCTGTAGCAATTAAGAAAGCATAGTGCTGGCATAAGGATAGACATATAGATGAATGGTATAGTAGTGAGAGCCCAGAGACAAACCTTATTTTTACATTAAATTGATTTTCAGAAAGATCGCCATGATACTTCAAAGGGGAAAGAATAATCTTTTCAACAAATAGTGCTGGGAAACTTTATTCACATTCAAAACAGTGAACTGAACTCCCACTCCACATCATACAAAAAAAATTAACTCATGATCATTGATCTAAATGTAAATCCAAAACTCTAAAGCTCTCAGAAGAAAATACAGGAAAAAACCTTCATGACTGTTAGTTAGGCATACGCTTTTATATAACAGAATAAAGCCAAGCAACAATTTTAAAAAATAGGTAAACTGGACTTCATCAAAACTAAAAATATTTATTTGTGTTTCAAATGATACATCAAAAAGTAAAAAGATAAATCATAGAATGGTGAAAATAGTTGTAAATTATATATGTGATGAGACTTGCATCTAGAATATATAAGAATATTACAACTCAATAATAAAAAGACAATTTAAAAATGTCAAAAGATTTGAATAAACATTTCTCCAAAGCAGATACATAAATAAATGGCCAATAGACAAATGAAAAGGTGCTCAACATTGTTGACCATCAAGGAACTAATCGTGCTGTAGCATTTTAATTTATATTTATCTTAAGCATAAGGAAAGTCATAACCTCTTGGCTCTTCCTGAGAGTCATGAGATCCCCCATCCCAGTCCCTAGCTCCTGGATGACATTTCTAGACACACCCACACCCTGGGCCAGAAGGGAACCTGCTGCCTTGAAAGGAAGGAACCAGTCATGGCAGGATTCATCATGTGCCAACTAAAGAACACTTGGACCTTAAGCATAAAAGAAATGTAAATTAAAATGCTATAGCTTAAAAACATGAGGATAGGGTTATACATCAACCCCACCTTTCCTTTCATGTTCTAGGATAGAACTAATGCTTTATTCTTGTTAGGAGAAAGTGTACTTACACATTTGATGCTTTTTTAAATTTAAGGTTAACAACTAAAGACACACACACACACTCCACATCATTAGAGAAAAATTTTACAAAAATCAACTTAAAAGAAGCTGGAGAATTAAACAAAAAACATCTGTTACTGACGGTGTAAGTCCAAATATATCTGTGGTTATAATTCATACAAATGAATTAAAATCACCAAATAAAAATTAGGGGTTTTCATATTATAAAAAATGATAGAAACAATAAACCAATGGGCCAGAGTAGTACTAAGTCAAGGTATATGCTACTTCCTGGAGAAACATCTATAAGAAATCTAAGAGAAGAGTTTAAAATACAATAATGAAAAAGATACATCATATAAATCAGGCATCCCCAACCCTGGGAGCATGGACTGGTACCTGTCCATGGCCTGTTAGGTACCAGGCAGCACAGCAGGAGGTGAGCAGCTGATGAGAGCACATTACCACCTGGCTCCACCTCTCAGATCAGCAGGGCATTAGATTATCATAGGAGTGCAAACTCTATTGTGAACTGTGCGTGCAAAGGATCTAGGTGGCATGCTCCTTATGAGAATCTAATGCCTGATGATCTGAGGTGGAACAGTTTCATCCTGAAACCATCCCCACCCCCAACAATGCCCCATCCCCCATCCATGGAAAAATTGACTCCTAAAAAACCAGTCCCTGGTGCCAAAAAGGTTGGGGACCACTCTGCATAGAGTGAAAGAAAGTGAACAGAAATCAGAAATAAAAAGCATAACTTTCTGAAAATAAAAAAAGATGAATAAAATCAGATATGTTTGAATATATTTCTATGTATGAAAAATCATTTAGAGATAGTTACAAAATGTCATTAGAGCAAATTCGAATAAAAGAATAAATATACTATTTTGTGGATGGGAAGACATAATGTGATAAAAACATAAAATTTCTAAATGTTAAATAATATATAATCTCAATATAATTCCATTCAAAATTACACAAGGGTTTTCATGAAACTTAATAAACTCAACCTAAAATTCATAGAGAAGAAAAGCCTCAAGAATAACTAAGATATTACATGATCTCACTCATGTGTGCAATCTAAAATCTCGGCCAGGCATGGTGGCTCATGCCTGTAATCCCAGCACTTTAGGAGGCCGAGGTGGATCACCTTAGTTCAGGAGTTCAAGACAAGCATGGCCAACATGGCGAAACTCCATCTCTACTAAAAATACAAAATTAGCCAGGCATCATGATGAGCACCTGTAGTCCCAGCTACTCAGGAGGCCAAGGCAGGAGAATTGCTTGAACCTAGGAGGTGGAGGTTGCAGTGAGCGGAGATTGCACTACTGCACTCCAGCCTGGGCAACAGAGCGAGACTCTGTCTCAATCAATCAATAAACAAATAAATAAGTTGATCTTACAAAGGTTGAGAGTAAAACTGTGATTACCACAGCCTGAGAAGGGTAAAGAGGAGGGGAACATTGTTAGAGGTTGCTCAACGGGTACAATATTAGATAACTAGTTAGTTAGGAGGAATAAGTTCTAGTACTCTATGGCACAGGAAGATGACTACAGCCAACAATAATGCATTGTATGTTTCAAATAGCTAGAGGAGAGGATTTTCAATGTCCTCAGAACAAAAAAATAAGGTGATGGGTATGCTAATTACCATGACTTGATCATTACACAATGTATGCATGGATCAAAACAACATATTGTACCCCATAAATATGTATTATTCAATTATTATGTGTCAATTAAGAGAATAGGAACTAAGATGTATTTGAAGAAGGATAAGGCAGGGGAAACTTATCCCAGCTATAAACCTTTTTGCAAAGTTTTGCAAAGTATAACAAAAATCCAGAATAATGAAAGCACAAAAATAAATTGATTGGTAGAATAGAACAGAAAATTCAAACTAAGACCTATCATAACTAGATAGATGAGAATTGAACAGAAAATTCAAACTAAGACCTATCATAACTAGATAGATGAGAATTGACTTTATAAATTATGGATAAAGTATATATTCTTCAGTATATTGTGCTTACATAATTCTATCCACATTGAAGAAAAGTAAAATAACTACTTCAAGCAGTACAAGGAATTAAATTACAGAGAGAATAAATTCCATAATTTAAAAGTTTAAAACTTTCAGAAGGGAATGCAGGACAATATCTTTATAAGCTTGATGTCCTGTAGGAATATTTTAACAAAACACAGTAAGTAATCATAAAGAAATAAAATAATACAATTAATCTCAATTAAATTCTTTTTTTGAATAATATGAAACACCATAAAGCAACTGAAATGGAAAGTCACTGATTGTGGCTATTCACATAAAAGACAAATGTTTATTCTAGTATAAACCCTTTTGGAGCCAGGTGAGCTGGTTAGAAATTGTGCATTACTTAAAACTGAGCTTGAGCAAGTAGCTTACTTTTTTAGTACTTCAGTTTTCTTATCTGTAAAATGGAGTTATTACCTACCTTAAAAGGTTGAGACAATTTATCGCACTCATATATCTAAAATGCTCAGAAAGTACCAGGAACAAAGCTCAATAAGGGTTAGCTATTACTGTTATTATCCAGAATATATAAATTCCTACAGATCAATTAGAAAAATATAAGCAGTCTCAGTTTTAATATAGACAAAATGACAAATACACACACTAATATGCTCAACCCTCCATAATCAGATGCATACAAGGTGAAAGAACACTGAATTCCCAGTTCACAAATCTTTAATTGAATTAAAAAATCAGGCCTGAAAATACCAAGTGCAGGATCATAATTTATAAAATATAGAACTCTGATATATTGGCAGAAGAAGTGTAAACTGACACAATATCTTTGGAGATCACTCTGAGAACATGTAATAAAGTTGGAAATGTGCATTAATAACACATAAATTCCACATCTATAGCCATAACTTAGAAAAATTCATAATTTACTAAAGAAGATATATTAACCAATACCAATCAGACTTGAGACCACCTAACTGTCCATCAGTGAAAGAACAGATAAATTTTGAAATATTTACATAATAGATTTCTAAGCCATGGTGAACATGAATTAAATATGGTAAATCAATTTTGAGGACAGTTTGGCAGTTTCTTACAAAACCAAATATACTCTTACCATAAAAATCCAGAAATCATGCTCACTGGTATTTACCCAAATGATTTGAACTTGTGTTGATACAAACAACTGTACATGAATATTTATAACAGCCTTATTTGTAATTGCCAAAACTTGTAAACAACCAAGATATCCTTCAGGAGGTGAATGGATATACTGTGTGCATTCAGAAAATGAAATATTATGCAGCACCAAAAAGAAATGAGCTATCAAGCTGTGAAAAGACATGGAAAACCTTAAATGATGTTACTAAGTGAAAGAAGCCAGTTGTAAAAACCTACATACTATGGTATTTCCACTATATGACATTCTGGAAAAGACAAAACAACAGAGGCTGGAAAAGGATCAATGGTTGCCGGGGATTTGAGGGGCAAGAGGAAGAGATACACAGGCCCAGCATAAGTGATGTTTATGTCACTGAAACTATTCTTTATGATACTGTAATGGTGGATGCATAACATTATGCACTTGTCAAAACCACAGAACTGCAGATCACAAATAATGAATCTAATATAAACTACAGACTTTAGTTAATAATAATGTATTAACACTGGTTCATCAATTGTAAAAAATGTACCACTCTGGTGCAGGATTGTGATGAAAGGGCTTATGAGAACCCTCTCTAGTTTCTGCTCAATTTGGCTGTGAAGTTAAAACTGCTATAAAAAATATTTAAAGGGGAAAAAATAATAGAATGTATAGAATTCATGTATGGATTTGAATAAATCTCAAAATGTAAGTGAAAATAAACTGCAGAAATCTACACTAGAGTAAAATTAGTATTAGAAAAATTGAAAATATGCTATTTGTTGTTTGAATGTATACTTATTAAGTGTAATAATATAAAATCATGCAAGGCCTAAAGAAGTATCAGGTTTCAAGATGATACTTTTTTCTGGAAAAGAAGAAATATGGAATTAAGGAGTGGTACTTAGGGGTCTTCAATTAAAATATGTAATATTTTCATTCTTTAAAAAATCAGAACGACATATAGAATCATAAAATATTCCTTAAATTGTTGTTAAGAAGATGAAATAAGACAATGAAAGTAGGAATTCTCAAATTGTGCCTGACACAAATTGACACCTTATTAAATGCTCTTTCATGATTCTTGGTCCGGTACTATTTCTTTCAGGTCATGCTTCCTCTCTCTGAGGCCTCTCTGCCTCTGCCTCTCTGCTTAAGGCAAAGTGAAAAGTTGGTTTAATGGAAGCAGCAGGGGCCTTGGAGGCAGCCAATCTGGACTTGAACATCAGGTCTGCCACCGACTATCTCCATACCCCTGAGCAAGCCACTTAATCCCACAAGTCATTCTAAGATGAGAAGGTTGAATCAGGTCATGGGCAACATCCCTTCCATCTTTAATAGTCTATAGCTCTGAGTTAAAACAGTTGCACAGCTGAGCTTAGGGGTTCCCCATTTTAGTAGGTTACAGTCATTCAAAGGACATTGATTACCTTTCAAAATAGTTTCTATAACTTATACGGTATCTTGTGGTATTCTCTACAATAAATTAAACATCTCTGTATTTCAGGTCAGTGCTGTGAGCAAGATAAGGCATCTGCATTGACATGGGAATCAACATGTTTGAGGAGTGTGCTGTGTCTATTGAACATGATCAATTGAGTGATGCATCCACACCATCCATTACCAGCACCAACATCCCCCTTTCCTCTTTATCCATTTTTTCTTTTTAGCTCTTCACGTCTTCTAATATACCATATTGTTAGGTTTTTATCACGTTATGTTGGTTTTTCTCTTAGTAGAATAATGTAAACAAACACCATGGAAAGGGGCTATTTTTGTCATTATATTCTCCCCAGGTACATAGAAAACTATCTGGCATAGTACATGCTCATTAAATATTTGTCAAAGGAATGATTATTTGTAGCCAACTTCAAATTAAGAGAGGTCCCAGGTCCATCTACATTTATCTACATTTTAAAGATCCCTTTAACTTCTATCCATGATCTCTGCCCTGCTCTTATCCCATAAGCAAAGCTTGAATTCTTGCTAAATTGTATTCTCAAAACGTCATGTATTTACCTTTTACGGCATTTATCACATCCTGCATTATATTATAGTTGTGTCATCTTTTCTGTAGTAGAGACTAAGTGGAACTGGGCCTAAGTAATCTTATTTTCTACCCAGCATATATGTCACAATATATGTTTTTAACTATGGTATTGCCATTGGCATCCTGTCCTTCCTCACTCTTTCTTCCTTTCTCTCTCTTCTGACATGTACTCAAATGGTCCCATTCTAGATGAATCCAATCACCCTCTCCACTATCCCAAATTTTAAGTTGTACTAAACAAAATATCATAAGCATTAAGTTGTACTAAACAAAATATCATAAGCATATAGACAGTGGTCATTAAAAAGTCTTCCCTGTAATCAAGTGGCAATTTATTTACAATCCCCTGGCCTTGACCCTTCTCATCTTAAAAGTGCCTTTCAAGTTTTCATGCTTTTCATCAAGGTTCCTAGCCCATCCAATCTTTTGTTTCTCAGCAAGTGACCTTGCCTCCTACTCAGCACAGGAAATTGATTCTCATGGAAGAATATTTGTCCAGTACGAATTCCATTTTCTTCCCATCCCTATCCATGAAACCTTATTAATGTCTGCATTCACTTTCCTTCCCTTCTCTAGAATGCCTTCTCTCTTTTCCAGGTAACCTGAGGTCTTTGAATAAACCCTTCCTAAGCCTAGGATATTATTCCATCCATTATTTCGTTTTTTTAAATTATCTATTTTATTAATTTTTTATAGAGATGGGGTCTTGCCATTTTGCCCAGGCTGATCTTGAACTTGTGGGCTCAAGCGATCCACCAACTTCCATGGGCCCTTCACTGGAGCCCACAAATGTGATCCAACTTCTCTCAAATTGAAAAATAATGCCTTCTCTCTAAATGTTCCAAAATAGAGCATTATTAGGAACAAATAAATATCTTTTATTACTGAGAAAAAAATGTAAAATGCCAACAAATAAAAAATAATTAAATACCAACAAATTATCCAAAATACAAAATGTCAACTTCTCATCTTTTACATGTTATTTTTTTCTCATTGTAAAAACAATGCAGCTGGGTGTAGTGGCTCACGTCTGTAATCCCAGCACTTCGGGAGGCCCAGGTGGCAGATCACTAGGTCAGAAGATCGAGACCATCCTGGCTGATATGGTGAAACTCCATCTCTACTAAAAATGTAAAAAATTAGTCGGGTGTGGTGGCGGTCACCTGTAGTCCCAGCTACTCGGGAGGCTGAGGCAGGAGAATGGCGTGAACTGGGAGGCAGAGCTTGCATTGAGCCGAGATTGCACCACTGCATTCCAGCCTGAGCGACAGAGCGAGACTCCGTCTAAAAAAAAAAAAAATGCATCCATTCTAACTGATGTCAGGAACAAGACAAGGATTCCTGCTCTGGAAATGGTAGCTAGATACTTATATACAAGATGGGAACAAGAGGTACTAAAACAAAAAGTGAGATGCAAAATAATCAACTTGCATATGAAATTATTATATAACTGGAAAATCCAAATAAATCAACTATAATACTATTAGAACAATGAGAAACTTATAAAATGGCTTATATAGATTTAATATAACAAAATGAAAAACTTTCCTAAAATAATGGCCAGGTAGAAATCATAAGAAAGAAAAAAACCTGATTTACAATAACTTTAAAAAAGATACCTTTGCCAGACGCAGTGATTCACGCCTGTAATCCCAGCACCTTGGGAGCCTGAGCAGGCAGATCACCTGAGGTCAGGAGTTCAAGATCAGCCTGGCCAACATAGTGAAACCTCATCTCTACTAAATGTACAAAAAATTAGCTAGTCGCAGTGGTGCATGCCTGTAATCTCAGCTAATCAGGAGGCTGAGGCAAGAGAATTGCTTGAACCTGGGAGGCAGAGTCTTCAGTGAGCTGAGATTGAGCCACTGCATTCTAGCCTGGGCAACAGAGTTAGACTTTGTCTCAAATAATAAATAAATAAAATGGTACATTTTCTGAACATAAATATAGCAAGAAATATATCTATAGAAAGATAGAAAGTAAGCTTCAAAATATTATAGAAGAACATAAAAGAAGAAAAATAAATGCAAAGCTATTTGAGTAGGAATGCAAAATTTTCTACAAATTAATCTGTATATTCAGATGTAACAGAAAGGTTTTGAAATGACAAAGTGTTAAAATTTATCTGATAAAATCATCACTTCAAAACATCCAAGAAATTCTGGAAAAAAATTATAAATATTAAATGGGAGTGAGAAGCTACAAGAGTAATAGAATTTGATGCTGGAATAGAACAAAGAGATCAGTAGAGTAGAAAATTCAGAAATAGACTCAAATACACATGGAGAATTTAATGTACATTGAAGGATTTGTTGCAAATTAGTAGGAGGGATTATTTAGTAAATATTATTTGAGAATAAAATCGGCTAATCATTTACAAAAGAGCAGTGCATTCCTATCTCACTCTTGGAGCAAATGCAAAAAGCCCCAAAGAATACATAGAATAATAGTGAGCACTCATGTACCCATCTTCTGGCCTAAATCATCATAACCTTGGTGGAAGCTTTCCGTGCCCCTCCCAAATCACATTCTCCCATGGCTTCTGAGAAGTAAGCATTATCTTAATGCTGGTGTTTAACATTCTCATGAATCCTTTTATAATTCCACAATATAAGTATGTACAGTATTCCCCCTTATCTCTGGTTTGCCTTCACAGTTTCAGTTACCCAAGGTACAGTACAATAAGACATTTTGAGAGAGAGAGAGGCTACATTCATCTAAGTTTTATTACAATACATTTTATAATTGTTCTATTTTATTATGTTTGTTAATCTCTTACTGTGCCTAATTTGTACATTAAACTTTACCATATAGTTGTTTGTATAGGAAAAATGTATAGTATGTACAGGATTCAGTACTATACATGATTTTAGGCATACACTGGGGGTCTTAGAATGTATCCTCCACAGATAAGAAGGAGCTATTGTATTCCTAAACATTTTTTACTTTTATTTTTCATGATTAAAACCATATAAACATCACATTACATTCAACTTTTTCATTCAATATAGTATCTGTAAGTAATACTCTGATTCATTGATTCTGACAGGTTTATAGTATTTAATTTTATGGCTACACCATAATTAAACCACTTTTGTGCATATGGACACTTAGATTTCTTCTATTTTTAAATAATGTTTTTAAAAAATCATCAAACTTGTCTCATAGTACGTAAATGGAGCTTAATAAGTAATGTTCCTAGAAATGGAATTGCTGTGTCATAGGGTGCATTCCTATGTGCCATAGGGTATGCAAAAATTTAAATACATTAGATATTATCAAATTACATCCTCATATTGCTTTTCAAAATTTATCACATGCAAATAAAAATCACATTGACCAAAAATGTAAATATAAAATATCAAAACTAAAGATGACACACAGGTAAACATGTTTATGGTAAAATGGGGATGGTGTTTTAAACTGTAAGTAAAAACTCAGAGCCCATCAAAGAATAGTGCATGTAATTATTAATAATAGAATAAATAAAAAACTGGATAATATTTGCAGCATAGAAATCTAATTTACTATTCTAATAGCTTAAGAATAAAAAAGAAAATGTAATAAAAATGGTAAAAGAACAGAACTACCATTCAACGCAGAAATCCTGTTACTTGGTATATACCCAAAGAAATATAAATTGGTCTACCATAAAGACACATGCACTCATGTGTTCATTGCAACACTATCCACTATAGCAAAGACATGGAAGCAACCTAAATACCCATCAGCAAAAGACCGGATAAAGAAAATGTGGTACATATACACCATGAGATACTATGTAGCCATAAAAAACAAAAACAAAAACAAAAACAAGATCTTGTCCTTTGCAGGAACAAGGATGGAGTCGGAGACCATTATCTTAAGCAAACTAATGCAGGAAGAGAAAACCAAATACCACATGTTCTCACTTATAAGTGGGAACTAAATAATGAGAACACATGGACAGAAAGGGAGGAACAACAGACACTGGGGCCTACTTGAAGGAGAAGGGTGGGAGAAGAGACAGAATCAGAAAAAATAACTATCGAGTACTATGCTTAGTACCTGGATGATGAAATAATCTATACACCACACCTCTGTGACACAAGTTTACCTATATAACAAACCTATGCATGTAACCCTGAACCTAAAATGAAAGTTGAAAAAATCATAAAAATCATAAAAGACAATCTATGTAAAAGGAAATCATTCAACAAATACCCATAAAATGTGCAGCCCAATGCAAAATTAGTTAAAACAACAAACAGATACCATTTTCATCTGTTAGGTTGGTAAAAGGTAAACATTGAATTGTAGACATTGTCGGTGATGAAAATGGTAAAAGATTCTCATGATTTGTTTCTAATGATTAAGAACTAATATTTATTAAATGTTTATTATGTGATAAGCAGGGTCCAAAGTACATTATTATATTAATTTCTTATGTAATCATAACACAACCCTGAGGTAATTATTGTTATTGCCACTTTACCAAAGAGGAAAATGAGGCATAACAAAGTAACTTTTCTATCATCAGATAGGATGAGAGCGAGCCAGGATCTGTAATGGAGCTATCAAATCTATGCATTTAGTGTATGTGTAAACATATTTGTGAGTATATATGCATATAATAATATATATAAAACATATATTCTTGCACATATATTCCTATTTTAGTATATGTCATATACATATTTATATGCAAATATATGTATTTATAATATATGTATATTCTATTAAATATATTGTGTACATACAAACATTCATGCACATTCTCTTCTATGTATTTAGACAGTGCTCAGAGCCATACACAATAACTTGTTGACTTTTGTAACCTCTATGGATTGGGATTGGAATGTTTAGAATGGAGAAAAAGACTGTTATTATTTAACATTTTAATACTTATGGGCATGTATTACTTTCTAAAAGTTATTTTATTTATAAAAGCCTGATGCATTTAATAACATAATAAGGAGAAAAATATAGCTGAGAAAACATAAGCCTAGAAAGATAGAATTTCAGTTATCAAAGATAATTAATTTTTACACTTTAATGTATATTCTCATATATTGAACAAAATTTAAACAATTTAAACAGATATATCTTTAAAAGTTATATGTATAAATTTATATATATTTATATCTACATATATCTAAACATATATGTATATATGCTTACCTATGGAACATTTATAATGTGAATATGATTTATATATAAATAGATCACATTTGTGTATACAAATTCTTATCATTGTTACTGCTTTGTGATCTATCCTAATTTATTTAATCATCGAGTGAATGAGTGGACATTCAGGTTGTTGAAATTCCCTTTCAACAGATATTTAGACTATTCCACCTCTACACAATAAAACAATACAGAGTAATGACAGCTCCAAATAAGTTAAAAATGAAAGAGAAACCTCTACAAATAAGACAAAAGTAATTAAAAACTTAGAAAGTATTAACCAATTATCCCACATGTTACTTAATTTCAGTTGTTAGAAAATATGGCTTTGGAACCAGCAAGGTGTAAATGACCCTGTTAGCCCTATCAGTTCCTTGAAGCATTTCCCTTCAGGGAAAGGATGAGCGGGTCGGGGAGGAGGAGGAAGAAAGAAGGAAGAAGAAAGAAGAAGATCCAAACATGGGCAAGCAGAAAGAAAACACTGTATAAACTTAAATTGTAAAGGTACATTTTACAGCTTTTCATGCACATATTGCTTCACCTCAAAACTGCAATGCAAAATTTCTTAATAGAATTGGAACTAATTTCCTCTTCTCTCCTTTCAAAGTTCGGGAAGAAGATGGAGGGGCATCCAGTATTACCTGCAGTTCAATATTAAGCTTAGTGAAGCTTTTTCTATAGTACCTTTACAGAGTTCAGCAGCCTACTCAGAAAAAAATCTCCAGTTTTGTAAACTCCCTAAGTTTAGGACTAGTGGAAGCACTAAGAAGAAGCACTGTTTTCTTTTTTCTCCCGCAAAATAATCAGAGCGTCACTCTTTAGAACTTTATCTAGGAGAACCCCAGATAACCCAAAGCCTTTTGTCTTTTGTCCTATCCTAATACTGTTCTAGATTTCTATCACAAATAGGAAATGGAATACAGAAATTTTGGATATGCCTGGCTAACTGTACATTTGGACATTTCCACAAAGCCAGATTTGGGGCAAGTCAAAGAACGCCATTTAAATTATTTCAGCAAATTTAATCTCACTTTTCAAATTCGGATTGATTTTTACAGAGTTACGAAGTCCACAGGAATCAGGAAATATGAGTTCTATAAAAACAGTCACTTTACCACATCTCTCTGGACATTAATTTTCTCTTATTCAGGTGATAGAAAGCCCTGTCATAGACTAAAATATGTGTTATTGTTACTGCCTTAGCAAAACACGTGTCAAAGAGACATTCTGATTATCTTCGGGAGAAAGAATAACTGTGAGCCACAAAAAGATCAAATACTAAGAAGAGACTTGTGTGAGTTTTATTTTAATAACAGAGTACTAGATTATTTGAACTGATTTTCTCATTGCAGACAATTTAAAAACTGGACCAGTAACATCTCCTTGAAGACATCTGAGCACTTTCATATGGTGGTGAGGAATTGTTTACTTTAGATGGGGGCCTGACTTCCTTTTGACGGCATTTGCTAGTTTTGAAAGAGGCAATTTAAACAGTAAAACTGTGATTATGAAGAGTACTGAGAGGCCTTCTGGGGTACAGAAAATATTCTGTTATTTTGAACTCTGTCATGATACATGAGTGTTTGATATATAATAATTCATTAATATATATATGTATGTTTTATGCATTTTTCTCTTTGTGCTATAGTGTAAAATAAAATATATTTTTAGAAAATTCTTTGGTATTTCTTTGATAAGAACCTCGTCAAGGCAATTGAGCTCCATGGGAGACAGAATAGGAAATAATTAGCTTCTGTGTTAAGCTGAGAAACAGAGAAAATGTCAAGTGAGCTACCAGCCAATCTCCCTCCCCCAAACTTTTGGGGTCATGAATATTGAGTTCTTCAAAAGGTAATTTTGTTTGTTTTTTCTTTTTTGAGAAGGAACATGATAGTTTAGCATCAATTATTTAAAAGTAGAGATAGTGGAACCCTAAAGGGGGAACTTGAAAGAAAGGAAACTAGGGTTGAATTCAATTGTACAGTAGGAAAATTATAGTTAATACCAATTTATTATATAATTCAAAATAGCTAGAAGAGATTTGCAATGTTGCCATCACAAAGAAAAGATAAATGTTTGAAGTGATGAAAATACCAATTACCCTGATTTTATCATTACACATTGTATACAGGTGTTAAATATTGTTTGACCCCCAAAATATGAACAACTATTGTAAACCAATAAAAAATTTAAATAAATACAAGGTAATTTTGTCTTTTCATTTGTGCTTTCTAAGAAAGAAGATGATATTTTGCCATCAGGTACTTAAGAGTAGAGATGGCGGAACCCTAAAAGGAGAAGTTAGTTAGAAAAAGGAATCTAGGCTGGATTTTGCATCCGCAGAGGAATAATGCCTGAACTCATGACCATTCTGTCTCTATATCACATTGAGCTAGCCCAGAAATTGGCTGCCAAAATGGGCACTGTGCCCTATTCCAGCTCCTGGAATAGACGATCCAGCCAGCACCAATCCAGATGCAGACTGCTTTGGCCAGTTGCCAATCTGTTATCATTATTCCACAATCTCTGTGTCTGGTCATCTGGGCCACCTTCTGAGAGGGAGCCTCATTCATTCCAAATTTCAGAACTGCCTTCTGTCAGTTCTCCTAGCTGTTATGGATGAAGACTTGAGTTTTAAACTCTGAAGACAGAGAATACATCCTGATGGACTCTAAGTTCAGGATTTCCAGGTGAAAGGAGATGAAAGAGGACTGGACATCCCTAACATTGTAGGGATGAACTAGATGCTGTCCAAGTTCTCTTATTCTTTATAACTTTATGATTCTGGCTTCTTCCTATCACCTTTCCTTCCTTATCATCACTTCTTTTTCTTCTCAACGTTTTTTAACCTTGTGTGAGGTTAAAGTTGGAGATACTCAAAACTGATGGGCTGATTCATTAACATAGATTTGGTATTTTACCACACTTCAGTTTGTTACTCCAAAGGTTAGGGACCTCTTGCCAGCAATACTCAGAAGGCCAACTTCATCCTTGAGAAGTCAATTTAACAAGCTGACTTGGTCCCTCAATCAAATGATCTATTTTCATGTGCTAAAACCTTTCAAAATAAGAAAACTTTTTGAACTGTGATGACCAGAGATGGATAATTTGTAGTTTTGGTTAATTTAAGG
The DNA here is from genome assembly GCF_029281585.2 of Gorilla gorilla gorilla. Taxonomy (NCBI): domain Eukaryota; kingdom Metazoa; phylum Chordata; class Mammalia; order Primates; family Hominidae; genus Gorilla; species Gorilla gorilla. The sequence continues at coordinate 44,547,780 of NC_086017.1, read as the reverse complement.
TTAACCTTAAAAGTAGCAAATACTTTGGGGATTAGCGAGCGTTACATAATATTGGCTGCTGCAAGTAATTCTAAATTATCCAACTTTCTTGCCTTGATCAGGATTATCCTCTGAATTTCATTGGTCTTTGATGATTAATGGTAACTTTATGAGTCAATCTGAGTTTAATGATAACTGTGTAGTTATGGAAAATGAAGTTCAGCAAATATTCATCTTGAACCTAGTATGGCTCAAGCACTATGCTAGGCATTGCCACAATGATAAGCAATGCAAAGCTCCTTTCCTTACTGAAGGAGGGAAACATATATAAAATTAACAATAAAATGAAGTGATAAGCATCTGCTGTAATAGCTATGTGAACAAATTATTAAGAAAACCTAAAGACAGGGGATATTGAGCCTTACTTTGTGTGGATGTGCAGAAGTCATGGATCAGCCTCAAAGTTGGTTTCAATATATATTTATTAAAAGGGAAACTGATATTCTGATTTAATGAATACTAAATATGAGACAACCATATTTTAATTAAAGGAGCACTGAATTAACAGTCAAAACAACAGGGGCTGAGGTCTTTAGTTATATGACTTGGGGACAAATCAATTTTCCTGACGTTCAGTTTTCTCTTGAGAAAACAAATAATAATGTGTAATGACCCAGAATTGCTGTTAAAATAAGATTTAATAATGTTACTTGAAACAATCTAGTAAATTAAACCTTGAAATGTAAGTTGCTGTTTCATAAATTAAAAAAATATATAATATCAATGTCCTCTAATCACATTCCTCTGGTTACTAAAATCCAGATTAGAATTTAAAATTTCCTAGCTGAGATTCTAATCTGAAAAAACCTGGCTTCTCAAATTCTTACGTGTGAAATCAGAGCTATTAACTTCTAATTTATCTGTAATATTCCTGTGGTTCTCTTTAAGCTGAACTCTTCTTTTTTGAATGGGGTACATTCTTCAGTTTCAACTGAAATATTCAGACAATACCAAGTTATTATGCTTTCCATCTTCTCTAAGTTCAGGTACCAAAGCTTCTATCATTGATCAATTAACATAAAGACTCTAATTTGTTCCTGCCTTCCATATCCATGCCTTTAGAAGTGCCCCACCTCTTCCATTTATTCTGAGTATGGCATGGAACTTGCTTTGGCCAATGAAGGGTACACTTGAAAGTCTCTTGTACATTATGGTTTGCCCTCTTTTCTGCAATTGGAATTCTGTGACCACCTTGTGAACAAGCCTGTACTGGTCTAACGAAAGATAAAAAAACCTACGAAGACAGGCCAATCATCCCAACCATCTTAACTGATGTCATTGAAAAGCAGTGGACCCACTTGTTGAGCATATTTCTATTAACAAGTCCAGCAGAAATTAGATGTGCCCAGTCAAGACTACAAGATCTGCCCAGCTGAGCCCACTCCTAATCGCCAACCTACAGAATCACAAACTAAATAGCTGTCACCTTAAGCCACTATGTTTTGGATGGTTTGTTAGCCAGCAATTCCATAATTTTGCAGCTACTAATAGGAAGCAAAGAAATCCATTTTGAGTTATACTTCAGACCTCTTTAATGGTCAGAAGGCATCTTAAGGATGGAAGAAAGAAGAAAGTAATTAGTATGAATAATTCCCAAACTGAATAAACAAAGCTTAGCAGATTATAAATTTTTATTTTCCTTGTCTTTACATTAGCCTTCAGGCTGCCTTACCAAATTATGTTTTGCTCGGTTGATGTGTAGTTAAGAGAAAGGAAATGAGCACTAGAATAAGCAAAAGATGCCAGCAGAGGAAGACACTTTGAAGTCTGTTCCTGGAGTACAACTTCTTTTGTCCTCGAACATTACTATAGTTTGATCACCATCTAGATGAAAGCTAGTGTCACATATTCAAAGTTAACGTGTTAATCCCTGAGATAAACAACTACATGGGAACCAAATTTCAAAGGAAACTGGTAGATTGATTGAATTACCTTACCGCCCTGTGTTTTTTTGCAGACCTCATAAGTGAAATCTATCTAAAGAATGATGTTTAGCAACAACAAAGAAAGAATGAGGGGAAAAAATCATTATATTTTTAAAAATAGCCAGCAAACATTTATATATGTGAAATAGTACTCCTTAAACACTTTAAATTGACTAATTATATTTATGAATAAAGTATGGTTTTTGTTTTGCAAATTGCACAGTAATTAAGGCTGTAAAATTTGCTAGGGTGAGCAAGCAGCAGGTCAATGCTTTCTACTAATGGTCATTGTTTTATTTCCTAAGTCCTCCTGTTTCTTATCTAATCTATTTGTCTTTTGAATTTATGCAAATTCCTCTTAGGACAATAACAAACTGGCTCTATCTCCAGAAAAATCTCTCCCCATCTTCTTTTTATCTTTTTTTACCTTTAGGCACCCTTTAAAAATTCTTTAATTCTAGAGAGATATTATGAAATCTATTTCGGATTGCTGAATCTGATATACTTTCTGGCACTTCTTCAGGTTAATGTTAAACACAATAAAATAAAAATAATTTAAAAGCATTAATTCCAAACCACAACTTAAAAATGTTTAGAATTATAAATTTTGTTATATAATCATAATTAAAAATTTAAAAATAAAATGAATATATAAAAAATAATTATACTTAATATATGTGAGTGTTATTGTAGAAATTTACAGATTTCTTGAAGGAATATTTTATGTATCTAAACTTATTTCTATTTGTATAATTAAATGAAACCATAGATGTACGATATCATATCTAATTGCCATCTACTTGTAACAGGTGTGCAAATGTGAATGTCTGTATATGAAACTGCAGGCACTCACATTACTATTAATAGATAAAAGAACACATGGTGGGGTGTGGTGACTCATGCCTGTAATCCCAAAGCTTTGGGAGACCAAGTCGGGGAATCACTTGAGCCCAAGAGTTTGAGATCAGCCTAGGCAACAAAGTGAGACCTAGTGTCTACAAAAAATAAAAAAGTTAGCCAAGCATGGTGGTGCATGCTTGTAGCTGTAGCTACTCGGAAGGCTGATGTGGGAGGGTTGCTTGAGCCCAGGATGTTGAGACTGCAGTGAGCTATATAGTTGAGCCACTGCACTCCAGTCTCGGTGACAGGGCAAGACTCTGTATTTAAAAAAAAAAAAAAAACTCTTTATGACACGATATAGCTATAAGCTTAGCAAAGGCTAGGAATTTTGTTCACACAAACACATGCAAACAAATATTTACCTATGAAATGCAGAATGTTAACATTTAAATGTTAAAACTAAAAATAATGTTTCTTACTAGTTACTCATCTTTAGAATATCCAGTTTCAACTTACTTGAAACACTGATATTAACTCTTTGAAGAAGACTCTTATGAAACAGTTACTAAACAAACTGAAACACTTTGAAATTATTTTGAAGTTATTATGATTCACAGGCAGTTGCAAAGATGGTTGAGAGGCTCTATGTACCTTTCCTTCATTTTACAAATAGTTCCATCTTATATAATTATACTAATATTAAAAACTAGAAATTTTACATTGGCATGTGTGTGTATAGTACTATGTCATTTTATGTGTGTATATTCATGTAATCACCACCACAATCCAGATTCAGAGCTGTCCCATCACCAAAAACACCGCCCATATGTTCCCCTTTATAATCACACCCACACCCACCTCCCTACCATCCTTAACTGCTGAAAACCCCTAATCTCTTTTCCATCTCTGAAATGTTGTCATTTCCAGAATATTATATAAATAAAACAATACAGTATGAGACCTTTTGAGATCTATTTGTTTTGTATGTACCAAGAATTTATTCCTTTACATTGCTAAGCAGTATTCCATGTTACAGATGTAACAGATGAGGGTTTGTTTAAACACTCATCTATTGAGGAATGTTTGTATTGTTTTCAGTTTGGGGCTATTAATACAGCTGATGTGAATAAACATATATACATCTTTATGCAAGCATAAGTGTTTATTTCTTTGGCATAAATGCCCAGGAATGCAATCGTGCTGGTCATATGGTATGTTTGCATGTTTAGCTTTGTTATTGTTGCTATTGTCATTTTAATCTGCTTTATTGAAGTATAATTGTATGCCAAAAAGCTACACATGTTTAATGTATATAATTTGATAAGTTTGGACATATGCAAATATGCCTGATACCATCACCACAACCCAATAAATAAACATATCCATCATTTCCAAAAGTTTCCTTGTATTTGTATGTGTTTTATTTTTCTGCTATTTAGTTTTATAAAAAACTGCCAAACTATTTTTCAGAGTGGCTGTATCATTTTAAATTACCACCAGAAATGTATGAATAATCCATTTCCTCAGCAACTTTCTTACATTTACTATTGTTACTACTTTTTAGTTGTTTTAATAAGTGTATAGCAATATCTCATTACAGTTTTAGTTTGCATTTTCCTAATGGCTAGTGATGCTGAACCTTTCTTCATGTGCTAATTTGCCATCCATATATCCCTATAAGTTTATTGTTTGCTCCTGCATTTTGCCCATTTTCTAGATGGATTGTTTTGTTTTTTAATGTTGAGTTATTAGACTTCTTTATGTATTCTAGATACGAGTCCTTTATCAGATATCTGAATTGCAAATTTTTATCCTAGTCTTTAATAGTTTGTCTTTTCCTCCTCTTATAAAATCTTTTTCAGAGTAAAAGATTTTAATTATAATGTGGTCCAACTTATCAGTTTTTCCTTGTACAGACTGTGCTTGGATTTTATGTATAAGAACTCTTCCTCATGCCTAGGTCTTTAAGATTTCCTCCTACATTATGTTCTAAAATTTTATACTTTTATATTTTGAGTCTATGATCAATTTTTAGTTAATGTTTGTATAACATGAAGTTTAGATCAAGGTTTGTTTGTTGTTGTTGTTGTTGTTGCCATTAAATATCCAATTACTCCAGCACCATTTGTTGAAAAGACTATCCTTCCTTCATTGAATGACCTTTGCAACTTTGTCAAAAATCAGTTAACTGTATATGTATGGAGATATTTCTGGCTTCTCTTTTCTGCTTCATTGATCTACTTCCCTATTGTTCAAACAACGCCATAAGATTTTGATTACCAGAGTTATATAATAATGTCTTAAAATTGAATAGAGTGATTTGTATTGGTCTTTTTCAGAATTGTTTTAGCTTTTCTAGTTTCATTGCCTTTTCAGATAAATTTTAATAATAATCTGTCTATATCTACAAAATGGCTTCCTGAGATTTTGCCTGCATTACACTTCTATATCAATTTAGGGAGAATTGACATTTTTAAAATGTTGAGTTTTCAATCACAAACATGGTAGAGCTTTCCATTTATTTAGTTAATCATCTTTTATTTCTTTCATTAGTATTTTGTAGTTTTCATTATGCAAGTGCTGTACAGTCAGTCCTTTATATCTGCAGGTTTTACATCTACTGATTCAACCAACTGTGGTTCAAAAATAATTGAAAAAATAATTTAATACAAAAATAAAATAGAATACAAATATAAAAATACACTATAGCAAGTATTTCCATAGCATTTAGATTATATGAAGTATTACAAATAATGTAGAGATAGTTAAAAGCATAGAAGAGCAGGTATATAGATTATATGCAAATATTACATAATTTTATACAAGTGATGTGAGCATTCATGGATTTGGGTATGCACTCAGGAGTCCTGGAACTAATACCCCAGGTATAATGAAGTATTATTATGCTTGTTTTGTTAAATTTGCATCTAAGTGTGCATTTCTTGAGATAATATAAATCATATTATAATTTTAATTCTTCTTTCCAGGTGCTCATTACTAATATATAACAGTGCAACTGATTTTGTAGGTTGACTTTATATCCTGCAACTTTGCTATAATCATTTATTATTTCTAGAAGTTTTTATTTTTTAAGATTATTTAGGATTTTCTAAGTTGACTATCATACCAATTTCACAAAGAAATAATTTAATTTCTTTCATTCCAATTTGCATCTCTTTATTTCCTTGTCTTATTGCATTGGCTAGAACTCAGTACTATGTTGGAGAGCAGTGGTGACAGTACACCTCCTTGCCTTGTTCTTAGTGTCAGTGAGTAAACATTTACTCTTTGATCCTTAAGTATAATGTGTTAGCTGTAGGTATTTGTAAATATTCTTTTTAAAAATTTGAGAAAATTCCATTCCAGTCATAGTTTTCAAAGAGTTTTCAATCATGAATTGGTACTGAATTTTATAAAATGCTTTTCCTACATAAACTGATATGATCATGTGAGTTTTCTGCCAATCCCTATCTTTTAATTAACATATTTAGGCCATTCACATTTGGTGTAATTATAGATACATTAGGGCTGTCTGTTTTTGTTGTTGTTCTGTTTCTTCTTCTTTGCTTTCTTTTTCTAGAAGAGATTGTAGACAACTCGTATCATTGCTTTTTAAAATATTTAATAGAAATCTCCAATAAAACCATCTTGTCGTGACCTGGTTCTTCTTTTAAAAGATTACTAATTATTGATTTAATTTCTTTTATAAATATAGGCCTATCAAGATTGCCTGTTTTTCCTTATATGAGTTTTGGTAGTTTGTGTCTTGCAAGAATTGGTACATTGTATCTAAATTGTCAAGTTTGTGGTCAGAGTGATGTTCATAATATTCATAATATTCCTTTATTACCCTTTTAGTATCCATGGGATCAATAGTGATGAGCCCTCTTTATTTCTGATAAGAATTTGGATGTTCTTTCTTTTTCTCTTGATTAATCTGACTAGCAGTTTTCCAAATGTATTGATCTTTTTAAAACAGCAGTTTTGGATTTTACTGACATTTACTATTGTTAGCAAAGCCTCTATTTTCTGACCTATAAAGTAGAAATAAGCTTCATATTATTTTTATGATTTTATAAGAATAGGTAAGAAAAATAATTAGGTAATTTCTAAAATGTAATTTTTATATATTATTTTTATCATTCTAGGTAGCTAAGTATCAATATGCTCAAACAAATGTGTCCCACTTTTAGGAAAGCCATTCAAAGATACATAATTGAAAGTTAAAAAGCAAACCAAAAATATCCATTTGAAAACATGTCTCTAAATAAGCAATGCTTTGTGCAATTTCTTTTTCAAAACTGTTTGTTTGACAAAAACCAAAACAAACAAAAACAGAAGTTGACTAAATCTGAGAACTGACAGTTGATACTTAATTCTCAATACATATATTAAGTCCCCAGTGTTCCACGGACTTCATTATTTCTGTGGTGCTTCCACAGTAAACAATAATTTAAAAAAAAACAAGGCCTTTCCTTCCCCCAGAGCTCTTGTCTACTGGAAAGTAAGAAAATGAACAGATACATAAGCAAGAAAAAAGCATAATAGTAATTGATATGTAGAGATTAAAATATACTGATATTAGAGCATAATTAAGTTGCTACTTTAGACTGGAGACAAGGACATTCCTTAAAGGTATGATATTTATGATGAAATTAAAAAAAAGAAAGTTTTGTAGAAACTAAATCAGTTATCTTAGTCTGGGTCCCTCTAGAAGCAGACCCTAAGAAAAGGACTGAGTACAAGCACTCTACCTAGTAGACAATCTGATCTGCGCCTTATCAACCAAATTGTTTTGCCTATACACCCCGTGGTGCCAAACCCATATACTCTCCTATCCTCAATACCTGCCTCTACAACCCATTATTCTGTTCTAGATCTCAAACATGCTTTCTTTACTATTCCTTTGCACCCTTAATCCCAGCCTCTCTTCGCTTCCACTTGGACTGGCCCTGACACCCATCAAGCTCAGCAAATTACCTAGGCTGTACTGCTGCAAAGCTTCACAGACAGCCCCCATTACTTCAATCAGGCCCAAATTTCTTCCTCATCTGTTACCTATCTCGGCATAATTCTCATAAAAACACACGTGCTCTCCCTGCCACTCGTGTCCGACTGATCTCTCAAACCCAAGCACCTTCTACAAAACAACTCCTTTCCTTCCTAGGCATGGTTAGCGCGGTCAGAATTTTTACACAAGAGCCAGGACCACACCCTGTAGCCTTTCTGTCCAAACAACTTGACCTTACTGTTTTAGCCTAGCCCTCATGTCTGCGTGCAGTGGCTGCCGCTGATTTAATACTTTTAGAGGCCCTCAAAGTAAGTAGAGGCTTTTCCTACAGGGTCTGAGAAGGCCACCGCAGTCATTTCCTCCGTTCTGTCAGACATAATTCCTCAGTTTAGCCTTCCCACCTCAATACAGTCTGATAACAGACGAGCCTTTATTAGTCAAATCAGCCAAGCAGTTTTTCAGGCTCTTAGTATTCAGTGGAACCTTTATATCCCTTATGGTCCTCCATCTTCAAGAAAAGTAGAATGGACTAAAGGTCTTTTAAAAACACACCTCACCAAGCTCAGCCACCAACTTAAAAAGGACTGGACAATACTTTTACCACTTTCCCTTCTCAGAATTCAGGCCTGTCCTCGGAATGCTACAGGGTACAGCCCATTTAAGGTCCTGTATGGACGCTCCTTTTTATTAGGCCCCAGTCTCATTCCAGACACCAGACCAACTTAGACTGTGCCTCAAAAAAAAAAAAAAAAAAAAAAAAAAAACTTGTCATCCCTACTATTTTCTGTCTAGTCATACTCCTATTCACCATTCTCAACTACTCATACATGCCCTACTCTTGTTTACACTGCCAGTTTACACTGTTTTTCCAAGCCATCACAGCTGATATCTCCTGATGCTATCCCCAAACTGCCACTCTTAACTCTTGAAGTAAATAAATAATCTTTGCTAGCAGGACTATGCCAAATCACCTTAAGCACTCTCTAATCAGACATCCTGAGTCGTCCCAATTCTTAGACCTTTTATATCTGTTTTTCTCCTTCTGTTATTCCATTTAGTTTTTCAATTCATACAAAACTGTATCCAAGCCATCATCAATCATTCTATATGACAAATGTTTCTTCTAACATCCCCACAATATCACCCCTTACCACAAGACCTCCCTTCAGCTTAATCTCTCCCACTCTAGGTTCCCACGCCGCCCCTAATCCCGCTTGAAGCAGCCCTGAGAAACATCGCCCATTCTCTCTCCATACCACCCCCCAAAAAATTTTCGCCGCCCCAACACTTCAACACTATTTTATTTTTCTTATTAATATAAGAAGGCAGGAATGTCAGGCCTCTGAGCCCAAGCCAAGCCATCGCATCCCCTGTGACTTGCACGTATATGCCCACATGGCCTGAAGTAACTGAAGAATCACAAAAGAAGTGAATATGCCTTGCCCCACCTTAACTGATGACATTCCACCACAAAAGAAGTGTAAATGGCCGGTCCTTGCCTTAACTGATGACATTACCTTGTGAAAGTCCTTTCCCTGGCTCATCCTGGCTCAAAAAGCACCCCCACTGAGCACCTTGCGACCCCCACTCCTGCCCACTGAGCACCTTGCGACCCCCACTCCTACCCGACAGAGAACAAACCCCCTTTGACTGTAATTTTCCTTTACCTACCCAAATCCTATAAAACGGCCCCACCCTTATCTCCCTTCGCTGACTCTCTTTTCGGACTCAGCCCGCCTGCAACCAGGTGAAATAAACAGCTTTATTGCTCACACGAAGCCTGTTTGGTGGTCTCTTCACACGGACGCGCATGAAAGAGAGGTGATGCAGTGAGGGTAAAGATGTCAGTAAAGGTTTTATAACTCAGCAAGTTACTACAGTGGTCAATGACAACTTCGTCCTGCTATGCAACTCTGGGAGGCAGTGTAAAATACACATCTACCCCACCTGAAGGATAAAGAAGTTAGGTGTATTTATATACTCACTTTGGTCAGTTCTTGATTGAGGGTTATTTGTAAGAGGTATTAATTCCCTATAACTTCCAGACTGCCTCTTTTGCAGACTTAGCAGCCTCCTGTAGCAAAGAAAGATTTCAGGCAAATAAATGCACAGGCTGATAATTCCAAGTCCAGCTGGGATGTATACAAATGTAAGTGTCAGAGAGTATGGATGTGACACTGACAGCATCTGCTGAGATGTGTTTGAGGTTGAATTACAGATGGTGAGCAAAGGGAAAACTAGTAAAGATTAAGTCTAAGAGGAAAGAAGAGTTCAAATCCTAAGGAGCCATAGGCCATGATAAGTATGGATTTTATTTTAAGCACAATGATGAGCTTCTGGGCACTTTTAAAGAGGAAGGTGGCTTAATTGACATATTTGTAAAAGATCACCTTGGTTGCTAGGTAGAAAACAACATGTAAGGAGGAGAATAGGAACGGGGAAATAAATTTGTAGGCTATCATAGCAATTATGGCAATACTGATGACACAAACTTGAGCTTGATAATATATTATATGGATCATTAATTCTTAATTCCCCACCCTCTCCACCTATACATACAGGAAACACACTCAGAAATGATGCTTAAAATCTAACCAATGTCTTCTAATAGGTGTTCTGCAATGTATCTTTAAATCTTCGCAACACCCATAATTCCAATCCTTTCTCTCCCACTCAAGAAAGCATATGGAGGTGTGTGAGTGAAAGTGATTCTATTATAGGAAACAACTAGAATCTGCTTTAATATTTTTTGCAAAGTATTTTGTCATCAGTCAATGATGACACACTTTACAATTGATTCAGATAAGCTAATGTTTCTTAACATTATGATTAATCATTGAGAGAAAAATGATGGACCACGTTCTCTCAGCATCTGATCAGGCAGTATATGATTTTTCAGATATAAGGATATTATCAAATACACATATTTCTAATAAGGCCACATAATCACAATCAACATGAATTCTTCTTCTACCTGACTTACAGAAAGATTTTGATGCATTAATCAGGGTTCCAGAGAATAAAAAAGACTTGCTGAGGAATAATTGACTTATCAAGAAATATTAAAAGAAATAAAAATGGTTACATTAGCCAAATGATGTCTGGAGTAAAAGAATGACAATATTACTCTACAAATATGTGAAGCACCTAAACACTTAGCAAAATATTATTTTTGACTTAAAAAGGTATTAGATACCAATTGAAATACAGCCAACAATAATATTCCTTATATATATGGAACAAATATCTGTAAGTGTTGTCATGAAACATAGCACATTAGAGCAAAAGAAAACTTAGAGTTAAGCCCAACCAAACTTTTGTGTTTCATGAAGAGGATGTGAATTTCCAGAAAGAACAAGCAAGAGGCACAGGGATTCAGTTACATAGAGGAGAGAATAGATATTTTTTAAATTATGTAAAATTAGATCAAGGTGGTTTTTTCCACTTTATTCCTGTTGAATTACTGATAACAATTTTCCAAATGTTGTATCTACCAGCATAAAAAGGTGCTTGTAATGACATTTCTTTGAAGAAATATCACAGATGAGCAATAAAGTATTCATGTTGGTATCTATAATTCCGAATCTCTATTGCAGAAAAATATGTATTGTTAACTTTTGCATTCAGAATCAGATAATTAGCATAAAAGTCACAAAAACCCTAAGCAAAACATTATACACACATTAGTAGCTTCCTACAATTTTGTAAAAAAGACAAGTGAATGAGAGGAGCAGGGAACTTCCAGTTACCGACCTAAATACCAAGAGAAATAATGTCTGTGTTTTGCTTTGCATATAATTCTGCTGTTACTAAGGTAGGAGGCAGGACTTGACTCTGGAGGTGGGAACTTGAACTCAAGACTAGACGGAAGACTAGCTGAAACAGGGAAGAGGCGAAAGTACCTCTCCCTAAGACATGCTCACCAGTGCCATGTCAGTTTACCATTGCCATGGCAACACTCAGAAGTTACTGCCCCTTTCTATGGCAGTGACACAATGACCAAGAAGTTACCACCCTTTTTCTAGAAATTTCTACATAATCTGCTCCTTAATTTGCATGTAGTTAAAAGTGGGTATAAATATGACTACAGAACTGCTCCTGAGCTGCTACTCTGGGCACACTACCTATGAGTTAGCTCTGCTCCACAAGGAGCACTTCCTCGGTTGCTGCTATACATTGCTGCTTCAATAAAAATTCCTAACACTACCAGCTTGCCCTTGAATTCTTTCCCGGATGAAGCAAAGAACCCTCCCATGCTAAGCCCAGTATGGGGGCTTGCCTGCCCTGCATCATTACCAGATAAAATTTTGATTGCAAGTACTCTATTAGCACTAGATTTTTTTTTTGGTAGTTTTATCTCATAACTCTGAAAATGAGCCTCAACAACCTCTTTCTTCTAAAGTTGTTCCCCATTTATACATCTGGTGGAGTACTACACTGTCCCAGGTCCTCTGCTAAATACTGATAATTTTTTTTAAAGTGTGTGAGACCAAGTACCAGGTATATCCAGTACTCTCCAAAATGGTTTTAACATTACCTCTATCTACAAAATAAACTTTCCATGAAATAAGCCCATACACCCAATTCATGTTTATTATACCAACATTTGCTAATATATTAACATAACATATGCATTATTAAAAAAGATAACAATAGAAATTTTAGACATTAGATAAAAATAAGTACCAATAGAAATTTAATATTATCTTACTACATCCCACTAAAGAATATTACAATCCCCTAAGGAATAAGCCTTTCCTTCTGGTACCAGCTATTAGAAGTTAGATGAACTGACTTTTCAACTAGCTTGCAAGTCTCTTAGGTAATGAGGCCTCATTCTATCTTGATCTACTCTGCATCTCCTAGAAATATCTAGCACAGATGCTTGCACCTCATGAGCACTCAGTTTAATTAATAGGAGATTTTTAAGTACATGCTTACTTCCACTGATAGACAAGAGAGTGGATTGCAGAGAAAAGGCTTTAAACTCTTCAAGGGTTAGGTCATGCCTGGCTTCTTAGACAAAGGACATAGCAGTAGATGTGTGAGGCCAGGTGACCGAATGATTTCATTTTCAGAACTCTGCAGATATGTATTGACTTTCTATGATTAAAATTTGCCTTAGCCAGAAAAGTTTCAACCAAACTTAATTTTTAATTTGCATTACCTCCAAAATCCAGGGAATTATGTTTTAGAAAACACCATTAGTTAGCCCCATAGATAAAGACGGCTGTTTAATATGCTATATTCTTTTTACTCTCTTGCTCTCTCAAAAGCAGGGAAGGGGTAATACAGTAAAGACACTTCAATTTAACAATAATTTATAAGGTCTTTCTTCACCAGGAAATAATTTTGTAGCTTATAGATTATTTTTAGCCATATAAATAATTTCTCTTTTTATTAAGGCAGACATTTATTTTAGTCATCTGTGACAAACTATGGGATGTCTACTTCATCAGCCCATAAAAACAGGCTTCTTTGTTCAGTCCTACAGGCAACAAAGCTGGACAGATCTCCTTCAAGGAGTTAAAAGCCCAAATCTAACAAGCATTGTTCCTGCACTGGTAATTCATCCACGTACATGCCAATGCATACATTTTGAGCACTTACAATGTGTCAAACCTTGGGCTACTTTCCAGTTAACTATTAACTTTTGATAATAAGGATACATACAGCCTAGCTCTAATAGAAACAATTCACTTAAATAGGAAAAAATCATATAGTAAGTTAGACCTCTAATATAACTTTCTTTCTGTAAGTGCCAGATATATTTCATTTTTGTCTTTGATCACAGAGGAAATCTTGCAGGAATTGCACACTCTTCAGCTAGTGCCCTCTTGGCCAAGAACACATTTAAAAACTGGAGAAACAGAATGGAGTAAATTTGAGAAGATTATCAAGTACAGCCTCAATTTTTTTATATCCTAGACAATCTTGTTCTTTCATCTGTGAATGGAGCTCCTGGGAGGATTTTCTCTCCAGGATCAGTTGGCAGAAGACAGTTCCCTCTATGCAATTAGCTTTTCTCCTCTTTTCATTTATTTCATATCTCAACAATTCTTTCTTATTTTGAGGAGTCATTTTTTTCTAAAACTTATTAGAAAATTATAGGAGCAAACAGTATATTTAAACTCTAACTTATTCATTAAACAAATATTGAGTGCATAATGTTTATGACCTAACCATATGCTGCTGTCCTAAATATGTACATTCTTATATGGAGGGTATGTATATCACTGCAATTCATGGAAGAAGAATGATGTATATTATTTATATATTTTAGAAATACAATTAGGTTTTTCTTACGTTATAAAGCAGAAAACACTCAAAGCAAAAGTCAAAAATGTAAAAGAATCTACAAAAACCAAAACAAAACAACTTCCTGGAACTAAGAAATTAGAGCAAATTTGCAGCATATAAGGTCTATTAGTTTGCTAGTATTTCCATAACAAAATACCACAGATTGTGCTTCTTAAACAACAGGGACGTGCTGGGAAAGGAAGGGTGTAGTCTCTGGCTAGGGCTCCACCCCCCGCAGCCTGTCCCCATGGACCTAGGTGATGACAGGCATTTCTGTTTTCCTGCCCAAATGTTGTCTTTCCCAAGACCATCCTGGCCCACCACACCCCCATCCTGTGCCTATAAAAACCCTGAGACCCTAGCAGGCAGGCACACAAGTAGCTGGATGTGGAGAGGAACTCACCGGTGCAGGAGCAGACCAACAGACACCGGCAGGCCGGCAGGCCATCAACCGGCGGATTGATGTGGAGTTTGGCCAGGGCAGTCGAAGGAGAGCCCAGGCCACTAAGTGGTCCGACTTCAGAAAGGAAAACTACCTTCCCATTCCATCTCCCTTCTGGCTCCTCCATCTGCTGAGAGCCACTTCTAATCAATAAAACCTTGCACTCATTCTCCAAGCCCATGTGTGATCCAATTCTTCCAGTACACCAAGGCAAGAAACCCCAGGATACAGAAAGCCCTCTGTCATTGTGATAAGGCAAAGGGTCTAATTGAGCTGACTAACACAAGCTGCCTACGGATGGAAAAACTAAAAGAGCACACTGTAACACATGCCCACTGGGGCTTCAGGAACTGTAAACATATACCCCCAGATGCTGCCGTTGAGTCGGAGCCCCACAACCTGCCTATCTGCCTGCTCCCCCTGGGGATTTGAGTAGCGAGGCACTGAAGAAGTGAGCCACACCCCCACTGCACAGCCTGCTAGGGAGACAAGGGAACTTTCCCTGTTTCAGCAGGAATTTATTTTCTCACAGTCCTGGGGGCTAGAAGTCTAAAATGAAGTGTCATTAGGATTGCCTCTCTCCTTGGCTTGCATAGAGATGCCTTCTCACCATGTTCTCACATGGTCTTTCCCCTGTGCACACACATTTCTGGTGTCTCTCAATGTTTCCAGATCTCCTTAGGCCAGGCACAGTGGCTAACACCTGTAATCACAGCACTTTGGGAGGCTGATGCGGACTGATCACTTGAGGCCAGGAGTTCGAAACCAGCCTGGCCACTATGGCGAAACCCTGTCTCTACTAAAAATACAAAAATTAGCTGGGCATAGTGGTGCATACCTATGATCCCAGCTACTCGGGAGGCTGAGGCAGGAGAATCACTTGAACCTGGGAGGGGGATGATGCAGTGAGTGGAGATCGCACCACACCACTCCATCCTGGATGACAGAGTGAGACTGTTAAAAAAAAAAAAAAAAAAAAAAAACTCCTCTCATGAGGACACTGGTCAGATTGGATTATAGCCCACCCTAATAGCCTCATTTTAACTTAATTATCCATTTAAGAGCCCTGTCTCCAAATATAATCACATTCTAAGGTGCTAGGAGTTAAGGTTTCAAAATACAAATTTTGGGGGGTGAGGAGCACAATTCATCCCATAACACAAGGTTAATATACAAATCTCAGTTGTTTTCCTAGAGAACAGCAATGAATAATTGGAACTTGAAATTAAAAACATAATACCATTTACATCACACCCCCCAAAACGGAATATATAGATGTAAATCTAACAAAATAAGTGTAAGATCTATATGGGGGCAATTCCAAAACTCTGATAGAAATCCAAGAAAAACTAAATCATGGAGAAATACTCTATGCTTACGGATAGGAAGACTCAGTATTCTCAAGATGTCAGTCCTTTCCCACCAGATCTATACATTCTACATAATATCAATTTTTAAAACCCATCATGTTACTTTGTAGATACTGACAAACTATTGTTGACCCTTGAGCAAAAAAGCGGTTAGGGTACCACCCACCCACATACCTGAAAATCCATGTATAATTTTTGATTCTCCCAACATTCATTCATTCATTTACTTATTTATTTAGACAGAGTCTCACTCTGTCCCCCAGGCTAGAATGCAGTGGTACTATCTTGGCTCACTGCAACCTCTATCTCCCTTCAAGCAACTCTCGTGCCTCAGCTTCCTGAGATGCTGGGGCTACAGGCACATGCCACCATGCCTGGCTGATTTTTGTATTTTTAGTAGACTGGGTTTCACCATGTTGGCCAGGCTGGTCTCGAACTCCTGGTCTCAAATGATCCATCTGCCTCAGCTTCCCAAAGTGCTGGGATTATAGGCGTGAGCCACCACGCCCAGCCTGATTCTCCCAAAATTTAACTACTAGTAGCCTACTATTGACCACAGAAACCTTACCAATAACATAAATAGTGAATTAACACATATTTTGTATCTTATATGCTGTATTTTTACAGTAAAGTAAGCTAAAGAAAAGAAAATGTTATTAAGAAACTCATAAGGAAGAGAAAATATATTTTCTATTTATTAAGTGGAAGTGAATCAACATAAAGGTCTTCATCCTCATCATCTTCATATTTAATAGGATGAGGAAGAGGAGTAGGAGATTGTCCTGCTGTCTCATGGGTAGCAGAGGCAAAAGAAAATATGCATAGAAGTGGACCTACACAGTTCAAACTCATGTTGTTTAAGGGTCAACTGTAATTCTAAAGTTTAGATGGAGAGGCAAAAGATCCAGAATAGCTGTTGTGAACTGAAGTGTCCTGCCCTAAAATTTATATATTGTAGTCATAATCTCCAATAGCTCAGATTGTGACTATACCTGTACATAGAGCCCTTAAAGAGGTAGACAAGTTAAAATGAGATCTTAGAGTAGGTCCAAATCCAGTCTGACTAGTGTCATTATAAGTAGAGGAGATTAGGACGTACTAGAGATACCAGGGATGTCTTTGTACAGACAAAAGTCCATGTGAAGAGGCAATAAGAAGGTGGCCATCGACAAGCCTAAAAGAGGCCTCAGAGGAAACCAACCCTGCCAGCACCTTGATTTTGGACTTCCAGCCTCCAAGAACTGTAAGAGAATAATTTTCTTTTGTTTAAGCCACCTAGTCTATGGTACTTTGTTATGGCAACCCCAGCAAATCAGTACAATAGCCAACATGATACTGAGGAAAAAAATCAAAGGACTGACATTACCTAATCTCAAGACAGAGTGTAAAACTATAGTAATTAAGACAGGGTGGTATTAGAGAAAAAAATAGAAACATAGATAAATGAAACAAAATGGAGGGCTCAAAAATAGACACAGAAAGACTCAACTGATCTTTGACAAAAGAGTAAAGGTAATTCAATAGAAAAAAAATACAGTCTTTCTAACAAATAGAACTGGAACAACTGGATATCCACAGGCAAAATGAGTGAATCTAGATACAGACCTTACACCCTTCACAAAAATTAACTCAAAATAAATCATAGACCTAAATGTAAAATCCAAAACTATAAAAATTCTAGAATATACTATAGGAGAAATTCTAGATGACCTTAGTAATGACTTCTCAGAAACAGCACCAAAGATATATGTTCCATGAAACAAAAAGTTGACAAATTTAACTTCATTAAAATTAAAAACCTTTGCTCTGTTAAAGACACTGCCAAGAGAGTGAGAAAACAAGCCACAGACTGGGAAAAAATATTTTAAAAAAAACATAAGATAAATGACTATCTAAAATAAACAAGAATTTATCTAAATTATATCTGAAATAAACAAGAATTCTTAAACTCAACAATAACAAAATAAACAAACTGATTTTAAAATGGGATAAAGATCTGAAGACACCTCACCAAAAAAATGTGTTGATGACAAACATATGAAAAGATGCTCAACATTTTACATCATTAGGGAATTGTAAATGTAAAGAACAAGTTACTACTATATACCTATTAGAATGGCTAAAATTGAAAAAACAAACAATACCAAATGCTAGCAAGGAGATAGAGCAACAAAAACTGTTCTTCAATCCTGGTAAGAATACAAAATGGTACAGCCAACATTGGATACAGTTTGGCAATTTCTTATACAACTAAAAATATACTTACTATATGGTTGAGCAATTTGCACATCTTAGTATTTACCCAAACAAGTTAGAAATTTATGTTCAGACAAAAACCTGCACACAGGTATTTATAGCAAATTTACTCATAATTGCCAAAATTTGGAAGCAACCAAGTTGTTCTTTAATAGATGGATATATACATAAACAATGGGAATTCCATACAATGAAATATTATTCAGTGCAAAAAGAAAAGAGATGTTGACAACAAAAGACATGAAGGAACCTTAAATGCATATTGCTAAGTGAAAGAAGGCAGTCTTCAAAGCTTTATATATTATTATTCCAACTATATGACATTCTGGAAAATGCAAAACAATGAAAAAAAAAATCAATGATTGCCAGGGAATAAGGGGAAGGCAGAGATGAATAGCCAGAGCACAGAGGATTTTTCAGAGCAGTGAAACTACTCTGTATGATATCACAATGGTGGACACATGTCATTATACTTTGTTCAGACCCACAGAACATACACACCAAGAGTACATCCTAATGTAAACTATGAACTTTGAGTGATAATGATGTTTCAATGTAGGTTTATTGATTGTGACAAATGTAACGTTCTGGTACAGGAGGATGATGGTGAGAAGGCTCGTCATGTTTTGGGGCAGTGGGTATGTGGAACATTTCTGTTCTACCCACTTAATTTCACTATTAACCCAAAATTGCTCTAAAAAATAAAGTTTGTATTTAAAAAATAGTTTCTCATTATCCAATCCCCAATAACATTAGAAACATAACAAAAAATACCAAAATATTCTTAACTCTTAGTTAAAATATGCAATATAATATGCACACATGTGCAAACACACACACACAGTTTACCTATGCAAAAAAGATCACCAGATCACCCAGTGTAACTATACCTTGCTTTTACAGTTTTATAATATATTTTGAAGATCTATTGATAATAGTAAATACCAATGTAGCACACTTTTTAAACTGTGTAGAATTTTGTTGCTTGACTATACAGTGTTATATTTTATTTAATGCATCATAACTTATATAGTTTTTTTTAACTGTTAGAAAACTATCTTCCATATTATTGTGTAGTTTTAAAAAAGTGTCCCTAGGTCTACCCCTGGTAATGAAATTGTTGGGTGAAATGGTGTGCAAGTTTAAAATTGTGTTGGATATTGATAAATTACTTCCAAAGTGGAATCAGTTTGGACTTCAATCAAAGGAGAATGTCCATATTCCAAGACCTTCTTAAAATTGGTATTATTTACGGTATTCACTTTTGCCAATTAAATAGACATAAATACTATCTCATTTTATTTCTATTCACTTAAATATAAGTGAAAACTAGAATTTTTATGTTTATTTATATTTTGTCTCATTTTCTGTAAAATAATTGCCCATTTTATGGGTGCAATATTTATTTATTAATAATTTTTCAAAACCAGTGTATATATTGCAAGAATTTTGTGAAGTTTTATTTTTATTTTTCATACTACCATGCTGTGGCCATACTCTACTTTTCATTTTTAATTAACTACTTCATTAATATTTCATATAAATTAAATGACTCATTTGTCATTGCTTTGTTGTAATATTGCTAAGGTTTTATTTTTTGTATTTACATGATTAGATCTCGAATTCATTTTGAAACTGAAGTAACCATAGCCATCCAAGTTTATTTTTTTCCACAAATGCCAATTCAACTTTCACAACACTATTTTTCATTTAACCCGTCTTTCCTACTGAATGCAGTTCCATATTTATCATAGATAACACATCCATATATTTCTGGATGAATATTTTCTAGAATCTAAACTTTATTCCACTGACCCTATTTTTTCTTTTTTTCAGAATTGTAGCAATTATATATTTCTCAGAAAATATTTTGTAAAGTTTTCCCTAAAACATCTCATTGGTATTCTATTTTAGATGGCATAGGCTTCATAAATTAATTTTGCAAGATAACATCTTTATGATATTGAGGCTTTCTATCTAAGAATAAGTTATGTCTATTTTCCAAGTCTTCTTTTATATCTCTCAGAAGAGTTTTAAAGTTTCCTTCACATAAACCCTGAATATTTCTTCTTATGAGCTTTTTAAGTCTTTTCTTTCCTGGTATTATAAATGGGATATTTTCTTTATTAAATTTTCTGTTTATAGTTGACATATAGAAAAGCCAATGATTTTAATATAAATTTTGCAAACAGGGAATTTTCTGAACTCTCTTTTTTATTTCTAATAGTTTTCAGACAATTCTCCTGAGTTTTAATAGTACACAATCATATCGTCTGCAAATAAAAATAATTTTATGTGTTTCATTCTCACTTTTATAGTTCTTTTTTTTCTCATATAACTATACTAGCTAAGACATTCAAAACAATAATACTGATGATAATCAACCTCTTTGACATCCTCTGGACCGAACCTACTTTTTACTTTAGTATATAGACAAGATTGATCAGAATTTGTCCACCCATCTACTTTTCTTTTTGCATTCTTTATGGGGTGGAAATATTATTAGGAGCATTGACAAACCATGCAAAGTCTTGGATATTATTGTACTCCTCTTTCTCTGGCTTACACATGTTAAAGACTGCTGTGTAAAACAGTACCATTCTATGTGTTTGATGGTGGCCAGTGCAGCAATAGGACATCTATTTTTGTTCATACTATGGTACATAGATGGAGGTTGTGATCTAACTTCTCTCTCTCTTATCTTACCACACATGTGCCATCCTGCAGTTGACTGTGTGTCTATAAGGTGCCAGACATTTCTCTGTGGAATTTACATTCAGTAGCATATTTAACTCTCACACCAAGCCAAAGAAATAGTTGTTATTATCCCTACTCTACTGATGAACAACTTGTTTTAAGTTACATGGTTAATTAGTGGCAGAGACAGTACTTGAAACCACATCTCTCTGTCTCTAAAGCCCACAGTCTGCTGTATCTCTAAATCTCAGGAAGGCTAAAATAAGAAGTATACAAAATTTTGGTTGGATGTAGAAGAAGGAGCAATCAATTTGGCTCAGGGAGGATCAAAAAGTGTTGCTTCTACTCTTAAGGATCTGCACTGAAAAGAATGAACAAAAAATTGATCTCCCACTATGACTCAGGAAGTACCCTCCACACCCCACAAGAGAAACAAGCACATCACAACCTTACAATAGTCCTCGATTGATTTTCCTCTGGGGGTTAGACAGTTCCTCAAGTTACAGCTTGGTCAATTATTACCAAGTCCAGGCTACTTTCCTTAAGAGTGAGCACATGCTCATAAGGTTCTTCAGGGAGGAAAAAAATTTGTTCTTATCTGAGGAAACTTAATTCAAGTTTTAAACTCATTTCTTCTTTCAAGCAGTTTCTACTGTAAACTCAATTCTGTGGTGGGATTTATTGAAGCACAGAACAGAAAAGACATTTGCTCAGAAGTAACTCTGGGATATGATGTGGATTAGACCTGGAAAAAATAATAAATCATAAAGCTACTGAGTCCTGAAAACACTGAGCCATACTTGAAAGTAGTCTAAGACTTGAACAGGGTGAGCTACTGTTAAATGAACATGAATATGTCAAGAATCATATCTGAATTACTTCCCATTTCAAAAGTTTCATTTGCCTCCAATTTTTCTCTTAACTCTTTTTAACACTATTAAAAAATATTAGAATTTCCTTTCACTCCCTTTCATAGAAGAATAAATAAAAGAATAATTGAATTTCCAGGGGTTATTCAGGAAATAACTAAAGATCTATAATTAGAATCTATAATTCCTGATCAAAAAATCCTTTAATTCCTTGGGTGATGCTTGCATTTTATTATGCCTTACTATTAATAAAAGGATGCTGTGAATCAGAGGTTCATCATAGATTATTTTTTTTATTCTGTCTATATCATCCAGCCCTCTGGAGCTTCTGTCCAACGAAGTTCTGTTGCTTTCACAAAAAGGCCAAGTCAAAAAGCCCTAGGGCAAAGACAGGCAGCTGGAGAACCTTACCATAATGCTCACAAAAGATTACATAATCAACTCTTCATTTCTGTCAAGAAAATTCAGTGGTTGTTTCTTTATCACTTCCTTAGTACTGGCATTATTATATTGTGGTCCAGAATACTTGAAGAAAAGTCTGGCATACGACCGTCTCTCACAGAATGTGTAAGCTAATGTATAATCAGTTCTCTCTGAGATGCCCAGCTGCCAATGATTCTGTCTTGGTGGAATAAAATCCTGAACATAATCAGAACTACCACTTTTCCATTCTAGTGGAAGATAGACAATTTGGAAACTCTGGCTAAACACCTTTCTATCCACTAGGTTCTAGAGACTGTGCAAAACCAATCCTAGGAAATTTATTTCTGGGCAAGTCAAAGGTGAGTTTCCCAGTATACACTTAGCTTTACCATCTCTCATCAGGACTAAGCTCCAAGCCTGCCAAAGGTCTAAATTCCTACAAGTACCAGACTAATTTCTTGCTGTTTTCTTTCCATTTTTACTTATTCATATCTTCTCATTCCCTCAAGTATTTTATATTTTACCAAATGTGTTCTTTCAAAGAGCCTCAAATCCTATTATAAAAATCTGTGATAAGAACAAAAAGATACATAGAAAATTAGATCAAGATATTAGTCTGAGAACAAATGCTTAGATCTTTTGCTTCCCTAGAGAAGATATAAAAAATGTAATAGACCAAACAAAATTATAATACTAGCAACAAACAAAAAAGATTATCTTCAGTGAATCAAATTGGTTAAAGAATCTATGAGAGTAAAATGCAGAAACAATCAGCTTGACAAGGAAGACCCCAGATTAAAGGACATAAAGAGAAAGAGACAGCTTCCAAGGGCAGGAACACTATTAGAAATTCTCCAAATCAAAGGTAAAGGATGCAAAAAGCATATATATAGAGAAATATATGTATATAAATATATATCTATTTCAAATATATATGCATATAATATATAAATTTACTTCCACCAAAATTCATCATAATTCTCAATAAATATATATTGATTTAATGTAAATTAATTTAAATGTAATTAATTTAAATGAATATATATTGAGAATTATCATGATGAATTTTGGTGGAACTAAGTTTACACCAGTTTTTCTTTCATACTTTGGTAACACAAACTTTAGGGCAGAGATGTGGATACTTGTATGAAAGAGGCCAAGAGGTGTCAAGGTGAGTAGTGACATCCAGAAGGAACAAGATCATGCTCCCTCCAAACACAAGCCACTGGTGAATGACCCAGATAAGCTTGTTCCATGCCATTCTCTAATTAGTGGAAGCAGGCTACAGCATGCAAGAAAAGTGAAATCTCAGAAAAAATGTTGAAACAAAGTCAAAAGCAGTTGAAAAAAATCAAAATAAAAAGACATTTGCAAAAAGTTTAGAGTACAACATAATGGAATCAAAAATGTAAATAAATTTTTATTTATTCAAGTATTTTAATAAATATTTTATTATTTAAATAATATTTAAAAAGATAATACATAAAAATTAGATTTGCTCTAGAAAATATTTTTAGGAAAGACCTTGTTAAGCAAGGCATAAAACTCAAAAGCCATAAAGGAAAATATTATTGAGCTTAACTATATAAAAATTATAAAAATTTTTTAGTGTGGGCACCATAAACAGTATTAAAATAAAATGGAAGGGAGAAGAAAATAATTACAACATATATAACAAAGAATTCATATGAAGACTATCTAAAGAAATTCTGCAAACCAGTAAGAAACAAAAAACCTAAATTCTCAGCAAAGTGCCTAAGAAACTTATGAAGAGGGATACAACCTAACAAATTATCAGAGAAATAACAATAGAAACAATGAGATACTATTTTTTGCCTCTGTAGATGAGCAGTAATTACAAAAATACATGGGAAAACTCTACTGCTCCCATGGTAAATGAGCAAAATATCAGAGTAAGCAACTTTAAGCTTCTTCCTTTCCACAGAAACATTGAGAACCAAGCAGAAACTGTCAGAACTTTGCTAGAACTACAGAAAACAGTCAAAGATTTGTAGCAACTCAGTAAGTACTAAATCAAGTAAAGGCAACTATTAAATGGTGGAAAAGCTTTGTGGCATTTAACTTACTTCATTCTCTTCCAAGCTCAGCAGCAGTCTTGAAGATTGTAGGCCAAATTCCTAGTGTGGAACCTAGTCTGTGTTTCCAGGGAAAGCAGAAAATACCTTATTCACAGATTATTCAATATGTCTGTCCTAACTTGCCTGGGGGATACCTGAAGGATTGACCAAAGGTGTCATCTCTGTTTTGCCTAACATGGAACTTATTCAGGAAGGAAAGTTGGTGAACAATACTTGAAAACATTGTAAGGCTAATGAAAAACCAACAGTGGCATGTGACAAAAGATACAATTGAGACATTCAATAAACTATCAAAAGCATGGGAAGAAAAGCTAGGGAGAGTTTATTTGGAAAGTTAGGGCATTCGAAAGCACCCAGGTACACTAGAGAATTTAGAAAGCCACAAACATGTCCAGGGCAAGACCTCATAATTAAAAAAAAGAACTGAAAAGAGGCTAAGCTTTCATATCTATCATATATTTAGGCTCAGTGCAGTACCAGCTGAGTGTTGAAGGAGTGTTCCAATACAAAGCCGATATGCAAAGACTGGGAGAGATGTTTTTGTTCGTATGGCTCATCATGTTAAATATATATATATATATATCTGTCAAAGCACTTTCTAAACACAGGCTAAAATAAAAGAGGCATAAGGGACCCCCAAACGACAAAAAAAAAAAAAAAAACAGACTTTGCACAAATACTGTAGTTTGGGAAAGCCGATTAACAAATGGATGACCACAACTATCAACAATCCAAAAAAAGCAAACTCTAGAGGAGAGGGAGCTGATTTACACAATATGATATTTACAATACAATATTACCACAATATGATACTCAAATGCCCAATTGTAAACAAACAAAAAAAAAATCACAAAGTATACAAAGAAACAGGAAGCATGACGCATTCAAGGGAACAAAATAAATTGACAGAGACTGCCCTTGAGGAAACCTAGACATTGGAATTAGTAGATGAAGATTTTGTCAAATATCAATATATTCAAAGAACTAAATTGGAGATAGAGATGGACAAAAGCCAAAGGAAATAAGAAAAAAAGATATGTGAACAAAATGAGAATGCTAAAAAGAAGACTGAATATCTCTATATATATATCTACTGATATATCTGTATCTACTGATATAGATATATATATCATATATATATGATATATATATGATATATATATAGTATATATAGATATACTGCTATATCTATATCTATATCTATATCTACTGATATAGATATAGATATGCTGGAACTGAAGAGTTCCAAGAGTACCATAACTAAAATAAGAGAGGTTAAGCAGGTAGATTTAAAGAATCAAAAGAAAGAATCATGAATTTGAAGATAGCAAAGTTGACATGATCCAATCTGAAGAGCAAAAAGAATAAATAAAGTAAAAAACCCATGGAACCTATAGAACACTATCAAGTACACTAACATGTTCATAATGGGAAACCCAGAAACAGAGAGAGAGAAATGTACATAAACAATATTTGAAGGAATGGCCTCAAACTTCCCAAACCTGATGAAAGGTTTAAATCTATAAATTCAAGAAACGTAGTCCCTCCACTCTGATAAACCTAAAAAGATCCATCCTGAGATGTACTCTAATCAAAAACAAAAACTACAAGAAATTCTTGAAAGCAGCAACAGAGCAGTAACATGATCACATATGACAGACTTCATAAAATTAAAAGCCAATTTCTCAACAGAAACCATGGCAGGAGAGACAGTGGGATGGCATATTTAAGGTGCTAAAAGAAAGAAAAACCTGTCAACCAATAATTTTATATCTAACAAAACTGTGCTTCATATGGAGAGAAATGAAGACATTCCCAGAATAACAAGAGCTGAGGAAGAAATGGCAAATGAGTAACTCTAAGAATGTAATTTGATTCTTTATGAATAAATAATTTCAATAAAAGCAACTAAATGGGCAAATATAAAAACTAGTATTCTTTTATTTTTGGTTTGCAATTCAACTTTATTATTTTCTAAATAATTTAAAAGTCAAATGTATAATAATAAGAAATATATATTATTATGTATACAATCTATAAGATGTAATTTTTGACAACTACAACACAACAAGGGGGAGAACAAATATGTATAGGAGCAGAGTTTTTGTCTGCTATTGAAGTTATGTTGGTATTAATTCAAACTATATCCTATAAACATAGGATATTAAAGACAGCCCCCATGGTTACTACAAAAGTAAATGTGTATTTTAAAATAGACACAAAAAGAACAGAGAATGATTCAAAATACTTTACTACAATCAACTAAACACAAAGAAAATGACAATAGAGGATATGAAGGACAACAAAGGTAAAAACCACAGAGAAAATAAATGGCAAAATGGCAGTTTTTCCTTACCAGTAATTAATTTAAATGTAAGTGGATTAAGCACTCTAATCAAAAGGCAAAGATTTGTAGAGTGGACTTTTAAAAAGGATCCAACTATATGAGATCTATAAGACATTCACTTTAGATCCAAAGACGCAAATAGATTGGAAGTGAAAGGATTGAAAATATGTTTATGCAAATTATAATCAAAAGAGAGCTAGAGTAGCTATACTAAATTCAGAAAAATAGACATAAGCAAAACTTCTGCAAGAGAGAACTACACTACATGTTGGTATAAGGGTCAATTTTTCAAGAAGATATAACAATTGTAAATATATATGCATCAAATAATGAAGCCCCAATACACATGAAGCAAATGCTGACAAAACTAGAGGAAGAGATAGGCTTTTCTAAAATAATATGTAGAGACTTTATATACCCACTTTAAATAATAGACAGAAGATCTAGATGGGTCAATATAGATAAAAAATACTATACTATACTATACTATTAATATATATCACCAGACCTAAAAGACATATATAAAACATTCTTCTCACCAGTAGAAGAATACACATAAGTGCATATGGAACATTCTCCAGGATAGTCTGTATGTTAATCCACAAAACAAGTCTCAATAAATTTTAAAACATTGAAATTATACAGATCATCTTTTACAAATACAATGAACTAAAGTTAAAATTATTAACAGAAGGAAAACTAGAAAATCCACAAATATCTGGAAATTAGATAACATAGCCTTAAATACCCAAAGAGTTAAAGAAATTCAAGAGAAATTAGGAAAAAATTGAGGTAAATAAAAATGAAGCACAACAGAACAAAACTTGTAACATGTATAGAAAGCAATGCTTAAAGAAAAATGTATAGCTATAATTGCTTACATTAAAAATCATCTCGATAGTTTGACTTTACAACTTAACAATTTTGAAAAAATTTTCCTGTAAGCCAAAGCTAGCAAGGAAAAAAATAATAATAAGGAAACAGTGGAAATAAATGAAATAGGTATTAGAAAAACAATAGAGAAAATCAATAATAGCAAACGCTGGTTCTTTGAAAAAAAAATCAACAATTTGACACACCCCTAGCTGGATTGAAAATAAAAAGAGAGGCAGTTTATGCAAACAAATAAAATAAGAATGTAAGTGGGGACATTTTACTGACTTTACAGAAATTTTTAAAAATCATGAGGAAAAAAGATGAACAATTATATACCAACAAATTAGATAAACTAAATGAAATGAGAATGGTCCTAGAAATGTACAGATTAATTTAAATGAATAAAAAAGAAATTGAAAATATCGGCAGACCTGTAACAAATAAGTAGATTTAATCAATAATAATAAAATAACCCTCTGAATAAAAACAGTCAAGGACCCAAAGTCTTCACTAGTAAATTCTAGCAAACATTTTAAAAAGCATTAAGACCAATTCTTTTCGAACTATTTAAAAAAAAGAAAAAAGAGAAAATACTTAACTCATTGTATGAGGTCAGCATTACCAGAATATCAAAGCCAGATAAAGACATCAGAAAAAAGGAAAATTACAGATAAACATTCTTTATGAATATACATGCAAAAATTCTCAATAACATACCAGAAAACAAAATTAAACCGCATATTGAAAGAATATGAACAAGTGGAATTTTCCCCAGGAATGCAAAGTTTGTTCAACATGAGACAATCAATCAATCCAACGCACCACAAAAATAGAACAAAGCAGAAGAAAAATCATAATCATTTCAATCAATGCAGAAAAAGGCATTCGGCAAAATTCAACACCCTTTCATGATCAAAACATTCAGAAAATTAAGAATATAAGGGGTTAGCCTTAACATATGAAAGGACATTTCCATCTACAATAGCATCCAAAAGAATAAAATTCCTAGGAATAAATGTAACCAAGGACGTGAAAGATCTGTACACTAAAAACTGCAAAACATTGCTGAAAGAAATTAAAGATCTGAGCAAATGAAGAGACATTTTGTATTCACAAATTCAACAATCTAATACTGCTAATATGTCAATACTGCACAAAATGATCTACAGAGTTGATGAAGTCCTCAAATTTATTTGAAATTGCAAGGAGACCTGAATAACCAAAACAGTCTTTTAAAAAAGAACAAAGTTGGAAGATTCATACTCCCCAATTTCAAATTACTGCAAAGCTCTAGCAATCAAATCAGTGTTTTAGTGGCATAAGGAGAGATATACAGGCCAAAGGAAAAAAAATCAAGAGTCCATAAATAGACTCATACATCTATAGCCAATTGATTTTCAGCAAGAGTGCCAAGACCGTTCAATGGTAAAAGGAGAATCTCTTCCACAAATTGTGCTGGGACAGCAGAGTTAAAGAATAAAGTTGAATTTCTATCTCACACCATATATAACAATTAACTCAAAATGATTCAACAACCTAAATTTAAGTGTTAAAACTGAAAGCCCTTAAAAGAAAACATAGGGTTAAATCATCATAATCTTATATTAGTTTAAGATTCTTAAAATACAACACCAAAAGCCTAAGCATCAAAACAAAATATAGATAAATTGAAGGCTGCATCAAAGTTACTAACTTTTTTCATAAAAGGACATTTTCAAGAAAGTGAAAAGACTGACTTCTGGTTCCATAATGGCAAAATAGAAGCAAGTTGGTTTCACTACCCACCACAGAAAACCAAAAAACTAACATACAGCACCAAAATCATCACTAGCAATATTAGACAATTCAAATATGAAGATGAGACACTTCCCAGGGCCACGGAGAAGTGAGAAAACTCCAGCTAGACAGTAAAAGAATGTAACCTGCATATCTGTGATGCCCCTCCCCCTATTCTGCCAAGCACCAAGCACCAGGAAAATTTTCGTCCAACTCACAATTTTTAAAAAGGACAAAATGTATTGAGGTGTACGGCCACCTCAAGATGGTGTTGTCCCACCATCTTGAGTTTGCTGGCAGGAAATCTGCTCATGCCTTAACCCACAGGAAGCATCATGAGTCCCTTAAGCATCACTGAGGACAGGGGAGACAAAAAGAGAAGATGGGACTACCATCCCCAGTCCTAGAACTTCTGCTCTATAACTCAGTCAAAGGACATGCCCAGTCAGAGTGGCTGTTCAGCATCACTACGCTGTAGATTTATTCCACAAGTCCTCTGGACACAAGCCCCTTTCCAGTTTTCCCACATTGCTGGGTATCCCCTTCCTGAGCTTCCGCAATGAGGAAGGCCAGTGCTCCTATCCTTTACTAGAGCTGAAGTGAACCTGGGCTTAAGATGCCACCTAGAGCCAAAAAGGAGGCAATGATCTAGTGGCAAACAACAGCTAAGCAAACATATTTAATAAAAAACAAAATCAGCCAGACAGAAGACTGGAATAAATAATTAATCCTTCAATGCAAAGACATAGATATATGTCCACAAGAAACAACAGAAAACAGGGAATCATAATCTCCCCAATTAACAAAGCAAAGAATCAGTGACTGACCCTAAAGAGACAGTGATATGACCAAGAATTCAAAACTGCAGTTTTAAGAAAACAGTGATCTCCAAGATAACACAGAAAAATAATTCTGAAATTAATCACAGAAATTTAACAAAGAGATTGAAGTATTTTAAGAAGGCAAACAGAAATTTTGGAACTTAGAAAATACATTTGCTAGACTGAAAAATTCATTAAAGGATCTCAACAGCAAAGTGGATCAAGCAGAGGAAAGAATCAGTGATCTTGAAGACAGCCCATTTAAAAATACACAGTGAGAGGAGAAAAAGAAAAATTGAAAAGCAACAAAGATCACCTACAAGACACAGAAAATTAGATCAAAATACCAAATATAAGAATTAGTGGTGTTCAAAAAGGAGTTGAGCAAGAGCACAAAGTGGAAAGCTTATTCAAATAAATAATGAGTACACTTCTCAAAATTCAATAAAGATTTAAATATCCAGGTACAGGAAGGGCAGAGAATACCAACAGATTAGACCCAAATGAGACTGCCCCAAGCCATAAATTAATCAAATTCTTAAAAGTCAACAACAAACAGAAGATACTAAAAGCAACAAGAGAAAAGAAGCAAATAACATATAAAGGAGCTCCAATTCATCTGGCAACAGAATTTTCAACAAAAAGCATATAGGCCAAGAGGGAGCAGAATGATATTCTTGACATTTTCGAAGTGCTGAAAGAAAAGAACTGCCATTCAAGAATACTGTATCCAGCACACTTATCCTGCTAATATTAAAGTGATATAAAGTCTCTCCCAAACAAATAAAAACTGAGGGTATTCACCATCACCAGATTTGTCTTACAAGAAGCGCTAAATGCTAAAGGGAATTCTTCGATCTTAAAGAAAAAAATAAATGAACTTTAAAAAATTGAAGGTATAAAACCCACAGGTAAAATTAAACATATGGACAAACTAAAATACTCTGATATTTGAATTGTAGTGTGTAATCCACTTATAATTCTAGTATGAAGCCAAAAATGCAAATATATCATTTTGCTATAGTTATAGAAACCTATTAAGAGATATGTAATAAAAAATAAGTTGAAACAACTAAGAGTCAAAATGTGGGGGCATGATGTTAAAGTGTAGAATATTTTTCTTTTTTATTTCTATTATTTTCTGTGTGATCTAAGATAAGTACTCATCTCTTTAAGACAACTTGTTATGTTTATGTTTTTTATAAGTCACGTGGTAACCACAATGCAAAACCTATAATATACTCACAAAAAATGAATAGCAATGAATTAAAACATGCTACCAGAGAAAACCACTAATCACAAAAGACAGGAAGAAAAAAGAAAGGAAGAGAGAAGTTACAAAACAACCAGAAAACAATCCAGAAATGGCAGCAGTAATTCTTAATAATAACACTGAATGTTAATGGACTAAATTCTCCAATAAAAAGCTATAGAGAAGCTGAATGAATAAGGAAAGAAAACCCAACTATACGCTACCTACACAAAATCTACTTCACCAATAAAGGTACACATAAAATGAAAATGAAGGGGTGCAAAAAAAATGTATTCAAGACAACTGGAAACCACTAAAGAGCAGGATTAGCTATACTTAGATAAAATGATGATTACAAATAAAAGTCTATAAAAACAGACAAAGAAGGTCACTATATAATGATAAAAGGGTCAGTTCAGTAAGAGAATATAACAATTATAAGTATCTATGCACCCAACATATGAGCTCCTAAGTATATAAAGCATGCATTAATAAATTTAAAAGGAGAGATAGGCTGCAATATAATAATGATAGGGGACTTTAACACCCTTGATATAGTTTGGCTGTGTTCCCACACAAATCTCAATTTGAATCGTATCTTGCAGAATTCCCACATCTTGTGGGAGGGACCCAGGAGAATGTAATTGAATCATGTGGGCTGGTCTTTCCCATGCCATTCTCATGATAATGAATAAGTTTCATGAGAGCTGATGGTTTTATCAGGGGTTTCCACCTTTGCTTCTTCCTCATTTTTCTCTTGCTTCCAATGTGAGAAGTGCCTTTTGCCTCCCATTTTGATTCTGAGGCTTCCTCAGCTATGTGGAACTGTAAGCACATTTAAACCTCTTTTTGTTCCCAGGTTCAGGTGTCTTTATCAGCAGCATGAAAACTGACTAATATAACCCTATGTTCAGAAATGGCCAGAATAGCCAAAGTTATGCTGAGCTAAAAGAACAAACCTAGAGGCATCACACTACCTGATTTCAGAATTTATTACAAAGCTATAGCAACTAAATCAGCATCATACTGTCATAAAAACAGATACATACACCAATGAAACAGAATAGAGAACCCAGATATAAATCCACACATTTATGCCAACTCATCTTTGTCAAACAATGATGAAATGGGGAAAAACAGTTTCTTTAATAAATTGTGCTAGGAAAACTGAATATCTATATGCAGAGAATTAAACTGAAACACAATCTTTTATTAGACACACAAAAAAATCAAATGAAAATGGTCTATACATTTAAATCTAAGAACTAAAATTATAAAACTACTAGAAGAAAACATTTGGAAACATTACAGGCCATTGGTCTGGGCAAAGATTTTCTGTATAAGATCTCAAAGCACAGGTAACTAAAGCAAAAAAAAAGACAAATAGGATTATATGAGGCTAAAAAGCTCCCATATAGCAAAGGAAACAATCAACAAAGTGAAGAGACAACCCACAGAATGGGAGAAAATATTTGCAAATTACCCTCCTGACAAGGAATTAGCATCCTGATTATAAAAGGAGCACAGATATCTCAATAGCACGTGCACACACACACACACACACACACACCTATTAAAAATGGGCAAAAGTTTGATGAGTATGATGGCTTCCAGCTTCATCCATGTCCCTGAAAAGGACATGATCTCATTCTTTTTTATGGTGGCATAGTATTCCACGGTGTATATGTACCACATTTTCTTTATCCAGACTATCATTGATGGGCATTTGGGTTGGTTCCATATCTTTGCTCTTGTAAACAGTGCTGCAATAAACATACGTGTGCATGTGTCTTTATAGTAGAATGATTTATATTCCTTTGGGTATATACTCAGTAATGGGATTGCTGGGTCAAATGGTATTTCGGGTTCTAGATCTTTGAGGAATTGCCACACTGTCTTCCATGTTGTTTGCTCTAATTTATATTTCCAGCAACAGTATAAAAGCATTCCTATTTCTCCATAGCCTCACCAGCCTCTATTGTTTCTTGACTTTTTAACAATTGCCATTATGAGATGGCGTGAGATGTTATCTCATTGTGGTTTTGATTTGCATTTCTCTAGTGATCAGTGATGTTTAGCTTTTTTTCATTTGTTTGTTGGCCACATAAATGTCTTCTTTTGAGAAGTTTCTCAAAGGAAGTGTCTGTTCATATCATTTGCCCACTTTTTATGGGGTTGTCAAAACACAGATACTTTAAACAACAACCATTCATTTAGTTCACTACTCGGTGGATTAGCAATTTGGGCAGGACTCAGCTGAATGGTTTATCTGGTCTTCTCTGCATTCACGCATGCATCTCTGCACAGCTGTTAGGTTAGCTTAGGCTGACTGGACTCAGATGGTCCCAGCTGAGATGGCTTGTTTCTAGTCTATATGGTCTCGCATCTTCTAGTAGGCTAGCTTAAGATGTTTCACCTGATAGCTGGGCAAATTCCTAAGAGAGGAAGCAGAAGAATTCAAGGTCTTCTGAAGTGTAGGCTTGGGACTCGCACAGCATGACTTATGCATTTCATTGTTGAAGCAAGTTCCAAGGTTATCCCAGGTTCACAGAGTAGGGACATAGATGTCACCTTTTGTTGATAGAAGCTAGAAAATCTCATTACGAAGGAGGTGTTGATATAGGAAAGGAATAATTATAGCCATTTTTGCAATCACTCCACTAACCCATTCTTCAAATTAAGCAAGAATCAGAAATTGAATTTCTATCCTGTATCTGACATGTCCTAAGAGGTGTGATTAAAATGCATCTTTTTATTCTTACTTAGTGTCTACATGTTCTTTGTGCAAATTTTTCTCTATGCACCTATGTAAAATACATTCTGAGATTTATGGAAGGTGCCAGTACTCCAAATTCTTTTAATTCAGTCCAGCAGCTATGATCTTAGAGCTAAAAATACAGAAATAATAGTTCAGTTTTTGCCTATTAGTGGCTCAGAGTCTATCCAGAAACCTCCGTGTAAAATGCATCTGAGAAACACATATGAAGAAGGGACTCATTTTTCTTTGGTAAAAAGATAATTTGATTAGGAGTTTAAAGATTAGCTAAAACTTGGCAGACCATGAAAGACAGGAAAGGTAGTCCAGGTAAACAGAATAGGATGGTAAAGGATAAGAAACTGCAGCAATACGAAGCATACTCAGCAAAGAGTGAGTATTTAGTGTGGAAAGCTAAGTTGGAAGAGTACAAGGAGTTGTGGGAATGGCTGTAGATTCATTCTCACCTAGGGCGGAGCACAGGAATCCTCCCACCATATGCAAAAATGTCTGAGTAGTCTCCCACACCTCACTCTGATCACTTGTTTTATTAATGAAATAATTCATAGCTAAGACTATACAGTATTTAAAATTCACAATTTTAGAATAATACTCTCATATTTCTATGAAGTCAGAAACGCTTTTTGTCACATTTTTCATCGTTTTTTCATTGCCTTCTGCAGCAGAATAAAAATATTGTTTTCCTTATATTTGCTTTTCAATATTGGACACCCTGAAATTAAATTATTGGCTTCAAGTTAGAATGATACTTTTTTATAGCACTTCCTGCACTCACTTCATGCCATAGAATTTATTTTTCTCCAGAGACTTGTTTTTTGGTGTAAAATTGAATTCTGGCACAGTCTTGATTCTTATTGACGAGCTTCTTTGTTAACTGTTGTTCATCCTTAAGATATTACCTTATTAAATACTGAAAGGTTAACAACTGAACCTTGTTTGCCTTGAGTAAATCATACTCAATTTTCTGGAGCTCATTGCAAACAATCTGCTCCAAAAGAGCTAATTAGGGCTGAGAATACAAACGTGAGTCTGGATGGCACTGTCTGCATAGTCTCAATTGCAGACTTCTTTTTCTCCTTCAAATCAACAGAATCATTGTGTAAGTCAATCTCCTTTTTTTTCTCAGAAGGGAAATGTATGCTGAAGGTGAGAATGCATGCACTGTGGGATTCTGATGGCAATGATGGCTGCAGTGGCAGAATGTGAGCCATAAAATATATGAAAAAAAAATTCAGCTTCCTAGAGCTGTACTAATGGTTACTGGCAAGTTCATAAAGGTGCTGGAACTGCCATTCATTTGATTGAGAACTGCAGCGTAGAGTTTCTAAGTGCAGCTCAGTTAGAAACATTCTTCTGCCTCCCCCACCACCACACACAACTCTGTGTGTATGTGTGTGTGTGTGTGTGTGTGTGTGTGGTGTTTGGGAAGAAAGGTAGAGACTTGTCAATAGATAAAAGTAGTTCTTGTCTCATGTATCGGTTATATCCTGCTGCATAATGAGCACCCAAAATGCATGGCTTCATACAACATTTTATTAGTGCTCTTGTATCTGTTGAGTAACTGGGTAATTCTACAGAACTTGGCCTGGCTCAGATCACCTAATCTGGGCCCATTCATAAGTCTGCAGTCACATCCTTGGTTGAGCAGAGGCCAGACTCAGCTTGCATAAGGGAGGGTTCATCTCTAGTCTATATGGTCTTTCATCCTTTTATAGGCTAGCCTGAGCTTATTAGCATGGTGGCTCAGCTGAGTTCCAAGGAGGTGAACAAAAGCATGCAAGTCCTAGGCCAGGCGCGGTGGCTCACGCCTGGAATCCCAGCACTTTGGGAGGCCAAGGCAGGCAGATCACAAGGTCAAGAAATCA
This sequence comes from Gorilla gorilla gorilla, assembly GCF_029281585.2. Lineage (NCBI taxonomy): Eukaryota > Metazoa > Chordata > Mammalia > Primates > Hominidae > Gorilla > Gorilla gorilla. Next base: position 44,511,796 of record NC_086017.1, on the reverse strand, counting down.
AGACCATCTGGCCAACATGGTGAAACCCCATCTCTACTAAAAATACAAAAATTAGCTGGGCATGGTGGCACATGCCTGTAGTCCCAGCTACTCAGGAGGCTGAGGCAGGAGAATTGCTTGAACCCAGGAGGCGGAGGTTGCAGTGAGCTGAGACAGTGCCAATGCACTCCAGCCTGGGTGACAGTGCAAGACTCCATCTCAAAAATAAATAAATAAATAAACAACAGGAAGCATGCAAGTCTTCTTGGCCTAGACTTGGAACTGGCACAGCCTCCCATCTACCACATCTTATTGACCAAAGCAAGTCCCAGAAATAGCCCATATTTAAACAGTGGAAAACAGACTTAATCTCTTAGATGCATTTTTAATTAGGTAGTTCTTTTGCTTACTGATTTCTTGGAACTCTTTCTATACTAGAAGATTTAGCCCTTTGTCATAATGTAAGTTACAACTATATTTTCTAATTTGGCATTTAACTTTTGACCTCGTATGGTATGTTTTTCTTTTTTTTACTCAAGTTAGTTAGTTATTTTTCTATTGACTTTTGATTTATGAGTAATAGTTAAGAACTTCTTCAATGTCAAGTTTTAAAATAATTCTATGTTCACATCTAATAAATTTATGGTATCATTTTTATGTTTTTTTAAGTTTGTATTTAAGTATAAAATACATACATAAATGTATGTAAACCATAAGTGTAAAACTGACTGAACTTTCACAAACTGAATATACCCATGTAATCAGTACCCAGATCAAGAAAGAGAACATTTACAAGGCACTAGAAGTCCCCTTGAACCCTCTTTTCAGTCACAAGCATCCATTTCCCCAAGGTTAAACACTGTCTTGACTTCTGAGACCACATCCACAAGAACTTCTTACACTTCACATTCTCAGAGCGTCTAGAAAATTTCCAAAGCTGCATAATTGCTTACTGAACAGATTCACCTACAATAATCAAAATAATTATCCATATTGCCAATGGAATTGACTGTGCTCAGAAAGGACAATGTAGTGTATGCTGGGAATTTATAGATGATTCAGACATCGACAATAATGTCTGAGACATTGTGAAGGAAAAGACTATTTCAAATTAAAGATTAAAATAAAATTCTAAAGAACATGCATTTTAACACCAGCAAAATAATTTTTATTCATTGAGTCTGCCATTTCTGGATCCTTCTAATAAATAATAAGTTTCCTTACCCTCATTACTCAACGCCAAAAATGAATCAAAACCTTTACCAATGTATTTTGTTGGATTTTTGTTGTTGTTGTTGTTGTTGTTGTTTGTTTTTTGAGACACAGTTTCACTTTGTCACCCAGGCCGGAGTGCAGTGGCATGATCTCGGCTCACTATAACCTCCACCTCCTGGGTTCAAGTGATTTTCCTGCCTCAGCCTCCTGAGTAGCTGGGATTACAGGCACACGCCACTACACCTGGCTAATTCTTGTATTTTTAGTAGAGACAGAGTTTTACCATGTTGGCCAGGCTGGTCTCGAACTCCTGACCTCACGTGATCCATCCACCTTAGCCTCCCAAAGTACTGGGATTACAGGCATAAGCCACCACACTCAGCCTGTATTTTGTTTCAATATTCTTCTAACATGCATAGCAAACTCCAGAATTTAGAGAAGCTTAATGGTAAGACTTTTTTAAAAAAGGATGATTTACATATTCAAAAAAAAGCAAGAAAACAAATTTTGATTATGAAGGAATCAAGTCATTGTCAGTCATGTAAAATCAGAGGAATCAAACAATTAGAGGGTCACAGGTAAGTGAAAAAAGGAGGCAGAAAGTATAGGCTAAGGTGAGAGAAGTGGACTGGCTCAACTCCAAAGGAAGAGGGTGTTTGGGCTGTCAAAAAATAAATGCAAAATAAATTTGTGGAGACAAAAGGGATAGGGTTAACTCGTATGTTTCAACATAGATTATTTATTTGGGTAGATTGGAAGTGTTAAAGTTTATAGCCTGGAGGTTCAGGAAGATGAGAAAGTTTGTAGCTCAAAACCAGAGAAATGAAGACTTTGAAAAAATTCAACAATAGAAAAAAAATCTACTTTCTTTATTGCATTGACAGCTCTATTCCAAGATTGCCTTAAACCTTCCAATTGTTAAATGTGATTGTTTTCCATTCTCATCTTTGTTTTGTTTTGTTTGAGACAGGGTCTCTGTCACCCAGGCTGGAGTGCAATGGTGCAATCGTGGCTCACTGCAGCCTTGACTTCCCAGGCTCAAGTGATTCTCCTACCTCAGCCACCACAGTAGCTGGGACTACAGATGCATGCCAGCATGCCTGGCTAATTTTTGTAGTTTTTGTGGAGCTGGGGTTTCACCAAGTTACCCAAGCTCGTCTCAAACCCCTGCACTAAAGCAATCCTCTCTGCTCCAAAATTCTGGAATTTCAGGCATGAGCCACCACCCCCGGGCTAGTTCTCATCTCATTTAACCTCTCTATAGCTTTTGATGTTACTAATTACTGTTTTTGAAATTTGTCTATCCTTTGACTTATGTGAAACTACCAGCTCCATTTCTCTTATAACTCCTGCTCAGTCCCTAAGTTTGGGTTTCCACCAATAGCAGACCCTGAGTAAGAACTCGTGTCCAGCGTTGACTCAGGAGGTGATCCGAGGAGGAGGAGTGAGAACAGGAGAGAATGAAGGAAGGAGGAAAAGACAATAAGTCATGTTCCTTAGTCCACTGCTGTGGGCAGCTGGGCTCAATTTCATTGTGAGCATTTGATTTCTAAAGTCACTCCTGACACTAACTATCTTAAATTGGGTTCTCCTGAAAAGCAGTCAGTGACAAGGATTTGTGGGCAGATATTTATTCTTGGATGCAGGAGTAAAGGAGCTGAGAGACTGAGGGAGAAAGAAAGCTTCAGTAGAAAGTTACACTCTTGATCACTTACTGAGAGCAGTGGGCAAGATCCTCTACTGCAGACTTTGAGGAACATATAGTTTGCCTCACAGAATTTTCCACCAGAGAGCTGACCAGAAGTTTTAAATCATCAGCTCCCATCCCATTACACATTCGTTGAGGGCTGTCCTGGGTCATTCACTCCCTGCACTTCCAGACTTAAACTAATGTACATGTACTTAAACTAATGAGCTCCTGACAGTGTCCAACATGTTAGAGAAACCTGGGACATAAGGGGAACACATGTGGCATATGCTGAAGGTGAAACATCCAAATGCAGTACATGAAGCCCACAAGGAACTAGCCCCTGGAGAACAGTTGAAATCAGAGGTGATTTTGAGAGGATAGGAGTCAGGAAGGGTCCCAGAGGTGTGTGATACTGTTCCATATATATGCTCTCCTTTCTTTACTCACTAGTCTATCAAGGCTAGTGTGTCTAAGAAATCTATGGTCCTGACCCACCTTCACCCACACAGAAACATTATTTAATTAAGCACCTCTGTGCTTGTGTAATGAGAGCATATGATTAATAATTCTATAGTTTGTTTCTCTGGACTATCATCTCAATATCTATTGATCTTCAAAAAGTTGATGTGATTAGACTAAATCTTCTTGGGTGTGTAAAGAAAATATTTCTTTCAAAATCATTGTGAAAAGTTGACAACCACAAAAACATACCTAAAAGCCCATGATCTTCATGCCTTTGAAGGGTGAATGCTAAAAGTAGTCTAGATAGCATGTTAGCAATTAGAAAAACAAAATCTGAAAGAATGTATTTATTTAATTTTTTTGTAGATGGAGTTTTGCTCTTGATGCTCAGGCTGGAGTGCAATGGCGCAATCTCAGCTCACTGCAACCTCCGCCTCCCAGGTTCAAATAATTCTCCTGCCTCAGCCTCCCAAGTAGCTGGGATTACAGGCATGTGCCACCACACCCAGCTAATTTTGTACTTTTTTTTTTAGTAGAGATGGGGTTTCACCATGTTGGTCAGGCTGGTCTCGAACTCCTGAACTCAAATGATCCACCTGCCTCGGCCTCCCAAAGTGCTGGGATTACAGGTGTGAGCCATCTCGTCAGACCAGAATGTATTTGTTTTTAATTCTTAGGTATTGCTTACTTGGTCAATGAATGGTTTAGCTCTTCACATTTCCTGCTTGCTGGCCTGTCACTCTGAACTTCTGCCTTCTTCTCCCAACCCCATACATTTACTGTCTTCCAGAAATGGTATCTTTTCTTGATGCATTTTTACCCTGGGCTTTCTATCACCTGCTTTCTAGTATGAAGGGTAGCATAAAAATAGGTATATGAATTCTGGTCTAACTGATGTCTCTTACACACGTGTATGGTTTATTAATTAAGTTCTCCAATGAACTGTCAAGCTATAATTAGCACAAAAGCTTTTGAATACTTGCCAATACAACACATTCAGGAAAGTCTAGACAAAAGCAGGGGGTAGGAATTGTAGGACTCAAATAATATTTTAGGAATGGATTAAAATGCAATAACCAAAATACAAAGGATAAAACCGAGCATCTTTTTTTGAAGCAAAGAAAGAGGAAGGAGAGTGATCAATAAAGATATAATAGGGAATATCTGTCTAGCTAGAAAGAGCTGTAGTGATTTGTGGAGATTTGAAGGATCCGCAATAAATAACAACCTAAGACATTATTACATTGCTATGCCTTATATAAAATGAATATCATATATAATTCTATCAGTAAGAGATTATGCATCTTTCTCTCCTATAAAGAGCATTTCTCTAGAAACATTTTGGGCTCTTGTTTTCTCAGAATTGACACATTCCAGAACAACTCCTAGTTGCACTGATTGTTCTCTAGTTTATGAACAAAGATGTATATCATTTCCTATCTTTTTTTGCCCCTCACCTTTTGCCTAAATAGTTCCATGTGATCTCTGTATATCATATTGTGGGTGAGTTTGAGTTACTCTGATGCCTCCTAAAGGGACTAGATCTGACTCAGATTAAAGACAGCCATACACACCACAACTCCAAGACCACCTCCAGGACTAAAGAGATGTTGAACAAGATAAGGGTGGCTACTCTCATCACTCCAGTTCAACACAGTACTGGAAATCCTAGCTAAAACAATCAGATAGGAGAAAAAAATAAAAAGCATCCAAATTGGAAAATAAGATGTCAAACTACCTCTCTTCACTGATGATATGATTCTATGCCTAGAAAACCCTAAAGACTCTGCTAAAAGACTCCTGGAACAGCTAAATGACTTCAGTAAAGTTTCAGGATACACAATCAATGTACAAAAATCAGTTGTATTTCTATTAACCAATAACATTCAAGCTGAAAGCTAAATCAAGAATGCAATCTCCGGCCAGGTGCAGTGGCTCACAGCTGTAATCCCAGCACTTTGAGAGGCCAAGGTGGGAGGATCACTTGAGGTCAGGAGTTCAAGACCAGCCTGGCCAACATGGCAAAATGCTGTCTCTACTAAAAATATAATAATTAGCTGGGCATGATGGCATGCGCCTGTAGTCCAGCTATTCAGGAGGCTGAGGCCGGTGAATCATTTGAACCTGAGTGGTGGAGGTTGCAGTGAGCTGAGAGATCGTACCACTGTATTCCAGCCTGGGTGACAGAGCAAGATTCTGTTCCTACCACCCACCCCCAGCCAAAAAAAAAAAAAAAAAAAAAGAACATAATCTCATTTACAATAGCCACAAAAAAATACATCTGACCAAGGAGGTAAAAGATATCTACAAGAACTATAAAATATTGCTGAAAGAAATCATAGATGATGCAAACAAATGGAAAAACATGCCACGCTCATGGATTAGAAGAATCAATATTGTTATAATGGCCATATTGGCCAAAGCAATCTACAGATTCAACACTATTCTTATCAGACTACCAGTGTCATTTTTCACAGAATTAGAAAAAAACTGTTCTAAAATTCATATGGAACCAAAAAAGAGCCTGAATAGTGAAAGAAATCCTAAGCAAAAAAGACAAAGCTAGAGGCATCACACTACCTGACTTCAAACTATGTTACAAGGCTACAGTAATCAAAACAATATAGTATTAGCAAAGAATCAGACACATAGACCAATGGAACAGAATATATAACCCAAAAATAAAGTTGCACACCTACAGCCAGCTGATCTTCAATAAAGCTGACAAAAATAAGCAAAAGAAAAGGAGATACTATTCAATAAATGGTCTTGGGATAACTGACTAAGAAGCATGAAACTGGATCCCTACATTTTACCATATACAAAAATTAACTCAAGTTGAATACAAGATTTAAATGTTAAGATCTCAAACTATAAGAATCCTAGAAGAAAACCCAGAAGACACCATTATGGACATTGGCCTAGGAAAAGAATTTATGACTAACTCCTCAAAAGCAATTGCAACAAAAACAAAAATTGACAATGAGACCTAATTAAAGAGATTCTGCACAGCAAAAGAAACAAACAGCAGAGTAAACAACCAACAAAACGGGAGAAAATATTCTCAAACTACACATCTGACAAAGGTCTAATATCTAGAACTGGTAAGGAACTCAAATCAACAATCAAAAAACAACCCCATTAAAAAGCAAACGAAAGCCATGAATAGACACTTCCCAAAAGAAGATATACAAACAGCCAATAAACATCAAAATATACTCAACATCACTAATCATTAGGGAAATGTAAATCAAAATCACAATGAAATACCATCTCACACCAATCAGAATGACTATTATTAAAAAGTTGAAAACCACAGATTCTGATGAGGCTGCAGAGAAAAAGAAACACTTGTACACTGTTGGTGGGAACGTAGACTAGTTCAGCCACTATGGAGAGCAGTTTGAAGGTTTTGCGAATAACTTAAAATGGAATACCACTCAACCCTCCAATCCCACTTCTAGGTATATATGCAAAATAAAATAAATCATTCTACCAATAATATACATTAATGTGTATGTTCATCATAGCACTATTTGCGATAGCAAAGAAATGGAATTAACCTAGATGTCTATCAACTTTGGATCGGATAAAGAAATTGTGTTACATATATACCATGGGATAATAAATACACACAGCCATAAATAAAAGAATGAAATTATGTTCTTTGCAACAACATGTATGCAGCTGGAGGCCATTATCCTAAGTGAATTAATGCAGTAACAGAAAACTAAATACCTCATGTTCTTACTCATAAGTGGGAGCTAAATATTTGGTATTCATGAACACAAAGGTGGGAACAACTGACACTGGGGACTACTAGTCAGGGGAGGGAAACAGGAGGGGAAGGATTGGAAAACTAACTGTTGGGTACTATGCTCACTACTTGGGTGACAAGATCATTTATATCCCAAATATAAGCATCACACAGTATATTGATTTAACAAACCTGCAAATGTATCCCTTGAATCTAAAATAAGTTGATAGTATAAAAATAAATAATTTAAAAAAGACAATACCTCTTCATTACAAAGAAAACAGGGACATATATACCTAAAACACAAAGAAAATTTAAACATCTACAATCTAACCACTTTTATTATTGTTATACATCCTGAGTGTTTGTTTCCCTTTAATAGTGAATAAATGTTGATGTGTTTAATAAAATTGAGGAGCTGCTATGCAAACGAGAGAGAGAGAGAGAGGCTAACAGAGAGACTGAGAAATGTTCAAAAAATACTGAGACTGAGAAATGTTCAAAACTGTGCCAGAAGATAAGAGGTGAGAAACAAAGCCAGGTAAGATAGATGTTGCCAATAACTCTAAGGAATTGGTGGTTAGGGAAAGCTCCTCAGAAAGCAGAGCTTGAGATAACAATTTGGATGCACAGGATTTACTGAGGGAGTGTCCTTCAGGACAATCCTATAAGAGAAGAGAAAAGAAGAATTGTACAGGGAAAAGACTAAACTTACATTAGTCAGGGTTCTATGGAGAAAGAGAACAAATTGTGTGTGAGTGTGTGCGTGTGTGCGTGTATGTATGTGCAGAGAGAGAAAGAGATAGATTAGAATTAGATAAAGTTATATAAAGATATAAAGTTATCTGTAGATAAATATAAATGTTTATATTTATATTTCTATAAAGACGTTTTTAGATGCTATTGGCTCATGTGACCATGGAGGCCGAGGGGTCCCATAATCTGCCATCTGCAAACTGGAGATCCTGGAAAGCCAGTAGTATATTTTAAGACCTGAGAGCTGAAAGCCAATGTTATAGATTCCAATCTGAGCCTAAAGGCCTGAGAACCAGGAGTACCAAGGGTAAGAAGAGATCAGTATCTTAGCTCAATAGTCACATGGAGAGAGTGGGTTCACCTTTTCTCTGCCTTTTTCTTCTATTTAGGACCTCAAGAGATTAAATAATATCTATCCACATTGGATAGAGTTTTACTCAGTTTACAAACAAGTATTAATCTGTTCTGGAAACACTCTCACAGAAACATATAGAAATAATGCTTCACCAAATATCTGAGCATCCTAGAACCCAGTCAAGGTGACACATAAAATTAACCATCACACTTGTGGTCTCAGGTCAAGTCTTATCCACAGGGACTCTGGAACATAAATCTCAACACAGAGATATTCCCAGTTGAGACAAGTGGGCTTGAATTATGCTCCCTGGTATCACTTAGTCATTGCCCCAGTTGCCCCTGAGTTGGACAGCAGCACATAACCTCTGGTAGTAAACCGGTTTCCTATCAGCCAAGGGCAATTCTCCCATAGGAGCGCAGCTGTAAGTCATCAGCAGCCAACATTCACAGAGCTGGAGAACAGATGCACCAGTCTGCTTAGGGGATCTGGTGCTTTCTCAGATGTATTTCCATAAGAGATGTTGAAATTCCCTCTACTAAGGGCCTCAGAAGTCCCTGATAATGCTCTCAATGCAACCCTGAGGTCAATGAAATGGCATATGGAGCTATGTTAAGCTTAGTACTGTAACTCAGATTTCATCTCTCTCTCTCTCTTCATCCTCAAAAGAATATTTACACAGATTCTTCAAGTTCCCCAAACAGCACGCTACCTACAGCCAAACCCTCTGCTCAGTTTTATGTGAGCTAACTGCACTGGAAACCAGATAAACCATTATTCCTGAAAAACACAACTTGTATCTAGACAGAGTAGAAAAAGTCTTGCTGTATATGAGCAAAAAATGATTCTGAGATCATCTTGCCTAGAACTGGTGATATCTAGGCATCAGAAGAAGGCAGAAGGTACATAGTGGGGTTCTGCCCCATTTCCATCACAAAATGGATGGAAACCAGAAGCCAATGAAAGAGAAGGACAGCCATATTGAATACCCTATTAGTAAAGAGTATATTTCCGGTCTGGTCAATTTTAGTGGCAGCAAAGGCTCTGTCATACTTTTAGAATGAAGCAGAGCCAGCATTCCAAAGACACTATTGCAGCACAAGCCTGAGCTTATCAAGCCTTCACTTCTGTTAGGACTGCTCACCAAAAATAAATAGGTGGTCACAGGTAATGATTCATGGAAATAATCCCTGTACTGGCCAGTCTAAGGGAGGGTTTATCACTTCTGTTTGTAGTCAATGCCCTTTTAAGGGAGAGGAGTCAGAGGAGGGTGGGAGAGTAAGATGGAAATAATAGCTTACTTTGATACCTCAAGCAACCAGGCTTCCCTCAGGTTTTTCATTCCATACTATTCCAATTAATCTGAATTATAGTCTTGGACTTCCTAGTTACTATTAGGGAGGCCAAGAATTATTCTGTGGCAAAAGGACCTGAGCTGGTAAACAACTTTTAATCATTTTCAATGCCTCTAATGAGAAAGGCCTTGAAATCCAGCAAGGCAATAATATATATAGCTTTGGGGTTAAATATGCTGATAGCTTCAGAAAAAAAAATACACCAATCTCCAGTGATGTAGCTAATAGCCCCCAGCAGGTCTGAAAAACTTGAATTGATAGCCCCAACACTCTCCTGCCAGCAGCTCCTAAACGCCCAGTTACCACCAATATTCCTTGAATGTTCTCTGATTATGGCATTCTTGGGGGCCTAGGGCATGATTCTATCATTTAATTGATCTGTCAGTATGGATTATCATATTCCTGACAAACTGTGCTTGCAGCCTAAAAGTGAAGTTTATGGTCATTCTGGGGGTTCTTCTGAGACAGGATAGTTCCCTTGACCCCTTCACATGAGGAGTGGCTTTCTTACTCAGCCTGCAGTGCTCAAACACCTTGCAGGAGGGAGAGCATATAGGTAAGCAGGTGCAGGAGCCAGGGAGAGTGCCTTTGGGTGCCAACAGGCGCAAACCCTATACTGACCTGTGGTAACATCTAGGGGTTGCCTGCAAACCCTGGAGCCCCAGAGGGCGTGTGTTACAGTGTACTCCTTTAGCTTTGCCAACTATGGATGGCTTAAGTGTTAAACAGCTCAGTGGAGAGTCATTGTGACAGCCTTTTGCACCCACACCCAGGTCCTTGTCTGGTGTCCAGGAGGAATGAGGTAGTGCAAACAAATTGGAGGATGGTGAATGTGGGGGATTTTATTGAGTGATGGAAGTGGCTCTCAGCAGGAAGGGGATCTGGAAGGGGGATGGAGTGGGAAGACAATCATCCCCTGGACTTTGGCCATTCCTCTAAAGTCAAGCTGCTTTTCTCCAATGTCTGGCTGCTGCTTCTCTTCTCTCCTTTGCTGCTCCACTCTGCTCCTCTGCCAGTGGAGCTTGGGGTTTTTATGGATACAAGGTCAGGGGAGTGGCAGGCCAGGGTGGTTTTGGAAAAGGCAACATTCAGGAAAGAAAACAGGAATGCATGTTCTCATTTAGAGCTGCGGGTCCAGGTTTGAGGGTGGAGCCCTTGCCAGGGACCCCACCCTTTTCTATCTAGTATTTTGCTGCATCCTGTCCATATCACTTCTCAGACAAAAATGCATCTATTTTTTCTAATAATCACATTGATGGGTCTTATCTACATATAAGGGAAACTAGAATGTAACCATTCATAACTCTGGAAATAATATACAGCTTACCTTGTAAATGTTCTAACATCTCACAAACTGGGGGCTTGCTCTCTTTTTTCAAAAAAAGACAATATTATTTTTCAAGAGATCTTTTGACAAGCTCTCTTTAAAAATTTTTTAATATTTTAAATTACAAACTAGAAAGTTTTTTTTGTTGTGGTGGTTGTACAGTATTATGAGTTTTAGTAAATATGTAGAGTTATGTAACACCATAACAATCAGGATACAGAATAGTTCTCTCGAAGCAAAAAAAAAATCCCTCATGATACTCCGTTGAAGTCACACCCCTCTCTCCACCCCAATCTCTGGCAATTACTGACTGTTTTCTCTGACTGTTTTGTCTCTTCCAGATATCACATAAATAGAATCCTACCACATGTAACTTTTTGAGTACAGCTACTTTCAGTTAGCACAATACATTTGAGCTTAATTTATGTTGTGATATACATTACCCTGACAGAGCTGAACAGTTTTCATTGTATGGATGTATCACAGAGTGTTTAGAATTCACCCACTGAATGGAATATGGGTTATTTTCAGTTTTGGAATTATGAAACATAATGTTATAAACATTCATTTATATAATATGAACTCATGTACTAGTTTTTGCACAAACACAAATATTTATTTCTTTATGGTAAATACCTAAAAGTGGGATTAGTGGATTATAATGGTAAATATGTTTTACTTTCAAAACACTGTAAAATATTTTTTGTCACTCTCTCATTTTGCATTCTCATCTGAAATGTAGAAAAGTTCCAGTTGTTCTGAATTTTCAACAACTCTCTATTTTTTCAGTTTTCATTTGATTACTTGGTTGCTTCTTTTTTTTTTTTTTGCATGAAGTAATGTGTCAGTACCACATTATAGTTTCAATTTGCAATTTCTAATGACAAACAATGAAGAGTATCTTTTCATGTGTTTATTAGCCATTTTCCCATTCTCTTTGTTGAAGTGTCTGTAAAAATGATTGCCTGTTATTTTCATTAGGTTCTATACTTTCTTATTATGGAGTTTTGAGAGTTGGTTACATAATATGTCCTTTTTGAGAAAACTGACTTGTGAGTATTCTCTTTTCACACCTATAACTTGTATTTTTATCCCTTTATCAATTTCTTTCACAGAGCAACTATTTTTTATTTTGACAAGGTCCCATTTCTTACTTTTTTATACATTGAGGGGTTTTTTGCATCAGATCTAGTTTTTTTTGCCTAACCAAAGATCATAAAGAGTTTTTTTTCTAAAAGTTTTATACTTTTAGAATTTACATTCAGTCTAGGATCTATTTTGAGTTAATTTTTGCTTGAGATATTAGGGATATATTAAGAATCATTAATTTGTATAAGGACATCTACTTGTTCCAGCATTATTTGTTACAATTTTATCTTTCCTTCATTGATTTTCTTTTACACTTTAGTCAAAAATCAATGAATCATATATGTGTCAGTCAATATCTAAATTTGATATTCTGTTCTCTTGAGCTATGTGTCTAGCTTTTTACCAATAACATACTGATTTAATTAAAGTATCATTAAGTATTGATATCAGATAAGGTGAGTCCTCAAACTTTGTTCTTCTCTTACAAAATCATTTTGGCTATTCCTTTTTTACATTCCATATACGTGTTAGAATCATTTTGTCAATACCTGCAAAAGAAATCCTGCTGAAATTTTTAAAGGGATCGTGTTAAATCTATAAATCAATTTCAGGAGGATTAACACTTGGAGTATATTAAATTTTATAATCCATGAACACATGGTATATTGTATATCTTTCTATTGATTTACCATCTTATTTGATCTTTTCCCTCAGCATTTTGTACTATTCAGCATATAGATCCCATACATATTTTGTGAAGTTTAAAATTGTAGGAAAAGCTATTATAAATAGTACTTTTTAAAAAACTTGTTTCCACATGTTCATTGCTATTATATAGAAGTATGATTGAATTTTGTGTACTGATTATGTACCTTGTGCCCTTGCTAAATTCAATCATTAGTTCTACAAACTTTTCTGTAGGTTCTTTGATCTTTGTTACAAAGAAAATCATGGCTGAAAATAAAGACAGTTTTATTTACTAACTTGCAAATATATTGTTAATTCTTTTTCTTGACTTATTGCACTGGCTAGAACTTTCAGTAGCATGCTGAACAGTAGTGGTGAGAGAAGACATTAAGTATGATGCTAAATGTAATGAAATATGATGTTAGCTTTTTGTAGATGCCCTTTATCAGAATAGGGATATCCCCTTCTCTTCTTAGTTTGTTGAGAGGTTTTATCATATTAAGAGTGTAACTTTTGTTGAAAGCCTTTTCTAAATCTATTAATATGACTGTGCAGTTATTGTTTAGACAATTTATATAGTTTATTATATTAGTTGTCAAATATTAAACAAAGCTTTTTCACAATAAACCCTACCTGATTGTCCTATATTTTCCCTTCATAAATTGCTTGATTCAATTTGATATGTTGCTGAAGACTTTTATATGTGTGTTTACAATAAATATTAGTCTATGGTTTTTTTCTGTATATTTATTTCTCTGGTTTGCTATCAAGGTAATTCTAGTCTCTTAAAGTGAGTTAAGTGTTTTCTTCAATTTCCTAGGAGAAATTTTATAAAACTGATAAAGTTTCTTTATTAAAAATTGGGTAGAAATTGCCAGTGAAACCACCTGGATCTGTAGTATTCTTTGTTAGGAGATTTTGAACTATGAGCTCATTTACATTAAAATGTATAGCACTACTCAGGTTATCTATTTTGTCATGTATGACTTTCAGTAGGTTGTGTGTTTCAAGGACTTGAGCTAGGTTGTTGACTAACACGGGCATAGAGTTGTCATTTACAAGGAAATACTATAAGCAACAATTATTTTAAATGTGTTAAAGTTTGTTTAATGACCCAATATATATCCTATCTTAAATATTCCATATTCACTTTTGAAAAACATGTTTTGCTCTTCTTGGAGAGAATATTCTATAAATGTCAATTTGGTTAAGTTTGTTTTTAGTTTTCACATATTCTTACTGATTTTCTGTCTAGTTTTGTCAATTATTGAGAGAAGCATGTTGAAATCTTCAGTTATGACTGAGGATTTGTGTATTTCTTTTCTCAGGTCAATCAGTTTCTATTTTACATTATTTAAGCTCTGTTGTTAGATGCATGCACATTTAAGACTGTTATGTTTCTTCATTAATTAATCCTTTTATCATTAAATATCATCTCCCTTTATCATTGACTAAAAGAGTTCATACTGTACTATTTATATACAATATTAGAAAATGTGGAGGAGCCAAGATGGCCGAATAGGAACAGCTCCGGTCTACAGCTCCCAGCGTGAGTGACGCAGAAGATGGGTGATTTCTGCATTTCCATCTGAGGTACCAGGTTCATCTCACTAGGGAGTGCCAGACAGTGGGCGCAGGCCAGTGGGTGCGCGCACCGTGCGCGAGCCAAAGCAGGGCGAGGCATTGCCTCACCTGGGAAGCGCAAGGGGTCAGGGAGTTCGCTTTCCGAGTCAAAGAAAGGGGTGACGGACGCACCTGGAAAATCGGGTCACTCCCACCCGAATATTGCGCTTTTCAGACCGGCTTAAAAAACGGCGCACCACGAGACTATATCCCACACCTGACTCGGAGGGTCCTACGCCCACGGAATCTCGCTGACTGCTAGCACAGCAGTCTGAGATCAAACTGCAAGGCGGCAGCGAGGCTGGGGGAGGGGCGCCCGCCATTGCCCAGGCTTGCTTAGGTAAACAAAGCAGCCGGGAAGCTCGAACTGGGTGGAGCCCACCACAGCTCAAGGAGGCTTGCCTGCCTCTGTAGGCTCCACCTCTGAGGGCAGGGCACAGACAAACAAAAAGACAGCAGTAACCTCTGCAGACTTAAATGTCCCTGTCTGACAGCTTTGAAGAGAGCAGTGGTTCTCCCAGCACGCAGCTGGAGATCTGAGAACGGGCAGACTGCCTCCTCAAGTGGGTCCCTGACCCCTGACCCCCGAGCAGCCTAACTGGGAGGCACCCCCCAGCAGGGGCACACTGACACCTCACACGGCAGGGTATTCCAACAGACCTGCAGCTGAGGGTCCTGTCTGTTAGAAGGAAAGCTAACAAACAGAAAGGACATCCACACCGAAAACCCATCTGTACATCACCATCATCAAAGACCAAAAGTAGATAAAACCACAAAGATGGGGAAAAAACAGAACAGAAAAACTGGAAACTCTAAAACGCAGAGCACCTCTCCTCCTCCAAAGGAACGCAGTTCCTCACCAGCAACGGAACAAAGCTGGATGGAGAATGATTTTGACGAGCTGAGAGAAGAAGGCTTCAGACGATCAAATTACTCTGAGCTACGGGAGGACATTCAAACCAAAGGCAAAGAAGTTGAAAACTTTGAAAAAAATTTAGATGAATGTATAACTAGAATAACCAATACAGAGAAGTGCTTAAAGGAGCTGATGGAGCTGAAAACCAAGGCTCCAGAACTACGTGAAGAATGCAGAAGCCTCAGGAGCCGATGCGATCAACTGGAAGAAAGGGTATCAGCAATGGAAGATGAAATGAATGAACTGAAGCGAGAAGGGAAGTCTAGAGAAAAAAGAATAAAAAGAAATGAGCAAAGCCTCCAAGAAATATGGGACTATGTGAAAAGACCAAATCTACGTCTGATTGGTGTACCTGAAAGTGATGCGGAGAATGGAACCAAGTTGGAAAACACTCTGCAGGATATCATCCAGGAGAACTTCCCCAATCTAGCAAGGCAGGCCAACATTCAGATTCAGGAAATACAGAGAACGCCACAAAGATACTCCTCGAGAAGAGCAACTCCAAGACACATAATTGTCAGATTCACCAAAGTTGAAATGAAGGAAAAAATGTTAAGGGCAGCCAGAGAGAAAGGTCGGGTTACCCTCAAAGGGAAGCCCATCAGACTAACAGTGGATTTCTCTGTAGAAACCCTACAAGCCAGAAGAGAGTGGGGGCCAATATTCAACATTCTTAAAGAAAAGAATTTTCAACACAGAATTTCATATCCAGCCAAACTAAGCTTCATAAGTGAAGGAGGAATAAAATACTTTACAGACAAGCAAATGCTGAGAGATTTTGTCACCACCAGGCCTGCCCTAAAAGAGCTCCTGAAGGAAGCGCTAAACATGGAAAGGAACAACCTGTACCAGCCGCTGCAAAATCATGCCAAAATGTAAAGACCATCGAGACTAGGAAGAAACTGCATCAACTAATGAGCAAAATCACCAGCTAACATCATAATGACAGGATCAAATTCACACATAACAATATTGACTTTAAATGTAAATGGACTAAATTCTCCAATTAAAAGACACAGACTGGCAAGTTGGATAAAGAGTCAAGACCCATCAGTGTGCTGTATTCAGGAAACCCATCTCACATGCAGAGACACACATAGGCTCAAAATAAAAGGATGGAGGAAGATCTACCAAGCAAATGGAAAACAAAAAAAGGCAGGGGTTGCAATCCTAGTCTCTCATAAAACAGACTTTAAACCAACAAAGATCAAAAGAGACAAAGAAGGCCATTACATAATGGTAAAGGGATCAATTCAACAAGAGGAGCTAACTATCCTAAATATATATGCACCCAATACAGGAGCACCCAGATTCATAAAGCAAGTCCTGAGTGACCTACAAAGAGACTTAGACTCCCACACATTAATAATGGGAGACTTTAACACCCCACTGTCAACATTAGACAGATCAACGAGACAGAAAGTCAACAAGGATACCCAGGAATTGAACTCAGCTCTGCACCAAGCAGACCTAATAGACATCTACAGAACTCTCCACCCCAAATCAACAGAATATACATTTTTTTCAGCACCACACCACACCTATTCCAAAATTGACCACATAGTTGGAAGTAAAGCTCTCCTCAGCAAATGTAAAAGAACAGAAATTATAACAAACTATCTCTCAGACCACAGTGCAATCCAACTAGAACTCAGGATTAAAAATCTCACTCAAAGCCGCTCAACTACATGGAAACTGAACAACCTGCTCCTGAATGACTACTGGGTACATAACGAAATGAAGGCAGAAATAAAGATGTTCTTTGAAACCAACGAGAACAAAGACACAACATACCAGAATCTCTGGGATGCATTCAAAGCAGTGTGTAGAGGGAAATTTATAGCACTAAATGCCCACAAGAGAAAGCAGGAAAGATCCAAAATTGACACCCTAACATCACAATTAAAAGAACTAGAAAAGCAAGAGCAAACACATTCAAAAGCTAGCAGAAGGCAAGAAATAACTAAAATCAGAGCAGAACTGAAGGAAATAGAGACACAAAAAACCCTTCAAAAAATCAATGAATCCAGGAGCTGGTTTTTTGAAAGGATCAACAAAATTGATAGACAGCTAGCAAGACTAATAAAGAAAAAAAGAGAGAAGAATCAAATAGACACAATAAAAAATGATAAAGGGGATATCACCACCGATCCCACAGAAATACAAACTACCATCAGAGAATACTACAAACACCTCTACGCAAATAAACTAGAAAATCTAGAAGAAATGGATACATTCCTCGACACATACACTCTCCCAAGACTAAACCAGGAAGAAGTTGAATCTCTGAATAGACCAATAACAGGAGCTGAAATTGTGGCAATAATCAATAGTTTACCAACCAAAAAGAGTCCAGGACCAGATGGATTCACAGCCGAATTCTACCAGAGGTACAAGGAGGAACTGGTACCATTGCTTCTGAAACTATTCCAATCAATAGAAAAAGAGGGCATCCTTCCTAACTCATTTTATGAGGCCAGCATCATTCTGATACCAAAGCCGGGCAGAGACACAACCAAAAAAGAGAATTTTAGACCAATATCCTTGATGAACATTGATGCAAAAATCCTCAATAAAATACTGGCAAACCGAATCCAGCAGCACATCAAAAAGCTTATCCACCATGATCAAGTGGGCTTCATCCCTGGGATGCAAGGCTGGTTCAATATACGCAAATCAATAAATGTAATCCAGCATATAAACAGAGCCAAAGACAAAAACCACATGATTATCTCAATAGATGCAGAAAAAGCCTTTGACAAAATTCAACAACACTTCATGCTAAAAACTCTCAATAAATTAGGTATTGATGGGACGTATTTCAAAATAATAAGAGCTATCTATGACAAACCCACAGCCAATCTAATACTGAATGGGCAAAAACTGGAAGCATTCCCTTTGAAAACGGGCACAAGACAAGGATGCCCTCTCTCACCGCTCCTATTCAACATAGTGTTGGAAGTTCTGGACAGGGCAATCAGGCAGGAGAAGGAAATAAAGGGTATTCAATTAGGAAAAGAGGAAGTCAAATTGTCCCTGTTTGCAGATGACATGATTGTTTATCTAGAAAACCCCATTATCTCAGCCCAAAATCTCCTTAAGCTGATAAGCAACTTCAGCAAAGTCTCAGGATACAAAATCAATGTACAAAAATCACAAGCATTCTTATACACCAACAACAGACAAACAGAGAGCCAAATCATGAGTGAACTCCCATTCACAATTGCTTCAAAGAGAATAAAATACCTAGGAATCCAACTTACAAGGGATGTGAAGGACCTCTTCAAGGAGAACTACAAACCTCTGCTCAAGGAAATAAAAGAGGATACAAACAAATGGAAGAACATTCCATGCTCATGGGTAGGAAGAATCAATATCGTGAAAATGGCCATACTGCCCAAGGTCATTTACAGATTCAATGCCATCCCCATCAAGCTACCAATGACTTTCTTCACAGAATTGGAAAAAACTACTTTAAAGTTCATATGGAACCAAAAAAGAGCCTGCATTGCCAAGTCAATCCTAAGCCAAAAGAACAAAGCTGGAGGCATCACACTACCTGACTTCAAACTATACTACAAGGCTACAGTAACAAAAACAGCATGGTACTGGTACCAAAACAGAGATATAGATCAATGGAACAGAACAGAGCCCTCAGAAATAACGCCGCATACCTATAACTATCTGATCTTTGACAAACCTGAGAAAAACAAGCAATGGGGAAAGGATTCCCTATTTAATAAATGGTGCTGGGAAAACTGGCTAGCCATATGTAGAAAGCTGAAACTGGATCCCTTCCTTACACCTTATACAAAAATCAATTCAAGATGGATTAAAGATTTAAACGTTAGACCTAAAACCATAAAAACCCTAGAAGAAAACCTAGGCATTACCATTCAGGACATAGGCGTGGGCAAGGACTTCATGTCCAAAACACCAAAAGCAATGGCAACAAAAGACAAAATTGACAAATGGGATCTAATTAAACTAAAGAGCTTCTGCACAGCAAAAGAAACTACCAGCAGAGTGAACAGGCAACCTACAACATGGGAGAAAATTTTCGCAACCTACTCATCTGACAAAGGGCTAATATCCAGAATCTACAATGAACTCAAACAAATTTACAAGAAAAAAACAAACAACCCCATCAAAAAGTGGGCGAAGGATATGAACAGACACTTCTCAAAAGAAGACATTTATGCAGCCAAAAAACACATGAAAAAATGCTCATCATCACTGGCCATCAGAGAAATGCAAATCAAAACCACTATGAGATATCATCTCACACCAGTTAGAATGGCAATCATTAAAAAGTCAGGAAACAGGTGCTGGAGAGGATGTGGAGAAATAGGAACACTTTTACACTGTTGGTGGGACTGTAAACTAGTTCAACCATTGTGGAAGTCAGTGTGGCGATTCCTCAGGGATCTAGAACTAGAAATACCATTTGACCCAGCCATCCCATTACTGGGTATATACCCAAAGGACTATAAATCATGCTGCTATAAAGACACACGCACACGTATGTTTATTGTGGCATTATTCACAATAGCAAAGACTTGGAACCAACCCAAATGTCCAACAATGATAGACTGGATTAAGAAAATGTGGCACATATACACCATGGAATACTATGCAGCCATAAAAAATGATGAGTTCATGTCCTTTGTAGGGACATGGATGAAATTGGAAACCATCATTCTCAGTAAACTATCGCAAGAACAAAAAACCAAACACTGCATATTCTCACTCATAGGTGGGAACTGAACAATGAGATCACATGGACACAGGAAGGTGAATATCACACTCTGGGGACTGTTGTGGGGTGGGGGGAGGGGGGAGGGATAGCATTGGGAGATATACCTAATGCTAGATGACGAGTTAGTGGGTGCAGCGCACCAGCATGGCACATGTATACATATGTAACTAACCTGCACAATGTGCACATGTACCCTAAAACTTAAAGTATAATAAAAAAAAAAAAAAAAAGAAAATGTAAGCTAATCAATAATGACAGAAAATACATCAGTGATTGCTCAGAGATGGGAAGTTAAGAAGGAGCTTTAGGGAGGCGTTATTTAAAAACATGAGGAAACTTTTGGGAACTATAAATATACTCACTGTCCTGAATGTGGTCATGACGTCATGGGTGTATACATATGTTAAATCTAATTAAATATTCAACTCAAACATAACCAATTTATTGTATGTCGATTACACCTCAATAAGTCAGTTTTAAAAGCACTATAATTATTTTAATCAACAGAACAAAAATCATCAGGAGTCAAGCAAAATGTAACTCAGACCACAGGTGTTGTCCAAGCTTTGTTCAAGAGAGAAGTAAAGGAGTGAGAGATGTGCAGTGATGTAGATGAATGGTGAAGGAGAGACGCAGGGACATGAGCATGCTCTGGGGTGATGCCTGTTATATGGTCCTTGAAGTGGCTATCCTGACAAGATTGAAAGGAAGTATGAACAATGGGAAGAAAAACTTCAGGAGAAAAGTGCAGTTTTGGAGAAACAGCCACAGGGAAAGAAAAAGTGAGGAAAGTGTCATGAATGCTGGATAATGATAACTAACATTGACAAGTTGAGGATTTGGGGCTTATCTGTGGTTTGTGACTCCTTCTATCTATTGGGAATTCTGACATGGAAGAACTGAAGACAGTGAGTAATTAAAAGCTTGAGTTTAGGAATCAGACAGACACAGGTTTCAAAGTTTGCTTGGCAATAATAACAGTGCCCAAATCATTGGGTTAATGTGAGGTCTGAGCGAATGCATGTAAAGACTGGTGCTCAATACAAACTGACTAGTGTATGCATGCACACATACACTAAAACCCATTGTGTCAGACAGCGGTAGTAACACCAGCATCTCATACAAGTTGCCTACTTCCTTGATGTTTAGCTTTAGCTGATGCTAAAAACCTTCATGTGTTTTAGGCACAAAGTCATTCTGAGCTAAGTCTCAGAACTATTTCAAAATGGGATGGGAGTCAACCATGAGACTTCATACTTACCTTCAACTTCAACCTTTAAAAAATTGTGGTAAAATACACATAATATCAAAATTACCATCTCAACAATTTTTAGTATACAGCTCAGTAGTGTTAAGTACATTCACGTTGTTCTCCAACCAATCTCCAGAACTATTTTCATCTTGCAAAACTGAAATTTTATACCCATTAAATAACAATTCCCCATTATGCCTTTTCCCCATCCCTTGGCAACTACCATTCTACTTCTTGTCCCTATGAAGTTGACTACTTTAAGTAACTCATAGAAGTGGAATATAACAGAATTTGTCTTTTTGTGACTGGCTTATTTCACTTAGCATAATGTCCTCAAGGTTTACAGATGTAGTAACATGTGTCAGAATTTCCTTCCCTTTTAAGGCTAGATAATTTTCCATTGTGCACATGAGGGTATTTGTGTGTGTAAATATATATACCACCTTTTTTATACATTTATCTGTCAATGGGCACTTACGTTGCTTTCTCTTTTTGTCTGTTGTGAACAATGCTGCTATGAACATGGCTGTACAGATATCTCTTTGAGACCCTTGCTTTTAGTTCTTTTGGGCATTATACCCAAAAATGGAATTGCTATATAATATAGTGTATTAGTCTGTCCTCGCATTGCTATAAAGAACTACATGAGACTGGATAATTTATAAGGAAAAACAGTTTAATTGGCTCACAGTTCTGCAGGCGGTACAGGAAGCATAGCGGCTTCTAGGGAGGCCTCAGAATACTTTGAATTACGGCATAGAACAGAGGGGAATCAGGCATGTCTTACATGGCCAGAGCAGGAGAGAAAGAAAGAGTGGGAAGGTGCCACACACTGAACAACCAGATCTCATGAGAACTCTATTACGAGAACAGCACCCAAGGGGGAAATCCACCTCCATGATCCAATCACCTCCTATCAGGCCCCTCCGCCAACACTGGGGATTACCATTTGACATGAGGTTTGGGCAGGAACACAAATCAAAACCATATGGTAACTCTATTTTTAATATTTTGATAAACTGTTATACTTATTTTTCATAGTGGCTGCCCTGTTTTACATTCCCACCAACAGTGCACAACTGTCACAATTTCAATTTCTCCACATTCTTGCTAACAAATTACTTATTGATTTTTTTATAGTAGCCATCTTAATGGGTGTGCGATGGTATCTCATTGTGATTTTGATTTGTACCAACTCCAGTTCTCGATGTAGGATTTTCTCTAAATAACCAAAGCTCATTTTTAAAGAAGTAAAAATAATAATAGTTCTATCTCTCTAGAAATAGGCTAGTCTTTAACATGCCTATTTAACACAAGTATTTAACACAAGTTTCAGTGATATGTAAGTTGCTAAAGAGATAGCTGTTTAGTCTAAATCTTTCTAATTTCTCCTCAATTTCTCTCCCTCATCTCCCTTTTCTTGCTTATTATTTTTTGACTTTGAAAAAATCAGAAAATAAATTTTCAACAGTAAAGTAATTTGGGGAGCAAGGATGCTTGATCTGGACTCATTGACTCCAGAGCCCTTTTGTCTAGCCTCTTCTGATTAAATCCTAAAGATTTCCGCATCAGGAGTAACTGAGAACACAGGACAGGCCACCAAGAGAACCATGTTGGTTGTAACCTTATAAGACTCTCACATCATGTGGTCCTTCACATACCAATGAGACCACAGGAATATTGGCTTCTATAAGAAGAAAACTTGCTTCCAGTCCCCACTGTGCTATGTATTCTTTTACAAATCTTTAAACTTATGAACATGTTTCCTGATCTCCTAATTAAGAGAGTTAAACTACATGTTTTCTTAGTTTTTGAAAATTCAAGAATTCCATGTCACTTGGTAATTTGTATCTCAGTAAGAGATTATCATGATGAAGTTGCCCAAAATTGGGCCTATTCTAAATGAGATTATGCACATCATTAAAAATGACACCTTGTGTTATATGCCACATCATTTTAGATGATAATATGATAATACCACAAAAATATAATACTTCGAGATGCTAATAGCAATTTTTTTAATGTTGAACAGCCCCCCATACCCTCCTCATACATACAATGCCTTATCTGTTCAAAGTATTTATTCTAAGTATGAATATAGTGGCAATACTACTGTCATCTTGGATTATTCTCCATCACACTGCATGGGATCATGGCAGATGACAGACCATATTCTGTCTGATCTAACCTAGCTAAACATGTGTGTCCTTTTACATGATGAGTTAAAATAAAGCAGGGCTTTTTCACAGTTTATAGAGCCTCAGGAAAAATCTGTTCCATACCTAGTCCACTTTGTCCATCTGCCATCTCTTCTTTGTGTTAGGGCAACCTTGTCCATTGCAAGTCCTTGCTAGAAGTGCATTTCCCATGATTAAAATTAGAGAATATTTAAATAATTCCAATTAAATTTCAAAACAAAAAGCCCATTAAATTGCACACTCATTGAATTGCCATTATCTCCAGGTTCTATATTAAACTAAGTGGCAGATAAACGTGAGTAAAACTCTCACCCTGCCTTGACAGAGCTAGTGAACTGACATAAGATATGGATATGTTGTGGACAAGATGGGTTATCTCTTCACCAAATCTGGTTCCTTTTCCTCCTAGGCGTAGAAGAGGATTCCATTTTAACTTCTAATTTTCAGTTACATGTGGCCATAGGACCAAATGTGGTGAGTGGGAGTGGGTGAAAGCCAGGTGTGCCATTTTCAGATCTAGCTCATAAAAATCTCCTGCATTAACATGTAGTTTATTTCTTTTATTCCATCTGCCTACTGAATGCTAAGGCCCAGGGTGATCTTGGAATCTGCATGTTAAAGTTGGCAGAATGACCATGAGAAGCGAAGCTCCCCTCCCCTGGCCATTCCCCTTGCTTCCCATTGCCAACTGAATTTAACATGAGCAAGAAATAAACACTTATAATACTAAGTCATCAAGATTTTAGGGTTTGTCTCTGAGAGCAACTTCCCTTAAATGTTATCAGCTTACATAAAATAATTTTAATATTGACCAATGAAATAGCTGCAATAAAAATTCAAAGTGCTATTTGAAGAACAGGAATTAAATAGCTTAGTACGGTGGCAGTTTAATTTGTAATTTCCTAGTTTTCCTCCTCCTATTGAGTTCAGAATACAATACCCCAAAGTGTGGCACCTTGGCATGCTGAGTACTTTGAATTGAAGAACATAGGAAGGATCACAGCAGCAAGATTATCCTGATCCCCTTCCTCCTCTTCTGTCTCCCATCCCTCTTTCTCCCCTGAACCAAATCATACAAACAATCCTGCTGGAACTACAGGGCAGGTAGTTGGGGTAATCCTAGAGTCATTTGGAGCCTCTAATCTGGATACCACGTTCACCTGGCACAAAAAAAACTGAAGATTATTCACAGCCTGCCTAAGGCAGGTCTACATGTGCAAGGAAGTGGCTATACTTTGGAATTTGTTTTCTTCTAAGTAACAGTGGGCATTTGCAAAGGCAATAATACTGCAGGGAGTTCTAGGATGTCAAAGCAGACCAGAGGTAGCCATTAGACAGTTGAACTGCCTCTCTGTAAATGCAGCTATCTTCCTGAGTCTTTAAGGCGTCGATAAAAAAATTACAATAAATCTGAAGTTCTCATAAATGAAAAGTAAGTTTCCTCAATAACAAGCTAAAAACTTCTGGTGCTAGAATTCAGACTTAGCTCTACCTGACTTTAAAGCCCATATGCTTTCCAATATTCTTCATTTTAAGTATCCCCCCATCCTCCAATTTTGTTGTTGTTGTTTTTGTTTATTCTTATGCTCACATCCTAGGTAAGAACACTGGGGCAAAAAAGAAGAAAAACGGAGATGAGATGAGATGAGAAAAGGCGAGGAGAGAAAAGAGACACTGGTATATTCTGGAATAAACTGTATCTGATCCTAGTTCATGACAGTCATTGTCATTCTTCCCCTACTCAGGTGGAAAGACCAAACAGAAAAATCACCAAACATGTGAAAAGACTCACCACAAAAAAAAAAAAAAAAGATTAGTGTGAACGATGAGATTTTTCTCTGAAAGAGTCATCCTTTGATTTCACTGTTGCAAAGGGAGTCCTCGACTTTGGGAGTAGTCAGTGAGGTAACTTGTTTGTTCACATAAAAGGAAATAGTGGAGGCAGAGGAGAGGGAAGCGGGAAAAAACTGGCGTTCAGGTTACATCATTAACTGACTAGCCTTGGACAAATGATTTAATTTAATTGAGCCTCAGTTTTATCAAATTAAAAAGGGGAATAACACTTGGTATTATTTTTGGTTTTTGCTAACGCAAACAAAAATTGACAGTTGGTGGAAGCATATTACTAATTTACAGAATTAACAAAGGAACATGGGAATCAATACGACAACACTGTGGGCAAGTTAGCAGGAACACTATAGCCTCATCTAGGATTTCCACACAGCGAATAAGTTGAACAATATTCAGTAATCTTAAAGCTCAGGTCAAGATTTATCTACTCAGGATTGACTCTAAGTGGCCTGATTGTTTCACATTTCTACCGTGGCTAGGGTATCTTAACTTACTGTCTAACTGGACACTATCAGATGGGAAAAAGGTAATTTTCTAAAAGAACATCAAGGTGATATTGCCAAAAAATAGTTGAGTGGATGTTTACTAGACCAAAATAAGAAGCGTCTAACATTACGTCCTCATAAGTTTGTTATGGGGATTAAATTAGAGACTGTCAGTAGAGCACTTAATAAATGAAGGCTAAAATCAGACAGGGGAAGGATAAGGGTTTTATGGTCTGGTAAATTAGAGGACTTGGCAATCCTGACTTTGTAAAGCAGAAACATGACCCATCCTGTTTTGTTATCAATTAAGAAACTTCTGAGGGACCAGAGTCAATTTAAGAGTCATTTCAGTCATTTTCCTTAAACTAGCCTGAAGAAAATCAAAATAATCTGCTTTAGAACTCTTTATTCTTTATCCTTTTCTTCTAACCTTTATTTAGAAAAAAAAAAAAAAAAACTTTCCCTCTGGCCCTTCTTCTTCCATTGTCTTATTTTAATGTCCCTTGAAATTTTTTTTTTAAATTGGCAGATGACACTTCTAACTATGGCTGTATCCTTGGAAACTACAGAAAATTGGCTATTTTGGGCTAATCTGTTATTGTGAATTTTCATGACAACAGCCAAGGGTATATTTTAACTACTGTTTTTACTCTAATTCAATTGGAAAATAAAAAATGTTTAAAGCCAAACAGCCCTTAGACACTCTAAGGCTGTTTCTGTTTCTTTATATGCCTCAGTGGTGAGTATAATAGGACCCAGGAGACAGTCAATACATATGCAGCTTGCCTTCCTGGGTTTACTGCAAAAGGATGTCTACATTATGTGGTAAGACTAAGGTGGTTTACGGCCAATAATATGTTCAAATTCCATGTAGTTGGTTCATGACCATTGATCTCAGACTTGCCCTGGCCAGTTACCTTTCTTTGGGGGACGTAGATAAGGAAAAGCAAAAGCATTTCTTCTCAAGGCTTAAGTTTGAAGTCAGTACTATCACTTTCTTCCAGGCAGGAGATATGTAGCTCTTGCCAAACACTAGGTGAAACCCACCCTTCTAGATCTAAGACTGCACCATGACCTGGATTTCAGAGCTGAAGACCTCATACGCTCCCAGGGCTCACATTTATGCTACAGTGCAAAGCAGAGGGAGAAATAGCCATAAACTCTTATTAATTTTTCTTCACATTTCCACCTGGCCAGAAGGGAAACTGGATTTGACTACACCAGTCTGAAAAAGACGAAAGAAATACCATTACTTTCTTACTGTGAACATACATAATTATTGCTTCCTAGCCAATACTTCAAGATAAGTTTCAGGCAGGGTCCTTCCATCCATGATGTAAGTTTCAGGAAATGCAGACATCTCCTTCACCACCCCCTAGCACATGATATGTGGACTCATGCTCTAAACCTGGTATGTTGAGTGCTGTAACCTGCGACCCTGCATTTCTAGAGTAGGATGTAAAAGCACAGGTTGGGTTATAGATTAGTCACCTAGACTGCTATATGACTGAAAGCCAAATAAATGGCAAGGTAGCAATTATTCATGATTAGCAGAACTCAGTAGCACATGTAGTCAATGTCCATAATTCCTGTGGTGGTTCTGTCCCTGGTACATATCTCCAAGGGTATGTGCCCCAGCATGGCTTACTAAAGAGAGTGTTCCAATAGGGAGATGGTGATAGTGCTTTGCCACCAGGACTTTCATCTTTAGACTGCTTCACCAGCCTTCTCACTGATCCTGAAAGGAGAAGGAGTAAAGAGCATGACTGGCACAAGCACATGTAGGAACACTGCAGTCCCACTACAGTCAGTCCCTCACCCCAGCCAATGCTTATGCACCTGGCCACACTTCCACAGCTGCTGGCATGCATGAGTGAGCATGGATCTCACTGCCACCACCTATCAAAGTGTTATGGCCAGTGGACTGGGAACAACACAGCCCCTTTAGTACAGCATGTTCCTAACCTAAAGGGGCCAGAGAACAAAGCCTGGGGCCCAGTACCAGCACCCTAGAGCTACAGCACATACCCCAGGATTTCTGAGCTGAGCCTTGGCCCCTAAAATCGTCCAGAAACAAAGCCACTTGACCAAACCCACCTTACACCACAATCAAACCCCCAAGAGCATCAAAGAAGAGCAAAAAAATAAATAAATAAATTCCATCCAAAGGATAGCAACTTCAAAGACTGCAGGAACATTATCCCATACAGATGAGAAAGAACCAGTTCAAGAACTCTACAAATGCAAAAAGCCATAGTGTCATCTCACCTCCAAATGACTGCACCAGTTTCCCAGCAATGGTTTTTAACCAGGATTAAATGGATGAAATGGCAGAAATAGAATTCAAAATATGGAAAAGAATAAAGATGATCAAGATTCAGGAGAAAGTCAAAACCAATCCAAGGAATCTAATAAATACAATATAATGATACAGAAGATGAAAACAAAATTGTCATTTTAAGAAGGATCCAAACTGATCTGATACAGCTAAAAACTTACCTCAAGAATTTCATAATATAATTGCTAGTATTAACAGCAGAATTGACCAAGCTGAGGAAAGAATCTCAGAGCTTGAGGACCAGTTCTCTGAAATAACTCAGTCAGAAAAAAATAAAGAAAATCAATTTAAAAGAATGAGCAAAGCCTCTGAAAAATATAAGATTATGTAAAGAGACCAAATCTATGTCTTATTTGTATCTGTGAAAGAGAGTAAGAGAAAGCAAGCAACTTGGAAAACATATTTGAAAATATAGTTCATGAACCTTTCCCCAATCTCGCTAGAGAGGCCAACATTCAAATTCAAGATGAAGAGAACCCCTGTGAGATATTATATAAAATGACGATCCCCAAGATACATAGGCATCAGATTGTCCAAGGTTGAAATGGAAAAAAAAATGTTAAAGGCAGGTAGAAAGAAGGAGCAGGTCACCTATAAAAAGAACCCCATCAGGCTAACAGTAGAACTTTCAGCACAAATCCTACAAGCCAGAAGAGATTGGAAGCCTGTGTTCAGCATTACTAAAGAAAAGAAATTCAAACTAAAAATCTTATATCCAAACAAACTAAGCTTCATAAGTGAAGGAGAAATAAAATCCTTTTCAGACAAGCAAATGCTAAGGGAATTTGTTACCATCGTGCCTGCCTTATAAGATATCCTTAAGGGAGTGTTAAATATGGAAAGGAAAGACTGTAACCAGCCACCACAAAAAAACACAGAAGAATATAGACTACTGACACTCTTAAGCAATCACACAATCAAGTCTGCATAGTAACTAGCTAACAACATCATGGCAGGATCAAGTCTGCACATATCGATACTAACCTTGAATGAAAATGGGCCAAATGTCCCAATTATAAAGCACAGTGGCAAGCTGAATAAAAAAGCAAGACCCAAGGTTATGCTGTCTTCAAGAGACCCATCTCAAATGCAGTGATACCCATAGGCTCAAACTAAAGAGATGGAGAAAAATCTACCAAGCAAATGGAAAACAGAAATAAGCAGGGGTTGATATTCTAATTTCAGACAAAACAGACATAAAATAAAAAAAGATCAAAAAAGACAAAGAAGGGACTATAATGGTGAAGTGTTCAGTTCCATAAGAAGACTTAGCTATCCTAAATATATGTACATCCAATACAGGAGCACCCATATCCATAAAGCAAGTTCTTAGACACCTATGAAGAGACTTAGATAACCACACAATAACACTGGGAGAGTTAAATGCCCCACTGAAAGTATAAGCTAGATCATCTTATCTATCTATTACAAAACAAACCAAGATATTTGGGCCCTGAACTCAATAACTGACCAAATAGACCTAACAGATATCTACAGAATTATCCACCCAAAAACCACAGAATATACATTCTTCTCATTACCACATGGTATATACCCTAAAATCAACCACACAACTGGCCATAAAGCAATCCTAAAACAAGCTCAAAAAAAGCCAAAATTATAACAACAACACTCTTGGATCACAGTGCAATAAAAATTGAAATCAATACTAAGAAAATCATTTAAAATCATACAATTACATGAAAATTAAACAACTTGCTACTGAGTGACTTTTGGGTAAACAACAAAATTAAGGCAGAAATCAAGAAATTATTTGAAACTAACGAGACCAGAGATACAATATACCAGAATGTCTAGGACACAGCTAAAGCAATGTTAAGAGGGGAAGTTTATAGTGCTAAACACCCACAACAAAAAGTTAGAAAGATCTCAAATTAACAACCTAACAGTCCACCTAGAGGAACTAGTGAAACAATAGCAAACAAATCCCAAAGTTACCAGAAGACAATAAATAACCAAAATCAGAGCTGAACTAAAGGAAATTATGATCTGAAAAAGCAAATACAAAAGATCAATGAATCAAGGAAATGGTTCCTTGAAAGAATAAATAAGATAGAACACTAGCTAACCTAATAAAGAAAAAAAGAGAGAAGATCTAAATAAACACAATTAGCAATGACAAAGGATATTACCACTGACCCCAGAGAAATACAAGAAACCCTCAGAGACAACTATGAACAACTCTCTGCACACAAGCTAGAAAACCTAGAAGAAAAGGATAAATTCCTGGAAATATACAACCTCCCAAGATTGAAACAGGAAGAAATTCAATCCCTGAAGAGAACATTAACAAGCTCCAAAATTGAATCAGTAATAAAAAGCCTACCAACCAGAAAAAGCCCAGGACCAGGTGAATTCACAGCCAATTTTCACCAGATGTACAAAGAATAGCTGGTACCATTCCTACTGAAATTATTTTTAAAAACTAGGAGGAGGGATTTCTCCCTACCTCATTCTATGGGGCCAGCATCATCCTGATACCTAAACCTGGCAGAGACACAACAACAACAACAAAAACACTTGAGGCCAATATATTTGATGAACACATATGCAAAAATCCCCAATAAAGTACTAGCAAACAAAATCCGGCATCATATCAAAAAGCTAATCAACTACAATCAAGCAGGCAGGATGCAAGTTTGGTTCAACATATGGAAATCGATAAACATAAACAGAACTAAAAACAAAAACCACATGATTATCTTAATAGATGTAGATAAAATTCAACATCTCTTCATGTTAAAAATCCTCAACAAACTAGGCACTGAAGGAACATACTTCAAAATAATATGCCATCTATGACAAACACACAGCAAACACCATATTGAATGGGCAAAAGCTGGAAGCAATCCTCTTGAAAACAAGTACAAGGCAAGAATTCACACTCTCACCACTCCTATTCAAAATAGCACTAGCGGTCTTAGCCAGACCAATCAGGCAAGAAAAAGAAATAAAAGGCATATAAATAGAAAGAGAGGAAGTCAAACTATCTCTGTTTGCAGATGATATTATTCTATGCCTAGAAATCACCATGGTCTCTACCTAAAGGCTGCCTGTTCTGATAAACAACTTCGGCAAAGTTTCAGGATACAAAATCAATGTGCAAAAATCAATAGCATTTATATACATCAATAACATCCAAGCTGAAAGCCAGATCAAAATACAATCCCATTCATAATAGCCACAAGAAGAATAAATTATCTGGGAATACAGCTAACTAGAGGGGTGAAAGATCTCTAAAATGAGAATTACAAAACACTGTTGAAAGAAATCAGAGATGACACAAACACCCCATGCTCATATTTAGGGAGAATCAATATTGGTAAAATGGCTATACTGCCCCAAGAAATTTATACATTTAATGCTATGCCTATCAAACTACCAGTAACATTCTTCACAGAATTAGAAACAATTTTTTTTAATTCATATGGAATGAAAAAATAGCTCAAATAGCCAAGGCAATTATAAGCAAAAAGAACAAAGCTGAGGGCATCACACTGCCTGATTTGAAACTATACTACATGGCTACAATAATTGAAACAGCATGGTACTGGTACAAAAACAGACACATAGACTAACGGAGCAAAAATAATGTGACACACCTACAACCATCTGATCTTCTACAAAGTTAACAAAAACAAGCAGTGGGGAAAGGACTCTCTGTTCACTAACTGGTGCTGGGATAACTGGCTAGCCATACGCAGAAAATTGAAACTGGACCCCTTTCTTATACTATTTACAAAAACCAGCTCTAGAAGGATTACATAATTAAATGTAAAACCTAAAAATATAAAAACCTTGGAAGATAATCTAGAAAATACCATTCTGGACATAGGCCCTGGAAAAGATTTCATGACAAAGATGCCAGAAGCAATTGCAACAAAAACAAAAATTGACAAGTGCTACCTAATTCAACTATTAATAACGAGCTTCTGCACAGAAAAAGAAACTACCAACAGAGTAAACAACCTACAGAATGAGAGAAAATATTTGAAAACTGCATCTGACAAAGGTGTAATATCCAGAATCTATAAATACTTAAATTAATAAGTAAAAAAGAAACAACCCCATTAAAAAGTGGACAAAGGACATGAACACACACTTTTCAAAAGAAGATGCAAGCACAGCCAAAAAGCATATTAAAAAATGTTCAACATCACTAATCATTAGAGAAATACAAATAAAATCACAATAAGACACCATCTCACACTAGTCAGAATGGCTGTTATTAAAAAGTCAAAAAATAACAGATACAGGTGAGGTTGTAGAGAAAAGGGAATGTTTATACACTGCTAGTGTGAATGTAAATTAGTTCAACCATTATGGAAAGCAGATTGGGGATTCCTCAAAGAACTTAAAACAATTACCACTTGACCCAGCAATCCCATCATTGGGTATAATCCAAAGGAATATAAATTGTTCTACCAAAAAGACATGTGCACGCATGCATTCATTGCAGTACTGTTCACAATAGCAGGGACATGGAATCAACCTAACTGCCCATCAGTGGTAGACTGGATAAAGAAAATGTGGTATATGTACACCATGGAATACTACGCAATCATAAAAAAGAACAAGATCATGTCTTTTGCAGCAACATAGTTGGAGCTGGAGGCCATTATCCTAAGCAAATTAATGCAGGAACAGAAAACCAAATACCACATGTTCTCACTTATTAGTGGGATGTAAACATTGCATACACGTGGTCACAAAGAAGGGAACAATAGACAGCAGAGCCTACTTGAGGGTGGAGAGTAGAAGGAGGGGGAGGATAAAAAAATTACCTATTGGGTACTGTGTTACTACCTAAGTGAAAAAATAATCCATACACCAACTCCTGGACACACAATTTACCTATATAACAAACCTGCACATTTACTTCTGAACCTAAAATTTAAAGAGAGAGAGAGAGAGAATGGAAGGTGATGCAGAGAACAACTAATTATTTCATAAGTTTTGTTTTGCTATTTGGATACTAAATGTTTTGTACATACATCTCACAGGAATATATGGTTATGGCTAATTAAAAACAGGGTTCTACATGACAGGAATGGATGAGCAGTCTACTAAAATTCTGCTTGACATTTATAGCCCTCAAAATTTTGTGCTTAGCACGGGCAATATCTAAGCCTTCACGATAGGACCCTTTCACACTTGAGTTACTTCCCAGATTCAGACCCTTTTTAACTAAGAGAAAGCTGGATACCCTAGAGGGAGGACTCTGCAATAACATCACGGGTACTTATCATAGATGTTCCTTCTAGCATTCCCCAGATGGCTTTGTGGCCATTTACCAAGCTAAGTGGGAATTGGGTAAAGAGATGTATTTAGACATTTGGAGGTTAAAGTTGAATTTAAATGAAAGCTAATCCCTAGGGATGTAGAACGTCATTGTGATGTACAGAAAATAATAAAGTCTTTATAGAGGTCAAATATTCAATAGATTGTTAACTCCAGTCTATCTCACAGTCCAAGTTGTTTCTTGAACCTATATCACGTATATTTCCTTGGTTCCCAAGTATATTTTAGACTATATATCCTCAGCAACTGGCATAATCAAAATTGTAATCTGACCCATGGAGCAAGGCTTATTTTGGTAGAAAGGTGAATGAAAGGATCTAGAACTCCCTTTATATACCAAAATTCTGAACCAAAAGCACAATGGCATCCCTGGGGAAGTCTCAGAACCATTCAGGACTCAAGAGATGCAACGTGTTGATTCTTCTCACATTTCTATTTAACTCACCAATTCAGCTAATACAGAAGATGAAGATCCTTGAGAATAACAATGAACAGTCATTTGTTTAATTAAGTAATGAATCCATTTGAAGCTGTTTTGCTAGATGTGGTCTGCTTGCTGGAAGAAATTAATTAATCTGCAATAGTCAGTATGCTGCTATTTATTTATCTAACAACTGTTTTTTCTTATCTTAAAAAGAAGAGTTACCAGAACCCATTGTTTTCACCTAGCAGAAATAACTATACAGCTTTGCCCTTCATAATTAGCATATTTCAGTGTTCGGTATCACAATTTGGTTTGCAAGAACCTTGAACTTCTATCTCAGAATATACCATACTGATTCATCATATTAGTGGATCTATGGAGCTGAAAATAGCAAATACAAAGAATGCCTTGGAAACACTTGCAAGATAGTGGTTAGGAGGTGAATCCCTTGCAAATATAGACATCAATTTTAAGGTAACCAGTAATCTTGAGCATGTTGGCATATACTTTAAGTGAAAGACAGATTCCTAAATCTTTCATTTCCTATTACTGAGGAAGATGCCAAGTGGACTTTTGGAATTTTACAGGCAACCTATACCATATTTAAGTACGCTTTTCCAATCTATTTAATGGATTATCAAAAATGTTTTGATCTTTGAGTGAGTTCAAGAGTAAAGGAAGTTATTTAGCTGGTCCAGGTTGCAATGTCAGAAGTTCTGCCACTTGGTTCTCACAACCCAGCTGACTCCATGATGCTTGAAATCTATGGCAGTGGGATGCTGCCTGGAGCCTGTGACAATCCTGATAGAAAAAAAAAATCACAATTCCTAGGATTTATGGATTAAAATCCTGTGCAAGGAAAAAAAAAAGCCTGTACACTGTTTACAAAGTAACTATTATTTTGAAGAATACTCTTGCTTCATTTTCTTTCTTAGTTGATGCTAATCCATGTGCCCATTCAAACTGAGCTAGACATCATGAATTGTGTATTACCTAGAAACTCCAAACAATGAAGTCAGATGCACACAGCAGCACACCTTTATCAAAAGGAAGAGGTGTATATGACACTGGGCCCAAGCAGTTCCTAAAGCATAAGAAGGTTACATGAGCAGATGGCTCACACACACAGCATGTCTTCTCTTGGCACACGATCTCCCCTCTATCAACCCACACTTTTGATCTCATGGAGAGTCCCTTCTGACTACAGTAACTGTAATTATCATAAACAGGGACATTTTTGAGCTAAAAAGTAGGCCAGGAAAACAGGCCTAAAATGGGACTGTCCTAGCCAAATCATTAGGCATTTTCACCCTACCTATAACTCAGTACTTTCCAACTAGGAGTGATTCTTACCCATCCATTAAAACATTTGACAGTATCTGGAGACATTTTTGGTTGTAACAAATTGGGAGAGGGTATGCTATGGGCATCTAGTGGGTAAAGGTCTGGGATGCTACCATTCTATAATGTACCTAAACAGCTCCCCCAAAACAAAGAATTATTAAACTTAAAATATCAACAGTGCTGAGATTGAGAAACCTTTTCATAACTACTTGGTTTAAAAGAGAAAAAAAATCAACTTATAAAAAATTCTGCATGATAAGCTAACACCAGGTAAAAGTGTACGGCTGGACCATTGCAACCACACTCAGAGATGGAATGGATGTGAAAGAGTTTAGAATAGGGATATATCCCCAGTAGGTATAAGTTTAAGTGTTACAACTCATTTCCTACTTGGATTAGAAGACAAGGTATGCTGAAGTAATGATCCACATAGACATGATTACAAGGTCATGTCCTTGGAAGGAGCAAGTTTGGAAGACTGACGACAAGGAGATTTGGGGAAAATATATGTGAATGCACCACTTTCAATGGACCTCAGGATCTCATTGCAGAAGAGGTTGGATCCCATTGCAGAAGAGGCTGTTAAATAACAAGATAGTCTTCTCTGAGTCTGCCAACTGGCTTCCTCTCCCCAGTCCCCCAGTGAGATTCTTAAAATGTGGCCATAGTAACTGAGCTGGTGATTGTAAATAGGCTTTTTTAAAAGGTTGTTCTTTAGTTCTACTATACTTCCTGAAGAAAAACAAAAAAAAGGTTGGTTTAATTTTTGTTTTTGCTTTGCTAATTCTCATCTGAATCCCACCCTTGCTTAGTGGTAATTCACTAAGAGTAGTGACCTACCAGGAGCCCCAAATATGGTAACAGATTCTAAAAATGATCAGTTCATCTCCTGGTGGCAAAGTGATTACGTGGGATCCTTTCAATTATGGAAGAGCCAGTAATTTGTCCTCATGCTAAATGACACTTGTATTGGACTCAAATTCTCTTTAATTGCTAAACATATTTCTGTTAATGTCATACAAATCCTTACAACATTAATATGGTAGCATGCACAATGATGCTTTCCATCAAAAAACTTATAATACAATGGATATTTAGAAAACTAATGCCAATAGGTTTTTTTTCATGTACCTCCTCTTCTAGAAGTAGCTTGCCTCATAGAATGGTAAAGTGGCCTATCGAAAAGTCACTTGTAACACCAGCTGGGAAAAAACACCTTGTAAATTCAGGGTACTGCTACAGAGGAAATGATATTTGGAACTAAAAATAAACATATGGTGATTTTTTTTAATGCCAGAATAAACAAGTCTGAGTCAGGAAGTTCAAGAAGAAATAGAAATTTGAAATATTATGTCTAATATTATTTTTGCAGATCTGTTTTGCACAAACCAATCCTTGCTCAAACATTATAGTTGGTTCTTTCTTATTATATGTACCATATATGATGTATCCTATACCATTCTATAAATGACTTTATATAAGGCAGTATATTTTATTTCTCTTTGATTTACCAGTGTTTAGTAGAATATGAGAGACACTGTGTAAATATGTATTTAATAAACGCATGAATAAGGGAACCACTAAGTCAATAAATAATAAATGAAGCCGAGTCAGATAGGCCTATTTTTTCAAGTGACCTCATAGGAAATTTGCCTTCATTTGCAAATGTTCTTTACAAAGCCAGGCATGACTTAATGCTAGAAGCATTATTAAGTAAAGGATACAGTCACTTGCTTTCATTGATTTTACTATCCACTTTTAGAGAAAAAAAATGAAAAATAGAAATGCACTGCTAAGGCTTTTATCACATCACCTTCCACTGTGATTTGCTGTTGGATAAAAATCTAAGTTATTTTGGTACAATCAGAATGTCGATAATTGTATAACTACATGATTCTAGTACAATTAAAATGCACTGTTTTATCCATCTATCTGTCATCTGTCTGTATATCTATCTATCTATCTAATCTTTGGCAGCAACCAGCACAAATATGCAGTAAGCACATGTCACTACCAAACACATTCTTCTGTGACACTTGAGGCACTGTTTACTCCATGGCCTCTCTGCCTTCGAGGAATCTTTTTGCCACTATAACTGGACTTTGCTGGCAAATCAAAATAGAAGAAGTGACTCTATGTAGGCTTTAGCTTAGCAGAGTTTTAAATTTCTTAAAAAGACAAAACTTAGACATCCCCCTGCTTCAAAATTGTTTTGAATGAGACGTTTTCAACACACATTTGAAGTGGGATCAAATTTTAAAGGATCTCTCTGAAAGAACAGAAATCCTTCAGTGATCATAGTAAAAGATGGAAGAATCAGACATAGAGGTATCAAGAAAACCAAGGCAAATGATAAACCACCCCCAAAACTTAGTGGCTTAAATATATAACCCTTTATTTAGCTCATATTTCTGCAGGTCCGCAATTTGGGCTCAGTTCATCTGTGTGGTTCTTCTAGTCTTGGTTGGACTCAGTCATGCATATGCAACCAGCTATACAGTTGGTTGACTAGTTAGTAGCTGCTCTAGGATGCCCTGTCTTGGAAAGTCCTGCAGCAGACTATCCCATACTCATTTACATGGCAACTGGCAAGAGCTCCAAGAAGAGGGATCTCAAGCATGCAAGCCCTCTTGAGGCCTGGGTTTGCAACTGTCACATCATTTTGCTGTGTTGTATCTATCAAAGCAAGTCTTATGTTCAGTACAGATTCAAGAGGTGGAGAAATAGATTTCATCTCTTGATGGGAGAAGCTGCAAAGTCATTAGCAAAAGACATGGCTGCAAGCAGGGGTGGGGGATTGTGGTCTTTTGCAACCTACTACCCTAGAGTTCAGAGAGAAAGCTGACTAATTTACACAGCACAGCTGTCAATAAATGACTAATAACATATAGAGCTTGTCATCCTAATGAATTAGTGGACAGAACCTGGAATTTACAGTAAGAAGATTCATGTGTCACCACGTTTGACCTAAGACAAATTGCTTAACCTCTCAGAGCTTTCATGTCCTCATGAAATTTAAGTGAGAATAATATTTAGTTCACATGATCACTATGAAGATAAGTGAGTTATCTGTGAGTTAATTTATGAGAAAGTATGCTAAAGTCTGTAAAACATCAAGTAAAATATTAGCATAAGCAGTAAATTGTAGGAGTTGAGAGCATCAGCCCTGGAGCCAGACTGTCTAGGTTAGAATGCAGTGCCTACCACTGATTAGTTTCTTAACCTTGGGTGAGTTCTTATACTTTCTATGACTTATTTTCACTTGTATAAATTATAAGCATTATGATTTTTATGGTTATAATCAGGGAGGCACTCTGCCAAAATTTGAGGACAAAAATTTCTAGAACCTGGTATAATACTGTACATTCAGGCCTATGTTTATTGTAAATAAAGGGCATTATGTAGATTTAGGCAAGTCACCTAAACTTTCTGTTTCTTCACGTGTTAAATAAGAATGTTCCAACTTGGCTACTCACTGAAGCATAGTGAGAAGTAATTAACACATGATAGTTACAAATATTAAGTGCTGAGAACTTCCTCCTTTTGATAAATTTAGGTCTAGAAAGACTATTCACAGGAACATAGGCTACTCTAGGACCACTGTTGGCCACCAAATTAAGAAGCTCAAGTCCTGAAAATTTCTCATTCTAATGGTACAACCTTAGTCTGAACAGATCCTCACCATTTTAGTAAAAGCAGTAAGCATTATTAGCCCATTTTATGTATGATCAAACTGAGGATCCCAGAATTAAAGTAAATTGCACAAGATCACATAACTAATTAATGACATTAGTGATTCCAGATATAGCCACTCAGCTTCACAGCCAAGGTTTCTGCAACTATAAAACATGTTGTTCATTTTATTTATTATTTACTTATTAATCCCTTTATTTAATAATTGTTGAAGAATTGTATTAGCATGGGAAGAGTATGTTCATGTTGTACAGACTTGAATTTTACCATTATTTCATTCATGTATATGCCCATACACTTTCATGTAATGTTTCTTCATCTATTTATTCAGGATATATATATTGACCCCATATGATGTTCCCATGAAGGGGACTGAACCTACTAACTGCTTAATGTCAGGTAAATTCCTTACTATCTCTGGCTTTGTAAAATGATATGATAATCGCTATTTGGATTAATAGAGCTAACAGATACCAACCATTTAGCACAGTTTACTATACACAGTAGAAACTCGTCAAATTGTTTTGTGGAAGATGTTAGAGAGGTCTTTACTTATTCCACAAACATGTATGAGCAAGGAGCTGCCAATATGTTCCCTGCCAGCACATAGTCCTGATGCTGGCTTCATGGCAGAAAGAAGTGAGTACAATTAGTCTCTCTTGTGGTCAAGCTAAAACCTGAATTGGAAGGATAGGGTGAATTAAAAATATATATATGGCCCAGGACTTCTGATCATACTGAGGCAGAGAGAAGCTCAAAAGTTGAAACAGAGCCAAGCTTATTGTTATATTGATAGAGTCAAATGTATTACTTCAGATGCAGTCTGAATTTCTATCTTTTAGTGACTCTTCTCTAACGGTTTTGATTATTAGAGTACCTTAGTATTCTACTTTCTTTTATTTAACCTATTTCAATATAGATGACTTAATCTTCCAACCATAAAGGCTGACTACAACTGAAACATTATCAGTGCCTCTATCTTACTAACTCTCATTCCCCAAATCCAACTGCACAGTCCAGCCCATAGATCGCACCTCTGCCTTGTCTCATACTTCCACCTTCTCTTCTCCACCTTAATTGCAATAACCTAATCAAAACCCTCACTGCCTCTGCCTGGACTTGTGCACTATAAACATATCACCCTCCTGTCTCCAGCAACTCCCCTGCACCTCCACACCATCCTTTATGTTAGCCCTCATCTTTCTTCAAAACCCAGGTTATAAATTCTCCATTATCTTCTGTTTTCCTGGCAGGCTTCCTATAATTTTAATCAAAATGTCCCCAGTGGTAGGAAAGGAATTATGGTTAGCATTTCTCAGACTAAAGCTTGAATTAGCTTACAACAGCTGCAAGAGTACTTTGACATTTCACACATACTGTAATAAAAAAAATTTTTAATTGTATTTTTCTACAAAATATTATTTTTCATTTGAAAGTAATGTTTTAAATTGCTTATCATGA
Source organism: Gorilla gorilla gorilla (assembly GCF_029281585.2). Classification (NCBI taxonomy): domain Eukaryota; kingdom Metazoa; phylum Chordata; class Mammalia; order Primates; family Hominidae; genus Gorilla; species Gorilla gorilla. The sequence continues at coordinate 44,471,458 of NC_086017.1, read as the reverse complement.
CATAAAATTGCTTCTTCAAGAGAATGTGCCAGGTATGTACCATGGTTTTGCAAATTATCTGGCATATTGCCGGTGGTCCAGATTGAGAGGCACAGACCCACAGCTCTAACTCTTTATTACAAGACTCTCTATGAAGCAGACCCAGCTTCCATATCACTGTCAAACCACCTCAAATCATCCACCTGTCCATCTTCTTTCATCTATGTACCCTGAGCGTATTAGAAACTTTCCTAGCCAATGTCTCTGTTCAAACTGAATCCCTAATCAGAAAAACCCATGTCTCCAGCAATGAGTTCTACTTCTTCTTCAAAGAGGAATTGTAATGCCAGCTACTGTGTTAGAGTAATTGCATTTTCCTAATTTAGAGGGGCACTAGATTTTACTCACTCTTGTCTTCCAGTTTTCTGCATAGAGTAGGTACTTATTGAATTTTTATTGATATAAATGGTTATTACCACAAATATTGGCACTGATGGCAGTCAATAATGTTACTAATGATGTAATAAATACCATATTTACCACACTTTTCCTTTCCCAAGTCACTTTTCAGGATCATAGAAAATCAGGCACCAGCAATAACATTTTGAATGTATTATTTTTGCAGATAAAGAAATTAAATCTAAGAGCAGTCAAATATCTTAGCCAAGATTACACAGCTATAACGATATCTGGAGTTGTTTTCCCTGTCCTAGTGAGGAAGAAACCAGGTCCAGGATATGACAATGGAAACTTGAGTAGCATTGAAGAGGGAATGACTGACAGGATCATAAACATGATTATGGTCAAAGACTATGGGAGAGAAACGTACAGTGGTAAAATCTGTATCATGCTTCAAAGAGGATGTCAATTCTCCTCCCAACTTAGTCTCTGATGTAAAGCTCAGATAAGTTATTTATACCTTTTTCTAGATATCCATTTCTTCCACTATAAAATGGGAAGAGCGATGCCCATATACTATACTACACACGTAAGTTATAAAGATGAATAATAGAATTAAAGTTGAAGAGAAGACATTGAGAAATCACAATGAATTATTTCTCTAAAAGAAAGACTGTTTCATAAGAGTAAAGGCACTACCTGGTTTTAGTGGCTTCTCAATCCAACTGCAGTGAGTCTAAAAGTAATATTAGACACTTGTCTCTTTTTTCACATTTTTCCAACTTTCTCCAACTCTACTTCTAATAAGAAATATTCCTTAACTTAATGAAGAGGCTGGAATCTCTCTAATTTCCAACTAACAGTTCTGTTCTTGGGTTACTTGATACTGTACTTGTGTGTGAGCTATTCAATTGTTGTGGACTGAAAGTTTGTGTCCCCATTCCCCAAATATATATGTTGAAGCCCTAACCTCTAATGTTATGTTATTTGGATGTGGGGCCGTTGGGAGGTAATTAAGTTTAAATGAGGTCATAACGGTGGGGTCATCACCAGAAATTTGGATTTGTTAAGTTTGAAATATCTGTAAGCTATTCAAATGCAAATAAAATTAAAAACTGACTATGAGTCTGAAACTGAGACAATCAGCTCTACCTTGAGATATATATTTGGGAATTCATAACAATCAGATGGCTTTCACATCTAGCGAATGAATAAATCACCTGAAGAGAGATTGCTCAGAGAGCCCTGAAATTGGGAGATTAGTGAAGGAGTAATGGAGCTCAAATGAGAGAAAGTGTGATGTGTAGCCCAAGAAAGGAAACTGTTTGAACAAAGTTTTGGTAAATTATATTAACTACAACCTAAATGTTAAATAGGACACGGATCAAGAAGTGTGCTTTGGGTTTGGAAACAACTCAAAACCAATTTCAGGTGAGTGGTGACAAGACATCAAATTGGAATGAGCTGGTAACTGAAAGGGGTAGGCTTATGAGCATATTGAGTAATCAGAGAATTGGAGGCAGAAACTCCTTATTTCTAGACATTTGTCTATAAAGAACAGCAGAGAAAATGATGGAGATAGCTTAGAAAGTGAGATAGAGTCAAAGTTTTTAGAAACACCTTACTTGTGTCATCCTCCTCATCTGATCTTAACACTAAGCTTGTCAAGAACTGAGAAGGACAAAAAAGGGAGCACCTTATTTGAGCCTGATTTTAGGAACTTTGTCAGGAGTGCATCTCTTTAATGTTTCTACCTGTGAGGCAGTCAAAAAATCTGGGCTGAATATCTGATTCCCCTACAGATCATTTGTCTGCACGTCATCCTTCTTCCTACTCCCCAGATTTCACTCTTCTAATTTGACTTCTGGGACTCTGCATATTTATTTAGGCTCCCTGCCCATTCCCACCTTTTCTAATACCCCTAGCTTCTTCAGCAGGTCCTATGCCCCACAACATGATCAGTTTTCAACTTGTAGTTTGAACTTCTTAAAAAAGAATATGCCACAAAGACCTACTAAATGTCAGCCTCTCAGACAGATGATATAGCTCTCTTGGCAAGGGCTCGCCTAATAAATGGTTTTGTGGTTCACAAGAAAGAAGGTTGATGTGAGTGCTGATGTGACTAAAGCTCAATTGAAATATTAATGACTAAACTCCATTAGATCTCCACCCAACCTGAGCTACTTCCCATTGAGTTAGTCTCAAGAGCCATTTTCTGTTAACTTATGACTTAATCAAATGTCATATCTCTTTCAAATTTTCCCATCTCCAATCCCATTCAAAATCTATTCTTCATGCCTCCTACAACACAGAGGCCTGTGATTCAACTTCCCTAACAAGTCTGAAAGTCATCAGAGGCACTGAATGAACCTAAATATCCTACAGCAGCCCATAATAAACCTTATCGTGTTTTCTTACATTGCTGCTTGAGTCAACGGAACCACACTTAAGGGAGCACTAGGCTGGTTAGAAATAGCCTTCTAAAATTTTTGTTCCCTTCATGTCCTCTAAAGCATAAAATCTTCTTGCCTCAGAGTCCTGGTTTGTTATCTTCTGCCTATGGCCAGGGAGTTTAAAGAAATAGATTCAGAATCAAATTTTGCCATATGTGGAAATGCTGTAGAAGTATGATGATATCACATGATTATTTACCTTTATTCACAGGACTTTGATCCTGATAAAGATGAAGTTTATGAATAATAAAGATACAATTGAAGATACAGTGGGGTGGATATAGAACAAACTCTACATATGCTATGTTAAAAGGCAGCAATAAATCCAGCCATACTTAATTGTCATTATCTCTTTAGTAGAACTGTCATGTCCAATCTCCTTTGCACAAGCTCTTGATTCCTTGTTCCTAACTGTCCACAGTTTGCTTTTCTCAATCATTATATTAAATTAGATAAATTAAAGTCTAACCAAAACGAATTTTGCATAATATCCCAGTCCATTTGTGCAGAGTCTCTAAAAACCTCTAAACTATTTCTCTAGGCAGTAGGGTAGCTAATTATTTACCCTCGCAGCTGCCTCCAAGGCACTTCTGATCCTATGTTTAGAACAGAGAATGATTCCATTTGATTAGGAGAAAAAAATGCCCACAACTTTCCTAAAACAACATGAAAATTCCATCTATCCAAGGGGATTAAGTAATTTACTCTCTGCAGATTCCTTTGGATCCTGAAATAATGTGCAGTGATGCATAGGCACATGGTCATTATGCCCCAGATTTCCTCATTTAGGAAATCAATTCTTAAACATTGGGGATATGCAAATTCAATTATTTCTGAACTGCAGAATGATAATCATGCACTGAAATATGTATTAGCATATTCACGCAGAGCAGGTTTCTCCTCCCCCAGGGTTCTCTGCCACCTGTTGAATTAATTTGGTCTCATCCCTTGACATCCATCAGGTTCCACATATGACAGGGGCAGACTAACTTAACCTGTTGTCAGAGGAAACTGCAAAATAACAAGAGAGTGTCACATCTCAGCAGAATACTACAGAGAAGAGGCAAAAACTAGAACAAATGCTTAGCCAGCCAGTCACCAGATATCCCCGAACAGTGCACCTTGGCAAACAAGGACCATTTAAATCTAATTAAGAAGTTTCTCTTCTGGTCCACTGGGGATCCGCACAACGACACAAGAACAGTGCTTAACTGGCATCATGCTTGCTAAGCAAGCACTTGGGAATTAAATTCTTTCTTATTGTTCTTTTCAAATATTTCTGAACCACAGAGAAACTCTGCTGTCATGATTCTAGAGAAGCAGAAATAAATTTCATTCTCAATCTGATTTTAATCTATACACAGAGAAAAATATCTTTTATTATTTTAGGACTCCCTTGCTGACTCAAATCTTCCAAAGGCTTGGGACACTTGTTATATATTGAATATATATAAAACATTCATATAAATATTATATATATAAATAATATTTTATGTGTATCACATAACATTTTCTGTTCCAAAGAGTTATCACATGAATACTTCCTAGCTTCTATCTTTACTCATTTTGGTGAGAAAATTTAGTTATTCAATATTCATTTCCAAATGAAGTATCGTGTTTCCCCCGACAAAACAAGTTTTTCTCTCATCACCTTCTTCCCTAGCTCCTCTACTGCAAAGTATCTCCCTTTGACCAGTGATGAAACCCACCTAAATAGCTACTTCTGGATTCAAATTATCGAGTGATTATAGGAACAGGAGAGCTATGCATCCCAAATGCACTTGGGGACAAACTTGACAAATTCACATGTATTAGTTACTACTCAATTTAATCATACCCTACTCTGGAAATCTGCTCTAATAACCTATAAATGTGTTTATCACACCTCTTTGTACAGTAATTTACTTTTGCCCAGTTGTGTAGCAGGGTTCTTTGATTTTCAGTTAAGAAACAATGTTTTAAAATCACTCTGTATTTTATGGGTCTAGCACTTATACGATGAGAAGTAAATGCACAAGTATTTCTGGAATAAATGAGTTAAAGAAGCTGAAATTTTATTTGATGAAAATAATAAAATATATTATCCATGACCATCATTTTAGCTTCTTAGTATATAAATAGCATTATATTGTGTTATAGCACTACAATGCTTTCTGGAGGTATAATCAAAATATAATATCTATTTTTGTATATCAGAAAACTGATATATAGAAATATATATAGAAATATAGAAATACACAGAAAAATGTGAAAACTTCAGTTAGATTGGTTTTAGAGAAGAAGTAAGGTTCCTGGCTTCTACCTTGTTCCAATATTTTTTTTCTATCTCACAATTACACTACCCTCCTAATTCTAGTCTTAAATTATTTTTCTATTACTATCCATCAGTGCTGATTTTCTGTTCTCCTTCTTTCCAATACAGCTGTAATTATTACAGCTGTAGCTCTACTTCCACCATGGAGTTTCTATTCGTCATGCTATTTTTATATTCTACTATCCTTTAGTATGTGCAGCCAGATTCTCATACACTCCTTCAGATATCTTCATTTATGAAGAATTATTTCATTATACAAATGCTGGGGAACTTCTGTGTAATAGGGGTTGTATTGTATAAAAATATAAATAAATTTTTTCTCTTTTAAATTTTGTCTAATTGCCTTCTCCTTGAGCAAGGGACAGCCTGAGCAAGAGGCATATCTTAAAAGATAGTTTTAAAATAGCTTTTGTTATCTAAAACAAGCAAAAAGCTTTATAGGAAGAGAATAGATGTAACAGCCAGGTTTTATTACAAAGGAGAAGGAATTTTTCTAAGTTCATTTATCTCTCTTGTAAACATATCCAGAGAGCATCTTGGTGGATAAAATCATAAAGAATTTTACACAATGCCTGAAGTAAAGACAAAGGATACCTTGAAGAAGAAGAAGAAGAAGTAGGAAGCCCTAAACCTGGCCTTCCTAGATTAAAGAATTATGGAAACATAGAGGAAGGGAATGGATCATGGACCCAGATATAAATACTAAAACTATAAACTCCTACAATGAAACAAGAGAATATCTTCTCAACTCTTGGGTAGGAAAAGATTTCTATAATAGAATTCAAATAGTGTTCACTAGAATATAAAAAATAGACATTGATAACGTAGTCACACAGAAAGAAGCCTTGTTAGGTCTTCAAGCCTCTCTTGGCTTTCACATAGCTTGGATACCTAGAGAAGTTCCTGTGTGACCCTTGATAAAGCAAACAATAACATGGGTGAAAGCCAGTGGCTTTTTGTTGTGAAATAACCTGACATTAGAGATGAGCCCAGAGCAAGCTGTTAGACACAGCCAAGATCAGAGACCTTTGCAACATCCAAGAGTGCTGTGGGGATTAGTTTATAAGAGAAAATTACTGATCTCTGATTGAGCTAAGAAGGCAAACCTCCAGTTCCAGCAAAGACTTCAGCAGCAAACACCAGAATAGCCAGGAATGGGACTAGCCATACTTTAAAAGCCACAAGTCCAATGAGCAACCTAATACCTCTTCAGATAATACCATGCAGATCCCTTAGGCCATGCATGTCACATATATGCAAACAACGTACTAGAGAAGTATAGAGAGAAACCATGGAACTCAGAAAATACAAACAAAAAAAAATTCCTGACACATCTAATCAGAGGCTAAGAAAGCTACGGAGAGAAAGTTAAATTGTGAGCTTGGATTGACACTACCAGAAAAGTAACAATGTGTACAAAAGTAACATTTTTACCCCCTTACCTCCTCAAATAGCTTGATGCTTAAAAGCAAGAGCTCTGAGATCAGAGTGCTTGGGTTCAAGCCACCCATCTTCAGTTCACCAGCAGCATTACTTGAGTCAACTGTATCACTTTTCTGAGCCTCAGTTCCCTCGTCAAATCAACAGGGACTATATCAGTATCTATACCAAAGCACTACACAATAAACAGCCTCTGATACAAACTATGTGTTCAATGCATGAACATCATTAAATGTTCCACTATAGTATGGTAAGTTTACAAGGAGGAAAATTAAAATCAGATTGGATAGTATGGGAGGTTTCCCAAAGAAGGTGGCATAACCCAAATACTGAAAGGCATATTGAGATTGATGAGAGGAAGAGGCTTTGTAGAAAACTGTATCAAACAGATCAGGCAAGCTGGAAGAAATGGTACAGCTAAGGACTGCAAGGGAGATGAAGCCATATCATAGAAAGCCTTGTATACGGAATGATTCTGACTTTACAATATGTGCAATGATTGGGAAGAATGAGATTAAAAATGGAAGGTTTTAATTCAGAGCTGATATAATCAACCCTTTGACATTTGGAAAAGACAACTGGCTAGTATATAAAGCAGTGTTTTCCGGACAGCAGGTCTGAACCTGCTTCAGATCAATGTAGTAAGTCCAGGCCAGCATAATTTTTAAATGAAATAGAATAAATAAATGAGATCACCTATATCAAATTGGATCATATATTGGAGGACTAAATATCACTTTGTGAAATTTTGATTCTATATATATTACGAGTGTGTGTGCCTGCATGTTAATGACTCAGATGCAAAATTTCTGAACGTAAACCATAGCAACTGGGAAAAAACGAATTGGCGAGACAAAGTGCGGTGATAGGAAGACTAGGAACAAAGTGCTTACCATATTGGAATCTGAAAGAGTAGTTTTATCTTGGTTTGTTTCTAATTAAACTAGAGGAACCATTTTACTTTGAGTTTTTGGTGTGTGTGTGTGTGTGTGTGTGTGTGTGTGTTTGGGTTTTTTTTTTTGTTTTTTCTTGCAGTCTATCACCAGTTTTCAAGTGCTTGAATTTGCACTTCAATATTGCGAAATCAATCAATATTTCCCAAGACATGAAACTTCAGTCCACATGTAAATGTGATTTTCCCTTTGATGTTTACACATTGTCACTACATACCTAAAATATTTTGAAAACACAACATAAGAAGGCTAAGCCTCAGATTCTTGTTCCTGCTTCTATCCTACTGGCTATGTGACTTTAGCCTGTGTGAAACTTCAGTGAAAGAACTGAATAGTATAATCTGTTAAGTTTCTTACAACCCTTCATAGTATATGATTCTACTTGGCTGGCTTGTTCATGAACACAGAATATTTTGTGAGATTTGGGATTCAAATTCAGGGTGTTCGTGTTGCTAACCTATGACATCAATTGAGCTAGGCAACCATTGTTTTTCAGCATGCAAAGAAGTATAGTTGTAAAAATCATGTGTCCTAACAAGTGTTCCCAGCAGGGTGACTCAATCCTGTAATCTCTGATTGCAATGCTATTTTGCACGTAATGCATTTTATTGTGTTTCTTATACCCCTACTGCATAACAACTTTCTTGGGAAGGGGAAAATTCCTTAGTCTTTGAATATTCACTGTATCTAACACTGGTGAATTTACAGTAGAAGCATATATAATTCTCAATTAAATAAAATGGTAGAATTTGCTTCTAGCACTAAACCTTCAGACAATTGAAAAACTGCATTTTAAAAACTCTACTGAAGGGATCTAAAAGTAACAAAGGCAGTTAAAAATGGACGAGTCAAGATCCCAGAGGTGGGAACTACATTGCTACGATCCTAAAATTCTTTTCAGTGTTTCCTCTAGAAATTCCCCTTTTGTGATTTCTACCTGATGATAAGACAAGAATCTAAGCAGCCCAGAAGGGAGTTGCAGCTAAATGGCTAAGACACCATGTACAGCTTTCAATGGTCTCAAAATACGAACTAACATGAAAGAATTGAGTCAGAGTCTTTAATATATTGTGCCACAAAAGTGAAAGCAAACTGAAAAGAGACAAGCCCTTATCAAGGAAAAAAAAAATCAAAAAAGCAGATTTTCAAGTAGTCCTCATTAGAACATCTTAACAGATTAGCAATTCAAGAGAATAAAATTCTTTAATATAATAAATAATATATACAAAAATAAATAAAATTTAAAAACTAAAACATGTTTAATGGTTAAATATTTAAAGATTCCTTCTGATCAAGAAGGAATGCCATTCAGTATTGTTCTAGAGGTTCAGGTCAATACTATAAAGCAAAAAGTGTGCGTGTGTGCAAGACAGAGAGATTGCAAAAGAAAGAAATGAAATCACCATTATTTTAATACAGCATGGTTATATAGAGAGGAAAATGTTTACATGTATATAAATTTAAAAATACATACATGCATGTACACAGGTCAATGTTTGCAAAGTGTATATTTATATATACTAGCAATAGACAACTAGAGAATGAAAATAATAAAATCCTATTATCTATACTATCAAAAACGCCAAATACCTAAGACTCAATCTATAAAAAGTCATGTAACATCTCTCTGTAGACAACTAAAAACTTTTATGGCAAACTCAAAACCTTAAAAATAATGGAGGGTCATGCCATATTTATGAAATGGAAGGTGAAATATTTAAAAATATGTCTCCCAAAGTGACCTGTAGATTCAATGTAATCTCAATTAAAACCTCAGCTAATGTGTGTTTGCAAAACTTTACGTGCTGATTCTAAAATGTGTATGGAAAAGCAAAAGGCCAAGAACAGCCAAGACCATTTGGGGTGAAGGAACAAATTTAGAACAATTACACTAACAGATATAATATCTTATAAAGTTCCAAGAATTAAGAATAGAATGGCTTTGGTATATGGCAAGAAAACAAGCTATACAGAATAGAGGAGTTCAGAACCAGATCATGTATACATATGGTCACGATTTATGTAAAAATGTGACTTTGTAATTTAGTGAGAGAAATACTCATATCAAACAAGGATACAAATTCAGGTAGTCATAACACCTACAAATAATTTTTAAAAATTTAAAAATACAGTAGAAAAATGGGAAAAAGTCTGAAACAGGAACTTCACAAATAAAAGAGTATACAATTATTCAATAAATAAGCATAAAGACGTTCAATCTGTTCAGTAGTATCAAAGAAAAATTGCACCTAATGGAGTCACACAGGAAAGGAAGACTCTATTCAAGACTATTGCAAGAGGGGCGAGAGATGAAACTCAACTCCTCTGAAACTAAAGGCTGCACACTTTTCAAGCACTGAGGTGAGCTAGGGGAAAAGTGCTGGAGGACATTAGTGGGGAGAGGGATCCATGTGATTAGGTCATCTGTGTTTGCTAATTAGCACTTTACCTTCCCTCAGAGATTGGGAGATAGAGGCCTCATTGTTCCTCACTGTTCTTAATGATTACATTTTAAAGAGATGGCTCCCAGATCCTTGAGAAAGACATTTCTAAGTTTTAAGACTGGTAAGAGACAGGAAGAAGTTGTACATCTTAAGGAGGGAGAAAAATGTTCCAAGAAAAAGCAGTTCTGGGGCCTAAAACCAGGAAGAAATCTGTCAAAAGTTTAAGTCAGCTCAGGGGAGTGAAAAAGCTATCTTGGTCAGTCATTAAGGAAATGAAAAATTAAAACTACAGTGATGTTTTATTACTACTTCATTAGAAAGATTAAAATTTATTTTAATAAAGGGCTGGAAACATCAAGTGTCAGTGAGAATATGAAGCAACTGAAATGCTTCAAAACTGTTGATCAAAGTATGAAACAACAAAAGCATTTTGGGAAAGTATTTGGAAGTATCTACTAAAACTGAACATCCCTATATACTATGACTCAGCTGTGTATTTTTAAATATATTTTAGGTGTATACTAAGTAAATATATGTATGTGTCAGAAGCATTTGAACAAAAGCAATTCCATCTTGAATAGGGGCTGGGTAAAATAAAGCTGACACCTACTGGGCTGCATTCCCAGGAGGGTAAGTGTTCTTAGTCACAGGATGAGATAGGAGGTCGGCACAAGATAGAGGTCACAAAGGTTTTGCTGATAAAACAAGACAGAGCAAAAAGCCGGCCAAAACCCACCAAAACCACGATGGCAACAAAAGTGACCACTGGTTGTCTTCACTGCTCATTATATATTAACTATAATTCATTAGCATGCTAAAAGACACTCCCACCAGCCCCACGACAGTTTACAAATGCCACGGTAATGTCCAGAAGTTACTCTATATCATCTAAAGTGGGAAGGAACCCTTGTTTGTGGGAAATCCCTGCCCCTTTCCCAGAAAATTCACGAATAATCCACCCCTCATTTAGCATATAATGAAGAAATAACTAAGTATACTTAGTTGAGCATCCCATGCCCTGCTCTGCCTATGGAGTAGCCATTCTTTTATTCCTTTACTTTCCTAATAAACTTGCTTTCCCTTTTCTGTATGGGCTCACCTTGAATTCTTTCTTGCATGAGGTTCAAGAACCCTCTCTTGAGGTCTGCATTGGGACCCCCTTTCCAGTAATTTATGTATGTACACATTTTTTTGTTGTTGTTTTTATTTTTTTTGGAGACAGAGTTTTGCTCTTGTCCCCCAGGCTGGAGCGCAATGGCGCAATCTCGGCTCACTGCAACCTCCGCCTCCCAGGTTTAAGCGATTCTCCTGCCTCAGCCTCCAGAGTACCTGGAATTACAGGCATGTGCCACCAGGCCCAGCTAATTTTTGTATTTTTAGTAGAGAAGGGGTTTCACCATGTTGGCCAGAATAGTCTCGATCTTCTGATCTGCCCGCCTCAGCCTCCCAAAGTGCTGGGATTACAGGCATGAGCCACTGCACTCGGCCATATATATGGTTTTATATATATATATATATATATATATATATGTTTATAACAGGTTTTGTTCATAATAGCCAAAAACTTGAAACAACTTATATATTTATCAATAGTTGAATGGTAAATTGTGGATTTCTGTAAGAAAATATAATACAGTAATGTAAATAAGTGAATTATCTAAACATAATATTGAATGAAATAAAGCAAGACACAAGAGAGTATATGCTGTGATTCCATTTATGTGAAGTTAATAAAGAGTCAAAACTAATGTATGGTATAATAAACACACTTTAATAAGGATGAAGGGTCATGACCAAAATGGGCCTAAGAGAGGCCATTATGTTCTTCTAATATTCTATTCTTGATCTGGCTTTTTTAAAAAATCACTAAATATGTTTACAATTTGTGAAAATTTACCCTTATGAATTGTGCACTTTTCTGTATATATGTGATAGCACAAAAATGAAGCTAGAGAAGTATAAGAGAGCTCCAAATGATTGGTAGAAGTTAGTGAGTCTTAAGGAATTCCTACTCCTACACTGGAAAAAAAAAATGCACGTAAACTAAAAGTAGTGAGGCCTGTGGTTAACTAGGGACATTCTGGACCCAAATGTTATGTGAAAACAGCCAAAGGCTGTCAGCTCATTTTTATCACAGACAGGCAGGCAGGCCATTTGTGCATAAAAAAGCACAGTCCTTGAATAATCATCACATTTCCTTGTTTTACAAATGTAGAACTATCACTCCAACAGTGAAGGTGATGACAGCAGTCACTTTTGTTACTGTTGTTGTTTTATTGTAGGCAATCTAAAATTAGAGGCAAATAACTTGCTGGAGTTGGCGGTTATTGAATTTTCCCACTTTATTTTAAGCTATAACATTACAGGGGACATTGAGTACTTCCTAATTTTCCTTGCAAATGCCCCCAGCAAAACAGAACTGAAGATTTTTTTTCTATCTACAAAGAAAGAATAGTAGCCTGGAGTCAGACAGTTATGAGTTCAAATACACATATTTAACCTTGTTACATGATGTGTAGTAAGAAAAATAATATTTTGAGCAATGATTTCCTTAATAGGGGGATAAAACCACCTCTTTTCCAGATTAATGTCAGTTTTAAAGTAATATTATATTTTAACAATCTCGGCCATGACCCTAACTACACCTCAGCAGTGGTAGAGTAATTGTCGAAAGCAAGAAGGTGGGAATGTCTTTTGTTATCCTTCAATAGATAAGATGTCAATTCTTAAATATGTCTTGTGTGTGTGCTTTTCATTACTCCAATTAGTATTTATAATGTGAGTGAAGCTACATTCTTGAGACCTGAAGTGGCAGTTACAACTAAATCATGACCTTCCTTCAGTTTTATACTCCAATTACACTTTATATGGAGGATATAATTTCACATTTGGTAACACTTGGGAGATTAACCAACACACTCATTTATGATACTTTACTCATCCAAACTCACATCCTGCTATTAAGTTGTATGTACAAATCCACCAGGAACCCAATTCTTATCCAACCATTCGTTCACTTATTTAACACACATGCTATGTAGACAATATACTGTGTTGGGCACTTTGGCATGTATTATTTCATTTAGATTTCTACCACCAACTTCAGAACTTCATTAGTAGCATTAGAGTAAAATAATAATAAGCTAAAGATTACTGAATAATTTGAAAATGATCAAGATGAACTAACATTCCCTTCAACTTGATTAAACTTTAGACAAGTTTCTTCCTGGTTTTAGGTCCCAGAACCACTTTTTCTTTCGGCCCCAGAACATTTCTCCTTCTTTAAGAATTATATCTTCTTCCTGTCTTTTGCCAGTTTTAAAACCCAGAAATGTCTTTCTCAAGGACCTGGGAGCCATCCCTTTGAAATGCAATCATCAAGAAAGATGGAGCCTCTGTCTCCTATAGTTTCTGTGGGAGGTTAGAATCCTAACTCCCCTAAGTGCCAATTAGCAAATACAGATGACCTAATCATATGGACCACGCTCCCCACTAATGTCTTCCAGCACTTTTCCACTAGCTCACCCCAGTCCTTGAAAACTGTCCAGCCTTTAGTTTCAGAGGAGTTGAATTTCATCTCTCTCCCCTATTGCAATAGTCTTGAATAAAGTCTTCTTGCCCGTTTGACTCCATTAGATGCAATTTTTCTTTGGCATTACTAAAGAGATTGAACATGTTTATTTATTAAACACTGATACTCTTATTTGTGAAGTTTCTGTTTAAGACTTTTTCCCACTTTTCTAATGTATTTTTCTTTTTTGTTATGATTTATAGGCATTATTGTTGCCTGGATTTGAGTCCTTTGATAAATGTATTTTTCCAGGCATTGTGAAGTAAAATGAAGGCCTTTCTAGAATCAGTAGCAGCCATTTGTCTCTGGTTGTTAGGCGTCTCTCACAGGAATGGGCAGCTGACAAACCTCATGGGACCTGGCAGTTTTGAACCTATTCTACGAGGGTCTGAGTTGAGTCTTTGATCCTGCAGCTAATATCTACTCTCCCACTTTCCTTGTGTCATGAGATCATTCTCATTTTCTCAGTGTGGATTTTCATAACATCTTAACTCGGCAACAATTCACCCAGTCTACAATCACTGTCAATTGCATTATTCTTGATTTATATGAGTCCTAGCACATCAGCTCAGGCCCAAAACTCTATCGCTGAAGTAAGCATTTGTTTGTTGCAGGGAAACTTTTTCACCTGAGCCACAGTGACCAAGAGTAATTACAACATATATTTATTTTAGTGCACGGAGCCAGACTCAAATCATGACTTCTCATATAGATGTAATTAATTAAGAATAAGGTCATTTACCTAAAATCTGGTGGGAAGGTAAGTAAAAAACAGAAGTAGTCATTATATAAAAAAGAAGTATTAATATAAACTGTCATTTAACATACAAAAAGTTGTTCAACTTATAATAAAAAGGAATACAAACCAAAACTAAGTTGGGAAATCACTTCTCACCTATTAACTTGGCAAAAAGTCAAGTGATTAACAAGCACAATTCACTCAGTTGGTGAGGTTGTGGAGAAACAGGAATATTCATACATGGCGGGTGGTAGTAAAAAAAAAAAAAATGGAACGACCCCCATGGAGGAACAATTGGGAATGTCTGCTAAGATTACACATGCATTGACCCTTTGAGACAGTTTTCTCAATCCTGAAAATTTTACCTTGAAGTCTCACCTCCACCATAAAAAATGATATATGCAAGATTATTCACAGTAACAGTGAAATATTAGAAACAAACAAAAATCCAACCCTGTCTTTAGTAGAATGGTTGGATAAATCATGATACATCCAAACAGTGGAGTACTTTGCAGCCATGAAAAATGAAAAAGATTTTTTTATAAATTTCTATCCATAAGTATATTTTTAAGTGAAAAGGTCAAGGTATAAAGGGGTACATATAATGTGTTACATCTTGTATAAGAAAGATGACATAAAAATAAACGTATATACAAAAATACATAGCAGATTATATATTGATTATATATTAATTTGTACACTGATTTAAAATAGAGAAATATATATTGTCAATATGTTTGTATATATGTTCGTATATGTGTATGTATATATACTCATTTATCATTTTTACAAAAGTAAACACAGAAGGCTAAATCTAATTAAAACAGTTATATGTAGGGATGGATAATAGGGTAGAAAGAATGTTTCTGGGGATGGATAAGATTAGTCTAAGTTTAGCTTGATACTTTATTTCAATGTTTGAATCATATAAATGTTTTATAATATTCAAATATAAATTAATTTAAAAGTATGAAAAAGGAATACCCAAAAATTGAATACAAAAAGAAACTAATTAACCTAATGCATACTACACTGATAGAAAAAAGCACAGAGAATAATTAATTGACCTACTTTTAAACACAGTAACCTGACTGTACAGTCTTAATGGCAACAACAACAAATAAGTAAATAAATCTTGAACTTGAATTAGTAGATTCGTTGTTAGTGATGGTATTGATGTATTTCTGAAACTGGAACGCATTATAGGGAAGAGAAAATATATTGCTGTTGTTGAAATTCTGCTAATAGTTGGTATTGATGTTGTATTTCTGAAACTGGAACACATTATAGGAAAGAGAAAATATACTGCTGTTGTTGAAATTCTGCTGATAATTGGGAGAAGGAAATTACTAATACAGAATGTGAGAAGGATAGGAAAAAGTTGTGATGTTAGAATTGAAGTTGAGGTATTATAAACTCTGTTTTTTAAAGTGGCCACAATTTATGCAAACTTATGTGTAACAGGTTTTTTAAAATATATTTTTAACTTTTATTTTAAATTTAGGGGGTATATGTACAGGTTTGTTACCTGGGTATATTGCATGAATGCTGACATTTGGGATACAAATGACCCTGTCCATCACCCAGATAGTGAGCATAGTACCAAACAGATAGTTTTTCAACCCTTGCTCTCCTCCCTTCCTCCCCATTTTTAGAGTCACCAGCATTTACTGTTCCCATTTTTATGTCCATGTGTACCCAGTGTTTAGCTTCCATTTATAACTGAGAACATGCAGTATTTGGTTTTCTGGTCCTGCCTTAATTCGCTTAGGATAATGGCCTCCAGCTACATCCATGTCGCTTCAAAGGACCTAATTTTGCTGTTTCTTATGGCTGTGTAGTATTCCATTATATGTATATACCACATTTTCTTTATCCAATCCACTGTTGATGGACACCTACATTGATACTATGTCTTTGCTATTGTGAATAGTGCTATGATGAACATACAAGCACAGGTGTCTTTTTGGTAGAATGATTTCTTTTGGATGTGTACACTGTAATAGTATTGCTGGATCAAATGGTAGTTCTCCTTTAAGTTCTTTATAAACTCAGTATTATTTATGAAATAATTTTTCCTAGCTCTGTATACTGAAAATAGAACCAAGATTGATAAAGTTTTTCTATAAAGGGATACACAGTAAATACTTTAGGCTTTCTGGGCAGTATACGGTCTCTGTTTCATAGATTTCTTGGTCATTCTGGTCTTTAAGAAACTGTTTATTTGTGGGGTTATTTGTTGATTTGTTTGTTGTTGTTGACTTTTTCCCATTTACAATTTTTAAAATAATTTTTAGTTCTTAGGATGTACAAAAACAGGCCACAGACAGGATATAGTTTACAGGCCATTGTTTGCTTATTCCTGGGTCTAGAAACACACTCCAATGGCCATGAGCACACCTAGCATCCATACTTTGGTTTCTAAATACATTTCGTATCTTAAAGGGATCCAGACTTTTGAAGAAGCAAATGATTCCACGTCTAGGACCTGGACAGCATGAAGTAATCCTGGAACACCTTCTCTAGAAAGCAAGAAAAAAGTATCAGAGCATAGGATACAGACAAAAGACAGAGCCTCCACCAGCAAATTTAGTACACTTTGAGCACAGTGATGGATTACAATACACTGGGATAGGGGAGGGAAATCTATGAGTGGTACCCAATGAAAAAATGGTAGAATTACAAAATCACCATTTTAATATTGGAATCTGATCATTAATTCATGCAGTGTTCATCAATAGAAGAACAAAAAGCTGGGTCAATGTTGGGGAATAGAACAGTCATACAACTTCAAAGTAACCATACATTACTTATTAAAAATAAACATGTTAATATAATGCATAATTAGAAACTCCTATGGAGAGATCTGGAGAGAGACAACCTTAACTAAGTGATTATCTGAGCATCACCCATTATCCAACAAACTGAAATCTCATTGCTTTCTGATGGGATGCAATGGGAAGTACACAACATTATCTGCGCAATATTTTTTTGCAACAAATCTTTAACCTGAATCTAATCATGAGGGGACAAAAAGACAAGTCCAGATGTGGGGTACTCTGTAAAATAATGACCCAAATATTTCAAACAAGTCAATGTCACAACAGCAACAACATGAAATGCCAAGATAACTGTGCTAGATTGAAGGAGATAGAATTAAAGACTTAACAACCAAATGCAGTCAATGGTATTTGCCTGGATCTGATATTCATAACAGTTATAACATCTATAAAAATGTTTTTGAAAAAATATGAGAAAGTTTGAGTATACTAGATAACATTATTGGGTGAATTTTATTTCCTGCATGTGCCAATGGTATTATAGCTATGTAGGAAAGTGGCCTAGTTACTAGGTGATACATGCTGAATTATTTAGGAATGATATGTCATTATATCTTCAATTTACATTCAAATGATTCTGCAATATATAAAAATATCAATATATATGCAGAGAAAGAGGAGAGAGTGCAAGTAAAAGTGGTAAAGGATGAATCACCATTAGTGACTCTAGGTAAAGGAAATCTGAGCATTTTTTAAATTATACTTTAATATCTAGGGTACATGTGCACAATGTGCAGGTTTGTTACATATGTACACATGCGCCACATTGGTGCACTGCACCCATTAACTCATCATTTACTTTAGGTATATCTCCTAATACTATCCCTCCCCCCTTCCCCTACTCCTCAACAGACCCCGGTGTGTGATGTTCCCCTTCTTGTGTCCAAGTGTTCTCATTGTTCAATTCCCACCTATGGGTGATAACATGTGGTGTTTGGTTTTTTGTCCTTGCCATAGTTTGCTCAGAATGATGGTTTCCAGCTTCATCCATGTCCCTACAAAGGACATGAACTCATCCTTTTTTATGGCTGTATAGTATTCCATGGTGTATATGTGCCACATTTTCTTAATCCAGTCTATCATTGATGGAAATTTGGGTTGGTTCCAAGTCTTTGCTATTGGGAATAGTGCCACAATAAACATACATGTGCATGTGTCTTTATAGCAGCATGATTTATAATCCTTTGGGTATATACCCAGTAATAGGATGGCTGGGTCAAATGGTATTTCTAGTTCTAGATCCCTGAGGAATTGCCACACTGTCTTCCACAATGGTTGAACTAGTTTACAGTCCCACCAACAGTGTAAAAGTGTTCCTATTTCTCCACATCCTCTCCAGCACCTGTTGTTTCCTGACTTTTTAATGATTGCCATTCTAATTGGTGTGAGATGTTATCTCATTGTGGTTTTGATTTCCATTTCTCTGATGGCCAGTGATGATGAGCATTTTTTCATGTGTCTGTTGGCTGCATAAATATCTTCTTTTGAGAAGTGTCTGTTCATATCCTTCGCCCACTTTTTGATGGGGTTGTTTTTTTCTTGTAAATTTGTTTGAGTTCTTTGTAGATTCTGGATCTTAGCCCTGTGTCAGATGAGTAGATTTCAAAAATTTTCTCCCATTCTGTAGGTTGCCTGTTCACCCTGATGGTAGTTTGTTTTGCTGTGCAGAAGCTCTTTAGTTTCATTAGATCCCATTTGTCAATTTTGGCTTTTGTTGCCATTGCTTTTGGTGTTTTAGACATGAAGTCCTTGCCCATGCCTATGTCCTGAATGATATTGCCTAGGTTTTCTTCTAGGGATTTTTATGGTTTTAGGTCTAACATGTAAGTCTTTAATCCATCTTGAATTAATTTTTGTATAAGGTGTAAGGAAGGGATCCAGTTTCAGCTTTCTACATATGGCTAGCCAGTTTTCCCAGCACCATTTATTAAATAGGGACTCCTTTCTCCATTTCTTGTTTTTGTCAGGTTTGTCAAAGATCGGATGGTTGTAGATGTGTAGTATTATTTCTGAGGGCTCTGTTCTTTTCCATCGGTCTATATATCTGTTTTGGTAATCCGAGCGTTCTTGACGCTTTTTTTCAACTTTACTGTAGGTTTGGAAATGTCTTAATAAAAAATTAGGGCAAAAGGAAGTAAGGCTTTTACCCAAATTGCAAAATCATATAAATTTTGTGTTTAAGGGTATTTACAGAACTGTTTTTATTAACAAAGAAACAAAAGAGAACTTTAAAAAATCTAAATGTACCTTGACAGGGATATGATTGAAGAATTATGTCACATCCATGTAATGTCGTTAAAATAGGAAGTACATTTATATGTACTGATATAGTTTGTATATTTGCCCGTGCTCAAATCTCATGTTGAAATATAATCCTCAATCTTAGAGGTGGGGCCTGATGGGAGGTGTCTGGGTCATAGGAAAGGATTCCTCATGGCTTGGTGCTGTTTTTGAGATAGTGAGTTCTCACAAAACGTGGATGTTTAGAAGTGTGTGGCACCTCCCCCCACCTGCTCCCTCTTGCCCTGTGAGACACCTGTTCCTCCTTCACCTTCCACCATAAGTAAAAGCTTCCTGAGGCCTCACCAGAAACAGATGCTGGCATTATGCTTCCTGTACAGCCTGCAGAACCATAGCCAAGTAAACTTTTATTATAAATTATCCAGTCTCAGGTATTTATTTATAGCAATGCAAGAATGGTCTAATACATGTACAGATAGAAGAAAATGTCCTATATGATATAGATGAAAAAAAATAGGAAGGAAGGGAGTGAGGAAGGGAAGAAGGGAGGAGAAAGAAGCAGAAGGGTATGAATGGGTGTTTATTCCTAGCAAAATATACAGGTTCTGGAGAATATATATATAAAAAAAACCTGTTAACAGTGATTACCAATAGTGAATGAGAGGGTGATCAGGGATAGGATTTTAATTTTTACATTACACATTTTATTACTGTTATAGTTTATCATGGGAATGTTATCACTTTTATAATAAAAATAAGAAGTGTCTATCCCATCCCACCTCACATTGTATAAAATTCTTAGAACAGTAAACCAAAATATATCTATTACTTACCAGTACTTCTTGAATTAGGCAGTCTTTGCTCTTTGGCTAAGTTCTCTGAGGTCAGTACCACAGCTACAAGTACATTTGGCAAATGCTGATATAAGCAGCCTCACAGGTGTAGGCCCTGACTTAGAGCGATATCTACTGTCTGACTAGGTTAAATGCCATAAACATATTATATGTCCAGATTCTGAATGGTGCTGAAAATCAGAAGGAAAGTCACTGGTTTCAGCTTCACCAATTATTGAATGGCCTTTGCAAACTGTAAATCAGAGTACACATGTGCACTATTCTCATTTCCTTAAAGACTTAGTATAATCCTGTAGTCAGAGCAATCATGCTCTCTTACTGGTTACAAATTGGGAACAGGAGTTCAGAGAGATTCACGATGACAATATCACCTTTCTCCACAATGTTTTTGGCTCCCATTAATAGTATCAGCAAATAAACTATCAGAGTTCTTTTCAACACAGACGACTGGGCCCAGAATATATGGGGGAGGTTATACCCCTCATCTTGACTTAAAGGGGATTATGTATCCCCTTCCAAGTTGGCTTTTTAATTTGTTTCAACATTCAGAATTATATCCTCAAAGCAACCAACTTTCAATATCTTGTAGGAACTTATAGAACATCTCAAGAGTTTGTAGGCGAATTCCTATAGCCATTTTCGTAACTTTATATAATTCACATGAGATGTTAAAAAGCACAAAAATTATAAACACCACTAATTTGATGGTACCTTTTATTCACATGTGGATAAAGTCTGGTAGGTTGGAAAAGTTTAAGCAAACAAAGTAAGATGGCTGAGATATTTCATACCATGAGCGTAAGTCAACAGCATGAGTTAAGCCAAAGACAGCTAAGAAGCCCTGAGCAAGAACTGCCAGGACTGTAATCAATATGCTACCTCTGACATTTACAAACACCCTTTAGAAGCAAAACACTATTTTAAAACCTTTTAATGTCATTTATGGAGTTGGCTTGCCCTTTAAATGTCTTTCATTCCTCTTGAGAATTAAATCAGTTTCAATGAGGACCCTTTTTTGATTATTTGAACAGCAGTTGGGGGTAAGGAGCAAAAGAAGAAGGCTCTTCACCTGCTTGTAATAGCCTATTGTCATTGTGATTGCCAACCTTTCAACTCTTCCACTGTCCTTAAGAATTCATAAAAGAGAGTGACAGGTGACAGCTTCCTTCTCGGATGGAACTCCTTGCTTGAGAATCAAATGGGACTGGAAGTAGAAGAAGAGGAGGCTTTTTATGAGCATGGCTTTGAGAGAGCCATGGCCCTGCCATTCCCTGGCACACAGGAGATATCCATCAGTTGGATTCACAGAGGCATATCCTCCCTCTTAATGTAGTCTGCAGACATGAGGATCCTTCTGGTGAACATAGGGCCTACATGGGAGTCAATGGGGATGGGCAAAAGCCAAAAATTAGTGGGTCAAAGGCTGAGAATGTTAGCTACTGTGGCCTGTGGTTGAGACAAATGCAGGCACAAAGGGGATAGGAGGTATCTATATGAGGCGTGCCAGGCCCTAGGTCAGTGCACACAGAGTAGTGTGCCATGATGGTACTGTCAACCTCTGTATTCTCAGCAGAATCAAGTACAGAGATGGGGCACGTCCAGACCCCTAAGGATAAAACTGACAAGAGCAAGACAATGTAGTTTAATAAAACAAGGTACTTGTATGTATATACAGGTTTAAATCAAGACCCACAGCTCTCCCTTTAAAATATACAACTGGCCCTAGGCTCCTCAGAATAGAAATTCTGAGGAGTCACCAAATTAATAAAAGATAGAAGTTCTATGCAGGGAAATCAAGACAGAGGCCATATCTAAGCCAACCATTAGGATTGGCTTTAATAACCTGAAATTTTCCCCAGAACACCAGGCTCTACCCTGACAGTATTAGATCAGGGTCCTCGGCAGATAATAAAGCTGTGTCCTTGAGGTAAAGTTGTTCTAGTTAGGTGTGCTATAGCAATAGCTTCTCTTTGGAAGGAATAGCCATGGAGAAATATAGATGATGAACAGAAGGGGAGTGAATCAGAGTTGCTAGAATGGCTAGATCTCCTCTTAGTAAAAATGCCAGGTGTTCTTCAATGGGAGGCATCTGTCTAGGAATAATTCAAACTACCTAGCTGAGGGCTGCTCTGTATGGATCTGCCCTTCCACAGTTAGCACTGGTGAAAATCACAGCTTAATTGGAATCCAGTCCTAGACTCAGCATAACCCACAGCAATTACTGTAGCTGGCCTACTGGACCAAGATGCAAGATGGTTATCCAAATGTCATAACCTTTAAGGATAATGCCCAGTGTTCACTCTTTACCAATAACCCTGCCAATTAACTAAGTTGCCAATCACCTTCCTCTGTTTGCTTACATTGTGAATCAGATAATATTAAAGTTATTGATTTTCTCCTTACATTATAGATAAGGAAATTAAATCTGGCTCAGTGGCAGAATAACTTGCCTGAATCTCCATAGTCAATTAGATTAGAAGAGATTGAAGCTCTTCTGATTTCAGAATTCTCTACCAGTACTACAATGTTGTCTTAGTCAACTAACACAACCCAGGATTTTTGAATTCCAGCTGCCACCAAGGTCAAATACATTCAGTGTGTCTCCTGCAAGTAAGAGTTTTATTTAAAAGAAGGAGCAACAGTAGGGGGTCATCCACCCTGAGATCACTACTGCTATCAGATACCTTGTTTTATCTCCAAAATTTTGCTTCTATGAGTTAGTTCTCTTTGATTCCATGTAGTTTTTTCAAAATATGGCTTCTTTTCCATGTGAAGTTTGCCTCATCTATACTCAGAGCTCTAAGCAAAATTATGAAACAGAAAGGCACAAGATTTAGAATCTGAAGAAGTTAGTTTTACTAGATTCTGAGGCTCCACGTCTATGTGACTAAAGAAGTCATTTAAGTCAGTTATAATTTCATCATCTAAAATAAGAGAAATTGTTCAAGATGATAGACCCAGCACATGTATGTTTACCTAATACGTGGTCTATTTAAGCGAATAAAAAAGGTGCCATTCATGGACTAGAAAATGAGAGGAAATTCTAGTAGATAGAAAATAGATAAAAGATATTGACAGGGCAAATGGAAGAGAGAAAACCACACCTTAAAACATCTAGGCATTCTGTAGGGAAGTTGTTTGTTAAAACACCCCACGGTACACACAGAACTCAAAGTCAGTTCTCCTATCCAAGGAAAAGGGTTGTTGGAGAGGGAAATTTACAGAGTTCCAGAGAAACTCCTTGTTCCAAGCCTCCTACATATCCTAATTACCCTGACTTAGTTTAGATACCTACAAAATCAAACTTAAACAAGAACATGATTTATATGGGAGGTGATCCCAGGAAGCAGGTATGAAGAACAGCAACAGTAGGAAAAGAGAGGAACAAGAAAACTCAATAAAGGATGTGTTATTTGAGGATTGCCATTGTAGGCCGCTAGGACTCCATCCTGCTGGGAACCTTTAGGAACCTCATAGAACATGACCCAGAATTGTTTCCCTGAAAAACAGAAAGCTGAGGCATTTATCCATTGACCCCCCTGCCAGTCCCACCATGGGTAGGGTTGTCCCTGGAAGCATCATCCAATGAATATGTCCATGCTCTCTGGACCATGAACTGAGTAAGACTTAGCATGTTTCCAAACCCGGAAGGCAAAACTGTAGAGAGAAGTAGCAAGCAATTGAGGTAGGTCATTGGCAGTGCCAGGGTCATGTCCACCAGAGTGGCAGCTAAAACCAAAAGGAGATCACAGAACATGGCATACGTCACAAAAATTATCTGTTATAGTCAGTCATTAAACTGAACCACAAGGACCTGAGACATTTGAAGAAAATTTACAGCATGAAAAAAGAAGCCTAAAGTGGAAAAAAAGAATTATCTGATCCCAGCTAAATTAGAGTTGATCAAGGAAAAGAACATTTAAATTATTCTAATAAGCATATTCAGAATAAAATAATAAGCATATTCAGAATAAAATATTCTGAATATAATATTATTAGAATATAAATTATTCTAGTAAGTAATTTTCAGAAAGAACAAAAAGTTTTTTCTCCCAAAACCAAAAATGGGCCTCTGGAGAAATGAAGCAAACAGAAAAAAGAAACTTTCAAAAAAATAAACATTTTATTGCAAAAAAAAAAAAAAAAACCTCAGTAGTTGGATTGAGAATAGATAGCATTAAATACCAAGACTAAGCTCGAAGAAAGTTTTCTTGTATTTAAAAAATAATGTATTTTCAGATTGACTAGCAAAATCAATGAGGAAAAATGTTCCAGCAATTTCAGAAGTCCTAGAACAAAGAGAAAATTATAAAAGCTTCCACAGTTGGAGAAACACAAATTAACATCAAATTTCTTACCATAAACAATGGACACTGAAAGATAATGTAGCAATTTTTTTTCACATTTGTTTTTTCAACCTTGAAATATATACCCAGCCAAACCATTAAACAAATATTGGACAAAATACCTTTCAGGAATGTAAGCTCTCATAAAGCATTAAAATCAGATAATCGTATTTAAAAACAACCCATCAAAGAGGGTACTCTGGGGAAAAAATGTAAAAAGAAGATAAAGTGAATTATAAGGAACAGCAGCATTGGATTGTACCCAGAAAACTAAAAAAAAAAAAAAAGCTCCAAAACAGAACCTCCTGGGTCTCCACACTAAAGTATTTATTTTGGGAGTGGAGGTAGCAGGATTTAATGACACAGAATTAAAAGTCCTCCTTTGTGGGAAGAGTTGCTTACTTGGTTCAAAATGAGTAACAGTCACATAATCATGACTCTACTGTAAATACTATTTTGGAGAACTTCAATTTGAAAATCAGCCTACAGACAAAACACACACAAAAAAACAAGTATAATGAGAACAATATAAATGTTATAAGCCTTGACAACATATATGTTATTAATAAATAAAAACGAATATTTGTGGAAATTCTGATTTGAAAAAAGAAAAAAAAACAAAAAGCAAAACAACAACAAAGATTAATAGGTGAAGAAATGAGAAGAAATAGAAACAAATATGTATTTATTCTACCTTCTAACAATCTCTAGCATTGGTAAATCAAGAAATACAAATATGAATATATATCTTTTACAGTTAAAAAGGGAATTACTAGAAGAACTAAAATAATACAATTGGCAACATTGAAGTATAAAGATAAGTTATACACAATAAAATAATTTTAAAAATTCTAAAATCTCTTTTTTTTAATTTTAGAAATATGTTACTGCTATGTTGCTGAGGCTGGACTTGAACTCGGGCTCAAGCAATTTCTTGCCACAGCCTCCTGAGTAACTGAGACTGCAGGCATGCACCACTGTGCCTGGCTCTCTTCATCTTTTATTGCATAAGGTAGATTGTTGCTGTCTAAAGTTGATAGCTTAATAAATAGAAGCAGAAATAAAAACATTTAAAATTCTAATGGGAAGTGCCAAAAGAATGAAAAAAGAAAATGCTTAAAAGGTACTTATCTCTGGGGTGTGGTGATGGAGGTGGGGGAAGATTGATACTTTTATAACGTCATTTTAGACAGTTTTCAAAAACTAGATTTTTTCCATATTTAGATATTGCTTTTAGAAAGAATACTTTGATAGAGACTCAAAAGCCCAATAGTTTGCCAGCTACAAATGAAGTTTCCTGGGCTCAGCCATGAATTCACTGTGATTAGTAACAACTTAACCGGTGCCCAGGATTTAGGAGAATAAGTAACCTTGTCATTCCCAACCCCTGAGCTGTGGCTTCATTTTATATAGCCATGTTAATTCTACTTGTAATCCCCATGAAGTGCAGGGACTTCTGTTATTTCTTATCTTTAAGCCTCTTTTATCCCTGCTGAACTCAAAAGGATAACTTTTTAAAAGAGCCAATGGGGTAGGGGAAAACAATGAGAAATGACTAGCATTTTGGAAGATGAAAAGGAATGACAATTATTAGGTTAAAATAATTAGATATTTATTCCTCCCTGCATAACTCAAAGGGATCAACATTTCTTGTGTGATGAGAATTTCATGTATCTCTAAATTACAAAAGCCTTGTTTTCACTGAAAGTGCATCAGATCCTGAAGTATTAAATAACATACCAAATCAAAAATTTATGAATTCAGCTTCTTATCTTAGGGATAAGACTCTGTTTTTAATCTTCTATATTTCTTGGGAGTAGGGGAGGACACAGAAGTCAGAGAATATTCAAACGAATTAGTGAGTCTGAGTTAAAGTAGAGCCCAGCTTGTTCTACCAGGTGATATTTGAATATGCCCAGGTGTCTTCAAAATTCAGTTCCCCATTGGCATTGAAGTAAATAGGAAATTTCATGAGTATGATTACCAAGTCTTGATTTTCTCCATTAATAAAAAAAAATCTGTCTCCTGAATTATCTGGGTTTCTACTCTGTGAGACTACCATAACTTGCCTTTTGGGGAAGGAGGAAGGGCAGGAGGAGGGAAAGAAAAGTGTAATTTTGAATACGTAATTGGTAACTATTCTCTTACTTTGTTCTTTGAAAAACAGGAACTAAATCCATGAAGGATTTTCAGTTTTATTGTGTCTGCCTTATAGATCCCACACCTGCCTCCTGCAATACACACACACACACACACACACACACACACACACACACACACACACACACACACACACACACACACACCCTAAATTCATCTTTTACCTCTACCACCTGTGGACAAGAAGTGCATTGGCCTTAAAAACTTGGTGACTTCAGAAGTAATATCAGCAAAATGGCAGACTAGGAAGCTCCAAGCCCATGTATGTAGAAGTCAAATTCACAAAGACAGAAAGTAGAATCATACTTACCAGGAGCTGGGGGAAAGGAGAGTGGGAAGTTATTATTTAATGGGTACAGAATTTCAGTTGGAATGCTGGATAAAGTTCTGAAGATAGGTAATAGAGATGGTTATACAACGTGTATGTACTTAATGCCACTAAACTGTACACTTAAAAATTGTTAAAATGGTAAATTTAATGTTAAGTATAGTTTAGCACAATATTAAAAAAAACACTGTAGTGATCTGCAGTTGGTTCATGTATGGCAAACTGTTCTACTTGTCTCACTAAAACTTGCATATATCACACCGCAGTTCTATAATAATTTATGTGCACCAAGAAGGGATTAATTTTTTAGTAGGACAAGGTAAGTCAATACATGTATTTGGCAATTCCGTCAAGATAAATTATTTTCCATTTAACAGTTTGGAAATTGAAGGAGTAAATTTTTGATACTTGGGAAATTCACAAATGTGTGTGTGTGTGTGTGAAAGAGACCGTGTGTGTGTGAGGAAGAGAGAGACGGAGACAGAGAAGGAGGTAGGGCAGATTCAAGGTAGAAAATCACTGTCACAATCAGAAGCCCTAGAAAGTGCTTGTGGAATCTACCTGTGGAATCAGGTAGATTGGATTTTGCCTCATATCCCTCGCATTGCCTGGTTGTGGGTTCTTGATCAAGTCATATACCTTTCTGGACATCATGTTTCCTCATCTATAAGAAGTCAAAATACTTATTATGTTAGTTATTATAAAGATTAAATATATGTAAAATACACAAGTGCCGAGCACTTCACACATAATAAAACGTAATTGTTACTCTCCTTCTCATTTTGTGGTGATTTTTATTGCCATTCTGTTTTAATATGGTTCATGTCTTATCCAGCAATCGCATCACAAACTACAGCTTATTAAGACAAAGCTAGAGTGTTGCTAACCTTCTCTCAGAGAAATTTAGTCCTGAAAATTAAATCTCTGTCAACTCTGAAGCAGAGTTCCTGTGAGCTGTGCTTTCTAGGACTCAGCTCACCTGCCCAGGAAGTGAAGGTTCAGAGCAAGTCATCAGATGGAAAGGTGAAAGGCTGAGGACACAAAGCAAGAGCTCCCACTGGACCACTCACGGTGGCAGGCTTCCTTTTACAGCATAAACTGCAGCATATCTGGCCCCTCTGCTGGCTCCTAGACATCCTGTGGCTGTTCTAGGAAAGGAGAAAATAGAACCTGGGAAGTTGAAAATAATGTATGTTTCCCTATAGTACCAATGAGGAGGGGGAAGAGAAAGAAAAATGGAACTAGTCAAAGTAGCCACTTGTCTCCAAATCTGGAAATTAGGTTTCAGTGGTAACACCACCTACAGCAATGCTGTTCAATACAGTAGCCACTAGCCACACATAGCTATTTATATTTAAAAGAAAATTATTTAAAATTGAATTAAATGTAAATATCAGTTCCCCAGTCACACTAGCCCATTTCAAGTATTCATAGTCCCATGTGGCTACTAGATCCATATTGGATTGCACAGCAAAAGGAAAGGAAGATTGCAATCACTGCAGAAAGTTCCATCAGACATTGCTGGTCTACAGGGAAGAGGCAGAAACAAAACTTAATATGTCTAGCCAGACAAATTTCCTGAGCTGCTTCTGCAAGGATCATGGCTTAAATGTGGTCTGGAAACTATGAAAGTCCCACAAGGGATTCAATTAGAACCCTTGGCAAACTAGCCTCTCTTGACCTATGAAAATTCTGCAGCCCTCAGTCAAGGCACCACAAGGAGAAACCCTCTGCTGTCTGGTGAGTGCTGCAGGAGCAATTTGCTGAGGGGCCCACCTCTCAGTGGACTCTGTAACCTATAAGGGCCTTCCAGAAGTCACTTTGGCCATCTACCCTTCTCCAGGGCAGCATTTCCCTTATGCTTGGCAAGGGGGGCTGTCTCCCAGGTTTCAGTCCTCTTGGTGGAAAGAGCACAGAATTCTCCTCAGTATCTTCTCTAAGCCTGACTTTCCACCTTGGAACTTCCCTCAATCAAATTAATATAAAAATACTAATATTGAAGACCCATTGATGATTTTCTTGCAGGCTAAAAGAAGGTTTCAAGATTATTAGCATCTATTATAGCAACAAGGTGGCAGCTCAAAAAAACATTGGGGCACTGAATAAGAAATGTGGGTTTGAGTCAGAGGAATGGGTTTTAATCAGACAAATTCAGAAGTTAGGACATTCTACAAGAAAACTAGTCTGCACTCTAAAAAATATTAATGTCATGAAAAAAAGTAGGAAAACTGTTCTAGATTAAAGAGATATAACCAAATGCAAAGTATGCACCTTAATTAGATGCTGCTTTAAAGACTAAAGAAGCAGCTATAAAAGACATTTGGGGACAGCTGAGAAATGTTGATTCTGAGTTGGATATTAGGTGATTATGTGAAATTAGTGTTAATATTCCTAAGAGTCATAATGTTATTGTAGTGGTGAAGGAGAATATTTTTATTCTTAGAAAATACAAGCTGAATGAAATATTTAGGGAGAATGCTCATGGTGTCTGTATCTATCAAATGCTTAGACAAAAAAGCAGAAATATACAGAAAATTAAAACAAATATGGTGAAATATTAATTATTGAATCTAGATGGTATACAGATGGTTATTTTATTTTATTTTTAAGACGGAGTCTCACTCTGGTGCCCAGGCTGGAGTGCAGTGGCGCAAACTCGGTTCACTGCAAGCTCCGCCTCCCGGGTTCATGCCATTCTCCTGCCTCAGCCTCCCGAGTAGCTGGGACTACAGGCGCCCGCCACCACGCCTGGCTAATTTTTTGGTATTTTTAGTAGAGACGGGGTTTCACCGTGTTAGCCAGGATATTCTCAATCTCCTGACCTTGTGATCCGCCCGCCTAGGCCTACTTCAATTCTGGGATTACAAGCGTCACTGAGTACGGATGGTTATTTTATTTTGCAACTTTTTTCTGTGTCTGAAACGATTCAAAATAAAAGTTTGGGTTGTGGGATAATTAGAATAGATTTCAAAAGGGCCAAGATGTAAGAGAGAAGTCCAAACAGGACAAGAAGTCCAGAGAGATGGAGTGCAATAGAGTACAGAATGCCATATCTTGTGCCTAGGAAAAAGCCAAATCTGATTGCATTATTTTAATATGTGTTGGGTGTTACATTGTACCAAGCATCAGACTAACTAGGCACTTCACATTCATTATCTAGCATAAACCTCACAATATTCCCAAAACCATAATCCTTATCCTCATTTTGTTGATGTGAAAAGCTGGAGCTGCTGGGAGGCTGAGGCAGACGAATCACTTGAGCCCAGGAGCTCAAGACCAGCCTAGGCAACACAGTGAGACCCTGCCACTACAAAGAAATTCAAAATTTGTAATATATATCTGTCATCCTTGCTCAGTTCATGTATTGATTATTAATTCTAATATATATATTTTCTATTTTGGGATTCTTTAGTATTTTCTATATATAAGATCATGTCATTAACCAGGCGTGGTGTGATGTGCCTGTAGTCCCAGCTACTCAGGAGGATGAAATGAGAGGACTGCTTGAACCTGGGAGGTTGAGGTTGCAGTTAGCCATGATCATACCACTGCACTCCAGCCTGGGCAACAGAGCAGGACCCCGTCTCAAAAAAAAAAATTTTTAATTAAAAAAAAAAAAAGCTGAGTCTGACAGAGTTTGAATCATTTGGTCAAACTTACACAGCTACTAAGTAGTAAAGCTAGGATGCAAATAAAAATCTGGCCATTTCTAAAGCCCGTGCTAATTGCCTCTTGTTAATTTAGCATCAATAATAATTCTTTCTCCAGTAAATTCAGTAGCAAGAGGGAAAAAAATAGGTCACAATTACATGAGTCTGAAACAGACAAAGACAGGGAGCATGGTAGGGGGTTCATGAGAGAACTGATTTTGGCCACCAGCACTTCAAAAATATTTTAGGTTCCAGTCCTCCGGATTATATGGGGTAAGTGACAGCTTCCCAAATCATATGATTCTCTAGGATCCCTTACCAGGCATTAGGATGCCCCATGGGTTGAGACTGTCCATGGTATCTTGGAGGTGTAGAATGGGTGACTAAAATCAGCTCTTTGTCCTCACTCCACAAGAGGACATTGCATCTAAGTCAGACACAAGTTCCGTTTCACTAATAGCTACTTATTCTCTTGGGATTACTCTTTCTCTGATAAACTAGCAACTTGTTGAGATAAATCACTGGATTCCACGTCTTTCATTTTCTCATAAAATAAACTTTCTATTGACATAATTTGGCAACGAGTATCCTAAATTCTGATCATTCTCATTGAGTTTCCACCATGAAACATTTTAGTGTGTTGCTTCTTTCCTGTAACTATATAATAAAGTACAGCCTTATAATCTTTTAGTCAGCAGTTATGTCAAATTGTATTCTAAGAGCAAGAAGTGAAGGAGGTGATAGCTGAGGCCATTTACATATCAACAGCTCCCAACATCCCTGGAATGTTAGATGTTTTAAGATTTCCAGGTGCCCTCCTCAGTGGAAAATTCTGCCACACACACACACACACACACACACACACACACACACACACACACACACAATATGTAGAGTAACATTTCTTAATGGGAGATCATCCTCTTCTACATGCAATTGATTCATTTTGCATAAGCTTATATAGCTGCACTTGTTAGTCCACTATAAACTGTAAGTCTGTATCTTCCCCCATTTGAATATGAGTGTTAATATTAAAAGAACTGATTGAGACTTTTTTGCCTCTCTACCTCCACATGTAATGCAGTGCCAACTACACATTCCTATTTTGGCTGAAGGAATAAACAGGTTCATGAAGGACAGTTTTGTTGGAAAAGCTGGAGTATATTTTGACATGAAAAACAGACCACGTAGGATAAGTTGCCACATTCTTGTTTCTTAGGATTAGCACTTCCACGATCTCTGCCCCAGGCCAAGCCACCAGCAATGTTTGTCTAAATTACTGCAACAGCCTAGGCTAGTGCAACAGCTGGTATTCCTTTCATCCCTTGGACACAAATCCATTCTCCATGAAGCAATTGGAAGAGTCTTTTTAAACATGCAAATCATAGGTGGTGACATATGAGAAGTTTCAAAACTTTTAGTGTCTTCATATGGGAGCTGAATAAGATCCTCACTCTTAGTCACGACCCACAAAGCCTTGCCAATATCCTAACCAAACACCAAACCTCATTTCTTACTACTCTCTTCCATTTTCACTCTCCATTCCCTCTAGCTTCATCCTCATGGTCTGAAACATTCTCTCCTCCATAGCCTTGTGTGGCTTGCTCCTCATGTGTCAAATCCCACTTTTAATGTTTCTGCCTTACAGAGACCATTTTCTATTGCTATACCTTGTTCTTTTTCTTCATAGAACCAATAAAAAACTATATTTTCTTCCTTTACTTGTTTTTTTCCTGTCTTCACCACCAAATAGTTGGCTTTATGAGTTTTAATATTAAAAGAACTGATTGAGACTTTTTGCTTCTCTACCTCCACATGTAATGCAGTGCCCATGCCCTGCACATAGTACACACTCTATAGCCCATGATGTACACACAAGAAATCTTTATGGCCACTGTAGGTTATCGAAAAGATCTAACAGGAGAATTGTCCCTCGAAGGGAGTTAGTTTGAGGACCTCCCCCATATACCAAAAGTTACAGATGCTCAAGTCTCAGACATAAAATGGCATAGTAATGGCATATAACCTACACACATCCTCCCGTATACTTCAAATCATCTCTAGATTACTCATAATACTTAATATAATGTAAATGCTATGTAAACTGCAGTTAAACCATATTGTTTAGAGAATAATGACAGAAAAAAGCCTGTACATGTTCACTAAAGATCTAACTACTTTCCAAATATTTTCAATCCATAGTTGGTTGAATCTACAGATGTGAAATCCGCAAATAGAGAGGACTAACTATACATGCCATTGCTTTACATTTCAGGGTCTTGGCAAAGGCAGATGGAAGGGAAAGAAGCCTTGACTAAGCAGGGTGAGATCTGGAGATATTTACTGATCTATAGAAGCTGACCGCCCCACCCTCAAACACCCCTCACCACCACCACCAACACACACACACACACAAGACTGGTGTTTTCATGCCCTGAAAAACAAAGAAGTTGGTACAGCCACCAGTATCATGCTGGGAGGCAGCAGATCCACTGTCTAGCATCTTTTCTTCCCTCTCTCCTAGGAGCTTCATGTTCATAGAGTTTTTTATTTTAGCTCTTTTGCCAAACTGTGCACTTCATGATGGCAAGGATTGCTCCATTTCTGTCTTGTCAGAGCCTCACTCCAGATCTAGTCCAAAATACATATTAAGAATATGTTTATTAAGCTGAACAAAATGTAAAATTTTTGTTTCCAAAGACTCCTGCTCTACAGAATGACTCAGAGGTAAAGAAAAATCTGTGAACCTACAATATCAAAATAATTAGAAATTATGACACAATGGCATGTAGCAAGCCTTGAATTTTAGATCCATAAATGAGAATTCAAATTTCTTTTGATAACATATTGCCTACTCCTTTTTTTTGATGCTTTACAATAGGAAAGTCAACAATTCTTTTGATAATATATTGCCTGAAAGATTTTAACCTGTCCAGAATATTTTTGTACTCAAAGAGGCAAATAGTAATTAAAACAATCTTATTTTCTGACTCCCAAAAGGCCTTAAGCTCTAGAAATAAAAGTCTATTCTAGGTTGGGCTAGAAAAAAAAATTGATCCCACTGTGCATAAAAATGGTGCCCTGTGAATCTCAGTAACATCAGGAACCAAACAGTGCATTGAATAGGAACCTGATTGGAAGACATAAAAGGAAAATTTGGTTGATTGTAATCCTTATATATGACAGAAGTTGGATTTTCTCAGCTCAATTGTGCTCTATGGGTATCTGACAAGTCTAAACTGCAGCTTAAAGGAGTTCAATAAATTTCAAGTTGTTTTTAATGTCAAAGGGTTGAATTTAGACAAGCTGTGTTGACTTGAAATTGGACAGCTGGAATTTGTATTTTCAGTTGTTGGAAATTTCAGTGCGGATTTGACTAGTATTGATGATTCCTTATTGACATGAAGCATTTGTAAAAATCATTGAATTCTGTAAAGTGTCATTCTTTTCACTTTTTTATTTAATGCTTTTTGTTATTGAAAAAGCCCACTGTTTTCTAATACATTTAAATAATCTTCAGAATAGAGGATATAATAAATCAGTAAGAAAGTCAAGATCCAGTGTAGCTTAGAATAAGCTAAACTTGTAATGAGGCTGTTATAAATGTTAACTTTCCACAGTAGCTGTTTTCTGGGCACCTCACAAATTGCATAATTTGTCTTGTGTTTCTAAGTTCGATTTACAGGTGCTGCAGTGTCAGTAGTGTGATGGGAGCTGTGATTACAAACAACATTGATATATTCTGGCTATGACATAGGTCAATGATTCCTCCAGAAAGCCATAGAGAATGGAGATACAAGTCTCCCTTCCATAACATCTACATATTAAACAAGACTTGTTTGCGTCTATTGAATAGCCTCCCAGACATAAATACTTTCATTAGGGAGTTCTTTGCTACGTTCTCTGAAACATGACTCTCAGAGGAAGGTTGAGATTAACAGTGCATCAGGTTATGCTTAATCTTCTTTCACTATTCCATTTTGCTTTAATCCCATAACATTTACATTTCTGAAATTAGGGTATTGTATCCATTGGGGTGGGACCCAGAGGCCTCATTTGGGTTAGATTTATTATCTACTAAATGACTTTCTTAGCACATCTTTTTATCTCTTTGTGTGCCAGCTAATCTCAATGCTCTATCTTGAGCAGATTCTATTGTAGCAAAATTTATCCTTCTTTTTTAAAATTTTCTACATAGCTTTTAGAAACTTTCTTATTAATAGTAAACGCTAACAGACACATTACAACACAACAGAGAGAGAAGAGTCACACCTTAAATATGATAAGATGTCCTTGACCCTCAAGTTATCCCCAAGTCCTTGGTTTAGAAAAATATTTCATTTGTCACGAAAATCTTTTGCAGGCCCAACGAGTCAAATTCCTGGAACAGGGGACATTAATTAGAGATATGTTTCTTGTGCAACCTCAGGCTTGGGCAGGGAGTAGTGGAAATGCAAGCCAGGAGAAGAGGTTTGGGTCTTAGGTGAAAGAAAACCATAGAAAGTTATGTTAACAAATAGTTAATAAAGAAGTACAAGTGAGAGGAACTGGAAGCAACAGGAAAGAGCTGGGGGGTGGACAGAGAGGTACAACTGAGGAAGCTGTTGCAGCGCCAACTTTCTGATTATTGCTCAATCAGTTTCAGTGTTACTTTGTATCTATCAGTTGACTGATTCTACATGTCCTTTACAACCATGAATGCTAGACAGTTTGGTTTGAAATTTTTGAATAGGTTATCACATCGAGCACTGCTATGACTGAGGATGGTGGGGCACAGGAGCTTAAGACTGGTATTGGTAGATGGAGTTGAAGATTGCTGTGTGGAAGTAAAGATGAAGATAGAGATGAAGATTGGTTTGGGCTGAAGATGAGAAGTGGGGGTGGAGATGAGGATGACCTGGTGAACCCTGTCAACATTAGCTATGGGAAAACAGGATTAGGCAGATCTTTGATTGAAAGAATTGAACCACAGCCAAGAATATAGGACAGACTCTGACCAAAATAGAAGGTTCTAGAATGAGCTAGTCAGAATATTGGCACAAAATAAATGAATTGTTGCTCAGAGCAGAACTCCATACCTACTAGGACGAAAAGCCTAAGTCACATTGCTGCTGGCTGGGCACCAAATGCTAACTAACTTCATCTTCCAGGGACTGGACCTATTGCTGCACAATTTTCTCAGCCTCTACTAGCTGAAAGACTGCACACCCTCTCTGTTAGGTCAGAATTAGCTCATGACATGGGCATGCTGAGCCAGAAAGTTGTAAAAGAAAGGCGAGTATGTGAGAAGTGTATAAGCGTGTTGTGCACTGTGAGTGTATGTGTGATGTAGTATATATATTTGTTCACGCTTGGACAGTTAGTTCCAAGGGCAACCTAGTCATGATATCTGTTTCTTATTAAGTGGCAACTTTATTCAGCAGGAACACTCTAGAACATGATTATCTTCTGTATATATCTAGCCTAAGATTAGGGATAATTCTTAATAACTATAACCAGGAAACATTTGTAACTGCATTTTTCCTATATTGAAGCAGATAGCAATAGAGAGTGTTAAGATAATAATAAAAATGCAAGCAAAAATATCAACACATTATTTAAAAGGTCTTTTAAATATTTAAAATGGAAATATTCATTGGTTTTATTTATGACAAAAACTGACAACTCTCATGGGGGGAATTTAAACCTAACTTCGAGTTAAATGCTGTTGACCATCTAAATGAAAACAAAATGAGATGTGGATCTCACATACAGTATACATTTTCAAAAGCTGTCAGTGTTAGAGCAAAGCAGGTTTGTTATAAATTAATTGTTCTTTTTTTTGGATGCTTCACAATATTGAAGTCAGCATCTGTTGATCCTTTTAGTCACAGAAATACACTTGTGAAAAACTAATAGAAGATGATGATACAGAGATGGAGAAATATGTGTGTTGTTAGTAAGAGAAGCAGAGAGACCAAGCACAAAGGAAGAAACAGACATCTACAGAGGGAAACCAGAAAGGAAAAAAGAGGATTCACAAACCCAGACTGTTAAGAAAAATTTCTGTCTGCAGTGACATTTATTGAAGATTTTGTGGTTGCTGATAGTTGTGACATTTTATGACAGCAAACCAAGAGACTTCTGGTCAGTAACACCTTAATTGTTTGGCTCTTACCCCGACATACCCTCCTCCTACATATTGATGGAGTGACAAAAATCCGAGTTTCTTCATGATCTTTTATGAAAACATTTATTTTAAGAGGCTAACACTTTAAAAATTGAACTGGTAGAAATCCATAGAATAAACTATGTTATCTTTCCTCTGTTCCTTGCTGCTCCAAACAGGAAATTGTCAAGGGCAAGAAGGAACAAGTGTACTTTTAAGAACAAAGTGTTTTCATTTGATGAATGATGAAGATTACAATGCAGCTTAGACTTCTCGGCCACTTTAGGTTAGAGTCCAGTTTCTCTAAAATGAAGTATTTACCTCCTCTTGGGAAATACGAGAATAAAGTAGGTGGCCAGAGAGTCATCACGTGCTTCAAAGTTGTATGTACCACCCATCCACCATCATCCATACCATCGTCAAAGTTAACTCAATATCAGAGATACCAAAGTTATAATGAAGAATCACATGACTAAGGAAGCTGGAAGGAAAACACGTAAGAAAGCACACATTCCATCTCCTGGCTTCTGGCCTACACATAATTTCATTTCAGAAAGCCAAGATCCCCATTTCTAGAAGATCTGTAAGAGAATTTTATTCCCAGAGAAATATATTTAAGGAAACATCCATGGCCTAATAAAATGAACAAAGAACTGGGAATCAGCAGTTAGAAGTTTTGTGGAATGGGGTAAGCTCACTTCACCCCTCAGAACCTCAGTTTCTCCATTTGTGAAAGGAAAAATAATAATCTCACACTGATTAACAGCATTAGGGCAATCATAAATGTCAAAGGAAATTGTTGCCACTTTGTGAATGCTGCTTTGTCAATTCCAGTTAAAGATGGAGGCACCTATTTTCTCCCACATATTTCATTTTTGCAATTTAAATTCACAGAAATCAAATAATTCATTCTTCCCATTATTTAAAAATACTTATTGCCAAGTTCTGAAGATACGAAAGCCCTTGTCACCAACAAACGCTCTGTCTGTGGTCCTCTTCTGAGTTCCTGGCTGCTCCCATAAGAGAGAGATAAGCATCTAGCATTATTCTAGGTCTGACACGTGAATGCTAAATTTGCCAGTGACAACTCACCAAGTTACCAAATCCAGCTCTACTGAGAACTCTCCATAGGAGCCTGGGCAATTATTTGCTCATCATTATTTTCTCCTTTAGTGTATAATTCTCAGCTCAGAGCATGCTCTGAGAGTAAAACAAATGAACATTTTTATCATGAAAATACTCTGAAAACCAAACAAAATTGAAGTTGATTTTGCCATGGTAAACCATATAAGAATACCTGTATTAAAGAGTCTATCACATCTCCAACTTTGTGCTAGGTACCATGAGCAATACAAGAGAAAAAAAAGACACATATCCCTGTCTTCTGAACATGTCTTATAGCTCTGGCCCCCTAAGTTTTGCCATTATAAAATGTCAGCTTCACGTTCGCCTTTCACTGAAAGACTGAATGTAAAATGAGAAGTTCTAAGTACAAACCTCTGCATATCTGTAAAACATTCAAAGACAATGCCTCTGACCATTATTCAATGACCCTTTATGCAAAGATTCACAAAAGAGTGGTCTGTCTAAACTCAAACTTGAGAAAGCATGCAACCCGAAGTAGAGACAGCTGTTCCTTGTTAGAAAAAAGTAACCTATCAGGCTTTTAGTTTTCCCCTTTTTCTTTTGGGGAAAAACTCAAAATGAAGCCTCGGATTCACAGTTGCTTTCTTATATTCCTTTTTTTCCCTTGTAAATTCTTTTTATTATTATTATTATACTTTAAGTTTTAGGGTACATGTGCACAACGTGCAGGTTTGTTACATATGTATACATGTGCCATGTTGGTGTGCTGCACCCATTACCTCATCATTTAGCCTTAGATATATCTCCTAATGCTACCCTCCCCCCTCCCCCCACCCCACAACAGTCCCCGGTGTGTGATGTTCCCCTTCCTGTGTCCATGTGTTCTCATTGTTCAATTCCACTTATGAGTGAGAACATGCGGTGTTTGGTTTTTTGTCCTTGCTTTCTTATATTCTTATTACTACTCTTCCTTTCCCTATACTTATGAGCCTTTGTCATTGTCCTTACTATACAGTACAAGGAGATTCTTATATATTTATAGTATTTTTGAAAGATAAATATAAATTTTGACGTAGATATAATCAATAATTAAAGTTTCTGGCACAATTAGCCAAAGCAATAGTTCAGAGACTCTTCTGTCCATGGCTCCTAATGCCCAAAGAAGAAAAGCAAAAATGGTAGATGGCATTCCAGGGCTTTCATGACCTGTCCAGGCCACACTGCATATTCCCTAATTTTAGCCACATTGATTTATTTGGACATTTTCTAGTTGACCAGGTTGTTCATACTAATACACCTTTGCCTTCATTTTCCTCTCCCCTCTCCAACACTCTCATTCTTGATCACTGTGGCAAATCACTTACTCTTCCAATTGTGGTTCAGATCAGGCTTTCTCTGAGTATTCATGACAGCCCCAGACAGAATTAGGCAATTTCGGTTTTTGTTTTTGAATTCCCTGAGGCTTTTATTGCATTTTGTTATTCTTCTATGATGTTTTTAATGTCTCATATCTACAATGTCTGCCTTTTTTCCTCCTCTAGACTAGAAAATCCTGGAAGACATGAACTGTATCTTTGCATTTTCATCTCCAAAGTTTAGTGCAGAGCTGGACACAGAATAGGTTCACAATAAATATGTATGTTGCTGACTAAATTAATGAATAAACAAACAAATGAATGGGGTTCCACTATAATACCAAGTTCAAAGTAAGAAAACAACAGAGAAAAACATAGGTGGCTTGTAGCACACTCCAAGGATAAAATGTGGAAGAAATTTAATTACTAGTGACAAATAAAAAGGCACTCATTCTGCCAAAGGGAAGGCCATGTGCGATGAAATAAATTATCCCAAGAAAGCCTTCCTGAAGAGAAGAGCATGAGATAAGGGGGTTGGGGTAGGGAGTAGTACAGATTCTTCTTTATTCTTATGGGAAGGAAATGACATTAACATGTATGAAAGTCCTGCTGTGTTCCAAGAAACAGACCAAGGCTTCCACATGTAGATTTATCTAATCCTCACTTCGTCCCTTAATAAATGTGATATTATTATCATTATCATCATTTCAAAATTATGCTAAAGGCCCTTGAATTTTGAAAGTTGTGCAGTTTTCAACATGAAACAAAAGCACCTACTGCATTGTCATTTATGATTATCTTTACTCCCGGCAAATTTTATGTATCTAGCAGTAATGAGGAAAGGCTATTATTTCTTGAATAACCCATAGACACAGCAAAAATACATATTACTTTATTTAGAAGCTTCGGGTATGTTTAATGCCAGACTGATAATATATTTAGAAATCATATTAGAAAAAGCTAGAAGGACAACAGATGTTGCCTGCTGAGGACGTTTAGCAGGAGGTGATGAGGCTAAATATAACGAACAAGCCCATGATCTATGCATTAGTGGAAAAGTCTTTGGTCAGACACTTTTGGCCATATTCATCTGCTATTTGGCCATCTTGATTAGAGCCCTTAGATTAACAACTTTTCATTCATTAAACTAAATATTTACTAAGCATCTACTATATACCAGACACTAAATATGTAAGAGAAAAAAAGGGCCAAATTTCCTTGCTTGCATGCCTCTTCTCCCTGTACTTGAACCATTTCGTGCATTATTCTTATACCAGAAGACTATGGTATTTGTCTCATACCAGAAGAGTATTGGTAGAGGAAGTAAAGAATGGACCAATTCTAGATATAGTCTGGATATTTTGAAGGTAATGCTAACTGGATTGGATGCAGATTGTGAGAAAAAGTGGCTTGAAGGGTATGGGGCCTGAGCAGGTTGAAAGATGTAATTGTCATAACCTAAGAGGGGGAAAGCTGAGGAGTAGGAGGAAAATGGGACATTGAGTTTGAGGGGTCTTTCAAACCTCCAAGTAGAGAGCAGGTGGGCATATGAGTGTCAAGTTTGAGCAAAGAAAGAGCTGAGTTGGTTGGTTGGTTGGTTGGTTGGTTGGGAGTTATCAGTATTTCACTGGGCTCAAATCACCTAGAAAATGTCAATAAAGCAAGAAAAGAAGTCCAAGGATTGAGCTTTGGGCACTCTAACCTTAAGAAAAAGAATCATAATGAAGACCTAGAAGGAGTTGCCACTGAGCTATGAGAATAAAAAGGGTGAGAGTGGAAGTGAGAGTAAGAGACACAGAAAGAGAGAGAGACAGGGGAAGAGAGGGAAGAAACAAAGGAGAGAGAGAGAGAGAATGGAGTTCTGGAAGTCAAGTGAAAAATGCACATCAAATCAAGGTGGAGGGAGTGATTAACTTTGGCAAATCAGCTGATAGCTGAGAACTGATCCTTAGATTTAGCAATGGAGAAGTCCTCAGTAATGACGTTAAAGAG
Source organism: Gorilla gorilla gorilla (assembly GCF_029281585.2). Taxonomy (NCBI): domain Eukaryota; kingdom Metazoa; phylum Chordata; class Mammalia; order Primates; family Hominidae; genus Gorilla; species Gorilla gorilla. Next base: position 44,430,166 of record NC_086017.1, on the reverse strand, counting down.
AGCAGTTTCCAAGTAGTATATGAATTTGTGTATATGTAGCAAGTGGTAATGGGGTTGTTAAAGTGTGATTGAAGTGAATTAAAAGCCAGTGGGAGGAGGGGACTTACAGATGGTGACTTTAATAACTATTTCAAGACATTTTCCTATAAAAGGGAACAAAGAATAGAGGCAATAATTGGTGGGTCACATCAATTGGGTCTCCAGAAATAGATACGAAGATAGAGTCAGAAGTGAAATGGATTTATTTTGAGTATCTTCTGTGATATATAAATGGGAAAGGAAGCAGAACTAGACAGAGAGAATCTTCACGCCATGATGCAGGCCTGAGACCTATGAAAAGAGAGGGGGAAGAAAGGAGGATTACATAGTAAGAGCCTCAGACTGCAGTACAGCTTAGAAAGTCCCAGCAAGCCCATCAGAGAGATGTGGTGAAATGACTGCCTACACAGGAGTTTCATACTATACAAAAATGGCCAGGCCCCTAACTACCCCCACCATGCTAAGTCTCTGTCTGGGGTCTGGCTGCAAAGAGCAGAGCCTTGGCTCAGACAACTGAGGAAGACCCTGAAAGTGCTGCAGCTGAAATTTGTGACCTACGTGCACCCTCAGTAATTTCTTTTTTGAAAGAACATCCAAGATGTGCACTTTCATGGATGATGTTTAAGGTAAATAGAGTCAAGGGAATTATTTTGAGAAGAAAAGATAAAAATGTTTTTCTTGGGATTTCACCTTTCAAGTCCCCACAATCTTGAAAGCTCTGAGATTCAACATAGGCTTCATTGGCCCTGCACCACTGCCTCTTTCTTTCTGTGCTCTTTATCCACACATAAAAAATTGAAAACTGCCCACAGTGAAAAAGCTGGAGTGAGTGGGAACCTTGCCTGCTTTGTTAGTTACAATCAATTGCCTTCAAACCATTGTACATATGTTTTTTGTTTCCAATCCATTATTTAATTGTATAAACATAAGGCGTGCAAAATGATGTTTTGATACACATATACATAGCGAAGAGATTACTACAGTAAAGCAGATTGACCTATCTATAATCTCACGTAGCTATCTTTTTCTTTTTTTCTTTTTTTCTTTTTTCCTTTGGTAAGAGTACCTAAAATCTACTCTCATAGCAAATTTTGAGTAGACAATATGGTATTATTAACTATAGTCCTCATGCTGTACATTATATCTCTAGGCTTATTCATACTATATAACAACTTTTTACCTTTAATCAACATCTCTTAATTTTCCCACTCCCTTGCCCTAGTAATCACCCCTAATAGGTGCAAGGTCATAGATCTGTGGTTTTGATTTGGATTTCCTTGATAATTAGTGATGTTAAGCACCTTTTGGTCTACCTGTTGGCCTTTTTTTCCCCCCGCTTTGGAGAAATGCCTGTTTAGATCTTTTGTTCTCCATTGTATCTTCTTGGTGCCCTGATTGAAAATTAATTAACCATATATGTTTAGGTTTATTTCTAGGCCCTCTATTCCGTTTCATTGATCTAAGTATCTGTTTTTATGCAAGTCCATACTGTTTTGATCACTATAACTCTGTAGTAGAATTTGAAATCAGAGCATGTGATGCCTTCAACTTTGTCTTTTTTGCTAAAACTGCTTTGGCTATTCAGAGTCTTTTGCAATTCCATATAAATTTATTCCTAGCATGCACTATTGGTTTAACACATGCAAATCAATTAATGTAATACATCACATTAACAAAATGAATGATAAAAATCACATGAATATTTCAATAGATATAGAAAAAGCATTTGATTAAATTTAACATCCTTTTATGACAAAAAATCTCAAAAAGTAAATATAGAAGGAATGAACCTTTTCTAAGTTCTGCAATTCAGATATTAAATTGCAAGTAACATCAAGGAGGCATACTAGGTGGGCAAGAATCCTCTGAAGTAGTAATAACATCTATCTTTTATTAATAAAAATGTCATTGTGGCCTGAAGTTAATGGAAAGTCTATTTGGCTTACTACTCTTGAATCGTTTTGTGTATTTTGTGTTTGTTTATGGTGCTTTCAGAGCTTAGGATTGTATTTTAGAAGAATTATGCATTCTAATTCATTCATCCATCAATGGATTTCTATAATAGATGGAGGTTCAGTGTGCCCTGGGTGCCCAGAATGAATATAATGAGTATATAATTTATCCTGAGGTAAAAATGACATTAATATGACCAGCAGATACTGCACAAAAAGCAGAAGGTAAAGGTAAATCATGAAAGATGATTAGAAGTTTACTAGCCACAGAATGTGAAGGACACACCAAATCAATGAAAACCATGTGTGCAGGGCCAGTAGGGCAAGACTCCTGGACTACTCAGCAAACAGCCAGTCACTCAGTCTAGACCCTGCAAAATTGAAGAAGGAGCAGACTAGAAATACAATGGAGACCATGTCTGTAAATGTCTTTTATGCCATGGTAAGTAGTTTGAATTTTAACTTGTAGAAAGTATTTAATCAGAGCAATAGCAAGATAAGAATTAACTTTTACAAGATCAATCTACCAAAGTTTGGAGAATGAATTAGAGGATAAAAACTGAGGCACAATGCTAGGTGGAAGGTTGATGGGAAATATCAAAGCTTAAGTACTCCTTAATAGCAGACCTAATACTGTTAATTGCACAGGGGCTTTTCTGAGGCCCCTGTGGAGACTTGGAGATAGGCAGCAGCTCTTTTGACGTATTGTGTACTCCAATGTGTCTTCACCATTAGGCATCATACAGAGACACATGCTTTAGTCCGGCAATTGTGAAACAAAATTACTGGGCTTACTAAAGATACCAATGTAATTCAAGCTCTACTGGATCTTACTGAATTGCGTTGTTAGTATAGGTCATTCACATAAATATTAACAACCCCAATGTTACTGATTTCTTTTCTCTCTTACTTACACAGGATTTCATTCTCTTTTTTCTCCAAGTCACAGCCAGTTGTCTGAAAGTCTTCAGGGTGACTCACAGGGGATATTGACAATTCTAAACATTTTAGGCCAGACATCACCTCCATAGCCCGCTGGGCACTGCTTCCCCTTAACTAGAAACCACCTCTATTACACCAGGGCTACCCTAGAGCCAGAGCTACAAGCAGGTCTTTGAAAAAGAAGAGGAGAATGCCTTCTTCCCTTTAACATATGTTATGCTAGATGGTTATCTTAGTTTGGGTTTCTAGAAGCAGAGCCTGAAACAGGTGTTCAGTTGCACATGATTTATTGATGGAGTGTTCTCAGGAGAAGGGGAGTGCAGTAACTAGGATTGGGCAGGAGAAGGAGTTGAGCAAGGATGTAGTTTCAGTTAAAGATTAGCTTCATGCTGATCCAATGGGGTGCTCTGGTGTGAACTGCCCCACTGAGTTGGCTCCCCCTCGAGGCAAAAGGGTAGCCTCTTACATAGCCATTTCATTTCATCATTGGCTAAAGGCTGCTAGGGTAAGGGAGTATGTGCATAAACCCTGGAACAAGGCAGTCTTTGTATGAATGAAGGCAATTTTCTGAAAAAGGGGGCAAGTATGAGCCATTAGCAGCCAACACTCAGGGAAGCTGGGGAATAGGTTCACTAGCTCAGAAAAGAAGATCTGACCTGGGCATCAACAGCATCCCCACTCTGTGGAGTTCAGTGTCATTCGGCCTAAAGCCCAGGTTGCAAGGTTTAATAAAAGAGCTCCTGCTGTATTCATTTACATCACTACTGCTTTCCACAAAGAGCCAGAAAACATGAGAATGACATAGAGTGAAATAGGATTTTTCTTTCTTCCTAGCAACAAGGATGGGCTGGTGACAACGTGTATCACTTGCTAGAAAGGAAAAGAGGCTTGAGGTGAAAGAACGTTTGGGTTTCTACAAACACCTTACAGGCATGGCATATAGTATGTGTAGTACATTACCATGATGACTTGGTTTTTAGTCATCTCCTGTGTCTTTGTTTTGTTCCATATGGCACTGCAGTTTCTCTCACTAAACCGAGAGGGTCTACTTTCCTATCCTTTGAATTTGAACTAATCTGTATCTTGCTTTGGCCAAGAAAATGTGGCAGAAGTTCCAGTGTCCCAATTCTGGGCCTGCATCTAGAGGCTTTATGTGTCTCTATCCGCTTTATTGAGCCTCTGCCATCACAATGAAAAAAACACCGTGAGGCTATCCCAGTGGATAATAAAAGACACACAGAGGAGAGCCAATTTATCCCAGATGTCCCAACCAAAGCCATTCTAGATCAGTCAACAGCCAGCCAAACCAACTAAAGACTCATGAGTGAGCCCAGCCAAGATCAGCAGAGTCACTTAATTGTGTTCCAGCTGATCCCAGACACAATAATCACTTATTCTTGCACAGCACTATGATTTGTGATCATTTTATATCATTATTGTGGTAAGATAATTGTTATAGTAGATATGCAATGAACATTTATTACATATGTATCAGTGTGTTATATCACCAAACAGGCAGAGAACTACACCATATGAAAGAGCGGCACTGAAGCAGAGAGGAGAAATTTTATTCCCCATTCTCATTTTCAGAAGTATGTCCAACCAAGGCAACATCAAAAAGTTTGGAATCATCGATATTGCTGGAGGAAATTACACTAATAGACCTCTGCAAAATGTTCCCTGCTCTAACAATCTACAATATCTGAGTCTTGGCATAAGCACAGTTGGAAGGAGAATAACAGTGTCAGAGTAGAGCTACAATGCAGAGGCTAGCCATTAGCATGCACCCTGCACAGTGCTCAGTCTCAATATATTCTGCAAGTATTTCAAGCCAGCCCTGCATGTTTTTTCTCCTTCTCTCCATAGCTGGCAACCACAGACAATTAAGTGAAAAGCACTTAAAAACTGGAGCCTCTGAAGCATTCTTTATGTCTGTCTCAGTCTCGCTAGTTTCATGGGCCCATTTTTAATTTTGCCTGGCAGCACTCCATGAAAAAAGGGAGGTAAATCAAAGAGTTACTTTCTATGAGGCCTTTGAGACTACACAAATAAGTAATTCCTATGGTTTTTTATTTATTCTCTTAGTGTAGGCAATTTCACTTTTGCTTGGATTCTTTTCCTCCTGTTACTTTTTGCACCACCTTCTCTCCTGCTCTCAGCTCCATTATTTCCAAGTAGGATATGGTATTGGTTAAAATAAATACACTGCACACCCCACCTCTAATGGTTAATTTTTGCTGCATTAGCAACACAGCAATCCTTCTCTGGCTATGCATATCAAGTTTCACACTGAGAATTTTTGAAAAGAAAATTTTCCTCAGTAAGAGATAATCTTCTACCCGATGACCCACCCTACATGATAACTCTTGTGAGCATCCAGCCACACCCTTCATTTTCTTTTAACCCCAAATAAGTATGATTCTATATAAAAGCACTGAGTCAGAACATGGAAGCACCTTATAAGTGAATAATTCGTCCTGGCAAGACACAGGTCAATAGGAGAAGCTCTGTGATTTTAAATGGGTGAACGAAGTGCACACTCATCCTTTATCCCAGTTCTATCTCTGCATCTGTCTCTACCCAGTCTTGGAAAGCTGATTCTTCCCACCTGAGGAAAGCCCCTGCATGTCTCCTGCTTGTATTACTTGTTCTTAATCTGCTTTGGTGTCAGGACCAGGCAGGAGCCACCAGAACACTTGCATAATCCAGGTTCTTGGCAAATCCCCCTGATACACACATGTACACAAACACACTAGCACAGGCATAAAAGCTAAACTACAAGAAAAACGTACTCCCTTGCCTCATTGCCATATCCATGGAATAGATAGCAGAGAGCGGGACAACAGAGACCTGAGGTGGGGCCCCTGAGGCATATGGGTAAGTAGAAGATTTTAAAGCTTCACATACCCTTCCCTTAGGTGGGCACAGCCTGGACATGGGCAGCTGTCCAGGCCACTTCCTCTGCTTCCCAAACCCAATGTAACCCTCTGATACCTTACTCCCATCTGTAGCAGGGATGTCTAACCTTTTGTGGATGTATAAGTCTCTTTGAGAACCTTTTGAAAGTCACAGGCATTATTTTCCGACATGCCTATATATATGCACAGGCATCCAAAAGTCTGTCTATTACATCAGTTGTGCCATGGCCCAAATCCTCTGACCTAAGATCTACACACAATTGTCCTTCTACTACTAATGGTGCAAATGTCATTGTCTCATTCCCTTGCTGTTTACTGATCTCAGCTCACCCTCTTCTGGTTTCTACTCTCTTGGCTTTGGTTGACAGCTTTGCCCTTTACCAATCTGTATTTTTCACTACTCAGTTACAGCAGATATGCTTCCTATAGGGGAGCACAAATGTCATCCCTAGATCTTATGAAAATGTGTTTTCTCCAGCACTTGGGGGTCTTCACAGCACATAACGTTCCTCAGGATGACACATGATAGTGGTTTTACAAACTAAAATTCACTAGAAAAATGAGAAGTGTCTCCAGAGTCAGACTGCTTTGGTCCAAAATAAAACTGTACCACCCCCCAGCCATAAAATGCCTTTGCTGAGGCTCAGGTTTCTCATATTTAAAAAGGAATAATGATAACAACTCTCAGAGTTTTAGAGGTGATTAAATGAGATAATCCTTGCAAAAGACCTTAAAATGGGGCCCAGCAACAAACGAATGCAAAATGAACTTTAATATTTAATTATTGTTGTTGCAAAAGAAAATCTTTAAAAAGAAAAATTAAATCATATTTAGCCATAAAATAATATTTGTATCTATCCATTAATATAAGAAAATTATATACAAATTCTTTCATGTGAATGATTACTGATGTGCCCAACTCCTTTGGCAGTTTTAAGAAGTTGAACTAAAGTGACTCGGGACTCCTTCATGTTCTCTGGAATTTCAACTCTGATATTCATAACTGAGATTTGTCTCAAGTTTTGTTTTCTGCGCTCTTATTCTAAGGTTTTGGAATCAATGTTATGTTGGCTTTTGAAAAATAATTTGGAAGATTTCCTTTTATCTCTCTGCTTGGGACCAATTTAACTAGTATTGAAGTTTCTGTTCCTTGAAGGTTGAAAGAATTCACCCGAGAAACCATCTGTGCCTGGCACTGCTTTGAGGAAGAAGTCTTTAAAAGTTTCTTGATATCTTGCATGTTTGCACATGCAGAAGTCTTCTATATCTCCCAGGTTTAATTTTAGTAGTTTGTGTTTTCCTAGAAAATTACCCATTTCAAATTTATCTGAAGAGAGTTTTGTAAAATGTTCTTTTAAAATTCCCATGCTTGCCTCTGTATTAAGGGTTATTTCTTATTTCTAATTCTGTGTATACTCACTTCTTTCTTTACCCACCCCTTTTTAATTTAGTTGACTGAGTAAGCATGGGGTTACCTACATTGTTTCACTTGGTTTTCCAAATAAGCTCTTAGGTTTAGTTACTAAGTCAGCTGTGTTCTATTTTCTAAGAAACCCATTTCTGTGTTAATTTGATTATTCCCTTACTCATGCTTTTTCTCAGTTACTTGCTCTTCTTTTCACTAACTTCTTGATATAGATGTTTGTATATTTATTTTCCTTTATTCTTATTAATGTAAGCAATGGCTGTCTTATATGGCTTTTAATACATAGTATTATTACTAGTATTGTTGTTGTTAGTCATTATGTTTAAGTATACTAAAATATGCATTTTTATTGTCTTCAAAGTGAGCATGGTTTGAAGAATTTTTTTTAATTGTAAAGTAATACAGGCATATCTCAGAGATATTGTGGGCTTGGTTCCAGACCACTGCAATAAAGCAAATATCGCAATAAAGGAGTCACATGATTTTTTTGGCTTCCCAGTGCATACAATAGTTATGCTTATACTATATTGTAGTCTATGAAGTGTATAATGGCATTATGTCTAAAACTATATACATACCTCAACTTAAAACACCTTATTACTAAAAAACATTCTAGCAATCATCTGAGCTTTTGGTAAGTCATAATCTTTTTGCTGATGGAGGGTCTTTTCTTGATATTGATGGCTGCTGACTGATCAGGGAGGTAGTTACTGAAGGTTGTCTATGACAATTTCTTAAAATGAGAAAACAATGAAGCTTGCTGCATCAGTTGAATTTTCATTTCACCAAACATTTTTCTGTAGTGTGCAATGCTGTTTGATAGCATTTTATCCACAGAACTTCTTTCAAAATTGCAGTCAATTCTCTCAAACCCTGCTACTGCTTTGTCAACTAAGTTTATATAACATTCTAAATCCTTTGCTGTCATTTCAACAATGTTGCCAGCATCTTCCCCAGAAGTAAATCCCATCTCAAGAAACCATGGACTTTGGTCATCCATAAGAAGCAACTCCTCATCCGTTAGTTTTTTCATGAGATTGCATCAATTCAGTCACAACTTCAGGCTTCTCTTCCAATTCTAGTTCTCTCACTACTCTACCACATCTGCAGTTACTTCCTCCACTGAAGTTTTGAACCCTTCAATGTTATCCATGAGGGCTGAAATCAACTTCTTCCAAATTCTTGTTAATGATGATATTTTGCCTTTTCCCATGAACCGCAAATTATCTTAGTGACATGCAGAATGATAAATCATTTTCAGAAAGTTTTCCGTTTATTTTGCCCAGATCTGCAAGAGTAATCACTATCTATGGCAGCTACAGCCTTACGAAATGTATTTCCAAAATAAGATTTCAAAGTCAACATTACTCCTTGATTCATAGGCTTCAAAATGGATATTGTGTTAGCAGACATGAAAACTACATTAATCTTTTTGTACATCTCCATCAGAGCTCTTGGGTGAAAGGTACGTTGTCAGTGAGCAGTATTATTTTGAAAGAAATCTTTTTTTCTGAGCAGTAGGACTCAAAGATCACATCTGATTTTTACAATTTGGTGGACCCTGTTTCTTAAAAAGTTTAAAAGTACTCAATTATAAATGTAAATACAGTTATATGGAGGCCTGTGTAAATACAGTTGGATGAGGCCTGCGCAGTGAGGAGCCCTGAAGCTTCAGCTTTATCAGCTTCATAGTATAATAATCTACTTCAGCTCCTGTGATTTATATTCTGATCCCATCTTTCTTTGTCTTCACCCTTCTTTTCCTCACTGTCTTATCTGCTGATTTACTAGATAGTTAATTGCGTGCCTTTGGGCAGAACGCTATGCTAGGTGTTAAATATACAGAGAACTTTTGCAAAAGTCCCTTACTCTAACCAACTTTTAAACTTTGGTGTTCTTTGGGATTCTGTTCGACATCTGTTTTTGCTCTTACTCAAAGGTCTCTAGGAAATCTCATCCAATTCCATAACTATTATATAGTCTCTCTATACTGAGGACTTCCAAATCTTTATCTCCTGTTGCAATGTACATACTGTGTGCTAATGACTCTCAAATATCTATATCCCATCCAAATTTTCCCACTTGACTTTGAGACCCGTATATCTTACTCTTTTGTGGACATATGCACTGGGTTATCACAGATAGGTCATATTCAACATATCCAAAGCCCACTGCAATTCACTTCTTCCTTTTATAGGAGCACCGCAATCATTCAATTGCCAAACCATAAACTTCAGTGGTCGACTGAATAGTAGAGTACACTTTATGGCTATGACTCTTCTAGGAGTATGCACCAGCTTCATACCAGTGGCTCGGGGGAGGGGAGGGCTCTTACCACCACTCTTTCACAATCTCTCTGCTTCAACTGCTTTCTGTTCTCTAGTTAAATCTTCATTTAACCCAAATCTGATTATTTCTCTACCTGCCTAAAGCATTCAGAGATTTCCCATGTCCCCTTAAGAAGAAAGCTGAATTCCATAGTGTGACGTAAAAGGCCATCCTGATCTGGCTGTTTACCCAATCAGTCTCTCTGAACTACTGTCTCTTTCAACATCAGGCTGCTTTCCGTGTCTCAAACACACCTCAGTCTCTGTCTCCAGATCTTTTGGAGGCTATCTCCTGTGCCTAGAACATTTGCTTCTCCCTCTTCTTTTCCACTCACATTATATTGATAGGCTTTGTTTTACTACTGTTTACTAATATCATCCTGTTTTATTCTGTTTCCATATGTTCTTTTTTCTTTAATTGTGTCTTTGGTCACATTGCAGAAGTGACTGTGAGGGTACACTTCTATTAATAGTAATCTTTAGGGAGATTTAGGTGTGTTTAACAGGCTGTCTGAAATTTTAAAAAGTGTCTGATTTGTAGCATTTGCCAAATTGATGGTATAGATATTCGCACCATGGCCAGTGATTTCAAGCTACCACCATAATATCACAGAACACACAGCTAAAAAAAGCTGTGCACAGTTGGCCCTCAGAAGTCAGTGCAAGCTGGTTTCAGCCCCTTACTACCATTAAGGTTTATCAAATGTAATTGAACCTACAATTTTCTAATATCTTTAAATAATAAACTAATATCTGTTAAGTTCACCCATGCAAAAGGAAGAATTTAACACAAACATCCTTTCCTAACCTCTTCTCTTAGCTTCCCAAGTTTTATTATTTAATTTTGGAATATAGGTTATCATAATGTATTTACATTATGCATTATCTCTTGTGTTATTTTTGACATTGGCATGCACATTTAAAACTCTATTTGAAATCATTATTTTATATTTAACTCAGTGCTTGGCTGATTTGAATTATTTTTGCCATAAAGGAGTGAGAAGAGCATTTATACATAGTCATGCTTATGCTAATTTATCACCCAGCAGCCCTGTGATGTTTGGAATGGGCATGGGTATTGTCTTTCTTGTGCTTTCTCCTATGGTGATGGCAACAGAGTAACAAGTCACTGTTAAATTACTATGTTAGTTCACTGCCCATTCATTTTTCCTATTGTATATCTTAATTTTAAAAATAAAGAACTAAGGCATGCTAGCAGTATGAAAACATCTCTGGTCTGTAGAGATAGAGGGCTACCATTCTTGTTTGTCAAGAATCAACGTATAATCTGTTCTTAAATGGAAATTTTGTTTCAAGGCACACAATTTGTTCTGAGTGATTACTGGGTCATTTATTATGTTAAATCAAATTTTCACCATGGAAGCATTCAAACTGTGGACTAAATAGTTTTGCTTTTAAATAACTACTTGGTATTGTCTGACAACTTTATGTAAAAAAAAAAAAAAAAAAAAAAAAAAAAAAAAAAAAAAGTGCTTCCTTTACCTCCATGTTTCTACAATAATCAGCTTGAGCCAAAATTACCAGATAGAATTTCTTTTGTTCTGAAGAAAAACTACCTTACAACCACCCAGTTCTTACATTGTAATTGCAGTGCAGGTGTAGTTATAGGATTAAATCGGCAGAAAAGAATGGAATTCATAAGAAACTTAGGAGCTTTAAGAAACTAAACACATCAACTTTCTCGTCCCACCCCTTGCCAGACCTCACTGCATAAGAGGAACAGCAGTTTGAATTATCCAAACCAAAAACAGATCACTGGTTAAGTCACTCTGATTATTTTTGTAAGAAAATAATTACACCTAATTACAAGCAGGGCTGAGGTGTTGCTTTCCTAATGAAACAAAGGGGGCAGGCATAAGTTCAAGATCTCATTATCCAGCTTCAGATAAGGCTTCTAAATATACCACCAAGACACTTCCTGCTGGTATTTTACTACTGTGTTGATTTGGACCCAGTAAGGTCTTCATGAGAGTTGGCTAAAATAAAACTCCACTTTGGATGTTTCTTCTCCTCTGTGACTTTTGGAATTCTGCTGAGATATAGAAAATAGAAATAAGTGGGAAGTATCTAAAGGACTGTCACTGTGTATTCTCAGTGTTCCAGGGCAAAGAAAAAGCCCTGTTTCTATTTATGAGTAAGCTGAGTCCTATGAGATATTTTAAGTAATGATGCAGCCAAAGTTGCAGTCCAACTTTATTTCTGAAATTTCATTTTTCAACTCAATTGTTGGTGAGCTTTTCTTAAAACATAGATATTTAATCCAATTCCTGAAATAATATTCTTTGTTGGTGAAATCAGATAGGAAAAGGGAAATAATCTGAGGTTAAAGGAGAAAGAAACGTGCATACATGAAGAAAGCCTTAGTGAAGAAAGACCTGAAAGATATAAAACTTTTGAGAAGGGCTGAGTAAGGGAGATTCTGGAAGGCTAAGAATAAAGGCATGAGGCACAGTAGCATCAGAAAACACAAAAATACAAGAACTTTTATGATTATACAAGGAAAAAAGAAACTGTCCCACAAAAAAATAGAATTGTGTGGACTAAGTCTATACCTAAAGTATTATAGGCACTTTGTCAACACAGAAAAGGTGAAGCCAGAGCAAATGAAATATCAAGAAACAAATGCCATCCTTTGTCCCTTTATGTATTTTAAATGATTATATATTATGTACTACTTATTTTTAACTTTTGTTATAGTTATGTTTTATATTTATTTCTTTTACTTATTTACTGTTCATGCTTTATTATTTATGAAATAAACTTTGCTTTAGAAAAATGAGTGTGTCTGTGCTGAGCAGGGTCAGAGTGGACCAAAGGGAAGGCTTGGAGGAATAAATAATGTTGAGAACTTCTGTCATGCTCTGAGAAAGCCACAGAGGAAATTGAGAGGGGCAGGCTAGGCAGGGCTAGGACCTAGGGGTGAGCTTAGGAAAGGAGAGTCTTGGTGCAGACAGACTGTGAGCTGCAGCAGGAAGAAGCAGTGGCTGTGGAGGGAGAGAGGTTGTCCTTGCCCAGTGGTGGTGTCCAGATAGGCAAGTGGAGAAAGACAAAAGAGACCCTCAAAACTACTGATAGCCAGAGATACTCATGGGCTTTCAGTAATGGAGAAACCTATTATGGGATAGCAGTTCTTGAAATTGAAGTTAAGACTCACGCTTCTGTTCATTAATGCAAGAGGAAGAGTGGATGAGAAGTAAATCCCAAGTCTCGGGGGAATGAGAGCAGACAGACCACATAATCTAGTCTGAGGAGGTGGTAACCTTTAAAATGACTGAGTGAACATTCAGTTAAAGGTTCTGCTGGTAAATCTCAGAAGGTCTTAGGGAATTTAACAAGAAAAGTTGGGAATGTTGAAGTGTGGTACTTAGATCTTGAAGACATTGATAAAATTCCCACATTATGACGTTTTGTGTTGAAACTGGCATGTCTAGAAAAATAAGGTTGGGGAAAGGTAAACTGCATTTCTATCAGAGACTCTTTAGGCTGAATGATTGTAATTCAAATGGTTATGATTCTAGTGACTTGGAGCTGAGCAAAATTGGAAAAGATAAATTCTCTGCCTGAGCCTAGGATTAGTGACTACAAAGATAAGGAGGTAAAAACAAAAGAAGAGCATTGAGATTCACAGAGACCAAACATCAAGAGCCCTCCCCTGTACATTATAGTGTACAGACATACACTGAGGAAAGGAATATATCTTCCCACTGTGGAAAATAGACAACTACTGCAGTCTGAGAGCCAGGAGAAGATTAACGGTGCCTTCCTTACCCATCCTTTTGTTTTAGAAGTTTGCCAAGATGCAAATTATTGGGCTGAAGGCTAGGGGAATGGACAGGGTATGGCCCTATTCCAGACTCAAAAATGATGGTTCTGTGGGATCTCCAGCTTTGGTTACTAGCTCTTGAAGTTTAGCTAATGGAATTAAGTAGAAATTCAACAAAGTTTTTAAGTTTCTTTTTTAACTTCCAAAAATGTTTACAGTTTGGATTGCTCAAAAAGAAGTAATCTCTAGAGACCTGAATCTTCTAAATAGTACCACTCCTAGAATAGGAGTCTTCACTTTTTCCCCTCATAGATATGGCCATGGAAGGCAGTGAATGAGGAAGCTCTTCCCTCCTAAGAGCAAGAAAACAAAGATCAAAAATCTCACTCCAATACCCAGGCCATGAGTCTTTGTTATTCCAGCTGGCATGATGTTTGATACATACCACTTCCTACTGATCTTGTTTCTCATTTTCCCCTTTACAAAATGAGACATTTTATTGCAATTATTATTTTCTTCTTCAGGAAAATAGGGGAGTTGACAAAGCAATTCAAAGGATAGTTATAGACTGTCAAATCACAAGGCATCTCCACCAGAGTTATCTGTGAAATGGCCAAGTCCAGAGACCCAGGATTTAAATACATATTCTGCAATGAAAGAAGATTCTTAAGTCATCGAACTGAGAGGTGAAGCCAGCTGGACTTCCTGGGTAGAGTGGGGACTTGGAGAACTTTTCTGTCTAGCTAAAGGATTGTAAATGCACCAATCAGCACTCTGTAAAAATGCACCAATCAGCGCTCTGTGTCTAGCTAGAGGACTGTAAATGCACCAATAAGCACTCTGTCTAGCTAAGGGACTGCAAATGTACCAATCAGCACTCTGTAAAAATGCACCAATCAGCACTCTGTGTCTAGCTAAAGGACTGTAAATGCACCAATCAGCACTCTGTAAAAATTCACCAATCAGCACTCTGTCTAGCTAAAGAACTGTAAATGCACCAATCAGCACTCTGTAAAAATGCCCCAATCGGCACTCTGTAAAATGGACCAATCAGCAGGATGTGCACAGGGCCAAATAAGGGAATAAAAGCTGGCCACCTAAGCCAGCAGCGGCAACCCACTCAGGTCCCCTTCCACACTGTGGAAGCTTTGCTCTTTTGCTCTTCACAATAAATCTTGCTGCTGCTCACTCTTTGGGTCCACACTACCTTTATGAGCTGTAACACTCATTGCAAGGGTCTGCAGCTTCATTCCTGAAGTCAGCAAAACCACGAACCCACCAGAAGAAAGAAACTCCAGACATATCTGCACATCAGAAGGAACAAACTCCGGACACACCATCTTTAAGAGCTGTAACACTCACCGCAAGGGTCCATGGCTTCATTCTCGAAGTCAGCGAGACCAAGAACCCACAAGAAGGAATAAATTCTGGACATATTTTGGTGACCATGAAAGGACTATCACCTATCACCAAGCAGTGAGTAGCATTGGACCCCTTTCACTTGCTATTCTGTCCTATTTTTCCTTAGAATTTGGAGGCTAAATACCAGGCACATGTCAGCCAGTTAAAAGCAACTAGCATGGCTACTGGACTAAAGACACAGGTGTCAGATTTTCTGGGAAAGGGCTCTCTAACAACCCCCAACTCTTGGGAGCATTGGTTTGCCTGGAACCAGCTTCCGCTTTTCCTGTACTTCCAGGCTGAGCTGAGGGTCGACAGAGAGGAAAGCTATTCAGCTCCGGAGTCCCGACAACAAGTTGGTTGACCCTGCGGCCATGGGCAGAACTCTCAAAGTCATGTCGCCCAAGCGAGACTCGTTCATCTATCTTATCTATCCTGACCATTGCCTCCTGGGTCCTAATGCCTGTCAGACAAATTTCCTCTCATGTCTCTTCTCTGAGGCTAGTCCAGCTTCTAAAAACCACTCCCTGTCACTGGTGCTTTTCTAGTTTCTCCTATAAGAATTATTTCTAGTATAAACTTCAGGACTCTGTTCCATTGTTTAGGCACCCAGGCTCACCAATCAGAAAGACCTAATTTTTGCCCAAAGCTTTGTTTGGGTTGGGGGGACTATCTGGAATTTTAGGAGCCCTCCAGACTATCAGGCCTAACAAAAGCTACTACTGAAGCTAGGATATGAGAAGCCTCAGAAATGATATCTTTCCTATTCATATGATGAGAAGTGAGGACAAAGGCATCACTCTTCTAACCCTGGAGATCCCTTCCCTTCCTCAGGGTATGGCCCTCCACTTCATTTTTGGGGCATAACACCGTTATAGGACAGGGGTAAGGTCCCGATACTAACAGGAGAATGCTTAGGACTCTTAACAGGTTTTTCAGAGTGCATTGCTAAGGGCCACTAAATCCAATTTTTCTTGGTCCTTTTTGTGGTCTAGGAGGACAGGCAGGGGTGCAGGTTTTCGAGAATGTGTCAGTAAGGGCCACTAAATCTGACCTTCCTCAGCCCTCCTTGTGATCTAGGAGGAAAACTAGTGTTTCTGCTGCTACATCAGTGAGCACAACTATTCCAATCAGCAGGGTCCAGGGACTGTTGCAGGTTCTTGGGCAAGAGATATTTCTGCTGCTGTGTCAGTGAGTGCAACTATTCCAATCAGCAGGATCCAGGGACCATTGCGGGTTCTTGGGTAGGGGAGAAACAAACCAAAACTGTAGGCGGTTTTGTCTTTCAGATGGGAAACACTCAGACATCAACAGGCTCACCCTTGAAATGCATCTTAAGCCACTGGGACCAATTTGACCCACAAACCCTGAAAAAGAGGCAGCTCATTTTTTTCTGCACTACAGCTTGGCCCCAGTATTCTCTCTCTGATGGGGAAAAATGGCCACCTGGGGGAAGTATAAATTACAAAATTATCCTGCAGCTTGACCTTAAGACGGAAGGCAAATGGAGTAAAATACCTTATGTCCAAGCTTTCTTTTCACTGAAGAATACACAACTATACAAAGCTTGCAATTTACATCCCACAGGACGACCTCTCGGCTTACTCCCATATCCTAGCCTCCCTATAGCTCTCCTTCCTATTAATGATAAGCCTCCTCTAATCTTCCCCACCCAGAAGGAAACAAGCAAAGAAATCTCCAAAAGACCACAAAAAACCCCAGACTATTGGTTATGTCCCCTTCAAGCTGTAGGGGGAGGGGAATTTGGCCCAACTCAGGTACATGTCCCCCTTCTCCCTCTCTGATTTAAAGCAGATCAAGGCAGACCTGGGGAAGCTTTCAGATGGTCCTGATAGGTATACAGATGTCCTAAAGGGTCTAGGGCAAATCTTCTATCTCATTTGGAGAGATGTCATGCTATTGTTAGATCAAACCCTGGCCTTTAATGAAAAGAATGTGGCTTTAGCTGCAGCCCGAGAGTTTGGAGATACCTGGTATTTTAGTCAAGTAAATGATAGAATGACAGCTGAAAAAAGGGACAAATTCCCTACCAGTCAGCAAGCTGTCCCCAGTATGGATCTCCACTGGGACCTTGACTCAGATCATAGGGACTGGAGTCACAAACATCTGTTGACCTGTGTTCTAGAAGGACTAAGGAGAATTAGGAAAAAGCCCACGAATTATTCAATGATGTCCACCATAACTCAGGAAAAGGAAGAAAATCCTTCTGCCTTCCTCAAGTGGCTATGGGAGGCCTTAAGAAAATATACTCCCCTGTCACCTGACTCCCTTGAGGGTCAATTGATCCTAAAAGGTAAGTTTATTTCCCAATCAGCCACAGATATCAGTAGAAAGGTCCAAAAGTGAGCCCTAGGCCCTGAACAAAATCTGGAGGCATAATTAAACCTGGCAACCTCGGTGTTCTATAATAGGGACCAAGAGGAACAGGCCAAAAAGGAAAAGCGAGATCAGAGAAAGGCCATAGCCTTAGTCATGGCCCTCAGACAAACAAACCTTGGTGGTTCAGAGAGGATAGAAAATGGAGCAAGCCAATCACCTAGTAGGGCTTGTTATCAGTGTGGTTTACAAGGACACTTTAAAAAAGATTATCCAACAAGAAACAAGCTGCCCCCTGTCCACTATGCTGAGGCAATCACTGGAAGGTGCACTGCCCAAGAGGACAAAGGTGCTCTGGGCCAAAAGCCCCCAACCAGATGATCCAACAACAGGACTGAGAGTGCCCAGGGCAAGCGACAACTCATGTCATCATGAGCCCTGGGTACGTGTAACCATTGAAGGCCAGGAAAATGACTTCCTCCTGGACACTAGCATGGCTTTCTCAGTGTTAAACTCCTGTCCTGGATGACTGTCCTCAAGGTCCGTTACCATCCAAGGAATCCTGGGACAGCCTGTAACCAGGTATTTCTCCCACCTCCTCAGTTATAATTGGGAGATTTTGCTATAGATAGTAAGTATGCTTATCTAATCCTACATGCCCATGCTGCAATACGGGAAAAAAGGGAGTTTTTAACCTCTAGGGGAACCCCCATTAAATATCACAAGGAAACCATGGAGTTACTGCATGCAGTGCAAAAACCCAAAGAGGTGGCAGTCTTACACTGCTGAAGCCATCCAAAGGGAAGGAGAGGGGAGAACAGCAGCATAAGCGGCTGGCAGAGGCAGGGAAAGAGCAGCAGAGAGTTAGAGAGAGAGAGAAAGAAACAGAGAGAGGAAGAGACAGAGAGACAAAGTCAAAGAGAGAGAGAAAGGCAGAAAGTCAAAGAGAGAAGGAAAGAGAGGAAGAGACAGACATGAAGTCAGAGAGAAAGAACAAGTCAAAGAGACAGAAAGAGACAGAAGTAGTAAAGAAGAAACAGTGTACCCTATTCCTTTAAAAGCCAGGGTAAATGTAAAATCTATAATTGATAATTGAAGGTCTTCTCTGTAACCCTATAACACTCCAATACTACCTTGTTGTCAGTGTAAACAAGAGCATAGCCCAGAAGCACTGAGGCCACTGATAACCTGTAGCCTTCCTATCAAAAATTCTTAACCCAGCAGGTTTCCTAACAAGGGATCTATGTCTTAATTCATTGCCATACAAAGGTTCGACCCGACCTAGGAGGAACTCCCTTCAGGACAGGATGATAGATGGTTCCTCCTGGGCAATTAAGGGAAAAAGACACAATGGGTACTCAGTAAGTGATAAGAAAATTCTTGTAGAGGCAGAGTTAGGAAAATTGCCTAACAATTGGTCTGCTCAAATGTGAAAGCTGTTTGCACTCAGCCAAACCTTAAAGTACTTACAGAATCAGGAAAGAGCCACCTATACCAATTCTAAGTTAATATGGACTGAACGAGGTCTTATTAATAGTGAAGAATAATTGAAATCCCAAACTTACAAAGTTTTCAACAAAAGTAAATTTTGCTACCAAAACCACTGAGGCCTAGACCTCCTCACTGCTGAGAAAAGAGGACTCTGCACCTTCTTAGGGGAAAAGTGTTGCTTTTACACTAACCAGTCAGGGATAGTACGAGATGCTGCCCAGTGTTTACAAGAAAAGTTTTCTGAAATCAGACAACACGTTTCAAACTCTTATACCAACCTCTGGAGTTGGGCAACATGGCTTCTCCCCTTTCTAGGTCCTGTGACAGCCATCTTGCTATTACTCGCCTTTGGGCCCTGTATTTTTAACCTCCTTGTCAAATTTGTTTCCTGTAGGATCGAGGCCATCAAGCTACAGATGGTCTTACAAATGGAACCCCAAATGAGCTCAACTAACAACTTCTACCAAGGACCCCTGGACCGACCTGCTGGCCCTTTGACTGGCCTAAAGAGTTCCCCTCTGGAGGACACTACAACTGCAGGGCCCCTACTTCGCCCCATCCAGCAGGAAGTAGAGGAAGTAGCTAGAGTGGTCATCGCCCAATTCCCAAAAGCAGTTGGGGTGTCCTTTTTAGAGGGGGGATTGAGAGGTGAAGCCAGTTGGACTTCCTGGGTAGAGTGGGGACTTGGAGAACTTTTCTGTCTAGCTAAAGGATTGTAAATGCACTCTGTAAAAACTCACCAATCAGCGTTCTGTGTCTAGCTACAAGATAGTAAATGCACCAGTCAGCACTCTGTAAAAATGCACTAATCAGCACTCTGTGTCTAGCTAAAGGATTGTAAATGCACCAATCAGCACTCTGTGTCTAGCTAAAAGATTGTAAATGCACCAATCAGCACTCTGTAAAAATGCACCAATCAGCACTCTGTGTCTAGCTAAAGGATTCCAAATGCACCAATCAGCACTCTGTAAAAACGCACCAATCAGCACTCTGTAAAATGGACCAATCAGCAGGATGTGGGTGGGGCCAAATAAGGGAATAAAAGCAGGCCACCTGAGCCAGCAGCGGCAACCTGCTTGGGTCCCCTTCCACGCTGTGGAAGCTTTGTTCTTTCGCTCTTCACAATAAATCTTGCTGCTGCCCACTCTTTGGATCCACACTACCTTTATGAGCTGTAACACTCATCGCAAGGGTCAGCGGCTTCATTCCTGAAGTCAGCAAGATCACAAACCCACCGGAAGGAAAAAACTCCAGACACACCATCTTTAAGAGCTGTAACACTCACCACGAGGGTCCGCGGCTTCATTCTTGAAGTCAGCAAGACCAAGAACCCACAAGAAGGAATAAATTCCAGACACAGAAATACAGTACCAACTACCTTCTTTGTTGCAGTCACCTATAAACTCCAGTACCAAACGCTCCATTCTTTGATGATTTTAGTGCTTAGCTCTACCACTGCTCCTGTCATAATCCTTGGTGAGCCATTTATTATTGGAAATAAATGTAGTTCCTTGACCTCCTGTCACCTAATGATCTTATACTTTATTCCATTCTGTCATACCCTAAGCCTTTTCAGTATTTAGGTAATTTTTATTGTCGAATCAGATTATAGTGACTAGATCATAATTTATTTATTCTCTTGGTGAGTTTTTTATAATTTTTGGCTGTTATGAACAAAGCTGCTCTATGTTATCCCATTGCCTTCTGACTGAACATTGTTTCTGATAAAAAATACTCTATGGTAGGTAGATATCTAAAGATTTCCCCTACCTAACATTATTTCATATTTCTTCTATCACACACTAATCTTGGTAGGGCTAGTGCTGTGAGGAGATTTTGCACATATAAAAGTCCCAAGTCAGTTTATCTTAAAATATGGATATTATCAGGAGAGTTGAACCTATTTAGATGAGTTTTCTGAAGCTAGCAGCAGAAGGGGAAGTTAGAGAAATGGGAAGCACTAGAATTCAACACACCATTGCTGACTTAAAGAGGGAGGAGGACTCATGGTAAGGAATGCAGACAGCCCCCAGAAGCCAAGAATAGCCCCAAGGTGACAGCCTTCAATGAAAGAGGGCATCTGTCCTATAGCCACAAGAAACTGAGTTCTGCCAATAATGATGATGAATCTGGAAGAAAACCCTCAAGCTCCAAATGAAGATGCAGCCAGCCATCACCTTCATTTTAACCTAAGAAAAGAACCACTTAGCTATACCATGCCATGTAGTCTGACCTACAGAACTGAGTCAATAAATGAGCATTGTTTTAAGCCTCTAAATTTTTGGTAATATGTTACACAGCAAAACGAAACTAACACATCATCTATAACTAATTATTCTCTCTTTTAGCTAAACTCTTAATTTTATGATTGCTTTTAAGATTTTGTCTTCACTTTTGGCTTTCAGTATTTTGAATAATATGTGCCTAAGTGTGAATGTCTTTGATAGTATCCTAATTGGGGTTTACTGAGCATCCTACACTTATGGGTTGCTTTTTTTGGCATCTTTTATTTTAGATTTAGTGGGTACATGTGCAAGTTTGTTACATGGGTATATTAGGTGCTCCTGAGGCTTGTGGTGTGAATCCTGTCTCCCAGGTAGTAAACATTGTACCTATAAGGAGTTTTTAAGCCCTTGCCCCTCCCTCCTTCCCCACTGCAGTAGTCCTTAGTGTCTATTTTTCCTATCTTTATGTCCATGTGTGCTTAATGTTTAGCTCCCACTTACAAGTGAGATTACATGGTATTTGGTTTTCTGTTCCTTACATTCAAAAAGTTTGGCTAATTTGTCATCAAATATTTTTTCTGCCCCATCCATTCTCCCTTCTCCTCTAATACACACACATAATAAGGTACTTAAATCTTTCTACAAGGTCATAAAACTCTAGGGGTTTTTTTCCTTATTTTTTTCCTCTCCTTGCTTTAATTTGTATTAATTCCCAAACTCTTATCCCATTTTTCTTTTTTTCCTAGAGATTAGCTAATATAACTATGATTTTTATTTAAAGCCCTCACTTGCTAATTCATACACTTAGTTCACTTCTGTGTCTGTTGCTATAGACTAAATTTTCTCTTGACTGTAGGCCATATTTTCTTATTTCTTTGATGATTATTTTCTGACTAAATCCTATTGCCCCTTCTGAATCAAAATCAAAAATCAAAATCTGAATCTGAATCAAAATTGAATCAAATTTCACCTCACCAGTACATGTGACTTGACCTGAACTCTCCTTCCCCATTCTTACACTCACTGAAAATCAGCCAGAAGGATCTAATTCTCCCTTATTAGTGTCTCTTTGGACTACTGGGACATCAATGAGCGTTGCTAAGGAAGCGATTGCTACCTTAAATTCAGACAATGTGGGCTTTTAACACAAGCTTTTCTATGAGCTGAGACACCTTAAACAAGTTGTGCTTAATTTCTCCTAGCGCTATAACAATAATCTACTGAAGTAGATAATAAAAACTATATTATGTATCTTTTGAAGATTAATGGATGATTACATGAGGATCTTAGTGCAGCATCTGGCATATTCAAGATGCTAAATAAAATTACTGTCAGAATTAAATAAAATGATGAATATAAGGCCATATAGTTTATCAAGAGAATTTGAATTTTTTATGATTTCAACTTTTATTTTAGACTCAAGAAGCACATGTACAGATTTTTTAAATTGGCATATTGGGTGATACTTAGGTTTAGGGTAGAAATGATCCCATCACCCAGGTAGTGAGTATAGTATCCAATAGTTAGTTTTCAAACTGTTGCCCCACTCCCTCACCAGAATATGTATTAATCACCAACTACATTCCAGCTTGTTCTAGATATAAAAATTCAGCAGCAATAAGCAAGTGTGACATTGTCTTTTCCCTGAAGAAATTTACATTTTTACAGGGGAAATAGAAAATGAGCATGCAAACAAATACATAAACTAGATAATTCCAGGTTGTAGAGAAATGGGAATGTGATGATGACAGGAAGGTGACGCTCTAGTTTGGTTTGTCACAGAAGAGCTTTCAGAGGAGGCACTTTAGAGCAGAGACTGAATGACGATATAGAGGCAGATATGTGAAAATATGGTGGAGGAGCTTCCCAGGCAAAAAGAACAAGAAATGCAAAGACTCTGGGTCAAGAAGCTCAGTATGATACAAATTCAGGTGGAAAAAAGCATGGCTAAAAGAGAGCATTGAAAGGAAAGAAATGAAAGTTTCTTCCTTCTTCATTGAACATGAAGTTCAAGATGAAGCCAAAAGCCAGATCAGGGAGGGCTTTGTTATGTTACAGATTTTTAGTCTATTTTTACTAATAATGATGGGGACTATAAGAAATCTCTTTAGCAGACAGACAATGAATTATAGACCAGCAAGGATAAAACAAGTCCAGTTTTAGTAGGTTATGGTAATTATGCTGGTGAGAGATGATGGTGTTTGGAATTAAGGTGGAATATCTTAGACCTAGTGGGAAGAGTAGAACGGGATATATTTTGAAGGTAAAGCTGACACCATTATCTGATAGACGGGATGTGCGAAAAATAAGAGGATGATGCCTAGGTTTTTTTTTTTCTGAGCAAGTAAGTAACTGAAGATTCCCTTTACTGAGGTTGAGAGGAACTGAGGAGAATTGTATCAGGGACTGTGGAGACTGGAGTCTAGAGTTCTGTTCTGTTTACGTTAAACTCAGGGTGTGCATAGATCCAAGGGGAGAGGCTGAGCAAATATTTACATGTACAAGTTTAGAGGTCAGGGAGTGTGGAAGAGTTAAGCACTAGTTATAGATGATGAACAAATACTTCTTAATGTAAGGAAAATATAAAATAGGACTGGAATGCTCGTATCAGTGAGCTTTAGCCAGGACAAAACTCCAGATCTCACTGGATGTAAATTTAAAAAGAGGTCACAACCACTTCCTTTCCTAGCTCTCACTCTCCACTCCTTCTCATAGGTTTAAAATCATATCCTAGGAAGGATTCATTGTCACTTGAATATTTTAAACTGATAGTTCCCATTTTAAAAATAAAGAGGGCTTTCATTGTCAAGAAAATTCAAAAATAAAAACTCAAGGGTGAAAACAAATCTGCATGTTAATCAGACAGAGGTTTTGAGGAGTGCACAATATGAATAAAGCACAAACAAAGAGATGTGCTTCCAAAGTACTGTGAAAACGGAAGGTAAAGATTCTCCCTGAAGTACAGTTAGTGTCTGCACCAGAGAATAAAGGAAGAATGCTAATGCAGATCCTGGAACCTAACTGGGATGAGGACTGCTATCTGGATCAGACACTGAGACCCTATCATCCCAAAAGATAAGTGTTATCTTATTCCCAGTACCTGTCACCCCAGATTTTTCAGACACTTTGACAAGCAGAAACAATAGGCTACTTTGGGAGAACAAGGACTCTGAAGCCAGAAAAATCAATCATCTTTCACCAGTTATGCCTCATTTCTCCTTCACAGTGTCTCCAGGATCATGTTGAGGGGGCAAATGTTTGAGGGACATATTATTTAAGACAATTATTATCATCAAGAGAATCCAAAAATGAAACACTCAAGATTGAAAACAAATCTGTATGTTAACCCAAAAAGATTCGGTGTCTCTAGAGGTTTGGGATTCTAATCAAAGCACTTGAGGCAACTAGCCTATTAAAACTGAAATCAATAAACACTTTCTTCATACTCCTCACTGAAATTGACTATCAGACCAAATGTTGTTTTCACCTACTCACTGGAGAATGGCTGCTGTGGGGAACCCATGGGAATAAGTCATAGGTGTGCCCTAGATGAGCTTACAAGCCCAGCTTTAAAGCTCACTATGTGACCTTGAGCCTCCTTACCTCCTTAAACTCTTGAGCCTCAATCTTCTCAACAATAATATAAGGACTATTTTATCTCTTTGCCAGGATTATTCATGAATGTGAAGGTATAATATAAATAAAACGTTTAGCGTCGTTCATGGAATAAATGCTCAAAGGATGTCATTTATTTCTCCAATACACTTCTCTACACTTTTAGAGCATGATGTGTGTGCCTCTATTTGTATCATTTCACCTTGTGTCATAATTAAGTAATTTAGAGTCATTATCTCTGCTACATCGTAACCATTTAGAGGAAAGAGGCCCTGACTTATTCATCTCTACATCTCCTTAATATTTTCAGAGTAGGGAATTTCTCACACTGATGCAAACTAAATAAATGTATGTAAGATCAATCAATAAGTGAAAGAATGAAGAGAGTAGGTCTGCATTCGTTCATCCTGCTGAAAAGACCCAGGCATGCCTACCAACTTTAACCTGATTCACAAAGACGACTTCCACTAGATTTGCATTAAGTCATCTCAGGTAATAGCAAGCTCAGGGCCTGCTACGGCATGTACCTACAACAATTTCATCAAGATACAAGTGATGAGAGCCTGTAGAATCTCACCTTTATCTCCATTCTTATCTTTGTGAACCAGGCCAGGTCTTAAAAATGAGATCTCTTCTAGACAGAAGGAAAAGAATAGTTGGACGCAGAGTATGTGAGCATACATATGAGCTTTACTCCCAGCTCTTGTGTGTTTAAATAGAATTCAGTAGAAACAGCTCCTTCTGTCCTGTGATTCTGATCATATTTATCCTGATCCCTAAGGTCATCTTTCCTTTCAGTACCATGACTGGGGACAGGTCCTACCACCAGCACGGAGGATAAATGGCTCATTCAAAAGACATATGCAAAGGATGTGGAGAAATAGGAACACTTTTACACTGTTGGTGGGACTGTAAACTAGTTCAACCATTGTGGAAGTCAGTGTGGCGATTCCTCAGGGATCTAGAACTAGAAATACCATTTGACCCAGCCATCCCATTACTGGGTATATACCCAAAGGATTATAAATCATGCTGCTATAAAGACACATGCACACGTATGTTTACAGCGGCACTATTCACAATAGCAAAGACTTGGAACCAACCTAAATGTCCAACAACGATAGACTGGATTAAGAAAATGTGGCACATATACACCATATACACCATGGAATACTATACAGCCATAAAAAATGATGAGTTCATGTCCTTTGTAGGGACATGGATGAAACTGGAAACCATCATTCTGAGCAAACTATCGCAAGGACAAAAAACCAAACACCATATGTTCTCGCTCATAGGTGGGAATTGAACAATGAGAACACATGGACACAGGAAGGGGAACATCACACACCAGGGACTGTTGTGGGGTGGAGGGAGGGGGGAGGGATAGCATTAGGAGATATACCTAATGCTAAAGGACGAGTTAATGGGTGCAGCACACCAACATGGCACATTTATACATATGTAACAAACCTGCACATTGTGCACATGTACCCTAAAACTTAAAGTATAATAATAATAAAATAAAACCTCTAGAGATAGTTAAATTCGTGAAATCAAAATCTTTGCATACTATGCTCCCACATGTCGTGCAATTTTATCTTTCTGTACCTGAGACAGGACCTAAAACCCTGATTTGTGGTTTCTTTTGCAGTTCAAGAAGCATTCAGACTTTATATTAAACACCCACCAGTATACTGGATGCTGATTCCTCTAGAGAGACACTTAAGTATCCAGGAGACTTGTTAAAAGACCCCATTTTTCTTCACATGGCCATCTATGCATCTAATCTGTGTCCAAGAAATCTACCATGGGATACCCAATGTTTCACTGAACTTCAGAAGTGACAATGGAAAGCAATATAAAGGCCTCCACGGGTAATAACATTTCCTGCTTTTCTAGACATGGGAGGAATTTAGTTTCCAGTATCAATTTTATTCTTCAGCTTTAATTAAGGCCCCTGTAGCCTATTGATTCATGCAGTATAAAGATTTACCTTAGAGGCAGAAGAATCATAAGCTAAATAAACAATAGTAAGCAGGGTGTCAGGAGGATCAAAGAGACTCAAGCTTGATCCAATCAATGTGTTAAAGACAGAAGCAGGGCTGCAGGAGAGAAAAGATGAGTTTGCCAACTTCCCCAGGGCTCTTTTTGTGTGTGAACATTCCCGTCTGCTTGACCTCCTGTTTCCATGTGTTACTAGTGGAGATCAGACATGGCTTGTCCTGAGAGGAGTATGGTTGGCCAGCATCTTGTGGTCTTCCCTTGGGAAGTTTATGGTGAAACTTTCACAAACAATCCTGTTTATCAGGAATCAGTCTCTCACTCAAGGTTTTCTGAGCCTGTCATTTCACGCATGTTCACTATACCACTAACCTCATCACCACCAATGTTGTTTAAGAAAAAAAAATTGTTAAGGAACTCTATTCTCAATCATTTGGGGATATGACACATTTAGTGGCTTCTGCCTGTAATCCCAGAGCTTTGGGAGGCCAAAGTAGGAGGATCTCTTAAGGCCAGGAGTTCAAGACCAGCCTGGGCAACATAGCAAAACCCCATCTCTACAAAAGATTTTACAGTTAGCCAGATATGGTGGCACATGCCAGTAGTCCTAGCTACTTGGGAGGCTGAGAGAGGAGGATAGCTTAAGCCAAGGAATTGAAGGCTGCAGTGAGCCATGATCACACCACTGCACTCCAACCTGGGTAACATGGCAAGACTGTTACTAAAAAATAAGATAAAATAAATCATTTGGGAATACACTAATATTATGCATGTTTGTGTAAACTTAAAAAATAAGGATAATAGTAGGTGTGCTATAGATCTTTTGAACTAATAAACTAATTCAGATCCAGCAGAAGATAAGAATGACTGGTTCACGAATAAAATGATGTTTGAGAGATAAGCACAAGCAAGATGAACCTATCCAGAGCACTATTTCAAGGCCCTAAGAGATATGCCCTTAAGAGGGTTCTACCTTGAGCAAACACTTAGCCATATTACATTATGCACATGTGAACCATATGCACTTATGTCGGAGAAAATAGGAAGAAAATTTATCCCTTGGAAAAACATTACTGAGGTATAAACTAATTTTCTGAGAATACAAAGCTCTCTGGTTTTGAGAAAAAATAAAACCAAAAACCGTACCTCAATAACTGTTTATGCAATGAAGAGGAGGAGGAGGAGGAGGAAGAGAAAGAGGAAAGGGAGAAGGGGAAGAGGAAGATAGAAAAGGGGAGAAGAAAGATGAGGAGTAGGGAAGTGGAGACATTTGTCTATCATCTGTCAAGCATGAGCATAAACAGTTTTCATGCATTAACTTATTTAACCTCTATAACAACCCTATGAGTGGGTTTCATTTTTTAGATAAAACATTGAAACTTAGGGAGATTAATTAAATGACCCAACGTTACCCAACCAAACTCAGACTTTTTCAGTAGAGGCCATGCTCTTAACCACTATAAAGAAAAGAGAAAGAAGGGGAAGGAGCAGAAAATGAGGCAAACTTACACATTTTATGTTTTTAATATTTTTTTATTTTTATTTTATATTTTTATTTTATATATTTTATTTTATTTTTTTTATATTTTTATTTTATATTTCAACATATTTTTATCTACATCAGAGTACTGTGAAAAGAACAGTGGTACAACCTTGTAAAAGGGAAAGTGGTTTTAAAAATGTAAGTCTCCTTTCCTCACCTCTAACCTAATTATTCAGTTCCCATTAATAGCAGCTTTTTACGTATCCATGTATCTCCCCAGGTATTATATTTTCCTCAATAAACACCAACATCATCTCAAATGTCCACGTCAGAAAACTAAATCATCCTTAATTCCTTTCTGCCTTCAGTGCCCACATCTAATTCATTCACCATCAAATTCTGTGAGTTTTGCTTCCAAGTAAATATCTCTCAAATTTATCTACTTCCTCTCATCTCATGACTACTAACCTAGTCCAAGCTCTGACTGTCTCCCATAAATATTGGTAAGATAACCTCTTTACTGATCTTGCCATGACCACTTGCATTTTCTAATCTATTATATACTCTACAACCAGAGATAACTTTTCAAAAAACAAATATTTTCATGTTGCTCACTTACTCAAACTATTGCTTTTAGGATAAAAACCTATAAGTGCTTAGCATCATTAATATTATCCTCTATGGTCTGGTCCCCACATTCTTCTCCAACTTCACCTTGCACCAAGATCTTCATTGTTTTGTCTCTGGTCTAACTCACTGGCTTTCTCTCAATTTCTTAAATGTTCTGTGCTTCATTATACCATAGTGATTGCACTTGATATTACATCTGCCTGGAATGCTCTCCACCTAAGTAACTCCTACACTTATTTCAGCTCTCAGTACTTCCACTGAGAAGTCCAGTAATTAGAGCTGGATTCAGAGACCTCATGGGAAATGAACACTCATGAAATGGCTGGAACTGTAGGGAAGTATGTTAACAACTTAACTTCTCTCACTCTCCATTTCTTCACTTCTAAAGGGGAAATAATACCTACTTTTCAAGGTTATTCTGCAGAAAGAAGAAAGACCATATACAGAGTTTATCTCTACTGAATAAGTAGATACTGAATGTTTATTGGTTTTTATCCATTCTCCTGTTTCCTCAACTGTAACTAGAAATCCCACACTGAGAATGTCAAGGGATTACGAGAAAATGATGAAATAAGGCAAGGGTCAGCTAACTATAACCGGTGCAGCAAATCCACTCTGTGGCCAGTTTTTGTAAAGATACTGAGCTAAGAATGGTTTTTATATTTTTAAAGGGTTGTAAGGAATGAGAAGGAGGAGGAGGAAGTGGGGAAAAAGAGAGAAAATGAAGAAGAAGAGAGAAAGAAGAAATAGAAGAGGAATAAGACAAAGAAGGAGGAAGAGCACAGGGAGGGAAAAAAGAAAGAAGACAAGGAGGGAAAACAGACTATATGTGGCTCACAAAGACTAAAGTATTTACTATGTAGCCCTTTACAAAAAAGCATTTACCAAACATTGAAATAATGTATATAAAAATGATGCCTGAAAGTATAGGGCCCTTAAAAAGGAATGTATTATTATCTTTGTGTCTTGGCCTTCACTTAAATCCTTTCTCTTATCTATTTCCCAAAATGTTAGGCAAGCTAAAGTAAAAGCTCAGAATTTCAGGCTTAAAATGTAGATATGGTGATATTTACAAATTTTTAAAAGCAAATCCTTTCTATATTCCCAGATGAAACTCTGCAACAGATGAAATTAACCTTTTGCATATGAAATAGCAACTTGCAAAATTCTATCCGATTTCTCTTCATTCAGAAACCACAAAAACTTTCTGTACCCATCAGTTCCTCTGAGATGGGAAGCAGTGTGGTGTCACTGAAACTCCAAACACACTTCAAGATCAGAACAACATGGTTCATTTCTAGCTCTGCTACTTCTTGGTTATGGAAACTTCATCTCTTTTAATCTGTTTCTTCATCTACATATAAATTCCACCCTCTTTCTGAGTTCAAATTTAAATCCTCCATAGAACTTAATTTTTGGCAGCTTATGTATAGCCATAATTAATGAAGAACAAGTTTGAAACAGCAAATGCTGAGCATATGGGTATTCCAGAGACATATCAACATCATTATCAGGAAAAATGAGATGTCACTCAGTGTGTGCATAGCAGTTTTCAGATCCAACCCAAATGAAAATTAATATCCCTCTCTTTGGTACAATATGGACCAAATATTATACAATCTGCCCTAATAGAAGCATTGTAGGTGACTTGGTATTCAACGAAGAAAATGGGAAATAACAGTATGCTCTTTCTATATGTCTGATAAACTGACAATCCCATGTACCTGGGTTGGTACAAGGAGCAAGACCATGGACTGAATAATTTTACCGGCTGGGCGCAGTGGCTCACACCTGTAATCCCAGCACTTTGGAAGGCCGAGGCGGGCGGATCACGAGGTCAGGAGATCGAGACCATCCTAGCTAACACAGTGAAACCCCGTCTCTACTAAAAATACAAAAAAATTAGCCAGGCGTGGTGGCGGGCGCCTGTAGTCCCAGCTACTCGGGAGTCTGAGGCAGGAGAATGGCGCGAACCCAGGAGGCGGAGCTTGCAGTGAGCCGAGATCACGCCACTGCACTCCAGCCTGGGTGACAGCGAGACTCCGCCTCAAAAAAATAAATAAATAAATAAATAAATAAATAATTTTACCAATTTGCCTAAGCTTTCCTTTTCTTCAGAAAATTCTTAATTTCCAGAAAGATATTTTAAATTAACAGATTTACTAAAAGATTTCTCACATGCTGGATAACCAGCCAGATGGGGAATTTCAATATATAGCTTTCAGGACCTTGACTACAGGGACTACAGGTAGATGCTCAATGTTTGTTGGTTTTTATCCATTCTCCTGTTTCCTCAACTGTACATAGAAGTCCCACTCAATTAAAGTCAAGGGGCTATGAGAAATAAATGAAATAATGTGAGGTTGCATGAAGATACAGCATTGTGAAGAAGCCTTGTTCTCATCTTCTTTCAGAATGCTTTTGTCCTGAAATCCAAAGTTTTAATGAAAACGAAATTATCTTTATTCACACCTCCCTGCTTGCCAAGCACACCACAAATGCTCTATCATTTTCCCTCATTCTACCCAGGTTTTATAGATACAGAAGAGGTTTATCAAGATAAGTAATTTTCCCATGGTTATAGGAGAAAAGGAAAAGCTTCCAGTGGTGAGATTATAAGCCTTCAAGAATGGATTATGTCCCTCCCTCGTGGGAAGTCTCACATACCCATGACCTGGAGTGGTAGATGGAAGCACCATTTATTTCAAGTTCCTAGAGATCCTCAAATGAGTACAAGTTTCTATTTTTCCTTCTATCAAAATTCTACTGTCTTCCCAATGTATGAGAACTTCTGATTGTTTTGGTGGTTGGAGGAGGAAGATGGGATGATCAAACAGGATTCACTGGAAGGGAAGATGATTAAATGCAAGGTGCCTGAACCCCATAGAACAAATCAGCTATGAGCGCAGGAATAAACTTTTTCTTTCCTTTTTTTTTTTTTTTTGAGACAGAGCCTTGCTCTGTCGCCCAGGCTGGAGTGCAGTGGCGTGATCTCCGCTCACTGTAACCTCTGCCTCTGGGGTTCAAGCGATTCTCCTGCCTCAGCCTCCCGAGTAGCTGGGATTGCAGGGGTGCACCAACACACCTGGCTAATTTTTTTGTATTTTTAGTAGAGATGGGGTTTCACCACGTTGGCCAGGCTGATCTTAAACTCCTGACCTCATGATCCACCTGCCTCAGCCTCCCAAAGTGTAGCAATTACAGGCGTGAGACACCACGCCCAGCCGACTCTCTGAACTTTTGTACAGGTTTTTGTCCGTCTGTTCCATGACACACAGGCACTAGCATATATTCAGCTATAATAGCTTATAAATGCAAGATAATCAAATAAATGAATAAATGAGAGAATAATTATGCCTGAACAAATGGATGGACGGACAGATGGATGGATGGATGAATGAATGAATGAATGAATGAATGAATGAATGAAATCTCTCCCAAAGCTATAACCAGCAAGTCAGACAATCCATAGAATTCTAGCTCAGGCCAAAAGGGTCCACAATGATAATAATGAAACTTAAATTTCAGAAAACTTTACTTCCAAGGTTTCTTCCAAGGCCCTGGCAGGAGCTGTAGCAATGTGTTTGCAAGACCCTAAAACTTCGAAAAAAAATTGCAAAAGTGAGAAATTTAAATCACAGTAGGTTAAAACTGCTGTCTCTGCATTCATGTGAAGTGACTTTGGAGTGGCCATGTGCATTTTTAGATCCGCTAAGGAAGAGGTTGAGTATATATACATAATATACATTTACATCATAATTTATAATTTGGGTTCAGTGGGACATATTTATGTGGCTTATAGTCCCTTTCATGTGTGGTTAAGTTATTGCTCAAGAAGGTGGAATAACTTCTAGGAACACTCTTACCACCTGTTGTGCTAGCTCACTGGGCATCATGACACAGGGCTTGAGGTGGAAGCACAATATAAACATGTCTCAAAGCTATTGCCACAGAAGTATGTGGGTGATAGAGTCTAAATAGGTTTAAAATATGTGGAGTCAGAAGCTAGACTGTGTAAAGTTTTTCCAGTCAGTGGACATGTACATTTGTAAGCAGAGGATTTCATTCTAATCAATTCCAAGTCAAAATGAGAAATGTATCTTGTCAGAAATATACTTGATACAGTATCCCAAACAATCATAAATGCATTCTTTATTAATGATGTTCATTTAAATAGAATGTATCAAACCAAATCCCTGTGTCTGTCAGGTGCAAACATGAAGCAGTACAATAAAGAGTGAGCATGTCGCTGAGTCTAGCTGCATATTTTATATATGCTAGTGTAATAATTGGACCTTAGTATTCCTGATACACAGGACAAAGTCTAGTAACCGTGGATAAAAGGCACACAAAATGGTATCTTACACAGCAAAGCCACCTGAAGAAACAAGGTTTCAGTGACAAACTTTCTACACATCTTTATCAGCATGTTAATATGAGTGCTATTTGATTACATAATTATGGATCTCAATACAATATGGCAGCAACTTGGATATGTTTATTTGTATTTATTACAGAATTAATTTCAGAATATAATAGTTTTATATAATTTCATTGATTTATATAAACATTGAAATATATATCTATGTTGATATATATACATAAATACAATGGCAGTTATTCAACAAAATTAGTTAAGAATTGGTAAGTTTTTAATAAAATGTATGTTTTTATGGGTTTTGTGTATTTGTAGTACTTTTCTGCAATTCTAAAGTTATCATTTATATAATTTTTCTCATTAGAAGTAAATATTCATTTTATACCTAATTTTGTATTTAAAATGTTTTGTGACATAGCTATACACACATACACACACACAAACTGTATAAGCATCGAACCCTGCAAAGCCTAAATCCACCCCTTAATTCAAAGGGGTAAGCTTTTTCTCAACAATTTAGCTTCTAACTAAAAAAAAAAAAAAAAAAGAAATCCTCCTTTTGCCTGAGTAGCACATGATTCACATAGTATGTGTGTAGACAAAAACCTAAGAAGTATGCTAGTAACTGGGACTGGCCAGTGATAGAGCAAGCAGTGGGAGGATAGTATGTTGTCCTTTTGACCTCTTTTTTATTTTCTCCCGATTCAACTGGTCCAGGAAATCAGTAACCCTCCAAATCCATGGAGCAAACATCCTGCCCTCACTGTGTTCCTGATTGGTGTCTCTCTTCTCTCCGTTCTGTTCCATTCTCCCCAACACATTCATATGCAGACTTTTCTACATGTGCTGGCTCATGTCATGGTGATAGATGATTCCTGGTAAAGGTCACTAGCCCAGGGCTGCATTTATCAGCAGCAGTTTTCTGTCATAGCTGGCTGAATTACTCCTAAGCCCGGAGAAGAAAAACAGCTGCCAGAATGAATCAAGGGAACTTTGGGTGGGTATTTATGAAGCTGTGTGCATGTGTATCCACGTGCAAGTATGGTCATAAGGGAGGCATGCCATTTTCACCTATCTAGATTCTTATAAAAATTCTCATAGCATCACGTTTTAAAAAAAGACAGAGTGAAAATTAAAATGTCTCCTTAAACTTGCCCCACAAGTAGGTGTATGTCCATGCCTCATTGTTCCTGCCTGCTTCTGTGTTCTCCAGCAACAATTGCATAGCTGAAGTTAATGACAGAGACTAAAGGGCAGACTCAAACCTGCTGAATGGGGTCCATGGTAGAACTAGTTTACTTTGATGTTGTGTGTGTGGAAATTGTAATTGCATCACATAATGGTTGAGTTAGTAGAGGTATATGACCACATTATTCTTCTCTGGGAGAAAATTCAAGATGCACGTACAACCTCTTGCCTACTCTTTGCCGGTGGGCCCCCTTAGTGTCCTCTATCTAGGAAAATATAGTTAATTATTGATTAACACAACCAGTTGATGGTATAATGTTAAAAAGAAATACAAAGGGAAACAAAATGTGATGCCCATTTTCAGAGTGCACAATCCAGCATTAGAAATGGACAGATAAATAATAATTTCAAGATAGTTGATATGTTACCAAGTTGGGTGCTGTGGGAAACCAGAGAAGAAAGCAAATACAAAAGGAAGACCATGATGCTTCAGTGAACAGGAAGCACAGGAAGTTTTTTGAATAAAGACTGAAATTTACTAGGCAAATAAGAGGAGCAGGAGTTGTGGGAAGAGATAATGACAGCATGATAAAAGGTACAGGAAAAGAGGCACAGTGTATTCTAAGATATATGAGGACCTTGGCATGACTAAATCAAAGGGTGGTACCGGGAGATGTTGCTGAGGGGCAAGGCTGAGGCTGCCTCCCACAGAACCTAGTGAGGGCACCATTAAAGGCATTTTTCATATGCTTACCTAACAAGTTTGACAATCAACAGTTCTTTCTGTTTTCCATTTTGAAAATATGAGAAAGTTGCTACCCCCAGCTTTGCTGGAATTTTATCCCAGAAATTATTCTGTATGGTTTAACCTGATGATCCCTTTCAGCTACATCTAGTAATATTTCTTAACTGGAGCACTGAAAAAAATTGACTCAAGCTTCAATTAAATGAGGAAATCATAAGCACAGGCAAGGCAATTAGAGGGCAGTTCAGGTGAAGTAAGGTGGGTAGGATTACTTCTCTAGACTCAGCTTCGAAGTCAGTGTTAGTTAATTAACTCTACAGAGTTTTAGCTTCTTTCCTTGTCCAAATGTAATCTGCTTCCCACTGGTCAGCATAAAGACAAGAAAATAAGATTTTTCAAAGGTAGAAAAGACATGGGACATCCAGCATCAGGCATGTGGGAAAACCTCATGAGACTACAATTACTATTTGAGGCTTCAGCCACCACTGTCCTAGGCTGAACTTGGTAATTATCCCAGTATTGAAGCCACTCTGCTCTTCCTGTAGCTGAGATTGTCAGAAAATACAGGTGTGCAAGTGAAGTGTACAGAAAAGAGAAATATTTTTGACAAATATACCTGAACACATACACCCTAATAAGTGTTATCTCCACAGAAATAATCCTATAAAAGTTTACTTTAAAATTATACTTACTCCAATGAAGCTTGCATTTTCAAACAAGCGGGTAACTTTTTCTTTTATGTTATAGTTGATATTTGTTTGCTTCTAGAGCCTAAGAACCCTATTGAATGCCCCAAGAAATGGAGACCCTCTTATCCTCATTCTAAGTCAGTGGTGTCTATGACAGTAGTTGTCAACTGGGGGACAATTTTGCCCCTAGAAATCATTTGACACTACCTGAAGACATTTATTGTCTCAACCAGAGGGGGATGAGCTACTGGCATCTAGTGAGGCCAGTGATGCTGCTAAACATCCCGTACACATAGTTCTCCCACCCCCACCAAATAATTATCTGACCCAAAATTTTGATAGTACTGCTGTTGAGAAACTCTGCTCTAAGTATAAATTTAATTTCTGGAATAATAAATAGTCACCAAGGCCAAGGCCAATGCCAAGCCTGTCCTTTAAATTCCATAACTGCTTGAACTCCAGACATCTAGTGCCACTTTCCACTCCAGCAACTCACACCAAATCCATGTCAGTATATGTGCTTCTTGACTGCAACCTTCCTTACTCCCAGCACTGTCTCCCTTAGTATCATGACACTTGCTCTTTTACCTCATTGTCCCCTTTATGTTTTTATGCCAATCAACTCTTCCCAACATCCCTTGATTTCCTACTTAAATGAAAAACATAGTGGATAATTTGTATATTTCTTACCAGTACCCACTAATTTCCTTTGGTGTCATTCTAGCAGCATCCTCTTTATAATAATCTCTGCCTCTAGATAAACCTAATTTTCTACTTTGCCCAACTTTTTACCCAGGCTCCTGAGCAACTGGTGGATAAAATATTGAAAACAAAAATATTTGCATCAGCAACAAAGATGTTTATTATTTCCTCCCTTTTTCAGCTCATTTTTTTTCTCCCCCCAACACCTCTTTCTCCCATGTCACCATAAATAACTATCCTGACCCACTCTCCACTCTGAATCTTCACTCACATCAGATGGTTTGGATTTGTTCTTCAAAGAAGAATATACTGAAGCATCAGTCTTCGATCATTCATCTTCTTATCCATACCTAAAACTTTGTGCAATTGAGCTCATCTCTACCACATTCCTGCTATTTGGCTCCAATTCAAGACCTATTCCGCCATCCCATTTCTTACCTAATTTGAAGTTGTACTTCAGCAGTTATTCTCTTTAAGCCTACATCTTTGATATTACCCAAACCAATCAATGTGTATGTATCTTCCAACTTATAAAATTCCCTTAGCCTTCTGTCCTCTTCCAGTTATAGCCCCTTTTCTTCTTCATAGCCAGGCTCCTAAAAGATATGTTCTCTCTTGGTAGCTTCAGTCCCTTTCTCTCTTTTTTGCCTCAACCAACTGAAATTTAGCTTCCTTGTAAAAACAATTATGAGAGAGGTAGCTTGGAAATAAAGAAGCAATAAAGCAGATACACAAGAGGTGAAGAAGGCAGAAGTAGCAGGATTAGTCATGGACTCCCTTTTGGATGGCAAGAGAAAAGTAGAGAACTAGAACCAGGATTTTGACTTGAATAACTAAATAAAAAGTTGTATAGTCCACCAAGAAAGGTAATTAAATGATATCTAACAGGGGTTCAAAGGTAACCTGAAGGTAGGGGGTGGAAAAGAAATAAAGCTATTGATTCTCAGTCTTATAATCTTCAGAACCATACTTTCTAACTGTGTGAATCCAAGTTTATTGGTCATAGTAGTCATGGTAGGCTACTTACTAAAACAAATAGTGCCAAAATTTCAATTTCTTAATACTATAAAGGTTTTCCTCACACTAATGTCACAGTCCAGGTTAGGGGTAGTAACAGGGTCCAGGGTCTCTGCTCTATACAGTAATTTATGTCAATGGAAGATTTCTTCTTTCCGGTGGCTCTACCATCCTTTAGGCTCAAAGTGTTCTGCTGAATCCATTGCCTCTAGTGAACTGATGGAAAAGAGAACATGCATGGAAGATCATACCTAATTGAGTTGAAAGTGACATATATCACTTCCAACAGTATTCCACTGACCAAAATTCTGTAATATGGCCCCACCCAACTCAGGAGAGAATGAAAAATAGAGTTTAACTATGTACAGGAAGAAAAGGAAAGAAATTTGGGAAATACATGGAAGACTGTGTCACAATGAGCATTAACCAAGTGGAGCCCACTCTTACACTCTCTGCCTGGATGAATAGACCTCTAGCCCAGTCAGCCTGAGCTAGGAACTCAGAGTTGGCTGCCCACTCCTCCAGGTCTGCCACTATATGCATAAGTTCTGTTGACTTTTTCTACTGAACATCTGTGGAGCTGGCTTCTTCCCTTATAACCATTTCAAAGATCCATTGGGTGAGCCCACGTTCTACCTAAAATGTTTTAGGAACTTCTGAACTTGGCTTCTGCTTAAAGTATTACCATTCTCTTCAATGTAGTTTTCACACAGCACAAAGTGACACTTCTAAAATGCAAAATAGGCTGACCACGTCAGTTCCCTGCTTAAGTGTCTTTAGTGACCGATCACTGTCCTTACAGTAATTCAAGCTTTTCTGTATAACATATGGAGGCCCTTCATTATCTGGGGCCCATTTATTCTTCAGCCTAACATGTCATCACTAACTTACAGTATTCCACATTTCAGCCATCAAACCACTGTACCTTGAATTCCCTGAACTGACTGCATTCTTACAAACCTTCAGCCCTGGTTTATGACATTCCCTGAATTAGAAATGCCCTTTCTAACTCCCCCATCCCAATATTCCCCACTTGGTTGCCTTCTATTCATAACATTCATCTCACTAATCATTACCCTCAGAAAGCCTTCTCCATCCTCAGGAATATCTAAATCCCTTCAATCAGTTTCTACCAGAAGGCCCCTGCACATACCTCCTCCATTGTGTTTACCACGCTATAGTTTACACACTCATTTGACTTCATTCACTAGATATTGTATCTGTCTGTACTCCCACTGCCTAGGATGGCATCTGGCACATATAAGTATTCAACAAATACCCATAGAACTTAAACCACATTCATCATTAAAATGATTGAATTATTGTGAATTGTCTATTTTTTTAAAAAGTGAGAAAGAGGGCTTCCTGTCGCCTCCCCTCACCTAACACATGCTAGGCAAAATACCATTAGACAACAGACAAAAATATTAATAACAATAGTGTCTTCCCAGTAATAATCACCCAGTCATCAAGCTGAAATTATCTATTTTATTTCTGAAATATAATAGGTGATTCTAATTGTTCTTTTGATTACATTTTCAACGACCTTTTTCCTATCTCCTTCCATTATACTCATCTGATTAGAAATAAAGAACTCTTCTTAGCTTAGTCTAATTCTTCAACTACTTCGCATCTGCATCTCAGTGGCTTAATATAGCTAGAGAAAAATCCCACAATGGCCACTGACTGGTCTCATGCAAACCTAGGGACCATTAGCTGCCCATCAATCTTACCATATTTTCTTATACAATTTACTCATTCATGCTCCTAAAATGTCGTTCACTCTTTGTTTTTCCTTAAATTTCCAACTTCCTTCCATGTCCCTAATCTCAGCCAATGTCCTGGCTGATTATTTTATTGAGTAACAGAAGCAAGCAGTATAGAACTTTCTCTTGCTACTACAAGTCTGTCAGTCTACCCACATCTGTATGTATATACTCTTTCTTCCCCCTGCTACAATAGAAAATATATTTGTGCTTTATCCAAGATACATCCTCCATTTCTTCCATTCTATTCTAGATTTCATTCCCTCTTATTCCTCAAGGAATCTTTTTTTTTTTTCGTTATTCATCTTTTCTACTGCAATATAGGAAATCTCTTTCTCCGTCTGTCATGAACCATTCTCATCAGCATTAAAATATTCTCATTAAAGTTTTTCATCTTACAACAAACGTCTCCCTTGATCTCAAAATCCTCCCCAGTTACTGACCCATTTTCTCTTTTCTTTTACGGCAAACTCCTCAAAAGTTTGCTGCCTCCTCAACCTTTCTTCCTATGCTCTCCACAAAACTTCTTTTATCAAGCCTCCAATGACCTCCGTGTTGCCAGTTTTAGATATCAACTCTTAGATGTCATTTATCTATTTTGTATGCAATATTTAATACCGTTTTTCAGTCATCTCTTCTCCTTCAAACATGTTCTTCCTTTTGCCTCCAAAGTGTCACCTTTGGTTCTCATTTTCCTTCCTTGGCTGCTCCTTCTGAATCTCATCAGCTGGCTGCCCCTTACGTTCCATATTTATGAACACCAAAATGTCTCAAAGCTCAGGCCTTGGGTTTCACAGCCATGGGAATTTTTAAGTAATTTCATTACTTCAGTGCCGTCTACAAGTAATGACACACACATTTAAAATTTCTCCTCTGAAGTACAGATCCTTATTTCTAGCTGCCTACTTACTGCCTCCACTTCCATAACTAAGAAACATTTCAAATTGTATACATATAAGCCCTAACTCTATATTCACAATCAAACTCCTAGTCCATCAGCCATACCTCTCAATAAATTGCAATTCCATGTTTCATGGAATTTCTCTCATGCGAAAATTTGAAGGCACCCTTAATTCCCTTTTTTCCCCACTTATCCCTCCATCTGGTCTTGCTATCTATTTTCAGAGTACGCCTAGACTCTGCCTATTTCTCTACATCTCCACCAATATGACTCTGAGTTTGAGCCATCATCTCTTTCCAGGGCTTTTGTCACTGTCTCCTCACTGATCTCCCTGCTCCACCTCAGCATTCCTGTAATTTTCCTTCAAATACCAGCCAGAATAATCCTTTAAAAAAGCAAACACTTTGGGAGGCCAAGGTGGGCGGATCACGAGGTCAGGAGATTGAGATCATCCTGGCCAACATGGTGAAACCCTGTCTCTACTAAAATACAAAAAATTAGCTGGGTGTGGTGGCTGGCACTTGTAGTCCCAGCTACTGGGGAGGCCGAGGCAGGGGAATTGCTTGAACCCAGAATGTAGAGGTTGCAGTGAGCTGAGATCGCAACACTGCA
Source organism: Gorilla gorilla gorilla (assembly GCF_029281585.2). NCBI lineage: Eukaryota > Metazoa > Chordata > Mammalia > Primates > Hominidae > Gorilla > Gorilla gorilla. The sequence goes on along the minus strand of NC_086017.1, from coordinate 44,389,594 downwards.
CTCCAGCCTGGGCAACAGAGCGAGACTCCATCTTAAATAAAAAAAAAAAAAAAAGCAACCCATGCCAGGTCATTATAACTTTCAGTGCTTCCCATATCACTCTGAATAAAAATAAAAATCTAACCTCGCAGACATGCAGGATCTTGCCTCTGCTATGTCTCTCATATCTCCTATCATTCTTGTCCTTGCCCTTTTCCTATTTTTTTTTTTCCTTTTGAGATGGAGTTTTGTTCTTGTTGCCCAGGCTAGAGTGCAATGGCGTGATCTCAGCTTACTGCAACCTCTGCCTCCCAGGTTCAAGTGATTCTCCTGTCTTAGCCTCCCCAGTAGCTGGGATTACAGGCATGTGCCACCATGCCTGGCTAATTTTATATTTTTAGTAGAAACAGGGTTTCTCCATGTTGGTCAGGCTGGTCTCAAACTCCCCACCTCAGGTGATCTGCTCGCCTTGGTCTCCCAAAGTGCTGGGATTACAGGTGTGAGCCACCGCACCCAGCCGCTCCCTCCCTTTTATCCATGTTTGCCATCATATGATGCCTTAAACACTAAAAACACCATCCCATCTTAGGGTCTTAGCATCCATTCATCTGCCTGGAATGTTCTTTCTCTAGACAAATTCCTTCAACCCTTCTTTATCCTTCCTCATTACATGAGAGACAGCCCCTCTATCTACTCTAGCTAACATCACATTCTCTCCATCTCTGCCCTTTGCCTGCTTTGTTTTTGCTTCTTAGAATTTTTCACAGCTGGACATATTATTTACCTGCTAATTATATGTATCCTTCATTAGGATAGAAGATAGAGTCAGCTCCTTGAGGGGAAAAATTTTGTTTTGCTCAATGCAATATCTGCAGTAATTAGAATTACAGACAGGTAGTAATAATCAATGAACGTTTATTATGTGGTAGCTAGAATATGTGCGTCAGGCAGCATTAGAAATAATACACAGAGGGACAGTGTGTCATCATGGTTAAGGCTGCAGATTTGGGTCAAAATGCCAACTTGAATCCTGGATCCATTATTCACTGGCAATGTGATCTGATTAAGCCTGTCTGTGCCTCTGTTGTATCATCTACAAAATGGAAATAATATTAGTACCCCTATCAAGGAATATTGTGAGGAGTAATTTGAATTAATTCATATAAAGCTCTCAGAATAAAGCTTGTGACATATTAAACTCTTCAGTAATATTATCCATTACCACAGACTTGATTGAATGATACAGTATTAACAAGGCTTTCACTGTACTACTGTTATCATCATTAAATGACCTTTTTAATACTTGATCATTTGCAAAGGAATTTTTACATATGTTATTGTGCTCCATTCTCACAACCAACACATACAGCATAAATAACCCCAAGCTGGAGATGAGACTTAGGCACAGGGAAGTAAAAGAGAGCATGCACACGTGTGTACACATGCATATGCACACATTCACAGATCCTCTTTTGCTTGACAAACTGCTGTTCACCCTTCAAGCACTGTGCCCACATTGCACTTTGAAGCTTTGCCTGACCATCCCAGTTCCAGCCAGGTGGAGTTGCCTTGATCTCCTTTCCACCTCCCTGCCCTTGCTGCCAACCTTAATGAATAGATCTCTCGCAATCTTGTCTCTCCCACTGGACTCTGGGCTCTTTTTAGGTAGGTATAATGACTTGCCAACCATAGTGCTGTACATGTTGGCACGAGCTCCATGCCTTTTTCCTCTGGTGTGACATAGTCATTCAGAATCCATATTTCTCTGACGTTAACACCAGTTGCACCAGCTGCCAATGAAAGATGCCCTCTTCTGACAAAAACTTTACTGAAAATTAGCCCCCAGAGAGTGTCTCATGTGTGCTGACTTATTCCTCCTCAATCTATCTGGATACTCTCAGTGATGTCTGCTGACATCTTAGCTGGACAAGGTCCCCAGACCCTACTCTGCTGCTGCCATTTTCTAGGAAAAAGCTGGTATCCATTGCTCTCTAATTCCTCGGTTTTCTCCACACTTCTTGCTCTGGCCTGTCATCTGAAGCCCTCTCCACCTGCAAGTTATGCTGTGTTCATCTTCCTTTTGTGCCTCTCCTATTAGAGAGGTACCAGCATTGCTACCAGAAACTCTAATATCTTGCAGATAGGGGATAACAACCCTCAGAATTTTACTTGAAGCCTCCTCTCCATGGAGCTTAGCTCTAAGTCCATAGTGCTGGGCAGGAAGACAAGTCTAAGTACGGACAATGAGCTTTCCATTCAAGACGTCCCCTATCTCTTACAATGAAATCATCAGTAGGGCCCAAGCCTGTGGATCACTAGGATAAATTTGGGCCCAAGCCTGTGGATCTAAACTTCAACTTCCCTAGGATAAATTTTCCCTACAGACACGCCTGAATTGTTCCTGTTCTACTATCTCCCCCTAATACACCCTAAAATGTCAGCCAGCCTGGGGTTCAAGATGGAATGTTCCCTTCACTACAAAGTAAATAGCTAGCAAGGGGGAGATGGAATATAGCCCATTTGACTCAACAGCCCATGTGTTTTCCAGCTTCCTTGCCATGCTACCTCTTTCCTTGAGACTGGATGCCCAAATCAAAAATGACAGCCAGGAAGCATGAATAATGAATTCAGTGTTTCTTATTTTAGGTATAACTGTACCAATGAACTGAAAACTTCTAGTTTCTGGTCCTTAACTCTGGCACTCAAATGCTAGATCCCTGGTAAGGAGAAACTATTTGTTCTGATTATTTCCATATTCTATTAACAAGGGGAAAGATATCCCCAAGAAGAAAGGTTTTACATATATATATATATTATTATTTATATATAATATTATATATTATATTATTATATACATTATATAATATTTATATATAATATTAATATATATATATATCATTATGTGTATATATACACACATAATATTTCTGTTAGAGGGTCAAAAGATAAAATATTTGCTTTTTGATCACATAACTACAAGGTTCAGAGGACAGTTGGAGAAGTCTGCCCTATTGAGAACACCATGAACCTGATTGCTGTCTGTTCCTAAATTTTCAAAGTATTTAATAGAAGAACTCATAGCAGGTGAGGTACAGTGGCTTACACCTGTAATGCCAGAATTTTGGGAGGCCAAGGCGGGCGGATAACGAGTTCAAGAAATCAAGACCATCCTGGCCAACATGGTGAAACCCCGTCTCTACCAAAAATACAAAAATTAATTGGGCGTGGTGGCATGCACCTGTAGTCCCAGCTACTCAGAAGACTGAGGCAGGAGAATTGCTTGAACCCAGGAGGTGGACTCTGTCTCAAAAACAAAGAACAAAAAACAAAAACAAAAACAAAAACAAACAGTTCAGCAGAAAAGGAACTTGAAGAGAAATTGTACTCACACACTAGGGCGTGCAGTGGTGCAAATATCCATGTGCAGTCTGCAGTGGCTTGTATAGCAAACTGCAAAATAGCTCCCATTCTCCATCTCTCTGTGTGTCCATACCCCTTTGCAATGAAGTATAACTGCAAAATAGTGGTGTGCAATGTGGTTTATCTCCCCCTTCCTTTGAATATGACCTGGTTTTTGTATTTTGCTTTAGCCGTAGTATGCAATGGAAGTTTTGGGGTGCCAGAGCTGAGCCCAGGCCTCAAGAGTTTACATTCTTCTGCTCATTCTCTTGGAATCCTGCTGAACTGTTCTGTAAATAAACCCCTACCAGTTTGCTGAAGGTTGAGATACCCAGAGAAAAAAGATAACTTGTTTATAGTTTACCATAGCCAATAAATAATACAATCCAAAGCAGGACCAAAATCCAACTTCCTAGGCTCTAATACTAATGTTTTTTCTAATATACATATTCCCCAACTCCATCCTCCCCAAGGAGTTAGTTGCATTCATCATGATGGAACTAACACAATTATGTTCCCTGGAAAAGAGAAGGGGCATTAATCTCACCAAGAGCTTGTTTTCTAACTTGCCTACTAGCTAAGATTTTTGGAGTGGCAGACACTATTTGTGCCCTGCTTATAAAGCTCTCAGCACTCACCATTTCTGGGCATTATAACTCTAAGGCTTCTATAATTGGGGCAAGAGGTGCTGTGTGCCACAGAGCTTTTGTCCTGTCTGGTGGAGCCCATTCTGCTAATTTCCAGGCAGGCCCAGGAGAGTCAATGACTTTGCAAGCTGGCCTCAGGAATAAGTATGTAAATACCCTGTCTCACTCAATCAACAGGTGGAAAAACTCTGAAACATTTCTACACTGTTTTCCAATGGTATTGAGCTATTTGCACACTGCAGGAACCTGCTTGGGAATGTAGGGTTCATTGCTTCGTTTTCTTCCTTATCTCACTTCCTCACTCCTCATGGGATCAACTTGTAAACTACTAGCAATCAAATGTTTGTTTCAGGGTCTGCTTCTGAGACAACTCAATCTAAGACATTTGATAAGCTAGGGGTAAGCAATTTTTTTCTTAAAAGACCAGGAGTTAAATATTTTATGTTCTTGGGTCATAAGATTTCTATCACAACTACTCACTTCAGTTGTTATGGCATGTAAGCATAGATAATACTTAAATGCATGTACATTTATGGGTTCTAATAAAACTTTATTTGCAAAAAAATAAGTGGTAGGCCATATTGAACCCTGGGCTATGGTTTTCTTACTCCTGTGATAAGCTAATAATATGGCTCTAGTTGCTGTATACAAAAGGGAATTTATTGGAAGGATACTGTGTAACTCTTAGTCAAAGGAAAACTTAGAAACTGGAATTGAAACTGAACAGAACAGGGGTTCTAGGAAGAAAATGATTATGGTCTCTTCAGAGCATGCTCCCAGAATTAATCAGTTCCAAGTCATTTTTCTGCCATTGAATCTGTCCACTCAGAACTCAGAAAGTCAGGATGGAAAGACCAATCAACATGGCTTGGAACATGAGTCCACTACTTTCCTAGGGTAGTGCAGTGCAAGAACATGTGGTTGACAATCCTACCACAGATACTATGCAATGGGGAAGAAATATTTTTCCTATGGAATTCAGGGTAATACTGCCAAAAGAAGATAAACAGGATGATGGATGGCCACAAAAAATGTCTACCACATTTGCTAGTCTGACATTTTGTCAATCTTCTGAGTTTTTTGGTTTCACCTTAATAGTTGTTATTTTCCAACTCTGGTCACTGTTACTTCCTCCTCAACTTTGATCCTCTTCTAGAATTTCTGTAACATTTTTCACAATCTCCATTACTTAATGGAATTTATCTAGTAAGTAATAGAACTAATTTACTACACAGAAAAACTTTTTTGTTTGTAGTCCTGTCAAATATTAAAAGTGTGAATGCATCAACAATTTGACACCCTAAATTCATCCATTCCCTTGTATCTGTGTCAGTCTCTGGCATGAGATCTTAGAAGGCCACTTTGTGCTCCCAATCCTAAATCACATTTTAATGGACAAAATTCCCCCATTCTGCCAAATCAGTATGAGGATCTATAAGTTCTGCAGAGAATTAGAGTACTGAATAAAATTAAGTTGGCAAAATGCTGATGCTAACTTGCAATTCCTGTTCTAACCGAAACAGCTTCCTCTGATTATATTATCAATATAGAGACACAGTCCTGTGCAGACCAATTTTAGGATCCAAGCCCTCCATATGGCAATGCTACATGAATCTGTGACATTTTATAACATTTCTTAAGTGACTTAGGATAAATGTCACTAGGCTATTGAAAAAGTAAATGGCTGACCTTTAAATAGGATCATTAATTAGCTCATTCCTTGTCTAAGCATGACTTTCTGCCCTCCTACACAACCTCCAGATGTTAGATGTATCTGAATCCGACCACCCTAATTATCATAGGTCTAACCTTGCTTTGACCATCTCATGTTCAGAGTTGGAGAAGTTGTCTATCAAGTTTTGCTTACTATAATGGGGCTTGACTTCTGTAAATCATTCAGAATGCAATTTTCATTTTCTTCAAGAAAACCTAGGAGGGTTGGCTATAGATGTACTGAGAAAATATGTTACTTATTGGATCATATTAAGTTAGATAAAATATATTTTTTACATTAATTTTTGTCTTTTTTTACTTTTTAATGTGGCTACTAGAAAATTTAAAATTACACATGTGATCAACATTATATTTCTATTGGACAGTGTCGCCCAGTGTTGTAAATGTGCTCATAGTTCACTGAGAACACTTAATAAGTGTGAACCATGGGCAAATTTACAATGTATATGAAGGCTTCTGTTTACCTAAGACCACTACCAATTGCAAAGCCACTCAGATTTGGCTGTTGTTCTTTCCTAGAGCATTAGTCAAGCAAAAAATAAACTAACTTAAAAAGAAGCATGTGAACTAAATTGCAGACATTTAAGAACCTTCAATGTTAGTAAAGGAAGAAAGCTGAGCTCATATCAGCTGTATTATTAATATTCATTATAGTGATTAATCATGGAAGTAATGTTTGTTGATTGTTTTTCTGTAATGCTCACAAGGCTTGTTTTGGCATAAAGTGTAAGAGGAGCTGATCTTTTATTTGTTAAACTATGGTTCCAGTGGTCTGCCTTGCAAAAACAACCAACATCAAAACCCAAGACGATTTTCATAGTGAAGACCATGAGCTTACAGAGGGGAGCCAGCACACAGAGAAAGGGAAGGAAGGAAACAAGAAAGGAAAGAAGCATTCAAACAAGTGTCTTCATCTCTAAAATAAGATGGGACTTGAACTAGGCCTCTAAGGCAGTTTTCATCTTTGAAAATCTTTGTAATAAAATAATTTAGCCTCAAAACAATGTTTTATTTAAATTTGTGAGTGAAAGCTGAGTGTTGTGGTGAGCATCTATAGTCCCAGCTATTCAGGAGGCTGATGTGGGAGGATCAATTACTTAAAGCACAGGTGTTCAAAGTCAGCATGGGCAACATAGCAAGACACTATCTCTAAACAAACATAAGAATGATAATAAATTCATTTTTGAATGAAAAGATACAGAATAGGAAAGAAAGCAGAAAGTGAGAATATGCAATGAAAAATAAGAAAACTAATGAAGAGATGGAGAGCACAGAAGTGAGAGAAAATGGAGGAAGATTAATCTACATTTCTTCTCCACATGGAGACACACACTCCATCAGCCATAGGAGAAGGCACTAACTGCTGGCTTACTGAGCACCTCTTTCAGACCAGGTGTGCGTTGGAAACTTAGGGCACATTTTCTTTAATGCTCAACTCTGCCATGTAAATATTATGCTATTTCTCATTTGAGGAAACAGAGTCTAATAAATTGGGGCAAATACATTAGCCAAGATCAGAAGTAGCAGAATGAGAATTTAGAACCAGGCCTACTTAACTCCAAAGCCCATGTTTCCCTACTTCTCCTAAAAGGTATGCCTATCACTTTACCCTACTTCCTCAAGTGTATGCTGTCAATGAAGAATAAAATCAGAATTTATTGCTTAAGATCTGACAACAAAGCAACAGCTTTGAAGTCGACCACTCCTATAGACTCTGAGGTCCAGTGCTGTTCAATATAATAGCCCTCAACTACCTTTTAAAATCACCCCAGATTTTGAACAGTTATTGCTAAAATAAGAATGAAAATGTCATTAATAAGTTTTAGATTAATTACATATTAGTATGATAATGTTTGGATATATTGAATTAAAGTGAAATATATTATTTAAGTACATCTGTTTCATGTTAATTTTTAATGAGGCAACTAGAAAATTTAAAAATACTTTTATTTTCCATTTTATATTTCTATTGGACAGCAATACTGTGAGCTATGAAGAGGAGGCTTACTATTGCACTAAACACAATACATCGTGTTGCTGATACATACATATGACAGTAAGAAAGTTCTCCTGAAAACTTAGATTTGTTCATCTGATGGTAGGTTGAAGACACTGTGTGCCCCACCCACACCCTCTTTAACAGACCTGGGCACTAATTCCTCAGCTGCAGTGAGTGTTGGCTACTAGCAGCTCACAGCTGCCTTCTTCTCTGAAAAATTCACCCCAGACTGATAGCAGTCACCTGGGGAGGGAAGTTATAGTCCTCCCTCACCTCCCTCCCCCAAAATAAGTAGCCATCTTATTGGCTACTGACCTATTTAGTTGCCTCAAGGCCAGACAAGTCTGTGGTGCTTTTATGACCCAGAGCCCCCCTTGGAACAGACCATGTTTAGACTTTACCTTGCTTTGTCCCTTCCCCTGCCTTATTCTACTTAGCTCCCTTCCTTATGATCATGGGAGTTTTTTCTTCTCTGGCTTGTTGGTTGTCTTTTGTTTTGTGAAAATACCCTCAATGAGCCACAAGCACAAAATCCTTGTGTAAGTCTCTGCTTTTGGAGAACCCAACCTGAAACCTGATGAAACCCACATTTTTCAGTCTGTTTCCACAAGTCAAATATTATGCATGTATTAGTATCAGTAAAAAGTGCAGCAAGCGTGGCAACACACTACTAGCAATTATTGATTTCAATGATACAAGCTTATTAACCCATTTCTTTATGCCTGACTCCAGTATAAAGGATGCATTTCATGATGACTGCCGGCCCCCATTCTAGTTTCAAATGAAATGAGACAAAAATTAATTAAATTACAGATATCTTCCTGGGATTTAATTTACATTGTTTACTTAATACTGGATTAGAGAAACAAAAACATGATAAAATTCAATACTGGACTGGCTAGAAAGGAAAACAAAGGGAGCTAATTTATTTTTATACACCAATTGTGCCAGGAACCAACCTATGTGCTTTTAAAACTTTACCTCTTTTAAGATCTGAGATTATTGTCCCTATTTCACAGATGAGAAAACTGAAGTACACAGAAGCTCTCTAACTTGTCCTAGGGTTACTTAAAACCCAGACCCTGGTGCAAACTAGTGCAGGTGTCTTTTTTTATACAATGTTTTCTGCTTAGGGAGCTAAGTAGTAGAAGATAAGGAAGCAGGATAAAGTCAAACTTGGTCTGATCCAAGGGAGCTGCTGGGTCATAAACAGCACCACAGACTTGTCTGCCCTTGAGGCAAACAGTGGATAGTGAATAGTGCTCTACCAATAATTTTTTAACTTTTCTGATTAGTCATACCTATAATAATCTAGATACCCAATATATAAAGCTCTAATTATTTTAGGTCATTTTTTAAATATGAGTAGTTTTTAAAAAATATCATAATACTAGTAAAGAAGTAAGAATAAAACTCATGTCTCCAGAATATCCAAAGCAATCTAAGCAAAAAGAACAAATCCAGAGGCACCACATTGCCTGGCTTCAAACTACACTACAAGCTAGCGTAAACAAAACAGCATGGTACTGGTACAAAAATAGACACATACACCAATGTAACAGAATAGGGAAGCCAGAAATGAAGCCATATGCCTACAAACAATTGATCTTCAGCAAAGTTGACAAAAATAAACAATGGAGAAAGAAGACAGTATTCAATAAATGATACTGGGAAACAGGCCAGCCATATGCAGAAGAATGAAACTAGACTCCTATCTCTCACCATATAGAAAAATTAACTCAAGATATATTAGATTAGACTTAAATGTAAAGCTGAAACTATGAAAATCCTAGAAGAAAATCCTAGAAGAAAACCTAGGAAAAACTCTTCTGGACATTGGCCTAGAAAAATAATTTATAATGAAGATCACAAAAGCGAATGCAACAGCCATTTTTAAAAGACACATAGGACTTCTGCACAGCAAAAGAAATAGTCAACAGAGTAAACGTATAATCTACAGAATGAGAGAATGTATTTGGAAATTATGCCTCTGACAAGGATTATATCCAAAATCTACATGGAACTCAAACAACGAGAAAAAAAAAAAACACCTTATTAAAAACTGGCTTATACACTGTTGGGCAAAGGACATGAACAGACACCTCAAAAGAAGTACTATAGGTAGTCCATAAACATATGAAAAAATGTTCAACATCAGTAATCAGAGAAATGCAAATTAAAACCACAATGAGATATCACCTTATACCAGACAAAATGGCTATTATTGAAAAATCAAAAACCAACAAATGTTGGTGTGGACGTGGAGAAAAGGAAATACTTATACACTGTTGGTGGGAATATAAATCAACTTCTATGGAAAGCAGTATGGAAATTTCTCAAAGAACTAAAAATATAACTAACTGACTCAGCAATCTCACTACTGGGTATCTATCCAAAGGAAAATAAATCATTATATAAAAAAGACACCTGCATTTGTATCTTCATTGCAGCACTATTCACAATAGCCAATTCACAGAACAAACCTAAGTGTCCATCAACAGTTGACTCGATAAAGAAAATCTGTGTGTATACAAACATGTATTATATATGTGTGTATGTATATATGTATACACGTGTATACATATATACATATATTTATACATCTATACATATCATGGAATACTATATAACCATAAAATAGAATGAAATCATGTCCTTTGCAGCAACAAGGATAGAACTAGAGGCCATTACCCTAAGCGAACTAACTCAAAAACAGAAAATTAAATATTGCATGCTCTCATTTACAAGTGGAAGCCAAATAATGGCTGTATATGGACATAAAGATAGAAATAATAGATACTGCGCACTCCAAAAGTAGAGGAGGGGGTTGAAAAATTATCTATCGGATACAAAGTTCACTCATTAAGTAATGGGTTCACTAGAAGTCCAATCCCTACCAGCACACAATATACCCAAGTAACAAACATGTACATGTACCCCCTGAATTCAAAATAAAACTTTAAAAATAAAAATGCATGTCATCTATTTTGTCATTCTTTATTATGTTTATATTATTAGAATCCTCTTAAATCCACACTTTGCAGAAGTCTTGTGGAGCCATTTTGTGAGTGATGGTTTGGTTAAAACTAAACATTAGCTAAGAATCCACTTGGCATTGCATAATGATGAGAGAAAATGAATGTACGGCATCCACTTTCTCTCAAGAGGCCCTCACTATTTGGTATATAGCCTGAATGAAGGTATGTCTCTCAATCTGTATTTAAGTGTTTATTAGAAAGGTTTATATGCCCTTTTTTTTGTTTGTTTAAGATGGAGTCTCACTCTGTCGCCCAGGCTGGAGTCCAGTGGCATGATCTCGGCTCACTGCAAGCTCTGCCTCCCAGGTTCATGCCATTCTCCTGCCTCAGCCTCCCAAGTAGCTGGGACTACAGGCGCCCACCACCATGCCCAGCTAATTTTTTGTATTTTTAGTCGAGACGGGGTTTCACTGTGTTAGCTAGGATGGTCTTGATCTCCTGACCTCATGATCTGCCCGCCTCGGCCTCCCAAAGTGCCGGGATTACAGGCGTGAGCCACCATGCCTGGCCTAGAAAAGTTTATGTGGTTTCTTATATGCTCTAGATTGCAAGGGATTTTAAATATAACTTCTATGACTTTCTTTTTGCAGGTTAATAGTTGGCCTTTTGGTGCTTGAATTGTCCCACTTTACAGATCAATCTTCTACTCCATAATGCCTCCCAGGGATGTCAGCATCCAGTCATTCCTTTGTGGCCCACCACTTTATTTCATCTTCTACTACTGCAAGATCCTTCCGCTGAAATCAGTGTTTGGGTTTCTTTCCTGGATAAGAATCATTAAGATATATTCATTAATTTAGCAGCATGGGCCTCCAGCCTAGCTCCTAACTAATGCCATCCAACAGAAGACTGATGTAGGTATCTTTTCTGACAACCCTCTCTAATATATTTTCTTTGGTTTGATTACAAAAGATGAAAAGAGTGCCATCCTCCCATAAAAACATCAGTGGCATGGACAACTCTTCCCCTACAGCCTCTCTGCTTCATGTTGATTTCTACCAATTTACATTAAGACTCCCTTCTCCTTGTAGACCAAGGTCACTCTCAACCTTCATGTTCCTCTACCCTTAATTCACACCAGGTAACCCTTTCACTGCTCATATCTTCTTATTAAATCACGTGATGGGCAAACTGCAAAAAGTCCAGGGCTGAGAGTTCAAGTACATAGTATCACTTTCTTACTCTACCACTTTCTTGCGTCCTTTACATAACTTCTTTCAAGCCTCAATTTTCTCTTCCGTAAAATAGGATAGTGGCTGTAGAAAGCAGTTGGCAGATGGTTGTCTCTTAATAAATGTTAGTTCAATCTAGAATTGTCTTCCTTCTAGGATTTCACACAAATTTCTTTTTTTTTTTTTTTTTTTAGTTGGATTCATCACCTCACATAGTTGCCTCTGTGTGTGTGTGTGTGTGTGTATGTGTGGTAAGAGCATTTAAGATCTATTGTCTTAGCAAATTTCAAGTATACAATACAATATCATTGGCTGGGCATGGTGGCTTATGCTTGTAATCCCAGCAATTTGGGAGGCCCAAGTGGGCGGATCACTTTGAGGCCAGGAGTTTGAGATCAGCCTGGCCAACATGGTAAAACCCCATCTTTACTAAAAATACAAAAATTAGCCGGGTGTGGTGACACACACCTGTAATCCCAGCTACATAGGAGGCTGAGGCTGGAGAATCGCTTGAACCCGGGAGGCAGAGGTTGTAGTGAGCCAGGATCACACCACTGCACTCCAGCCTGGGTGACAGAGTGAGACTCTGTCTCAAAAACTGAAAATAAGAAAAAAAAAAACAAACAAAAAAAACCAGTATTACTTTCCTCCAAACGACCATTTCACTTTCTCTGTGACAGTACAGGTATTGATCCTGTCCCCAAGACCTTTGTATCCTTCTTTGTCTCTCATTTTTGTCTACTCTGCTACTTGCTTCTTTCTATACTCTTTTAATCACGACTTTTCTAAGACACATCTTCCTCTTTCTTTTGTTTGATCCCTGTGGTTTCTTTTTATTCATTATTTTTTCACTTTCATTTTGACTGTTTCCTTTTGTATCTATATTCTAATAAATTTGCTTGCCTGACTCTTCTGCTCTTACGAGGCATCTAGACCTCCTTTAACAGGCCAGCACACCCATCTCCCAGCTGTTGTGAGTGTTAGCTGTTAACTACTCCCTTCTGAAAATTGCCCTTTGCTAATAGAGGCTGCCTCACTCAGAAATATCTGGAAGGTTATGCCTTCCCTGTGGGATGTCCTGTAGTCAGTGAATGGCCACTGCAGAGGAGCAAAAGGCCAGTGTCCTTGTCTTGAGACAGGCCAATTTTGCAGTGGCATTTACACCTCACACCTCCCCATGAATTAGGTTGGGGCTTCATTTCAGCTATACCCACATCTCTGCTTCTTGTAGTATCTGCTTCCCTTGTTTCCTTACACATTTCTACTTCAATACATCAACTGTTTAAGAATCCTTGTCTCACACTATTTTTAAGGAACCTGAACTAAGACACATTCCATCAACATTTTTCCCTCATTAACATTTGCCTTCACTTTTAAATTTCATTTGTTACTTAATTGTTCATCTTAAAACTGATAGAGCACACATTTCCTCTCTCCAAAGACCAACGGTAAACAGAAAATATAGATCATTTTCTTTGCAGTCTTTCTTCCTTGAAAAATTTCAGAAGAGGTCAGAAGTTCAAGACAAGCCTGGCCAATATGGCAAAACCCCATCTCTACTAAAAATACAAAAATTAGCCTGGCGTGGTGGCACAAACCTGTAGTCCCAGCTACTTGGGAGGCTGAGGCAGGAGAATCGCTTGAACCTGGGAGGCAGAGGTTGCAGTGAGCCTAGATCCTGCCATTGCACTCCAGTCTGGGTGACAGCTAGACTCTGTCTCAAAAAAAAAAAAAAATATATATATATATATATATATGGTCTGTGTATTGTACACCTTGGCAAAGGGGTTATCTTTTCAAGCAGGTTTGGGAAACCCATGCACACCAGATTTCTCCATTGGATACCCCCTCTATTACTCCATAAATTCAAAAATTGCATGCAAAGTATCTAGATGATATACATGTGGTGGGGATTGGGAACAGAAGGTCCAAAATCTGTTTTTGTGATGGCCATTGATCTACTCCACCAGACAATGTTTCCCTCTCTAATTCATTCCATGATGCATCATTACTGAACTCAGTATCAACTGAGGCTTGGCCTTCTGTCTCCTATGTTGCATTCTGGGTCTGTAAGAGTTAAATTCCTATGACCTTGTGAAAAACTTTTGAATGAAACCCTCACTTTTCCAGGAAAGAATGAACAAATATTGGCCTAGTTTGCTTTGCAGATAAATGGTCTAAAATTTTCACCCTTCGACTGCTTGAGGAGGTGATGTATTTACCTATGATCACACAGCTCCTTTGCATTCAGACTATGGCTCTCCTTCTTCCTTGCAGAGAATAAATGTAAAACCTATTTTATTTTACCTTCACTTAATTAATAGGAACACTTCCCAGAGGATTAACTCCTTTAAAATTTTAATGGAGTCACTGAGCTTTTAGTTGCTTTGCCATGATATAGCCTCACAGTTATGTTGCTTTAGCTCTTGTAATTGTGTGGCTACAATGTGTATACATGCTAGAAGGTTAAATGACTTGAAACTTGATTTTTTTTAAAGTGGTTAATGAAGAATAGGGTTTATGGGCTCAGCTGTTCCCCCTAACCTCCATAGATCATTAGTATAGGCTTGTCTGAGATCCATCACATTTTTGTGAAAGTTGGAGTAGGCTTGGAGGAAAAACTCCACATCTAGAACAGGGCCAAAGTGAAAGAGAAACTTTCTATTCCCTATGATAAATGAGTCTCCAAAAGCCAGGATTCACTCTCAAATCTGGTTCTGCAAATCTGGAAGCACAGTCAATTCTCCCCACATCATGCAGTTGAAATGAGATCATATTCTGTCACATCAGAAAATGAAATCAACAAAGCACTGTGACCTATTAACAAGGGATGAGAATGACTTGGCTAGATTATTTGAAGACCCATCTCTTCTTTCAGATGATTTTAGCACCGTAATTGTGTGACTCAGCTGTCCCACATTTTACACAAGAATAAATGTAATTTGGGTTTCAGTTACAAGGGGAAACATTTTGCTTTAAAAGTTAGAAACTTTATACATTTTTGAGTGATATTTAGTTAGGATGAAAATGAGAATCTAGAGGAAAATGATGGCTGTCTTAAATACCTGGAAGACATGTATCTAGAGAGCAAAAATAAGCCAATGGTTGTAGGTTGCATTGAGGTATGTTCTGGTTCATTGTTCAGAGCCCCACAAAAGTGAAATGAATTCTAGGTAATTAATAAGCTTCTCATTACCCCAAAGTATTCAAGCATGGGCTCGATACCATCTTGCAAAAGATTTACTTTGAGGCAGTTCATTCTAGGTGTATTCTAATGTCAAAATCCTGCAATTCCAGGCTTGGGCAAAACACCCAAGACTATTGTTGAGAGGGGCAGATATAGCATAGAGTAATCCAAAGTCTGAACTAAAGGTCTAATGACTGTGATTGTGGTATTTTCAAATACTAATTTTCTTCACATAATAATCAAAGCAAATGAGGTTTAGGGCCTCTGAGTTTCTTTTTTAACAATAAGCCTAGAGAATTATGTAGCATTTGAAATACAGAATTTAGAAAAATATACCCTTTAGCTTTTGATAGAGACCTAATTTTCAAGTTGCAGCCCTGTTCACCAGGGAGCTACTATATTCAACAGCCTTTGGCAGTATACCAATATTGTCAATTAAACCTCTTAAGAAGTATTCAATATGGCAGGAAGTACTCAGTTGCTACTTTCTAAAACAATTCTTTATCAAAATTAGTTACAGTATAAATTGTACAAAAAAAATCAAAAAAATTACTTTGGAATCTCATTCCTGTTTTTTACTGAGAAATAACATGACTCTAAGGGCCTTCATCCTGAAGTAAAAGCATACATGCAGAAATATTCATAAAGCTCATTATATATGGAACCAGTTCACAGGCTGTCATTCAACCAACCACTAACCTTTCCTATGTTTCCAGTATTGTCCTGCTAGGTACCACTGGCATAATCCACCATTCAATCAACTCTCTTGTTCATTATTTTGTTTGTTTACTTCATGGAGTTCAAATGAGATTCTTTTCTCCCAGCTGGATATATCTATTGAGCAATGGATTACATCAACCTGGATTTAATCTTAGAGAGCTAAAGTTGTATAAATAACAGGAATAAAATTGGGAAGCTATCAGAGGGTCCACAACTCTCCAATGTAACTTGAGAAGCTATATGGCATTAATGGTACAATCTGTGCCTTAAGAAACATGGAAAAGTTTCCTTAGATTCTAAAGTAAGAACACATGGTGAAAATTTTGTACCTTCAGAATTAGTTTTGAAAATACTACTTTCCAGCAACTCTGAACATTAAAAGCAGTCATCTTTGTGAAATGCTCATACTTTGAGATGCTCATGAGAACTGAAGACAACTGCTAAAATCTCAGATTCATGTCTCTCATCTCAGCATACAGTGGGGACACTAAATTAGTGCTAAGGAGAGTTTCAATTTTTTATTTTTAAATAAATTCAGCTAAATTTATGTTCAATAAGAATGTGTATAAGTAACTTTGTTTAAAGTCTTTTAAAATAATCTAATAAATTCGTCCAAAAAGTAAATAATTTTCTGCTTTAAAACAAGCAAGCAAATATCAGTACTCATGTATTAATATTTATCTCTCTTTCCATTTTTGTGTCTATCACCTATTAATTAAATTTTTATGGTTAAGTGCTTTCCTACCATCACCTCCTTAACTCTTTGTCTCTTTACCCTGAGCCCTGACAGTTTTCTTCATTACACATGTCACTGCCTGGCATTCATTAGTGTGTGCGTGTGTGTGTGTGTGTGTGTCTGTGTGTGTGTGTGTGTATTCATTTGTTTGTGTATCATCTATATCTCCACAGAGAATGCAGATTTTTTAAGGTAAAAAATGTTGTCGGTTTTGTTTACCATCATACTCAGTACTCAAAACACATACTGGTATATGATAAACCCTCAATGAATATTTGTGGGAGGGAAGGAAGAAGGAAGAGAAAAAGAAAGAAAGAAAAGGAAGGAAGGAAGGAAAAAAGGGAAAAAATAAGGTTAGGTATACAGAGAAGGTTAAGTACACCTAAGCAAATATTTTTATTAAATTATATTAAGGAAATATGTAAATACAGTAAATTATCAGAAAAAAGTGCAAAACTGACTCAAACATTAAAACATAAATACATCTATGAAAAGTAGTTTACTAATCAAAAATTTTCCACAATAAAAACAAAGGCCTATAAGGCTTCACTGATAAATTCTACCAAATGTTTAAAGAATTCACACCGTTTGTTTTTCACTACTAGTTCCCACAAGCAGAACAGCAATTCTTAAAGAACTCTTCCAAAACTCTCTTCCAAAAGGGGAGAAGGTAATACTTCTAAACTCATTTTATAAGGCCATTATTGACCTTCTACAAAACCAGAAAAAGACATCACAAGAAAACTATTGACCAATATCCCTTATGAATGTAGATTTAAAAATTCTTAACAAAATACCAGCAAATAGAATCCAGAAACATATTTTAAAAAAAAAGATTATATACCATGACCAAGTACATTTTATCCCAAGAGTGCAATGATGGTTTAACCTATGAAAATCAATCAGTGTAAAATACCATGTTGACAAAGTAAAGACAAAACCCATATAATCAACTCAGTCAATGCAGATAAGGCATTTACAAGATACAACACTCTCATAATAAAGAATACACAGCAAGCTGGGAACAAAAGAGAACTTCCTCAACTTGATATAGGATATATATGGAAAAACTCACCACTAGTTTCATACTTAACACTGAAATATTGAATTTTTTTCCTCTAAGATCAAAAACAAGACACAGATATCCGTTATTGATTGTCACCTCCATTTAACTTTGTACTGAAGTTTCTATCCAGGGCAATTAGACAACAAGAAATAAAAGGCATCCAGATTAGAGATGAAGAGGAAAAACTATGTCTATTCACAGGTGACATCATGAATTTTATTTTTTTTTTTTTTGAGATGGGGTTTCATATCACTCAGGCTAGGATACAGCGGCACCATCAGGGCTAGCTGCAGTCTCAGCCTCCTGGGCTCAAGCGATCCTCCCATCTTAGCCTCCCAAGTAGATGGGACTGAAGGCACATCCCACCATGCCCAGCTAACGACATAATCTTATATATAAAAAATACTAAGGAATCCCAAAATAGAAAATATGTATATTAGAACAAATGAGCTGAACACGTTTGAAATATATATATGTGTGTATATATACATATATATTACAATTAATAAACAAGCTGAGCAAGGTTGAAAGATAGCAGTGAACAATGTCAAAAGGAAATTAAGAAAGCAATTCCATTTTACCATCACATAATAAAAACAAAATGCTTAGGAATAAATTTAACAAAAGAATAACAAGAGTTATACAGTGTAAACAACAAAGCAATGTTGAAAGAACTAGAAGGAGACGTAAATTGATGGGAGTACATTCCATGTTCGTGGATTAGAAGACTTAATTTTGTTATGACAATACTGCTGAATTTGATCTACAGATTCAGTGCAATACCTAACAAAATTTCAACTTCCTTTTTTGCAGAAATTGACAAGCTGATCCTAAAATCCACATAGAAATGCAAGGAACTCAGAATCACGAAACTATCTTGACAAAGAGCAAAGTTGGGAATTTACATTTTCTGGTTTCAAAATTTATTATAAAATAGCAGTAACCCACACAGTGTATTACTGGCATAAGGATAAATATATAATTCAACCAAACAGAATTCAGAGTCCAGAAATAAAGGAAATATTCTTTCCTTTCAATGAGGAAAGGATAGTCTTTTTAATAAATAGTACTGCAACAATAAAATATGAAAAGATTGAAGTTGTTTCTCTACCTCACACCACAAGCAAAAATTAACTCAAAATGGATTATAGACTAAATGTAACAACTAAGATTATAAAACTCTTAGAAAACCTAGCATTCAATCTCCATGGTCTCAGATTAGGCAATGGATTCTTAAATATAATACCAAAACAACAAGCAACAAAAGAAAACAGACTGAACTTAATGTTAAAAAATTTTGTGCTTCAAGGCACTTTAAGGTAGTAGAAAGCCCACAGAATAAGAAAATATTTGCAAAGTATATGTCGGATAAGAACATTATCAGACATAGCAGATAAGAATCAGACATATACTTTCATACAGAATTTATCATATATGCAATTCATACAATTCAACAACAAAAGGACAAAGCAGCCCATTAAATATGGACCACGACTAGAATAGACATTTTTCCAAAGAAGTTTTTTAAATGTCAATAATGAGGAAAGAAAATAACAGGCCAATATGCTTACTGAACATAGATGCAAAAATCTTCAACAAAATACTAGCAAAGTGAATTCAACAACACATTAAAAGGGTCATTCACCTTGACTTAGTGGAATTTATGCCTGGGATGTAATGATGGTTCAACACACACAAATCTATACGTGTGACACATCATTTTAACGGACTGAAGGACAAAAACCGCATCATCTCACTAAATGCAGAAAAAGCATTTCACCAAATTCTACTTCCTTCCATGATAAAAAAAAAAACTCTCAAGTAATTAGATACAGAAACAAATGTATCTCAATAAAATAAAGGCTATTTATAGACCCTACAACTAATATTATACTAATCAGTGAAAAACTGAAACCCTTTTATCCAAAATCAGAAACAAAACAAAGATACACATTCTCACCACTTCAAATTCAACATAGTATTGGAGGTCCTTACCAGAGCAATTAGGCAAGAGAAAAAAATAAAAGACAACATCCAAATAGAAATGAAAGAAGTAAAATTGTTGCTGTTTGTTAATTACATGACCTTATGTATAGAAAACCCAAAAGATTCCATCAAAAATTGTTAGAAATAATAAATAAATATAGTACAGTTGCAGAATATAAAAATCAACACACAAAATTACTAGTGTTTCTATATATATGGATCATTCTGAGAAAGAAATCATGAGAACAATCCCCATTTACAATAGCTACAAAAATATTTAGAAATAAATTTAATTAAGGAGGTGAAAGTCCTGTACACTGAAAACTACAAATGTTAATGAAATAGAAGACACAAATAAATGAAAATACATCTTGTGTTCATAAATTTAAAGAATATTGCTAAGATGTCCATACTATCCAAAGCAACCTACAGATTCAATGCAGCCCTTAAAAATATTCCATTGTCATTTTTCATTGAAATAGAAAAAACTTCTAAAATTTATATGGAACCACAAAAGAAACCCTGAATAGCTAAAGCAATCATGAGCAAATAGAACAAAGTTGGAGACATCACCCTACCTGATTTCAAAGTATACTATAAAGCAATAGTAATTAAAACAGCATAGTACTGATGTAAAAATAGACATATTGTCCAATGGAACAAAGTAGATAGCTGGGCAAGGAACCCACACATGTATGGTCAATCAATTTTCAACAAAGTTGCCAGGGATACACAATGGGAAAAAAAAATAGTCTCTTCAATAGAGTGTTGGGAAAACTGGATATCCACATGCAGAAAAAAAAAAATTGGACCCTGGCAGTGCTTAAATTGTAGCAGTGTTCCTATTTTAACCATAATATCCCTTCCCAACAGGGTGAACAGCAGCTTGATTCTGTAACAAACTCCTGCTGGAAGATTTGTTTTTCAAATCGTCAGGTTAAAGAAGGGGCAAAATGCCTGACTTTATTTTTTTTCTTCCATTCCTACAACAGTCGTGGTCCTAGTGGAGCATTTTCCTACATAAACAGTAAGGACAGAGTAATCAGCCCTGTATAAAAAAGAAACTGAATTTGTGTACCCATTACATCCAGAGTTACCTGGGGCTCCTCAGTAGTAATGAATGTTCCTGGACAGAGGCAGTGAGGAAGGCCCTGGGCCCATTCAGTCTTTATCTAGTTCAGATATCTCTGATTGTAGAGTGTCAGATGTATATCTCTGACATTATGTGGGCCATTGCACTACTCTGAATGTTTTCCCTCCATAAATGATGGACCTGCTATGACTCCCTTAATCTCAGGATGCAATACTCAGCTATTTTGCATCCTACCAAGTGAAATAAGCTTCTTCAGCCTGTAACCTTTATGAAAAAAGGGACCCTGCAATGTAGCTTAAAACTATTAACAAAGTCAGGGGTTTGTTTCTACAAACAAAAATTATGGGTTCTCATGAAAAAAAAAATACATAAAACAGAAGTCCCTTTCCCCACTCTAAGAAAAAGAAGTAATTCTGCACTACTGCTTTCCCCACAAATCAATAAAACGAACATAGAGGCCAGACGCGGTGGCTCACCCCTGTAATCCCAACACTTTGGGAGGCCAAGGCGGGCAGAAAACCTGAGGTTGGGAGTTCGAGACCAGCCCGGCCAACATAGTGAAACCACGTCTCTACTAAAAATACAAAAATTAACCAGGCATGCTGGTGCATGCCATAATCCCAGCTACTCAGGAGGCTGAGGCAGGAGAATTGCTTGAAGCCAGGAGGTGAAGGCTGCAGTGAGCTGAGATCATGCCACTGCACTCCTGCTTAGGTAACAGAGGGAGACTCTGTCTCAAAAAATAAAATTAAATAAAAATTTTTTAAAAATGAACATAGGAGGGTTCTAACCTCCTGAAAGACATTTCACCGTACAAACAAAAACCTGTCTGTTGCATGGATTTGTCTTGCACTCAGCAGGACCTAAATGTCCTGTTCCGTAACCAAGTTATCCTATCATGGGAGACTTCAAGCAGCAGGTGCCCTACTGGCTTTTAACTGCCCAATCCACGTCTGTAAATGATGGCTTTGATAAAGAGAGAGAAGGAAAAATAAATTCCAAAATTTGGGCTTACCTCCTGGCTGGCTCACCAAAATACGTCAGCTAGAAGGTCTTGACTGTGAGTTGTCCAAATTCTTGGCGTGTTGAACAAAAAATCGAACAAAACGCACAAACAAAGCAACGGAATAGCAAAGCAACGAAAGACAGACAATGTAACAAAAGAACAGAGTAACAAAGACAGATTCTTTGAAGAAGCAAAAGTACAATTCACAGAGTAGGAGCAGGCTCCAGCAAGCGGCTCAAAAGCCTCTCCATTGCAATGCTCCTGAGGTTTTTATAAAGCCAAAAGAACTTAACAACACCCCCAGATGCCTTTTAAAGGCCTCCAATTGGTTTCACCCTATGAAGGATTGACCTGCAACCAATCTGAGGCTGAAGTGGAGGCTTGGCCTACAGTCAATCAGAGGCTAAAGTGGCAACTTCTGTCTTGTTATCACAAGAGCAAGGATGGGGCCTATATGCTGCCTAATCTTGCCTAGAACTGTCTGCACCTGCTGTTCTTTCACTTAGGCGAAATGGCTGCACCTGCTTCCTTAACGCTTTCATCTTCCTTAACCCTTGGTTATTTTCATCTTCCTTAACCCTTGGTTCTTTTCATCTTCTGTAACCCTTGGTTCTTTTCATCTTCCTTAACCCTTGGTTACTCCAACTCTCTATTCTCCTGCCTCAGGAGGATCACTTGAGCCCAGGAGTTTGAGGCTACAGTGAGTTCTAATGGCACTACTGCACTGTACCTTGGGCAACAGAGCAAGACACCATCTCTTTAAAAAAGTGGAGAGCAAGGAACTTGAATAAACATTTCTCAAAAGAATAAATAGAAATGGCCAAGAAATATATATTTTTTTAAACTCAGCAACACTAACCATTAAGAAAATGCAAATTAAAACCACAACGTGATATCATTTCACACCGGATAGAATGGCTATCAACAAAAAGATGAAAGATAAGTGTTGGCCAATATGTGGAGGAAAGGGAACTCATGTGCTGCTGGTGGAAATGTGGAATAGTACAGCCATTATGGAAAGCTCTATGGAGGTGCCTCAAAAAACTAAAAACAGTTTTATCATATGATACAGCAATCCCACTTTTGGGTATTCACTCAAAACTTTTGAAATCAGTATATCGAAGTCATGTTTACACTCCTATATTTTTGGCAGCATTATTCTCAATAGCCAAATTATAGAATCAATCTAAGTGTCCACCAACAGGTAAATGGATCAAAAAATGTGCTATATATACACAATAGAATACTATTCAACCTTAAAAATAAAGAAATTCTGCCATTTGCAACAACATGGGCAGAATTGGAGAGCATCATCCTAAATGAAATAAGCCAGGCACAGAAAGACAAATACCTCTTGCTCTCACTTATATGTGGAACCTGAAACAATCAAACTCTTAGAAGCAGGGAATAGAATGGTGATTACCAGAGGCTGGTGGTGGAGGGAATGGGGATATGATATTCAAAAAATACAAAACCTTAGTTATATAGAAGAAATAAAGTTTTTCAAATATCTATTACACAGTATGGTAAATATAGTTAATAGGGTATTATACATTTCAGAATTACTAAGACAGTAAATTCCAAATGTTCTCACCAAAAGAATATGTATATTAGATGATGGATGTGTTTATTATCTTGACTTAATTATTTCACAGTGTGTTCATGAATCATAACATCACTTTTTACTTTTTATACAATTTATATATTGTATAAATATATACAACTCTAATTTGTCAATTTGCAATATAAGTAAAAAAATAAATAAAATTAAACATTTTCAAAAGTTTAATGTTTAACATTCATATAAAAAGATGTTCAACATTGTTAGACATTGGAGAAATGCAAGTCAAAAGCATAAGATACCAGTTCACACCCAATAGACTGATTAAAATACAGCCAGACAATAATAAGTGTTATAAAAGATGTGAAGAAATTGAAGTTCTTATATATTGAGAATAGGTTTGTAAAACGGTGCAGCCACTTTACAGAACAATTTGAAAATTCCCCAAAAAGCTATACACAGATTTATCATATGATCTATCTCTTCTACTCCTAAGTATTTACCCAGGAGAACTGGAAATGTATGTCCACATAATACCTGTACACAAATGTTCATAGCAGCACTATTCATAATACCCCAAAAGTGGAAACAATGAAAATGTCCATCAACTGATGAATGGATTAACAAAATGTGGTGTATCAAAACAATAAAATAAAATTTAGTCATAAAAATAAAGTATTGATATGCAGTATAACACACATGAAACTTCAAAAGATTATGCTAAGTGAAAAAACTAGTCACCAAATGCCACATATTATATGCCTCCGTTTATATGACATATCCAAAATCGGTAAATATGTAGAGAAAAAGTAGGCGGAAAGAAAAAAAGGAATTATTTTAGTCTGTTAAATGAAAAACAATAATGCATTTCACAGTTTCAGTGAAACTGTCACCAAGATCAGATACTCTATTGATATATTAGTACCTTATTTCTAAAACTAATGGAAAAATTGAACTGGTGTGTCAATACTGTGAGAAAAAGCAAAAGGATATTGGATTCTACAAGGGCAGGAAATGTTTATTAGCCATAGAGATATGTTGAACACCCAAAGCTGATACAGTGACAGGCAAAGAGAACATACTCAATAGGTTTTCCACATGAACAAATTCAATTTGGCTACAATAACAATCGGAAGGCATTGTTTCCTTTGGGATAATTTATTTCTCTAGTCTTTCAGATGGACATTTGAGAGGTTCCCAAATTTTTCCTTCCACACCAGTATTGCTATAAACATTCCTGTACGTGTCTCTTATTCTGCATGCAAATGATTTCTCATGGTATAAACCTAGAAGGACAATTTCTGGGTCTTAGAGCATGAGAATTTTCAGCTGTACAAGATAATGTCAAAGTGCTTTCCAATAGGTTGTTCTAAGTCACACATCCTCCAGTAAAGTACAAGAAATTCTCTGGGTGGAAGAAAGGGGCAACAAAAAAATTGTTTTTTCTGTTCTTCAGGGAAGTCCCATCCACCCCACCTTTCTTCTCTATCCTCCCATTCTACTTCCGTTTCTTACAGTCATGGAGTGTAGAAGCTGAAGATATCTTAAAAATGTTCTGGTCCAATCCATTTGGCAGATGAGGCAACAGGTTTACCAAGGATAAAATGGTATGCCCAATATCACACAGATAACTGTACATAGCACCATGTGACCAGAGTAAGAAAGTAGGTCTTTTCCTCTTCAAGGAGAACTACAAACCACTGCTCAAGGAAATAAGAGAGGACACAAACAAATGGAAAAACTGTCCATGTTCATGGAAAGGAAGAATCAATATTATAAAAACGGCCATATTGCCCAAAGTAATTTATAGGTTTAATGCTATCCCAATCAAGCTACCATTGACTTTCTTCAGAATATTGGAAAAAACTACTTTAAATTTCATATGGAAGCGAAAAAGAGCCTGCATAGCCAAGACAATCCTAAGCAGAAAGAGAAAAGCTGGAGGCATCATGCTACCTGACTTCAAACTATACTACAAGTCTACAGTAACAAAAACAGCATGGTACTGGTACCAAAAGAGACATATAGACCAATAGAATAGAACAGAGGCATCAGAAATAATGTCACACATCTATAATCATCTGATCTTTGACAAACCTGACAAAAACAAGCAATGAGGAAAGGAGTCCCTATTTAATAAATGGTGCTGGGAAAACTGGCTAGCCATATGCAGAAAGCTGAAACTGGATCCCTTCCTCACCTTATAAAAAAATTAACTCAAGATGGATTAAAGACTTAAATGTACGACCTAAAACCATAAAAACCCTAGAAGAAAACCTAGGCAATACCATTCAGGACATTGGCATGGGCAAAGACCACATGACTAAAATACCAAAAGCAATGACAATAAAAGTCAAAATAGACAAATGGGATCTGAGTAAACTAAAGAGCTTCTGCACAGCAAAAGAAATTATCATCAGAGTGAACAGGCAACCTACAGAATGGGAGAAAATTTTTGCAATCTATCCATCTGACAAGGGGATAATATCCAGAATCTACAAAGAACTTAAACAAACTTACAAGAAAAAAACAAACAACCCCATCAAAAAGTGGGCAAAGTATATGAACAGACACTCCTCAAAAGAAGACATTTAGGCAGCCAACAAACATGAAAAAAAGCTCATTGGGGAGCATTCCAAGATGGCCGAATAGGTACAGCTCTGGTCTGCAGCTCCCAGTGTGATCAACACAGAATATGGGTGATTTCTGCATTTCCAACTGAGGTAACTGGTTCATTTCATTGGGATGGTTGGACAGTGGGTGCAGCCCATGGAAGGCAAGCTAAAGCAGGGCGGGGCATCACCTCATCCCAGAAGCACAAGGGGTTGGGGGATATCCCTTTCCTAGCCAAGGGAAGCCGTGACAGACTCCCTGGAAAAACAGAATACTCCCGCCAAAATACTGTGCTTTTCCCAAGGTCTTAGCAACTGGCAGACAAGGAGGTTTTCTCCTGTGCCTGGCTCGGTGGGTCCCATGCCCACAGAGCCTTGCTCACTGCCAGCACAGCAGTCTGAGATCCAACTTCGAGGCCACAGCCTACCTGGGGGAGGGGCATCTGCCATTGCTGAGGCTTGAGTAGGTAAACAAAGCGGCCAGGAAGCTCGAAATGGGTGGACCCCACCACAACTCACCAAGGCCCACTGCCTCAAGACTCCACCTCTGTGGGCAGGGCATAGCTGAACAAAAGGCAGCAGACAACTTCTGCAGACTTAAACATCCCTGTGTGACAGCTCTGAGGAGAGCAGTGGCTCTCCCAGCATGGTGTTTGAGCTCTGGGAACAGACAGAGTGCCTCCTCAAATGGGTCCCTGACCCCCATGTAGCCTAACTGGGAGACATCTCCCAGTAGGGGCCAACAGACACCTCATATAGACAGCTGCCCCTCTGGGATGAAGCTTCCAGAGGAAGGATCTGGCAGCAATGGTTGCTGTTCTGCAACCTGGTTTCCTGGGTATCCCAGGAAAACAGGGTCTGGATTGGACCTCCAGCAAAATCCAACAGACCTGCAGCTGAGGGACCTGACTGTTAGAGGAAAACTAACAAACAGAAAAGAATAGGATCAATATCAACAAAAAGGTCATCTACACCAAAATCCCATTTGTAGGTCGCCAACATCAAAGACCAAAGATAGATAAAACCACAAAGATGGGGAGAAACCAGAGCAGAAAAGCTGAAAAATCAAAAATCAGAGCATCTCTTCTCCAAAGGATCACAGCTCCACACCAGCAATGGAACAAATGTGGATGGAGAATGACTTTGACAAATTGACAGAAGTAGGCTTCAGAAGGTCAGTAGTAACAAACCGCTCTGAGTTAAAGGAGATGTTCAAAACCATCACAAGGAAGCTAAAAACCTTGAAAAAAGATTAGACGAATGGCTAATTAGAATGAACAGTGTAGAGAAGAACTTAAATGACCTGATGGAGCTGAAAACCATGGCATGAGAACTTCATGATGCATGCACAAGCTTCAATAGCCGATTTGATATGGCGGAAGAAAGGGTATCAGTGATTGAAAATCAAATTAATGAAATAAAGCAAGAAGACGAGGTTAGAGAAAAAAGAGTAAAAAGAAAAGAATAAAGCCTCCAAGAAATATGGGATTATGTGAAAAGACCAAATCTATGTTTGATTGGTGTACCTGAAAGTGATGGGGAGAATGGAACCAAGTTGGAAAACACTCTGCAGGGTATTATCCAGGAGAATTTCCCCAACATAGCAAGGCAGGTCAACATACAAATTCAGGAAATACAGAAAACACCACAAAGTTATGCCTCAAGAAGAGCCACCCCAAGACATGTAATTGTCAGAATCACCAAGGTTGAAATTAAGGAAAAGTGTTAAGGGCAGCCAGAGAGAAAGGTCGAGTGACCCACAAAGGGAAGCCCATCAGACTAACAGTGGATCTCTTGGCAGAAACCCAACAAGCCAGAACAGATTGGGGACCAATATTCAACATTCTTAAAGAAAAGAATTTTCAACCCAGAATTCCATATCTAGCCAAACTAAGCTTCATAAGTGAAGGAGAAATAAAATCGTTTACAGACAAGCAAATGCTGAGAGATTTTGTTACCACCAGGCCTACCTTACAAGAGCTCCTGAAGGAAGCACTAAACATGGAAAGAAGAAACTGGTACCAGCCACCACAAAAACATGCCAAATTGTAAACACCATCGATACTATGAAGACACTGCATCAATTAATGGGCAAAATAACAGCTAACATCACAATGACAGGATCAAATTCACACATAACAATATTAACCTTAAATGTAAATGGGCTAAATACCCCAATTAAAAGACACAGACTGAAAAATTGGATAAAGAGTCAAGACCCATCAGTGTGCTATATTCAGGAGACCCATCTCACATGCAAAGACGTACATAGGCTCAAAATAAAGGGATGGAGGAAGATCCACCAAGCAAATGGAAAGCAAAAAAAAAAAGCACAGGTTGCAGTCCTAGCCTCTGATGAAACAGACTTTAAACCAACAAAGATCAAAAGAGACAAAGAAGGCCATTACATAATGGTAAAGGGATCAATTCAACAAGAAGAGCTAACTATCCTAAATATATATGCACCCAATACAGGAGCACCCAGATTCATAAAGCAAGTCCTTAGAGACCTACAAAGAGACTTAGACTCCCACGCAATAATAATGGGAGACTTTAACACCCTAATGTCAATATTAGACAGATCAATGAGACAGAAGGTTAACAAGGATATCCAGGACTTGAACTCAGCTCTGCAACAAGCAGACCTAATAGACATCTACAGAACTCTCCATCCCAGATCAACAGAATATACACTCTTCTGAGCACCACATTGACCTTATTCTAAAATTGACCACATAGTTGGAAGTAAAGCACTCCTCAGCAAATGTAAAAGAACAGAAATCACAACAAACTGTCTCTCAGACCACAGTGCAATCAAACTAGAACTCAGTATTAAGAAACTCACTCAAAACCACACAACTACATGGAAACTGAACAACTTGCTGCTGAATGACTACTGGGTAAATAACAAAATGAAGGCAGAAATAAAGATGTTCTTTGAAAACAATGAGAACAAAGACACAATGTACCAGAATCTCTGGGACAAATTTAAAGCAGTATGTAGAGAGAAATTTATAGCACTAAATGCCCACAAGAGGAAGGAGGAAAGATCTCAAATCGACACACTAACATCACAATTAAAAGAACTACAGAAGCAAGAGGAAACACATTCAAAAGCTAGCAGAAGGCAAGAAATAACTAAGATCAGAGCAGAACTGAAAGAGATACAGACATAAAAAACCCTTCAAAAAAATCAATGAATCCAGAAGCTGGTTTTTTGAAAAGATCAACAAAATTGATAGACTGCTAGCCAGACTAATAAAGAAGAAAAGAGATAAGAATCAAATAGACACAATAAAAAATTATAAAGGGGATATCAACATCGATCCCACAGAAATAAAAACTACCATCAGAGAATACTATAAACACCTCTATGCAAATAAACTAGAAAATCTAGAAGAAATGGATAAATTCCTCGACACATACACCCTCCCAAGACTAAACCAGGAAGAAGGTGAATCTCTGAATAGACAAATAACAGGCTCCAAAATTGAGGCAATAATTAATAGCCTACCAACCAAAAAAAGTCCAGGACCAGAGGGATTCACAGCTGAATTCTACCAGATGTAAAAAGAGGAGATGGTACTATTCCTTCTGAAAATTTTCCAATCAATAGAAAAAGATGGAATCCTCCCTAACTCATTTTACGAGGCCAACATCATCCTGATACCAAAGCCTGGCAGAGACACAACAAAAAAAGAGACTTTTAGACCAATATTCCTGATGAACATCAATGCGAAAATCCTCAATAAAGCACTGGAGAACTGAATCCAGCAGCACATCAAAAAGCTTATCCACCATGATCAAGTAGGCTTCATCCCTGGGATACAAGGCTGGTTCAACATATGCAAAACAATTAATGTAATCCATCACATAAACAGAATCAATGACAAAAACCATATGATTATCTCAATAGATGCAGAAAAGGACTTCGACAAAATTCAACAGCCCTTCATGCTAATAAACTAGGTATTGATGGGACATATGTCAAAATAATAAGAGCTATTTATGACAAACCCACAACCAATATCATACTGAATGGGCAAAAAACTGGAAGCATTCCCTTTGAAAACTGGCACAAGACAAGGATGCCCTCTCTCTCCACTCCTATTCAACATAGTGTTGGAAGTTCTGGCCAGGGCAATCAGGCAGAAGGAAATAAAGGGTATTCAATTAGGAAAAGAGGAAGTCAAATTGTCCCTGTTTGCAGATGACGTGATCGTATATTTAGAAAACCCCATTATCTCAGCCCAAAATCTCCTTAAGCTGATAAGCAACTTCAGCAGTCTCAGGATACAAAATTAATGTGCAAAAATCACAAGCATTCCTATACACCATTAACAGACAAACAGAAAGCCAAATCATGAGTCAACTCCCATTTACAATTGCTACAAAGAGAATAAAATACCTAAGAATCCAACTTACAAGGGATGTGAAGGATCTCTTCAAGGAGAACTAGAAACCACTGCTTGATGAAATAAAAGAGGATACAAACAAATGGAAGAACATTCCATGCTCATGGGTAGGAAGAATCAGTATCGTGAAAATGGCCATACTGCCCAAGGTAATTTATAGATTCAATGCCATCCCCATCAAGCTACCAATGACTTTCTTCACAGAATTGGAAAAAACTACTTTAAAGTTCATATGGAACCAAAAAAGAGCCTGCATTGTCAAGACAATCCTAAGCAAAAAGAACAAAGCTGGTGGCATCATGCTACCTGACTTCAAATTATACTACAAGGCTACTGTAACCAAAACAGCAAAGTACTGGTACCAAAACAGATATATAGACCAATGGAACAGAACAGAGGCCTCAGAAATAACACCACACATCTACAACAATCTGCTCTTTGATAAACCTGACAAAAACAAGAAATGGGGAAAGGATTCCCTATTTAATAAATGGTGCTGGGAAAACTGGCTAACCATATGTAGAAAGCTGAAACTGGATACCTTCCTTACACCTTATACAAAAATTAATTCAAGATGGATTAAAGACTTAAATGTTAGACCTAAAACCATAAAAACCCTACAAGAAAACCTAAGCACTACCATTTAGGACATAGGCATGGGCAAGGACTTCATGACTAAAACACCAAAAGCAATGGCAACAAAAGCCAAAATAGACAAATGGGATCTAATGAAACTAAAGAGCTTCTGCACAGCAAAACAAACTACCATCAGATTGAACAGGCAACCTACAGAATGGGAGAAAATTTTTGCAATCTACCCTCTGACAAAGGGCTAATATCCAGGATCTACAAGGAAGTCAAATTTACAAGAAAAAAAAAACCCATCAAAAAGTGGGCAAAGGATATGAATAGACACTTCTCAAAAGAAACCAACAGACATATGAAAAAATGCTCATCATCACTGGTCATCAGAGAAACGCAAATCAAAACCACAATGAGATACCATCTCACACCAGTTAGAATGGCAATCATTAAAAAGTCTGGAAACAACAGATGCTGGAGAGGTTGTAGAGAAATAAGAATGTTTTTACACTGTCACTGTCTGTGGGAGTGTAAATTAGTTCAACCATTGTGGAAGACAGTGTGGTGATTCCTCAAGGATCTAGAACTAGAATTACCATTTGACCCAGCAATCCCATTACTGGGTATATACCCAAAGGATTACAAATCATGCTACTGTAAAGACATGTGTACACGTATGTTTATTGTGGCATTTTCACAATAGCAAAGACTTGGAATCAACCCATTCCATCAATGATAGACTGGATTAAGAAACTGTAGCACATATACACCATGGAATACTATGTAACCATAAAAAGGATGAGTCCATGTCCTTTGAAGGGACATGGATGCAGCTGGAAACCATCATACTGAGCAAACTATCACGAGGACAGAAACCAAACACCGCATGTTCTCACTCATAGGTGGGAATTGAACAACGAGATCACATGGACACAGGGTGGGGAACATTACACACAAGGGCCTGTCAGGGGGTGGGGGGCTTGGAGATAGCATTTGCAGAAATACCTAATGTAAATGATGAGTTGATGAGTGCAGCAAACAAACATGGCACATGTATACATACCTACGTATCAAACCTGCACGTTGTGCACATGTACCCTAGAACTTAAAGTATAATAATAATAATAATAATAATAATAATAATAATAATTAAAAAAAGCTCATCATCACTGGTCATTAGAGAAATGCCAATCAAAACCACAATGAGATACCATCTTACGCCAGTTAGAATGGCGATCATTAAAGTCAGTAAACAACAGATGCTGGGGAGGATGTGGAACAATAGGAATGTTTTTACACTGTTGGTGGGAGTGTAAATTAGTTCAACCATTGTGGAAGACAGTGTGGCGATTCCTCAAGGATCTAGAACTGGAAATACCATTTGACCCAACAATCCCATTACCAGGTATATACCCAAAGGATTATAAATCATTCTACTATGAAGACACATGCACACATATGTTTATCGAGGCACTATTCACAATAGCAAAGACTTGAAACCAACCCAAATACTCACCAATGATAGACTGGGTAAAGAAAATGTGACACAGATACACCATGGAATACTGTGCAGCCATAAAAAAGGATGAATTCATGTCCTTTGCAGGGACATGGATGACGCTGGAAACCATCATTCTCAGCAAACTAACACAAGAACAGAAAATCAAACACTGCATGTTCTCACTCATAAGCGGGAGCTGAACAATGAGAACACATGGACACAGAGAGGGGAACATCACACACAAGGGCCTGTCCGGGGGTGGGGGGCTTGGGGATAGCATTTGGAGAAATACCTAATGTAGATGACGGGTTGATGGGTGCAGCAAACCACAATGGCACGTGCATACCTATGTAACAAACATGCACGTTCTACACATGTACCCCAGAACTTAGAGTAAAATAAATAAATAAATGCAAAAAAAAAGAAAGAAAGTA
Organism: Gorilla gorilla gorilla; assembly: GCF_029281585.2. Lineage (NCBI taxonomy): Eukaryota > Metazoa > Chordata > Mammalia > Primates > Hominidae > Gorilla > Gorilla gorilla. Next base: position 44,356,727 of record NC_086017.1, on the reverse strand, counting down.
CGTCTTTTGATTTCGAGTCTATTCTCTTCTGTTTCCCTCACCCCTCATTTCCCCACTTCCTTTCAAAGTGCAAGTGGTAACAAGAGGGTCAAAAAGAAAGAGCCATATTTCAGAAATCAGAATTCTCTTAGTCATGGTTTTCAGCTGACTTTTCCCAGGAGAAAGAGAATGAGAAGCACCTTATAACCTGCCTATCTCCTGGAACCTCTGGAGTGGGGTGTGAAAACACATCCTTAGATAACAATAAAGTTATGCTTTGCATTGTGTTGCCTAATTTTTAAAAAGATCTTTTTTTCAGAATTTTATAATGGCAGCTTGAGAGAACAAGAATTTGGGTTTTCGAAGGTATAGTAGCCACATAATTTTGAGTAGGAAATGTTAAACAGAAATCAGAGGATCTATTTTGTAGAATATGGAAAAATCTCAAGTTAAAGAAAAGTTGCTGGTCAGCATCAAGTGAAATAGTCAGAACTTATAGGAGAGAAAAAGACAAATAAGGCTAGAAAACATGCAGAAATACGGGAAGGTTTGTAGTATTTTAAACCACAACACTAAAGGAAGCCAAAAACACGGTAGCGGTCTGATGAAATAGGATTAAAGGTCTTAGTCAAAATTCAAAGGCATTATAATAAGAATTACCACATGCAAATAAAGTGTAAAAACAGAAAGAGAAAAAGGCATGGCCATATGTGTTCTGTTTGGCTTCCTCTTGGGAAAAACTCTGAGGAGTTTGGAAAAAGGTTGTCATTTTTTAAATCACATCGACAATAAGAAGAATGTGACATATATCATGATAAATTTGTGCCTGTGCTTCTCCACCAGACTCTGCTCAAGTCAGTGCAAGTGGTAAGTCAAGCAGTTGCCCATTCATATTGACTCACCTGCTCCACTGTCTGCATGGCACTCTTGAAGGAATGCTAAATTGGGAAAAGATAGACACCCCCTTCCCAATGTATGAAAGTTGACTACGTGGTGGCGCATCATGAGTAGCCTACCCTGGGTTATTTTTACCACCTTTATTCTCACTTCAAATATGAGAATCAACATGTTCCACAAAATTCTATTTTATTAACATCCCTTAATCTTACCATCATTGGCAATAACCTTGTTACTACCAATGTTCATTAAGTTGTACCAAATGGTCCAACAACACATTGATCATGGGATAGAAATAAAGTTTAACACATAAAAAATCAAATATTTCCATTCAAGGAGAGGAAAATTCTTTGTCAGATGCTGTGCAGGAAGCTTTGTTACAAAATGTCATTTCTTCCTTCGTGGGTTACAAACATCATTATTTTTGTTAGACAAATAAAAAAGCCAAGGCTCAGAGATATTAATTCATCAAAGTACTGCTTTGAAAAGGAACATTGCTAGAACTGAATCTCAGCTTCCTTCTGATTTAAAAGCTTATCTTTCTCCTAAAATATCCTAGCCCATAGGTGAGCCAAAAGTGAAAGCATTTTGTACAAAGTGTTATTTAATTATTATTAGGACTGGTTTAGAAGAAATACAACCAACTTTAATGTATTTTTGTCCCTGCATTATGTTTTACATACATATATGTGAGTCATATATGTTGAAAAAAGTAGCATTTTTTTCAAATTGGATGTGAAACCACAAAATATTCTAGTTATAATCTGCATGGGTTTATATACGGTAATCAAATCAATCATCTTCAGTAAAGCCTGATAATGATTTCCTTGATTGTTGGGATGGCCCAAACATTGGAACAGCTCCTCTTGATTTTATGGCTTTAATCAAATAAATGTGATCTCTGATTTCTGCAAAATGACTCAGCTCAGAGTCCATTCTGTATTTATGAGGTAGTACTGGAATAAGGAAGAGTTGGGACAGTTAGGTAGCCTCTCTGCCCTAAGATTGTTAATCTTTAAATGAAACAAATAATGCAAACTGTGCAGATTTTAGTAAGAACTAAATAAGATCAGGCATGTGGAATATTTAACATGGAACATGGCCTGCAGCAGGCCCAAAGTATGTTGTAGCTGTCTGTTTGGAATTTGTAGGAAGCCGGGGGATGGGGAAGTAAAGAGGTTTATAGGTTACTTTGCTTCACTCCTTTCTATTTTTATATTTTATAAAAATCCAGGTCTCTTGGTGGCTTATTCTCAATAATGGCATTATTTCTCACTTCATCTTTCTCTAGACATAGCAATGTTCAGGTACACCACTTCCATACCAGAGAACCTGTTTATACCAGACTGGCCACCTTCTACACATACAAATCAGCCCTCGACGGAATTTTCAAACCTGCTTTTGCTAAGATGACATGATCCAGACTCACATCTATAACACTCCTAAAGGGGAATTCGCTGCAGCTATTTCTTCCTCAGCTAAATTAACAAGTTTAAGGACTTTAGTCACCTCGAAGAGCTAGACTATTACCTAGCTAACAACTAGATTCTCTACAGGAATTAGACTGCAGATGGGTCACATTAATTTCTTCCTCTATGATGTCAAACAAAACCTCTTTCTTAAAAATAAAAACATGAATAATGGGGCTGCCAGGATTGTGGACAGCTCCCATATGAAGGTTCCCAGCACCCCTGCTGAAATTAATATAAAACTGGCAGTTCCTACTGTGTGACAGTCTTAATGGTTCCTAAACCCTATTAATACAACAATTAACAGAGTCCACGAGAAGCTTCGCCCAGAGATCTTTCCAAATGAGCCAACCCTGGAAAAGGTTGGAAAAGGCAGAGAAGGGATCCACAGGTTGAAAATGAATGCTTGTTGAGAGGCTACTAAGAACAATTGATATTTTCTTTAAAAAATGTTTAATACAAAAGACATTTAAAACAAAATGAGATGTTGAGAGAATATCATATTAACCATGAACACATCACTCAACTTCAATAATTATCAACATCTTACCAATTTTGTTTTATCTATGTCTCCCATGTCTTTCTTTCTTTGGTTATTTTAAAACAAATCCCATATATCAGGGCATTTCCCTGATAAATCTACAGTATGCATCTCTATATCATTTTTGTTTACATTATAAAACAACTGATAAAATTAAAATAATTTTTTGACATTATCTAATATGCAATTCATGCTCAAATTTCCTTATTTATCTCAAAAGATCCTTTTTACAGGTGATTTGTTTGAATGTCAATCCAGTAGGATCCACATATTGTATTTGATTATTATGACTCTGCTTTAGCAATCTCCTACTGTATAATGACCACTCCTAAATTCAGTGGCTTAAAAACAAGAATAATTTATTAGCTCTGTATGCCATAGGTCAACAATTTTGCCTGGGCTCAGATGAGTGGTTCTTCTGCAAATGTTGCCTAGGGTCCTTTATGTGGTAGCAGTCAGCTGGTAGCTTTAGCAAAAACAGATAGTCCAAGATGGCCTCATCACCTATCTAGTGAATGATGCAGCTGTCATATGGGTCTTTCTCTCCACATAGTCTTATCCTCAAGGAAGTTAGCCTGGGCTTATGAAGTAAAACAGTCTCAGGACTCCAAAAGTTGAGCCAGGTGTGGTGGCCTGTAATCCCAGCAATTTGTGAGGCTGAGGTGGAAGGACAGCTTGAGCCCAGGAGTTAGAGACCAGCCTGGGCAATACAGTGAGACCCTATCTTCCAAAAAAAAAATTAGCTGGGCATAGTGGAGGACACCTGTGGTCCTAGCTCCTCGGGACTCTGAGGTGGGAGGATTACTTGAGCTCAAGAGGTCGAGGCTGCAGCAAGACATGATTGCACCACTGCACTCCAGCCTAGGTGACAGAGCAAGATCCCATCACAAAAAATAAAAAAAAAGACTCTAAAAGTGCAAGAATATAATCTATAAGCCTTCTTCAGGTGTAGGCTCCAGAACTTGCACACTGTGAATTCTGCTGGATTCTATTTGTCAAGGCAAGTTACAAGGCCAAACCAAATACAAAGAGTAAAACAATAAACTCTACTCTTTGATAAGAAGAAAAATCACTTCCCCTGTCCATGATCATTTTTGCAAATTATCCAGCAAGTTTTTTAAAATTTTATTTAGTCTTAACCAATATTTACCCTTTTTATGACATTGATGTGTAGAGAAATAGTCGTTTATCCCAAAAAATTCTGTATTTTTCTGGTGTCTTTTAGACTGTTGATCTTTCCCTCATGTTTACTATAAATTGATAATTAGAAGAATGATTGGATGTTAGATTCAATTTTTTAGGTAAGAATACTTCAAAGGTAATACTAAATATAATAAGCCACTTAATGATATGTCTTTTTCAATTTTAGTGATGCTAATATTGGTCAATAGGCAAGTGTTGTTAGCCTGATTTCCCCATTAATCTTTATAAAACCTTCATAAAAATCCCATCAACCTTTCTACCAACAGCTTTTCACCTAATTGCCTAAATTCATTAATTCATTAAGAATTGCAAAAGGCTGGGTAATGGCAGCAATATAACAGCATATGAGGTCTCCCGCTTGTATCCCCTCACAGCAACAATAATTTGGCACCCATCCCCACATAAAAGTGCCTTTCCAAGAGCTTTGGGATCTAGATAGGAGTTTACAAATCCCTCGTGAAGTCTAAGACCAAGGAAAACCTTTTTGAGAAAGCAGGCCTGCACCCAGGTCCAGGTTCACTGACCATAGTTCTGACTACAAACCCAGAAGTTGCCTTATCCCACTGGGGCCTTGGCTGTAGCCCAATTTGGCCTTCATTTCATCACCAGCAGCATTAACCAAGAGATCTAAGAGCCACACTTTCCCATGCATCCTGTAAGAGGCCCACCAAACTTAATCCCAGCTCTGGACCCTAAAGTAGACCATGACCTGGCTTTGGCCCCCATACATAAGCAGTCCTGCCCACCCAGGGACCTGGAAGGGGACACACTTGTCCATGTTTCTAGAGGCAGGGCTGTTGATCTTAGTCCAACTCTGAAACTAGAAATAACTCTGTAACTCAGTTTTGGCCCTTCTCAGCTGTGATGCAAGAGCAGATCTACCCACCCAAGGACAAGGCAGGAGACACACTCATCTGTATGTAATCCAGCACATTGTCTGCATATGCCCCCAGAACCAGGCCGACTAACCTCAGTCCAAATAAGGATCTTGAAAGAGCCCAGTGACTTAATTCCAGCCCCATTAATCCCCAGACAATGATGTGTCCTGCCTGCTCAAGGACCACTTCTTGAACTGGAAGGAGCCCTCTCTGGGACTTGGCAGGAGTCACACCCATCTGCACATGCAGTAACGGGCTCACTGTCTTCTAACTGAAGACCATGAAATAGATCCTTGTCCTAGCACCAGCCATTCTGGGCAAGGTACTAAAGGCAGTCCAGTTCACCTAGGGATGAGACAGGATCATTGATGTTCAGGACCCTGGTAACAGGTCCACCAATCACAGACCCTACTGTGGACCCAGCAGTAGCTATGCAACCTAACTCTAATCCTTCCTGATTGCAACTGAGGAGGTTATCCCATCAGCCTAGGAACCCAAGATAAAAAGATCTTTAACTACTAAAAATAGTAAATAAAAACTGGAAGAGATGTTTTCTACTTCAAAGGCACATATACCATTGCAAGGCTACATTGATCATGAAGAATCAAGCAAGCATAACCCACAGAAAAACAATAAAGCTATAGTAACCAATGACAAAGAAAAAAAAAATCAAAGAATTTTCTGACAAAAAATTTAAAATAATTATCTCAAGGAAGTTCAATGAGATGAAGAAGAATACAGACAGATAACTAGACAAACTTACAAAAATAACACAAGAACAAAATGAAACATTTAATAAAAAGTAGAAATCATAAAAATGAATCAAATGAAAATCCTGGAGCTAAAGAATGCAATAATGGAACTTAAAAAACCTAATAGAGAGCTTCAAAAGTAGACTTGATCATGCAGAAGAATCAGCAAAATCAAATAAAAGTCATTGGAAATTAGCCAGTTAGAGGATCAAAAAAACATGAAAAAAGTGAAGAAAGTATGAGATCTATGGCATTTCATTAAATGAATGAATATGTACAATATGAATTTCTCAGAAAGAGAATAGAGAGAGAAAAGAACAGGAGATTTCTTAAAGAAATAATGAATGAAAAATGTCCAAGTCATGAGAGGGATATAAGTATCCAGATTTATGAATCTCAAAAGTTTCCAAGCAAATTCAACACAAAGATTGCCCTAGACACATTATATTCAAATTGTAAAAAGTCAAAGAAAATGAGATAAATTTGAAAGCAGTGAGAGAAAAAGGACACTTCACATACAAGGGAAAACTAACATAAGGTCATCCAGCAGATTTCTCAGCAGAAACATTGCAGCCTAGGAAGAAGTCGAATAATACAGTCAAAGTGCTGACAGAGGGGGAAAAAAAGCCTGTCAACCAAGAATATGATATTCAGCAAAGCTATTACTTAGAAATTAAGGAGAGATAAAGATATTCCTAGACCAAACAAAAGCTAAGGGAGTTTATCACCACTGGACCTACCTTACAGGAAATGCTAAAGGGAGCTTTTTAAGTTTAAATTAAAGTATACTAAGTAACAGTGTGAAACATGGCAGTATAAAGCCTAAAAATAAAGATAAATATAAGATCAAATTCAGAATATTCTAATTTTCTAATAGCAGAGTGTAATCACTTTTAACACAAATAAAAGTTAGAAAACAAAAGTATTAAAAACAGCTAAACTACAGTAATTTGATACTTGATAAAAAAGATGTAAAGTGTGACATAAATAGCACATAATATGATGGAGAGAGTATAAATATAGAGTTTTGTATGCAAAAAAACGAATTAAGTTGTGTGCTTAAAATTAGACTGTTATCTCTATAAGTAGTTTTATATAAGCATTATGGTAATCACAAGACAAAAACATATAGTAGATACACAAAAATAAAGCAAAAATTCAGAGAATACTACTAAAAAAGGTCCAGTGGCTCATAAAGAAAGACAGCAAGACAGTAAGAAAGGAGCGAAGAAACTTTAAAAATTGTGAGAACACAATAAAATGGCATTGCTAATGCCTTCCCTATGAAAAAGTACTTTAAATGTAAGTGGATTAAATTAATAAGACATAAAGTGGCTGAATGAATAATAAAACCAAGATCAAACTATGTGCTACCTAGGAGACACTAATCTTGGTTTCAAAGACACACAAAGGGTGAAAGGGCAGGAATGGAAAAAATATTCTATAGAAATAAAAACCATAAGAGAGTAGTGGTGACTACATTTATATCAAGTAAAATAGAATCTGAGTAAAAAAATGTTGCAAGAGATAAAGATCATTATATAATGATAAAGGGATGAACTAATCAAGAGAATATAACAATTGTAAATATATATTAACTCAATGTCAAGTTCCTAAATATATAAAATAAATATTAACAACTGGAGGGAAAGTAGACAGCAATATAATAATAGTAGTGGACCTCATTATCCCACATTCTACAATAGATAATCCAAAAAAAATCGATAAGGCTATATTTGACTTAAACTGTACTTTTAAACAAATGAACCTAACAGATATATACAAAGCATTCTATTACATAGCTGAAGAATGCACATTCCTTTCAAGGGCACATGGAACATTCTATGGAATAGATCATATATTAGGTCACACACAAAGTCTTAACAAGTTTAAGATTGAAATTATACCAAATATCAAATTTCTTTTCTGGCCACAATGGTATGAAACTAGAAATACATAACAGAAAAAAAACTAAAAAATTCACAAATGTATGGAAATTAAGCATGCTTCTATAAAAACACTGGGTAAAAAAAAGAAATTAGAGGAAAATGAAAAATAACCTTGAGACAAAGGTAAAGTAGAAAAAAAAATACCAAGATTTATGGGATGTAGCAGAAAATAGCTATGAGTGAAGCTTATAGCAATAAACACCTACATCAAAAAAAAAGAGTAAATGACCTAAACTAACATCTCGAAAACCCAGTAAAAAAGAGTGAACTAAGACAAAAATCAGCATAAGAAAGAAAATAATAAACATCACAGCAGAAATAAATAAAATAAAGACTAGAAAAGCAATAAAATGGTCAATAAAACTAAGAGTTGGGAAGTGGGGCTGAAGCACATGCTTGCCACTACCTGCCAACCACTGTGGCCAATGAAAGCAAATCCACCATCCCCAGCAGAAGGTGAGCAGTCCAGCTGCAGCCTCCCTCACCCAAGCACTCTGCCAGGTGCCTGGGGATCACCCCACCCTTACACACCACAATTAGCACCTATATATACCACTGAGGGGCCTGGTGACAGATCCACTTGACCTGGCTTAGGCCCCCATGCTCAGTATCTGAGCATGCTGTCTGGGGGCCTGGGGATTGCCTTGCCTCATCCACCGCTATTGGCACCTGAACACTCCTCCTGGCTCCTGCATATGGGCCCACCCAGCCAGCAGCTACCATTACAGTTGGCATCCACCCCCATGCACCACTTGTGGGCATGAGGAATAGCCTGCTCAGCACATCACAGATTCTGCTAACATCAGTCTGGACAACTTGGGAGCCAGAGGGTTATAATGCCACAGCTACTACCATTGCCCACACCATGCCTGCTACTCAGAGGCCCAAGGACCCACCCAAATGCTCAGTCCATTGTTGCCACTTCTGGCACCCAAGCAAACTTCTTGGAGGACAAAAAATCAGCTCATCTGTACCTACTACACCTCCCTGGGGCCCAACAGTCACACTTGGCCCACTGCTGCCCCCACTGGGACCTGAGGATTGACTCACCTGGCGTTTCCATTTCCAGCAAAATTCACCACAGCCTCCACAACAACCACAACCTACTCCACCCAAAAAACAAAATAATAATAAAAATTTAAAAATTTTAAAAAATTACAGACACTACTGACAGTGTTTATAGCCAAAGAAATAGTACAAAAACAATACTGCATGCACCCACAATCACAGCCAATGTACCGTATCTGACCCACACCTTAGATAATTCTTCAATAAAAAGTACTCTGTTTAAGAAAGCAAATCCCCTCAAAAATGGAAGAAGCATTAATTACACCAGATGCACAGATATCAAGAAGAGGACACAAGAAACATGAAAAAACAACAAAAATTTAACAGTTCCAAGGAACGCAAAAATTCTTCAGCAACAGAGTCCAGTGAAAAATAAGTTTACAAAGTGCCGTAAAAAGAATTCAAAATAAAAATATTAAGAAATTCAGTGAGGTACAAGAGAACACAGATATATAATAGAAAGAAATCAGAAAAACAATCAGAATATGAATGAGAAATTTACAAAAGAGATGGATATCATAAAAAGAACCAAACAGAAACCCTGAAAATTAAGAATTTATTGAATTACATAAAAAATAAAAAGCTCATAACTGGATGGCTTCACTGCTGAATTGTACCAAACTATTATATTAAGTGAAATAAGCCAGGCACAAAAAGATCACATGTTCTCAGTTACTTGTGGCATCTAAAAATCAAAATAATTGAACTCACAGACATAGACAGTAGAATGGTTACCAGAGGCTAGGAAGAATAGTAGGGGAGGGAGAAGGGGGGAAAGTGGGGATGGTTAATGGGCACAAAAAAAATTAGAAAGAATGAATAAGACCTACTATTTGATAGCACAATAAGGTGATATAGTTAACAATAATTGTATATTTTAAAGTAACTTAAAGAATATAATTGGATTGTGTGTATCTCAAAGGATAAATGCTTCAGGGGGATTGTTACCCTATTCTCCATGATGTGCTTATTTCACACTGCATGCCTGTATGAAAATTTCATGTATGCCATAAATATATACACCTACTATGTGCCAACAAAAAATTTTAAAAATAAATGAGCTAATACAAATTCTCCTCAAACTATTCTTAAAAACTGAAGAAGATGCAATTCTCCCAAATCATTCTATAAGGCCAGCATTACCCTATGCCAAAACCAGACAAGGACACATACAAAAAAAAATAAAACTACAGGCCAATAAGTCTGATGAACATGGACATATGTATTTTCAATAAAATACTAGCAAGCCAAAGCCAACAACACATCAAAAATATAATATACCATGATAAAGCATAATTTATACCAAGGATACAAGAATGGTTTAACATACATAAATCAGGCCGGGCGCAGTGGCTCACACCTGTAATCCCAGCACTTTGGGAAGCCGAGGTGGGCAGATCACGAGGTCAAGAGATCGAGACCATCCTGGCTAACATGGTGAAACCCTGTCTTTACTAAAAATAGAAAAAATTAGCTGGGTGTGGTGGTGGGCACCTGTAGTCCCAGCTACTCGGGAGGCTGAGGAAGGAGAATGGCATGAATCCCAGAGAAGGGGCTTGCAGTGAGCCGAGATCGTGCCACTGCACTCCAGCCTGGGTGACAGAGTGAGACTCCGTCTCAAAAAAAAAAAAAGAATACATAAATCAATAAATGTGATATATCACATCAACAGAATGAAGGACAAAATCCTACGATAATCTCAAAACATGCAGGATAAGCTTTTGATAAAATTGAACATAACTTCATAATAAAGACTTTCAACAAACTAAATATAAAATGAACATATCCAGAATCTACAAGGAACTTGAACAAATTTAAAAGAAAAAAACAAACAACCCCATCAAAAAGTGGGCAGAGGATATGAACAGATGCTTCTCAAAAGAAGACATTGATGTAGCCATCAAACATGAAAAAAACTCATCATCACTGATCATCAGAGAAATGCAAATCAAAAAAACCACAGTGAGATCCCATCTCACGCCAGTTAAAATGATGATTGTTTAAAAGTCTGGAAACAACAGATGCTGGTGAGGATGCGGAGAAATAGGAATGTTTTTACACTGTTGGTGGGAGTGTGAATTAGTTTAACCATTGTGGAAGACAGTGTGGCAATTCCTCAAGGATCTAGAACTAGAAATATCATTTGACCCAGTAATACCATTACTGGGTATATACCCAAATGATTATAAATCTTTCTACTATAAAGACACATGCACACGTATGTTTATTACAACACTATTTACAATAGCAAAGACTTGGAACTAACCCAAATGTCCATCAGTGATAGACTGGATAAAGAGAATGTGGCACATATACACCATAGAATACTATACAGCCATAAAAAAGAATGAGTTCATGTCTTTTGCAGGGACATGGATGAAGCTGGAAACCATCATTCTCAGCAAACTAACACAGGAACAGAAAACCAAACACCACATGTTCTCACTCATAAGTGGGAGTTGAATGATGAGAACACATGGAACACAGGGAGAGGAACATCACAAACCAGGGTTTGTCAGGGTGTGGGGGCAAGGGGAGGGAGAGCATTAGGACAAATACCTAATGCATGTGGGGCTTAAAAGCTAGATGATGGGTTGATGGGTGCAGCAAGCCACCATGGCACATGTATACCTATGTAACAAATTCAGTACATGCATTCCAGAACTTAAAGTAAAATAAAATAAAGGAACATATCTCAACATGCTAAGGGCTATATGTGACAAACTCATGGACAACATCATACTGAATGGTGAAAAGCAGAGAACCATTCCTTTAAGACCTGGAACAAGACAAGATACCCACTTTCACTACTACCCACCATAGTACCAGAAATTTTAGCCAGAGCAATTGGGCAAAATAAAGAAATAAAAGGCATCCAAATTGGAAATGAAGAAGTCAAATTGTTCCTCTTTACACATGATATCATATTATATTTAGAAAAACCAAAAGACTCTACCAAAAAAACTCTTAGAACTAATAAACAATTCAGTAAATTTGCAGGATACAAAATCAACATACAAAAATCAATAATGTTTCCATATATTAATAACAAACTAGCTAAAAATAAAGAGGGCAATCTCATTTACAATAGCTACTAAAAAATGAAACACCTAAGACTAAATTTAACAAAGGAGGTTAAACATCTCTACAAGGAAAACTATAAAATGCTGATTTAGAAACCTCAAGAGGATACAAGCAAATGGAAAGACATCCCATGCTTATGAATTAGAAGGATTAATGTTGTTAAAATTACCATAATACCCAAAGCAATCTATAGATTCAATGCAATTCTTATCAAAATACAATTGTCATTTTTCACATAAACAGAAAAAAAAATCTAAAATTCATGTGGAACAACAAAAAGAGCCCAAATAGCCAATGCAATTTTCAACAAGAAAAATAAAGTTGAAGGCATCACACTACCTGACTTCGAAATATATTACAAAGCTATAGTAACAAAAACTGTATGATCTTGTTATAAAAACAGACACATAGCCCAGTGGAACATAATAGAGTCCAGAAATAAATCCATGTCTTTACAGCCTACTGATTTTTGACAAAGGCACCAAGAACATACACCCTTTCCAATAAGCGGTGCTGGGAAAACTCGATCTGCATATATCGGAGAATAAAACTATACTCTCATCTCTCATTATATACAAAAATCAATTCAAAATATATTAAAGACTTAAATGTAAGATTCAAAACTATAAATCTACTAGAAGAAAATCTAAGGGAAACACTTCAAGACTTTGGTCTAGGCAAAGATTTTATGACTATCTCAAAAGCACAGACGACAAAAGCAAAAATGGATAAATGGGGCTATATTAAACTAAAAAGCTTCTGCAAAGTAAAAGAAATAATCAACAACGTGAAGAGACAACCTGTTGAACGAGGAAAATATTCACAAACTATGCAGCTGACAAGGGATTAGTATTCAGAGAACATTTTTAAAAACTCAAAAAACTCAACAATAAGAAAACAATCCCATTAAAAAGTGGGCAAAAGGATGTAGTATTTTAAATATGCAGATGTGTGGTGATGCAAAATAAAACACAAACTTGTCTAAACAGAACAATAAATTTTGCTTTAATGGCTACAGAAGGCAGGTAGTCTTATTTTCTTTTTTGAATACATCTGGTTCTGGCAGCAAGTTGTATTATTCATTTCTATCAAAATGTGCCCTGAAAGCTTATATTTTCAGTTTATGTGTGTCATTTGAATCAGAGATTAGACATTTTTTAAAAAAAAATTATCCTCAATACCCTCAATAACTTTCCCTACAGAAGATTACAATATTAGTGAACTCAAGGTTTTCATTAGTAATAGTATTTTATAATTATTTTTCTTCAGTGATGGTGAATTCTTTTAATTTTCTCTAAAAGAAAAGCAATGACAACGCAAGCAAACCCTTTAGGATCCCATTTTCACATCACATTTTCCAAGTATTAAAATTTCATCTCAAGGGGAAGGAGCCAAGATGGCCAAATAGGAACAGCTCGGGTCTACAGCTCCCAGCGTGAGCAATGCAGAAGACGGGTGATTTCTGCATTTCCATCTGAGGTACCGGGTTCATCTCACTAGGGAGTGCCAGACAGTAGGCGCAGGTCAGTGGGTGCGCGCACCATGAGCGAGCCGAAGCAGGGCGAGGCATTGCCTCACTTGGGAAGCGCAAGGGGTCAGGGAGTTCCCTTTCTGAGTCAAAGAAAGGGGTGATGGACGGCACCTGGAAAATCGGGTCACTCCCACCCGAATACTGCGCTTTTCCGATGGGCTTAAAAAACGGCGCACCAAAAGATTATATCCCGCACCTAGCTCGGAGGGTCCTATGCCCACAGAGTCTCGCTGATTGCTAGCACAGCAGTCTGAGATCAAACTGCAAGGCGGCAGCGAGGCTGGGGGAGGGGCGCCCGCCTTTGCCCAGGCTTGATTAGGTAAACAAAGCAGCCCAGAAGCTGCTGTGAGCCCACCACAGCTGAAAGAGGCCTGCCTCCTCTGTAGGCTCCACCTCTGGGGGCAGGGCACAGACAAACAAAAAGACAGCAGTAACCTCTGCAGACTTAAATGTCCCTGTCTGACAGCTTTGAAGAGAGCAGTGGTTCTCCCAGCATGCAGCTGGAGATCTGAGAATGGGCAGACTGCCTCCTCAAGTGGGTCCCTGACCCCTGACCCCTGAGCAGCCTAACTGGGAGGCACCCCCCAGAAGGGGCACACTGACACCTCACACGGCAGGGTACTCCAACAGACCTGCAGCTGAGGGTCCTCTCTGTTAGAAGGAAAACTAACAAACAGAAAGGACATCCACACCAAAAATCCATCTGTACATCACCATCATCAAAGATTAAAAGTAGATAAAACCACAAAGATGGGGAAAAAACAGAACAGAAAAACTGGAAACTCTAAAAAGCACAGCGCCTCTCCTCCTCCAAAGGAACGCAGTTCCTCACCAGCAACGGAACAAAGCTGGATGGAGAATGACTTTGACGAGCTGAGAGAAGAAGGCTTCAGACGATCAAATTACTCTGAGCTACGGGAGGACATTCAAACCAAAGTCAAAGAAGTGGAAAACTTTGAAAAAAATTTAGAAGAATGTATAACTAGAATAACCAATACAGAGAAGTGCTTAAAGGAGCTGATGGAGCTGAAAACCAAGGCTCGAGAACTACGTGAAGAATGCAGAAGCCTCAGGAGCCGAAGCAATCAACTGGAAGAAAGGGTATCAGCAATGGAAGATGAAATGAATGAACTGAAGTGAGAAGGGAAGTTTAGAGAAAAAAGAATAAAAAGAAATGAGCAAAGCCTCCAAGAAATATGGGACTATGTGAAAAGACCAAATCTAGGTCTGATTGGTGTACCTGAAAGTGATGGGGAGAATGGAACCAAGTTGGAAACCACTCTGCAGGATATTATCCAGGAGAACTTCCCCAATCTAGCAAGGCAGGCCAACGTTCAGATTCAGGAAATACAGAAAACGCCACAAAGATACTCCTCGAGAAGAGCAACTCCAAGACACATAATTGTCAGATTCACCAAAGTTGAAATGAAGGAAAAAATGTTAAGGGCAGCCAGAGAGAAAGGTCGGGTTACCCTCAAAGGGAAGCCCATCAGACTAACAGCGGATCTCTCGGCAGAAACCCTACAAGCCAGAAGAGAGTGGGGCCAATATTCAACATTCTTAAAGAAAAGAATTTTCAGCCCAGAATTTCATATCCAGCCAAACTAAGCTTCATAAGTGAAGGAGAAATAAAATACTTTACAGACAAGCAAATGCTGAGAGATTTTGTCACCACCAGGCCTGCCTTACAAGAGCTCCTGAAGGAAGCACTAAACATGGAAAGGAACAACCTGTACCAGCCACTGCAAAATCATGCCAAAATGTAAAGACTGTCAAGACCAGGAAGAAACTGCATCAACTAACGAGCAAAATAACCAGCTAACATCATAATGACAGGATCAAATTCACACATAACAATATTAACTTTAAATGTAAATGGAATAAATGCTCCAATTAAAAGACACAGACTGGCAAATTGGATAAACAGTCAAGACCCATCAGTGTGCTGTATTCAGGAAACCCATCTCACGTGCAGAGACACACATAGGCTCAGAATAAAAGGATGGAGGAAGATCTACCAAGCAAATGGAAAACAAAAAAAGGCAGGGGTTGCAATCCTAGTCTCTGATAAAACAGACTTTAAACCAGTAAAGATCAAAAGAGACAAAGAAGGCCATTACATAATGGTAAAGGGATCAATTCAACAACAAGAGCTAACTATCCTAAATATATATGCACCCAATACAGGAGCACCCAGATTCATAAAGCAAGTCCTGAGTGGCCTACAAAGAGACTTAGACTCCCACACATTAATAATGGGAGACTTTAACACCCCACTGTCAATATTAGACAGATCAATGAGACAGAAAGTCAACAAGGATACCCAGGAATTGAACTCAGCTCTGCACCAAGCGGACCTAATAGACATCTACAGAAATCTCCACCCCAAATCAACAGAATATACATTTTTTTCAGCACCACACCACACCTATTCCAAAATTGACCACATACTGGGAAGTAAAGCTCTCCTCAGCAAATGTAAAAGAACAGAAATTACAACAAACTATCTCTCAGACCACAGTGCAATCAAACTAGAACTCAGGATTAAGAATCTCACTCAAAACCGCTTAACTACATGGAAACTGAACAACCTGCTCCTGAATGACTACTGGGTACATAACGAAATGAAGGCAGAAATAGAGATGTTGTTTGAAACCAATGAGAACAAAGACACAACATACCAGAATCTCTGGGACACATTCAAAGCAGTGTGCAGAGGGAAATTTATAGCACTAAATGCCCACAAGAGAAAGCAGGAAAGATCCAAAATTGACACCCTAACATCACAATTAAAAGAACTAGAAAAGCAAGAGCAAACACATTCAAAAGCTAGCAGAAGGCAAGAAATAACTAAAATCAGAGCAGAACTGAAGGAAATAGAGACACAAAAAACCCTTCAAAAAATTAATGAATCCAGGAGCTGGTTTTTTGAAAGGATCAACAAAATTGATAGACCACTAGCAAGACTAATAAAGAAAAAAAGAGAGAAGAATCAAATAGATGCAATAAAAAATTATAAAGGGGATAATCACCACTGATCCCACAGATATACAAACTACCATCAGAGAATACTAAAAACACCTCTACGCAAATAAACTAGGAAATCTAGAAGAAATGGATAAATTCCTCGACACATACACTCTCCCAAGACTAAACCAGGAAGAAGTTGAATCTCTGAATAGACCAATAACAGGAGCTGAAATTGTGGCAATAATTAATAGCTTACCAACCAAAAAGAGTCCAGGACCAGATGGATTCACAGCTGAATTCTACCAGAGGTACAAGGAGGAACTGGTACCATTCCTTCTGAAACTATTCCAATCAATAGAAAAAGAGGGAATCCTCCCTAACTCATTTTATGAGGCCAGCATCATTCTGATACCAAAGCCAGGCAGAGACACAACAAAAAAAGAGAATTTTAGACCAATATCCTTGATGAACATTGATGCAAAAATCCTCAATAAAATACTGGCAAAAAGAATCCAGCAGCACATCAAAAAGCTTATCCACCATGATCAAGTGGGCTTCATCCCTGGGATGCAAGGCTGGTTCAATATACACAAATCAATAAACATAATCCAGCATATAAACAGAGCCAAAGACAAAAACCACATGATTATCTCAATAGATGCAGAAAAGGCCTTTGACAAAATTCAACAACCCTTCATACTAAAAACTCTCAATAAATTAGGTATTGATGGGATGTATCTCAAAATAATAAGAGCTATCTATGACAAACCCACAGCCAATATCATACTGAATGGGCAAAAACTGGAAGCATTCCCTTTGAAAACTGGCACAAGACAGGGATGCCCTCTCTCACCACTCCTATTCAACATAGTGTTGGAAGTTCTGGACAGGGCAATCAGGCAGGAGAAGGAAATAAAGGGTATTCAATTAGGAAAAGAGGAAGTCAAATTGTCCCTGTTTGCAGACGACATGATTGTATATCTAGAAAACCCCATTGTCTCAGCCCAAAATCTCCTTAAGCTGATAAGCAACTTCAGCAAAGTCTCAGGATACAAAATCAATGTACAAAAATCACAAGCATTCTTATACACCAATAACAGACAGAGAGCCAAATCATGAGTGAACTCCCATTCACAATTGCTTCAAAGAGAATAAAATACCTAGGAATCCAACTTACAAGGGATGTGAAGGACCTCTTCAAGGAGAACTACAAACCACTGCTCAATGAAATAAAAGAGGGTACAAACAAATGGAAGAACATTCCATGCTCATGGGTAGGAAGAATCAATATCGTGAAAATGGCCATACTGCCCAAGGTAATTTATAGATTCAATGCCATCCCCATCAAGCTACCAATGACTTTCTTCACAGAATTGGAAAAAACTACTTTAAAGTTCATATGGAACCAAAAAAGAGCCCGCATCCCCAAGTCAATCCTAAGCCAAAAGAACAAAGTTGGAGGCATCACACTACCTGACTTCAAACTATACTACAAGGCTACAGTAACCAAAACAGCATGGTACTGGTACCAAAACAGAGATATAGATCAATGGAACAGAACAGAGCCCTCAGAAATAATGCCGCATATCTACAACTATCTGATCTTTGGCAAACCTGACAAAAACAAGAAAAGGGGAAAGGATTCCCTATTTAATAAATGGTGCTGGGAAAACCAGCTAGCCATATGTGGAAAGCTGAAACTGGATCCCTTCCTTACACCTTAGACAAAAATTAATTCAAGATGGATTAAAGACTTAAATGTTAGACCTAAAACCATAAAAACCCTAGAAGAAAACCTAGGCAATACCATTCAGGACATAGGCATGGGCAAGGACTTCATGTCTAAAACACCAAAAGCAATGGCAACAAAAGCCAAAATTGACAAATGGGATCTAATGAAACTAAAGAGCTTCTGCACAGCAAAAGAAACTACCATCAGAGTGAACAGGCAACCTACAACATGGGAGAAAATTTTTGCAACCTACTCATCTGACAAAGGGCTAATATCCAGAATCTACAATGAACTCAAACAAATTTACAAGAAAAAAACAAACAACCCCATCAAAAAGTGGGTGAAGGACATGAACAGACACTTCTCAAAAGAAGACATTTATGCAGCCAAAAAACACATGAAAAAATGCTCACCATCACTGGCCATCAGAGAAATGCAAATCAAAACCACAATGAGATACCATCTCACACCAGTTCGAATGGCAATCATTAAAAAGTCAGGAAACAACAGGTGCTGGAGAGGATGTGGAGAAATAGGAACACTTTTACACTGTTGGTGGGACTGTAAACTAGTTCAACCATTGTGGAAGTCAGTGTGGCGATTCCTCAGGGATCTAGAACTGGAAATACCATTTGACCCAGCCATCCCATTACTGGGTATATACCCAAAGGACTATAAATCATGCTGCTATAAAGATACATGCACACGTATGTTTATTGAGGCATTATTCACAATAGCAAAGACTTGGAACCAACCCAAATGTCCAACAATGATAGACTGGATTAAGAAAATGTGGCACATATACACCATGGAATACTATGCAGCCATAAAAAATGATGAGTTCATGTCCTTTGTAGGGACATGGATGAAACTGGAAATCATCATTCTCAGTAAACTATCACAAGAACAACAAACCAAACACCGCATATTCTCACTCATAGGTGGGAATTGAACAATGAGATCACATGGACACAGGAAGGGGAATATCACACTCTGGGACTGTTGTGGGGTGGGGGGAGGGGGGAGGGATAGCATTAGGAGATATACCTAATGCTAGATGACGAGTTAGTGGGTGCAGCACACCAGCATGGCACATGTATACATATGTAACTAACCTGCACAATGTGCACATGTACCCTAAAACTTAAAGTATAATTAAAAAAAAAATAAATAAGTAAATAAAATAAAATAAAATAATAAATAAAATGTCAGCTCTACATGTTGATAAAATGGAATTTCAAATTTTTCCAATTAGTTTTTAGTCATGTCAACATTAAAATGTTTCTGGATTTACTTGGATTTCTGAAAAGAAAATTTTAGTTATCAAATGCAGGAAAGGGATCTGTTACACACTGTTAGTGGGAATGTAAACTGAAATTTCTCAAAAAAACTAAAAATAGAACTACTATACAATACAGCAATTCCAGTATTGAGTATTTATCCTAAAGACAGAAAACCAGTACATCAAAGAGATACCTGCACTTCCATATTTATTGCAACACTGTTCACAATACCCAAAATAAGGAATCAACCTGTGTCCCTCAACGGATGAATAAATTTTTTAAATGTAGTATATATACACAATGAAATGCTACTCAGCTACAAAAAAGAATATAATCCTGTCATTTGCAGCCACATGGATGGAACTGGATGGTATTATATTAAGGGAAATAAGGCAGACACAGAGAGAAAAATATCACATTCACATTTCCACTCCAGTGAAAGCTAAAAATGTTGATCTCATGGAGGTAAAAAGTAGAAAGGTAGATACTAGAGACTGGGAATGGTTTTTGGGTTAGAACGGGGAATAAAAAGAGATTGGTTAAGGGTACAAATCTACAATTAGATAGAAGAAATAAGTTATAATATTCAAAAGCATATTAAGGTGACTACAGTTAACAATGCACTGTATATTACAAAGTAGCCAGAAAAGAGGACTTAAAATATTCCTAACACATAAAAATTAAAAATATTTGAGGTGATGGATACCCTAAATTCTCTAACTTAATTATTAGACAATCTATGCATGTAACAACATATCACATATACTCCATAAATGTGCATCAATAAATAAAACTATGCATTGTTTTTTGAAAAAATAAAGTGACAAAACTTTTGCTAGACTGATGAAGAAAAAGAGAGAAAACTTAAATAAATGAAATCAGATATGAAAGAGGAGACATAATGACTGATGTCACAGAATTGTGAAGGATTATAACAGACTACTATGAACAATTATACACCAAGATAGATAACCTAGTAGAAAAGAATACATTTCTTTAAAAATGTAACCTGTCAAGACTGAATCATAATGAAATAGAAAATCTGAACAGACCAATAATGAATAAAGAGATTAAAGCAGAACAGACTAATAATAAGTAAAGAAATTGAAGCAGAAGAATGTCTGGGGAGGGAGCCAAGATGGCCAATGAGAAGCAGCTACAGTGCATAGCTCTCATGGAGAGGAATGAAAAGGGCAAGTAAATACAGCACCTTCCACTGAAACATCCAGGTATTCACATTGGGATTCATCAGGGAAACAGCTCAACCCACAGAGAAGGAAGAAAAGCAGGGCAGGCAATGGCTCCCCCAGGAGTAGCATGGAGCCAAGGTGACCTACCCCCACCCAGGGAGGCAGTGAGTAAATTTGCAACCCTGGGAAACCACACTTCTCCCACAGATCTTTGCAACCTTTGGGTCAGGAGATTCCCTAGTGAACCCAATGCACCAGGGCCTTTGGTCTGACCCAGAACTGTGTGGAGTCTCAGCAGAGCAGCTGTTTAGGAACACATGAAGACCCAGGAGCTTTACATACTCTGGTTCTGGGCTTTCCAGCAAAGGTGACTGTAACTCAGGCAAGGTGGGAGGTTGGATTTCTGTATATACCCCTGGGAAGGGGGTTGAATCCAGAGGGCTGATCAGCAAGTCGGTGGGCCCCACTTCCATGGCACCTCATAGGAGAAGACCCACTGAATTGGAAGTCCAACCAGCCCCCATCAACAGTGTTGAGCCTACCTGGATCTGGATGGAGAGCCTGGGGAGTAGGGTGGGCTGCAATTGTTGCTGTTTGGGTGACTGAGCAGTTCCAGTCTATGGGCTTTGGAGAACCCAAACTAACCAGGCATGGAAGGGATCCCCCAGCACAGCACAGCTGCCCTACCAAAACGTGGCCAGACTGCTTCATTAATCAGGTCCCCAATTCAGTCCTACTCACTGGCAGGACCTCCCAACTGGAGCCTCCAGCCACTCCTGCCCTTTTTGTCTGGCCCAGCAGAGATTTAATTTCTCCCTGTACAGAGTTTCCAGAGGGAGGGGCAAGCCACCATCTTTGCTGTTTGGGAAACTTAGATGTTCCAGCCTGCGGCCTTTGGAGAGCCCAAGTCAACTGGGGCAGAAGTGGTACCCCAGCACAGCACAGCTGCTCTACAAAAGCATGGCCAGATTACTCCTTGAGCAGGACCCTGATCTTTTTCTTCTCACTTGGCAGGACTTCCCAAGCAGCAGCTCCAGCCATTCCTGCCAATGTTCTCTGGCCAACAAAGATTTGAAAACTTCCTGAGACAGAGCTCCTAGAGGGAGGAATGTGCTGGCTTTTTTGCTATTGTTCCAGCCTCCAGCCTTTAAAGAGTCCAACCTGACCAGGGGCAGAAGAGGTACCCCAGCACAGCACAGTAGCTCTATGAAAGCATGGCTAGATGGCTTCTTTAAGCATGTCCCCAATCTCATTTCTCCTGATTGGCTGAGACCTCCCAACTGGGGTCTTTAGCCACCTCCTACAGGAGCATTCAGGCCAGCAATACGTTTGTATCCCCCTGAGATGGAGCTGCTAAAGGAAGGGGCAGGCTGCCGTCTTTGTTTTTTGCAGCCTCATTGGTGATACCTCCAGGTATTGGAAAACCCAACGTGAGTATGGACCACCATCAAACCACAGAAGCTCTACAGAAAAGTGGCAGACTGTTAAGAGGAAAAAAAGAAAACCCCATCCAAAGGTCAACAACCTCAAAGACTGAAGGTAGATGAAGCCACAAAAATGAGGAAGTATCAGTACAAGAACAATGAAAACTCAAAAAGCCAGAGTGTCCTCTTTGTTTCAAATGACAGCATCCACTTCTCCAGCAAGGGTTCAGAACTGGGTTGAGGCTGAGATGGCTAAAATAACAGAAGAAGAATTATTTATGGACAAAAACGACCTTCATGAAACTAAAGGAATATATTGTAAAATGCTAAGGAAGCTAAAAGCCATGACAAAACATTGCAGGTGCTGACAGACAAAATAGCCAGTATAGAAAAGGACATAACCAACCTGATAGAGCTGAAAAACACACTACAAGAATGTCACAATGCAATTGCATGCATTAATAGCAGAATAGACCAAGTGGAGGAAAGAAACTCAGAGCTTGAAGACAATCTTTCTGAAATGAGACAGGCACACAAGAACAGAGAAAAAGAATGAAAAAGAATGAACAAAGCCTCCAAAAAATAGGGGATTATGTAAAAAGACTGAATCTATGACTGATTGGTGCACCTGAAACAGATGAGGAGAATGGAACCAATTTGGAAAATATATTTCAGGATATCATCCATGAGAACTTACCCAACCTAGCTAGATAAGCCAACATTCAAATTCAGGAAATGTAGAGAACTCCAGTAAGATACTCCATGAAAAGATCATCACCAAGACACATAATCGTTAGATTCTCCAGGGTTGAAATGAAAGAAAATATACTAAGGGCACCCAGAGAAAAAGGCCAGGACACCTACAAAGGAAGTCCCATCAGACTAACAGCAGACCTCCCAGCAGGAACCCTACAAGCCAGAAGAGATTGGGGGCCAATATTCAACATTCTTAAAAGAAATTCCAACCCAAAATATCATATCTGGCCCAACTAAGCCTCATAAACAAAGGAGAAATAAGATTTGTTTTAGACAAGCAAATGCTGAGGGAATTCATTACCATCAGACCTGCCTTAAAAGAAAGCACAGCCTGAAGAAAGACCTGCCTGAAGAAAGCACTAATATGGAAAGGAAAAATCATTACCAGCCACTACAAAAACAGTGAAATACAAAGACCAGTGATACTATGAAGCAACCACATAAACAAGTCTGCAAAATAACGAGCTAGCACCATGATGACAAGATCAAATCCACAGATAACAATACTAAGCTTAAATGTAAATGGACTAAATGGCTCAATTAAAAGACACAGAGTGATAATCTGGATAAATAACCAAGATCCATTGGTATGCTGTCTTCAAGAGGCCCATCTCACATGCAATGACACACATAGGCTCAAAATAAAGGGATGGAGGAAAATTTACCAAGTAAATGGAAAACAGAAAAAAAGCAAGGGTTACAATTCTACTTTCTGACAAAAGACTTTAAAACAACAAAGATCAAAAAAGACAAAGAGGGACATTATATAATGGTAAAGGGTTCAATTCCACAAGAAGTGCTAACTATCCTAAATATATATATGCACCCAAAACAGGAGCACCCAGCTTCATAAAACAAGTTCTTAGAGGACTCATTCAAAAAACCTTAGACTCCCACAGAATAATAGTGGGAAACTGTAACACCTCACTGACAATATTAGACAGATCATCAAGACAGAAAATTATCAAAGATATTCAACACCTCAACTCAGCTCTGGATCAAATGGACCTGATAGATATCTATAAAACTCTCCATCCAAAAACAAAAGAATATACATTCTTCTCATTGCCACATGGCACCTACTTTAAAATCAATCATATAATTGGAAGTAAAACACTCCTCAGCAAATGCAAAAGATCTGAAAATATAACAAACTGTCTTTGACCACAGCACAATAAAATTAGACCTCAAGTCTAAGAAATTCACTCAAAACCACACAATTACATGAAAACATAATAAACTGCTCCTGAATGACTTTTGGGTAAATAATGAAATTAAGGCAGAAATCCAGAAGTTCTTTTAAACCAATGAGAACAAACATACAGCATACCATAGTCTCTGCAACACAGATAAGGCAATAAGGCAATGTTAAGAGGAAAATTCATAGCACTGAATGCCAACAGCAAAAAGTTAGAAAGATCACAAGTCAGCAACCTAACATCACAAGTAAAAGAACAAATGAACCAAGAGCAAACAAATCCCAAAGCTAGCAGAAGACAAGAAATAACCAAGATCAGAAAGAAACTGGAGATACAGCACTAAAAATGATAGAGAAGATAAACTAATCCAGGAGCTGGATTTTTGGAAAAAATAATAAAACAGACTGCCAGCTAGACTAATAAAAAAGAAAAAAAAGAAGATTCAAATAGACACAATCAGAAATGATAAGGGGGATGTCACCACTGACCCCACAGAAATACAAACAACCATCAAAGAATATTACAAACACCTCTATGCACATAAACAAGAAAATCTAGAAGTGGATAAAATCCTGGACACATGCATGCTCTTAAGACTGAACCAGGAAGAAATTGAATCCCTGAATAAACCAATAATAAGCTCTGAAATTGAGGCAGTAATAAATAGCCTATGAAATGAAAAAAAGCTCAGGACCTGACAGATTCATAGATTAATTCTACCAGAGGCATAAAGAAGAGCTGGTACCATTTCTACTGAAACTATTCCAAAACATTGAAAAGGACAGAATCCTTCCTAACTCATTCTACCAGGCCAGTATAATCCTGATACCAAAACCTGGCAGAGATAAAACAAAAAAAGAACTCTTCAGGCCAATATTTTTGATGAACATCAATACAAAAATTCTCAATAAACTACTGGCAATCTAAATCCAGCAGCACATCAAAAAACGTATCCACCATGATCAAGTAGGCTTCATCTCCAGGATGCAAAGTTGGTTCAACATATGCAAATAAATAAATATGATTCATCACATAAACAGGACTAAAGATAAAAACCATGTAATTATCTCAGTAGATATAGAAAGTCTTTTGATAAAATTCAAATTCCCTTTATGTTAAGAACTCTCAATAAACTAGGTATTGAAGGAACATAACTCAAAATAATAAGAGTCGTATGTGACAAATTCAAGCCAACATCATACCAAATGGGCAAAAGCTGGAAGCATTCCCCTTGAAAAACCGGCATGTGTTAGTTTGTTCTCACACTGCTGCAAAGAAGTACCTGAGACTCGGTAATTTATAAAGAAAAGAAAAAGAGGCTTAATTGGCTCATGATTCTGGGGGGTATACAGGATTCTGCTTCTGGAGAGACCTTGGAAACTTACGATCATGGCAGAAGGCAAAGAGGAAGCAAGCACCTTCTTCATATGGCAGCAGAAGTAAGAGAGAGAAAAGGGGAAAGTGCTACACAGTTTCAAACAAGATCTTGTGAGAACTCTATCATGAGAAGAGCAAGGGGGAAGTCTGCCCCCATTCTTCAGTTATCTCCCACTAGGCCCCTCCTCCAATACCTGGGGTTACAACTTGACATGAGATTTGGGTGGGGACACGGAGCCAAACCATATCATGGCAGAAGACAAGAATGCCCTCTCTTAACAGTCCTATTCAACATAGTATTGCAAGCTCTGGTCAGGACAATCAAACAAAGAAAATAAATAAAGGACTCTCAAACAGGAAAAAGGAAATCAAACTATCCCTGTTTGCAGATAATATGATCCTATATATAGAAAACCCTATTCTCAGCCCAAAAGCTTCTTTTGCAACTTCAGGAAAGTATCAGGATACAAAACTCAATGTGCCAAAATCACTAGTATTCCTGTACATCAACAGTCAAGCTGAGAGCCAAATCATGAATGAACTCCCATTCACAATTGCCACAAAAAGAATAAAATACCTAGGAATACAGCCAGCAGGGGAGGTAGAAGTTCTCTGCAAGGAGAACTACAAACCACTCCTCAAGGAAATAAGAGATGACACAAACAAATGAAAAAAAACATTCTATGCTCACAGATACAAAGAATTAATACCATGAACATGGCCATACTGCTCAAAGCAATTTATAGATTCAATGTTATTCCCATTAAACTACCAATGACATTCTTCATAGAACTTGAGAAAACTATGTTAAAATTCATATGGAATCAAAAAAGAGCAGAAATAGCCAAAGCAACCCTATGCAAAAAGGACAAAGCTGGAGACATTACGCTACCCAACTTCAAACTATACTACAGGGCTACAGTCCAATACAGCATGGAACTTGTACAAGAACAGGCATGCAGACCAATGAAACAGAATACAGAACCCAGAAACAAGACCATACCCTACAACTATCTGATCTTTGACAAACCTGACAAAAATAAGCAATGGGGAAAAGATTCCCTATTCAATAAATGGTTCTGGGAGAACTGGCTAGCCATATGCAGAAAACTGAAACTGGACCCTTTCCTTACACTGTACACAAAAATAAACTGAAGATGAATGAAAGAATGTAAAATTCAAAACTATAAAAACACTGAAAAATAACTTAGGAAATACCATTTTGGACACAGGAACTGGTAAAGATTTCATGACAATATCAACAAAAGCAATTGCAACAAAAGCAAAAATGGGTAAATGGGATCTAATTAAACTAAAGAGCTTCTGCACAGCAAAATAAACTATCAATAGAGTAAACAGGGAACCTAAAAAATGGGGGGAAATTTTTGCAAACTATACATTTGACAAAGATCCAATATTCAGCATCTATAAGGAAGTTAAACAAGTTTACAAGAAAAAAACAAACAACCCCATTAAAAAGTGGACAAAGGACATGAACAGACACTTCTCAAAAGAAGACATACATGTGGCTAACAATCATATGACAAAAAGCTCAACATCACTGATTATTAAAGAAATGCAAATAAAAACCAGAATAAGATACCATCTTATACCAGTTAGAATGGCTACTAGTAAAAGGTCAAAAATAACAGATGCTGGTGAGGTTGTGGAGAAAAATGAACACTTATACAACATTGGTGTGAGGGTAAATTAGTTCAACTATTGTGAAAGGCAGTGGAGCAACTTCTCAGTAACCTAAACACAGAACTACCATTTGACCTAGCAATTCCATTACTGGGTATATACCCAAAGGAATGTAAATCATTGCATTATAAAGATACATGCATGCATATGTTAATTTCTGCATTATTCACAATAGTGAAGACATGGGATCAACTTAAATGCCCATCAATGATAGACTAGATAAAAAAATGTGGTATGTATACACCATGGAATACTATGCAGCCATAAAAAATTAGATTATGTCCTTTGCAAGGACACAGATAGAGCTGCGGGCCATTATCCTTAGCAACCTAGTGCAGGACCAAAAAAACAAATAAGGCATGTTCTCAGTTGTATGTGGGAGCTAAATGATGAGAACACAGGGACACACAGAGGGTAACAACACACACTAAGGCCTTTTGGAAGGTGGAGGGTGAAAGGAGGGAGAGTGCTAGGAAATATAACTAATGGATACTAGGCTTAATACCTGGGTAATAAAATAATCTGTATAACCAACTCCAATGACATACATTTACCTCTGTAAGAAACCTGAACTTCCTGCACATGTACCCCCTGAACTTAAAATAAAAGTTAAAAAGAAAAAATTGAAGCAGTATTCAGAAACTTCCCAACAAGGAAAAGACTGGGACCAAATGCCTTCATAGGTGAATTCTAAACATTTAAAGAATTAATACCAATCCTTCTCAAACTATTTTAAAATATATGTAGAGGAGGGAAGACTCTGAGCTTATTCTAAGACCTAGACTATGCTCATACCAAAGCCAGACAAAGATACTACAAGAAGAGAAAATTACAAGCTAGTATCCCTAATAAACATAGATGTAAAAATGCTTGACAAAATACTAGCAAACCAAACTTAACAGCACATTAAAAGGATCATTCTCCATGATCAAGTACTCCCTAGAATGCAAGGATAGCTCAATAAACACGAATCATTAAATATCATAAACTTCATTAGCAGAATTATGGAAAAAATCATGAAATCATCTCCATAGATGCAGAAAAAGCATTTGACAAAATTCAATATCCTTTCATGATAGAAAAAAAAACTGTCAACGAACTAGGTATGCAATAAATAAATGCCTCATCATAATAAAGGCCATACATACAAGCTCACAGCTAACATCATACTCAATGATGAAAAGCAACAGCTTTTCCTCTAAGATGAGGAACAAGACAAGGATGCTCACTCTTGCCACTTTTATTCAACAGAATACTGAAAGTTCTAGCCAAAGCAGTTTGGCAAGAAAAAAGGCATCCAAACTGGAAATGAGTAAGTTAAATTCTCTGTTTGCCTGTAATTTTATAGAGAGAAAACCCTAAGGACTCCACCAAAAATTGTTACAAATAATAAACAAATTAAATAAAGCTTCAGGGTACAAAAGCAACATGCCAAAATCAGTTGTGTTCTTATACACAATAACAAACTAACTGAAAGATAAGTTAAGAAAACAATCCCATATATAATAGCACCAAAAGAATAAAATATTTAGAAATAAGTTTAGCCAAGAAGATGAAAGATGTGTACACTGAAAACTACAAATCATCCATGAAATAAATTTAAGATGACACAAATAAAAATAAAGATATCCCATATACATGGATCACATAAGTTAATATTGTCAAACCTTCCATAATACCCGAAGTAATCTATAGATTCAGTGCAACCTCTATCAAAATTATAATGATGTTTTCACAGAAATAGAAAAAATAATCATAAAATTTGTATGGAACCATAAAAATAAAACTAAATAGTTAAAGCTTAAAGACATTATACTTTCTGATTTTATAATATTTTACAAGGCTATTTAATCAAAACATGGTGCTTGCATTAAAACAGCCTCATAGACCTATGGAACAGAATAGAGAATCCAGAAATAAGCCTACTTATTTCTGGTCAACTAATATATATGGTCAACTAATTTTTGACAAAAGTGCCAAGAATACACATAGTGGAAAAGATAGTCTTGTGAATACATAGTGTCAGAAATTGTCAATACATGGACAATCCATATGTCTACACGCAAAAGAATGAAATTAGGCTCTTATCTCGCACCATACACAAAATCAACTTAAAATGAATTAAACAATTAATGCATTTAATTAAACCTAGAGTCATAAAATCCATCGAAGAAAACTTATGGGAAAATACCTTGTTGGTGGCCTTGGCAATAAATTTTTGGATAGGACACCTACCAAAAGCACAGGTAGTGAAAGCAAAAATAAACAAATATGACTACATAAAACTAAAAAGCTTCTAAACATCAAAAGAAACAGTCAACAACATGAAAAGGCAACCTACGGAATGGAATAAAATATTTGCAAGCCATGCATCCAATAAGAGGTTAATAAACAAAATACATAAAGAACTTATACAATTCAATATCAAAAATCAAACAACATTAAAAAACTAAGCAAAGGATGTTAAGCAGACAATTTTCCAAAGAATACATACAATGGCCAAAAGATATATGAAAAGGTTCTCAACATCACTAATCATCAGGGAAATGCAAATCAAAACCATAATGAAATATCACCTGAAACATGTTCAGATGAGTATGATTTTAAAAAACATGAAATATAACAAGGGCTGGTGAGGATGTGGAGAAAAAGAGAACACTTGTACACTGTTGGTAAGAATGCAAATTGACAGAGTCATGTGGAAAACATATGGAGAGACCCAAAAATTTAAAATATAACTACTATAGAATCCAGCAACCACACTTCCGGATATATATCCAATGGAAATGAAATCAGTATCTTGAAATGATATCTGTACTGTCATGTTCATTGCAGCATTATTTACAGTAGCCAAGGTATGGAAATAATCTAAGTGTCTGTCAATGTATAAATGAATAAAGAAAATATGAGTGAGAGAGAGATCGATGATTCTCATGAATATAAGAATCAAACAGTTTTGATAGTTTATACACATACACACACATACTCAGAGAGAGAGAGAAAGAATAGAATATTTCATTTTGTATCTCTGCAGAAACTTTCTGTAGAGATACAAAATTGAGTAATAAAATAAAGAAATCCTGCCATTTGCAACAACTTGGATAAATTTGAAGGACATTATGTTAAGTTAAATAAGCAGACACAGAAAGACAAATACTGTATGATCTTTCTTATACGTGGAATCTAAATAGTCAAACTCATAAAAGCAGAGAGCAGAATGGTGGTTGCTAGGGGATTGGAGGGGCATAATAGAAAGATGGTGGTCAAAGGAAAACAAACCTCCTTTAAGATAAGTTCTGGGGACCTAATATATGTTGAAAATATTGTATTGTACACTTGAAATTTGATGAGAATAAATCGTCCTCACCGCAAAAAGTGGTAATTATTCAAGGTGATGCATGTCTTAATAGCTTGATTGTGTCAATTGTTTAACAATGTTTACATATATCAAACTGTTACACTGTTTGTTTCAAATATATACAAGTTTTATTTATCAAATATAACCCAATAAAGGTAAAAAAAAAAAGAACTGCAAAAGTCTAATTTCTCTAATTCTATCATTCTTTCTGCAAGTCCTAGCAGTAATAATTCTCTAAGGAAGTCTTCCTCATAAACTGTGTCATGGAATCTGAAATACAGTTCATATAGAAGAGTCTGGATGAATGCTTATTTTGCCTTAATAATAAAATCCAAAAGTAATCAGTTTGTGCTTTAGTAAACTCTTATGATGACCGATGAGTTTTTTTTAATTAGTCTTTGATTTTTTACTATAATTAGAAACTAAGATTTTTATATATTTTATGTGCTTCATTCCATTGCAATCATTATTCATTTTGAAGATCAAATTGTTTCATCTTGGGCCAGTAGGAGCTCCCTTAAGTTGGCACCTATTTTGTTTTAAATGGTCTTACTTGTCTTTGTTAGTTTTTAGTTTTCTATTACAGTAAAATGCAAAGACTCGCCTTGCATATTTTCTTTCCAAAACCTGGAATCAATCATATCTGGAGAGTGCTGCTTCCATTATGCTTAGATGCCACAATCTGCACCTTAGGGGTGCTCATTACTACTTGGTTGTCATTGATTCTAGGCCATTATAAAAGCCTAGACAGATTAGTGGACAGGTTAAGAATGAGATAAGATGAAACAATCAGCATATCATGAGATAGTTCAGCTTCAAATTTTATATCATAGAGTTTTTATTTCATTTATGTTTATTTGTATCTCTTTTCTCTTAAGCCAAAAAATCTTGATTAATTACATTGGCATAATTACTTATTACCATGGCAGCAGAAGGATCCATGGGCTTGCCCCTTTACCAAGTCAGTCAGGCTAAGGAGAAACATGTTCTGACCTGAATTTCTTGGGAATGCGCCTGTGAATGTGATTTAATAGAGGAGAAACTTCGAAATTAGTGTGTAACATAAAAGAAGTGAGATGAATATCCATCAAAGATTTTCTCCACCAAATGGCAACTCTGTTAGCCTCATGCTTGAAAATGAGATATCCCACCCAGAATATGTCTCTGAAACCCAGGAAAGGTGACTAAAAGGGCTATGCCTTTGGGATTTCATGTAAGACCTGTGTGTGGTTCTCTCTGGACCAAGTCCAATGCTCAGAGCAGGGTACGATTCTGCATCCAAGAGGCCTGCTGCTTTTGACTTCCCTCAACTTGTCTAGGGTACTAGCACTTGCCAAGCAGTTTATATCTAAATGCCATACCCACAGTTAGATTCAACACTACCCTGGACCACCACCATTCCAAGGCACCAGTAATCTCACAGAGATATGTTAAAAAAAAGACAGGGCTTTTGAATGGGGATAGGTAAAACAACCTGCTAGCCTGGTCATTTAGATATTTGAGTACTAGATCTGGGGACTCTACTGGGAGGAAAGTACTCTGGTTTTGACACAAACTCTAACCTTAACACAAAATGAGTTTCCTATTTTCTTATTCCCACATGGGCAACCTAATGGCTTCTTTCCATAGATTTGCATCACCCTTTCAATGAGCTGAATTAACAGTAATATACACAATAATCATGAAAGAAGAAAAAAGAAATTAAAATCAAAAGTCAAGTTTGATCATATCCCTTTGCCATCTAATTGTCCTATGACCCTGGGTGTGCCTCACAAACTCTTTAAAACACTATTGCCTCAACCTTCATCATATGGAATATGTCACTTCAAACGTTTCCTTTAATGATTAATGAGATAATGTGTGTGAAATACCTGCACATACTGAGTAATCAATAAATTTTCACTGAATCATGATCTTCCCTCTACATCTGTTTGTGGCTTCTCAAAGAAATATTTTGTTTGGCAATTTAAAAAAAATCTATATCTAGGGCAGATTATTCTCTGAGGGCAAGTGTTTGCAAACATTATATTTCTCTTCCAACATTTCTTTCCTATGAAGAAAATACCTATGTTTTTCCAGTGGCTAGGTTAAACTGCATCACAGGGTCTTTCTCATACCTCTGACATAAACCCTTGCATTATAAATATTTTGTATGAATATAAGAATTGAACAGTTTTGATGGCTTCATTTACAATTTAAGTAGCTATATCATATTCCCTAGGAACTAAGATGCCACAATGTGTACCATATTTGTTATTTGAAACAAAGCTAAAGACTTAGTCAATAGCTTTCGAATAGGCCCAATTTATAATGTAAATGATGCATGCAGATGCTGTAAAAAGTAATAATAATTTAAAGCCCCTATATCCTGTCGTATATTTTGATGGCAGCTACAAGGAAACTGCTAGCATAATTCTCTTGATGGCTTTCTGTGAATGTATTGAACCAATCCATTAAGCCTCGATAATAAGCCAATTAATTGTTTAGAAACATTACCCCAGCTCTTGTGTGTGGTTTTCCTCACACAGAGATAGGTGCCTATTTATCTCACAGGAGAACTGACCAAGTTAGATGTCAATATTCTCCATGAGCGAGTTCTCTAAAATGGATTTGCTATCGATCTGTCCATTTGCTATTGTTAGCAAACTTGCTCTACACCATGAGGCCTCTGAATTTTTTACCCCTACTTAGTACCATGAATCATTCTTCTTCTAACCAACCAAAATAAAATTAGAGTTTGCATGTTTATATATAGGGTTTTTTCCTACAAGTGCAATATTGATTTTCCTCAAAAAGTATACTTTTCTTATGGCTTAATTACATATAGATTTTTGAGGATTTACACGTGCTATATAAACTAATGTCATTTCTCAATAAAGTTTAATTTGACTGCAAAATAATGAAGGGAGGAATTGTATCCTTCCTCTCATTTTACAGGTAATAAGACTGAGGCTCAGAGAGACCAAATGATTTGCAGTAAGACAGACCTGTGTGAAACTCTGGCTCTGACACCTGCCATTAGCCAAACTTGCTCTTCTTAAATCTCAGTTTACTCACTTCAAAATGGGAACAACTCTAGTGTTCACCTCTGCTAGTTGTTATACAAATTAAGTGGTTTATATAAAGCTCTCAGCATATAATAAGGACTCAGTGTTACTACTGTGAGGCACAGATCTGTAATTACTTCCCTACCTTGGTTCTTACACGTAGCACATTGAATCTCATGAAATGTCTGTTTGGTTTTTGGAAATCAAAAATCATACAGGTATAAGATTTATCATCACTGGGGAGGCATGACCCCAGTCCAAAATCTGTGGCTCACATTGCCAAGCTGCAAAAGGCAAAAGCTAAAGAAATTCCACTAAACTTGGTTAAATGTATACTGTTGAGGTTTCTGTATATAAAAATAATAAAAATTCTTTTTCAAAAAAAGGTCATCAGATATCAGCATTTCTATATGGTTCAACCTAAATTCTTTTTTTGCTCATTGACAAATAGACTGAGATTTTGAGGGCAAGTATTGTATCTTCTTCATCTCTTTACAATCCAAGAGCCTGGTGCACACTAAGCGCTCAATGAAATGTAAATAATATATTATAAAATATGCATAATATAGCACTTTCATTCATCTCCAAATCCCTGATTGTACCAGCTCATCACAGACTTTTTTTTTTTTTTTTTTTGGTATATCCTATTTCCAGGAGAAAAAAAGTGTTGCATATGTTGGTTGTGGTTAGACTTTTTAACGTAAAAGTCATAAAATACATAAAGCATGTATTTTATGTGCAGGCTATTCATGCTCAGCTGAAAAGAAAGCAAGGAAAGGATGCCTGAGTTGTGAAAGACTTTGCACAGTTCCCAGAGATCCTCACACTACCAAGCTCGAGAACACACCACTATTCACACAAGCTCCAGAACTCAGCACTCTGGGCTTCTCTGTGTCAAGAAGAGACTGTGCAGTAGCAGATCGAGATTATCAGTGACTCATGAAGTCAGGTTCCATCATGGCCATCCCTGCTGCTCTTACAAAGAGGGAGTCTTGTCATGGGACCAGAACTCTAGTCACAGGCACAAACTTAAAGCTGCCCCAGTGACATTAAAAATCAACTGAGGCCAGGCGCAATGGTTCACACCTGTAATCCCAGCACTTTGGGAGGCTAAGGCAGGTGGATCGAGGTCAGGAGTTCGAGACCAGCCTGGCCAATATGGTGAAACCCCATCTCTATTAAAAATACAAAAATTAGCCAGCTGTGGTGGTGGACACCTGTAATCCCAACAACTCAGGAGGCTGAGGCAGGAGAATCACTTGAACCTGGGAGATGGAGGTTGCAGTGAGCCAAGATCATGCCACTGCACTCCAGTCCAGGCGACACAGCGAGACTCTGTCTCAAAAAAAAATCAACTGAAGAAATAGAGTTGCATTTACCCTCCTCATTTCATGGACAGTCCACAGCCCTGAGCTCTTATTACAAAGTCACCCTTTTATACCTGTAAAAAATAGTATAATT